>NC_046310.1:21565057-22770093 GCF_004115265.2 Rhinolophus ferrumequinum | reverse complement strand
AAAAGCATTAGGAAGGGAAAACACTTAATGATGTAAGAGGTGAAATATTGTCTATGACATCAGAGAAATGAAAAGAATTTATAAAGTTCAGAGGATAGAAAAATATGTCTGTTTTCAAAGAAAAGTGGGGAGACAAAATGGTTCACGTAAAATTGAAAGCATTTCTATTGAGAACTGAAGAATGAGTGAGACAGTGACATGAAAAGGTGGCATTCGAGAAAAAAAAGGCAAGAATAAATATACGATATCAGGAAAACAAAGGATATACTCAAGGAATATTGTAGTTCCACTTTGACTACAGCATCAAGATACATGTAGGGAAAAATGGGAAGTAGGGATGTATAGCTGTTAAGGTTGGCTGAACATGGAGAATCTCAAGCACCTGTGCTAAGGAGTCTGAAGCTATTATTAAATCTGAAATTACTATTAGATCCAGTTAGCATTTTGCAAATTACAATTTAAAATAAGTAACTTTTAAAACAATGCTAGAAGGAGAAATGAATTCAGGTTCAATTTAAAATTAGTAACTATTATTATAATAAAACAATACTAGAAGGAGAAATGAATTCAGGTTCAACTAACAGTTATGAAAATGGACTTACATATGATTAGATCTTCTTCCTCTATTTGTTTTCTTTCCTATGACTGGAGTGCCAAAATGTTCAGGGTTGGTGAGTGGGAGCTGGTCTAATGTCTGTGGGTAAGAACATAAACCCATCAAAAGTTATTACGTTGCAAGTTCTTTTTTCTTTTTAAACCAAATCAGTTAAAGAATATGCTTAGATTTTGAGATAAAATAACTTCTCCCAAAGAATACTAAAATACAACTTCTCTAAAGATAGAAAATTCTTGTTTCAAAGATATTAAAATAAAGATGATTCAGCCCATTACTGAAAACAAAAAGGTAAAAAGAAATTTAGCTAGTCTCTCTAGATGATTGCATTATCTATTTGAATGGTGATAGGCTTCTAACAATGATTAAAATACAAAACAAATACAACTCAGTGGAAACATAGATTTGAGAGCTAAGACACCTACCTACCTATATGTAAGGACCTGACTAACTCCTAGATTGGGACCAATTGCTCAAATTTTTCTTTGCACATAAGGGAATATTAACATATAAAGTTCTCCGTTAGTAACAGAAACAAAATTAATTATCAGAATAAGCATCAACTGCCTGAAAAAAGACTTCATTCAGATAAGCTATATTATTACTTTGTAAACATTTTCCACAATAAACCTTTATTAAAGAAAATGTAAAAATTAATTTTTCTACATTTAATATTTCATTTTCCCTTCCTTTTTAATCTGCGGCTCCAATACTGTGCTTAGTATGAAGATGTCAATAAATGAATATTTCTTTCTTGTTATCAACTGACAATTCAATGTCAACCCATTTGTCCCTAATACTGATTTCCAGGCAAGGAATTGGTTGATAGTTAAAAGTAAAATGAAAAACAAAAGGATTTTGGAATGATTCCCTTTGGTTTTCAATAGTTGATACTTTAAGTAGATTTTTCTTGCCATTATTTCCTGAAAAGGTCCGTATATCTAAAAAGTTAAGGTATCAACCTAAAGATGCTATCCCAACTAACTTAATTCTCTGAATATCAATTCTGATAATATTCCTACTTTTTCGGCATTTTTAAAGAGTTTTCCCTAGTTGCTATTCTTTTCACCCCTCCAATAAAACCTTTCCTATTACAGATAATTTCATAAACACTAGGGGAACAAAAAAATCCCAGGAAAACTGTCAGGATTGAAGTGAGGGTGAGAAACTACTTAGGATAAAGAACTCCTCAAAGGTACAAACCATGAAACAGTGCCCATCAACCTAGATTTAAAGATTAGATATCTAAATACAAACGAATGCTAATATTTAAAAGGAAATTTTTAATTTTAAAATTGAGATAATTTTCAGATGAACTAAAATGTGAAAAGGGGAAGCATATTAAGAATCTATTTTGCATAATTCATTAGAATATAGGTAAACGCATTTAAGGTACATATATATCCAACAGCAAAGAATATGGAATAGGATAAGGGGACTAGCCATTAAGCATTAAATAAAGAGTAATTCCTTTAAAAGATAGACAAAAATCAGAACTTTTATGGGGCAAAACCTAATTTTTCAAACTTAAGTTTGTAAATTGAGCATTTAAAAAATATTATCTGGAGGCAAAAGTTGGCCCAAATACAATAACATGCCAAACAGAAACTCTCTAGAAGTCACTTGTCATTAACTCCTAATTATGTTTTCCAAGGATGAAAATTTCAAAGTATTGTATTTGGTAAACAGGAAAAATAAATTAATATGGATTCACTTTCTGACAACCTAACAGAAGGGTTAAATGCCCCTTCTCACTCCCCTAAAATTAAGGTTGCTCTCTTGAAAGCAGAGATTCCTATTATGTACTGTGATTTCTATTTTAAGCATCTGCTCATCATTTCACTTATTACAGAAAAAAAAACAAAAATGCAGGATTTCTGAAGAGTTATCTAGGAATCACATATAGGAATTTTCAAATAAACCACAGTCTCTCCCCGATATGTAATAGAGTGAGAACAAAAGAAACAGTATTTCTGTCCCTGGCCTCAATCCACATGTAGCACATCTAGCAGGAGCACGTCTACCTCAAGTGATAGGGGAGGGCAGAATTTGTCTTGTCTTACACCTAAAGAGCAAAAAGCAGACACTCCTTGCTATATTACAGGCTCAAAGAAAATTCCATAGCCCTAGGGAAAACATGTCTATAGTCCTGTTACCTAAAACAGACTGCAGGAAATATGGAATTGGGATTTTTATGTAACCTTTCTTCAGAATTTTCAATTGCAGGTAGTAAATGCACAGAGAGAATACCAGCTGATGAAACGACTTCTGGATAATATTCAAGTTGTGAATGCTCTGTAGAAATACTCTCACACCCCAACAACTAAGGTGGTTATGGGTGGAACCAGTGATTTTAATGCTGAAATTCAAACTGAAGTGCTATTGTGATGTCTTATGGAAATCTTGAATTTAAGTCTTTGTTTAGGTATGTAGCTTATTGACGGGATTAGTGACCCTAAAAACTGCCAGTATGATGCGGCTTTTCTCTCAAAGGCCAAAGTTATTACTAATAATAACAATGCTGAGTAATCTTTCACAAAATTAAAATTGTTTTTGGAAAATCATAAATAAAGGGAAAGAATATGTAGATGGTAGATTAAGTATACTCCTGGACATGTTTTCCCAGAGCTTACTTAATATACTTACAATTTAAAAACATTTTTAATTGCTTAATGCTTTTTCTCCTTCAATAGGTGGTAAGTTGCCCGAGGATAAATTCTGTTATCTACTTGGCTTTCCCTTGTGTCCCCATTACCTAGCACAGCACCTGGCATATGGGACTGGGGAAAGGAAAAATATACCAGCATTCCAATTACCCTCCAGCAAAACATAAAGTATAACGTGTATGACACACACCGTGAAACTGAGCCTCCTGCAAGGCAAGGAGACAAGGAGCTACTTGCTCGTACTGCTTCAGCCTTTATACCACAATTGTCTTATGAACTATTCCAACTTAAAATTCTCTTGGAAAAATACAATTAGTATTTTACATACTTCTCTGGATTAAATAAGACACATGCCTTCACTTAACAGATTAAAAAATCAAGTGTTCAAGCCCCCCGTATTCACTGACCCAGTATAACTGTACATGTTCTAAGGGAAATGAAATTATTTCTAAGAATTACCTCAACTCCGAATTCTGTTACTTCATCAGTGTAAGAAGCCAAATTCACTGCATTTGACCCAAAGCTGTATGCATTTTCTATATTTAAACTTTCACAATCAATTCAACAAATATTTATGGAAAGTTTTTGTGTAAAAAACACTGCTGGGAAAAGGAGAGCCTATCAAGATGACAAAAACATAGCTATTCCCCAAAACAACTTAAAATCTCAGAGGGAAAATACGCAACCAAAAAGACCATAAAATAAGAATGAGCGAAGTGCAAAAGCATGAAAGGAGAAAGAGATCAAATGTGGTTCGAGAGCTCAGGAAAGACATCACAAAAGAGGAAGCATTTCTAGTGGCCTTAAGAAGAGCAGGGCTTCTTCCATACGTTACTTCTATCTGACATTCAATTGAATAGGCAGAGATCTGCGCTGCCATTCATCCAGCACAGTCTGGGTTGTAGATGGCTAAGGTCTTTGGCCAAAACACAAATAAGTGCTAAAATACCATCAATGTGATATATCCAATATTTCACTGTCTTTACCTTAAACATCTGTATTATTGAGTTCATGTAATATTACCTATCCATAATACATTTATACCCTGTTGTGAGAGGTTCATAAGATAATTCTACATATATCATCTCCTGTGGTTCTTACAATGCTGTCAAGTAAAGCATTATTACTAGTTATTTCACTATTTCGTAGTCTAACACTAACAGATAAGTCTTCTGTTCAAGGTCTCCTGTTCATTTCTACTAAAATGTGACGCACTGAATTGGGTCTAACTAAGCATGTTTTTAGAATGTAACTGTAACATTTATACACAATACTAGTGGCAGTATAGTATTAAAACACAGGCTTGGGAGCCAAAAAGCCTTAGTTTGAACCATCTTTGCAACTAATTGAGTTTTGGAAAGTCACTTAACCTCCCTGTGCTTTAGCTTCATATGTAAAATGGACATAGTAACAGCACCAATATCATATGTTTGTTAAAGATTAAATGGGTTAATATTAGTCCTAACTTAGAAACATGTTTGGCAAATAAGTGATAAATGTTTGTTAAATAAAAAATAAACTATGATTAAGATAATAAAGATGTTCACTTTCTATAAACTAAGTTAATTTTTATTAAAGGGGAAAAGTCTACAAATATGGATCTTTCATAAATATTACTTGTGGTCAATATAGAATGCTGAATGATATGCTTAGAAACCATCAAATGTGGGTTTCGAAAATATTAAAACAGGAAATAGGACTTCTTCCTTATCCTTTTTCTTAAAGGAATTGTAATTAACTTAGATATTTTGTACATTTGACAGCAGTCAAATCAAACCCTACTGTAAAGACTTATACTAACTTGTAATTGTTAAAATACAGTTTGGCTTTATTTTCCTTCCTTTACCATATTTACCTGTATAAAAAAAGAAGAAGAGCAGGGCTCAGGAGAAACCAAGAAAACAAAGCATGAACCATAACCTAGAAATACCAAGTAGTCTTATGAGGCAGAGAAGTACAGAGAAATGGCAGAAGATGAGACTGGGAAGATAAGCTGGAATCATAATATAGACTCTGAATTGAAATAGCAATTCAATCATTTAAGGGAAGGAAAAATATTTTCAAAACAAAAAACCCACAAAGTCTAATGGTTTAACAAGTATTAAAGTGTCGCCCCTCTGCCACCCCAACTGTTCTAAATAGTGACTAGAAAAAAAAAATCATGGTTGGGCCACACTGTACGTTAGTTAATATTTATAGGCTAGATTAGAGAATAACACTATAACACTATGTCTATCTTTAAAATTCTAAATGGCAAGCTACAGATTTACAAAATTTTGTGAACCCTCCATTTTCAGTAACTGAATAACATCTTTCAATTTTAAAGCATGGCATTGGTGCTAGAAAGTGTTGGTTTGAGAACCAGCTCTGACCATCAGTTTTACCAACTGTACGTAGAAGATAATAAAGGTATCTACCTCATAATGTGAATGCAATCATGTATGTAAAGCATCGAACAAAGTCCCTGAGAAATATAAGCATTTCATTTATTCATCCAACTAACATTTATTCAGTTCCTACTCTGTGCCAGGCACTGTTCTAGGAACTGGGAACAAAGTGGTGAAGAAGACATACAAAATCCCTGCCCTTTTGACACATTCTAGAAGGAAGGCACACAGTAAACAACTAATTAAGCACATATACATATTTTGGTATCAGAGAACGATAGGTGCTACTAAGAAAACTAAATCAACCTAAAAAAAGAAGAGGAATGGAAGCAATTGTAGAAAGAGCAGCCAGGCAAGGCTTCTTTAAGGAGAGGCTACAATCATGTCACTAGTAGTTAGGGATTGTTTGTGGCATCTACCTACACACTCTTTAAGGATGATGGAGTTTAAGTGGATTACAAATCAGACATCTCTTTCTACAGTCATTTACACATTAAAAGAGTCTATATAAAAGTTACCTAAAGACAAGTTAAACAAGCCATTGTTTTCTCTTTGTGGAAAAATGCTAAAATACATTAGACAAAAAAGAACATAGAACCTGGTACTCAAACACAAAGCATTAAACAGTCTTCACAGGTTACCTTATAATGGTATTATGTATTAACTAATTTTCCTGATTAACAAATAAGTTGATAGAGTTGAGAAAGCAAAAACTTGCTCCTGCCAATACAAAATATTAGGACAAGTTCATGCCTTAAATAATTACTTACTTCACTTTCAGCAAAATGCCTCTCTCCCTTTAGGCACAGTGAAGATCGTCTCAGTGTCTTCTCATCTCCATCATCAAAAACTATGAGAGGAGGTAAAAACGGAAACTATTGAAGGGTTTTTCAAAGATTAACATGATGATATAAAATATTTAATTTTCTAAGTGCAAATAGAGCTATTGTTTAAAAAGATTATATTTGAAGTTCATTTCACATTTTATGTTTTCTATCGGACAATTTCAAATATAAAGTATCTTTTCCAATTTCTAGCGAAAAAGAAATAATATGCCTGAAATGAAAACATCTTCCCTGAAACAGAAAATATCAAATAAAAATAAGCAGTTAGCTTTTCAGGAAGAAACTATTTAAATGCTAATTAACCCTTCTCAATGTGGTAAAGGAAAGGCAAGTTTTCCTGCTGACAGATTTACTTAAGAAACGGAAAATAAGAGCAGAAATGTATATATTCAGACTGTCCCTAAAAAAATTACTTTTTAAAAATTTATAGCAGGGTTTCTCACCCTCAGCACTACTAACATTTTGGACCAGATAATTCTTTTCCATGCGGGGCTGTCCTGTGCACTGTCGGATATTTAAGGGCATCCCTGGACTCCAGCCACTAGATGCCAGTAGCTCCCCCTTCCCAGTTGTGACAGCCAAAATGTCCCCAGACACTGCCAAATGTATCCTGCGTGGTGAATTTGCCTCCTGTTGAAAACTCCTTATTTAAAAAAGTACTACAGTGTCCCAGCAAATTTACTGTAAGTTTATATATACAGAATATATGTATATTTTATGACATAATTTTAGCACATACTCACAAATCATGGGAAGAGAGTACCTCTGCTTTAAATAACATTGCCAGGCCTTGGTTTTAGAAATAGCAGTTTTTGACTAAGTATCAAAATTAGGTTGTTATACATTATGTGAGACTTCACATTATGTGAGAGGATAAGTAACTTTAAGTACATTTTTTTAATGTTGTAACTAAAATACTCAACAATAAACGTGTCACATTTATGAGACTGACAACCACACCTAATTACTATATGGATTTACTAAACAGAATTCCTCAGTCTTGTAACCTACATAAAAAGTAAAGTATCTCCTTATGTGTCAAAATTAAATTTTCCCTCACTCTTCACCTGTTTTTTTCTCATCCCACAAAAATATAAACAAAACTCACCGATACTATTTCAAAACTGCCAAATTTTGTCATCACCCAAAGACATTTTACTAGGTGTTTATTCTCATTTCTGACGCCATTAATAGTAAGAATTATTACCTTTTAATAAATAATACTGGGACAATTGGCTACTGATTTGCAAAAAAATAATATTTGATCATATTTCAGAATGTTCAAAAAATTAACTACTGGTAAAATAAAATGCTATTTGTGAAGCAAAAATAAAGCCATAAATTTAAGATGACACTGGAAAATAAATTTGTAACACTGATGGAAGGACGGTCTTCTTAAACTGCAAAGGAAAGACTGACCACATGTAAACTGACTATGAAAATTGACAGTAGTGATAAAAGCAATATGAGAAAAATAGGTGCAACTAAAGTAGAAAAGGCTAATATTCAGAATATATGAAGAACTCACATCCTAAAAACAATAAGAAAAAGATAACTATCCCCAAGAAGAAACGAGGGAGATCAGAGAGACAGCATACACTAGCAATTCAAAAGAGAAAATATACAAATGAAATGATGTTACCATCAATAAACAGGAAAAGTTGTTTACTCTCACTAATAATAATGGGAGCGGCATGTTAAAACAAAACTGAGAAAGTATTTTTGTCCATTTGGGCAAAAATTTAAAGATAATTACAATCAAATTTGATGAGAGTTGGAAAAACAAATGTACTCAAACACTGTTCATGAGAGTATAAATTAATACAGTCTTTTAGGAAGGTGATTTTCATTACCTACTAAAGTTTTACAAATACTGTTCACTTCAATCTATGCAGTTTTCAATGCATACACTGCGGAAATACTAGAAAAATGTACATGTACAAAGAGGTTTAATCCAGCATTTATTGTAATAGCAATAAAACTGGAACATCATTAGTAAAAACAATTAAGTTATGGTACATCAAATATTGTGAAATACAATACTGGAGTAAAAAGGAATTTCTCTGTTGCACAACATGAATAACACTACTGAAATAACACTACTGAATATGAATAACACTACTGAAATGTACACTTAAAAATAGTTAAGATGGGAAAAAAATTTTCTCTAAGATATACTTTGAAGTGAAAAAAGCTAGAAATCCAATTCTATAATACATCCACTAAATAATTTCTAATTATATGTTATGCACATATTAATGAAATAAATTTTTTAAATATCTGGAGAGATAAAAACCATTAACAGCAATAACATCTATGGCATTAGGGGAGGAAGTAAATCAAGGAAACTTTAGTTTAGTTGTAGCATCTTTGAAAATACATTTTTAAAATAAGAGTTATTCCCTTACCTACAGTGTACCAACTCGCATCTGTTAATTTATTGATAACAGCTTCCTGATATGCACCATCAAGATTCTTCACTTCCACAATAGCTCCAACCTAAAGTATTTTTAAAAGTTAGAAAAACTTTTAGAAGACAAGTAAACAAACCAAAAACTGGCTTTACTTTTTTTAATTGAGTGCATGATGTAAAGAATAAAATAACTACTGATTTGTATTAAGACACTGGCAATTTTATCCACCAGTGAAAATATCAACATAGTAAAAAGGTAAATAACACCTGCGTATTCTTATTAAACTGCCGTGCCTGTTGTACGCTAACAGGGTTTTGGGGGCCCCTAAAGGTCCTCACCTTGAGAACCGAAAGTACTATATGTGAAAATTGACTGTCCTTGTCCTACATTACCACTTCTCTTTGAAGAAGGCTGGGGAAGGGTAGGGATAATTCAGAAATAAATCTGAAGTCTCTTTAAGAGTTACAATGTAACACTAATGACAACTATTTAAAATATTTTCCATTTGATGAAGAAAATGCTGAGTTACATTTATATGGTCTTATAACTACATCAAACTAAAAAGTTTTTGCAGAGCAAAGGAAACTATTAACACAATAGAAAGGCAACCTCTGAAGTAGGAGAAAATATTTGCAAATCAAAAATCTAATAAGGGTTAATATCTAAAATATATCCACAACTCAATAGCAAAAAACAACAAGAACAAACAATACTATCTGAGTAATAATGGGCAGAGGATCTGAATAGACATTTCTCCAAAGAAAACACACAGATGGCCAACAGGTACATGAAAAGATCATCATCACTAAACATCAGAGAAATGCAAATCAAAACCACAATGACATATCACCTCATACCTGTTAGGATGGTATTTATCAGAAAGAAGTAAGTGTCAGCAAGGATGTGGAGAAAAGGGAACCCTTGGGCACTGTTGGTGGGAATGAAAATTGGTGCAGCCAACTATGGAAAACAGTATGGAGGTTCCTCAAAACATTAAAAATACAACTACCATAGGATCCAGCAACTCTGCTTCTCAGTTATTTATCCAAAGAAAATGAAAACGCTAATTTGAAAATACATACGCACCCCCATGTTCACTGTAACATTATTTACAATAGTCAAGACATGGAAGTAACCTGTATACATCGATAGATAAATGGATAAAGAAAATGTGGTGTATATATAATAATTGTTTAGCCACGAAACGGAAGGATTCTGCAATTTATGACAATATAGATGGACCTTGAGAGTATTATGTTAAGTGAAGTAAGTCAGAGAAAGACAAATACTTTTTGATATCACTTAAATGTGGAATCTAAAAAACAAACAAAAAAACGAAACCCATAGATACGGAGAACAGATTGGTGGCTACTAGAAAAGGAGTTGGCATGGGTGAATGGGGTCAAAAGGTACAAATTCCAGGTATAAAATGAAAAATAAGTCAGAGGATATAATGTACAGCATGGTGACTATCGTCAACGATACTGTAAAGCATATTTGAAAGTTGCTAACAGAGTACATTTTAAAAGTCCTTGCACAAGAAAAAAAAAGAAAAAATGTTAACTAGATTTACTACAGTGATCAGTTTGTAATGTATACAAATATTGAATCATTATGTTGTTCACCTAAAACTAATACAATGTTATATGTCAATTATACCTCAATAAAAATAAAACGTACATGGTCTTTATAGGGATAACAAAATAAAATTCCCACACAATGCCCAAAAGGGGGAAGGAAAATCTGGAGAATTACCAGAACTTTCATTAAATGACTACAGTCAATAAATACACGGTACGATTTTTTTAATTTAATACTCAAGTGGTCTAGGTATTATTTTTACGTGAACTCATTAAAAATAAATTTGGATAAAATATCATCACTTTTATTTCCTATAAGAAAAACATTTGCCAAATGCTGACACTTTCTATCAACTGATGGAAATCTACAAAGTATATTAGGGAACAATTCAAAATCCATATACAAAAAAGTCTATAGACAACGGGCCGGCCCGGTGGCTCAGGTGGTTGGAGCTCCATGCTCCTAACTCTGAAGGCTGCCGGTTCAACTCCCGCAAGAGATGGTGGGCTCGCCCCCTGCAACTAGCCACGGTAACTGGACCTGGAGCTGAGCTGCACCCTACACAACTAAGACTGAAAGGACAACAACTTGAAGCTGAACGGCACCCTCCACAACTAAGATTGAAAGGACAACTTGACTGGAAAAAAGTCCTGGAAGTATACACACTGTTCCCCAATAAAGTCCTGTTCCCCTTCCCCAATAAAAAACTCTTAAAAAAAAAGCAAGTCTATAGACAAGAAATATGTTTTAACTATCTTGAGACCAAAATTTAACATACTTGCATATGTCAAAATCAAAATGCTCCTAAGCCCTAATCACAAATAAAAACAATTTTAATAAAATAAGAAAAACCAAACAAGCAAAACAAACCAACTATACCACAATCAAAGAGGCTGGAACAGAAGAGAAAGATGCTTGAAGATTTTTCTATCCCTTCCCGCACTGAACATTTTTTTGTCGTTGGTACCAGCTGGCCTGTGCCAGGTAAACAGGGCAGTCAGGCAGTGAAGAACTATGTTTATGAGGCAAAAACACAAATTAAGGCATGGAGGTGTATGTTTTCTGAACATTCAGAGGGCACAATGCTTCAGTTATAGGCTGTGAGTCTATCAGCGTTTTGGTGCTGCCAGACCTTGGCCAGATTACTTTACCTCCTTCAGTTTCCTCTTCTGTAAAGAGCTGTTAGGAGGATTACATAACATAGTATGTGCAAAACACGCAGCACACAACACTAGCACGTTAAGTGCTAAATAAATGGTCACTAACGTCATATTATAAGTGTACGTGTTTTTGTCCTTTTATCCCTGGCAAGTGAACTTGTGCATGTAATAATTAAAGATGTCACCCACAAAACAGAAATGGTGGAAAGTAATTTTCATAAGATTTAAAAAAAAAAAACTCACAAGTTTTAGTCCTCCATAGTACTTATCCTATATGCAAGGTAACAATGCCCTCTGGTTCCAGTGAAAAGTTTTAAAACCAACCACAAAGAAAACTGGCAAAGTCATACATCTATCTAAATCTCTGAAAAGTACTGCTTCATCAGTAAAGGACTTTTTAAGAATCTATTGTTCCTTCAATTCTGTTAGCATTTCTTAAAAATTCACCCAGCCAAGCCAATGTCCCTTTTCAGACATTCAAAAGGGCCAAGGGGCACCTAGTGGCTTACCCACACATTCCCCTTAGTTTGCTCACTAGCAGAAAGTAAAGCAGCACTTATTTCACTGGCCAATGAGGAAAAATGAATGCAAAAGAATCAAACTATCTATGTGTATGAACATGTTCATCACTTTATAACTGCTTAATCACCCCCAAAATTTCTTCCGCCAGAAGTTGTTTCAAAGAATTAAAAGCTCTAAGGGTTATGTTTTTTTCTCACTTTTCACATCATCATGAAACTACATCACTTAATCTTAATGATGTAGGTGAACTACGACACCTATTAATTCTGGGAAATCCACCATATTAGTAAGTGTAACATGGAGAGACTGAAACAGATGAGTAAATAAAAAGCAATCAATACACTTCCATGATGTTCATTTCATTTCTGAACACAGGTTTTACTATCCTATCAGGTTTTCATGAACATTAAATCGACTTTTTTCTATAAGTCTCTTTAGAAAGAAATACGTATTTATCAACTCAATAACAAACCAGCCAATGAATTAAAAAGAAATGACCAAGCACAATTATAGAAGCATTGAAATGAATAAGGAATAAATAAATTACCTTTAATGGGCCCTTTATGTGGTCATCCTGAACTTCCACCGTTGAAGAATCATGTCTAAATGTTACCTAGAGATTATAAATTTAATTAGTCATGCACACACACAAAAATCAAGCAACACAAGCTCATCAATACATTAATTCATTTTTATCATAGTAATCTAAATAGCTGCCTACTTTATACAAAATCTCAATCCTTAAGTAGATTAATTGAAATTTTTATTTAAACAGACTAAATTACTTGATGTTTCACATATCGTACTTTATTCAGTACTATTAGTTATTAGTTTAGTTGTGTAATTTCTTTTCCTAAAATATGAGGTGAAAAGAGGTGGAGACCGTAGGCTAGTAGGTACTACAGTTGACCCCTGAACAACGTGGGGGTTAGGGCACCGACCCCTGGCACAGTTGAAAATCCATGTATAACTTTTGACTCCCCCAAAACTTTACTATCAGCCTACTGTTAACCAGAAGCCTTACCGATAACACAGTCGATTAACACACATTTTGTATATGTATTATATACTGTATTCTTACAATAAAGGAGCCTAGAGAAAATGTTTAAAAAAATCACAGAGAGAAAATATATTTACAGTATTTATTGAAAAAACCCCACGTATAAGTGGACCTGCACAGTTCAAACCCATGCTGTTCAAGGGTCAACAGGATATATCATTTTGTGAAGGCCTAGCTTGGTTATAAGCAGTAGCAACAAACATTTAATGAGAGCTAAGCATCAGGCTCAAGCATCAAACATATAATCTTCACAATAACCTTATTAGGTAGGTATGACTGCTCCCATTTTGTTGCTAAGAAAACTGAAGAACAAAATATAACTAACTGGTCCAAGATCCCAGAACTAGAACATGGTAGAGATGAAATTCAAACTCAGGCAGTCTGGCTGCAGAACTTTACTATACTCTGTATCAGTGTAGAAATCAGAGAATGGGAAACCAGACATGAGGAGAATAAGTTAAAATAAAGGGTTCATGTTTAAATACGTAATTAGTTGGTGAAAAACAAGATAGCTTCCAGTATTTGGTACAGAAAGAGTTGCTTTTCCTATACAAAGCAAGAGTTCTTACAGGGATTAGACCATTAACATGGTCTCATCAGATGTGTATGGTAATCAATTTAGGCTCCAGACTCACAAACCAGCTATGAAAGGAAATGTCCTGTACTCACAGCACTGCAGGCATTTCTGTTTCACAAAAGCACGAGAACACTTTATTTAAATCGTGTTTAAGCTTCTGCGGCATTCACTTACAGACTGTAGGCCACTTAAGGATGAAGACCAGGTCTATAACACTAGAGTTTCGATACCTAATATATCGCTTAACACATAGTTAATCCTCAGTAAATGAAAATAGGTGGTGAAGAGGTGTATCAACAAATTGTTTAAAAATTTATTAACTATGAACCATAAACAAGTTAAACTGGTCTAGAAATATACCACCAGTTGGTATTCACAAAACAGTCACAGGGAAGTAAAATACAGTATGGGGATTATAATCAATAATGTCAAGATTATATAGGGTGCCAGATGGGTGCTAGACTTATGGGGGGATCACTTCATAGGTTATGTGTAGATGCCTGTCCACTGTGCTGTACACCTGAAGCTGATGTAGAATAATACTGAATGTCAACTGTAATTAAATACACACACACACAGACACACACACACACACACACACACACACTTGGGATGCAAAGTACAGCACAGGGAATACAGTCAATGGTGTTGTAATAGCTATGTACGGTGTCAGAGGGGTAGCAGACTTGGGGGGGGGGTTATCACTTTGTGAGGGGTATAAATGTCCTATTATTATGTTGTTGTGTATAGCTGAAACTAATTAAAAACACTTTTTAAAAAAGAAATATACCACCATATCTGTTAAGAAAATCATTAATTTTGAATTATAAACAGATTTTAGAGCAGCCAAAAAAATTAAC
Source organism: Rhinolophus ferrumequinum (assembly GCF_004115265.2). Classification (NCBI taxonomy): domain Eukaryota; kingdom Metazoa; phylum Chordata; class Mammalia; order Chiroptera; family Rhinolophidae; genus Rhinolophus; species Rhinolophus ferrumequinum. Next base: position 22,755,408 of record NC_046310.1, on the reverse strand, counting down.
AGTAAGTTTTAGATACCCATTATTTATAAGGCATAAGGTATTTACAAGGCACAGGGCTTTCAACAGAGGCAGTAGAGACTAACAGTTTTCTTCCTTTTATTAATAGAAAGAACTGGCAGAACTGTTACATGCCTTTTAGCTGGTTCATTCATTACACAGAGACACCAAGCTGAGATTGCAAGTCAGGGCTAAAATCCAGCCTGTGCACTGCAGACCAAAGCCTGGGTCCTGGAGTAACACTACTCCCACCCAAAGGGAACACCTTTTTCTAACTGTATGTCAAACTCTGCTAAGAAGGCTCTCGACCAGGAGGGAGGGCTTTTGTCTAATTCACACTAAGACGTTACATGTGCTAGCAGTAGCCCTGTCTGGAAGAGTGAGAAAACTAATAAAAAGCTTTCTCTTCATCTCTAAGATAGTACTGGCAAAAAAACCCAAAAAGTGCTCAGGGAACAGCAGTGTGTGAAGTCCAAACAGGAAATGCCACTCTAAGAGCACTGTGAGAGTTACCCACATCAAATCCTACCAGCTCACATGCACCAAGCAGGTGACAACTGAAGGTGGATGGGGACAAAAAACGAGCATCCTACAAAACTAGCACCCTGAAAGGACTTCTCACAATGGTTCTTAACTAGGAATGTAAAGTAGAATCACTCAGCGGTTGTTTTTTAAAACAAAACAAAAACAAAAACACACATTCATGCATAAGGAAGGAAGGAATGCAGGCATACAGGCATGGAAAAAGCTCCAGAAGGGGCTGTGATTCTCTCCACCGGAAGTACACCTTTATAGTCTGTTTAACTGGTGATGTTTACACCAATGTTAATCTGGATTAGAAATCCCTTGAGGACAGAGATCAGGTCATCCTCATATCCCCTTCCTCCCCATCTAACAATGCACCCTGAAGTCTGCCACTCAATAAATAACTGACAAATGAATATCTACCTTCAAATATTTCACTTGTCCCATATTTTCAACACTGATAATTTACTAAAATGTAAACAATTACATTTCTTTTTCTGAGACAAAAAAAACACAAGTATTTTGGAATGATTTTTCAAGGAAGGTAAAGGATAAGGAATCAACTAGATCTACTATATTTAATTATCTAAGATACCATCAATTATAAATCACATCTCAATTTCATGGTTAAAATGAGGGGGTGTCTTAAAATTAATAAACTGTAATATTCCTATTCTGCTACTAATTTGCTATAATGGCCTTGGAGAAATCACTAACCTTTTATGAGCCTCAATTTTTTTTACAACAAAATTAAGGAATTAAACTACATGACTTCTGAGGTCCTTTCCAGCTCCAAAAATATAAACACCACCAAGTCTATAGTGAAATGGCATTCAAAAATCCAACTGTACTAATCTAATTTCATTCCAATTGGAATACTCTAAAATGACAAATAATGCTTTTTTTCTTCAGGTATATTTACAACCATTACTCCTAGAAATTAAACTCACCTTGTGCAGGAAAAAAATTCTTAAACATATTCGCCAATTTTAAATATCAAATACTGAACATATATTTCATAAGATCTCCATATACTGTACCTTGACTTTGACAAGCCTTTTTGCTGTCTTGATCTTGGCTTCACAAAAGGCTCCTCTGTATTTAGCACTCACATCAGTGCCCACTGTCAAATAGGGAGGCTCATCAAGGGCCTAAAAATGCAAATAAATTAGATTTAAACTCTAATTATTTTCCACAATCAAACCCCAGATGGCAGATCTAATCCTATTATAATTTGTAACGACAATCTATAAAATACTCTAACTTGAAAGTAAGTAAAATATGTATCATAAAGTTTATTTAAATGTACCAAACGTACATCATGTAAAATATAATGGCATCTTTTTCTCTCCATAAAATACACATGGTCCATAATATGAATTAGCTCAATCACAAGTCTACTATTTTATCCACCCCTCTATCTGCCACCCATTCAAATATTTATTTACTCTGTGACCACTTAAAAAGAAGGCAGATCCCTAAAGCTCAAAGTCAGAGAAAATTTCTTTTAATATTTAGGCTGTATCTTGGCAGCCACCCAAATTCAGAATAGCTTTATTATATCCCTACCTAGAGAATTCTAAGGTAGAATGGCATTAAGGGGGCAAATCATTTGTATTCAAACTACTTGTGAAAACTATATTAAGAAATCCAATCTGGGAAGTCGCAAATAAAAATTAGCCAAAATTGCTAATGCTTTGGGGCACAGGTTCACTATTTACCCTTTTAAGGGTACCCTTCTTAGGCTACCCTGTAGCCTAAATTAAATAATATTTTAAGTTTCCCCACTTGTGATTTAGTTTTTAATAGTCTTAATATAGCTGCTCTGACTTTTTACAATCAGGTATATTTCTGCATTGGATCTATATTTCTAGAAGAGCTTATATTAATTCCATAGCCAAAGAAAAATTATGTAAGCAGCTACAGTGTTTTATAGAAAATGCTAATATCCCAGGATGCTCCATCAAAAAGAAAAGGAAGAATTTGGGAAAATCAGTTTATTGAGTGAACTCCCACTCTGCTTTATCATTTGCCGATCTATTTGTCCAAAGAACTTATTATTTCTCCTATTAACTTCTATTATCCTGCAGAAATTCCATAAAACATGTAAGGTGGAAAATGCAGCAAAGAATAATGAAAATATCAATTTCATTTGGATCTTAAAATAAATTCACCCTTAATAGTTGTGGCTAACATCTCAAAAAAAAAAAAAAAGATATTTTAATGCTATAACAAAAGTGCCCATAAATTACATCAAACAATTTTAAGAACTTTTTTTCAAGGTGAGGAGATAGCACATAAACCGAGACAAGGGGCTACAGCTAAAAATATCAGGCAGACCTCCTTGATGGCCTTCTGTCTTTTACGAAATGTGTAAGAAAAGGAACTCAAAACATATCAAGTATATGATTTATAAAGTCTACTTAGGAAAATGCCTATATTCCAATTTATTTATGCCGTTAGAGAAGTATACCTCATAGAAAGATGGTCATTTCGGCATTACTACTGTTTAAATTTGTTCATATCATTAATTAACTACAATTGTAACTTCGCACTACTCTTGCACCTAAAGTTAATAATAAATGCATTTCTACTTTACCTTCCTGTTCCTTGGCCCTTAAAGTATAATTTTCCTTGGTCAACATCTTAGTTAAATTCAAGATAAGCTAGTGGCTTTATTTTAGCAATAATATAAAAGGGACTCACCTCACTTCACCCAAAAATGTAAAGAAAAAGTTTAAAAGGTATCAATTCACTTTGTGGTTCAATTGGTATTACATGTTATTGTTAGAAAAGCCCAAATGGTGGGGGCGGTCTTCATGACCTCGGTTCATTATTGTCCACAACTTGCAACCTCTCCCATGAGTACATCCTGCACCTCATTAACCAGTACAATTTTATCTTCATACACAAGTAGTAAGTTAAATTAAGTGAAAACTAATGAGGAACCAGAAATTGCAAAATGCAGGACAAGAAATCTACTAAAAGTTGCACATTTATGCCTACTCAGGAACAAATAAATAAGTGATAAACTTTTCAGATATTTTTATTATAGAGAATTTTTAACAAAAAGGAGAATAGCAATATATTTAGACTATAGTATACCCATATACATGTTCTTTTCATTAATATTCATATTAAACACTGGCAACATTCCAACTACAGCAAGCTATAAATATATTTATTGAGCAGATTTACTCAACTTGAATTGAGAGACAGGATTTTTTTTACCTCCAAATTAAGCCCATCCCACATCCTTACTAACATACCCATGTTGACAGAAAAGAGTAATAATTACCTCAAATATTGTGGGGGCAAATTATTATTTAAGGGTAATATTTTCCTTCCTTCAAGCTAGAACACATGAAAAGGAATTAGCAAGGCTTATGAAGAAAATGTCTATTAGAAAAAAACTTGTGAAGAGAAACTGAAGTATAATGAAAACCTGCTAAAACTGGAATACATTGCTAGAGCAGTGCTAATTTGTTAAAAAGAGCGTATGAAAAGCAAATCTATGTTCTGATCTTATTTCTGCCTCTATTATTTTTTGCATCATTTTAGGTAGGTTACTTTTCTGTTCCTAAATTCTCATTAGATAATATAATAATTATTGGTCTGCATACATTTGTTTAACAAGCCTATATCAAAGCATTGGGGTTACATAGACGGTCAGAATGGGACACTTGAAAACACATAATCATCTAGAAGTGAAACTATGCTAACCAAAATATTAAGTGGGAATTTCTACAGAAAAACAAACAAAATCCATTAACTAAATGGTCATATTTGTGTGTGCAGTTTTAGCAGAGCATAAAGCATCACTGTCATTGGTATAATATGACGTAAGCTAACAAAGCAGACTAATAGCACAGGCTTTCAAAGCAGAAAGACAACATCCTAATTCCAGCTCTATTCCTCACACTAACTAGATGAGTTTTTAAAGTAAGCTACTGAACCTCACTAAACTTCAGTTTCCACATCAGGAAAATGGGGTCAATATGAGAAAGCATTCAGTTATGATGACCTGAAGGATTTACCTATTAACAATTACTATTAATATTATAAAACACTCAATGTGGGCAAACAAGTCATTAAAACAATGTAAAGTTAGATTTGACACCACACCTTTTTCCTTTTTAAAATGCAAGAGGCAAAACCTCATTCTAAACGACTGCTCATCAGAAGTGCAAATTAAAAGTTAAACCACTTTCCTCACTTTTTCAAAAAATGTCAGTACTTCTCCTCAGAATACAGTATTTTTCAGTACTAAATCTAATGAGAAAATACCCCAGGTATTCATATATATATACATACATATATATATATATATATATGTATGTATGTATGTATGTATATATCTTTTAAATGTTATACCTTTCCTACTTCGAGACATGCAGAAAAAACCAAAGGTTTTTATACAATAGAAAAAAACATACGTCATAAAAATAGGAAGAACTGTTAGAGAGTAACCTACTGGGAAAGGGAGTGGAATGGAGGGATATGTGTATGAAAAGATTTTATTCAAAGTCTTCCCCTTTTATAAAAACAGTTCCTTTTTGGTTTTTTACAATTGGCATGTATCCTTTGCTTTTAAAAATGTATACTAAGGAACACTTCAAACATACACAAGAGAAGATAGAACTATATTAATAAATCCTCCATATACTCATAATCTGGTTCCCACAATGATCAACTCAGACAGTTTTGTCTGATCTATATCCCTACCTATTCCTCCCAAACCCTGATTATTTTGAAGGAAACCCCAGATGTAACACTTCATCAAAACAATAAAAAGAAGTATAATCTGTAGTGATTGGGATTATGGGTTATTTTGAATATTCTTATTAATACTTTTCTATATTCTCCAGTGTATCTGAAATGACAATATGAATGAATGAGTCAGTATAATATAGTAATTAAGAGCACAAACCCTTGACTTTGATGCTCAGGTTCCTATCTACCACCTAATAGCTAGGTGACCTTGGACTAGGGCCTCTGTTCCTCAGGATATAATAGTGACTGTCTCACAGAGACGAGGAATGAAATGCTACATGCAAAGTGCTTAGAACACAGCCTAGCATACAGTGTCAAAAAAAGCTGTTATTATTACTTAATAATCTAGGGGGAAATTTTGAGTTTAAAAAATGTTTAAGTCCTATACGAAAAAGATCCCACATAAACAGCAGATGCCAGTATAATTGTGTGTATATATAAATATTATCCCCCTATTCAAGTTAGAAATAAAGTAATCATGAATTCTAGTAGCAAGAAGGGTTAAGTGTTTGTGGGGACGCTCAACAAGGAAGTGAATCACAACCCTTTAGTGTGGCAGAAAGACAACCAAGACTATACACCTAGGCTGGGGCTAATGTACTTTGGTCCAACGTAGAGATACATAAAGAATTGTTAGTGAGTTAACTAAGATTCCTCTGACCAACACTTACCCCGGTCCGTTTACATGTACACAACCAAAGCAAACAAAAAAAAACACAAAAAAACCTCTCACCTTCTCTTTTCGCTCTGCTTCTCTGATTTTGGTCAATAATATGGACCATCTCAGAGGCTAAAATAAAATGTTTTTATGTAGCACTTCCATGGAAAAAAGGAAATTAAACTACTAAATTACCATCCCTTTGTTTAGCAAACAGAACAGTTTTCTAGTTGTCAAGGCAACAGCTACCTCACCATTATCCAGCACTGCTGAACAATTATTTTTCTAGTCAATCTACCAAATGCCCTCACTGGCACCTAAAAGACACTGAATTCCATGGGAACACGAAAAAAGCATTAAGCGATTTTTAAATTAGCTATTGGTGGATAATAATCCTTTAAGAAGCCAAAATGCCAGGGAAATAAACATGTAAGTGCCAAAATGAATCAGTAATCTCTAACGTGCCTTGGGCTGCAGTACACCAATATATGACACGTTTTAGAAAGAGCATAGTTGAAACAATTCTCCAAATGGCTGACTAATGTTGACACTGCCTAGGAAATATTCAGTTATTCAAGACCGATTTTTTAAAAAGCAAAGCGTGCTAGATGACATTTTATTGAGATAGTTTCTTTAAAAGAGTAAGCATTCAAACTGGTTACTAAAGCAGTGCCAATGCAGCCAGGAGAATTAGAAAACAAGAGAACTAAATTTGATGCTAAAACCCTCAATAAACAAATGTACTTAAACACAAATAAATCTATAAAAACAACCTTTTTTATTTAAATGAATTTTTTTTTTTTTTTTAAGGAAGGGCACAGCTCACACTGGTCCATGGGGGGATCAAACCTTGGTGCTACCAGCACCACGCTCTAATCAACTGAGCTAACCGGCCACCCCAAAAACAACTGTTTTGTATATGACAATCTCAGAAGCATAAAACCATAATGGAGATAATTCCAACAGATGAATGAATAAAATATACTCACACCTATATACCAAAGGGTGTATGATTTAAAAACTAAGTTTAAAATTAAGATGCACAATTTATAGAATATACAAAAAATGAGTACACTGAGGAAATAAACTGGGCAATTTATTTCCCTGTCTTCCTTTTCCTGGGGTACTGAGGACACGGGGTCGAGCGCGCTCAGGATAGAGGCGGCACAAGATATAAGGGGCAGATGATGGTCTACGAGCACGGAGGAGTTTGGAGTAGCCCGGGGATGCATTGCAGTCCCTGCAGCTGAGGACACGGTGGGAGTTGAGCAGGGACAGGAGATGTGCGGCACGGCTGGAAGACCTACACTGACCAAATAAGTAAACTGACGGACAAATAAGCAACTAGACTGAGTATTCTCAATAGGGCCATGTTTCGCACTGCTAATGAAATTTAAAAGGAAGGGAGGGGAAAGACGATAAAGAAGTCTAAGGTATTGGACTGGAGTTAGAAAGATGAATTCATGGTTGTGTAATACATGAGGTGTGATAAAACAATACAGGCAATGTTTAAATTAAAAAAAATTATTACAGTAAAAGACACATTGCCATTAACCCCCCTCAAAATATTCCCCTCACTTCGGGCACACTTATCCCATCCTTCTTGCCACTTTCTGAAGCAGTTCTGGAAGTCCTCTTTCTTGAGTGTCTTTAGTCGCGCTGTCGTGGCTGCCTCGATGTCCTGAATCATTTTGACTTTGAAGAACCAGAAGTTACATGGTGCCAGATCCGCTGACTAAGGTGGGTGAGGACACACCATAATGTTTTTATTTGACAGAAACTGCTGTACCAGAAGCGATGTGTGACATGGAGCATTGTCATGATGGAGGATGATTTACCGCACTTTAAAACACACCTTCTCTCAACCATAGCTCACAGCCTACTGACTGCACCAAACACGTTGAAACCTGTCACACACTGTTACTAAGGTTCAATGTGCTGCTTCCTGTATTGAAGATCCCTGCCTTTCTATTGGATGGCATTAGGAAGCAGCATTCACTGTATTTTTTCATCACAATGGGAAAGGCTCTGCATCACACATCGCTTCTGATTCAGCAATTTCTATCAAATAAAAAACATAACGGTGTGTCCTCATCCACCGTATTCCCCGGATCTGGCACCATGCTATTTCTGGCTCTTCCCCAAAGTCAAAATGAACTCGAAAAGTATACGTTTTGAATTGTTTCAGGACATCGAGGCAGCCACGACAGCACAGCTAAAGACACTCATGAAAGAGGACTTCGAGAACTGCTTCAGAAAGTGGCAAGAAGGATGGGATAAGTGTGTTCAAAGCAAGGGGGAGTATCTTGAGGGGAATTAATGGCAATGTGCCTTTTACTGTAATAATTTTTTTAAACATTCACTGTATTGTTTGATCACACCTCATATATACATACATACACACAGAAAAATGAACAAGTAGTAACAGATGTGTATGTGCATAGATATTTGTGTCTCTGTGTGTGCACATCCATATATTTTATATACACATCCATATATTTTCCTAACTGTCCACCAAGAATGTCTAAGAGCAACTGACAGGCCAGTAACAAAAAGCATAGTAATGGTCTATATCTTGATTTCTAAATCCCATCCCACGTTAAAAGGAACCAGAAGTCCTTGGAGAAATGGCTGATTTCAAAGTTGGGCAGGCAAAGTACAAGAAGAATCTGAAACATCTTGTGCCAGAAAGTAAGGAAATGCTCGAAGAATAATGGTGACATTTCAAAGGAAACAGGAGCCACCTTGAAGGGGCTCCTCCTGGTCAAATAGGGGGAAACTTTGTAAATCAAAATAGGTACTGGTTGTCCTATTTTCTGGTTAGGGATGTATACATATGTCAAAACTGACTGAATTAAGATGTGTGTATTCCACTGTAAGTAAATCATACCTCAGTTTAAAAAATGATAACAAACTACCACCCATTCAATAAAACTGGCATCCATGAGTCCATATTGACAAATGAATGAATAAATGCTGAATAAATAAATAAATGCAGAAAAGGGAAAGCTCTTCATTCTAACAAAATGTTAGTAAATGTAGCAGGAATGACGGAAACAGAGCATCATCTTTTGGCAACCATCATAAAGGTGACTGAGCCAGAGTTGCCAGCAGATGCTATACTGATGAGTGGAAGTCTGATGAAGAACAGGACGTTGGCATAATCCTAAAACCCCACTCAATTCTCAGTGGTGGGCATGTGATGCACTGAGGACAAAGGGACATCCTTTCTGTGCTGTACCTCCCAAGAGTGACTTTGCCAATGAGAACAATTAGAGCGGGTTGAAGTTATCCTACAGAATGTAAGATCTGTATTCCTTAAAACTCTAAAGGACATGAAATATAGGAAACACTGGGAAACAGTTTTAGATTGAAGAAGTCTGAAGAGGCACGATAATCAATGCAACGCTTATTCCTGGATAGAGCATGGACCAGTAAGAAAAGAGACATTATTAGGAGAGCTGGTGAAATTTGAAAGGGCTCTGTGGATAAGATCGGTATTGTTATACCAATACTGATTTCCTGATTTAGAGAACTGAGTGCAGGGTAGGGAAAAAAGTGTCCTTTTTGTTGGGAATTATACACTGAAGTATTTAGTGGTGACAGGTCATCATGTCTGCAGCTTGCAATCAAAAATTCTGAAGATAATGATAACTGGTCTACACACACACACGGATTATATTAATTCTCTGCATTATAAATGTGAAATTATTTAAATTATTTTTTAAAGTACTATATATTTATTGGCCATTTGCATATCTTTCTCTATAAATTGCTCATTTATGTTCTTTACCCATCTTTCTGAATTATTCATTTTTTAAACTGGATTATAAAAATTCTTGTATATTAAAAAAAAAAAAAATCAACCCTTCCCCCGCAAACACAAAAATCTTCTCTGGATGCTACCTGTACTTCCTAACATTTCTCCTAAAATTTAAGTTACTCTAGGGGCTTAGACCCACATCTATTAACCAGAGAGATGCCTGTATATTCTCAGATATTAACAGAAGGTGTCTGCCTATTCCTGGAAATTTAAATGACTCGAAATTGACATTCTAACTAGAATCTTCATCATTAATGAAGTAAGAGAGAAATGCACTGGGAAAGATATTTATTAAGTACCTACTGTATTAAGGACATTATTCTAACGTGCCAAAAAAAGCAAAGGCACTTTCCTCATATAACACAAAGGCAGCCAAATAATTCTGTCCTCAAAAGAGGTTAATCTTATTTGTTTTCTTGCTAGTTAGGTCAAAACCTTATTCAAATGCAAATGACTCTGCTTTAGGGTAACATCACTCTCATAGCAGACCACGCTTATTGATAATATTTAAACTTTAATGATCTGGAAATCAGAGGGACCTAGTGGTGCAGCCAGTTAACAAATCAGAATTATAAACAGAAATCATAAACTGTTATAGTTTATGTCTATCTGGGCATGTTAGTAATATCTACTGCATGAATTAGAAGGCATTACGTAGAACACTCTGAAATGTCACAACACAAGTCACTACGCCTGCATCTAGAGAAGATTTTCTAGAAGTCTGGTTGATTACCAAAATCAATAATAATCCTTAAGACCCCCCCCATCAACCAAGTTTTTTATAGATAACCTGAAAATAACAATGTATTTTTGTTTTATTGCCAATAAAAATAACAGTAAAAAACTAAGGGGAAAAAATCAGATTCACAGAAGCATCTTTCTTCTCAACAGGACTATTAGAATACCATTCCAGACATTTTCCACTGGCAAAATAAACAAGCAGACAGATAGATGATTCAGTTTCATCAACTACTCCTACGTATTTCACTGTAAATTTTTACTTTTCACTTAATAAAGCCTAAATGTTCTTCCACATCTTAAATTTGATTCTATAAAGTGATTGCTCATTGCTGCATAGTCTTACCTGTGCTGCACCAACCTTTATGTACCTCTTTCTTCTTGATTGTAGAAGAGGGAGACAAGGCAGGGAAGGAGTGAGAGGATGAATGATAGAGGATGAGAAGACAGGAGTAAAGACAGGTAGAAGGCAGGAGCAGAAGCAGAAATAATAAAGAGGAAGTAAATGCTGTGGGCTTGGGGTTTCAGTCTTGGTTCACTCGCCAACTCTCCAGATACAGCCACTCGTATTTGGTGTCTGACTGCAGAGTGGTTACTGTCTACTTGAATTGCTCAATATACAGACTAAGACCTGGCAAATTTAAAAATTCTCTGGCTTTGGAACCAAAGAGATTGCTATTCATATAAGCTAAGTCATTTTTTTTAACTTGGGTTATGTCAACCTCACCACTTTGATCTTTGGTTTCTTTGTAGATTGGCAATTTATCTTGTAGGGTTTTACAAGACATCTTACAACTTTTAAATTAAATTAGTTAGTATATTTAGTCTTAAGGAGACTGACAGGTCCTGAGTAAGCACTCAGCAAATATTAGATTAAACCATATAAAACTGCTATTTTTATAGATCAAAAGGACAAACATTGGCAATTTTATACAGTTCAACCTAACATTGGTTGTCTGCTTTCCTTTTAAGCGGCTGGGAAAACCACAGACCAACACCACAGACAAGTAATAGTACACCTAAGTGTACAGTGCTGTTCAACAATCGCTCAGACCACGCTCCTGCTCCGCTGCCCATGAGCAAGACCCAGCCTTGCAGTGCTAATCACTCTAGCCCCTGGGACTCCACCTCCCGGATGTGTATTTCCTCCTGGTGCCTGAGGACTGGGCCTCTCACTGAGCTCTGGTTCCTGAGCAACCTACACCTACACATGGCTAATGGAGCTGTGGCTATTTTTTCCCACTTGATGGCTGGCTGGCCCACCAATCAAGTTTTCATCCTGTTTTATATCCTCAATAATATGACCTTGAAAAAAGCCATCAAAAAGAAACAGTCATCTTTGATCACCTATCCATTACTTATATTGGCTTTGCTTATCCCACATGGATACAAACTGTGTGTAAAGGTGAACACCTCACACTGTATTTTAATGATTTGTAACTGTCCTCTCTCCTAGATTGAGCAACTTAAGGCAGAAATAGCATTTAATTCATCTTTGGATGCCCCAGTCCTACAATTATACCTACATACTGAAGGAATTCAGGAAACTTACTTAATCAAAAAAGTTCGACAATAGTTAAGCCCTGCTAAATGAGATTTCTCTTAAGGTAAAAGTATTTCTATTTCAAGAACACCTTATATTGGGAGGCAGCTTATACTGAGGTCAAAAGCATGAGCTCTGAAATCAGAGTAGCTACAACACAACACAAATACCTACAAAGAGTGATATTAAAGAGAATAATACAAATGAGACTTTTTAATGTCTTATGTTCTTGTGTGCATATTTTAGGGATTTTCCCCCTGGGTTTTTTGTATTGTTTTGCTAGTTTGTTATCCCCCCCACCCCCAATCACCATCTCAGTATCTTTCAAGTTTTTAATGGTGGCATCAAATGGCTTTTACTTGGCCATTACTACCATACCACATCACACTAAATGGAGTTACTATTAGTTACTGGGGATATCTATTCACTTAGGACCAAGAGAAATAATTTCAGGATAGGTACAGAGAAACATACTTAAGCCAAAACTCTCCATATGCACCAAGTTAGCTTACTGCTAAATCACACTGGTGGTTTTCTAAGTCACCAAACATTACTGTTATATCAGTCAATATCCAATGTTTGAAGAACTGAGTATTTCCCTTTTCCCACTGCAGTTATTTAAGTAAATGAACACAAGGTAGGTCACACAATATACAGGAATATATAACAGGGCCTCCAGGGCACCCAACCCTGCCTTCTTTCAATGGGCTCTGAGAACTAGACTCAATTTCAAGGCATTCTAACAGAACAGCTTATAACCAGACTGTTCATCAGACCTAGACATTTAAAAAAATTATACCAATCAAACAAGGTAAAAGGTCGCTTATCAACCTAGAGATCCCATGTGGATCAGAACATTTTCAGAATTTCATTATCAAACCTGCCCTGCCACCTACTGAGAGGACCACACCCACCTGCCATCAGCTAAACTCTGCCTCCTTGGGCTTCTCTGACCCCACTGAGGTCATGAAAAATATTCCAACGGCATCTCCTTCCATTAAGTATTCCCAGCTGGAAGGAAAAGCCCTTCAATTCTAGCATTTCACTTGCTAATCCATTTCCCCCAAGAAAATGTTGAAGAGAGAATCCACTGTGATCACCCAGGTGAAATGATAAATTCCAAGTGGTGTGGAGAGGATTCACTGAAGACACAAAAATATGGAGTCTTGTATTTATTAATCTTAAAAATAGATAAGTAAGCTTTTCTAGTAAGTATTTCTCATGCTGATCTACATGACCATGTGTCTGTCCTGTGAACACATACATCCTGAGGGAAAAGTGGCAGATGCACAACAGACAAGGGTTGCATTCCTCTGTTCACTCACTCAGCAGACCGTGCTAGGTGTGCCCACATAGGTGACTTTTGCAGATTACACTACTCTTGTTTCCATGAGTTTATGGATTATATTATAAACGAGAAACGAAGTTCTCAAAATGTGCTCTCAGGACATCATCATCAGTATCAACTTGTTAAAAATGCAAATTCTCAGGCCTCACTCTAGACATCCTGAATTAGAAACTCGGGGGGGAGATAATCAATCTGTGCTTTAATGAACCTTTGAGGAACTCTGATGCACCCCACAGTTTAAGAACCTGTGACCCAGAGGTTATCTTTCTAGGTCCTCACTGGGAACTTGTTAACAGATACACTCAGCAACTCAGAGAACTTCTATTTGGTTCCCTGACCCATGTAGTATGAGGTATTACGGTAGCGATGGCCAAAGTGAAAGGCATAGGAGTTGAAAGATGTCAGGATGGTGATAATGAAAAAAAATATTTTACACACGCAATTAAGTGAATAAAAACAGACTCATTTAAAATAAATCAGAAACTAAGAAAACTATCAATGCAAAAAGTAAAGACTGAGAAAATTAAAAGCTAATACTTCTCTGTCGAAAGGAGTTCATACAGCGGCTGACTGCTATTTTTGGCCTGCTTGTAAGGTTGGCCCTTGGATATCATCTGGGAACTTATGGGAACCTGGATTTCAGGAGGGTTCCTACAATTAACTGATTAAGAATGGGTCACTGTGCCTAAACTGTGTGTACAAACAATACAGTTTATGCTGAACACCTACTTTCATTCTCAGAGTTGGAAATTTGGGTATAGGCCAGGCATGGGGTGCCTCTGTGACCAGCCGCCAATAAAAACTTTGGGTGCTGAGTCTCTAACCAGCTTTCTTTCCTTTGGCAACATCTCAGATATGTTGTCACAATTCATCCCGTGTGACTGTACTGGGAGAATACTCTGGAAGTTTGCACCTGGTTTCCCCCAGACTTCACATCAAGCATCTTCTCCTTTTGCTGGTTATGCCCTGTATCTTTCTGTTGTCATAAATTACAGCGTTTACGACTATACATGGAGTCCTGCGAGTTTTCTTGTGAATTACCAAACCTGAGGTGGTCCTGAAACTGCTAAAACCTCTTACTTCTAGTACGAGCTCTTTGACAGTCACATAACAGGGTTAAAAATACTGAAAATACCATCAAATCTGACATGTTTATATTATCTTTATTTGACCCATTAATAGAACATTTTAATGTTATTTTATTTCCATTGTCTTAGTCTTTTTAACATAGCAAGTAAACCTAACTTGAATCACATGCCCAGCCTTGGCCAGTGAAGGGGAGGGCAGCTACACTGCCAGTCCATTAAGGGAAACTGGCCTGCTGTCACCAAATGAAGGCGGCACACATGCTGGGAAGGCCCACATGAGACACATATGACCACTAAAATCAGGCTATTTGGCAAACACAAAGTTTATTTCAAGGATATTGGGGAAGCACCTCAAAGAAGTCATGATCTTCCACAGTTCAAAGTTAGTTACAAAGAGTCTTGAGTAACTTCTGATGGTTAGTTTGTATGTTGTTGAGACATAAAAAGAGAAATGGTTTCCAATGTGAGCACGCCCCCTCCAAAAAGTCAGTCTGTGCAGCTTCCCATAAGCCTGACGATTTGCCATAAGGCTGCTTCTCATCACAGCAACTCAACATAGCATGCTTCAAGGGGAGCAGGAGTTATTTGTTAAACAGTGGTTAGCAACTCTAGGGAGAGGTAATAATATCTAATAAAAATCTATTTTTCATGTCATTTAAAAGACCAAGGAGAAATGCTAGAAATATTAGATCTATAAATAAAAAATTAATACTCGTATTTTACTAATCATAGACATTAGTGGCACATTTGAAGGGATTAAAATCATTAAAAACACAATGACTATGTAAAGCATAATGAATGGTCTCTAGTGAGTCCTAGTTAACCCAGTATTTACTTGGTCTGCCCTGTGATAATCGTGTGAAAACTGTTTACAGCCCTGACTTTATTTACTTATATCCTCAACACACAAAGTTTTTACATGGTCTAGTAAACCCAAGATCTTTAGATTTTATCCATCACTGCTGACTCTAACTCATAGATTCTGCTACAGGGTACTTCAGAAGACACAATAAGGTAAAGGCAACCATCTGTTTGGTAGACTTTGGAATAACAGTATATAAATTTAGTCAGCGCAAAAATTAGTTTCATGGGTGAGTCCGATTTTGGAAGCACAAGTAGATAAACCAAAGTGCTGTGGACAATGGATGAAGACTACTATACATATAGGAACAGTTAACCTGGAAGCCATAAAACTGTTTCCGTAGGTCTCTGAAGACCCTGCAATTAAAGACAATTTTCAGAGAATATGAACATATATATAAAATAAAGCTTGTGCTTTTAACAGACCCAAAAAGTTTAAGAATTCTTACTGCATTATGGTTTTTCATAAAGGTTACCTGATTAAAATGAAAAAAAGTGAGAGGAAAAAAAATACTTTGAAGCAAGATAAAAAGATTTAACCAGATGTGGAAATATTTACTGCCTTAGGTATTATTAATATTATAACAAAATGACATATTAGACACACATCTTTCAAAACACAAGAAACAACTCTGTAGGTAAATAGGAAAAGTACTATTAACCACTGGTAGAAATAAGCAAACAATGGCAGAACCTAATTGATTTGAAGGACACAACTAATTAGAGGCAAAAAAAGCACTTAAAGCCAGATTTCTATTCAATGTTATTCCAAGCTGCCGATCAGGTAGTAACAACCTATCATTCTTTGAAAATCTACCTATAACTAACATGTAAAAGGATCTACCCATTCAGGAGCCAATGTTAAAAAATATTAAAAAGAAAAATTAGTTACAAACTATGTTAAATATGTATTTATGTAAAAACTTAAAAGGATACACTAAAATGTTAACAGTAGTTATCTCTCAATGTTTGAATTATAAATCAGCTTTCCCTAATATTCTAGATTTTCCATATTTCAGTAAATTTTTTTTTGTTTTTTGTTTTGTAAAGGAAGATAGTTTATTAGTTTTTTTGTAAAGGAAGACAGGAGAAGAGGTTGCAGCTCCCGAGCGGGAGGGGGCCCTGAATGGGGGGTGCCCTCAATAAGTTTTTAATGACCAAAAACTGTTTAAAATAAAATTATTTATTATTATAAAGTAATTAATATTAAACATTAGTACTTAATGTTTACTTGAAGGTACTGATGTGTAAGACACTATTAAAAAAAATTATTAGTCTTCTTTTTCAGCCAAGATGGAGTAACAAGCAACTGGATTCACTATCCAGCCTAAAACAAAAAAAGTACAGCAAAGTACTGTAAACAATGATTTTCAAGTCACTGGACATCAGAACAAAGATCTCTAAGAGACAGAAAAACAATGAGAAGAGTATAACTGCCTCTAACTGCCCCAGTTTACCTCCTTGAGAGTTACCATGCCATGGCACAAGATGAGGGAATTGAGGCGAAAGCTGTAAGACTCACTGCACTGAAGAAACAGGTAAGAGTCTGTGGAGACCAAGGTCACTAGATTTCAAAGAACAGACTACACCAGAGGAGAAGGCTGCACAGAGAGAGAACCCTGGAGATCTGCAGAGGACCCCCCTCAAGTATTCAGTAGAGGACTTAGCACAACTACCCAAGGCCATGGGAAAGAACCAGAAAGGATAAGGAGGACAGTATGTGGTGTTTACACAGGGCCAACAAACTTACTTGTTTCTACCAGCCACACTAAAGATGCATAATTTATGGGACACTGGGTAGTATACTCAGGAAGGTTTTGTCTTAGTAGTGAAGATTAGCCCTTGTCTGAGTACTGTTCTGGCCTAACAAATTTTTAAAGCAAGACTGAAAAACATCACTGTTTCCAAATAACTACATCAGAAAGAAAAGCTCAAGACGATTTATAGGACTACAGGTATATCCAGCAGCCAACATGGCAAAATTTACAATGTCTGACATCTAATCAAGATGACCAGGCACGCAAAGGGGTAGGGAAACATGACCCATAATGAGAATAATCAATCACTCAAAACTGATCCAGAACTGTCACAGATGTTAAAATTAACACCTAAGGACATCAAGTACTTAAAAACTTCTGGATATGAAAACTACCGTGTTTCCCTGAAAATAAGACCTAGCCGGACCATCAGCTCTAATGCATCTTTTGGAGCAAAAATTAATATAAGACCCGGTATCATATTATATATTATGTATTATATTATACCTGGACTTATATTAAAATAAGACCCGGTCTTATATTAATTTTTGCTCCAAAAGACGCATTAGAGGTGATAGTCCAGCTAGGTCTTATTTTCAGGGAAACACTGTACAATGTTGGAGATGAAAAATACACTAGATGAGGAAAAGATTAGTGAACTTGAAGACAGAGTAATAGAAACTATGCAAAATAAAGCAGAAAGAAAAAAACCCCTACCTGTAAAAAATGAAAAGAGCATCAGGGAGCTGTGGCACAACTTCCAACAGCATAATATACATGCAATTGGAGTCCCCAAACAAAAAGAAAGGGGAAAACAAAAAAAATTTTTTTGAAGAAATAATCTGTAGTTAAAAACCTTCCCACAAAGAAAACTCGAGGCCCAAACAGCTTCACAGGGGAGTTCTATGAAACATTTAAAGAATAAATAACTTCAACACAACACAAACTCTTCCAGCAAATCTAGGGTCTACAAAGACCAAAGCAATGCCTGTGCTACTGATCGACTGCTCGCCAAGTGCCAGGCATTACACAGAGGAATGACACCAGCTGATTAAGTCTTAGATCTCTGTCATTGTCATGTGGAAAATAAGACTCCAAGAAAACAAGACAGAATCAAAGAATCAGTCAGGAATCTCTTGCCATAATCTACAATGAGATATAAGGTAGGGATAGTGAGAGAAGGACTAACTAGAGACAATTTTATGTCCAGAGACTAACTGAATAAGGGAATAAAGAAGAATTTCATCTTTTTAAGAATTTTTTCTTTTTCCCTGTCACTGCTGACTCCCATTTCGTAAGAACAGAGCTGATCATGGACCAGTAAACTAAGAAAACTAAACTAGAGAGAGATCTAGGCTGCAGGAGAGGCTGCAGAAGCAAAAGGGGGAAGACAAGAGAAAATTCCAGATGAGTCTACAGGGAAGAACAGCTCTGACTATGTTTATTATCTTGAATGTATTAGAAACTACTAGTATTCATGATAGTATATGGGAAAGGGTCTACTTATTTTTATTCTTGTATATTTGCCCTGAACTGACAAAGATGCATCACATCAAGCAAATTAATGCCTACTTACCAGCAAATTAATAAACTATATTTTTATTCTCTACCTAGTGATTCAACTGACAGCCACTATTTTCATTAAGAACTGTTAAATGAGCCTGACAAAATGAGATCTTATTCTCATATGAATTCTTGGTCCCCCAAATTTAGTTTTCTTTCATCACACAAATTAATACATGAATTCATTTGCTTTATAAAAATACAAAAGAGGTAAACATAAATGCTGTCGCCCTTCGTCTTCTCCTCTCCTCACATTTCTCATCAGCACTATGGTCACCTATTGAGGGTACCCTTCCGATTTCCTTTCTCTGCATTTACAGGGATCGGTGTACAAAAACAACATAGTTTCACTGCCAATGTATGTTTAAATGTATATTTAAAATTAGCTTTCAGTTACACAATTCATGAATATATTATCCTTGTACAAATAATGAAGCATTAAAGAAAGTCCTCAATTACCACACCCAATCCCAAATCCTTCCCATTGGTATGCATTTATCATTTTGGCATCTGTCCTACCACAAAATTTCTTCCCAGACTTTTCCATTTATATACATGCATATGTATCTATATGTAATATTTCTGTGAATATATTTTTACATAATTGGTACTATTTAATACACTGTCTTTCAACTTTTCCTTATCCCTCAAAAATGTTTCAGAGAGCTTTCCAATTAGTAAACACTGTTTAGCGTCTTCTCCACTAATGATATTAAGTGATTTCTAGTTTTCCATCATTACAAACAAGGCTGCAATAAACATATCCATAATGCTTCCTGGTGCACCTGTACAAGTGTTGCTCCAGGGCAGATACATGTCAAGGGGAGAACACAGAATACACTTTTTTAATTTTAAGAAATAATGCAAATTCTCCAAGAATTTCTAAAATATAATTTTGGTGCCTTCAAGACCAATACAAAATGAAACAAACAAGATTCTTATTTACAGGGAAGGGTTCTATTTTCAACCAAAGTTTTCCAGTACAGAAGAGTTTAACAGTCTGGCATCTTGAACACAAATCAATATTAATTTCTTCACCAGTTACCAGTAATACAGTATCTTAATAGTCCTGGAAGATGTATGTATTCCATTCGATAATTATCAAAATTAAAAACATATAACCTCAGCCCCAGGAGCATACACCAACATTTATCCAGCAGATATTGTACATGTGTGAGATAGCATATGTTCAAAGATATATCATCACAAATGAAAATCAGTAGATCTGGCTAAATCTCTAATTTAATTCAAAATGGTAATGAGTTATGACCTTGGAAGGATATTCAATATGTATACCTCACTTTAAGTAGCAAAATAACTCAAAGTTCTGAAGCTATTAAAGAAAATATTGATAAATTCAACCAAAAAAATCTCTGCATGGCAAAAACAACAAAAAAATACTTATACAAAGCAAGCAAATCCAAATCCAAATGACAAATCCTAAAAAAAATTATTTGTAATCCACATCACTAACAAAGAATTAATCTGCCCCATATAAAGAACACCTGAAAGTTAATAATTTTTAAAAAGACTAACATTCAACAGAAAAATGGACATATTATAGGAAGAGGTCATTGACAAAGAAATACAAGTGGCTCTTAAACATGAAAAGATGTTCAAACTCATACATAAGAGAAACACAAATAATTAACTACTCCAAGACATTTTCCACTGTCAGATTGGCAAAAGTTCAGAAGTCTAGTAACATAGGCTTAGTAAGGTTTAGAAAAACAAGTAATTATGTTGGTGGGGAGAATGTGAATCTCTATAACCTATATGGAGAAATATTGGTAATAATTATCAAAATCAAAAAAGCATATACCCTTTAACCAGTAACCCTACTTGGGGGAATTTATCCTACAAATACTCTCTAACACATGTATGAAATAATGTATGTACAAAGTTACCACATCTCAGAATTGTTGCAAAAGCAAAAGGTCAAAAGCAACCCAAAAGTCCAAGGAGTGCTTAAATAAATTACATTACATCCAAAGAACTGACTAGTATAGAGCTGTAAAAACAAATGAGGAGATCAGGGGTTGCCTGGGGTTGGAGATGGGAAGGAGGTTTGACTGCAGATGGGCAGGAGGCAACTTTTTGGGGGTGAAAAAAATGCTCTAACACTGGATTGTGGTGATGAAGGCACAACCCTATACATTTAAAAATTGATTGATTTTTACATTTATACTGGTTTAATATTTGGTGTAAAAATTATACTTCAATAGAGTTGTAAAAAGAATACACAAATGAGGGCGTTCTCCATGCACCCATATAGAAACATCTCCCAAATGTGCTAAGTGACAAAACTGTAAAGTGCAGAATAGTAAGTATGATTTTTAAATTGAAGGTAAAAAAGAGAATAAGAATGTAAACTTGTGTTTGCTTTTCTGTGCATAAGTAACACCTGAATGATACACAAGAAACAACAGTAAGTACCCTGTTTCCCTGAAAATAAGACCTAGCCGGACAATCAGCTCTAATGCATCTTTTGGAGCAAAAATTAATATGACCGGGTATTATATATATTGTATTATATTATATCATATATTATATCCATTCTTATATTATAGTAAAATAAGACCGGGTCTTATATTAATTTTTGGTCCAAAAGACACATTAAAGGTGATTGTCTTATTTTCGGAGAAACACGGTATTATCTGTGTGGAAAGAAGGGAAACACAAAAAAGGAGGGAAGAGGTGGGATGAAAGGTTTCTTACTATGTTCCTTTCTACTTTTTTTTAACTTTTCAGTCATGTTGAGTATTTTTTTTTCATGTTGAGTATTTTAACCATTTGAAAAATTAAATAAAAAGGTATTTGGAGGACGGCCAGTTAGCTCAGTTGGTTAGAGCATGATGCTTGTAACACTGGGGTTGCTGGTTCAATCCCCGCATGGGCCAGTGTGAGCTGCGCCCTCCACAACTAGATTGAAACAACTATTTGACTTTGAGCTGATGGCTCCCGGGAAAACACACTTAAAATAAATAAAAGTTTAAAAAAACATAATTGTGTTGTTAAAAAAAAAAGATATTTGGACTTCAACAATATGGATATGTCCTCTAATATGACTGCTTCAACATTTCATTGCATATTACATCTGATAGAATTTTGCAATCATCCTGATTGTCCCCAGCTGCCTGCTTTGGTGAACAGTTGCATATTCCTCCAGGAACCTTGCATCCTCAATGTACCAATAAAGGCTCTTGGAAATTTCAAAATTTCCAGGTTGTATCTACAGTGACACCTGGAAGCACACACACACAAAAAATCTTTTTTTTTTAAATCACATGACCCAGTTTGAGGTTGGGGAAGTAGACTCATCCATGATGTATGTAAAACTTCAAATTTTGACTTTTTAAATTTTTACTGGGCAAGATAAATTTATACATCTATTTGTGGGTAACAGTAACAGAACAGGTACAAAGTGAACCCCAAAGTCTCTGCTAGGCAGAAAAATAGGAAATGAGCACTTTGGACATATACTTACAGAGTAGAAAAGCTGAAGTAGAACCAAAAGGGTCAAGAAGAAAGCTCCAAGGAAGGTTGTAGGCTCAAATGAATACAAAGCTCACACAATACACTCCTCATATCTATACAGCTATACTACCCCCTCCTCAGAACTCACAGGGCAGCAAATCTAGGATCTACAAAGACCAGAGCAATGCCTATTTTATTGATTGCTTACCAATCAATAAGCTTTAGTAATGTCCCATTTAACCTCATAACAACACTATGAGACAGGTAATGTTATCCTTAGTACCGAAGTAAAGTAAGAATGAATCAACATCACACAATTAAATGTCAGAATCAAGATCAAAAATATGTATGTTGGGGCCGGCCCGGGTGGCTCAGGCGGTTAGAGCTCCATGCTCCTAACTACGAAGGCTGCCGGTTCGATTCCCACATGGGCCAGTGGGCTCTCAACCACAAGGTTGCCGGTTCAACTCCTCGAGTCCCACAAGGGATGGTGGGCAGCGCCTCCTGCAACTAAGATTGAACACGGCACCTTGAGCTGAGCTGCCGCTGAGCTCCCTGACGGCTCAGTTGGTTGGAGCGCATCCTCTCAACCATAAGGTTGCCGGTTCGACTCCCACAAGGGATGGTGGGCTGCGCCCCTGCAACTAACAACTAACAACGGGCAACTGGACCTGGAATTGAGCTGCGCCCTCCACAACTAAGACTGAAAGGACAACAACTTGACCTGGAAAAAGTCCAGTCAACACTGTTCCCCAATAAAGTCCTGTTCCCCTTCCCCAATAAAATCTTTAAAAAAGAAAAAAAAAAAAAGGAGAGAGGAAGATAGGGCCAAATAAAGTCTAGCTACCTAATACAGCAAACAGTGTAGCCAGTTTGTCACCACCTACCCACTCAAGAGCTGATTTTAACACCCATTTCCCTGGTAGCTGGGCATTAAGCAAAACTAGCAAAACTATATATACAACAGACTTCTAGGAAAAGATTTCTTCTTTCTCCTCCACTAGAAAAGTGCTCTAGTCTGGCAAATTTGAGGCACATAATCTGGAAGTTTGACTCTAAACCGTAAGTTCAATATACCACCAGCCTGCAGAACATCTTTAACTCATTAACTGATGGGGGGGGCGGGTACAGGGAATATTTATTATCTGCAGACACCACAATCACAAATTTTAAGCAATTATACTTCCATCTGCCTTCTAATGACACACAATATGTTCAAAACCCAGTAAAATATTTGAAATTCTAAAAAGCAATATATAAACAAGAACTATTTACTGCCATCTAGCAACCATCTGGTGACTTGGAAAATTTACACTGGACTTTTAAATCTGACCCTTAAAAAACTCATGCAAGCATAAATTAAATTTTAAATAAAAACATATGCTAAAATAATACTTCATTTGTGGAGTGAGTGACAGAATATGGGGAGAATACTGATATGCCAACCAGTAGCATCGTTTTAAAATGCCCTCCTACGTTATAAAACCATGTAAATATTTTACATTAAAATTTTTTAAAGGAAAAAACAGAGTAATCCCTAAAAATAAAAAAAACTGAAGTAAATGACTTGTTTATGAAGTTGATAGGATAAGCACATAGGAACAATTATTTTAAGTCACTTTAAAGTAAGTATTCTGTTCTTATATTCCTAGTGGGATAGAACCTAAAAACAAAAAGAAACACAAAGAAATCTTCAATTGCATTAATTAGTCTTATTATAAGACTAGTAATGTTATTTCAAAACTTATATATGTTATATGTTAATACCGTTAGGAACCAATATTCTTAACATAAAACCAAAAAGATACAAAAACAAAATAATTTAAATCAAAACTGTCATTTTTCAAGAGAATTGGAAATATCAGTATGAAGTCATTTGTTTCTCCTTATTTTCAAAAAAGAAACAAACATAACCCACCTCATTTCCTGGGTCTAAACAGTAAAAAAGCCTAGAAGCAGTAACAAAACCAGTAGCAATGAATACCCCTAACTCCCTGATTGTGGTCTCTAAAAACCATTTCCCACTTGAGGAAACCAGAGCTCCTTGAAGAAATATCTGATTCCAGGTGTGGGGCAGGAAAAGTACAAGATGAACCTAAGGTCTCTGTGCCAGAAAATAAGAAAGTTATCAAAAACTAAAGGGACCACGTACAAAAGAATGCAGGAATCCATTTGAAGGACTACAACTGGCCAAAGATGAGGCAATTAAAATATCAAAAACAGCAACCTCGACGGATTAAAATACATATAATATATTAAAATCCATGATACTAAAAAACTGAAAAACAAAAAAGATTTATTGGTCATTTTAGGAGGTTCCTAGGGCACAAACTCATTATTCTAAAAATAGCAAGCGAGAGAGAAACTCATTTATCTTGCATTTCTGTATTGTAGAGTCACTAAATATATAAAATTTCAACTAATAAATGTAGTAAGAGTGATATAATTAGAAAACCAATCTGCAATCTTTATATGATAGGTCAGTCAATCATTAGTGGCTGCTAAAACCAGAGTGAAAGTTGATAGGATCTTTATAACTGATAGATAAGGCTGACGATATCTAAAACCACTGACCAAGCTTAGCAATAATACTAAGTGAATCAAGCTAACATCATGTGCTTCCTGGTGATATGTAGTCGAAAGAATACAGCACTTCCTATGAAGCATGCTCACCAAAAAGCCTCTAGAACTAATTATCAGTTTACAGGAAATACAGGGGGTTAAACAAAACCACAAAGATGCAATGGGCCACAGAATGTGGGAAATTCTACAGGTTAAATGACATGGTTCCTTCATCAAATAAATGACATGAAAAGGAGAGACTTTATAGAACAAGAGACTCGGCTTAAGAGACTTATCTTTGCAGTGTGAGGCCTTTATTCGATCCTAATGTAAACAATTCAATTGTAAAAGACATTTCTGAGACAATCAGACAGGTGAATATGTTCTAACTTTAGGAATTATTGTTAAAATTATTGTGACAATGGCACTGTAGTTATGTTTTTGTAAAAAGATACGGGTTAAAAAATGGATGAAATGATATAAGTGAAATGATACCTGGTATTTGCTTTAAAATGCTACTGGTGAGGGGTGGGGGGGAGAGAAGGAAGAGCAGCAGAATGAAACAGATGAAACAAGAAGGGCAAAAAGTGGAAAACTGCTAAAGCTAGATGGTAATTACATGAAAATTTACTGAACTTCATTCTTGTATGTTTTAAATTTCCACAATAAAGTTTTAAAGCTGTATCACCAACATGTTTGTAACCAATAAGTGTATTCATTTTTAATTCTCTACTTTTATTACTTTGTCTCCAGAATATGAATGTCACTGAATTTTCCAAAAATTACAAAACTTTATAATGTTCAGATATTTACATTAATTTAAAAACTAATTACCACATTAAATATATATAAAAATTACTAATGGCTTTATAAACAGTCACTGTGCCTATCTACTAGATCTGGTCAAGTATTTGTTTAGCAGATTGGTGTTTAGGTAGCATATTGCTCCATTTTACTTCAACTTGATCTGAGATCTTCATTGGACCTTACATTTGTTTCATCAACACTTAATAACAGCTAATACTACAATCAGGACAATTTAAGTTATAACTTAAGGATGTGGCGATGGGGAACAAAATCACCGTTAATGTTTGTCATAACAGCTGGCTTCCATCCATACACACAGGCATTTCATTCATTAAAAACTGCAGTCTTATAAGCCTCTCACTGTACTTTCTACAGCCACCTTAAAATCTGAACCTAATCCAAGGTTATATACATAAAAAAACTCTAGTGTTTTTCCAGGGGATAAACTGTGTTTTTAAAATAATCCAAAGGTTGAATTAATATCCTAATGACAAACAACAAATGCTAAGCACTCAGCCTAGTCAAAAATTAAATTAACATCAGACACTAATACAACAAGGAATTATTTACTCATAGAAACGTTTCTTGCCTATCACTATTTAACCTTGACACGTGAGGAGATCTGAATCCTGGCACTGGTTTAGAAATGAAGTAGATCTCTGGAATATAATGGAAAGGAACACTGGATTGATTATGAATCAAGAGAGCCAAGTGAGGAGGTTGGACTACACAAGAGTTTGGATTTATAATTGTTACCTATCAGTGGTAGCTGCCTAAAGCACTATCTTGCAAAGGATTCTAAGGCTTCATTTAGGATCGTCGGAAAGAGTTTTAGGAGTCCCTGACAGTTTTTAAATGTATGATAGAAAGAATCTGGGGGGCCCGCCCGGTGGCTCAGGCGGTTAGAGCTCCATGCTCCTAACTACGAAGGCTGCCTGTTCGATTCCCCCATGGGCCAGTGGGCTCTCAACCATAAGGTTGCCGGTTCAACTCCTCGAGTCCCGCAAGGGATGGTGGGCAGCGCCTCCTGCAACTAAGATTGAACACGGCACCTTGAGCTGAGCTGCCGCTGAGCTCCCTGACGGCTCAGTTGGTTGGAGCGCGTCCTCTCAACCATAAGGTTGCCGGTTCGACTCCCACAAGGGATGGTGGGCTGCGCCCCTGCAACTAACAACTAACAATGGCAACTGGACCTGGAGCTGAGCTGCGCCCTCCACAACTAAGACTGAAAGGACAACAACCTGACCTGGAAAAAGTCCGGTCAACACTGTTCCCCAATAAAGTCCTGTTCCCCTTCCCCAATAAAATCTTAAAAAAAAAAAAAAAAAAAAAAAATCTGGGAGTAGAAA
Source organism: Rhinolophus ferrumequinum (assembly GCF_004115265.2). Lineage (NCBI taxonomy): Eukaryota > Metazoa > Chordata > Mammalia > Chiroptera > Rhinolophidae > Rhinolophus > Rhinolophus ferrumequinum. The sequence continues at coordinate 22,728,539 of NC_046310.1, read as the reverse complement.
TGAACATGCCTCTATTGGCTACCATTTTATTGTTCCAGAAGGAATTTAAACATTTATTCCTGTTCTTAAGTATGCAAACTAATGGCTGAAACATTGGCCTCTCTCCCTACATCACTCCAGTTCTTCCATAAAAGAAACCCAGAAAAAATACTAAGGGGGAACAAAACACTTCCCTTTTTTTTTTTCCCCACTCTATCTAGAAACTAATAAGGAGGTGGTGTGGTTGTTAAAAGGCAAGTTCCACAAGGAACATAGGGGTACACAGCAGGTGCAGCCACTATGGAAAACAACATGGAGGTTCCTCAAAAAATTAATAATAGAACTACCTTATGACCCAGTAATTTTAATTAATTTTAATTTAAAAGCTAATATTCAATTCAATAATTAGAAAACTATTACCTATGTTTAGAACAACCTGGGTATTTGAATCTACTTTTTCAACTGTAAATGTTAAGAACTCTAATACACACACAGATCAAGTATCTCCAATTAAAATTTAGTGTCCAAATTAAAACATGCTGGAGGTGTAAAATACATAGCAGATTTTAAAGACATAGTGTAAAACAATGTAAAATAGCTCATTAATCATTTTATACTGATTACATGTTAAAACGACAATATTTTGGATATTCCAGGTTAAACAGATTATAAAAATTAATTGACCTGTGTTTTTTTTTAATGCAGCTACTAGAGAACTTACCATTACACATGGCTTGCATTATATTCTTAATGACCATGGTCCTCTAAACAATACACCTGAGCATCTGATACCTGCTCACTGAGTATCCCTTCTCCTATTTATCATTATTAGTAATAACAGTAATTAACAGCTGTTGTTCACCAACATTAGACACCATGCTAAATGCTTTACATGGACTATCTCATTCAATCCTTCCAAATAGAAGGTAGGTTTTATTATTATCCTCATTTCAGGAATTTTAAATTAAGCATCAGAGGCTTAAGTCATTTGCCAGGTCACAGGTCCTTAAGCCAGGATTAGAACTCAATCTTATTTGAAAGTTTGTACTCTTATTGTTGGTGGGATTGTAAACTGGTGCAGCTGCTATGGATGACAGTGTGGAAGTTCTCTCAAAAAATTAAGAATAGAACTACAATATGATCGAGCAATTCCTCTTCTGGGTATTTATATGAAGAATGTGAAAACACTGATTTGAAAAGATATTATGTACCCCTATGTTCATTGCGGCATTATTTACAATAACAAATATGGAAGATTTGGAAGATTTTTTAAGATTTTATTGGGGAAGGGTAACAGAACTTTATTGGGGAATCTTAGTTGCAGGAGGCCAAGATATGGAAACAACCTAAGTTCCATTCATTTCCCTTTTTTATTAAACTATGGAGAAGAAAATCAATCAGGAAAGAAAATATGGAGCTCCAACAACAAAAATTACCCAAAACTGTATGACTCTAAGTGTCTATCAACAGATGAATGGATAAAGATGTGATGTATATAGTGTGTGTATATATTATATGTGTGTTTATATACATATATACATATAAGTGTATACACACACACACACACACACACACACACACACACAATGGAATATTACTCAGCCCCCAAGGGTCTGCATCAGAAAAGATATCTTAGTCAAAGAATCCTGTCTTGCTACAAGAACCAAATCACTGGTCACAACTTCATCTTTAGATACATTCTAACTTAAACAATATTCAACCAGCAGTTACATGTGCAAAGAATACATGATAATGCAATCTAGAAAGAAACCATTTTTCCAACCACAGAACTGAGAAAATCTCAATTACATACTTCAAGCAGGTTTGTATGAAAACAGAATTAACAGCTCTCTTTCCGTCTATATTTACAAGATGACCTAGTAAATATTCACATACAAAAGTGCTAAACTTATTCTAGAGCTGCATGCCCTCAATGTGAACCTGGCAATAGGAATAATAAAGAAGACATCTGTCTATCCCTAACATTCCATTTGGCAAGGGTTTTCACTTTCTTTCAATAATTTTTTTTTTAATTTTTCAATTATAATTGACATACAATATTAGTTTCAGATGTACAACATAGTGATTTAGACATTTATATAACTTACGAAGTGATAACCCCAATAAATCTAATATCCATCTGACACCAGTTATTATTCACTGTATTCTCTATGCTTTACCTCCTGCAACAATTTTGTAACTACCAATTTGTACTTCTTAATCCCTTCACCTTTTTAACCTAGTTCCCAAGCCCCCCTCCCATCTGGCAACCATTAAAATGTTGTCTGTTTCTATGAGTCTATATTTTTATTGGTCCTTTATTTTGTTCTTTAGATTCCATATACAAGTGAAAACATATGGCATCTGTCCTTCTCTGTCTGACTTTAACCACATAGCACAATCCCCTCTAGGGTCATTCGTGTTGTTGCAGATGGCAAATTTTCATTCTTTTCTATGGCTGAGTAATATTCCATTGTATATACAAGTATGCACCACCTCTTCTTTATTCATTCATCCACTCATGATCAGCCAGGCTGCCTCCAGATCTAGGCTATTGTAAATAATACTGCAATAAGCAGATGGATGCACATGTTCCTTCGAAGTACTGTTTTGGGTTTCTTTGGATAAAACCTAGAAGTGGGATCACTGGGTCCATGTCTCTTGTTTTAAAGTCTATTTTGTCTAGTGTAAGTATTGCTACCCCAACTTTTTTTTTTTTTTTACATTTCCATTTTCATGAAATATCTTTTTCCATCCATTTACTTTCAGACAGTCTGTGTCCGTCTTTGTATCTAAAGTTAGTTTCTTGTAGGAAGCATATGTAAGGGTTTTGTTTTCTTATCCATTTAGCCACCCTATGTTTTTTTGTTTGAAGCATTTAATCAATTTACATTTAAAATAATTGTTGATAGACCCGTAATTATTGCCATTTCATCATTCATATTTTTTATCTGTTTTTCTGCTTCTTGTTAAAGAAATCTTAACATTTCTTGTAATAATGGTTTGGTGGTTATGAACTCCTTTAGCTTTTTCTTGTCTAGGAAGCTCTTTATCTGTCCTTAAATTTTAAATAGCTTTGCTGGGTAGAGTACCCTTGGTTATAGGTCCTTGGTTTTCATCACTTTGGCTATTTTGTGCCAATCCCTTCTGGCCTGCAAAGTTTCTGTTAAGAAATCAGCTGACAGTTTTATGGGAGCTCCCTTGTAGATAACTAACTGCCTGTCTCTTGCTGATTTTAAGATTCTCTCTTTGTTTTTAACCTTTGGCATTTTAATTATGAGGTGTCTTGGTGTGGGCTTCTTTGGGTTCATCTTGTTTGGGACTCTCTGTGCTTCCTGGACTTGTATGTCTAGTTCCTTTGCCAAGTTAGGGAAGTTTTCCGTCATTATTTCTTCAAACAGGTTTTCAATTCCTTGATCCCTCTCTTCTCCTTCTGGTACCCCTATGACGCAAATGTTGGTACACTTGATGTTGTCCCAGAGGCACTTAAACTCGCCTCATTTTTTAGGATTCTTTTTTCTTTTTGCTGTTCTGACTGAGTATTTTCTGCTACCTTATCTTCCAAATTGCTGTATCAGATATTTGCTTCATCTAATCTATAGAGCATGATTTGCTTTAGCAGGGCTCTGGTGCCTGGTCAGTCTGCCTTTTGGGTGTGTCGTCTGTGGATGTGGCCTGTTGGTGCCTCTGTGCAGTCCAAAGACAGCCATTGGGGGGCCTCCTGGCAGGAGCCCCGCCACAGGCCAAGTTCAGCCTCCACCAGTGCCCTGCCTGGGGCCATTTGGTGTGAGCCACAAAGCGATCACAGATGTCTTCCACCTGCACTGGTGTTGGAGGTGCCTGGAAGAGGCTAAACTGTGCACTGACACCAGCTGCCACTAGTGCTGGGCTTGGGGCTGCTTAGCAAGAGGTACTGGGCACGCTGAGACCTGATGCTGCTTTTTGGGGTTTGTGAACCTTTGAGAGATTTTAGGAAAGCCCGCAGCATGAGCCAAGATAGAGCATTATATCGAAAAGCCAGTGGAAGCAGCTTAGGTGGGATGGGGTCTCAGGGGATGACCAAGACCGGGCAGATGAATGTTGTTAGCCAGGTTAATGGAGAGACTCAGATATGGCAGCTGCCCGCATCTGCATGCTGGGTTGCGGGAGGGCTCAACAAAGTAACAATAACTTCCGCCAGCACTCCTGTCTAGAAGAAAGCTGCCCCCTCCTGCCCTTGCCCTGAAGCCAGACAATTCAGTTCCTTCCCGTATGTCCCCGGCACCTTTCGTTCTGCTGCCCCAAAGCTGGAGCTCAGAGTGAGTGAGTCTGTCAGCAAGTAAGTCCGTGTGCAGGCCCTTTAAGAGGAGTGCCCAGAACTTCAGCTGCCCTCCGCCTCACTCAGCCAAAATCTCCACTGGGTTTCCCAGCCAGAAGTTGAGGGGAACTTCTCTTCTCGGCACTGAAACCCTGGGCTGGAGAGCTTGGTATGGGGCTGGGACCCCTTGCTCCTTAGGGAGAACCTCTGCAGCTGAGATATCCCTTCCAATTTTCAACTACCACACGTGGGTGTGGGACCAGCCCGTTCTACGTCTCTGCCCCTCCTACCAATCACGATGTGGCTTCTTCAGTGTGTCCTTAGTTGTAGGGCTTTGGTTCAGCTAGACTTCAAGCGATTCTCAATGATGGTTGTTTGGTAGTTCAGTTGTAATTTGATGTGGTCATAAGAGGATGCAAGCAGAGCATTTACCTACTCTGCCATCTTGACCGGAAATCGGCAACAGTTTTCCACCATCTACACTCAATCTTACCTCACAGCACCACAGTTTTGAGAGCTGTAAAGTTTTGCTTTAACCAAGTAAAAAAAAGTGGCTCAAAGAAAAATTAAGAAATGACAATATTAAGAACAGCAATTCCTCAAGTTTACCTTCAAAGAATATCAACTAGGCACAAACAAAATAATCAATCAAACTGATTTAAAACTGCAATTACTCAAATTGAATATATAATTTTCAGGCTCTATATGATTCCTTAAGTTAAATCTTTTTACAATGGTTGCCTATTATTTGAAAACTGCCACCACCCTTCCTTTATCAACACAGAAAGATGACAGGATTCTTTTCAACTGGGAGGAAAAAAGGTTGCACATGTAGAAAATAAATGACACTGGAGGAAAGGGAATGGAATAATAGAATCAAGTCTAACAAGTAAATAGAGAACGTTTCCAATGAATTAGTAAACTTACAACTTAAGGAATGCTACCCAGATTGCAAATACTTTTTCATTCTAGATAACCTTCCATGTTGTCACTTGGCACAATAGCTGGTGTCTAAATTCGCGATGCCAAACAATCTCTGAAAGTCTTTTCTGGCTCTGTGAGCCAAATGTTTTCAACTGAGAATTACTTGTGGCAATATAACCTGAGGATTCATTTTTTTCCCCTACTTTAAAATATTAACTCTTCAAAGCCTTGTACTGTTTTTCTCTCATTCACAATACTAATTTTCAAGCTAGTAAAAGTTCTCCCAGAAGAATTAAGTCTATTGTTTAATTAAATATATTTTCAGATGAGTTCTAATTTTTAAAATAGGGTAAACTTACATAAAATATTTACTGTCATGATGCAAGTAAATTCTAGCTTTATAACAGCTTTCTTTCAATAAGGAAAGTAGGTAAAAGGTTTCTAATCTACACTCACTATTCTATGTGAGCATCAAAAGACACTAAATAGCAACAACTTTATTACTCACTTGTAACTAGCAGAGAGGCAGCATGGTTCTCTTTACTAACAAGAGAACAGATTCTGCCATCAGTTTAATGTGTGCCTGTGGGCAAATCACTCAACATCTTTGCATCTGCTTCTTCAACCACAAAAAAGGAAAAGGAAAAATGCTACTGACCTGCCTCAAAGGGATAGTTTAAGAAATAACTAATGATTATGAAACTTTAAAAACGTAATGTGCCAATTTAAAACACTATAACTGTATTGTTAAAAAATTCTTCATGAACCATATATTCTGACCCTATCGTCTGCTGGGGTCATTGCCTACAGTGGTCTGTCCCAAATCCCAAGTACAGAGTTATCTTCTTTAGCATGGGGATTCTCTCACTAACCCTCACAGCTGACCTTTTGATCGCAATCCCATCCCATGCAATTACATTTCATTAATAGTTAGTGGTGTGATAATAATCACTAGGGCCGTGAGAGGCATCGTAAGTATTACAGACGACTAGGAGTACTCACCACCTAGTAGTATTAGATATTCAAATAAATTAACTGAGTACCTTACTGAGTACCTACTGAATGCTAAACACTGCTGTAAATGAGGCTTCTACATATCTGCCAAAAATTTAAACCTAAGAAACATAGCTCTATATAAGTCAGTTGGTGGTAGAGAAAACAGCATATTGAATACAAATAAAATCTTGCTAACGCCATCAAAAAAGAATGATATAGATCTGTTAAGTAGTGATACAGAAGGATGTAAAAAGTTATAGAATATTTACAGATGAGCCTATTTTTGCAAAACCAAACATAGCAAAATACTCATATATAAGTTTCTGTGATGCAAGCAAAAGGTGTGGAAGAATATACCTCAAACTGCTAACTCGAGTTGCCAACAGGAAGTGAGGCTGGGCAAGGTAATGACTTTTACCAGTCACTGAATACACTTCTATAATTTTTAATATTTACAACCAACTTGTATTGTGTGTATGTGTGTGTGTGTGTGTGTGTGTGTGTGTATTTCCTTAATTTTGCTGGGAATAGAAGTAGTTTAGAAAACTATTTCTCCCAAGTTGTGTCAAAGCAAAATTACGTGATTTACTAAGTTGCAAAAGCCCTCTGATACTGAACAGCTTTTTAAAAAGCACTGAACTACTTTAAGCAAGGATATTTGAATAACTAGAAATGGGTCCTTGGTGAGATATCCTTACCAAGATAAAACTGAAAATAGGAAAGCTAAATTAAGGGGAAAAAACTCCCAAATAGGCATAAGCCACGCTGCCTCGTTTAGACGTTGACAGCAATAGTAGCCCCTTTGCCTTCCTGCCTGTCCAGCTTTCCTTTTACTCCTCTCCAGAGTAGAGACTCTTAGCAAGGCTGGGCAGGGCCCCAACACTCACTCACCCCACCCCCGTCGGCTCAACATGCTAGACCAGCTTCAGGTGACTAACTGCCACTTCAGAACAGAGATCTGATCAAGATTAGAAAAAAAATTTTGCCCTACATAAACAAGCAAGGGTAGAGGTGGATGCTTACCCAGAAAATAAGTATCTCCAGTGATTCACCTAATCCAATAAGAAGCCTCCAAGCTTAGAAGTAAAATTTTCTTGTCCCTTGAAAGAAACCCATCCAGGCAAGCCAGCAGCAAGTTAGAAGAGAGGACAAGTATTATATTTACTAGGAGAAGCTTCTGCATCAGGAAGGGCTAGGATAAATGTTTGAAATGGGAGCAACCAATTCTTAGAATAAATAAATGTGGTTTTCACCTTCCATTAAATATTCTGCTTTTAAGGATTTCAAAAAAAGACAAAATGACAGGTTTTAATCTTAATCAGAAAACTGCAACTTTTCTCCCAAACTTCTAAATCAACTTTTAAGTTAAAAAAGACTAGTCACTATATCACCCTGAAAGCCTATTTAAATTCATAAGTTTGCATATTCTTTCCATAGAATAATAGCTCACTGTATTGATAACTTACTATGTAGCAGATCTGTTTTTACATTTAGTCACCCCAACACCCCCATGAGGTAAATACTATAACCATTTCTCATTTTGGACAAGAACACCAGCCTTCTCGGAAAACTACCCACAACTTGGGAAGCAAAAGAATCCCGATTAAATCTAAAGCAGCATTTCGCTTAACTAAAGAATCCTCATTCTATCAGTTTAAAATAAGAGAGCCAGGCTTTTACCAGAACAATCCAGTTACCATGTGCTGACTGCTCAGAACTATGTCAAAGCACAGCATAACGCATTTTAAATGTTATTTCATTTAGTACTTACACAATTACACAGTCTTATAAGGTAGCTATTATTATCCCCATTTTGCAAAAAGTGAAACTAACGTCTACTTTCAATTAAAAAAAAAATGACTTTATCCCAATTTCAACAATAAAGAACAGAGAGAGATAATACTGGGAACAAGATCTTTCTTTCCAGGCCATATGCTCTTAATCACTAAATTACACTTTATTGGGCACTTCAACTAAACAAAGATGGTTTTTATAGTCATATTCAAGTATTTTTACTATCAGTATAAAGTGAATCTTTAAACGCCATTTGCTCAAAGGTTTGATAGTTTATAATCTTCATTTCTGCTATAAAATTATAAAAAATAAGTGATTTCCAATGAAACTTATTAAACAGTTATCAATGACTATGCTCTCCTAAGCAATTATCTGCAAGATTATTCAATTTGGAGATAACAGTCTGTTACTTGTCAAAACCTTGACAAAGGACTTCAAAGATCCTAGAGTTAAGTCACATTGCCAAAAATTTATCTATAAACTAGAAGAAAACGGCTTAAATAAGAAAAGTCCATATAAAGTATCCATCCCACTATCTAAGATATGCTGTAATCTGAGACATTTTAATAGTATGAAACTATATACAGAATTATTGCTCTTTTAATTGATGATAGCTAAATGTGTAATTTAAAAATGGTAACACTATTTTCTGTAAGGTTTTCTTCCTCACAAATCCTAATTATGGCCCAGACAATGCGCCTCTCTACCATCTGACTGCTACTACCAATGTTAAGCTGGAAAAACACTCACACCAGGCAGAGTAATGTAGAATTTTATACTTATATCTAACTGTGTCTTAAGCTAAGTATATCTAGTTATTCATATAATATTATCCTTGCTACAGATGACTCCATTAGGCAAATAACTGAATGTGGAAAAAGTAAGCACAAACATAAATTAACTTTTATAATAGTTTCATAAATAATCCCCAGTGTGCTAAAAACTATACTTCTATATTTTCAGAGCAAACTTTTAAAAGTTATTTTATAAAATATTTCCATGAATCAAAGGACCTTTATTTATAATTATAACTAAAAAATGCCTTCAAAAAGGCAAACATTTCAAGTTATATGGGAATTTCATATACATGTTAATATTTCAGGAACAATATAATAAACTTTCCTACTTGTATAGTGAATTAAACAAAATAAAATTAGAAAATAAAGTGAGTAGTGACCAGATGATTACCTGTTTCTTTAATGGTAAGAGTAGAAAGATATGCAGACAACTATGTCTATTAAAATGACTGGCAGCATATCAGCTTACAGATAGTACTAGGGAGCTGTGTTTTTTTTAAATTATTTATTTAGAGCTACGTTTCTTAATATTTGTATTGTGGGTTCCATCGAGAAGCTGATGAAAGCTATGGTTCCTCTCCCCAGGAAACTGTATGGTCATATAAAATTCTGCACATAAATCTGGAGAGGGGAAGAGACTTATAGCTATCTTGACTTATAGCATACTTGGACCTTCTAAGTAGAGTAAGAGTATTAATTAAGGAATACTGGGAACTATGTGCAGAGTAAAACAAGTGTTGTTTTAAAACTTTCCCTTTTTGCCTCTTTTATTTTATCCCTAGCTTCTATTTACCAGCTGAAAATATAACCATTAGCACAGTAAGATGAAAATGAAGCCTGGTTTCTCTGTCTCTGTGGGCTTACCCTAGTAGAACTGCCTTCTATTTGCTAGTAAACTCTTTATATATTTTTATAAACTGAGTTTTTCCTCCCCAAACCTGAATGTTGTCTCTAATCATAGTATAAAAATTATCAGTTTTCTAGAAACATTAATCTTCCATGGAAAACTGAATGTCAGGATTTCCTGCACTCCTAAAAGATCAGAAGTGTAGTAATTTTTATTTAAAATTAAGTTAAATATACTGATTAGTAGTTTAAGAGGTAACATACTTTCTTATTTTAATGTAATTAAATGAAAATATTTCAATCATCTTGGGAAGAAAAACTAGTTATAGCTTATTTTTAATCAACATCAATTAGGTTTAAAGGAGGCCCAACTGAAAAGAAAAGAACACTGACACATTTCCTTTAATATTTTCCGTTGTCTTTTATATTCAAATTAAGTTATAAGCCAAAAATGATGCTGTGCACTTAGGCAATCAATACAAATTTTAAATAATTCTATTTTCAGGTTATGCCTTATCAAAATCCACACCTTGTAGGGGGCCACTGGATGGCTCAGTTGGTTAGAGCACAAGCTCTGAACAACAGGGTTGCCGGTTCGATCCCCACATGCGCCCTCCACAACTAGACTGAAGGACAATGACTTGGGCCCTGGAGAAGAAACACACTGTTCCCCAATAAAATTTAGAAAAACAAAACAAAAAACCCACACCTTCTACAATCCACAACATTTAAATATCAAAAGGATTAATGTGACTGGTTTCCCTTGCTTCCTGTGGGTGTCATGTTACACAGAAAACCAGTGCATGCGTCTCATGAGTGTAGAAACATCTCTGTTCTGTGACACCAAGAGAAAGGCAGCAAGAGTCCTATTCTAAACAATTTGTCAAGAATAAAAGTTTGCAGCTAAATGTGTCTGTTACTGTAAATTAATATAGCATGTCTGTATTTTGTTTACAGCCACATCTCAGAGAGCAATACACCAGTTAGCATTTTGACAAATATAAAACATAAATGCTTATTTCCAAAAATTATGCATCCCTAACTTCATCCTCAACCCGTTTTCCAGTTATCCAGCCAGAACTTTCTCTTCCCTCTACCTTCAATCTGACAGGAGTGTGCCTGTTGGCTCTGCCGTCAAAAGCCATCTAGAATCTGACCACTTCTCATGTCCCTCACTACGGTGGCCACCATACCACCATCCTCCTTTATTAAAATAGCTTCCTAACGGGTCAGCTTCTTTGACTTCTCTACAGCCTGTTTTTAACACAGCAATCAGTGATCTTTTAAAAATATCATGAAAATTTGCCACCCTATAATGAGACTGTATGGCGCTTGTATTCCAAAGCCCCCGACGTTCCTTATCTTCATCAGCGTGAAAGCCAAAACCCTACTAGGTCCAGGTCCTACTAGCCTTCAAGGTCCAGGAGCTGAGCTCTGCTCTGCTCTGCCCACAACCTGCATCCTGCACTTGTCTGCCCACCCCCCCACCTTCCTTCCTTCCTTACTCCACTCCAGCCACCCTGGCTTCTGTGCACTTTACTGAACACCTCAAGCTGCCTTTGCGGCCACAGGACCAACTCCCTCACATCCTTCCACCAAGTCTTCTCAATAAAGCCTATCTGACCACTTTCTTTAATACTACAACCTGCCTCAACCTCCCCATTCCCTACCCTCCATACCCAGCTCCTCTCTTATTTCCATACCACTTACCACCTAACAAACTAGGTAATTTATTTGTTTGTTCTTATTTGTCTGCCCTGCCCCCACCACCACCTTAAAATGTAAGACACCACAGGGCCAGGACTTTCTGCCTGCTCTGTTCATTGATATCTCCTAAATGGTTAGTACAGAGACTAGTATGGACACATTCAATAAATGTTGAAAGAATTTTTTAGATGTCCAATTCCTTGGTGGCCACTTACCACAAAACATCGGAAGCTAAACACTCAGCTCTCCATAGGGTTACCACAGGTAGTATTACTACCTTAAAAATGGACAGGTCTACTCCTAGGACCCAAGAAAACTAAAGATACATGTTCACACAAAACTGTGTATACTAGTGTTCACAGCAACATTATTCATAGGCAAAAAGTAGAAATGATTCACATGTGCAACAACTAATAAACGGATTAACAAAATGTGGTATATCAATAACATGGAATATTATTCAGTAATAAAAAGGAATGAGGTTTTGACATATACTACAAAATGAATGAACCTTGAAAATAAATACTACACTAAGTAAAAGGAGTCAGACACATAAGGTCACATACTGTATGATTTCACTGAGAGGAAATGTCCAGAATAGGCAAGTCCTTAGAGACAGAAAGTAGATTAGTGATTGCCAGGGGAGGAACAGAAGAAAGGGAGAACAGGGAGTGACTGCTAATGGGTACGAGGTTTTTTGGGGGAAGATGAAAATATTCGCAGTTAGATAACAGTGATGGATGCACCATCTTGTGAAAATGCTAAGAAGTACTGAATTGTATGCTTGAAAAAAATGAATTTTATCTTGTTTTCTAAAATTTAAAAACAAAAGCAAATACAACGGAAAGGACTGCTCAGCTGAATGTTCACTGCTCACTACTAAAGGAAGGCTGAGAGTTGGAATACCCACTGTACTCAGATCTAAGAATCCCATGCACCAACTCATTACAGCAGAAAGCTTCTTTAAAAGGTGGGAGGGAGGAAGGATGTCCTCTCTAAGTTGCAAGCAGAACTTTCCCTCACATCCAGTGCATTCAATTTCTGTCATCATTCCGCCTCCCATACAGCCACTTCTCTCCCTGCTCATCACCTCTCACCAGAACTAACCTCCTACTTCCACTCTTGTTCCCAGCAGTCTGTCCTCTACACAGCAGTTACTTTCTTCCTGAAAATGTGTACCACGTCACGTCACTCTCTTGCTCAAACCCTTCAATGACTTCCTGACACTCGGATTTTACTCTAAGGCCTACAAGGGCCAGCAGTGGACAGGCCCTGTGACCCCGCTGGCCTCATCTCCCACCACTCCAGCCCTAACGGCCTTCTTCTTGTTCCTTAAACATGCCAAGGTCAAACAGGCCAAACTTATTCCTCCTCAAGGCCGTTGCACTAGTGTTTTCTGCCTCGAATGCTCTTCCCCTACATAAGTGAATGGCTCACTATATGTTTCACACGATGCTTAAATGTCATCTCCTCAAACAGGTCCTGCATTACATCTACTCTAAAGTAACAACCTCTGTCACTCCAACCTCTTATCCTGAGTGGGCTTTATTTCTTTTAGTAGCACTTGTAACTTTTTTTTTGGCTTGGTGTCTGCTACACTAATAGAATGTGAACGCCACAGGTAAGAACTCGTTTTGTTCACAGCTGTATCCTCAGTACCTGGAACCATGTCTGGTACAAGGAAGGTACACAATATCTCTTCAGTGACTGAATTTCAGTGACTGAATTTATAGGCTGAGTTAGTACTCTTCAGTGAAATATGTAGTCAGCTAGCATACTTTCTAAAATTAAAATAAGAAAAGAGTTAGCAATTTGGACAGAAAATACGTTGGCATTTTATAGAATTACCTTTCATCAAAAAGACCACAAATTTGGGGAGGCCGGATGGCTCGGGTTAGAGTGCAAGCTCTGGACAAAGGGGTTGCCGGTTCGATTCCCACATGGGCCAGTGAGTTGCGCCCTCCACAACTATTACTAGATTGAAGACAATGAGCTGCAGCTGAGCTGTTGGAGTTTTTACACACACTGGGCAAAAACTATCATAAAATACAGTGTACCAGTCAATAAATGGGTTTTATTTATTTAAATAAATCTTGAGGGTAGTAAGTACTGCAGAAAAATTGCTTCCAAAACATGTAACACTTAAAATAATACACACATCACATTTTTCTTTATCTTAAGATTTAAAGCAATCACCAAAAGGGTATTACTAAACACTTTTTCAATTACCTCAATACACTGTTACTCAGCAAAATTTAAAAATGTTTGTGGCTACTAGGACAAAAAACTAGTAATAACATGGAATTATTACTTTAAAACTTTAAAGTTTGTTTCAAAGTACAAATATATTGTTTCAAAGTACAAATACATTTGCTAAGGTCAGATAAATGGCATAAATCCTTCTATTGCTCAGTTGTCATTACAATATTGAGAGGTCTATCCAAAGTTTTACTAGATTGAAGACAATGAGCTGCAGCTGAGCTGTTGGAGTGGCAGCCGGGTGGCTCAGTTGGTTAGAGCGCAAGCTCTCCATGAGATTGCCGGTTCAATTCCTGCATGGGATGGTGGGCTGCACCCCCTGCAACTAAGATTGAAAATGGGGACTAGACTTGGAACTGAGCTGCGCCCTCCACAACTGGACTGAAGGACAACGACTTGGAGCTGATGGCCCCTGGAGAAACACACTGTTCTCCAGTATTCCCCAATAAAATTAAAAAAAAAAAAAAAAAAGGCCACAAATTTATAGGACAAAATACATTTGCCATATTACAGATCTAAATCCCTTTGAATATTATAGCTAAATATTAACTATGCAGTTAGCATTCACACTTGATTAACAATGCTCCTGATTTCTCTCCCATCCTATCTGCTCTCTTAATCTTAAATCTTAATAAGTAGATCCACTTGGATGTGGACCTCTAACAGGTCCTTTAAATACTCAAAACCCTATTCATCTTTACTCCAATGACATCATGCTTCAAATGACAATAACATCCATCTCATGCCCCAAGAAACCTCCATCTTCTTTCTACACCACGGTGAGATACTAGGTCCTAAATTCTACTTCCTAGGTATCGCAGACCTATCCCCTCTGCTCCACTCCCAATGCATTAGTTCAAGCCCTTGTCCACTTCCCACTTGGGATTCTCACCTGGAATCTCCAGACCTCCCATTCAGATCTCCCTTTTGATGTATTCACTACAATACTACCAAAGTGATCTCTCTGTAATACAAATCCAACATCTTTATCCCTTCTTAAAAACCTTCAGTGGTTCCAGTTAGCTTTCAAGAAAATTTTCAACTCCTTAAATTAGCCTCATCTCCCATCACTGCCCTCCTATTCCTACCCCAAACACATTGTGCTCTAAATTAATCCAGGCACAGTGAACTACTTAGTTTCCAAATACATCATCTTGTTTTCTTCTTTATTTTCCACTGTTGTTTCCTCTCTGTCTGAAACACTCTTTTCTACCCTTCTTTGCTTAGTGAAAGCTTTAACTCTCAGCTTAGATGTCAATTGCACCAGAGGACTATGGTTTTCTGATTTAGATGTCCTCTTCGTTCCTCCCACAGCACTTATCATAATAACTGTATATTGCAATCAATACTCTTATAATTCAACATGCACTGTTTTGCTTTCTCTGTGAACTCCTACATTGTGAGTTCCCTGAGAACAGGTCTGATAGCTTATGCACCTTCATTCCACACGGCCTGACACATGGAAGGGGTTGTTCAATGAATGATTTATGAAATGGGAGTGGGAAGAGGGAAAGGAACAGAGAGAGGAAGAATGAGGAAGGGGAAAGGGAAAGAGGAAGGAAAAAGGAGGAAGAGAGGAAGGAAAGGAAAAAAGGAAGAGGAAGGGGGAAGGAAGGGGAAGAGGGAGTGAAAACATGCACATAAGCAAAAGGCATTGAAAAAGGCACTTTTAAGCAACCCATTTTTCATATGTGAACTAAGCCAGCAGTTACTGAAGAGAGAATGACACATCTGAAAAACCCCATCTCTCCAGATTCTAAGTACAACTGTCTAAATCACTTATCCCCTAAAGATTTTGAAATGTCTAGCCTATCCAGATCATTTCACTTGAAAATGTACAGCAGTAATGAGATGTTAATAATATGCACAATATAGAAAAAGGAAAAAAGTTTTATTTAGGAAAAAAGTAGAAAACGAATCTGACATAATTAAAATTAAGTCCTAGATTTAGAAAGTTTAATAATCTATTATTTTCTGATAATGTGCTATCACTGACATTGAGAGGTCTATCAAAAGTATGAAACATAAACCCAACATAACACCAAGGTCATGTTAAAGAACATGATCTAGGGTAAAGAACAAAATTGCTACTGTGTTAGATTTCTCACACACTGAGCAAAAACTATCATAAGATACAGTATACCAGTCAATAAGTGGGTTTTACTTAAATAAATCTTGAGGGTAGTAAGTACTGCAGAAAAATTGCTTCCAAAACATATAACACTTAAAATAATACACACATTTTTCTTTATCTTGGGATTTAAAGCAATCACCAAAAGGGTATTACTAAACACTTTTTTGAATTACCTCAATACACTGTCACTCAGCAAAATTTAAAATTTTTTTGTGGCTACTAGGACAGATAATACAAACTTTAAAGTTTGTTTCAAAGTACAAATATATTTGGCAAGGTGAGATAAATGGCATAAATCCTTCTATAGCTCAGCTGTCATTACAATATAGAAATTGGAACATGAAAAAAAGAAAATTTAAGCCCAATATAATCAATACTAAAGACTTTCTGAATTGCAATTTTGTGAAAGCAAAATACCTATCATGGGCAGCCTCTCAACTTTCACCACATAAGAAATTAACTTAAAAGAAATAAGCTAAGTGTTTAGTACTACTGACTACTAGTAGATTCCCTAAAAGACCATACTTACAATAACACAAAGTTCTTGTATAAAATTAGAAATTTATTTGAATAACTCTTTCCTTTCAACATTACTAATACTTTTTTAAAGGCAGCAATAGTGGAACTGCTGAGCGTTTAAAATTAGTAGTTCTAAAATGATACCCAAAAATTTGCATTTGTCTAATACGATGAAACTTTTAAGGCTGAAGTTTCCAACATACTTTCATTTTTTAAAACAGACAAGTTGCAAAAAGAAAAAGGAAATGAAAGAAAAGGAAAAGAAAATTTAAATCTAAATAAAAGCCCTACAACCTACTACATTTCAACCAAACATTAACAGAGTCCCTAAGACGTGCCAGGCACTACATTAGGAACCGTGACAGATTACAACATTTACTCCACACGAAATCCTGTATTATTCAGCTTCTGAACCCATTACATATCATTCAATCCAACAATTTCTTGAGAAATTGTCATCCAACACCAAGAAAGATATGTTTTACCAAATAAACTCACTTGTCACTGTTTTACACAGGTCACAGGAGTTGTAGCTAGCATCTGTGACTAACAAAAGGGATTCATTTCTGAAACATCACTGATACTTTTTTCACTTACATGAAAGTGAGACAGGAATTCAGCAGATATAAACGTCTCAGGTAGTTTATTTGTAGCACCCCAAGCCCAAGAAGAAAAAAACTGGACTGAACTTAATTACTTTGTACAGCTGACATACTTAAGTAGTCACAGTTTTTACTTTCTTCCATAAACACAAGCATTACAAATTTTAATTTGTATGCAGTACTGTAAAAGCAGTCTTGATTTTGAAAAGTAAACTTGTTTAAAAAAAGTTCAAAGGAACTGTCAAAAGCAGATGACATTTACATTTCTAACATACTATCTGTTGTATTTCTACACTTGTGAACACACTACTCTTTTCAAATACCTCTGAATTTGTAATGGATGAAAAATATCTGCTAGTCTCTAAGTTCCACCAGTTGAACTAGACATTTCAGAAATCTAAGGCTTTTATTTTAGAGTGCCTTTAAAAATGACAGCATCCAATTATATATTCTTTAAAGTGAAAAAACAGCCTGTACTTTTATTGCTATAATTTCTTCCATCAGTTAAACAACTTGTACTTTTTAGAAAACATCTTCCATTCAGTTAACACGTTTACACTTAAGAGGAACCTGGCCATCGGTTATCCACATCAGTTTTATCATAATGCAATACAGCATCTGACACTTCACAAAACAAACAGATAATAAAGAAAAATAAACCATATACTTCTAAATCCCTGCAAATACAAAGAACAACTATTGCTCGAGTTGTGTAAAGATCATCAAAATTCCTTTTAAAAATCTTTCAATTAAGGTTATTTTCGTGGCTAATCAAACATGTCTTCTGCTAAAAACTCACAGTAGTGTTAACACAATAAATGAGATTTTCTTTCATCAGTGTAACCGATAGAACCACAATACAGTTCAGGTTCTAGAGTCAGATTACTTGACCTGCTTTTTCTGTTTCACCTTTTAAAATACTCTAATGCATGCTGTTATTCCTCCTATTCACTGCAAAAAGAGACGTCCTATAAGGGAGAATGATCCTCAGTGCGATATCCTGTAACTGGCTGCAACTCCACAGCACAGCACAGATATATATCCACACCAGCTGACCCCATCGTCTCCCGGGGAAGGGCTCGGGCACCCAGCCACCAAGCACACCTTCCTCGGCAACACTCCGAGGCCCCACGACCTCGATCCAACCCCCATTTCCTGAATTCTACAACCCGTGAGGTTCGTTTTTTGTAGACAATCTTACCTTCATGATGATTCCGGGACCGCGATCCCCTCGAAAACACCAGATTCACCTGCACCTGGAGGGGAAACAAAAGACAGACATCAGTCAACAGCACAGGCTCCCACTGCACGGGCGGAGGCGGAGAAGCCAAGAAAGACCATCGAACCGGGAGACGCCGATGCGGGGCTCCCTCTGGCCTCGCCACCCTGCACACCCCGCCACTCACACAGCTCCGCTGCTTCGCGTCCCCATTGTCGGGACCCGACGGAGTTTCCCGTCTCCGACAATGACGCCATTTCTGTCAGAGAAGAAACTCACAACAAGCGGGGCCGGCCTGGCCTCGGCGCACCCCGTGTCCGAGCGGGCAGCGGCCTCAGAGGCCCGGCAAGCCGCCGCAGGACCGACCCGCCGGGGCCGCTGCCTACGTCCCGTTCCGAGACGTGGAACCACAAGTGGAGCGGACCCCGCTGCCGGCCGCGAGGACAGGGGACCGGGAGGAGAGGGCAGGGAAGCGGCACAGCCCCCGCGCTCGCCGTGCCCCCACCGCGGCCCTGCCGAATCGTGAGCGCGGCCGCCAGGCTGGGGCAACCGCGGCGGACGGGGACTCTGGGGCCGATGCCCCGAATTCCGGCGCCTGGCGATCCTACCACGGCGATCCTCCCCACTCGTCGGCCGGGCCCGGGGACTCCCTAAAGGAGCCCTGACGAGCCCGCGAAAGCCTCAGAAATGCCCTACCTTCTTCGGAGGCGAGCGCCGACCCCGGAGCGTCCAGAGTCCCCTCCCCGGCTCCCCCCCAAAACCAGCAGGCCCGGGGGAGAGATGGGGGAGAAGGGCGGCGGGTCCAGCGGCGGCCGAGGCTGAAGCTCCGGCTCCTCCTCCTCCCGCGGCGGCGACTGGTACCTTTGTTTGGCGGCCGCTCGGGCTCACTCGCTGGGGGGAGGGGGACGACGAAAAATCCTCCCGAACTGGAGTCCGGGCCCCCGTCGCGCTGCCCTCCAGAGGACTGCGGCCACAGACCCTCTGCGGCTCTCTCCAGGCAAAGGTCCAGGCGGTGGCCGTGGCGGAGGCAG
This sequence comes from Rhinolophus ferrumequinum, assembly GCF_004115265.2. Classification (NCBI taxonomy): domain Eukaryota; kingdom Metazoa; phylum Chordata; class Mammalia; order Chiroptera; family Rhinolophidae; genus Rhinolophus; species Rhinolophus ferrumequinum. The sequence goes on along the minus strand of NC_046310.1, from coordinate 22,709,435 downwards.
GCTAAGCTCAAGAGTCTCCTCCGCTCCGGCGCCCGAGCTCCTCACTCCGGACTCGACTGACGGGCAAACATCTCTCCCCCCCACCCCGAGTCCCCCCTTCTCTCGGCTCTCCCCTCCCCTAGGTTGTTTCCCCTCCCCTACCTCTTTCCCGGATGGCCTCTTAGACGACCTCGGATTGGCTATAGTTTTTTAGAACCCGCCTACACCCTGTCCTTATTGGACCCCGGGATACAAACAACGACGCCATTTTCCCACCAATTCTATGGAAACAGAAAGTTACGCCTCAAAGCTTTCCGGGAAATGTAGTCCCAACCTGCGGGACCAGTGCGAGAACCCTTCCTCGCGAGAACTACAAGACCCGCAATGCCCTGTGCCTGCGTGAGCCCGAAGGGGAGGAAGGGGCGGGGCGACAAAGCAGTAGGGAGGCGGCAACGACGCCTGCGCAGTGTGACCAGGATGGCGCATTTTCCTGCATCGAGTAATGCGGTGTCGCTGGCGGCTGAGGAGAGCGGAGAGTTCTGGGATGAAGTAGGCGGAAACATTCATGTAGGCGTCTGGAGGAGCCTTGGTCTGAACTATAAAGTGGGGAGCTGATTCTGGGTACTGGCACTTGCGGACCGGCAGCGCGAAAGCTGTGATCTCATCGTTGAACCGTGAGCGGCTGTGGTGGCGGCTGGGGGGACCCGGATGGGTAGGAGGGCGGGGCCTGTTGGAAAGAAAGAAGGAGGGTGAGGACCCGGATGCTGAACCGGATTGTTTTTCCGTTCCCTCGCTGGAAAAGAAGAGCAGGAGGGGTGGTGACCGAGCGGGGCGGAAGGGGGCGTCTGAGCGCAGAGGGTAGCGGGAGCCTTTTGGACCCTGCCGCTCTGCTAACGGACGTAGGAAGCTCTCCGCCAAGCCTCCGTTGAATATCGGCCTCGGAGTTAAATCCGCTGCCCGTATCTCTCGAGCAATTTTCTCCAGACTCATCGTCTCCCGGAGTTTGAGTCGAAGGGTTTACAGCGCTTCACAGCTGCGCTTATATTTGTATGTCGCTAGCCATTCTGAAACGGGACCCTTCCCTTGATATTTTCACTTCTCGTGTGCAAGTGTGTGCCCTGATTTCATCTGACACGTTAGAAGGCATTTTACGTGCGTTCGGTGCTTCATTTATTTATTGAGTGTCTACCGCGTGGAGGAAGTGGTATGGCCCCTGCCTTAGTGGACCTCTAAGCCTAGTGAGACAGACGGATGTTAAACAAAATGGACACACGAGCGAGTGTGAGATGGCAACAGCGGTGAGTGCTTCAAAGGAGAGTTACATGGTGATAAGAGAATCTGAGATAGTGAATTTGGCTTAGGAAGCTAAGGGAAAGCTTTCCCGAGCAAGTGAGGATCGACCTAAGAGAGTTGAATGGGTGGCAGGAGTTAACTAAGGAAAGAACATTCCAGACAGAAAGAATAACATGTTGGACAGCCTCTTGCAAAAGGGAGCCTTTCAAGTATGAAGAACTGAGGCTGGAGGGGCAAGAAGGAGATTGAGGGGGGAGGGACGCAGAACCTTAGACGCTTTGTTAAGTTTTGTTCTTTCGGAATAGAGACAGGGACTTACAGATTTGAATTTTGCAAAGATCACTGTCTAATGTCGGAAGCTCAAGTAGGAAATCATTGCGGTAGTCACACGGGGAAGAGAATCTATTTTTGTATTTGTTCATCCATACATTATTTGAACAAATTTAAGGCACTTTTAGTTTTGAAAGTGAATAGCTTCAGGCTCAGAGACATTCTGTAGTTGTCATTCAATCTAAAAACAAATTAGTAGAGTTCATGTAACACTAATGCCACTTTACAGTTTAGTACAAGGTAGCTGAAATTTCCAGCTATGATAAATTGGAGTTCTTTGAGTTTTAAAAAAATGGATCAGAACGTACGCCACAGTGTGTAAAACGCTGTAGACTCTTAGGACACAAAACAGATTGGTTTTTAATACCTAGAAAAAGTTGAGGTTCCTATGTTTTCCCTCTGCTGAGAATACTTGTGTATAAAAAGTCCACTGGGCAAGGAACCTTAATTGGCGTATTAAGTGAGTATTCTTAAACTTACCTGAGTGAGCAAAGGAAAGTATAATTTTAAAAAATTTATAACTACCATTTTAAGTCGAAAAATAACATCAACTAAAGCGCTAAGAATGGAAACAAAAGTTAGCTCTGATTTCTGCACAACGGTTGTTACTGATCCAGAGAACAAAGAGAATTCTTGAAAGTTGGTCTCATTGATTTTAATTTTAAGTCAAATGTATTCTAGAGGCTGTGAAAAAAACACTCAACCTAGGTTGCTCTCAACCTAGTAGGCAAGAGATGGCTACTGATTGGTTTAAATGGAGAAGTATATGAGAGATGCTTTTCATTAGTCTATCGTTATATCTGTTCAATAATAATCTTTTACATAAGCGATTATTCTTCCTGTTATTTAATCTCTTAAGAATGGGATAACCTATGTCAGTTCTTAAAGAGTGTAGATAATAGGTTACTAAACTGGTTTTTTGACTATTTCAAAATATTTCTTGAACTTTGTTTCCTTGTGATATACTTAGTGCTAATTATTGGTCAAGATAGATACATAAATTTTCTATGTGGGATGTTTCATCTTAATCATATTATTACTCCTTTGATGGAGTGCTGATTTTGTTATGATTGTTTCACTACATACTCAACAGTAGACTACAAAAACACACTTTTCAATCCTTTAGGTTCATGATCATAGAGACCAAATCGTCCTAAGAAGCAAAAGAAAGCAGATAAGGGGGGGGGAGGGGGAAATCCTTCTAAAATGTGCCAGCGATGTTGCTCTCTCCTAATATGAGGACAAATAAAAATAGCAATGGATATTTACAGAGCAAGAGAGTAGAGATTCAGCAGTAAAGGAGGATTCTAGAACATAATTGATATTCTAGGAAATACTGAAGTAAATGTAAAATTGAGAATAATAAATCACTACAGGGAAATATTTTTAATAATATAATTGCATTCAAGTTAGTGCATGTTTTAACTTAAATCAGAATCTTTAAAATGGATTGATTATATAGAGAAAATACAGGAGAGAAGTTTTCCCCTTAAATTTTAAGTATATAAAACATGCTAACTCATCTATGCTCATAGAAAAAAAGTATGTTTATTTATGTAATCAATCAAATATAGAAGTATTTTATTATGTGGATTTGTTTTAACATTGATTTTATGTCAATAATGTAAGCCTTTTATGGTTGAGTAAATAGGAAACGCTTAATATAAGTTTTACAATATAAGTTTTGCAATGAAAGTTTTTCAACTTAAAATTCAGGTGAACACTTTCACCAATCACTTGATGAAAGCTTTCCTTTTATTAATGAGATATAATTTACATATCATATAGTTCACCCATTTAAAGTATACAATTTGGGTAGTTTTAGTATACTCGTTGTACAACGATCACCACAATCTAATGGTAGAATATTTTGGTGCTTCCAAAAAGAAACTCCAAACTCATTATCCTTTATTCATTTCCTCTACCCCAACCCTAGGCAATCATTCATCTACTTTCTGTCTCTATGGATTTGCCTGTTCTGAACATTTCATATAAATGGAATCATACAACATGTGTCTTTTGTGATTGGCTTCTTTCACTTAGCATAATGTTTCAATATTTCGTATGTGTAGAACTTTCTTTTATAATGAAACTGAACGTCTACCCTTATAAAAACACCTTGACATACAAATTCCTTTGCAATTTGACCCTCAAAGATAATTTAGTTAATGAAATATTTATGTTTCTCCTTTTTAACAGATCAGCTTTGAAATTCAAAAACAATGGAGAAGACTCAAGAAACAGTCCAAAGAATTCTTCTAGAACCTTACAAGTACTTACTTCAATTACCAGGTAGCAGTTCAGTCACTATCCATGTAGGGTCATTTTTGTAGAGTAGTGGTCATTCAAATTTAGCATACAGAGAAGTTTAGACTCGCCTGCTCTTGAGATTTCTTATTTAGGGTGATACTTATGAGAAAAATCATAAATAGAACTTCATAGTTCTTTGTTCTTAAAAGGGACATTTTTAAGGTATCCTTTTAAAAACATCCAATTATGTAACATACTTTAAAAAATAAAAATATTTAAAATAGTTTTCTTCTTTGTGAATGTCACATATTGCAATTCTCTATATACAAATTAGAAAAAGCTATGCCAGTTTGTACAACAGTAGAAAGTCTCGCTTACTTTCCACAATCATGTTTTACACAACACACACACTCATACACTGCAGTTCCTACACTACTAGTTCCTTTAAGAGCCAAACAGTAGTGCATGTAAATCACATTTCTTGAAAGCATAACCCACGTTATTCCTATATAAAGGTAGATCACCTGGACATGCCTTTCTCCAGTTATACCTGCCTAAACATGTTTATGTGTATGTACATGTTTTGTTTTGCCTTTTTTTTACTTTGTCTAGAAAAATGATAGAGTAAAAATTCATACATATATAATAAGTGTGGATTCTTATAATAAAAATTCAGTTGTAAACCAGTTATTTGGAACTTGGAATGCTCTTTCTCATAGAAATAGTATAAAAGGTGGTAAGTTGACAACCATAAAAACCTGTTTAGTTCATAATGTGGCTAAACTATAGTCTAATGACATTCTCACCTCAATCACAATGAACACTTTTTATCTCTGTTCTAAAGAGCATACCTCAATGGTAATATGTGTGTTTCTCTTCTTCATGAGCCTGAGTACTATAAATATGGTCATTAAAAGCCAGAAGTGTGATACCTCCCTAGCTACATCGTGGAAACCATTAGGAGTAGAGTCATTTCTATTCTGGCAGGCCCTAATGGAGACACACCTGGTGTCAGTGTGTCTGACATCCAGAAGAATGGAGGGAAGATGGAAGTGGAGAATGCAAAAGGAAAGTTGCCTGCTGTTTGAGAAAAAGCCAAGAGATTGTTTTAGAGTAATATTCAGTCAGCAGCTAGTAACTTCGCTTATTTCAGGGTCTTGATTGAGAAACATGACAGTTTCTTCTGCATCCTACCCATCTGTTGCTGGATTTCTTTTGTAACAAGTTGGCAAACTAGCTGGTACTGTGCTGCCGTAAAACATACTGTGTTTTCTCAGTATGGACAAGAGTGTAGAGTGTTTTCCACTCCAAACATTCCACTACTGTGCAAAGCAAGAACTGTCTATAGTTACCTATGTAATTATGTACCTATGTTACTTCTGTAACACACCTTTTAATCCTCATTACCTGGAAGTAATATTTTAAACCATTAGATTACATATTTAAACCTCTAGGTATCTCACCTTTTTTTAATCAAATATACTCTTGCATCCATGATAGAATATAACCTCAAAAGATTTTCCTAAAGAAATCGGAAATTGCATTATGCATTATAAACCTATTTTTCAGCGCTTCAGTTATTATAGTGACTTAAAGATGGACCAGGCTACTCTGTTATAAAATTACTCTTGCTAATAAAAGATTATAATAATTATTGAGACTAGGATTTTTTGAAATGAGTGAAGTAGAATGACTTACTTATGTTTGCTTTTTTGCCCTACGATATAGGCCCCCAGGCCTTTGCAGTAGGAGGTGGAGGGTAGAGTTGGGAGTGGAGGAAGAAAAAGGATTGCAGAAAGGGAGTTGGTAATGTTCAGATCTTAAAAAGGAAACAGTAATTTATTGTTTGTTTTAATTTTGAGGGATCTCTGACTAGCCCCTATTAGAAACTATTTGGGGATTAGAATCAGGTCAGAGGGAAAAAGCATAAAACTGCAGTACCTGTAAGTTAAGCCATTATCTGTTTTCTGCATGCCTTCTGAGGTAAAAGGAAAAATGTGGCTCCACCTTGATTCTGTGTTCTTCATCTCCTAACCTTGTTCCTTAAAAGTGATACTAAAAGTGATACGGGTTACTTTGCAACAGTTGTACATTGTAAGTATGGCCCAGATTGACCTTTGTTAAACTGGAAAGTGGGTCTGACATATAAAGTACATAATTGCTACCCATACCATGTTCACCTTAAGGGTTAGTAGGCAGAAGAGATCCTTCTCTTTTAGGCTTCTCACAGAAACTGAGACTTTGTTTCTCTCAGATATGTGATGGCAGTTTGTGTATTCATTTGTTTGGGTAATTGTTGCAGAGAAAAGGGACATGACTTACTGTTTTTGTTTACTGAAACTTTTTCTGTAGCTATTTTTATGAAACCTAAAACTAGGATGTTACTGTGCATTCACTTTAGCAGGAAGCTTATAGAACATTTATTAAATGAACTGGTTGTGGTTTTCATCTTCCATTCCTTTATATTTGGCTAAAATAACTTCTGGTGATTACTAGTACCCAAAGACCTGTCTTGAGCGTTCTATGTAAGAAAAAGATAATATTGAAAAACTCATCATATTAAAAGGGAATACTTCAGGCTTTGGTAGTTTCACTGTTTGGTAGGAAACAAGCAGAGCTGTCCAGTTTCTAAAACCTTAATTTTAAAGGAATGGTAGGTCATTTTAAGAGGTAATTTTATGAGGTAATTCAATAGCAAATTTCATTTCGTTAAAAATACCTATGTTGTGGGAATATGTTCTCTGAAATGGACAGTGCTAATTAACTGTCCAGTGCTAATTAACTAACTAGTCTGGCTTTCTTTTCAAAAAAGGAATCATGATTCCTAAAACCCCCAGTCCATTCCAGAATTGCTGACACAAATGAAAGTAGTGGTCTTACCGGTGGGCCACTGCAGAGGAGTCTCTTTGCCTGCCCTAATCTTAAGGTTGTGTGTTTTAGAATGTGAATTCAGCAGAAGGAGCCGGTAGGGGCCCAGCAATGGAAAGTAAAGGATTGATGGGGCTGGATTTATCAAGTCTGATCCATTTTAGAGGAAGTTTCTGCATGTGTTTTTTACAATTAAAATACTAATTTTATTGCCAAATTTGATTCTTTAATTGCAGGTAAACAAGTGAGAACCAAACTTTCACAGGCATTTAATCATTGGCTAAAAGTTCCAGGAGAAAAACTACAGGTATTTAGGCAATTCTAGCCTTGTTCTTAACCCCAAGAAATGAATAAATGTCACGTAAAAACACTCATAGCTCTTAATTCCATTTAGTGCTCATGCAGTACCATATTGTTTTATATTAGGGTTGCTAAATAATTACTAGTTTCAAAAACTAAGATACTTGAGACCCTCATATAATCTGTTAATATAATTTGAAATTCATAAGCTGTTTTAGGTAGCTCAAATATGAAAAAAAAAATTTCAGTTGTTTTGTTTTGTTGTTGTTAGATTATCATTGAAGTGACGGAAATGTTGCATAATGCCAGTTTACTCATCGATGATATTGAAGACAACTCAAAACTCCGACGTGGCTTTCCAGTGGCACATAGCATCTATGGAATCCCATCTGTCATCAATTCTGCCAATTACGTATACTTCCTTGGCCTACAGAAAGTCTTAACCCTTGATCAGCCAGATGCAGTCAAGCTTTTTACCCGCCAACTTTTGGAACTGCACGAGGGACAAGGCCTAGACATTTATTGGCGGGATAACTACGTTTGTCCCACAGAAGAGGAGTATAAAGCCATGGTGCTGCAAAAGACGGGTGGACTCTTTGGGTTAGCAGTAGGTCTCATGCAGTTGTTCTCTGATTACAAAGAAGATTTAAAGCCACTACTTGATACACTTGGGCTCTTTTTCCAAATTAGGGATGATTATGCTAATCTACACTCCAAAGAGTATAGCGAAAATAAAAGCTTTTGTGAAGATCTAACAGAGGGAAAGTTCTCATTCCCTACTATTCATGCTATTTGGTCCAGGCCTGAAAGCACCCAGGTGCAGAATATCTTGCGCCAGAGAACTGAAAACATAGATATTAAAAAATACTGTGTACATTATCTTGAGGACGTAGGTTCTTTTGAATATACTCGGAATACCCTGAAAGAGCTTGAGTCTAAAGCCTATAAACAAATTGATGCGCTTGGTGGGAACCCGGAGCTAGTAGCTCTAATAAAGCACTTAAGTAAAATGTTCAAAGATGAGAACGAATAATATTAAGCCATTCTTGATTAGGCCTAATAGCTTATTTTAGTAATTTTTTCGTCTTTTTATTTATCATCTTCTTTAAAATTTGGCCCAAGCTGTTTGTCTCCAAAATGAGTGAACAGGAGTGATACTGTTTCAGTTTAGAACCATTCTATCCAGGTAATTATCATAGTACAAAGTTAAAGGGGTCAAAAGGAGCGGCATTTAAACAGGTCTGATTTGAATGTCACATTGTGTTCTGTTGGGTCCTGTGGCCTACTCTGCCATGAATGTTTGGTTGATTCTGTCAATAAAGAAGACTTCAGCTTCCAGAAATTTTTATCCAGAAACTTCCTAACTATACTGTATGTATAGGCAGTTCCCAATTCATCTACCCCAGGTCCCAGCCAGGCCCACTTAAGACCAATTTCTGTTAGCTATCTGGCCCAAAGACCGGAGGAACTCCTCTTTCTTCCTAAATTTGCTACTAAATTTCCTCCCTGGAAACTCCTTCACTGGAGTCTTCATGAGAAGGTTGACAGTGATAAACAGTGAGCACTCTGGTCCTTTTTCTTACCCGCCTCCATTTTCCCTTTCTCCCTGCCCAGCAAATTCTGCTCTTCGCTATGGAGTCTCCTTTTACATACTAGCCCAAATTCTTTCTTTTTTCTTTCTAGTGTAACTGGTGCCCCCAAAATGGTTGGTGTCTAGGTACAGCAGTGTTTTTCTATGTGGGAAGAAAAAACGTACATGGAGAAGTATTTTAAGATCGAGCCTTTAAACCTTTTTACATTTTCCCACCATTAGTAAAAATCATAAAAGAATGCTCACTTCAAGTATAAAAGCAGGGGGAAATGGTCTTTTCTTTCCAAACCCTAACCCCATTCTCCACCCCCCCACCCCCCGTGAAGGCAGTTGGTGCTTGAAAGGGAAGTAGGCATCTTTAATTGAAAGAAAAGTGTTATCCTGAGAGCTAGTGCCTAATGAAAAGTAGCCAAAGGCACTAATTAGCTTTATAGTACCATTATCATGATGGTCCCCTCTGTTTCATTTCCAGCCCCATACCCCTGGAGCCATCAGTGGCCCCAGAGATAGAAAAGAGACCCTGATTCCTGTATTAGAAGTGGTGTTGACATCCCAAAATGAAAGTTTACATTTTTCAGAAACTGCATTTTACTTGGTTGGTTCTATAATATGTTATCTCAAATCTAATCACTTGTATGAGAAATTCTCACCAAAGCACTCAACCTAAATCCTTTTGAAAAGTTGGGTATAACTTTACTAACTTTTAAGAGAATTTGAATCTTCCATTTTAATTGATACAAGGAAACCTTAAAATCATGGATATTTGTGCTACACTATGGGAATTTTAATTTTGTGCTTATGGACCTATAACTTAAAAAAACCGCCAGCCAGCCTAGTGGCTCAGGTGGTTGGAGCGCCGTGCTCCTAACTTGGAGAGCCGTGCTCCTAACTTGGAGACGGCCAGTTGGATTCCTACATGGGCCAGTGAGCTGCGCCCTCTACAGCTAAGATTGTGAACAACAGCTCTCCCTGGAGCTGGGCTGCCATAAGCAGCTGGAGGTTGGCATAAGCTGCAGGGAGCTGCCTTAGCCGGGGGACCGCAAGGTTCATAATACCTGCATGGGCCAGGGAGCTGTGCCCTACACAACTAGACTGAAACAACGGCTTGAACCTGACGGGGGGCCTCCGGAGAGGGAAGGCTGAAGAAGGGGAAACAAAAAACAAGCAAAACTTTTTTTTTTAAAAAGCTCTGATTATCCAAAAAGATCTAATATTAACTATATAGACAAAATGGTTACCTTTAAGATAAAGATTGCTTAAGTAGATTATTCCTTACCTAATGAAGTAAATTTTGGCCTGGTGCTATTCATGATTCTTTTGCCATTTTTATCTTGCCTTTGTCAGTGACAGAAATGCTTGACATTGCATTGGGGACAAGTAAAGAGTCATTTTATCTACTGACAAATAAAAAAATCATTCTTTTCACTTGAACTGTAGTCACAGTTGTTAATCAAGAAGAAAATCAGATATGAGTAGTTTGAATCTATTGACTTATCTACTTAGATTTTAAGGTACAGTCATTTTTTTCTGCTTAAAGGAATATCTTGTGGTAACCCAAGTAAGAATTGGATTTGTCATTTAGAAGATTCGTAATTTTAAAACATTCACATTTTCTAGTCTATGAAGCTACCAAAAAAAAAAGGATTTTATTTGCCAAAATCAAAAGAATAAAGGCTGGGTATGTGGCCATAAGTAACTTTCTAACTTCAGCAAGACTTTAAATCCATCAGCTCTTCTCTTTTCCAAACGGTCAACTTACGAACTCGACCTTCCCTTCCTGACCTTACGCTATCGAGGTTCACTTCAGGGAGCCTTTCAAGAGCTTTCTCAGGTTACCTTCCTCCTTGTCTCCTGCCCCTCTCATCCTGCCAGTTGCCAATCCTGGAAGAATCCAACCAAACACGTTCTTTGCTCCTCCCAAGTCGTTGAGTGCTGCTAGGGAACTATTTCAAATCTCGTAGCCAGTGCAAGTATTACAGCCCTCTTATTTTTCACAACTAATTCTGATGGAGATTGCAAATTTGTCAATCTAAAGTCCTTTGCTTCTCCTCCTCCACTATTCTCCCATTAAATGTGTCCCAGCTCTGCTCAGTAAATGACTGAAGAAAAAAACAAAACATCTGGTACCTAACCTAATAGGTCTTCCATAAACATAACATTTCTTTCCCCTTCTCCTTCCTCTCAGTACATTGATTTAAAAAGAGCCAATGGATAAATCTTGATATAAAGTAGGGGATGAAATAAGTCCCTCCAGAGGCTTAAAAAGGGAATGAAGAACAGGAGGGCTGGTTTGGCATAGGGCAAGACAAACTTTGTCACACTCAAAGTTGTCTTAACGCACTGTCATTCTCACATTTTAAATTCTCTTTGAATCCCCAGTACTGCCACCTGTAAATTCCTTGGTATAACATATAAGGTTTTCCAAAATCAGATCTCCCACCTAACCTTAATTAGCCATATTTGCTAGTTACATACTTGATTCTTCCCCCATACCTTATTCTCTTACGGTAAAAAAGTATACAGTTACAGTGTAACTAAGTGTCGTAACCTTTGAGACAGTCTATTCTAGTATTCATTTAATTCATTTCTTGAGTGTCTGTGTGCTAGATCTTTTGCTAGGCTTTGGAAACAGGAGAGTGATAGACATGACCTCTTAACCTCGTGATTTTCCTGTAATGGAGACTGGTAAGTAAACAGCCAATTATTAAACAGTATCCTTAGTGCTGGAATCAGCACTTGTCTGCCACTCCCATTGGACTGGAAATTCATTAAGGACAACGGCTGACTTAGTCTGCTATTCCCAATAGCACTTAATAAATATTTATGAGTGAAAAAAATCTGCTTGAAATTAATCTCCCACCTCTCAAGCATTCCATTAAACATTATGTATGTGAAAAGATAAACTTCAAATGTTAGCTTTTACGTTAATGTGCTGCTTCTACCTCTAATGATTCTTACTCAACGTTCTCTTCCATTCTGAAAGCATTTAGACTGTTGACTCTCAGTTTTGTCTGTGATTACCATTATATCAAAAGCCTCACTTCCTCAAACTTAAGTCCTATATCTAACTGCCTAGTCACCTGAGTTTTCTGTTGTCACCTTGAAATAACATAATTAAAACCAACTTACACCTTCTTTCCTATCCCTCTACCAATCCAAATAATGGAATAAAACCACTTCTAACCTCAGCCTTTCCTATCACCAGCTTCACTCTGGAAGTGATCCAGGAGGGTGATTCTTGCTTCCTTTATCCATCCAGTCCTCCCAAATCTTATAGCTTTGTCCTTCGAGATGTCTCTTATGTCCCCTACTTTCCACTTTCACTGCCATTAACTTGGAACAGGTTTGATCAGGAAGGGCTGATATTTGGTGGCTGAAATACAGAAAAAGACTCGTGGCAATGGACACCATAATAATGTAAATTCAGACATAATGCAATTATCATTTGGCTCTGCAACCCCCACCACCTCCAGCTGGCTAACTGCAGACTTCCTCTAGTTATCCATTAATCTTGTAATCAACTTCACATTTTATGTGATTAGATATATTGGACTTTACAAGTAGTATGTCATAATTTTACTGTAATCCTTACTGGTTGTTAAAAAGTACGGTGCAATAACCAATAACATTAGTAATATAAATTTTAATTACCCATTAGTTCAAGTTAATTGTATACAAAGTTTCATGACTATTAATGGGCATCTTTTCATAGATATCTGGAAAACATTTGCACCACTAACTGCTACATCACGTACATTCTTTATAACACACTCTATGCTTTAGAATGACCAATTTATTATCTTTAAACTACTTTTGTTACTGTACATAAAGAAAAATATATCGGAAGCTCTGAGAATTGGTATAACGAATAATGGAAGCTAGTTAGACCTCAATGGGGGAGGTAGTAGTAATGGTAATCTGCAAAAGTAACTTGTAAATCTTACCAAAACTTGCACACTTAAATTGTAAAACAGGAACAAACATTTGAAAAGTACATTGGGGCCGGCCCGGTGGCTCCGGCAGTTGGAGCTCCATGCTCCTAACTCCGAAGGCTGCCGGTTCGATTCCCACATGGGCCAGTGGGCTCTCAATCACAAGGTTGCCGGTTCAACTCCTCGAGTCCCGCAAGGGATGGTGGGAAGCACCCCCTGCAACTAAGATTGAACATGGCAGCTTGAGCTGAGCTGCCACTGAGCTCCCTGACGGCTCAGTTGGTTGGAGCATGTCCTCTCAACCACAAGGTTGCCAGTTCGATTCCCGCAAAGGATGGTGGGCTGCGCCCCCTGCAACTAGCAATGCAAATTGGACCTGGAGCTGAACTGCGCCCTCCACAACTAAGACTGAAAGGACAAAAACTTGACTTGGAAAAAAAGTCCTGGAAGTACGCACGGTTCCCCAATAAAGTCCTGTTCCCCTGCCCCAATAAAATCTTTTAAAAAAAAAAAAGTACAACATTTAAAGAGATTTAGCTTTAATAAATGATATTCTAATATGTCAATATTTTACAAGAAAGAATTTATTAAAGCTGCCAGAGTATTCAATTAACCATAAAGAATTGGACAGGTAAAACAGAAGCTGAAAATGAAGCAGAAGGTTACTGAAACAATGATACGCCCTTTGAAACAAAACAAAATAGCAATTCCAAAAGACAAACTAATAGATTAAGTTTGTTAGGTTTATTGAATCCTAAATTTGGCCAATTACTGTTCGCAAAGCTCTGGTTGAAGATGAACAAAAATTAAATTATAGCATTCACTAAATAAGACTTACCCCGAAAATAAGCCCCAATTAAGATTGTCAGCCAGACGGACGCATTTAGTATGTAATGACAATGTTCCAGAAGAAGATGACATGACTGTATATTTGAATAAAAGTAAATTGTTGTACATGAAAAAAATAAGACATCCCCTGAAAATACACCCTAATGCGTCTTTTGGAGCAAAAATTAATATAAGAGCCGATCTTATTTTTGGGGAAATACAGTAATTGCTAGTAGTTTAGAGGAAACTGGGAGAGGATTCAGCACCATGAAGAATGTCATTAATATCAAGAGAAATTCTCAATTTATTGAGACCGAAAGTTACCTATGACTATCAATTTAATGAGGAAGTTGTTGGAAGAATTTATAGTTTACTGTGTTATAACTCAGGAGTATCATTTTGCTTGTGATTGCTGCAAGAAACAAAAGATCAAACCAATTTCCTCCTGGCTTGAATATACCGTATTTCCCCGAAAATAAGACCTAGCTGGACAATCAGCTCTAATGCGTCTTTCGGAGCAAAAATTAATATAAGACCCGGTCTTATTTAAGACCAGGTATAAGATAATAAATATAATGTAATATAAGACTAGGTCTTATATTAATTTTTGCTCCGAAAGACGCATTAGAGCTGATTGTCCAGCTAGGTCTTATTTTCGGGGAAACACCGAAGCATATATGGATAGTTAATGTCCCCTAACTTGTTTTCCTGAAATCTCATCTTTAGCCCACGTTGCACACACTTGCCATATTAATCTTAATTATTTGCTTTCCTTTTATTCCTGCTCAAAAATCATTTTTTTTTGAGGACAAAATCATTTGTCCTTACGGGACAAACACTTGAGTTTCACAGTCAAAGCTATCTGTAATCTTCCTATCTTAATCTCCCACCATCCCTTTACTTCACCTAAACCTGCCTAATTCATTCTCACCTAAAGACACGTTTCCACTTTCATGCCTGTATTAATATGCTTGTTTCTGAAATGTTCCTCTGCCCTCCATCAAATTTGTTGTATCTTTAAAGTCTAACTTAAAGTTGGATTTCCTTGCTGAAGACTTTGTTTCCAAATCAAAATATCTTTATAATAATAGTAACGATATAACTAGGAAAAACAACCCACACCCTACACCCAGACAGAAAATAAGAGATTGGCCTTTAGCTAAGTGTTTAGTAAGGACCTTACAAAGCAAAGCTTAAATATGGCCTTTAGTTAACTAAGGTAACAAATAGCTATTAAAAGGCATATAACTGACTCAATAAAGGGTCTTTTTATTATTCCCAGTAGACCTATTGTTCCCTGATAGGAAGTGAGGTACTGACTCCATTGTAAGGCAGCTGGAAAACATTTCTTTAAGAGAGATTTATAGCAGTGTTTCTCCAACTTAAATAACATACCGTCCATCTCCTTTAAAAGAAAAAGAATTATTCTGGACCTCAACTGTTAACCTAGGTTATTTTTGTTATACTGTTACTTACATAGGTAAAGTAAAACAAGGCATAAGCTCATATAGGGAACACCTTTGTTGTTTATTGGCCATTCTCTGCCATCCTAATTCTTCCTAATAACATTTGTTTCATTTTGGTGAGTTACCTCTCCCCAATTATATACAACCAAGGTACCCTACCTACCCACACAGAAGCCTAAGGGTAGCAGCAGGTTGCTAATCCTTCTCACTGCTCTGTTACAGTCAAAGGGAGGTTCTTGAGTGGAGAAAACTGGTGGAGTCCACTCATCTGGCAGCAGACTGGCCAAATGGCTAAGTAGTACTGCTGTTTGGGTTCTTTTCTGGTTCTTGTTCTGTCTTGGTTATTTGTCCTGGACTTGAACCTGATGTACCTTCTGGGAACTAGGAGTAGCATGAGAGACTTTCACTGTACACCCATTTATTTTGACTTTTGAAGCATCTAAATGTATTATCTATTCAAATATTGAATAAAAGCACCAATAAACAAAAACAAAATAAACAAGGCACCTAGCCAAGTTGACACATAAAATTAACCTTCACAACCCAGCATGCCTAGAGAAAGAGCTGCACACCATAAGGTGAAACGCTGACTCTGCCTTGTGATGGAACGGGAAGGGCAGATCTGGAAGATTGTAAAATGGTACAACGAGAGAATTAGATTTTGATTGCTTTTTCTTACATAAACCTTTTTTGAATGTCCTTGTGAACAATTACTCATAGTCTCAGCTCCTATGGTGTCCATTTAGACACTACGAAATCCAATAAATCTCCTGAAACTGAGGGGCTTAACTGACCTTTAATTTCCGTTATTCCACGACGCCAAAGGGCTTCTGTACTAAAATAGGTGTCATGGTCCTGATAGCAAAAATCAAGAAAGTAGATGTAGTCACTGAGTGTGTAGCACAAGAGGAGCAGCAGGCACGGAAAGATGTCACTGAGGAAGCAAGCAAAGGAATAAGGAACCCAGGAAGGAAGAAGAGAACAGCTAATTGAAAAGAGGGATTCTTAATCTGTGACCTGTGGACTCCTTTGGGGCCCATTAATGGACTTCGAAGGATTAACTATCTCCCTGCAATTATATGCAAAATTCACATGTATGTGGATATAGCTTTCATCAGATTTCCAAAGTGATTTGTATCTCCCTGTCCAAAAAAAAAAAAAAAAGGTTCATCGAATGTGGCAATTGGAAGATCTCTTCTTTAAGAGCCATTTAACTTTGCTCCCTCAACTTCCTTTCCACTTCAACTCACAGCAGTTTGGCTTCCAAGTCCACCACTACCAAAACTGTTCTTGTCAAGGACACTGACACTTACCGTGCAAAACCTAATGAGTAGTTCTCTCACTTGACTTCTCAGCCTTCCCTTGCCTTCCTACTGTAAGTTGGTACCTTCTTAATCATAGCACCATCGATTTCCTTTATCTCACCGAGCATAGTCTGAAATTATTTATATATCATCTGCACCATATGTTTAGGATATTAATTTGTCTAGGACTGGAACATTGCATCTCTTTTTCACTGCTAGATCTCCAGTGTCTAAAAATAGTGTTTGGTGCAGAGCTGGCATTCACTAAATATTTACTTAATGCATGAATGATGAGACTCAAAGTGGATTCATTGCAAATATTCAATGTTTTAAGTTTGAGACTTTTTCTACAATGATTTAAATACCATTTTTCCAACAAAGGGGAATAATTAACCCTATCAACCTACGCTGTAGAGAAATCAAGGAATGTGATTTGAAGTCACTGGTGACAGATGAGAAGGTAATTCTGGAAGAAGTGGAGGAAATAGAGAAGCCAGGAGGCCAAGCTGAAAAGGATTGAAGGAAAAGGGAGGTGAGGAATGAGAGACAAGGTGTATAGTCCTCTTTCAGGGAAAACACTTAGTAGAGAAAGCACTTCAAGGGCATAACACCATTGAAGCAGCTGTGTGCGGGATCAGTATGAAGAGAAAAGGACTGAAGGCAGAGAGGAATTATTCTTTCACTCTAGACAATACCGGGCAAGTATTGTCACAATTAGTAGAGAGAAAAATGTATTTTACAAAAAGAGAACAATCACATTTTCTGTATCTGTTGTGGGGCTGGCCTGAATTTTGAAGTTATAAGGTCCACAGCTCTTTCAGGGCACAGATGAATGTTAGTAAATTTACCTTTATTCTGCTTCAGTTTTCTTCTAACATGGGGCTAACGGTGTCCTCCAACCTTCATGCATGCAGTGATAAAACTCATCTGATGAAGCCCGTTAGAGACAAACTTCTAAAACCTGCAGTCTAACAAAGTTAGGTTTAACTTGCTGACACAGGGAGGCCACACACCAGAGGAGCTGGGAAGTCTGGGGGGAAAAAAAAGAGCCAGGGGAAACCAGAGGATTTTTGGAGTGTAGGTAAGAATTAAGAAGCCTCAGGCCTGGGTTATGAAGCAAGCTCCAAGGTTTTGTATCTTTGAAAACCATAAAGTTAAAATAAATGTGAGCTGTTACATCTGAAAACCCCTTATTTGAAGCTCTATACTTGGATTGGAAAAGCGTCAACATGATCCACATGGCTCAGCCTCTCCAGGCAGGAGTGGGATGTTCCACTCATACTGACAGAATTTCAAACAACAAAGAAGTTTGTTTTGGGGAACAAGGTTACTCCGTCTGTGTCCTTTCATTAAACAACAGCAGTTTTCCATATTCACAACGGGTATCGCCATGTTGACATTCTCGACTTTATAAACATTCATCTGAAGGCTACTTCCCTGGTGTTATTCAGTGTCCCCTTGGTTGGGTTAAAGACCTCTTCCATTTGCACCAACAATAACACTACAGGTATTGTGTGCTTTAGTTACGCACCATACCCCACAGCTAAACGTTTACTTATGCGTCATTTCATTTGACCCTGACAGCCAACCATCGAAGTATTTACATGAGAAATTGATGCAGAAATTAGCCTGACTACAGAATTTGCTTTTTCCATTACTGCGCTTACTTTCATTCTGCCGTATATTTTAGCTAATTTTTTTCCTCCCAGTTTCTGAGGAATCATTAGTCTTTCCTGCGACCACCACATGCTTCCTACGCGGTAGACTGTCAATAAACATGGAGCTGAATTACACACACGACTTGTAACTCGCTTCCGTGATAACAAGTGAATCGGAACATGCTCGTTCCCGGAGCTACTCTGTCCTCCTGACTCCGGGCATCAATCGCTCCCGCAGCACGAGGGTGCGTGCGTGGCAGGTCCTGGGGGAACTGACTCAACCTCCGGCTACCAGGACTCGCGGACACTCAGGTCTAAGCTCCGGCGGGCGTCGCTCACTCCCGCGGAGGCGGGACTTCCGGCCTTTCGGAAGAAGCACTTCCAGCTACAGCCGGAAGCTCTGCGGCGGGACGGCGCGTGCGAGGAGCAGCCGCGGGGACCACCCGGCTGGGCGCGCGTAGGTGAGCGTCGGAGGGGCTGGGGAGCCGAGGGTGCGAGTGTTCCTGGTGGCCGGCAGCCGGCGGCCAGCCTTCAGTGCTCCGTCTTCCTTTCCTGTCCTAGAAGTTTCCTAGAAACTTCCCAGGTTGGCAGAGCCGGGCGTTGTCTGCTCCCTGCGGCTTTGACCGCACCCAGACGCGTGGGCTCGAGGGTTGCGCGTGTGTGTATGTGCGGGCCTGTATGCGTGTGTGAGCGTGTGTGTGCGGACGTTGGCGTGTGTGCGTGCTTGTACGTGTCTGTGCCGACGTGCGTGCGGCGTGGGGCGCCTGTGTGCGGGGTCTCTCGTCCAGCACAGCTGGAGGGCAACGCCGCCCTGCACTTCGCAGAAAAGCCTGGTTAGCTTGTCCCTTTGGAAGAGATGAAATTGGTACAGGCGATCGATAACTTGGTGTCACATTACAGAAACAGCCCTGTCCTTCCTAATCATTTAACATTTATGATGGAGAAATAATATTAAGTGGTGGGGAACATCTAACATTTTTGCATAATGTTCACTGCCAGCATAGACTGCCCTAATTTGTGGGTGGATCCAGGTGAGGGTGAGACATCCCTGTCTCCAAAGAAACCACAGTTCCGTGGGGAAGACAGGGTTCATAAATGCCAAAGTATTAGAGAAAGACAGAGATTAAGAGAGCCGACTTCTCTTTTGTCCGACTAATACAGCAGCGATGGCCGCTGTCATTTGGTATTTGTCCCAACTTTTTTCATCTTTTTAGTTCTAACCTTTCTGTAGCTTTTTAAAAATTAAACTTATTGGGGTCGCATTGGTTAATACATTAGAGATTTCAAACATATAATTCTATAATACATCATCTGTATATTGCACTGTGTTTAACTCCCAAAGTCAAATCTCTCCAGGCTCCCAAACCCTTCTCGCTGTCTTCACTTGACCAAGTTATGGTCATCTCTCACCTGGATAATTGCTGTGCTCCCAGCTAGTCTGCTTTTTCTTCTTGCAGTCTGTTTGCATCGTAACATCTAAAGTGATCCTTCTAAAAAAAGAAAAAATCAGATTATCTCCCCCTTTCCAAAAATCCTCCAAGGATTATCCATTTCACTAAGAGGAGAAGCTAGAATCTTTAGAATGTCGCCCAAGGTGCAGTCCTACTTTACCTCTGATCTTCTCTTGTGTTTTCCCTTTGCTCAATTCTAGGGCATTGTCAGGTATATCCTAGCCTCAGGATATTTGCACTGCTGTTCCTTTGCCTGGAATGCTCTTCCCCCCATGTCCACATGGTTCAATTCCTTAAACTCCCTAGTGGTTTTTGCATATTCTAGGTGAGGCCTTCCCATACGTCTCCATTGTACTTGTACTGATCCTAGGAGATGCCATTGATTTATTCATTTATTTGGTTTATTATGTTTATTCATTTATTTGGTTATTAGGATAGAAACTTCATGAGGTCAGGTATTTTTCTGTGTGTGTGTTTTTTTTTTCAGTAGACTTCATAATGAATGAATTTGGACTTTTTCTACCATCTTTCATTTTTTATTTTCTTTGCCTTTTTTAATCTCCTTTTTTGCCTTTTTGTATTGAACTTTTGTTTTTTTATTTTTTTCCCTTACTATTTTTTGCAAGGTATATTACTCTGTGACTCTATTTCTGTTCCTATAGTGATTGACCATTGACTTTTAATTTTACTGTGCATACTTAATTGAATCTAATTCAATCTTACTAAAATCTTAACACTGTAGAACCTTTAAGTTACTGACTTTAAACAAGCTTCCTGGATCATCTCAATATTTTATTTTTGTAAAATGTAAACGTTCAACAATAAAACTAGTAGTTGTTACTATTTTTTGGTGGTTTTGATTTTTTTTTCCTTTTGGTTTATTAAAGTCAATTTATCATACGTTTCTGTAGAATACTTTTTTGTATACTTAGCACTTTAAAGTTGATTTTTTTAAAAGTATGTGATACTTTGTCTTCATATTTTGCTCTGAAGTATGCAAGAGAGTCAATTGAAAGCAATATGATAGACGTATTTCATGTAAAATGAATATTACCCAGAAAGTAGGTAGGGGCTTCCACAAAAGGGAGACATCACTGCCAGTTATTAGGAGTAGCTGGAATGAATTTGTGGAAGAGGGATTAGGGAAGATTTGGTGGTATTTGAAAGTGTATATAGTAAAAGGGCACATATTGGCTCATTAATTTTATTAGTTCACTTTCATATAGTTTTGTCATAAATATTGTGGATTTGGTGTAGATTTAAGTCATTGGTGTTTGAGAGAGAAGACACGCCTACAGACTCCTAGGAAATGCTTAAAGCTTTTTCGAGGGCCTACTTAAAATGGTGTGAGACAATTCAGTATGTGAGGGCAGAGCTGCTGTGGTGACAGCTTGGACACAGGCTGTGACATCAGGCATGAGGTGTATGAAAGGACTGCAGGACTTTCTGCTCAGTGAAATAAGCCTGTCACTAAAAGACAAATACTGTAGGGTTCCACTTATTGAGAGTAGTCAAGTTCATAGAAAGTCAAGTAGTCAAGTTCATAGAAACAGAAGCTAGGGGCTGAAAAGAGAGTGGTATGGGGAGTTCTTCAGGGAGTTACAGAGTTTCTTTTTTGCAAGATGAAAAACTTACCATGTTTGGTTGCACAACAGTGTGAATGAATATATCTAATACTACTGAATTTTACACTTAAAAATGGTTAGATGATTTATGTGTATTTTACTACAATTAATTTTTTTTTAAAGGACAGCATATGGATTTGTTTAAAATTGGGCTAAATACTTAGAAATTGTTACATTTTAGGTGGTAATTTAAAAGCAAATGGCATTTTTGCCTTTAAATGTTTAAAGGTATTCCCACATTTAGTCTCCCAGCATGAACTTCCCTCTTCATTTCCCTCTTATATTTCCCTTCCTGGAAAATGTGTTCTCTTACTCTCTGCCACTCATTTCTAACAGCTTAACCAGGGTGTGGATTCCACACGGAGCGTTCCCACTTGGTTCTCCTCCGTCACTGAACTCGATCCTTGCATTCCTAATTTTAGGTCTTAGTTTTTCATTGTTAGTTCTCTCTCCCAATTAGACTGTAAGTTCCATCTAAGCATGTCTTCTGTTTCCTTAACCCGTCACAAATCTGAGGACTCTGTTAGTGCCTGAGCCAGGATTACTACTTAGAGCTGCTGAATCTCTGTGTGTTTCCCATTGAGGTTGAGTTTTCTACTTGATAGGTGTCATTGTGTGAGTGATACATCTGACTTCATACCAATTATTTTGGTACAATTTTGAACAAACATCAAGAAGAGATTTAGAAAAATACATTTAGAAAGATACTAGAACTCATATTTCAAAATCTTTTTTAACTGAGTTAATGAAAGGCTTTAGGTGTAGCTGGATCAACTCTGCTTTCCTGTTTGGTCTTATTTTCAGATAGGTTTTTTCCACTTAGTGACAAAGGTGTCCCTTAGTTATTCCAGGTTTAAATGATTCTTTTGTTTTAAGATTTTGGGAAAGAAAGAGTTGGATCCTCTCTTCAAAGGCTAATGTCATTTGCTGAAAGATTGGCTCTGTTTGCTTGGGTTAGGATTTTCACACAGGGACCAGTTACTGGATGCAAGGAAATGGAGGTAAGAATCTTCAGATTGGCTGTCTTGGGCCATTCGTCCACTTCTGTAGTGGGTGAATGGCAGCGCACCAGGCGGAGAAAGTGCATGTCCCAAAAGGGCTAAGAAAGACAAAATAGATGAGAACCATTTCAGCAGTATAGATGGAACTCTTGCTCTTTGATTAAGTACATTTCCCAGGTTAAGAGCCTTCCATCCTTCAAAAATAGCACAGTAATTTTTAGAAGAATTAAGAAATTGTTAAAATTTTGAATTAATATTGAGCAGTTACAGTAAGGGAAATGTAAGAACTTTGTAAAGTGCTATATAATTTTGTTCAATAAGTTGCTTTGTTGTTGATGCTTGGAGACTCACCACCAAATTCTTCTCATGTCCTCTAACTTTCTTAATTGATTCTAAGACTTAGCCATGTTGAGCAACTTCTCATGTGTTCGTTAGCCATTTGTATATCTCCTTAGGCCATATATCTATGCAGATCTTTTACCTATTTTTCAGTTGGGTTATTTGTCTTTATTAGAGTGCTAGCAATTCTTTTTTTATTTTTTCAGTTATAGTTGACATTCAATATTATTTTATTATTTTCAGGTGTGCAGCATAGTGGTTAGACATTTATATAATTTACGAAGTGATACCCCAATTAGTACACCCCTGGCACTACACATAGTTATTACAATATTACCTGTATTCTCTATGCTGTGCTTTACATCACCATGACTCTTTTGTAGCTACTAATTGATACTTCTTAATCCCTTTCCCTTTTCCACCAAGCTGCCAAGCCCCCCTCCCCTCTGGCAACCATCAAAATGTTCTCTATATCAATGCGTCTATTTCTATTGCGTTTGTTTATTTTGCTCTTTAGATTACACACATTAAGTGACATCATACAGTATTTCTATTTCTCTGTCTGACTTCCTGCACTTACTGTCCATCCATGTTGTTGTAGATGCCAAGATTTCATTTTTTTTTATGGCTGAGTAATGTTCTATTGTGTATACGTACCACCTCTTTATCCATTCATCCATGGGTTGATACCCAGGCTTCCTCCGTATCTTGGCCATTGAAAATAATGCTGCAATGAACATATGGATGCACATGGCCCTTCAAAGTAGTGTTTTATACTTCTGATAAATACCCAGAAGTGGAATTGCTGGGTCATAAGGTAGTTCTATTTAAAATTTTTTTTTTTTTTTTAAGATTTTATTGGGGAAGGGGAACAGGACTTTTATTGGGGAACAGTGTGTACTTCCGGGACTTTTTTCCAAGTCAAGTTGTTGTCCTTTCAATCTTAGTTGTGGAGGGTGCCGTTCAGCTTCAAGTTGTCCTTTCAATCTTAGTTGTGGAGGGCGCAACTCAGCTCCAGGTCCAGTTGCCCGTTGCTAGTTGCAGGGGGCAGAGCCCACCATCCCTTGCGGGAGTCGAGGAATCGAACTGGCAACCTTGTGGTTGAGAGGACGCGCTCCAACCAACTGAGCCATTCGGGAGGCAGCTCAGCTCAAGGTGGCCCACCATCCCTTGCAGGACTCGAGGAATTGAACCGGCAGCCTTGTGGTTGAGAGCCCACTGGCCCATGTGGGAATCGAACTGGCAGCCTTCGGAGTTAGGAGCACAGAGCTCCAACCGCCTGAGCCACCAGGTCGGCCCCCACTATTTTTAATTTTTGAGGAACTTCCATACTGTCTTCCATAGTGGCTGCACCAATTTGCAATCCCACCACCAATGCATGCGGGTGTTCTTTTCTCCACATCCTTCTCAAGACTTCTTGTTTATCGATTTACAAGTATTAATGATAGCCGTTTTTACAGGTGTGAGGTGATATCTCATTGTGGTTTTAATTTGCATTTCTCTGATGATTAGTGATGTTGAGCATCTTTTCCTATGTCTCTTGGCCATCTTTATGTCCTCTTTGGAGAAATATCTATTCAAGTCCTCTGCCCATTTTTTAATCAGATTGTTGTTTGGTTTTTTTGGTGTTAAGTTGTATGAGTTCTTTATAAATTTTGGTTATTAACCCCTTATCGGATGTCTCATTAGTGAATATCTTCTCCGATTCAGTAGGTTGTCTTTTCATTTTGTTGACAGTTTCCTTTGCTGTGCAAAAAGTTTTCAGTTTGATTTGGTACCATTTGTTTATTTTTTCTTTCGTTTCCTTTTGACCAAGGAGATAATAAAAAAAAATGTTATTAAGAACATTAGCTATCAACATTAAAAATGCACATCCCTTGTGATCCAGCAATATCCGTTTTGAGAATGTTTCCTATAGATATTTTTGCACAAGTGTAAAAAGATAAATGTGCATGCTTAATCCTTCTACTATTGTTTGTAGTAGTAAAAGCTTGGGAATAATCCAAATGTCCATGAGTTTGAGGACTGGTTAAATAAATTATGGTTTACCTATACAAATATGCAACCATGAAAAAATTAAAAGGGCCTGACATGGCTGTGTCTAAATCTCTAGGATATATTATTGAATGAAAATGTAAGGAATTGAACCACATATATAGTAGTATGCTATCATTTATGTAAAGAAAGAAATAATATATTTGATTGTACAAACATGAAATATGTATGGAAGTATGTATGACATACTAATAAATCTGTTGCCAGTGGTAAGAAATAATGACTGGCAGGAGTGAAAGGGGAACTTTCAGTATATCCCTTTAATACTTTTGAATATCATCTATTCAAAAAATTAAGTGAGAAAGCTATGCAGAGAAAAATACAAAAGGGATTACTGAAATGGAGAAAGAGGCAGTCTCTTAACTAATGATCTTTAGACATTTGAACAGACCTTTTAGGAAAACTATCAGTAAGGCCAAGCCTCAAAATCAACCTGTGAAAAAATGTGAAGACAAGAAAAGAAGCTTTTAGGATTGATTTAGAGTAAAAAATAGTACAAGAAAGTCATCTCCTTGAGTGTAGTAATACATATTTTTTATCTTTAATCTCGAACATTTTCAAGCGTAGGAAAATGGAGCGGAAAGTATAATGAACACCCCTATACACATTGCCTTTATTTCATAATTAATAGTTTTCACATTTGATTCATATTTTTAAAATATATGTAATGTAGTAGAAGAAGTGATAGAAACCTGGCAGATTGATTCAATTTCTTATCTTTGGTCCTTTAAATGGAGAATGATTCCTGGCTTGCCAAAAAAAAAAAAAAAAAAAAAGTGAGGAAAAGCATGTTGAAGATAAAAAGGTAGGATGGTATTTATTTGGCTATTTGAATTAGTGTTCATCCCAAGAGAAATTACATCCAGTAATTTGTAAAAGAACTGGCCAACATGATTGCAAAAATTCCTGTTCGTAATCTTTGAAGAGCAATGAACAGAGGAGTTACAATTTCTAGGAAAGATGTTGTAACCCTTTAGAAAATAGTCTCAGGAGCTGGGAAGAGGTTAGTCAGTCTTGGTAAATTTACCTCCTGTTTTCTTTGGGTTGAGATTCCCTGGTGAGCCAGGAAAATGTGTAGAGAACAGTGCATTATTTCCTCCGTCTTTTCATCATCATTCTCCTTTTCCTCCTCCTTATTATTATTAATAGAAGAAAAAACAACTACCCATTTCAAAAAATATTCATACAACTCCGAGGTGTGTAAGTTATAAAGTGACAGTCTCCCTTCTCCTACCGCATTCCGCCTCCGTCTCCTCAGCAGGGCGGCAGGGCGTGTTCCCTGATTCCCTGACTGACAGTGTATTTTGATTTCAGTGAAGCATTTCACAGAATTCATGCTGTTCTCGAATGGGAGCTGGGTAATAGGAAGGCTTGCAACTGAAAAATTTCACCCATAGTTTGTATGGGTTTCTGTCTTTGGTCAGTATCTTAGATTCTTTTTTTGTCTTTGTTCTTATAAAAATTGCACAGGACAAAGCTGGGAGAGAGAGTTAATATGTTGGATTATTGGATGTTTAATATATATAAATGTATAAAGTTCTACATTTGTACATAACATTATAATGTTTTAAGTCATACCTCAAAATGCGTTGTACAAGTGCAGGATAGAGAAAACCTGACTTAAAGCCCTTGATGGGAATTCATAAGACTGTAGAAACAGGTAAACAAAATAGATTTTCTTTTGGTATCAGTGTCAATAATCAACTTTTTTTTGATAGACAATTTGTCCATGGCTTTCTAGAATCTTAAACATATTTATTTACTTGGAATAATTGTCTTGATTTTTTTCCAAGGAAATGATTCAAAGGACAATAATAATTTAAAAATGAAAGATGTTTTCAGCTGTTTTCTTTGGGACAGTAAACAATGAAAGCATTTAACAATAGAGAAATGATTAAGTGGATTGTGGTATGTACATGTCAACATTACAGTGATTAAAATGATGATTTTTCTGGCTGTATAGAAAAATGTTTATAGTGTTAATAAAAGAAGTAGAACAGAAATTACATATCATAATAAAATTCTGTTTACATGTTAATGAAAATTGAAAGGGCATTTAAAACTACCAAAAACACTTTTTTTAGGGTAATTGTAGTGAAATTTAAACATTTTAATTTTGTGATCAGGAGGTGACAGTAACTCACAAATGGCTATGGAGTGTAGTTCATTGCAGTCTTAAGAGTGAACAACAGTCTTTCCCATGGAAAGGGAATGCATTGTTAGGCTACATTATTAAATAAATGATGTTCAGACCATTGAACCCACATATAGGTCAAGTCACATTTGGAATATGGTTTTCAGTTTTAGGTATTTTAAGAAAAGAATTGGTAAATGAATTATGGAGGTGAACTTGGAATTCATGTTTACTCTGGTAAAGCATTCTGGAACATGGATATAGGAAGAGGAAAGAGGGGAAATAATAGCATAGTGGTGGCTTTCAAATATTTAACTGTCAGCTGGAAAGAGTATAAATAGTTTGATTCTCTGGCTGCAGAGGGCAGGACTAAAATCCAGGGATGGAAATGTTACCATGTTTCCCCGAAAATAGGACTTAGCTGGACAATCAGCTCTAATGTGTCTTTTGGAACAAAAATTAATATAAGACCCGAACTTATTTGACTATAAGACCCGGTAATATAATGTAATGTAATGTAATATATAATGTAATAATATAATATAATGTAATATAATATACTGGGTCTTATATTAATTTTTGCTCCAAAAGATGCATTAGAGCTGATTGTCCTGCTAGGTCTTATTTTCAGGGAAGCACTGTAGGTATATTTCATCTCCTCTTAAAGAACTGTTACCTAACAAGTAGAGACATCTGAAAATTAAATGGGCTCTCTTCATTAGTGAGCAAGTATATTTAAATAAAAGGCATTTTTAACTGCGGCTTGGTTGGCACCTGGATGAACCTAACCAAGGAATAGTGAGTGACATGCCACTATGTTCAGATAAATAGGAGAGGGCCCAATGCAGGCAACTAGAGAAAATGTAACTAGGTGAGCGGCTGACTTCAGGACAGTTTGAGGAGGCACTAAAATGGGAAGGGGGGCTTGATTGGGAGTGATCAAAGTGGTGGTGTTAGCAACAGGCAGTGGTGGTCCAGGGTGGGCCAGTAAGTGACATCCAGTGGGTCTGACAACCGGTCACAGTGACTCATTGGATGACTGGCCAGAGGGAGAGGGCATGGACTTTGAAAACAAGACAGGGGTCCAGTTTCTAGATCCTGAAAGAATCCAAGTATCAGAAAGTAAATTAGTAGAGGGGTTAAGAGGCTAGTCAAAATCATCAAAAATATTGACCTGACACGGAGCCAATTAGTTACTGACCTTAGATACCTTCTACCTAACGACCTCAGATCCTGTGGAGGTAGCATACAGGTAGGAAAGAAAACATTGTTACTAGAGATCAAATAGGATCAAGCATGTGAAGGAAGTTTGTAACTCAAGAATTACACATATTAAAGAAGAACTTCCTGGTATCTTCATTCCTGAGTTTGCTATTGTGCCACTGCCTTTCCCTGCTCACCAGTTGACACTGTTTTTCTCCCGAGACATTCTCACCATTAGTTGGCCTGAGCTCCAACATGCTACTGTTAGGCCCAGCGTCTGCCAGAGTTTCAGACTGATGTGGGGCCTGGTTGTGAGTTTCTGGGTTTGAATAACCCCTACTCTAGTTCATGGAATCAAGATTCAGCCTAATACTTTAACTTCTCATAGGAATGGAACTCTGCAGGGATCTTACTAATTTTCCTCATCAGGGACTAGAACTTTGCATCTGGACACAGGTTTGTGATAAGAGACCCTACCTGTTGACTAGGCCCCTTTGCTGCTGACTATATTTGTATCTGAGCATATAAACCATGGTTTCCCATGCCTGCCCCACAGCCTGTTGGTTTTACCAAGTCATCTGAACTCTTGACATTTCCCCTTTTGCTTTTCAAACCTGCTAGGCAGGTTTAGATCTAGGTCTTGGCCCCTTCCCGATTGCCCTGTCCTCCCATATTTACACCGTCAAAATTCAGCCCCATTTTAAATAGGGGTCTTCTCATGAGAATTGGGGAAAATGTTTTTAAGAGAAGCTGGAGAACCTGATCGAGAGAACCCAATACTGAAACTTGATAAGAGAGAAAAATGTTCAGATTATTTCCTTTGCATGGGAACAGACAACTCCAGTAATAGATAAAATGTCTACTATTACTTTAAAAAGATAACAAAGGTAGAGAAGTCATAATATTGGAGGCCTCAGCTACCCACATGCTAGTGGAGTTTATGAGTTATCAGGAATGTGATTTACTCCCAGGAAGGTGTGATTAGCAGTGTATGCGTTTCTTATTTTATACACATAGGGTAATATTATTAAACTGGAAAAGTACTTTGTTCAATAGTCCTGTAATTTGTGGTCATTTCAAAATCCTTGCACTGCAACATTGCAACATTTGTAATAGAAACTAAGTTTTATTTCGACAAAGGTGAGGGCATGGCAGTAAACCACATTCACAGGGAACACAAGGTTTTCAAGCCCTGGTCTCACAGGGTCTCTGCCGTCTCTGATACTGTTACTCCATTATTCCTACTGTGCTTGGATTCCAAAACACCAGGAATCTGGTTTGCTTTTACCCTCTCTGGCTTTCTTCTGATCCTTCTAGGGGTTTCTTCCCTCTCCCTTTTAAATATTTTATTTCTCCAGGGTCCTGTCATTGATCTTCTTTTCTTGCCACTAGTATACCTTTGATCTCATCCACTTTCATGGTATCAGTTATAAATTGTGCTGATGACTCCCTGACACACATTTCTAATGAAAACATCTTTTGAACTAGGAACCAAAGTCTTCCTAGTCTTTGATTTTATAATTTCTGTCCATTTAATCACCAAACCCTGTTGATTCTAGCTCTTAACTTTCTCTGAAATCCATACCCTTCTCTCAGGTCTTCCTGCCACTGGACTGTAAACTCCTGAGTCAGGAATCGTGTGTGTGGTTTCCTATGATGTGAGGACTAGCACAGTACCTAGAATGCAGCCATGCTCAGTGTGTTCAACGAATGATGGCGGCCAATGCCTGGTGTCAGGCCCTCATTGTTTTCACCTGAATTATAACAATATTTCCCTAACCGACCACTCTGTTTCTTACTTCCTTTTAATGTACTGTCTACACAGCCACTGGCCTGACATATCTAAAATACAATTCTAAAAATCTGTAATTTTAATGTGTATTTAAAAGATAAGGTCTTTTTAAAAATCATAGCCATTATATTATTGTCAGAGCTAAACATGTAACAATTATTCTTTCCCTTTATTTCAAAATAAATTGATTTATTATTAGCCTTACTAGAAATATTCTTTTTTTTTAAAATAACTACTCTGCCATCTTGACTGTAACCCTCAGAAACAGTTATTCTTTCATATCAAATATCTAGTTGTGTTCAAATTTTAAATTTTCTCACATTTTAAAATTTTTTTACAGTTTTGAAAAATGAGGATCCAGATAAACTCCATACATTGCAGTTGGTTAACATATCTCTTAAGTTTTTAAAATCTCTTTATTCTCCCTCTGTTTCTTTCTCTCTTTGTGTTTCATTTGAAGAAATTGACGTGTTTGTCCTGTAGCGTTTCCCACTGTCTGGATTTGGCTGCCCACAGCCTGGTGGTATCCTTTAGCAAGTTTCTCACTCAGTTTTCTGCTTTCCTGGGAAATGGGCATTGGATTTAGTTATCACTCCTAGACAGATGATGCTTTTCTCTGAGGTTCCTTTTAAGACCTTCTCTTTATTTCTAGGGTTTTGTGTTTTTTATAAGCGTTTAATTTTTTATTTGTTGTTCATCATAGGTGTTCCTTCCTATATCTGTGGATTTGTGTTTTTGTCCCTTCCTGAGGTGAGAACAATGTCCATATTGCCTGTTTCCTGTTTCTCTATCAGTTTATCTCTTTTTCTTCTCTTTCCTTCCCACCCACTTCACCCTTCAGTAAATGACAGAATAGACAAGTCATGTGATGTGAGCTAACTGAAGTTAAATAAGATCAAAATATATTTAGGTAGTAAAGTAAAATCAAATTATGAGAGTTCTTTGCTTCACCAAAATATGAAGACTAAAGTGGTCAGAAGTGTTGACCTCATGAATATATGAGATTTAAAAAAAATTTTTTTAACAGAATTTTTTTAACTTCTTAATGTTACAATTTTCTTCCTAGATCTCCTCATATTTTGGATTCTGGCTATATTATAATGAATGACACTTTGACATCAGATGTTATTGGTCGAAGAGTTGATGTTAATGGAGAACATGCAACAATACGTTTTTATGGCATCGTCCCTCCTGTGGCAGGTACAGTATGATTTTGTATGTGTTCTGTTTTGTATGTGTTCTATTTTGTAATTGTTCTGTGTAGGCTTTTCTGTAGTGCTTTATAACATCGACTTTGAAGAAACTAACAACTAATTTATAGATGCCGGGGGTGCCAAAAATATGTATACACATGACTTGTATTCATCTTTTGTTATCGGTATATATTATTACCATTTTAATACATTTTTTTCCTTTCTAAAATATGTATGCACTTTTTTGTCACCCTCTCAGTTTTATTTGGTGACAATATCCTGTGGTATCTACGGTTCTATTTAATTATATACTTTAATTATTTAGTGTTGCTATTTTATATTAATTCAACCTTAAAATATCTCCTGAGTAAACTTTAAATAAACAACCAAACCTTGAATTCTCATAATCCTAAACTCAAAAACTAAGTAACTTTTTGAAATCTTCTGCCATTAATCCATGTGTATATATGTTTAATGTATTTTGATATAAATACAATTTAGTGTTACCTTTTTTCACTTACTATTTGGTATATATTTATCTACTGCATTATTTTACTTGTATTTTTTTAAATTGATAAAATTGACATACAACATGTTAGTTTCAGGTACAACATAATGATTTGACATTTGTATGTATTGTGAAATGATCACCACAAAAAGTCCAGTAAACATCCATCACCATATATTGTCACAAATTTTTTTTATTGTGATGAGAACTTCTAAGAGCTACTCTATTAGCTACTTTCAAATATGCAACACAGTATCATTAACTATAGTCACGGTACTATACATTACATCCCCAGAACCTCCTTATTTCATAACTGGAAGTTTGTACCTTTTGACTCCCTTCATCCATTTTGTCCATCCCCCCCACCCTCTCACCCCCCACTTCACCTCTGGCAACCACCAATCTGTTCTCTGTATGAGTTCTTTTTTAAAAGATTCCACCTATGAGTGAGATTTTATGGTGTTTGTCTTCCTCTGTCTTGCTTATTTCACTTAGCATAATGCCCTCAAGCTCTATCCATGTTGTCACAAATGGCAAGATATCTTTCTTTTTTATGACTGAATAATATTCCACTATGTATATACACCACATGTTCTTTATCTATTTATCCACTAATGGACACTTAGGTTGCTTTCGTGTCTTGGCTATTGTAAATAATGCTGCAGTGAACATGGTGTGCGTATATCTTTTCATGATACGTAGTGTTTTTGTTTCGTTTGGATAATTACCCAGAATTCTGGATCCTATGGTAGTTCTATTTTTTAATTATTTGAGGAACCACCATACTGCTTTCCATAATGGCTGCTTTAATATACATTCCCACCAACAGTGCGTAAGGGTTTCCTTTTCTCCACTTCCTTACCGACACTTATTATCTTTTTGATACTAACCTTTCTAACAGGTGGAGGTGATGCCTCATTGTGGTTTTGATTTACATTTCCCTGATGATGAGTGATGTTGAACACCTCTTCATGTGCTTATTGGCCATCTGTGTGTCATCTTTGGAAAAATGCGTGTTCAGATCCTCTGCCCATTTTTTGATCAGATTTTTTTTTTTTTTTTTTTGCTATTGAGTCATATGAGTTGTTTATATATTTTGGATTTTAACCCCTTGTCAGATATATGATTTGCAAATATCTTCTCCCATTGGGTAGGTTGCCTTTCATTTTGTTGATGGTTTTACTTGTATTTCTTAATGGTTATTTTTAGTACAGTACATAGTTTGTTTAATTATTCCCCATTTTTAGACATTAATTTCTAGTTTTATACTTTTGTAAATAACAGTGTAGTAGACTTATTTATATGTCTTATTCACTCAACAAATATTTGAATATCTTCTATATGTATTAGGAACTGTTTGAACTGGTACAGGGGGATTCAGTGATAAACTTAGACCAGAGGGTCTCAAAGTGAGATATCTGACCAGTATCAGCATCTCTTGGTTACTTGTTGGAAATGCAAATTATTGGGCCACACCCCAGAACTACTGAATCAGAAACTCTGGAGCTCATGCCCAACACTCTGTTTTAAGAAGCCCTCCAGGGCATTCTAATGCTAAGGTTTGAGAACTACCAAACTAGATAGATATGGACTCTTCCTTCATGAACCTAAGGTTACTGTGGAAGTCTGTAAACAGATACTTAATATGAGAGGATATTTTTCCTTGTTTGGCTGGGATTATTGGTAAAGGGGAAGAGAAAGTAACATTTAATCTTAAAGTCAGCTGATTAGCAATCTTAATTGCTAATTAAGCAATCACTGTGTGCTAGGTGCTTTTACATATGCTCTCTACTTTGAATATTATAATAATTCTAAAATATAGATGATATTTTTTTATAGATGAGGAGCCCGAGACTCAGGTCTCCAAGCCTTCATAAAGCAGAGCTGGGATCTGAATCTGTGCTTCGGAGTCCATGCCCTTTCTACCTTACTGTTTCTCAAGAATATGAATATTTTAAGATTCTTGATACATGTTGCCAAATTGCTGTCTGAAAGTATTGGATCAGTGTCCAATACCCCAGTTCTCCGGGAAGTAGCCTGCGATGGAGATTCATATTCAGGAAGCTTAGTGTTCAGAAAGTTTATTAGGGAGTACTTTCGAGATCAATACTGATGGAAGGGAGGGGGCAGGATTGGGTGGAGGGAGGGAGAAGCTGGGCTATGTTTTGGTC
Organism: Rhinolophus ferrumequinum; assembly: GCF_004115265.2. Taxonomy (NCBI): domain Eukaryota; kingdom Metazoa; phylum Chordata; class Mammalia; order Chiroptera; family Rhinolophidae; genus Rhinolophus; species Rhinolophus ferrumequinum. The sequence continues at coordinate 22,676,164 of NC_046310.1, read as the reverse complement.
TAATCCCACGTTTCAGCTGGCCTGTGACGCACTCTGAAGATAGAATGGCTTTTAGTCTTTCCGGGTTGCGCTGAGGGGCTCGGCATTTAAATCTCTGTGACAATCTGTCATTGGGTTCTGTTTGCCCTGGGAAGGTGTGCTTTTCCCAGTGGAGACAATTCTAAAGGAGGGCGCAAGGTTGAGGGCTAACCTACGAAAGCCAGTATCCCAGCAGCTCTGGGGACTAAGTACCAATTAAAGGCAGGCTGGAGCGGTAGCACACAGATACAGTAACACACGGTGGGTTAACAAATATGAGTTGGTACGTGTTATTTTCATTTATTAAATTGCCGGTGAGTTTGACACATTCTTCATATATGTATTGTCAGGTAATTTTTTTCCCCTGAGAGTCACAATTCTGTAAAAAGGGAACTGCTGTGTATTTCTTTCTTATTAATTATCTCATTGTATGGGGGCATTCTTTCCATTACTTTACCTCAATTGGTTGGTACTACTTTTGGGTTTCTTTTAGAGGTCATCTGATGGAATTGGTACAAAGATGCAGACAAATTGAATACAGATTTAGTAATTACTCCTGGGGTTACTTCATTGCATGTTGCTGTAGGGCTATTGTGACAATTAAACGAGTTAAGGTGTTTAAAGCACTTTGACCAGTTACTGGTACATAGTGTTAGCTATTGTTGTAAATAAACATGTAAAACATTAAAAAGAAATACAACAGTCTTAATGTTCTGCAAATGGCTACTTGTGGTTGGAAATTTAATTTCCTGAGATAGGATCATACATAGATTAAAATAAATGTTCTATCTTAAAACTGTTTTGGTGGAAGTAAAGATGATGCGCGGTGGGCTGCAGTGGACAGAATAATGCTCCTCCCCCCAAAGATGTCTCCAGAACCTGGAGCATTGTGTTAGATTACGTGGCAAAGGAGACTTAAGGTTCCAGGTGGAATTAAGGGCGCTGATCAGCTGACTTTAAGACAGGGAGGTAGTCCAGGTGGGCCCAGTGGAATCACAGGACCCTTAGAAGTAGGATCGGGAGGAGGAGAAACAGTGCTAGAGTGCTATGACATGAGCCAGTGTTGACTGGCTCTTGTGAGCTGGCTGTGAGGGTGGAGGGGGTCACCAGACCTGGAACGTGTGCAGCCTCTAGAAGCCGGAAAAGGCAAGGAATAGATTTGCCGCTAGAGCTTTCGGAAGTGAGCACAGCTCTGCAACACCTTGATTTCAGTCCAGTGAGATCCGCAGCAGACTCCTAACGTCCAGAACTATAAGATAATCAATTTGTGTTGTTTCATAGCCGCAGTAGGAAACTAAAACTAATCCTGCATGTTTGTGTAAGGCTCATGGAAATCTTCCCTGTTAATTACTTGCTTTCCAAAATAACTGGGTGATTGAAAGGCAGGATAAATGATTTTTTTATTAATCAGTCTTTATCATAGTGAGTTGATTCATTAGAAGACCAATGAATTCTAAAAATCATCATCAAGTCATGGGTTTAAACATGTTGGATATGTTCCATTCCAGTGCTGTTATTATTATTAATGTGCAAATTGTCCCATCTTTGGCCAGTGGGAACCCCTTCATATTGGCTCCCAAGTACATTCGATGTGACCTGAAGATTTTTGATAGCATCCTTCGTGGTATGATAAGGAAGCTATCAAAGGTGCAAGGTTCATCATATACATTTTTTGCCCCACATCACAATCAGTCTTTTCTCTAAGAGCCTACATGTAGGCTCTTAGAGAAATATATATATATGTGTATGTGTGTGTATATATATGTGTGTGTGTATATATATGTATATATATTTTTAGTAGCAGACAGCATTTGGAGGCTACAGTCTGAGCTCTAAGGTTATTGTTTAATTGCTATTGGTTATTGTTTTTAGGCCTTTTTTAGTGGACAGAGCTATATTTGTAGGATTAATTATTAGAGGTAGAATAGATTTAAGGAGAACATGTATTTAAAACTACCTCAAATACAAAAATACAGACAGAAAAGTAGAATAGTATAAGGAACATCTGTATACTAGTATGCTTGTTATTTCAATCTAACAATTCACATTTTGCCATATTTGCTTCATTTCTTTTATTTTTTTGCTTAAGGATTTTAAATTAAATGATACATATTGTGGTATTTCATTCCTAAATACTTCATCATGTAGCTCTAAAAAATAAATACATTTTGGGGACAGAGCCAGGAGTGCAGTTTCCAGGCTCTCGGCCTCACGTGGAAAGGTGCTGGCTCAGGTAGTAAATGGCCATCAACTGTGATTGGATGGCCATCAGCTGTGGCTGGTTGGCCGTCACCTATAACCAGTGAGCCATTGGCCACTAATATAACTGCCGTGGCTATGCTAGCAGAAAAAAAAATGGGGGGCTAGCAAGAAGATGCTAGCTGAGCTAGCAAGCGCGGATTGCAGTTGGCAAGTGGGGGGTTGGTTGGTTGGCAGAGAAGTGGATGGCAGTTTGCGGGTAGTGTGGCTCCGGCTTCCTGTGTCTCCAACCCAGCCGCCAGCGAGAATATAGGGGTATGACTTCCCTATCTATGGCTCCGTGGGTGTTCTTTTTTGGCCTCACCATGTCCTGCGTCCTTATGTGGGGAGCGGGAGCTGAGAGCCCGCATGACACCCTGCAGGACATACATTTTTCTTACAAAATAGTATGTACATTTTACACTTAAATTTTGATTCATATTGTCATACTGGTGAAGAGTTTTTATACCAATAAATAAACCAGATTATTGAAAAACTTTGTCCTAATTAACCTCTTGGTTTATAATTCTTGAAGATTTGTCCCAAGGTGGAGTGGGTCCATTCTTTAAAATGAATAATCGTATTGTCCTTCAAAATTATAGGTCTTTTTAATCTGTTATTTATGCCATCAGAATTCCACACTAGCTTTTTTTCTTGATTAATTTAAAATATGAGTTTTTTTGGTATCCCCTACAAAGAAAATCTTTGTCTAGATAATCTTGACCGTTGTTTAACTTTTCTTTCACCAAAGAGGAAAGTTGTTTATTTAACATCTTCAGGCTTTTGTAGCATTTATTTACCTACTGTAGGCTTTTGATATTATTTGTGATCTGAGTCACGTAGGCCAAGATATTTTTTAAAATAACATTTATTGATTGGTACTTTGTTAGTGTTGTTTTGTTGCTGTTGTTATGCCAAACTTTTTGTTCTTTTTTTCATAGCATTTATTGGAATAATACTACGTTGAGAATCAGTCAGCACAGATTATCTGTTGAGAATCAGTCAGCACAGATTATCTGGTAGCAGATCTCCACGTGAAGCAAAGTGCTTGTTCCTGAGCAATTTGGTATACCTTTCAGACAGCAGGCTTTTGTCCTCCTACAGGAGCGAAGAGTAAGGTGTATGTGTGTTTACATGTGGTCACGACATGAAATGTTTTCATGTTCTAGGAGTAAATGGAAGAAACAGGTAAACTGTTGACTGTTGTTTAGAAGGACATTTAAACATTGTGTCAAAACCAAAGCCATTGTCTTTGACAGACACACGTTAGTATTCTGATTAAAAATTGTAAATAACTCAAGTAGGTAATACATTTAATTATTTCAGGATGCATTTTCTAGCTTATTTATTACTGGGTTGTAGCCCTGCATAAAATTTGTAGCAGATTTCATTATAGGAGAAATAGGCATTTGGTAATTTCTAACTTAAAGTGTTTCATGTCCCTGCTCATCTCTTCCCTACTTTATAGATGCAAAAAATTTGGTACTCTGGTGTGTTCCTGTTTGAGGCTTTGAACAGATGTGGGTTTGCTCCTGAGAGAGAATTCTTGCTCCTGTAAGTTAGTGGTATTCGAGTAGCCCCCAACTGTGCCAAAAAGGGGGGGCCCTCTACACAGAGGGTTGTGATGAGGATTCAGTGAATTGATACATAGAAAGCACTTAGAACTATGTCTGGCAAGAAGATCTTTTTACATTTTGGAGATTGTTTTGAATGAGAAAAAAGTACTCCTTTCTTAGGACACTTAATTTACATCTATAGGAAAATCATCATAATATATTGTTTTTTGTTAGAGCGTGATGCTTCATTGTTATGTCAGAAAATCAATATAATAAAAATCTGTAATTTTTTTAATCTAATTTTAAAAATGTATAATTTATCGCCCTCAGGGCAGAAAGTGTGGTCTTGACTGGTCAGATTAAACCATTCTTACGAACCACATGCCTTGTATCTCAGAATAGCAACATAGAACACCTGTGCTCCAGTTCAAGTGCTTTAGTTGGAATTTGCTATCTTTAACTGTAATTAGAAACCTAGCCGAGGTAACATCTGTTTAGGAAGGGGAGTCTCATGCAGTGTGCCTAGGGCACTTGTTAAAGGTATAAATCCTCAGGTTCTACCCCCAGAGGTTCCAGTTCAGTGGGTTGGAGTTACATCCAGGATTTTAACACGCCCCTGGGCGATTGTGAAGCCGAATTCTGAGAATGGTTAGGTTTGCGTTCCTTAGGACGCACCAGTGCACCTGTGGAAAATGAGATCCCCAGAATGAAACCATCTGAGCCCTTTGTGGGACTGCCTTTCTACGACTAGGCCTTCTGTCCTGAGCTCAGGCTGACAGGCTTGAGTTAAGAAATGGCCATTGTGACACATCAGTGAATATGTTGTAAAGATGTCATCAAGTGTGTTGTGTCCTTCATTATCTTAGTCTGTGCCCCTTACACAGGCCTGCACTCCTGTGACAAATTCCTGTTAGCTCAGGGGCAGGGTAACTAGGTTTTCTTCTGATAAACTGAGATCTTTCCTCTGGTCAAGAGAATGCCTCTCCTTTCTCGCTACAAGGAAGCTCAGAGCTATGTCTGTACTTCAGTGCTATTTCTTTAATTTTCTTTTAATGCTTCTTATTCTCTCACCTCTTTTCAAAATTAATTAATTTTTGTTTAATGGCTTTTGATCTTCCGGTACCCAGTTTTCTTTCCCTATATAATTATTATTATTATTTTTTAATTGTAAGGTATTGCAGACCTTTTAAGGACATTGTCACATTACAGATTACAAAAGAGACTCTCTTCAGGTGGCACTGGAATATTCCTAGGTCAGGGAGACCTAAGGGAGTGCAGAAAACAACCTAATTCATCATTTCAAAGGGTTTTTAGACCAACCTTGTGGTAATGTGATTCCAGCCGCTGGAGTATTGAAACTTGGACTTTGTTTCAGCCGCAGCCGTGAGCTGTTGCAGTTGCAGGCTCCAAGAAGGTGCCTTCCCTGAGAGGAGTTTTGTACAAATCAACACAGAATGAATCAGAGTAGCAATATCGCTTAATGGAAATGGAAGTGTCTCTCCATTGCTCATCCTTGGATGATTTGAATTTAGCTATCTCTTTAAAAAGAGTGTTATCTCAGTAGCTGGTCAGCCCAAGAAGGGTCATAAGGACCATGAGGCAGATTTTGGCAGTGCCCATCCTGGACTTCTCAGGGGGGAGGCAAGGGAACTGTGCCCCTGGCTCAGCTCTAGTGTGGACATGGGTCCCACATGGGGTTACAGCCGGTGGACTTGAAGCGGCTCCTGTCACTGACCTTGTGAGACAGATGGAACTAGATACTTTGGCCACACACCATTAGATATTCCATTTATCGAACACCTCTAGTTCATATTTCATGCTCATGAAGCAATCTTCTGATTATGATGTGGTTTCTTGTATTTAATCTATTTACAGGGTAGAATATATTGGTCATATGGAAGGAATAATTTAAAAAAATAGACTACTTTTTAGAGAAGTTTTCGGTTCACAGCAAAACTGAACAGAAAGTACAGAGAGTCCTGTATACCCTTTGCCCCCACACATGCACAGCCTGCCACACTGTCAGCGTCCCGCACCGGGGGGGACATTGTCGTAATCCATGAACCTGCATTGTCCATCGTATACATTAGGGGTCACTCTTGGTGGTGTACATTCTGTGGACCTGGAAATATACAGTGATGTGTATCCACCAACATAATATCACACAGAATAGTTTCTTTCTCCTAAGAATCCATGTGCTCTGTCTGTTCAGCCCTCCCCCCTAAGCCCTACTAACTGATCTTTCTCCTGTCGCCATAGTTTTTCCTACCCGGCATGTTACAGTGTGGGAGCCACATACTATGTAGCCTGTTCACGTTGGCTGCTTTCACTTAGTTATTTGCATTTAAGTTTCCTCCCTGTCTTTTCATATCTCAATAGCTCATTTCTTTTTAGCACTAAATAATATTCCATTGTCTGGATGGACCATGCTTTGTCCAAGCTTCCAAGTTTTGGCTGTTATGACTGAAGCTGCTATAAATTCCCATGTGTAGGCTTTGTGTGGACATAAGTTTTCAACTCATTTGGATAAATACCAGGGAGTGTAACCGCTGGGTCATTAAATCCATGGTTTTTAATATTTGTGATTTCAGTGAAGTTGGGTCTGATTACAATTGGCTTTTCATGTGTCTTGATATCTAGGGGGAGAATGCATTACGCATGTTGGCCAGAATATTCAGGTTTGTATGACCATTTTATTTATCACTGTAAACTAATAAAGCTGTATGCAGTGTCTGCTTCAGTCTCTCATGCATGTGAATTTGCTAGACTGAGCCTGATGAGGTCTGATGACCATGGCATGTAGAGGGCAGAAATCTAGATCTTCCGGGGCTTGCTCCTGACTGATAAGGTGTCTCCTCTCTGTACCGATTTCTGTTCTGCTGCTCCATTTTTAATGCACTGGCTCTAGGGTAAAAGCTTGCAGAACAACATCTTCCTCGGCAGCGTCCCAGCTAATCACAGTTAAATGCCGGCCTTGCTCTTTCCACCCGTGAGCATGAGAAGTGACTTGTTCTTTGCAATGTAGAATAATGGGTGTGCTGTGCGTTCTTGGTAATCAACTCAACTCATTCTGGTAGTTTGTATGGTGAATAACACTAATTGTATTTATATCTTATATAAAGGCCTTTACTTGACAAAAAGTGCATTAGGACACAAAAGAATTGTGTGTGCTAGTGCAGGGTCTGGTCCTTTCTTGCTGTGTTATTTTTACAAGTGTGACAAAATAAGACATATATGTTTGGTCTCTGCTTTGAGCCTGACCCAGAGCTCCTACAATCTGTGTCATTTTCTGAGTGATAGAGATACTAGGACCATCTTTTGTTCTAATGTTAGGCCTTTGACCCTGGTTTCTGCCACTGGACGACTAAGGCCCTTGGGATCTCTAGAGTGACGAGTGTCATGTATGCTGCTGAATGACTGGTGGCTGGGTCCCCTTGATAGCTTCAGGATGGGGTCTGGTCACCAGAAAGACCCACTTTGATTAGGAGCTTGAAACTTTCAGCCCCACCCCCATCCTCGGGGGAGGGAAGTGGGACTTCAGACTGATTAATAATCAGTCGTGCCTGCATGGTGGAGTGTCCATGAAAACCCCGAAACTGCAGGGTTTCGAGAGTGTCCAGGTTGGTGAACGCATCCACATACTGAGCGGGTGGTGTACCCCACACTCTGTAGGGACAGACTCTTGTGCTCAGGACCCTTCTAGACCTCCGCTTACGTCCCTCTTCATTCGTTGTTCGTGTGTATCCATTGTTATATCCTTAATAATAAAGCAGAAATGTAAGGAAGTGTTTCCTTGAGTTCTGTGAGGTGTTCTAGCATATTATGGAACCTGAGGAAGCGGTGTGAAACCACTGATTTATAGCTGGTTGGCCGGAAGTGCAGGTGACAACCTGGGACTTCTAAGATGGGAGCAGTTTTGTGACACTGAGCCCTTAAACCTGTGTGGTCTGCACTAACTCCAAGCAGTTAGTGTCAGAATTGAGTTAAATTGCACAATACCCAGTCTGCGTCCAGCAGAATTGGAGAGTTGCTTGTTGTGGAAAAACCTACACATCTGGTGTAAGGAGTGTTGTGAAATTAGAGGAAGAAACAACTTTTCCTTTGGCAAGTCTCATATTTTCCATGAGCTTTAGCTTCTTATCTGTAAAACTGAGATTGCACCATTCCATGTTTATGAAATAGGGTTCTTGGGAGGTGCAGGATAATATAGTATGAGGGTGTTACATTAGTGTTGCAGAAACACCTTCCAAAATCCAGACTCGTGTGCCCTGGTGCTAGTAAGCCAACACACTGAGACACGGGTGCTTGGAGAAAGAGAAAGGTTTCTTTGATTTGGCCAAATGCGAGAGGAGGAGGAGTGTCTCTCAAATCCACCTCTGGCAAAAAGCAAAGGTAGGGAGTTTTTATGCAGCTAGGGAGTGGGGGAGGGGGAGTTCCAGGGAAGCGAGTGAAGTCTGTGTTTCTTTAGTCACGGATGATGCTTTTTCATATCAGACCCAAGGGTGTCAGCAGCTGGTCACAGCTACTTGGAGACAATTCTAGCCTTCTGCGAAACAAACTCACAAATTCTCTTGGAGACCCTGAAATTATCTCCTCCTACTTGGCAAAGCGACATCACATCAGCAACTTCTGACTACATTTATGAGAACTAAAGGATTTGAGCAAGAAGAGCAATTAACATGCGAACACAGGCCTTATTAAAAATTAAATTACTTAATTCTAGCTGCCAAAAATACTAGGGGCCTTAAAATCACAAGGGGCTTGGCTACACTAGGACTTAACCTCTGTTCACACCTTTAGTTCCTGCCCCAACCTCCAGGGCACACTTTTAGCTCGAAGTCCGAAGTTGCTGGGATTCCGCTGGTTTTTTCAATGGTCCCTTAACAGGTCATGGACTCTCAAACTGTGCCTTGTCTCACATATTTCCCTTCAAGGTTTCCCAAATGTTCCTACTTCTGTATGTCTTTCCATACACCACCGCCAACAATAGTCACTGTCTTTTTATCTGTGCTTTCTTAACACCTGTACTTTTATTTTATTACAAGATTTATTTATTTTTAAAAACTTTTTTTTTTATTCTTTATATAATGACTTAATTTACACATCTATCCTTGTTAGAAAACTTTAAGATGTTTTGGAGCAAGGAACCGTCTTACTTATTTTTCTAGCCTATTAATTTTTGCTCTTTATTATTCTACTTTCTGTAGGTCTAATTTGCTTGTTTTTCTCCCCTTTACATTTTGAGACATTATTTTCAATCTTCATCTAACATGTACATCTAAGTCTGAGTTTCTCTCAAAATGTAACTCTTACCTGCATTCTCCAAATTTTGATGTATATAGTACTTTCATTATTGTGTTCAAAATATTTTCTAACTTACATTCTGTTTTCTTTTTTGATGCAAGGTAATTAGAATGGTATTGCTTAATTTCTAAACATACAAGGATTTTTCTAATGAACTTTTTGTTACTGACTTTCAGAGAACCTACCCTGTCATTTCAGTCTTTTAAATTTAGTTTATTTTTTGTTGTAAAATATACATGACATACAATTGACATTTTTTACATTTTTTTCAATGTATATAATTTTTTCCACTCAGTATCTTGCCTCTACTTTTCTTTTTTTTTTTTAGTTGGGGAATATTAGGGAATAGTATGTTTTTTCCAAGATGTCAAGTCGTTTTTTAGTCTAGTTGTGGGGGTAAGCTTGGCTCCAAGTCAAGTCGTTGTTTTCAATCTAGTTGTGGAGGTCGCAGCTCACTGGCCCATGTGGGATTCGAACCAGCGACCTTGGTGTTATGAGCACCTCCCTCTAACTACTGAGCCAACCTGCTGCCCATCGGCAGCTTAACACTAAGCTTAAGCCATTGTCTCTCACTAGCCCATGTGGCAGTCGAACTGGCAACCTTGGTGTTACAAGCACTGAGCTTCAACCACTGAGCCAACCAATCACCCACTGGCGGCTAATCCCCAAGCTCAAGCCGTTGTTTTCAATCTAGTTGTGGAGGGTGCAATTCACTGGCCCACGTGGGAATCGAACTGGCAACCTTGTTAAGAGTTCATGCTCTCACCAACTGAGCCATCCAGCCGTCCCACATTTTTTACATTTTTAAGTGTACAGTTCATTGGCATTAAGTTTCGTGTTTCCCCAAAAATAAGACCTACCAAGGCCATCGGCTCAAATGCGTCTTTTGGAGCAAAAATTAATATAAGACCCAGTTTTACATAATATAATATAGTATAATATAATATAATACCAGGTCTTATTTTAATTTTTGCTCCAAAAAATACATTAGAGCTGATGGTGCTGCTAGATCTTATTTTTGGGGAAACAGGGTACAGTCATTTTGTGTGCTACCACCACCATCCTCTCCAGAACATTTATCTTCCCAAACTGTAACTCCATACTCATTAAACAATAGTTTCCTCTTCTCCCCCAGCCCCTGGTACCCACCATTCTACTTTCTGTCTCTGGATTTGATTCCTCTAAGTACCTCATATTAAGTGAAATCATACAGTATTTTGTTCCCATTGAACAACTCCCATTTCCCTGCCTCTCGCCCTGGCACCCACCATTCTGCTGTCTATGAATTTGAATCCTCTAGTGACCTCAGATATGTGTGTGGAATCATATAGTAATTATCCTTTTGTGACTGGCTTATTTCACTGAGCATGGTGTCCTCAAGGTTCATCCATGTTGTTGCATGGGTCAGAATGTCCTTCCTTTTTAAGGCTATGTTTATACCACATTATAAAGAATAATATACTTAGGAATTGCCCAAGGAAGTGAAAGATTTGTACAATGAAAACTACAAAATGCTGCTGAAAGAAATGAAAGAAGACACGAATAAAGGGAAAGACATCCCATGTTCATGGATTGGAAGAGTAATACTGTTAAAATGTCCATACCACCCAAAGCAATCTATAGGTTCAGTGCAATCCCTATTAAAATCCCAAAGGTGGTTTTGCAGACTCTCTTTTAATCCAAAACACTTAGTCCATTATAGTTTCACTTAATTGCTGATGTAATGGTTTTTTATCTACCATCTTAGTATTTGCTTACTGTTTGTCTTGCTGATGCTCTGTTCTTTTTTCCTTCCTTTTTTACCTTCATTGGTTTATTTTTTCTATTAATTTGGTAGTTATATATTTTTCATTGTTTAGTGGTTACTCTAGAGATGAAAATGTGCATCTTTGACTGAAGTAACTTTAACCTCTTCTTGAACTTATTGCAAAGACCCTAGAACACTTGAACACTTACTTAATTTCACTTACCCACTTCCTAACTCATATGATGGATGTTTTAATCTATGTGTATTTTAAACCCAAAGAGTAGATGTTGTTATTACTTTATAGTGTCAGTACTAATTTATATTTCCCCATATATTTACATTTTTGTTGCCCTTCTTTACTCTCTGTATCCTTGGATTTCCATTTGGGATAATTTTCTTTTTCCTTGAAGGTCACCCCTATCAATTTTTGTTTACTGAAATTGCCTTTATGTTGCCTTCATTTAAAAATTTTTTTTTAATTTTGATTACATATATAAAACATAAAATTTACCATTTTGGCCATTTTTTTCATTAAAATTTTAAAATTGTACAATATACGTAAAACATATGACATAAAATTTACTATTTTAACCTTTTTAAAATAGACTTTTATTTTTTTAGAGTCGTCCTAGAGTCACAGGAAAATTGAATGGACATACAGAGATTTCCCATGTACCCCCTGCCCCCACACAGGCACAGCCTCCCCCATTATCAACATCCCCACCAGAATGGGACATTTGTTACAATAGATGGACCTACATTGTTATGTCATTATCCATTAAACTTGACAGTTTACATTAGATGACACCAAAAGCAAAGGCAACAAAAACAAAAATGAACAAATAAGAGTAGATCAAACTAAAAAGCTTTGCACAGCAAAGACACTGTCAAAAAATGAAAAGGCAGCCGACTGAATGAGAGAAAATACAATTGACCTTAAACAGCAACATGGATTTGAACTGCGTGGGTTCACTTACATGCGGATTTCTTTTCAATAAATGCTGTGAATGTATTTTCTTTTCCTTATGATTTTCTTAATAACATTTTCTGTCCTCTAGATTTCTGTTATTGTAAGAATGCAGTATATGATACATGTAACATGCAAAATATGTGTTAATTGACAGTTTATGTCATCAGTAAGGCTTCTGGTCAACAGTAGGCTATTAGTAGGTAAATTTCTGGGAATTCAAAAGTTGTGTATGGCTTTTCAACTGCATGGGGGGCGGGATTCGGCACCCCAAACCCCTCCATTATTCAAAGGTCAACTGTATTTGCAGAAGATATACCTGCTTAGGGGTTAATATCCAAAATATATAAAGAACTCAATAGCAAAACACCCCCAAACAATCTGATTAAAAAATGGGCAGAGGATCTGAATACAAATTTTTCCAAAGAGGATATACCATACATATGGCCAAGAGGCACATGAAAAGATGCTCAACACCACTCATCATCAGGGAAATGCAAGTCCAACCAACATGAGATGTCACCTCACACCTGTTAGAATGGCTATTGTCAAAAAGACAAGAGAGAAATGCTGGTGAGGATATGGAGAAAAGGGTACCCTTGTGCACTGTTGGTGGGAATGTAAATTGGTACAGTCACTATGGAAACCAGTATGAAGGTTTCTCAAAAAATTAAAAATAGAACTACCAGATGATCCAGCAATTCCACTTCTGGGTATATACCCAAAGGAAATGAAAATAGGATATGTGCACTCCTATGTTCATTGCAGTCTTATTTACAGTAGCCAAGATATGGAAACAACCTAAGTGTCATTGATGGCTGAATGGGTATAACAGAGTTCATTCTTGGTGTTGTCCATTCTATGAATTTGGACAAATTTATAATGACATGTATTATACAGAGTAGGTTCACTCTTAAAAATTCTCTGTGTTCTGTCTAGTCATCTCTCCTTCCCCCCTAACCATTTTAACATTTTTAGGTATTTAATTTGGTAAAATATACATGGTGTAAAATTCACCATCTTAACCATTTTAAGTATGCAGTTAAATAGTGACTACTCTAAATACCGCATATGAGTAGAATCACACAGCATTTGTCCTTTTGTGATGACTTATTTCACTTAGCAGAGTGCCTTCAAGTTTGTCCATGTAGCTAGCACGTGTCAGGGCTTCATTCCCTTTTATGGATGAACACTAATCTATTGTCCGTATATATCACATTTTGTTTATTCATCTGTTGATGGACATTTGGGTTTGATCTACCTTTTGACTTGTGAATAAGGCTGGAGTGAACATTGGCCTACAAGTATCTGTTTTGAGTCCTATTTTAATGCTTTTGTTTATAGATCTACAAGTAGAATTGCTGGGCATATGGTAATTCTATGTTTAGTTTTTTGAGGAATCACCAAAATGTTTTCCACAGTGGCAATACTATTTTACATTCCCACCAGTGATATATGAGGGTTCCGATTTCTCTATATCCTTGCCAAACACTTGTTACTTTCCATTGTTTTGATTATGGCCATCCTATTAAGTGTGAAGTGCTCTCATTGCGGTTTTGATTTGCGTGTCCCAAATGATTAATGATGTTGAGCATCTTTTCATGTGCTTATTGGCCATTTGTATGTCTTCTTTGGGGTAATGTATATTCTAGTCCTTTGTTTATTTTTAGGTTGGGTTTTTTTATTTTAAGTTTCAGGAGTTTGTTATATATTCTAGATAGTAAGCTCTTACCAGATTTGTGATTTGCAAGTATTTTCTCCCATTCTATAGGTTGTTTTTTCACATTCTTGATACTGTCCTCTTATGTACAAAAGTGTTTTATGAAGTCCCGTTTACCTGTTTTTTCTTTTGTTGCTGTGCTTTTGGTGTCAAATCGAAGAATCCATTGCCAAATCCATGATCATGAAGATTTACCTCTTAAGTTTTCTTCTAAGAGTGCTATGGTTTTAACACATATTTAGGTTGTTGATCTATGTTGAATTAATTTTTATATATGATGTGAGGTAGGGGTCTAAGTTCATTCTTTTGCATGTGGATATCTAGTTTTCTCAACACCATTTGTTGGAGAGGCTATCCTTTCCGCATTGAGTGGACCTGACACCTTTGTCAAAAATGAATCCACTATGTATGGGTTTATTTCTGAACTCTCCTATCTGTGCCTTTGGTCTGTGTGTGTGTATCATTTGCCAGTATCACACTGTTTTTGATTATAGTAGCTTTGTAGTAAGTTTTGAAATTGGGAAGTGTGAGTCCTTTGACTTTGTTCTTTTTCAGCATTGTCTTGGCTATTCAGGGCCCCTTGCTTGCCTTCACTTTTTTTTGAAGGATATTTTCACCAGTTATGGTATTCCATATCACCAGTTATTTTCTTTGAATATTTTGAAGATACCATTCTAACTTTTACTGCTTCGATGGAGAATTCAGCTATTACTGGTCTGGTTGTTCCCTTTTGGAGATAATCTGTTTCCTCTCCCGTACCCCAAGCTATTTTAAGATTTTTGTCTGTTTTTGATGTATGGCAATTTTACAATAATGTGCCTGGGTGTGATTTTCTTTTCATGTCTACTGTTTGTTGTTCTTAGAGCTTCTTAAATCTGTGGCTTGATGGCTTTCTTTAGTTTTGTAATATTCTCAGTCATTATTTCTTCAGAGATTGCTTCTTCTACAGTCTCTCTCTACCTTTCTTTTGGGGACTCCAGTTATGTGTGTTTGTCTACACACACACACACACACACACACACACACACACATACACACATGTAGACAGAATGAAGCACAGTGTCAAGTGATGCAAAACACAGACTTTTTTTTCTGATTTTTTTTTTCCATTATGTATGATCTATTGTAAAATTATCTGCTGGATTATCATTTGAATTATTGAATTTTTCAATTCTTGAATTTCCATTTAGGGCTTTTTAAAAAAATAGTTTTTAAATTTTCTGCAGAAATTCTTAAGCTCATCTTTTATTGTCCTGAAAATATTAAACATCATTAAAATTCCATTATTTCAGATGCCTGATGGATCTCTTTCTGTTGGCTGTTGTTTTTCTTGGTTTTCAGTCATATTGTCTTGTCTTTTTCTATGCTTGGTTATTTTTGTTTCAGTGCCAGATATAGATTATGAAGAATTATAATTTGAGCTTTGTAATAGTGTCACCTTCCTCCAGAGAGGACTGAAATGTTCTCTGGCAAGTGGTAAGGGTTAGAAGCAATCCCAGATCACTTTAAATAAATCTGGGAATGAGAGTATATGTAGTTGGCCTTTACTCCTTACAAGGGCTAGTCTGTTTAAAGTTGGTTCCTCCTTACTCTTAGGATGAAGACATTTCAAGCCCCAGTACAAAACCTAGAGAGTTTCTCAGCAATCTCTGTCTTCTTTGGGAGGCTGTGATTTTCAGTATTGGTCTTCTAGCCCCTCAAATCTGTTCAAAGCTTGGTGTAGCTTTTTAGCTTCTCAGCCTCTTCTACCAGAATCAGTAGATCCTTGAGGGGAAAAAGTTGCTCTACCTGCTGAGTTCAATTCTTTGGGTTTCGCTCTTTTCCCAGATCCAGGCATACTTCGGACATATTGGGGTTTGGTTCTAGACCACCGCCATAAAGCAAATAGCGTTATAAAGTGAGTCACACAGGGATCTTTTAGTTTCCTGGTGCATGTTGAAGTTATGTTGCACTGTACTGTATAGTCTGTTAAGTGTGCTGTAGTGTATGTCTAAAAAAAGAACGTATGTACCTTAATTAGAAAAGACTTTATTGCTAAAAAATGGTAACTTTTATCTGAGCCTTCACCACGTCCTAATCTTTCTGCTGGTGCAGGGTCTTACCTGGATGTTGATGGCTGCTGACTGATCAGGGCAGTGTCTGTGGCAATTTCTTAAAATACAACAATGAACTTTGCCGCATCGACTGACTCTTCCTTTCATGAACGATTTCTCTGTAGCATGTGATGCTGTTGGATGGCATTTTACCCACAGGAGGACCTTCTTTCAAAGTTGGGGGTCAGTCCTCTCAAACCCTGCCTCTCCTTTATCAACTGAGTTTATGTGATATTCCCAATCCCTTGTTGTCATTTCAACAGTCTTGACTGCATCTTCACCAGGAGTAGATTGCATCTCAGGAAACCACTTCCTTTGCTCATTCGTAAGAGGCATCTCTTCATCCGTTGAAGTTTTATCATGAGATTGCAGCAATTCAGTCCCATCTTCAGGCTCCACTTCTCGTTCTAGTCCTGCTGTTACCCCCACATCTGCACTGACTTCCTCCACTGAAGTCGTGAACCCCACAAAGTCATCCATGAGGGTTGGAATCCACGTCTTCCAAACTCCTGTGAATGGTGACATTTTGACCTCTTCCCATGAATCATGAATGTTCTTAATGGCATCTAGAATGAGGAATCCTTTCCAGAACACTATCAATTTGCTCGACGTAGGGTTGCTGCAAACCTTCAATTTGTAAAATACACAGTATCTGTGAAGTACAGTAAAGAAAGCAAAGTGCAGTAGAATGAGGTGTGCCTGTCTCTGTTTGAGCCCCTGCTGTCAGTTCTGTTGGGTATAAACAGAAGTGGAATTCCTGGATCATATGGTAACTGTGTGTATCTTTTTAAGAAAACATCATACTGTTTTCACAGTGGCTGTGCCATTTTACATTCCCACCAGCAGTGCACAGGAGTTCCCATTCTCCACGTCCTTGCCAATGCTGGTTATTTTGTTTTTTTGACATTAGCCATTCTAAGAGGTGTCAAGTGATTTTTAAAAAATAGTTGATCTAGCTTTTCTAGTTCTCAGCAGGAGGGCGGATCCAGAAGTGAAACTCTGTCTTTATTTTTGCACTTAGCACAGTGCTGTATAAATAATGGGTATTGAATAAATAGGTAGAAAGGAGGAGAGATGGTAAAGAAAATGCTCTGAAAACTCAGGCGATGTGCAAATATAAGATATGAGGTGTAGATCGCATAGAATAAGGGGTAAGTCTTGGCTTCTGGAGTTCAAATGACCTGGATTTGAAGAAGTGTGACTTTTGGCAAGTTATTTTTCCTATATTAAACACACTATTTACTTATACCTAGAATTTTATTTTATGAAAAGCAGATTACTAGACTACAACTCAAAAACGTGTATTTGTCCAGGAGCTGGTATAAAGAGGACAATACCAGTACTTCCTTTACAAAGATGAATTGTCTGTTGTAAGGAGAATGAGATAATGCAAAGAAAAGTTTTTGGCATTTAGTGAGTGCTCCGTAAATTTTAGCCATTGTTGTTTTCTGCAGTTGTGATTTTTGTTGGCTTTCTGAACCAAACATGCTATTGCACTTGCTGATTGAAGTCCCAAGTCCAAGGTTAACATGTCCTTTCCCAAAGACATTTCTTCCTCCCCCAGTGGTGTCTTTGTGGTAGGTTTTCATTGCAAACTGTATTTGCTTGCAGAAAAATAGAGCATTACCTCTGTCAAAACTTACTGCTCATTTGGTTTTCTTGTTCTGCTAGGACTCTGGTTAGGAGTAGAATGGGACAATCCTGAGAGAGGAAAGCATGATGGAAGCCACGAAGGGACTGTGTATTTTAAATGCAGGTAATTTTTCATTATGAATTGGCATGGTTACTTAGGATGGTATTTAATAGTTGAATAAAGGGGGATTGAGAACAAGAAATGTTTTGCTCTTGGGGTAGTTACAGAATATGGTGTATTCTAAAAAAAATTCTATTTGTAGAGGGAGTTTTTTCCATGTTTTAAAAATTGACTCCTACAAGTGGGATTACTTTCTTTATCCTTTTCTGTGTTTTTGTTTTCTTGTATTAGATGACTATAAACATTTCTCATTGATTCCTTAACAATTTACAATTTAATGTGTACTAGAAAAGAGAAATAGACTAGATATCCAATAAGAAACAGTTTATTAAAGAAAACACAGAACAGCCAAATAGTAGAATGCTAGGCCATTGTTAAAAAAACTTCTTGTCATGAAAGAATTAACATATTGCATACATACTGATATTTTTAGCTTGATTTTTGAGAAACTCCAGGAAGCTCTGAAAAGGATGGTGGGGGAATTTTAGGCAGAGTCTGTCTTTTAAATTGTTGTTGTTTGTTTTCCTTAGGTTTTAGTTTCTCAAAAGGATTTCTTAATATTAAGTTTATTTTCTTTAATTGTGGTTCAGTGAACACAATCCAGGCCTGGAAACGAAGACTCCTCTAATTCTGCTTTTAATAACTTTATGACCTTGGACAAGACTCAATTGAGTAACCTCTAAAATGAAGGTCAGAATTAGATAATAACAAAATGTGTTTCCTAGCCCACCCCTCTGTAATTTTAGAAAGTCAGGATAGAGGAAGAATCACCTCGTTACCTGGAGGCCAGCTGTGATGGCAGACATGGGATGGGGCCAGCTCAGAACCTGTCCAGAGTTCATGGAGGAGGAAGGTGTGGAAAAAGAAATGTCTTAGTCTGTGTGTTGATCCTTTACCTGCCTGGACTGGCCCATGATCTCACAAAACCTTCAGTGAAGGTCCTTTTTCTGTGGAGCCTGTCCCAGCACACTTCCCTCTTCTAAAAGCTTGCCCAAATCGTCCAGGATTACACGGTGCTTAATGGTCTCTGGATATGATGATATTTTCAGCCGTAGTTACTCTGAGTAGAAAAACGAAGACTTGTTTCAGTGATGGCATATCTAGGATTTGCCCTGAAGTGTTGGTGGGAGGCTAAGGTCAGCGGCATCCACTCTGTGTTTGGGTTGCGCCCCCTGCAATAAGTATTTTCTTACTTCGTTCTGTCTTTCAGTATAGCCATGCCTGAGCATTTACATATTGAAATACATTTCTTACTATCGATTATTTTTGTTTCATTGAAATGGGGCTTTTGTTGACTTGAAAATCCTGTATGGGTAGGTAATGTTATCTGTGAACCCCATTTCAGGATATTTTGGGGGTAGTATAAAAGAGAGCGTTGAGTCCGGTGGAGAGCCACTGGTCTAGATGACAGGAATTACCTCGTCCTTTAAGGTTGTTAATGCTCATATTGGTGTTAACTAGAACATGACTTCAACTAGTACAGTTTATACCACTATCTTAGAATCTCTAAATCAGACAAAACAGATTTACACCATGTGTATTTTGTTATTTAGCTAAGTCAGATCTCTTACTAATCTCATACACACTTCTTCCCTTGTAAGAAAATTCCTTGGAGTCTTTTTTTATGTGTCAAATTTTACTTGGAAAGGCATAATAACAAGATAAGTATTTTAGCACAGTTAACGTTTTCTTTGTGTTTAGAAGCTATTTTCATGAAGCCAAAGCAATTTAAAGTTGTCAGGACATACGTATTCTCATCATGGGCTTGTGAAATAGGTAAATGGCAAAATGGTGGTGTATCCAATTTAAATAAGAAAAATATGAATCAGAGTTGTCACATTATAGCCAAACTTGGACCCCCATCTCTTCACAAGCGCGTGTTAATATCAACTGGCCGATAGCGTGTTAGATGTATAATAATCAGTGTGGTTGGCTGTGCGCTTTGGCACATCAACCTTATGGAAGTTAGTTTGCCTCATACCTTGTAAAAGATACAGGCTGTACCTAGCGGGATGTTGGGTGACCTCAGTTCCCTGGGTCTGCAGCGGTTCAGGGTGGTTGGAGTAATCTCTGCTGCTCAGGGTTAGGTCCTGCTCTCAGGAGGAAACTTGAGAACAGACAGTGTGGTTTTCAGGGCCTGCTCGTGGCATATGTTCTTCCCAGCGTATTTTCTACCCAGCCAGCTCAGATCACATTGATCTCATGAGAGTCCAGTTTAGAATAGAAAAACATTTGCAAGGGCCTAACCTCTTCTTTAACAATGACCTTAAAGAAGAAGGATGGGCTTTAACCTGGGGAATAAACATTTTTATAGTTAGCTTGCAGTGTTTCCATATTTTATCCCATTTGTTACTTACTCTAATTAATTATTTGCAGTGATTATAACAGGTATTATTACTATCTTTCATTAATGGCCAAATGTAGTAATGGGTTAGAATACAACATGAAAAACGACTTGAGCTGAAATCCTGGCTGTGGGCTTCTCTTCATGATAGGTCTCTAAACATGGGGTAGATTTTTTTTTTCTTGAATCAGTGTGACGTCAGAATGGGCCTAGGAGTGGACCAAGTTTATAATTGAAGGAAATACTGAGTTTTGATTAGAGGTTAGTGAAAATGATTTTCCTCATCTATTTCGGTTAGCTCTTGATGCATGACCAACCACCCTAAAACTTGGGGCTTAAAACAACCATTTCTTGGCTGGTGATTCTGTGTGTCAGGGATGTGGCAGGGCTTAGTGGAGACGCTTGTCTGTCCCGAGGATCTGCGACGGCCTTGCAGACTGGGGACTTGGTATTGGTTGTTGTCTGGGGGGACCTTGAGTCTCCTCTAAACGGGTTCAGTCTCTCTCTTCACACAGCCTTTCACCATGTCTAGCATGAGCTTCTTATACAGCATCTGGTGTCCAAGAGGGTGGAGATGGAGACTGCAGGCCTCTTAATTCTCAGGCTTCGCGCTGTCGGTAGAAGCACGTCACTGGATGAGTCCACACCCAAGAGGAGGGGAGGAGACACAACCCTTTGATGGGACAAGTGGCCAGTCCCGTTGCCAAAGGGCGTGAGAGTCACCTGTGAAAATCCTCAACCACAGTTCCCCTTCGTTCCCCACGCAGAAGTCCCCGCGCCCCTTCGAGGGTCTCGCCCTTTATCCGGCGTTGGCCGGAAGTTCGGGGTGTTGTCGTCTGAATTCCGCCAGATGCCAGCGAGGCTCCCCGGGTGCAGACGCGTGGCAGGCGCCCCTTGCTCTGGAGACCTGCGGAGTCAGGCGCCCCCCTCACACCTGCCTACAGTGGTGAAAGGACACAATGGCTGCGGAAGACAGTCCTGTTTGGAGAGGACGAGGAGGGCGCGCAGCAGCCCCTGATGCCTGCGCTTCCCAACCCTGCCTGGCCCGTGACTCTGAGGCACAGTGTTCCCGGCCGAGGGCCCATTTCTGCTTCCCAGTGAACCCCAGCGTCCTAGACAATCCGTTCCAGCTGTGGTTTTTGTAACAGGAAAGCACCTGTGTCATTCTTGGCACTCAGGTTCTCAGAAATGTTGAGTTGTGTAACGCTGCTTTCTCAGCAGGCGCTGCTCCCATAAGCGCTGAAAATGGTGGTGGTTAATGTAGTACATCTGTTTCCTTGTGCACGAACTAGAGATGAAAAAATCAGATGTTAATGATATTCCTGAAGTTTTTGCTCTCAGTTTTTAAAATGATAACCTTTAACTTCTTTTATGATAATCTCTTGTTTTACCCGTTCACATTTCTTACTCTGTGTTTGGTAGCGGTTAAGATTTGGTTGTCTCTACCAGGCAGGTTTGGTCTACACAAATCCAGACATCAAATTCTACAGTGGGGATGCTAAGACCCTGCTCTTCCCTTCACCCAGGCAGGACACTTTGTCCTTTGAGCCCACAGTCAGCATGTGGCAGCATGGTGTCCTCGGCCTTTCCCCAAACTCAGCAGTGTCGTGTTCATGGAGGCGAAACTACTGGGCCTAGATGGTTAGGTGGACACACCCCACCTTGTTTCACGTGGCAGGTTTTTTTTCTTGGGAGGGGTAAGCGTGTTAGATTAGCACTGGAGACGGCTGCCAGTAATTCTTGTTCTGGTTCAGGTGTGTGGCTCCTCCCATCAAGAGGTCTCGGAGGCTGTTCCCCTTCCCCTGACTCTAGATGGCCTGTGACAAGTGGCAGAAGTCGTGTTTTGTTAGTTCTGGGACTAGGCTTTAAGAGGCCGTGCAGTTTCTGTTTTCACGCTCCTGGAAGCCATCACCACATAAGTCTAAATACCCTGCTGGGAAGAAGCCCAGCGGCCCCAGCCGCTCCAGCCACCCTCGCCCAGGGGACGGGAACCTGAATGGTTCAGCCTCAGGCAACTCCCAGCTGAAAGCAGTCACATGGTGACTTGAGTGAGCACCACCTGAAACAGAAGGACGGCTCAGCCAAGCTCTCCCACAGAAGTGTGAGGAATAAATCATTGTTTTGAGCTGCTACACTTTGGGTAGCAGTAGACACCTGGAACAAATAACTTTATGCCTGAGGCTGTGTGTGAATTTACCTTGCAAATGTTTATAACCATATTTTCTCTTAGCAAAATTATACTTAAGTCAGATGACGAAATTATGTTATCATTGATGGTGACAAGATACCGCAGGAGCCCATCTGCACGGTTTGGGCGCCGCTGCTTAAATTTAGAGAGTGTGGCATCTGGGTGAATCCTAGCATTTCAAAATCTGTGGGTTTATTTATTTATTTAAGATGAATTTTTAATTTTATTTGGGAAGGGGAACAGGACTTTATTGGGGAACAGTGTGTACTTCCAGGCCTTTTTTCCAAGTCAAGTTGTTTGTCCTTTTAGACTTAGTTGTGGAGGGCGCAGCTCAGCTCCAGGTCCAGTTGCCATTTTCTAGTTGCAGGGGGCACAGCCCACCATCCCTTGCGGGAGTCGAGGAATCGAACTGGCAACCTTGTGTTTGAGAGCCCCCTGGCCCATGTGGGAATCGAACCGGCAGCCTTCGGAGTTAGGAACATGGAGCTCTAACTGCCTGAGCCACCGGGCCAGCCCTGTGGGTTTATTTTTAATAGTATATTAGGTGCAATAACTCCGTATCTCATGCCAGGCATTATAGTGATGGTTTATATGTTATTATGATTTATTTAATCCTTAATAAATAACTTCATTTGATAGGGCTTTAAAGATGAGGAAACTGAGGCTGAGAATGTGAACTCAGTTGCCTGAGGTCGCACAGCTCGTAAATCCTGGAGCCAGGAACTGACCCCAGGTTTGCCCGACTCCGACGTACTTGTTGACCCCATCCCCACCTCACTCTCCCCTCCCATTTTAGGAACACATATGTTAAGTAGGATTTTAATTTAAGCCATGTGTTTCATTTACCAAAATAAGCCATCGATTGTCTTTAAGCCAAGACAGAAATGTGGGAAAGGATGGCACCCTAGCCGTCGGAAATCCAAGATTTTTGGTTTTATAATAGTAGACCCAGTATTCCCAACTGACACAGGGATGGATTAGGTCAGCATTTCTTAAAGTGGGACAGGAGGCCCACCTACATCAGAATTCCCTGAGCATTGTTTTAAATAAGTAGATTCTTGGGCCACAGCCCCCCACCCAGTCATTTAGCTTTGCAGGTGACTTTCCGCTTTTTAGGTTAAGTTTGAGAAGCCCTAAACTAGAGAATCTCTTAGGTAGATCCCTTTGAACTCTTAAAAAGTGATGCTAACTACAGAGGGTGCCAAAAAAATGCATACACATTTTAAGAAAGGAAAAAACTTATTAAAATTGTAATATTCGATATGCACCGATAACAGAAGATGGATACAAGTCATGTGTATACACTTTTTTGGCACCCCCGGTATATTTAATCTCTTTAGCTGAGTGATATAATTGTGTTTGTTAAAACAAATCTGTTTTATTTACAGTATGAGCCTGTCTTAGGGTTAAAATGTAATATTTTCTAGGCAGCTTCTGGTAGTCGGTGATCCTCTGAAATCATAACAGACTCAGAACTTGATTTTGCTGTAACAGAGAATTTAATGTCCTGCATCATCAATTTCCCCTCTCCACTGGATTATTTTCATCAACATACAAGTTTGTTACTTTGTCCCATCTTAAAACATTTCCTTTCTTTCCCCAGCTCACTCTCTGGGGCTCACCTCATCAGGCTGTGGGCCCCAGCTGCTCTGACCTGGGTTACCTTCCCAATCAAAGCCCATTGCTCAGTTCAGCGGCCAGCGTCCTTCAGCTGTCACCTTCAGACTTTCGTAGCACTGGACACTGTTGTCCACTGTCTTCTCTGGTTTCCAGGACACCACACGTTCTGAGATTCTCATGACCTCTGGGTCACTTCTTACCTGCATCGTTTCTAATTTTTGGGGATCACAGGTTCCTTTCACAATCTGGTAATGTCTTCCCACTTCCCAGAAAAACATGTGTTGGTTTATGTTGGCAAAATTTATCGTTCATATTAGTTTTCATCCTTTTTAATTATGTCGACATCTAGGAAGGTTTGATTCCTTTAAGAGTTAAAGGTTGTAAACCGAATAGTGTTTCTGATACAATTTTTGGAAATTCATATATTTCATCATTTATTCTCTACAGTGATCAAATGATAATGTTAACATTTTCAACTGTTTTATAGGGTAGACTTAGATTTCCCTGAAAATAAAGTATCATTGCTGTGATATACTGCTGAGTGCTGAAATTAATGGGTCTAAAGACCTATTATCAATCTCTTGGAAAGCCTGACAGTGGTTGTTATGTACAGCAGTATTATTAATATTTCTATTAAGTCCTGCTAGAGATTAGTAAAATTGCTATAAGACTTGAATATAAATCGTGGCAAAGTATCTTGTATTTCTGTAGAATTGGTCCCACTTGCTCTATTTTAGCCTCATATTTTAGCTTTTAAAATGGATTTAGTTCAAGTTTAAGTTCTCATTTGAAAAATTTTGTACGGAATCCTTCTACCCACAAATGTTTTCATTTCTTTGTATCCTTATCCAGTCTTTCTCTGTCTGTCAGTAGGATTCCTCTGTACTTGTATCATGTAGAATTTGGTTCAATTTTTAGAAATCGCAACATTTTGTGAGTAATTTTATTAAGTATTATAGCTAGAATTTTTTAATGAGTATCTATCTGGTTTACTTAATAGTTCCTGTTCATCTGGGCATATTTATGGGTTCCAGAGTTCCTAAATTACAAATAAATGCTATTGTGCAGAATCTTTGTAAATACAGTTTACAATTATAAATACAAAATACAGTTTTGTTTTTTATTTTTAAATTACTGCCTGCTGACAAATTCCCAGGAGTATGATTATACAATAAAAAATAAACCTAACCTTGCAATCTTGAAGGTGTTAGGATTTTTCTTTATTTTTTTTGTGTTCTGTTGAAAATAGTTTAATTATTTGAATTTGCATTTCTTAATCATTAGCAAGGTAAAACTTTCCCCCATGGATCTAATACTTCCATTTACTCTTACGTAAATTATCTGTTTCATATTTTTTGTCTATTTAATCTATTGGGATTTTACATGCTTGCAGAAGCTCATGACCCTTTATGATCAATCATATCAGTTAAACTTTTTCTATGGTATATTATTTTCCCTTTTATGCTGACTTTGGTTTTTTCAGCACATGGAAAATTTTTGAAAACCTTCAGAATTCTGTATCTATTGCCATTCTTGGTGGATATTTTTTCTTTCTAAAATTGTATAATTGCTTTTATATGCTAATATATTTGTAAACAAATTTGTAATTGCAGATGCTTTGCATTTGTGGCGGAGCGACAGTTTCTAAAGGATTTTTGCACGTGTCATCTTATTTAAATGACCCCATGGATAATGTTTTCTGTGTTCCATTTTTCTCCTTTTCCAGGCACCCAACAGGAGGATCCTTTGTTCGTCCAAACAAAGTAAATTTTGGAGTAGACTTTCTTACTGCAATTAAGAAGCGCTACGTATTAGAAGATGGACCAGAGGAAGATGGAAAAGAGCAGATTGTTACCATTGGAAATAAACCTGTGGAAACGATTGGTTTTGACTCTATTATCAAACAGCAAAGGTAAGTGGAATTGATCATGGGACGTAGAGCTGACTCGTACAGTTCCATCAAGGTTCAGGATTAAGCTCACCTGACTATATTGCTGCTCAGAACTTTCAAACTGGTCTGTCCTTCCTGCACAAGCAGCAAATGCAAATCGGAGGAATCTGAGAATAGAGTCTAGAGGGAAATTAAAATCCTTATTTTAGTTCAGGGTTGTTGCACTTTTCTAGATTGGAATTAAAACATTGATTTGCCCATCATTAATATTTATACCATACTGTCTTTTATTGACTGATTCTTAAGTAACTAAGGTTGACATTTTGGTCCTTTTCTATTTCCTGGTGACACTTCTAGCTGGTTGAAGTCAGAAATGGAAACACAAGTCTAAATTGGTACCTGTGCCACGTAACATGCTGGTGCCACCTTATGCACTGTAGTTCCCGTCGCGCTTTTGACACATGCGGAAACCTGGGTCCCATCCCAGACCTACTGAATCAGAATACCCTGGGCTCTTGCTTTTAAGAAGTACCCCAAATTATTATGTTACTGTCTGAGGGGCTCGAAATAATGCATTTTACAACTGCTAAGTCAGAACGGCCTCTGTTGTCTGAAACTGTACATTGACTCCCTGTAGAGAGGCCCCCGTTCATTCTGGTGAACTTTCTGAACCAGAGCGAGTGGAAGCTGATGTCCACACGGAAGCACCCGCAGAGCAGCCGTTACACAGTTTAGTGGTAGTGGATTGGCCTTGACCCGGATGAGACGCCCTCGTAGTGACCCCTGCTGGCCACTATGGAGAGTAGATTTGCAGCCTCAGCGCAGGCCTGCAGTCTTTGCTTTCAGTCTCTAAAAGAATTAAACTGGTTTTTGTTCAAAGTAAATTTCTTTGCTGTCTTTTCGTTGCTATTGTTGTTATTACGATTTAACATAATGCAGAATTTAAAGTGCCCGTGGGACAGTGTTGAAGAATAATTTCTTGAAAGCTCTGCTTTTTAGCATAGATGACCAGCATTAAAAAATCTCAGAATAAATCAAGCAACAATTTAATTGCTTGTTAATTGCAGAACAATATGCCTTTGTAGTTGAGAATTTAGAAAATATAAATTGAACAAAAGAAAGTCACGACTAATGCCACCATGGAGAGATAACTATTGTGGTTTCTGCTTTTTATCCTACTGATTTATGTGACTTAAAGAACTGCACATGTGCTTCATAAAGTTAGAGTTCTTTATTTTTTCCATTTAATTTTTTTCCATGCAAGTATTTAACTATCATTTACCCCAGAAGAGGCATTTTTCCCCCCTTATTTGTTAATGTCTTTCAGAGAATGCTATGGGCTCTGTGAATATCAACCAATTGAGAATAAATTTTCCTCCCCTGGTTTCTGAGCAACCGCATAACTCATGAGGTTTTCTGGCGAATGAACCTGTAGAGAGAGTGTCATTGTGTGCAGTAATTAGCTAGTGTCTCTCTGAACGGACCCAGAGCTGGCTTCAGCTAAGCCGCTTTCCAGCTCTGACACAAGTTACTTGTTATTCGTAAGCCTCAGTTTCCTCATTTATAAAATAATACCTAAGGTGTTAGAGCTGCTGTGAATCACAAATGAGATGGCGCCAGAACCGGGGGTCATCTTTGTCTGAGAGGAAAACCTCTAAGCCATTGAATTACCTCCTTAATAAAACCCAGCTGCCCAGCTTTGAGTTTGTAGCGCTAGCACTAAGAAAAAACAAGAAAACCAAATAGAAACTGTTATGCGTAATTTCTCTTGGAGATGGCTTTGGCTCTGCGGTGACATCTATTATGTGTATTGAGACCCGACCCGAGTCCCTAAGCTTTGTACCAGCTTTCCTGGCGCGGCACCGCACTCCTGTAGGTACAGCAGGATATTTTTAGTTTTGGAGGGAAGCAGTTGTAGAGATGATTCAGTTTTATAATATTTTTACAATTCCTTTCAGTGGTGCCATATCCCTGCAAAGCTAGGCTTTTGGCAACCGCAGTGACAAAAAGCAAATAGTCCTGGAACAGAAGTGGAGGTGATGGTGTCCAGTCTCATTTCCAGGTTGGGAAGCTGAGTGGTGCCCAGCAGACACTAAGTTGATAGGACATAAATGCTTAAGTAGTTTGGCCCTAACTATGTACTAAATGTAACGGTTAGGTATGCATGTATATATGTATTTACTTATTTATCTACTTATTTACTTATTTTTATTAGTTTCGGGTGTACAAAAACAACATAGTGATTAGCCATTTATATGCCTCACAAAGTGATAACCCCAACAAGTCTATTACCTACCTGACACTGTACATACTTGTTTCCTCGAAAATAAGACCTAGCCGGACCATCAGCTCTAATGCGTCTTTCGGAGCAAAAATTAATAAGACTGGGTCTTACATTAATTTTTGCTCCGAAAGACGCATTAGAGCTGATGGTCCGGCTAGGTCTTATTGTTGGGGAAATACGGTAGTTATTACAATATTATTGACTATATTCCCTATGCTGTATTTTATATCCCCATGACTATTTGTTTTATAGTTGACATTAAATATTATTTTTATATTAGTTTCAGCTGTACAGTATAGTGCTTAGACATTTATGTAATTTATGAAGTGATCAGTGATCCCACTGATACGTTTAGTACTCATCTGACACTGTACATAGTTATAATATTGACAATATTTCCCATACTGTACATCCCCACGACTATTATGCAACTACCAATTCTTCTTCCTTTTTTTTTTTTAAGATTTTATTGGGGAAGGGGAACAGGACTTTATTGGGGAACAGTGTTGACCGGACTTTTTCCAGGTCAGGTTGTTGTCCTTTCAGTCTTAGTTGTGGAGGGCGCAGCTCAGCTCCAGGTCCAGTTGCCGTTGTTAGTTGCAGGGGGTGCAGCCCACCATCCCTTGCGGGAGTCAAGGAGTCCAATCCGCAACCTTGTAATTGAGAGCCCACTGGCCCATGTGGGAATCGAACCGGCAGCCTTCGGAGTTAGGAGCACGGAGCTCCAACCACATGAGGCACCGGGCCGGCCCAAATTCTTACTTCTTAATTCCTCACCTTTCTCTCCCAGCCATGGTTAGGTATTTTTTTTTTTTTTTTTTTTGGCCTATGGACACCGTGAAAAAAATTCCTGAAACACCAAGGGCCCCACGAATGGAGAAAGTTTGGGAGCTTCTGCCCTAGAACTTGGCTGCTGCCTTTTCCCCTAGTTTCTGATCATGGTACTAGCTCATGCCTTGCATTTTATCTTGGTGTCTTACCCAAAGATTGTCAGTTTTATGTTTTTTTATAAATATTTATAAAATAACTTACTGTCTGTAAGGCAGTATTCTGAGAATTTCACAAATACTAACTCACTAAATTATAGCATTTAAAAAAATTGTAAAATACACAACAGAAAATTCAGTCTTAAGCATTTTAAGTGTACAATTCTGTGACATTGAGTACATTCACATTGTTGTGCAACCATCCCCACCACCATCTCCAGAATTTTCTCTCCTTCCCAAACAAACTGTCCCCTTTAACGACTCCCTATTCTCCCTCGCCCCGCCCCTGGCACCCACCCTTCCACTTTCTGTCTCTATGAACTTGACTACTTTCGGGACCTCATATAAATGGAATCATACAGTATTTGTCCTTCTGTGACTTATTTCACTTAACATCAAGTCCTCCGGGTTCCCCATGTTGTAGCCGGTGTCAGAATTCCCTTCCTTTTTATGGCTGCATAACATTCCATTGTGTGGATGGCCCACATTTTCCCCACCCATCACCGATCGATGGACAC
Organism: Rhinolophus ferrumequinum; assembly: GCF_004115265.2. NCBI lineage: Eukaryota > Metazoa > Chordata > Mammalia > Chiroptera > Rhinolophidae > Rhinolophus > Rhinolophus ferrumequinum. The sequence goes on along the minus strand of NC_046310.1, from coordinate 22,646,937 downwards.
TTGGGTTGCTTCCGCCCTTTGGCTAATGAGTGACGTGCTATGAACATGGGTGCACATCATGGCATTTTAAAGATGTGGACTCTGCAGCAAAGAGATGCTAACTTGCCCGTGGCCAAAGGAAGTGGCAGAATTGGGATTCGAACCCCAGCAGTTGGGCTGGGCTCTTAATGAATAGAGCAAACGTGTTCCCTGCCTTGAAAGTGGTGTCAGAGAGTGTCTGGTGAAGCTGGAGATCCACAGCTCCTCTAGGGTGAATCCCTGGAGAGACTCACGTGTGAGTGCAAGATGTATGCACCAGTGTATACGTCAGCACTGCCGGGAAGAATCCCAGTGTCAGCAGAGGAGTAAATGAATGAGTTGTGGTCTGTTCAGATAGTAAAAGACTGTAAGATGTGAAAGCGAAAGTTCTGGGGTACATGTATTGATATAGCTAAATGTCACTGCCAGACAATATGCTGTTGAGGAAAGAAGTAATTTGCAGGAGGATATACAGTAGAGTAACATTTATGTCAAAAAGACTGTAATTGTTGAGGGATATGGAAATGTATAGTAAAACTATTAAGAAATGCTTAAAAGGAAACAGACACCGAAAGTCTCACACTGGTTACCTGTGTATGTGTGTGTGTATGTGTGTGGGGGAGTGGAACGTGTCATGGGAAGTGACACAGGACTTCGGTTGTATTTGTAATGTTTGTAATGTTTTCTCTTTTGTTCCAGTAATGCTTTATTTCTGAAGTTGGGTGGTGGGTACTGGTATTTGCAATTTTTGGTACCTTGTTATATGTCTGAAATGCTTTTTGATTTTTTAAAGGGCCAGTGGATAGCGTACGTGTTGATGTATACATGTGAACTATGTGTTTTTCATGCAGTCAGCTGAGCAAGTTGCAAGAAATTTCTTTGAGGAACTGTGCAGTAAGTTGTGCTGGTGACAAAGGAGGCATTGCCAAAGCGTGTCCTAGTATCCTTTTCAGTGATGACTCATGACCGGAATGTGACTGGGCTGGCACTTGTGCCAGACATCGCTGGTGCCCACCCAGCGTCCACTCTCCCCGACTTTCTTTCTAACAGCAGCCTGGTTTCACCTGGGGCAGTCGCTGCCCAGGTATTGTTTACCTTCCCAGGCCCCTTGCTTTCAGGTGAGGCAGTGACTCACCCTGGACAGTGAGGTGTAAAGTGGAAGTTTCGGGGTGGGGCTCCTTAAAAGCGGACAGATGGGGCTGGCATCTGCCTCTGCCCTCCAGCCTTGAGCGCAGACAGATCACGCAGGCTGGCACCCGTCTTGGAAGTGTGGTGGAAGATTCCAGTGCGGGCTGGGGCAGCAGGGACTGGAGGGGGAGCTGGTGTCCCTGCTGGTGTCTGGGGGCCACCGCATAGCCCTGGGCTGCCTCCTTGTGAGAATGGAAACGCTTCCCTTTATTAAGCTTCCTGTTTCACGCAGCCGAGTGCAGTTTTGTTAAAATAACCTCAAAACAGCCTTTTCTAAAGTTTGTGATCTCTTTTCTCTGCCTTCTAAGTGGTTTTTTTGTTTGTTTTTTGCCATATATTGCTGTTATGCCCACAACTTAAAATATAGGAGATAAGTTTTTTAAAAAATTCCCAATGGCATCAAATAGACTTGCTCTAACTTTAAAAGGTCTTTTCCCAATTCTGTAAGTCTGCCACATCGCTCCGTAACAACTGATGCAAAAGATAGCGGCTTGTAATCAGTTTTTTCTGAGTGAAGAGGTGGCAGATGAGTAGCTCTCTTCAGCAGAATTTTCTGACTACCCGACAGCCCATACCGTGGGGTGACAGGAATTGGAGCAGAGCTGCCCACGGGTGTGTCTGAGCTGTCATCCCCTAGCCTTGGGGTAGCTGTGGGGCTTGTGGGTGGCGGCCTGGTGTGAGGGTCCCTCCACAGGCCTGCGGGGGTGGGGGCGTGGGGCTGGAGCTGGGTGACGGGGGCGCAGTGCGCAGGGGTGTCCCATGTCTGTCATCGGCCAGCTGCTCCTGAACCATTTCAGATTGGGGATTGGACAGTTCAAGGCTTACTTGAACACGTGCTGCGTTAGGGAATGTGGGCTGTTTGGTGGCTGCCGTGTTGTCAGCAATGCAGGGACCGGCAGCAGCTTGTCCCATCAGACTGCTCTTTCCCGGGGTCCCCCAAGACTGGAAGAAATGAGGTTTCCCTGAGATAGTCAGGGGAGCAGATGTCTGCGGCTCCTGACTGAAGTCTCCTCCGCAGCGGAAGTCTTGCAGTGTGTGACCCAGTCGTACTTTGCGTTGATCCTTCGAGGTCATTCACTGGCCAGGGACACGGCAGCGGAGGGCTCCCTGCTTCACAGGCTGGCACGCGCTCGGCCAAGACACCCGTGGGAGCAGGAACCGTGTAGCTGCTCGGAATGTGCCCGTGTGCGCGGCACCTCGTCAGGTGTGGTTGGCCCGTTCAGTCGGTTGAGTCGCTCAGAATGCAGATGGCCTGTGCGCTCCGCACAGACCAGCGCGACGTTTCACTCCGCTGCCGAGCGGCTCGTGGGACTGACAGCTGCCTGCAGTGTGACTGTCAGGCACGAGCAGCACGAGGGTCGTGGCCAGATCTGGGAGCTCTGACACTGTCACTCGGCATCAGCGCGCGGGACGGGCGTCCGTCCTGTGTCCTCGCGGTGTTTGCACTGCCTGTGCAGTCGATCGATCTCCTAGCGCCTTTTTTGGTTCAGGGGCCGGCAAGCTTTTCCTTAAGGAGACAGATAATAAATACTTTAGCCTGTGGCCACCGGGCAGACCGAGGCTCTCATGGAGGGAAAGGACCCCTAAGGGTGACCATTTAACAACGGGAGCCATTCGCAGCCCCGCCTGCAGCGAGCCAAGTCAGGCACAGCTGCTTGCTGGCGCGTTGAGTCACCCCTTTTTGTGCGTTCCCACCGCCTGCCTTCCCCTCTTCCTGATCTCCTTGTAGAGCTCCCCAAGTTTCCTTTCCAACCAGTCCTGGGGATTGATGCCACGATTTTGATAAAGTGCCACTTCCTCCATGTTTTATCTACGTTTAAAGACTCCCTGTTACACCGGGTCCAGGTGAGGCCGCTTGGGTGTAAATTCAGCCGCGTTAATCTGCATGAGGCTGCGGTTACTCTGTGCCCGTTTTCTTCTGCCATGAAAAGGAAAATAACACAGCACCGAGCCGAGCGTCTTGATGATGATGATGATGATGATGACGACGACGACGACGACGCCATCTCTGTTCTTTGTCCCTCGCTGGCCACGCCCCCTCTGCGGAGTCCTGGGGGCGCCAGGCCGCTGGAGCTTGTTTAACCTCTCGGCACTGCCTCGGGTTAACCACCCTCCTACCCTCCCCTGGACTCGTCTCCAGCCATGTGCTTGATACCCGTTTGCGTATCCGATGGTCATCTCAAAATTTAACACATGGGGGACTTGAAGTCCCTTGACAGCCGCTCACCTTCTCCTCCTTCCTCTCAGCAAATGGCAGTTCCTGTGGTCCAGGCTGAAAACCTCAGCGTTAGCCTTGGCTTTTCCTCCTTTCTTCCATCACATCTAAACCATTGGCAAAACCTGAGTCCCACTTTCCTGTTAAGGTACCAAAGCTGTCATTTTTCATCCCCAGGGAAACTCCTGACTCCCTTTCTGCTCGGTCTTTGTTCCCCACAGTCTGTTTATTGTTACACCGCAGCTGAGGGACCTTTGACAGACAAGGTCAGATGCCACCCCGGGCCCAAGTCCCGCAGCCCCCATCTCAGGCAGACGAGCAGACGTGGTGCTCTGGCCTGGCCCGGCCCTGCGGCCTCGGCGACCTTTTTCCAGCTCCCTGCCCCTCTGCCCAGGTACACAAGCTTGCTGACCGTCATAGGCCAACCTTTCTGACCTCAGGGCCTTTGTATCATCCCTCTGTCCGGATGGCATTCCCTCATTTCTGTCAGTCCCTGCTCAGATGCCACCACCTTCCTGCTCAGTGCTCTGAGCTCGTGTCTGCCTGGCAGCTATAGGTGCTGTGTGTTGTGATCATCTTCCCACTGAGACTGTCATGTTCATCGTTGTGCTCTGGGCCCCCAGTACTTACCTGTGGAACAGATGAACCGTTTCCACACATGGCAGAGTGAGGTGGAAGAATCTCCTCTGGGGGGTCCAGTCCTGCTCTAGGTGCCCCCGTCACGCTCTCTCCGGGGGTTTTGCTCAGTCGTGCCCCTCGATGGCACTGCCACCACTCCCCTCTAGCAATTTGGCTCCAGTACTTGTCTTTCCCGCTGGTTTTTGCTTCTCTGAATTCCTGTACCAGGAACAGTGGGTGTCACACCAACTGCATGCAGTCTGTGGGGACCCTGTGACTGCCCAAGGCGTTCTTAGCACTTCTGAACATTTGTCCAAGCTAATGTGTTCTCTCTCCTGGGGACGCCACGTGATGGGATGGATTCCTGTGGTGCAGCGGCTGGTGACAGTGCCAGGCGGGGCCTGGGGCCACCTCAGTGCTTAAAACAGCACCGTCACTGGTTTTCCTTTTTTGTTGATAACGTGAGAATGGTGTGGCGTTGTCATTTGGTTCTCATTCCTTTGATTGTAGATGTTTGTCCCAAGTTTGCAGTACTATACGAAAAGGAACCTTTTAGCTTCTGAATGAACAGTTGGATGATTTAAAAAGGTAAAAGTAAAATGTGCAGAATAGAGGGCATAAAGTGAAAAATGAAAGATCCCATGCTCCAGAACTAAGAGGTAACTACTGTATGTCTTCTGTGAATCTTTCTGCACTACTGTTTCTTAACATGAGCTTTTAGATATTAGAAACGTAGATGTGTCCAGAAATCTGCTGTCTTCGTGGGATGAAGTCATAGATATCGCTGATCAGCTCACACACCTGGAAGTCCTTAATCTCAGGTAGGAACTGTTTCTTGGTTGCCTGTCACATGATTTGAAATTCCTCTCTTCTCGCTCTCTCCTAGCATCTCTGTGGGAATGGGGTAGGCAGGATGGCTCAGTTGAATTATTTAAGCTTATTCTTTCATATTCTTTGATATTATAGTTTTTCAAATGGTCACGAGGTGCTTCATTAACAGGGAATGTGTTTTACTTTTAATTGGGTGGGGATGGGGCAGGTTGACATACTGAGCAGAAAGATCCTATTAAGATTTCTGGTGAGCCTGACCATACAGGTAGCCCAGCTGGGGGAGCTCGTATTTAACTGGGGAGTAAAGAGAGGTGACATTAAAAGGGCCTGTTCACTTCTGAAGCTTCTAGCATTTCAGTTGCTTTAGGAATGAGTAATTTCACTGGAATAGTTTAATTCAGTTCTGATAAGGATTTTTCACTAATCTATGTATTTTACTGATGTCAGTTTTCCAGGCCTTCTCGAATATTTGATTAGTTTTCATCTCAGAACCTAACTTTCCAGGAGCTCAGCTAGGCTTCCCCTTTCATTCATGAGCCAGCTTTACATACACAGGTAGGTTCAGTGTAGCAGGTAGTCAGGCCAAAATTAGTTGTGCTCCCAAATACAGCAAAGGGTGTAGCTTGACCCACGTTTTACCCTGTTCTGGAAATAAGGGCTAATGTGTGTTAATGGTCTCTTCTTTCAAACTGGTGGTCATGGAGTCCTTTGAGACTAGGATCCCGAAAGAGAACATTTCCTCCATCCTGATGGCAGAAGGGCGGACTGTTCAGACAAGCAGAACTCTAGTCCACGGACCTGGCGTACCCGTGAGACTTCACAGTGGGGCTCGTGTTGCCGTGTTCAGAGCCGCACCCTGTGAAGGGGACGCTGACCTTCCAAACGCTTGAGCCTTGTTTCAGGAACCTCACGCAGCTGCCTGGATCCGTGGAAACAGCTCTGCATGTCAGACACTAGAAAGCTGATATTGTCAACATTAAAAATTAGATAGCCTTGGCTCACTTTATTTTTAATAAGATGTCATTTTAAGGTTGAAACAGATGAGACTCATGTTAAATCTCATATTGTTGCTTTCAGTGACTGTTTCAGCTGGGGCTACTGTATAGCAATAAGCACATTATATCTTCTTTTTTTTTTACAGTGAAAATAAACTAAGATTTCCCTCTGATTCACTATCTTCAACCGGAAGATTCACTACACTGAAGGTTTTAGTTCTTAGCCGAACAGGAATAACATGGGCCGAGGTAATCATATTTCTTTATTACCCAGTAATTAGCAATTTTAAATTCTTGGTTTAATTAGTAATTGAAGCACCACTATGGCCTCATTTTAATAGGGTTGTTTAAACTGTCTTACAGACAGGAGTTACAGGACCATTGTAGTGACGTAGAGGTTTCTATCTAGGAATCCGTATTCTCTGGGCTCATTCGGATTTGTTCTGGTGTCTTTCTGACCGGTGGCTCTCCTTAGAGCTATGCAGTAAATGTGTGCCAAGCTTCCAAAGGCCTTAGTTAGCTGCTGATTGAGCGTTTAGCTGCCTGAGTTTCCCACAAGTGTTCTTAGGGCAGAGAACGAGCAGCAGGAAGGTTCTTACATCCTTTTGAAGTTCAGCTTCTAGACTTCTCTGTTCATTGTGTGCACCTGGGGGGATCCCTGGGCCCCTGGCCGGCAGCATACGGAACTTCTCTCTGGTACTGGTACTGCTGTTTTCTGTCAGGGGCTGACTTCACACACCCAGAATATTCCACGTTCAATCAAGTGCAGAGAAGTACACCCCCAGCAAGCTGTTCATCTGTGAAATGTCACCGAGCCACCTCCCTTGGGGATGTCACCTTGAACTTGGGTCCTTCCAGTGGCCACGGCTGTGTAACTTCTTTCCTGGGACTCCCTCTCCAGGGTTAGTTAGCATCAGACAGGAAGGGTGTGTAGGAATGCTGGTGGGGAAATGGCCGTCAAGTTGAAGTGAGAAAAATCAGGAGTAGTCATTGGGAAGTTCTGACTGATGAGTACATTCTTTACAAACCCAGACTGGCATTGAGCATTGAGGAACGGTGTTTCCTTCCGTTGCTTAAGCAAACCACAGAAGTAACAAGGATGCGCTAAGTCAGTCTCTGCAGTCCACCTTGGGGGTGCCTGGCCCATTTCCGGCTTGCTCCCCATGCGGTGCCCACACCTGCCTTGGCTTCACAGTGCTGAAGTTAGGCTCCGTGTCATTGAAACACATGCCGCTAGCATTTTTACCATCCGCCCACCAGCCCTCCTGGCCTGAAATATAGTCAGTAAAGAAATGTCCATCAGGTACTGTTTCTAAAACAGTGATGAACTGAACTCGTGGCAGCCCGAGTCGCCCCCTAACTGCGTCTCCCTTCCAGGTACTGCAATGTGCTGCTGGGTGGCCGGTCCTCGAGGAGCTGTACCTTGAGTCCAACAGTATTTCCATTTCAGAAAGGTAACAAGGGTTGACTTCCCTGCGCCTAATCATGCTGAATAAAGTCTCAGTTATATCTTAATTTTTAGAAGGATCTGCAAGAATTAGAAAAATGCTTCTTCAGTGCCTTGACAAATTAGAATGTCTACTATAACTTCATTACTCATTGAGGAAAACCCCATTAGGGTGAAAGCCTCGAATTAAATGTTTTTGAAGGCATGAATTTTATTAGTTTTACATAAACGTATTTAACTTCTGTGCTTAAATGGAAAACCTGTAGGATTTGTTACGAGGATTCAATAATCATTTGTAACTAGCACTGTTTGCTTCAGGTCTGTGTACCAAAGGAGTTGAAAAGTTTGATCCCTGAAGTAAATTAAGTATTTTGCCATCTCATCTTCCTCTTTTATTGATATTATTAAATTACTATGTAAAATAAATGTGGGCAAATTTACAACAAATTTTTAAAGGATTCAAATTAATGATATTTTACCTTACAGAATAATTTATTATACAGGCAAAGGCAGGTTTCTAAAAACTAAACTTTCTGAGAGAATTTTCGATTCATAGGCAATTACTACCCAGTTTCCTCCACTGGTAACATCTTACAAAGCCGGGGTGGGTGCCACGGGGATCCCGGAGAGACCCAGAGTTTCCAGTTCAGGGGTCCCTTACGTTGCCCTTGTATAGTCGTACCCACTTGCCTCCCGCCCCCAACCCGTCCACACCAAATGCAGGTATTTTAAGGCAGTGCCTTTGAAAACAAGAGATTAAATTCATGTTGAGAAAATTTTATTTTCCATACAGGCCGATTGACATTCTACAGACCCTCAAGTTATTAGACCTTTCCTCTAATCGGCTAATTGATGAAAACCAGCTGTTTCTAATAGCCTATCTGCCCAGGTAATTTGCTCCTAAAACGCCCATTATAACACATTTTAAGTGAATGGATCATATGCTATATATACTTTCTCAATGGAAATGCAGTAGTAATGATGGAATTCCCAAATCGAGGAACCATTTAGGAAATGTTTGAGTTTAGAGTTTACTTGTGAACTAGGTACAGTGTAGACTGTACTAAATAACTGAACAGTGAATGAGTTGGCCCTGGTGCCAGTGTCAGAGGTCGTCACTCATTAGACGGGGGAGCCTCTTTCCTCGTTGAGATGCACCCAGCACAGCAGCAGGCACCCAGGACTGCTGGATGAGTGAGATCATTAGAATGTAGCTTGAAGAGTCCACTTTGCATTCCCCAAACTGGACTTCAGGGTTTCTAAGCATTTCACCTGGGATGAAAACCTGGGGTGTAGGAAAAAGTTTACAAATTTAGTCTGGCTGATAGGCCGTAGCATTTGAAGTTGTTCTGTGAAGTCAAATTGAACATTACAATTGCAGATTAGAACAACTAATCCTTTCTGACATTGGGATTTCTTCTCTACATTTTCCAGATTCTGGAATTGGTATGTAAGACTACTTACTACCTTCCCTCCCGTCCCCCATAGTTGAGCTATTCCTTTCACTTCTACTGTATAACTTAATTCTCCTTTTTCTAGGGTGCAAATCATCAATGTTTCCTTCCTTGCAGTACCTCGTGCTCAACGACAATCGGATATCACAAGTAAGGGCCCCGTCAGACGTGCCTACTACCGTATCCCTGATTCCCACTCTCATGTCACTGTCTGTAGGTTCCTTCTGTTAAAAAATGTTTTAAATTGAAAAAGGAAAGCTTCCTCAGAGGGAAGCTCCTCACAGAAATCCCAGCAGCTCCCCTCGTTTCCCATGGTGGGGAGTGAAGGCGTGGCCTTCCTGGTGCCTGTGAGATCAGAGCCTGTGCCTCACGCTGGAACGAGCCACTTTGCTTTTGTTGCTACTTCAAATAATCTTCAAAACTAGCCTGAAACATGTTTATTTTCTTCTGTGGGGCTGCAGTGGTCATTTATCAACGAGCTAGATAAGTTGCCGAGTCTGCAGGCTTTGTCGTGCCTGAGAAACCCCCTGACTGAAGGGAGTGGAGCAGAGACCGCACGCCAGTTCATCATCGCCAGAATCGGGCAGCTGCAGACCCTGAACAAGTGCAAGGTGAGTGCTAGTACCAGGACTGGGCCTTTCTTAGACTAGAAAATAAGTTATCAAAAAATGTGAAAAGCATGGCGGCCGAGTGGCTCAGGTGGTTGCTCGGCACTTCTAACACCGAGGTTGCTGGTTCGATTCCCACATGGGCCAGTGAGCTGCGCCCTCTACAGCTAAGATTGTGAACAACGGCTCGACCTGGAGCTGGGCTGCTGTGAGCGACCAACTGACTGGCTCAGCCCGGGGAGCGCAAGGCTCGTAATACCAGCCTGGGCCAGGGAGCTGCATCCTGCACTAGACTGAGAAACAACGGCTTGAACCCGAGTGGGGGAGGAGGGGAAAAAATTGTAAAAAGCAGTATTTGACTATTGTCAAGGACCAGATGTGGTCTACCTCCAAATGGTGAAGTGTCATTCTGTGCATTTTGGTGACAGTGGTGCTTGCTGACCGACCCTCGGGTGGGTTACACTTACATTAGTGAGGAAGCTGCTGCCCCGGCCTTACTGCCTCCGAGACAGGCTGAGCAATACCGGGCACTGTCCTTTCCTGTGAGGGGGACACAGGCGGAAAGACGGGGCCCCGGGCTTCTCTGTCCTTCCTTCTCAGCCACTCTTGTCATAAATGGGTAAGGCAGTGCCCTGCCCACCCTTTGGGGTCAGCTCCTCCAGGTGGGTGACCGCAGGCACCTGGCAGAGTCCCGAAACTAGCTTGTGGGCAAATACTCTTGTGAAGAAAAGTGTAAAACTGAAATTTTTTCTTTCTAAATAAACTCTTGAACTGTGTCAATGTTGAAAAGGTAAAAAAATATTGTCTGTCCCTCTCACTGATTCTCTAAGGGTCGGCAGTGGAGGAAGCACAGGTTGCAAAACAAACACTCATTAGAAAAATGCCTCAGTGGACTTGTTTGTATTTCCCACTGACATAGATTCTTCCAGAGGAGAGGCGTGGAGCCGAGCTTGATTACCGAAAAGCATTTGGAAACGCGTGGAAAAAGGCAGGGGGCCATCAGGACCCAGCACAGAACAGGCCGAACGAAGAATTCCTTGCTGCGCACCCCAGATACCAGTCACTCTGCCTAAGTGCGCACTGGGCCTTTTGGGGGAACCCTGTCCCCGGGGTGTCGCAGGAGGGCCGGGCTTGCTTCTCTCCCTGGGCCACCTCAGCAGGTTGGGAGATGACTCTGTTGTCTGTGGAGAGGATGAGTCAGCAGCAGGAACCTGAGAAACGTAGGGGTGGGGGGTAGGGGGCGGCTCTTAATTGGAAGTTCTCTTCTCTGCCCACCCCGGCCAACCTCAGGAAGGGCAGAAAGGGCTACAGTCTTCTCAACCTGGCTCCAACCTAGGGAACTGAACCAATTCAAAGCATTTGAAGGTGGAACCCAGGCACTGGTATTTTTTCAGCTGCCCAGGTAATTCTAGCATCCGCGTAGCGTCACATGTGCGCAGTTTTTGCCCAGCGCTGCATTCCGGGCTCAGACACACTGTGTGCTCCTCCCGGGCTGGCACCTGGTGTGCCAGCTGCTTCTCTCTCTCCAGCCGCTGTGACTTCATGACTCTGTCCCTGATGTACCTTCCACCTTGTTCTGACTTCATTATTCCAAATTTCACTGTTACGTGATTTTCTTTATATATTTCCTAATGCGAGGAGCTCACTGCGGAAACGCTTCAGGCTGGAACATTATCTTTGAGGAAGAAGAGCTGCCCGTGGGAATTGCTTTCAGATTACTCCATTAGCTGGCCCAATTTCCTGGCCACTTAGGTGAATTGGAAATCACTTGGGGGTGGGGAGGGGAGGCCTAAAGCAGCCCTGCAGATGTGGCTCAGTGCTTCACTCTGCGAAGCTAGAAGACAGAAGCACAGGTACTTGGGGTATTTACAGAAATTGTCACCAGCTTGGCTGAGCAGGAGAGAGAGCAGGAGAGTACAGCTTGCCTTACACCCTGCTTTCTACTAAGGCTGCTTCTCCAAGCGGTGGTACTGAGCGCCCAGCCTGGCAGCACGTGTCTGGCTGAAACTGGGTAAAGGTGTCCTGTGAGTGGTGCCCCAGGTAGGATCAGGTTTCTCTCCCAGGACTCCGGGAAACGTTAGCAGAGGCGATACTTGGATGTATTTGACACTTACCTATGCTTTTCTGAGAGTGGCCTTTAGTTCATCACTCATCTGTTTTTGTTTCTTCTTAAATAGAATACGGTGCACCCGAAGATGGGGAACTCAAAATACAACAACCGTTTTTGCTCAAGAACCAGCTACTAAGTAAGAACCCCTAATTCAAAGACAGCTTATTTGTATTTGAGTCCTTAGGTGCTGAAACAGATAGTGACGACCTAATAGGAATTGTTTGTTTCTCTTAAGTACCTAAATGAGTACTTCGATATTTAAAGAAATGATAAAATCTCAAATATGTCCAGATTATTCTGTTGGAACATTTTAGCAATTCCCATGCTGTAAACACATTTAACAGTGTTACAAATGTGGGAAGTATCTGAGCAATGAACTGAATTGTATTTAGAGATTTGTGACTTTTCTTACACTTAAAAACCTAGCTACATTGACAGGAAGGAAGGATTTAGGGGAAAACGGAAGGCGATAGCAATTCAGTGAAGTATTAATAGAAGGAATTTTAAACATCACTAAGACCTATTCCTTTATTAGGATTTGAGCCAATTCTACTGAACAGCTGTATCTATCATTGGCAGTCCCGATTATCCTTCTTACGTAGGTCTCATGTAGTCTTTTTCCTTTTTTCCTTCAAGCACTGAAAATAAAATATCCTAATAAACTTGATGAGAAAGTCATAGAGAAACAGCTGCCAGGTAAGCGGAATGAGTCTGTCTTCCCCTCCTTATTCTCCTGCATAGCCGGCCCAGCTCTGAGTTGGATGAACTGAAATAGTTCACTATCGGAAAGTGTGGCCTTTTTAGAGTTGATAGATTTTACTTGGACATTTGTGACTTTTCGTACATTCTATTCCTTACCAGTCAGGAGTCCCTGCAGAAACTATTTAGATGCTGTCTTTTAATAGACACACTTGAAATGTTTTTCTTTGAAAAAACTTTAGAACTTGAAATAGTTGTGCTACTGGGATTGAATGTTTTATTTGGAAAATAAACATTTTTGTGTCAACCAAATAGATCAGTGTGACTTACCTTAAACTTTCACTCAAGAGAAACTGTCTTTCAGTATCCTGTGAGTTCTCAAAGATTAAACTAGATTCAGTTAAATACTAAAATATAAACAGGTTAAATTTAGAGCAGTGAGGATTTGAAGAAATAAAATATGTATCACCCTAAATAACTAATAAAATACCTTTCCTTGTTTGCCTGTCAGTGTAGTAAACTCACACTGATTTTTAAATTAGTTTTGTCAAATGAAACAAGCTTATCCTGGTATTGCTTGTGGATGGCTTTGGTTATACGATTCTGATTGATAACCATTTAGTGTCAGTTTACCAGTTATCACCCTATTTTTCTTTACTAGCAGTCCAATTTCTATGATACATAATTTTGCTGTTATGTAAAGGTGAATTAAAATTAGTGGTGGTTCTTTCATTATTCTGTTTTCAAACTTAAATACTGTCAGTAAAGGCACTAAGTGAAGGAGGACCAAACTTGTTAATGTAATTGGCTTGGGATGTCTTTGCATTTTTCCTTTTACTTTCTAAGTACCTGAAATCAATTTGTCGCAATGGCTTAAGAATGTTATTCGATCTATGAAGCTTTCTTTTGTCAGCATCTCCTGGGGAAGGCACTCTGATCCTTCCCGTGGGAGTGTGGGGGCATGGATGTGGCCCTAGGCTGCTGGTGACTGTGTGTGCCTCCCCTCTCTCTGTCTGTACTGTATCTGACTGCCCCAGTCTGTCTGAGATTGTTACCTGCTGCGCCATCCCCTGTGTTCGTGTTCTGAGTTCCATTAGTCTTCAGGTGGAACTAGTAGAGATTAGAATTATCCAGACATTATATGTAATAGCTGCTGCTTTAAGCTATTCAGAGTCCTGTATTCTCTAAACTCAGCAGTAAGCCAGTTTAAAATAGTTAATTTTTATGCCACATGATGTAAATAGCCTTTGAAAAGAAAAATGATAAAGAATGTAAACTACTGAAACTTTTTTTACCCATCAAACGTGGGGTTGGCATCAAAAATCAGTATATACTTGTAAAGTCGTGTGGTAATTGGTATAAAAAATTAAAAAAAAAAAAATGCTGTGACCAAGCATTTCTAAAAACCATTCTCATGTTTACTGGGGGAAATGACTGTTTGCTGGTGGAACCACACGCTGCACTATTGTGTTTCTGAAAGAAGAACGTGGGTCTAGAGCTGTGCTGTCCAGTGTGGCTGCCACTAGCCATGTGTGGCGATTCCAATTCATTAACTTGAAATGGAAATAAAAGGTTCAGTTCTTTTGTGACACTCACCCCATTTCAGGTGCTCAGTAGCCACATGTAGCTGCCATACTGGACAGAGCAGGCCTAGAGGAACCGTCATGGAAAGGTGTATCACTCTATAATAAAGAAATGCAAGCTGTAGACCAATATATATTACAAAACCTTACAGAAACAGTAAAAAGCTTGGAAGCATACCCATTAAACTTGCCACACTGGTCATAGGGAAGCAGAAAGGTAATTACCCATCTCTGCATTTTCTGAATGTTAAGATAATCGTGTGTTACTCTGTATTAAAAATAGTAACATCATTTAGATTAACACGCAAATTCCCCCTTTCTTCTATGGCCCCGGAACAAGTAGGCAGATTTCTTACGAGAACTGTTTTATGACCAAACTTTTTGTTTCTGGCAATGGTTTAGGACTGTCATTTCCCGTTGTCGTGCATTAGTTAACCCGTCACTGACCATTCTCCCAACAATGAAAGTGCAGCTAAAGAGCAAATTAAGCTACTTAAAATTATAAATGTCTATTAAGTGTCTATATTCAATGAACTTAAGAATAGGCCACTTTTTATTCTAAAATAAAGATAACATTTATTATCACAAGTTGCATAAAAACAGACAGCTTTTACAAAAAGGATTTTTTATAGAAAAATATGTTTGAATACATGTGATATTTGTAGGAACTCCATATTATCGCTGTATCTCCAGCTAAAGCTTTAAAGAAACTATATTTCTCATAATCAAAATATCCAATATTTACCACATACCCATCTTTGGAAAAAAGTTCTACTGTTTCCTGAACAAACCAAAGCATTTACTCACTAAGTTACATTTCCATGCCTGGTGGTCACCAGTATACGTGGTCAAACAATCACACATGATAATAACTACAGACGGGTTAGGGACCTTGTAGATTATTTAGTTCACCCCTCACTTTACAGAGCAGGAAATCAAGGCCAGAGGGGTTGAGGGCCCCACTCCAGCGGTCTTTCAGTTAATTCTTAAGTAATCACAAAGATTTTAAAAGAAAAGTTAATGATTTTACTCACATTTATTCCCCTGTTCAGAGAATATATTTCTCATTTATTCGGATTAAACACCACCGAAATGGTATGAAAGCTCACTGTCAAGGGCACTTGGGTCAAACACTGGCTCCGCCTCCCAAATGACTCAAATGACTTTGTCCCAGGCAATTGGCACACCTTTCCCTAATCGTTTACTTGTGCAAATTGATACTGTCTGTCATTGCAATTGTGGGCTTGTTATGTGAGCTAGTTACACAGGTAACTGTCATTTCAGAGAACTGAGGGTTTTTCTTTTCTTTGATAGACTCCATGACAATTCAAAAGGTCAAAGGACTGCTGTCACGTCTTCTCAAAATTCCTGTGTCAGACCTTCTGCTGTCCTATGAAAGTCCCAAAGTAAGTTGCCCAGCAAAACACTATCAAGCTTAGTTCCTACAGTGTGACATGCTCTTACACTGAGTCTCCACACAGCACTGATTCTAAATGGAGACCACAGACCTTGGGGGCGGGGGGTGTATACAAAATGCTTGGTTGGATCTGTCTTAATCACTCCTCCCCAACCCTTTGTTCTCATTTTAGATGCCGGGCAGAGAGATTGAACTAGAAAATGACCAACAGTCATTACAGTTTTATTCTGTGGAAAATGGAGATTGTCTGTTAGTACGATGGTAACACCTAACTAATAAAACTCAGACTAGATTGTGTATTGTGACTGGGTTCATTAGACAAATGATTTATTGGAACAATTCTACTCTCAAAAGAAAAGCTTTTATAACTTGCCTAAGTATAGAAAAGACCGTACTTTTCATTGCAAGTGACCATTTCTACGCTTGTATATAATAGCAATAAAGGTTTTGCACCTACTAATGATTTTATTTCACATTTATTTTATAGCTCATGACTGTACTTCATTGTGTGATTTTTATATCAGATATAAAATCTGAACACAGTTAATGTCTATCATAAGACCAGCTTTAATGGAATTCTCTATTGATACTACTAGTTTAAAAGGTTACTAAAATGATTTGGTTGGTCATTTGGGGAAATGTCCCTTAAACTTCGGGATGCATACCCCCTACTATATGAAGTATGTGTTATGATCTCTCTTCTCAACTGTACTATTTTTAGAGTACTCACAAAAATTAATTACATGCTTTTCCCTACACCTAAAAGATTAGCAGCTCTGATCGAAATTCGCTTACATTAGGCAATGACAGGAAGAAAGCAAAATTCTTTCAAAGTGTCAAGTATTTAGAAATATCTTTCCCAATGTCACTAAAACCCTGAGAGGTATCTGACTTATATTTACAAAAATTTAGCTTTTTTTTTTTTTTTTAACAGAAGTACTAACCTGTGACCTTCAGGATTTACATGAAATGTCAAAAGAAAAGTTGGATTAGTCTACTTAATAAATGAACCTCAAAACCAAGGTCCAGAACTGAGAATTACATTGGTTCTTTTTCAAGTTTAAGTTGCCTACTTCATTCAGACACCCACAGAATCTAACATTATGTCCAGAAACCCCAAACTTTGGTATAAGTGACCACTGCTCATAAATGATCACAAAGCCATTTCTGTGAGTTGTTTTTGGCCCGTATTAGGCTACATGGAGAGCTATGCTGCAATCCAGGCTGAAATTCCAACTCGGTTACTAATGATCTCTGAACAAGCCAAGTTTTAACCAAAAATGATAGTGAATCACCTGTCAGGATTTAGAAATATTTTTTCTTTTATAAACTATTTGGTATTTTTCAAATCATCTTCCAACACATGAATACAGTTTTTCTTATGCTACAATATCAGTTGATTTTTAAAAAGGAAACTTTGTGCAAACATTAAGAAATACCACACTGGTTTCAGAAGGGCCAGCCTAGAACTCTGTTCCTGAAGGATCATACAATCCCTGCCACACCTTGGCTGTCCTCAGACTCACACCCAGATTACCATTCGCCTACCCTCGTCTTTAAACACTGCGAATTAAGTCACCATCATCTTCCTTCACACTGACAGGGGTCACCACACAGCTCCTTCAGTTTCCACAGTTCTGTCAGCTCCTGCGCAGAATACTGAGGGGAAGACAGCATGCCCGGTTCACAACTCTTCTCACACAGCCACAGGCTGTCCTGTTGCGAAACAAAACGAAAGCTGACTGGGGAGCTGTGATGTGAAACTATGTGAGGACAACGCGGGCACATGGGCGCTTCTATCCCAGGGAAGCTGAGGTAACTGCAAAGACAACTCAGTGTGTGAACCCACTTGGTGTTTGTGGGGTGTGGGGAAGGCGCCACATGCAGTGACCCTGCGGCCCTGGAACACAGAAACAGGCAGTGTGTGCATTAAGAGACAGCAAAGGGAGCTCTATGAAGACAAGGTCTGGAAACAACAAATGGACAAATGGAAAGTTTTATATTGGCTATTATACAAAAGGTGGCTACACAGCATTATGAGTGACAGCAGCTCTTCTGATGGAATGCTTAGAAGATTCTGGGGATTGCACCAAGTGCTTTATAGTATTATCTAATTTAATTCTCATCATAATCCTGTGAGATAGGAATTATTTCCCTTTTACAAACTAAGTGAAGTACTGCAGGAAGTTAATGTAGGTAAATTGATGCCGAGTTGGGAGGATAAAAAAGGGGGCCTGTCAAGACTCCTCACAACAGGTCCTTAACGATCAGCCCACCTCCCAGCTCCATGGAATCACTTCTGTTCCTGGCACTAGAGCAAAATATAGATCCAGAGAAACCATCCAACCAGAGAACATAAAAATGCTGGATACAACCTCAAACATCTTCGGAAATTATACTGGAGTAGAATGTGCTGGAATTGGCATGGGCCTTGGAGCCTCTGCCTTGCCCAGGGCCAGGAGACTGACCAGAGACTGCCACAGCCAGCCAGCACCCCTGAGGGGTGAAAGCCTGGGGGTATTAAGAAAACCAAGCTAGGGAGGAGGCTTAGCTGTCTCCACTTGGGCCCTGGGTGCGATGGAAAGGGGTCTCCTGAGCATGGAACCACAGCCCGCACTCGGGTGGGTCTTTACCTGGAGTCACATTCTGTAGAGCCCCCAAGTCCCAAGTCAGACATGTAAAGTGCTCATGGACGGGAACACCCGTAGGTAGGTGCGTGGCAAAAAAGATGTAAATCCTCTCCGTGGAATGCCTTTTAAATACAGACCCCCACCCCCCCTTTTCCAAAGAATGTGAGATCACAACAAAAAAAGTCTCTCAACACATCAGGAGACAAGCTCCATAAGGAATAGTCTACAGAGCCCACAAACTACAGAATCAGACCCGCAGAGACCAGACACCAGAATGATCAGATAGAGTTCTGTTCAACGTGAAATAACGTCAGAGGTAGGACTGAAAGTACAACAAAGGAACAGAACTGTCAAAGCTGACGAGTAGATGGGGTTGATTTCTGTTCCCCCCGCAAAGTGGGGGTGTATTCTGGGCTCCAGGTGCTATGCAGGGCTCCTTCTGTCCCCTGCACCTTCTCTGGCCAAAATGGAAGCAAGAATCCAGAATTCAACAAAATCTCTGCCTGCTTTCTTCCCAGTGCTCTGTTTTCCATTTCTGATCCATGGAGATTCAGTTCTTGTTTTTCTAGCTCAGTGATCAGCGTATTTTAAAACCTCACCATATTTTATCCACCATTTTATCTGCATCAGTCAGAAGAGTGGAAGGTCCTTGGGCCACCCACCACACTGCTGCAAACTTGAGTCACCTGAAACTTCCATTCAAAACATTTCCTTGTGGTTTAAACTCAGAAAAATATTGGCTGAGTACCTCGGTGGATTATTGTGAATTAAATCAAGAGCACAGTTACTGATGCTAAAATATCTTCACTGTTCCTTCCTCAACTCTCCAGAATCAAGGCCGGCCCCACTCAGACCTGCTTACCTGGTATCTTTTGGGTCCTATGGCTGCCATCCAAATGCCCATGCTTACATCTTCACCCTGTGCATGCATCAGAAGGTTTAAATGCAAAAGTTTAAATGCTGTACAATCTGTAAAGACAGTGCCATGACCATTCCCTTAATAAATTATTTTTATGCCTCTTTGTTTTGTAATTTAACATGAAAATCCAAGCCTATGTTAACACGGACAGAGTAAAAGCTAGTGGCTTTAACACGAACACCACACATCCTATAAAAGTGGCCCGTCTACTGCTCCCGTGGACCTTAGGCCTCCGGCACTAATAGTGTGAGACCCACTGGATCTAAGAATGAGGCGGAGCTATTCCTGACATGGTCCCCAGAATCAGCAAGAAGAAAGCACCTGCTTATTATCTTCCCTCTTCCGAATATAAATCTTTATACTCCTCCAGGGACTAGTAAATATAGACTGAAAAGATAGTAAGGAGGCTCACAAAAGGGTTTAGGAGTAGAATTTAGAGCCCAATTGAGGGACAGGAGTGTCCCTAATTCCTGAGAAGTGATTCCTCCAGAGGAGTAACACGGTCCTTCCCACGGGAAGCTGGCCCGGCTCTCGGATGGGATACCGGGCGGGATGGGTCCACTGAGGCCAGGAATCCTCAATTACCTGATAGGTCTTTAGCCTCCCCGCGTTGCTGGCCAGCCAGTGGACGATGTCCCTGGAGACCACATATCCTGACCCGCACGCAAAGGCAGGGTAAGCAGGGCTGGGGTACTCCAGCTCCTGCCACTTTCCGGTGCGGTCAACTGCCCAATTCAATCTGAAACTGAGATTCAAAATCAGTTGGCTTTTTTGTGTTGGTCTGAGTGATACATCCTATCACTGTTAAGCTTGCCTCCTTCATTCTCACTACAA
Organism: Rhinolophus ferrumequinum; assembly: GCF_004115265.2. Taxonomy (NCBI): domain Eukaryota; kingdom Metazoa; phylum Chordata; class Mammalia; order Chiroptera; family Rhinolophidae; genus Rhinolophus; species Rhinolophus ferrumequinum. The sequence continues at coordinate 22,627,371 of NC_046310.1, read as the reverse complement.
AGGATAAGATGTAGAAGCAAGAAAAGAGTGAGAAAAATTGTTTTTATTTTTTTAGTCTAAGGAAAGGAATTATTTATCTAGTGGGTGTTTTATAAAGATCAGTATATCAAATTCTCTCAAAGTTGCATTTGTGGAGTTTTAGAATGGAAAGTACATCATCTTGTATGTATATGCTAAAAAAAAACTTCACTAATCCATACTGTATTGCTGAAGAAACACAGAAAATACTTTCAGAAATGTGTCACAAGTTCATCCTGACACATAATGTACAGCAGCTTCCAATGTGAGCAGCTCTCCTTTCGTGGGCATGAGCAGAAAGGCCCATCGTCTTCCCTCCTACGTTACCTCACGTTTTCCATTTTAAAAAGTGTTCCCCCTCTAACTGTAGATTAATAAACTACAGTGACCAGGAGCCTAATGGGGAAATTTCCGATATCAACCACATTTTTCTTATGAAGAATGACATGTATGTGTCATTCTAAATGAATTCCCTTTGCTCAGATACACGAGTGCCAAGGGGCTAAGGACGTCAACTTACTTTCCCCACCAAAAGTTAGGACCATCCAGGTTCTTGTGGGCAATTCTGTTCAATACAGCTTCCAAGTCTACGTAACAGTCGTCATCCGTCTTTAGTAATAAATCAAAGCTGGTTGTTTCCACAGTCCTGTTGGCAAACAAGGGAAATGAATGTCGGTGCCTCCATACAAGGAAACAAAACAATGCCTATGTGGTCACATTTTAATTAAAAACTGACCCTCTGCTCCCTCTACACTTTTTCATTCTCTTACTCCTCCAGTGTTGAGAACATGTGCTCTAACAGAATGCTGCTGCAACCAACTAACTACAAACGTCATCTGATTTTCACTATGCGGCCTAACAGAAGGACCAGGCCGATTTGAAAAGGTGCAAAGGAAAAAGAACACACAAAAAAGACGCGGCTTAAGTGGAACACAGGATCAAACAACTGCTTCACCGGTATTGCTCAAGCAGATTGTGGAATCCATTAAGTATCTGCGTTCTAATAAGAGGCTCAGGGTGAGGGGACAGGTGTCACACCTGGTCTCTGACACAGAACAACAATGTTGTACAACAAGCAGCAACAATGTGCTATTTATATCACACTCAGCTATTTTATGATTTTAAAAAGACCGATTTATAACACTGAAACACATTTTCCCTTGGAAATGATTTCCAGCAATTAAACTATTACAAGTGACCTTTTGGAAGGCACAGGAAGGTAACCTCATTTATCTAGACATAAAAAATATGTAATGACAACTAGAGACAAAACTGACACCTTATTTCACATTGCCAATCCCTATACATGTTTGTTAAAAATCCCAGAGTCTTCCTGGGAAACCAGTCAGACAACAGAAACCTGAATTTAAAAAATGAGGAGAGTTTCACTAGGTCCAAGCATGGTGAAGGTACCAACAATGGGTCCACACCAAACAGTATGACCCTGTGCTTCCACAGTTTCTGCCAAATTAACAGCATAAGGCATACATAACAGTTATTTGCTAATTAAGAGCTTTTGTGACAAAGGACACTGAGGTCACTGATGAATCAACTGAATAAAGAAGAACGAATAATGGAAGCTTTCATTTACGGAGCAGAGGGCAGACCGGTGGGATAGGCTGTGGGGAAGGGGGTCCCCAAACGCAGCTCTGGTTGAAGGTCGTGTGCTCATCCTGGAGGAGATGACGGCCCAAAACAGACCGTGGTGGGAGACTGACGGAGAGACTAAGATCCGAGACACGCAAGGAGGAGAGGAGAGAAGACTTAACCTGAAGGGAGGATCTAAAATCAACTTCTCCCACAGGGAGTCAGTCCCTACAGGACGTTGCAGAACTCCAGCACTGGTTTCCTAGTTCCTGGACCTCCACTCCCCCCTGCACCTCTTTACATCCTTGCCTCGGCCCCACTCACAAGGAATGCCCATTAGTGCTTGAGCTAAAGGAAGGTTCCTTTTCTTACTGCAGCCGGCCAACCTTAATCTGGTAGTCTAGACACATCCAAACTTCCAACTTTCCTATCTGCCCTCTACCCTCAGGATGATTCCAAAATTATATTAACTCTCCTACGACTATGAAACAATACCTTCCATAAACTAATCAGACCGGCTACCCCTCAGGCCCAGGGGATCACATCCATGGAGTACTTGATAATTTCCCACTCTGCCCAAGGCAACAGAGGAGAGAAAGGGACAGAGGTGGGCTCACCAAGAAACAAGCTCACTGATCAAGTTTTAAAAGAAATGACAAAGATATGAAGACACTTTACAGGTTTAGTCTAGACAGAGACCAGACAGTCTTAGGGGGCTCAAGAGCAAATTATGGGATCCTAGAGTAACTAATAATATTAACAACTATATCTATATATGTTATATATCTATATCTATATATGTATCTATATATATATATAAACTGTTACTATCACTATTGCTATTATTATTATAAAGATAAGAATTACAACTAAGACCCAAGAAATGCTGGAGAGTCTGGAAGTTATGATAGACTAAGTAAGGGTTGTTGAATTTTAAATAAAAATTTTGGAATTAGGGCAAGCAGTTTTCAAATGGGTGGAGCAGAGAAGGGAAATACAGTGTGGATTCAGTTGAACAGAATTCAGACCAGGAACCTGGTGTGAGTGAGTGACGGGATTTAGGAAGGGGGTATGAACACAACTGAACATGGGCCATTTTCAAACTCACTGATTTTCATCTCATGTTGGCTTGAGACAACCAAGGCAATGACTCAAAGGAATGACTTTGCCTCAAAGTGAATCAATTTTTGCCTGTTTGTTTTTGATAGATTCCTATCACTCATGTTATGGATGTGCTGCTCTAAATAAGAAAGCGGCGGCATTTTACAAGATCTACCCTGACAGAACCAGGATACAACAGATCATATTCCAGGTGTCTGGGGATCTTAGGTTGGTTTATTTTCTTAAAAAATCTCAGTGGTTTGATGTTGATAAATTGTTTCTACATCAAAAGAACAATAAAACAGTTTCTGGCTACGCGACATTTTTACAACCTACCATTTATAGAAGTTCAACAACTTAGCAGGAACATTTCGGTAAGTGTCGACAACATCCACAAAAACAATATCCTCATAGAAGCGGCTCTCCTCCTTCAGCAAAGCATCTTCCTTGTGGAGATTACTTATATGATCAACAAGTCTTCGAGGGCGAGAATGGAGGTTTTGTAAGAGAGCATCACCTTCTACAAAGGAAAAGTTGAGAGCTGGAGAAAAATGCTATTGCAAACTCAAGACCCAGACCTGTACCACAATGTACGCTGACACTCTGTTGCCACGGTAACCTAACAGGAATCCAGACATTAGGGACTCTGAGGTAGGGACACGGCGAGAGCAACCTGGCAGGACCTTTTGGGCCGAGGATGCGCAGACTGGAGGACTCAGTAAGTCCACTTGTAGCTATGTCCCCAGAGACAGTATTTTACATGATCACAAGGATATTCATCACAGCAGTGTTTGCAACAGTGAAAAAATGGAACCAACCCAAACGACCACTGACAGGAGAATGGCTAAATTGTGGTATATTCACATAATGGAATACAACAGTTAGAAAAAAATCAACCTGATCGTCCTCATTAAAAGGAATGGCAATGAAAAAGTAATGCTGAGAAAAAGTATGCTGCTCATTGATATGTGCAATGTGATACCATAGTTATCAATTATAAAATATTCTATTCAAAACTACATTAAAGATATGTACATATAGAGTAGAAAGTAGAAATGTAAGAATGGGAAGGGTACACATGAATGTCAGGACGCTGGCATCCTCTCGAGGGGAAGGGGAGACGCGGAGGGCCAGGGATCCCAGAAGGGAGGGCCTTCAACTGTATCTGTAATGCTTGCTTTTCTTTCTTTTTTTTATGGAAAGAAAAAAAGCAGATTTATTCCATAATTCTCTCTTTCTTAAAAAACAAAACAAAAAATCTGACAAAATGTAAACACTTAATTCTGAGCAATAAGTACATGGGTGTTTCTTATAGTGCTCTCTATTTTTGGTGTATTTATATTTCATAATAAAAATGATTACTAATGTGCTTACAAGACTTTACCACCTCACAAGGTAAATCATTTGTCACATTTATGCAGGAACTGTTTTCAGATCCTATGGATTTAATTAAGGAAGCAATTCTTTCACTAGGGCAGGATTTTCTCAAAGTACAGAAAATTTCTGAAAAACAAGAAAAGTGAGTGGCTGACGAGTGGGGAAAAGAAACTAAAATGTAATTTAGCACTCTACTTTTTCTAACTGCAAATGAACACTGGGGGAGGGGAGACTGAAGACCTACAGTCTTGGATTTCTGCCTCTGCCACTATCCATGAGATAGTGGACAAGCTACAAGTTTCTGGGCCTCAGAATTCTCATCTGTAAAAGGAGGAGGGGTTCTCAGGGATGCTTCCTGAAATACAGATTCCTAGGCCCCAAGCCTAAAGATCCAGCTGGTCTGGGTGGGGCCCAGGAATCTGTGTGTTTAACACGTGTAACTGATGCAGGTGGACCACAGACTACCCTTTGAGAAACACAGGCCTAAATGACCTTGGTTTCTTTTTAACCCTTACATCCTATTATAATATCCTTTCACTTTAATATAAAGATAAATACATATGATTTAACATTTGATACATACGATTTAACACTTGAAAGTTCAAGTGTCAGAAAATAGCAGTAACAGGAAAATGGTTGGTATCAAGGTAAGAGCAGAATTAAATACAGGCCTTTCAGATGAACAAATTACACATTTTGTTTTATATTACATATACCTGAAAAATATGAGTATAAAGTAATATATCTGTGTGTGTTTTAAATCTGATGATCTGTCTAGGTGTTGTTTAAATGAATCCTATGGTTCACAGCCTCTCAAAGTTTGGAGACATCAATCTATCTAAGGAGCTTGTTAAAATACAGTTATCTGAGCTCCAGCCCTGAAGATTTTAACTTTGTAGCTCAAGATATGGCCCAGCCAGAGATCTGAATGTACCATGTGACTCTTCTGAATGGCCCTTAGACCCTCAGATTTTAAAAAAATTAATTGCTATTCAGATTTTCTGATATACCCAGTACATGAGAAGGTATCATATTCATTTTCATTCCTTTATCCTAAAATTCGAGTTATTTCAGTCTTGTCTGAAAGGAAGTTTCCTCACCCAAACCTTATTCCTTTCCTTTAGCCTCAGTGAGAGAAACTCTGGCAAACATTCAGGGTGCACAGCTGGTGCCTGTAGGACGACTCAGTGCCAGAAGTCTCAAGGGGTCCCCCTCAAACTAGTGTTTCAAGACTCCTGGTGGTACTTACGTGAACTGACTGGCCAAAGAAAGGAAGCTGCTCCACATTCCGCCCGGCTGCATGCTGCACTGCCCAGGCCCCACGTGGGAACCGCTTTAACAACCTGCCTGACCTCTTAGCTGAGCTGCCCCAGGCTGAACTATGAGCCAGCCTCCTGCTGAGCTAAGTCAATACTTCCCTTGAAGGGTGGTCTCATAGTTTTATGAAAAAAATCTCTGGACTGAAACAAATTAGGCATCCCTAGATCTTAAATCTCTATTTCTAATGGCAAGTTTGTGGCCAAAACCTATGTACCTTTTCCAGCTTATCCTGGGGATGACATAAGAATACAAACAGTTCCATGAGGAAACAGTGCCTAAATAAAGATGCTAGAAATCTAAGAAGCCACAGCTGATTGGCAAAAAGAGGGTCTGCCCCGCCCCTGGCACCGCCTAAGACAAGGGTCTGCCCCCTGAAGACTTGCCTTTCAGGATCTGGCCTCTGCTGTCCCCAGTCCCTGAGAGCCTTCAGAGAGGCTGGGTCCTCACTTTTATATGAACCCATGGCCTGCAGAGCTCTGAGAGGTCAGACACAAGCACTACTGGGCACCCTTGCTCCAGGAGTGACGCTCAGGACAGGTGACCAATAACAACTGCATCAATAACAGGGTTTCTTTGTTAAAGATCACGACAGAATTCTCAGGAATTCACAGATGTGGATGTTTAAATGAGCTTTATTCAAGAAGACAAACACAGCCCCTCCTAATCCTATCATACATTCCCTTTAGTTTTAAAGACACGTTTAAGCTAATGCTTCTGACACTGAGATATATTAGTCATTTACAAAACTGAAGTAAGATAGAGATCCTACATTTCAATATTCACATTATGAGGAGAGAGAGTCCATGTGAAGCAGGAGGGAAAGCTGAGTCCACTGCACCACCTCCACCAGGGCCACATGGAGGAGTCAAAACGCAGCATTCCTGGGTCAGAGAAAAAACCAGGTTCTCTGTCTGACTGACAGGCAGCCCTGAGCGCACTACAGCCACAGGGCCTGGTCTACAGTTTGGCAGAAGTCTCCATGATCAAAGACACAGCCACACAAGGCCAAGAAAGCCCAAGGGTATTAATTTTTTAAGATCACCTTTACGGTGACAGATGCCTTCCGTCTACGAGAAGATGACAAATGTCCACTCTCACCACTTCTACTCAACACTGTACTGGACATTCTAGCCAGGACAATCGACAAGAAAAAAGGCGTAAAAGGCATCCAGACTGGAAAGGAGGAAGCAAAACTATCTCTATTCATAGGTGATGCGATCTTGTATATGGAAAATCCTCAGGTACTCACAAAACTATGAATAAATAAGTTCAGCAAGGCTGCAGCATGCAACACTGATTTCACGAGAATCAACTGTATTTCTGTACTTTAACAATCGACAATCTGGAAATGAAATTTAAAAAACAGTTCCACCTACAATAGTATCAAAAAGAATATTTAAGAATAAATTTAACAAAATAAGGGCAAGGCTTGTACTCTGAAAAACACAAAACATAACTAAGAAATTGAATAAAACCTAAACAAATGGAAAGGCATTCTATGTTCATGGATAAGAGACTTAATGTTAAGAAGGCAACACTCCCCAAAATGATCTACCGATTCAATGCAACCCCTTTCAAAATCCCAGCTGGCTGTTTTGCAGAAATTGACAAGCTGATCCTAAAATTCATATGGAAATGCAAAGAACCCAGAACAGCCAAAACAATCTAGAAAAAGAACAGAGTTGGAAGACACACTTCTTGATTTCAAACCTTACTACAAAGCTACATAAATCAAGACAGTGTACCTCCGGTGTAAGGACAGACATATAGATTAAGAGAAGAGAAGATTCCAGAAATAAATCTTTATATTTAAGGTCAGAAAGTATAGTAAATAGATAAGAGGTTGTTTAGGGTTAGAGGGAGGGAAGAATGAGGAGTTACTTAATGGGTCCTGGGTTTCTTTTTTGGAGCAACAGACATGGTCTGGAATTAGTGGAGATACTTGCAGAGCTCAATATACTAAAAACCATTTCATTAAACACTTAAAAAGGGTAAATTATGTGGTTTGTGAATTACGTATCAATAAAGCTTTTTTTAATTACAAAAAACAACAACAACATAACCTTTTTATGTCAAAGTACAAAGTAAGATTAGGTACATGAGATCAATACCAGCCAACTTACCTTGAATAGTATAAATAAAACCACCTGCAACTCCCTCCACACCTTCCATGAATTCATGAGGCAATGCACCCTCCCCAGCCTGAAAGAAACAATAGAAGTGCTCAATGTTTCATGACTAAAAATACATTTCTTATACTTAAAACTTGATTGGCAAACTTCATAAAGTGACTCCCAAACATATAAAGCTGTCTAAGCTCAGGTGCACTAGACTTACACTATCAGGATGACATCACTATACTCCTGCCTTTGTTATCTCATTACAGGTATATGCAGTAGTCCATACAGTGTTCAGAATTTCCAGCTTACACAGAATCATATATTCTTTTTTTTGTTTTTTAAAGTTTATTGGGGTGGCAATGGTTAGTAAAGTTACACAGGTTTCAGGTGTACAATTCTGTAATACATCCCCTATAAATCACATTGTGTGTTCACCACCCAGAGTCAGTTCTCTTTCCATCACCATATATTTGATCCCCTTCACCCTCATCTACCACCCTCCTCCCCCTTACCCTCTGGTAACCACTAAACTATTTCTATGTCTATGAGTTTTTGTTTCTTTACTTGTCTTATTCTTTTGTGGTTTTCAGTTTTATATCTCACATATGATTCTTGACTTTTTCTGTCTGACACTTCATTTAGCATAATAATCTCAAGTTCCATCCGTGTTGTCGCAAATGACACTTTCATCTTTTCTTATGGCAGAATAGTATTCCATTGTGTATATATACCACATCTTCTTTATCCAATCATCTATCGAAGGACACTTTGGTTGTTTCCCTGTCTTGGCCACCGTAAATAAAGCTGCAATGAACACTGGAGCACATATATCTTTATGGACTAATGTTTTCAGATTTTTTGGGTAGATACCCTAGAGAGGGATTACTGGGTTATACGGTAATTCCATTCTGAATTTTTTGAGGAACCTCCACACTGCCTTCCATAGCGGCTGCACCAATCTGCATTCCCACCAACTGTATGAGGGTTCCTTTTTCTCCACAGCCTCTCGAACACTTGTTATTATTTGTCTTGTTGATGACAGCCATTCTGACTGGCATGAGGTGATATCTCATTGTGGTTTTAATTTGCATTTCTCTGATGATTAGTGATGTTGAGCATCTTTTCATGTCTATTGGCCATCTGTATGTCCTCTTTGGAGAAATGTCTCTTCAGGTCCTCTGTCCATTTTTTAATTGGATTTTTTTTTGTTGTTGAGCTCTATGAGTTCCATATATGTTTTGGATATTAGTCCCTTATCTTGAACTTGCGACCATAATAGTACAAAAATCAATTTTATTTTGCATTGTAGCACCACCACTTAAAATTATTACCACTTTTGATTTCTTAGAGATTGAAAATCCCCATGAGTTCAGATGCATCTAGGCAGTTTGAAGGCAGGTGGCCACTCTGAGAAAAGCCCCTCAAGCAACCAGTTGTGACGGAGTCTGACTGATCGCTGATGCTGCTGAAGGGGCCTAGAGACAATGGCCGAGGAGCCAGCCACACGCCCGTGGATCTCTCAGCACTGCAGGCTCTTTTATTATCAGAGATTTACATCTCTTCACCTCACAGGTTACTCAGACAGAGGTGATTCACCTGTGTGTGTGGCACACCGAAATGGCACAGCTACCAAGCTGTCCTCCAGCTGCTGTGCTCTGGGTGAGATGTCGGTCACACTTCTGCGCAGTTACAGCGTCTCCTCTCCACACTCACGTCTCGACAGCACTACTGTCCAGTACAAAGCAATGTTCTAAAGCTACTGGGGAGACAGTGTCCTGAGGTGACTGTGGTGACATCGTTTAGAATACAGTGTGTAGCTGGATGTGGAGGTAACTACAAGTTGCATGCTATAGACTCCAGCTTTGGAGTTCCATAAAAGGCTGTATACTCCATTTTTTCTTGTATATGCTACACTGTTTTGGTTTGTTTAGAACTTGATTGTACTTTCTGTTTATTAACTTCTATCTAAAAGGTCACAGCTTGTCTTTTATTTTGGCTTTAAAAAGTTTTTAACATTATCACTTGCTGGCAAGGGAAGACGACTTAGGAGAAAACTTAAATTTGCACATGGGGTTTCTTAGGCTACTAAGTTACTTTTTTTTTTTAGGTTAGCTGAGTGTTTAAGCTCTCTTTAGCCCTCTACAGCTATATTCAGCCCTAAAGTGGACCACTTGAGTCTTTACATTTGAACCTAGTCCTCAACTCAGAAATAATTTGATTTCGTTTTCTGTAACCAACTCAATACTATAGAATTCCCACGTCTTATATATTTTTAAGTTTCACAGAAAAGGAGGCAAGATATCAAAAACACTGCCTTGAAAATAAGAAAAAAAAACACTATAAACTCCGTAAAACATTTTATCTTAAATAAAAGACTTTTCATAAGAAGGGAAGAAATCCTAAACGTGGTCACAGGGCTAAGTTTGTAAGTCCATATGAATTTGTGGATCTGCTTGTGTAATGTCCTTCCTCACTGGAGTACAAGGTCCGCTGTGGGCCAGTAACGGACCTGTTCTGCCCATCACGGTGCCTGGGTTACAACAGGGGTGCAGTAAAGGTTTTCTGAATGGGTAATAACATACCACATGATATTCATTTCAATTCAGGAATTAATTCATGTGAATAAGGTTAAGACTTAATGAAAATATACTAAGCTTGTGAGTTTAATTGCTAAGTGCTTTTCTAATCATTAGACTAGGGCATCCAGGAGAACGAAAGGCTGAGTCTATGATACCACCACAAACAGTATTTATTTCAAGGTCATCATATTAAGTTTACCTACACCTTCAACAAATTTGAATAAATGAAAAACATGAGATGCACAAATCCCAGCAATATAAGTGAAAGTGAATACTCAATCTTATTTCCAGTGCTTTCACTTGCAGTATTTTAACTAATATCCTACTATCAAGGTGAGACAGTGAATATTCTGAATTCTGTTAGCAAGAGTTCTTAATGTTAATACTATTGAGAAATAAAACGCCCACTTTTAAAAATGCACCGATCTTAAGGCAAAATTGTGTATTTGTTAACGGTGCAGTTACAAAACCATAGAACATTTGAGTTTTTCTTCTATACTATGGTCACTACATAACTTTTTACTCTCTGTGTTCTAAAACACACACGATTCCTTGTCCCATATTGCCTGGATTGGTATAAAAGTAAATTTAAAAACACTGTTACGGAATAAAAATGCTGAGGTATGCTATAACAACCTTTTAAAAAAAGAATGACTTACTGTAATGACTCTGAGAACTCCTCCTCCATCATTTACTGTCACTTGGTGGAGATTTCTTGACACGAGGCCCTGGAGGTCTTGACTCTCCCACACGATTGTACCTTCAAAGCTCTTTTGTGAAAGATGAAAAGTGAGTGGATTTCTCTATTGTTGTCATTTAGGTGTTAAATAAGTTTTAAAAAAAAGTTTATTTTTAAAAAGATACACAGGTTAACGTTTTTATCCCACAACTCTACACCACCATTGTTAACATTTTGGTGTATACCCTTGAGTCTGTTTTTTTTCCATAAACATTTAAAAAGACGATTACAAAGGGTACACAGATGACAATTTTGCATGCTGCTGTTTATCATTTCCCAGTGCATCTAAAGCATTTATTTCCTTTTGCTGTCGCAGCTCTTTTACAACCATTCTTTTTCATGTATGAATAACAAGCCATTGAGTGGATGCAGCCTAATTTACTCAAACATTTCCCTACAGTCAAACATTTGGACACTACCAAGTATCTACTGAAATCATGTGAGGCATGTTTCGGTGTCAAGATTTATTTTTCCCCAACAATTTGTTTTTTATTTAAAATAAATTCCCAGAGGTGAAATTACTGGGATAAGAAGAGAGATATTTTCCTGGATTTTGGTACACAGTGCCAAACTGTTTTTCAAAAGCAAATTTTACTGCTTTTTAGGGTTATTTGCAATTTATGAAAATGTCTTTCTGTGTACTCTTCCCAGTATGGGATACTAGTAAAGGAAAAGAAGTTTAAGCTAATTTGTCAGGTTAAAAAACCGATTCCTCATTTAATTGTGTTTCTTTGGATTTCTAGTGATGTTTATGAATCATATAGTCTTTGTCATGCTTCTTTGCCATTTAGCTACTAAATTTTATATCTTTCTTATTAATTAATCTGTGTGAGCTTTTAATAGATAATACTGTGTATGTTTTATATGCTAAAAACAGTCTCAGAATTGTTTGCCACTTATAGGTGTTTTTTTTTTAAATTCAGAGGTCCATACATTTTCTCTTATCAAATGGGACAAGTTTTTCCTTGGTGATTATTACCATTAAATCCTGAGCTGAGGAAGTTACGTTCCCCACCCCCAAGACCTGATACACATTTAAATTCTACCGTCTTCTAATTTCTCTGTGGTTTCCATTTCTAGTATCTGTGCCCTGCTGGCTCAGTACTGTTCAGGTCAACTCCATACCAGCTCAGAGAGGCTTCTCCAGAGATGCAGGAGAAGGCAGCCAACTCCCAAGTTCTATCACATCAGACTCCTTATTTTCTTAAAACCACTTAGTACTCTAATATTTCCTATTAGTTTTCTATTGTCAAACTAACAGCTCCCACTAGAAGGCAAGTACCACAAGAGCAGGGATCCTGTATGTCTGTCTTATCAACCACTATACCCCCAGCACCCAGAATGGCCTGACCTATAACTGGCACTCACAAATATGTACTTAATGTTGAATTCAAAATCAATTAGAATTAATTCTGGTAGAGCACATGAGATAAATGATACAGCTTTAATATTCAAAAAAATTTCATGTATTAAAATTAAGGGATAAGTGCTTTACAATAATGTCTCATTTAGCAAGCATTATAAGGAAACAACATGAAAGTGAATTTTCCAATAAGCTAGGCCAGTGGTTTGCAAGCTTTTTTTAAGCAATAAAAGTTCTCTATCAAAACAGATAAAAACACTGAAAGGGTCTGGGTTCCTCAGGCGGTCTGTCACTTTATATTCAGCTCATGTGCCTTAATCTTCATCACTTGTGACCCTCCTGATGCACTTGGTGGAGCCCTAGGGTTCCTCAGAGCAGAGCCTGCAGACACAACTTGTGTCAGCATTTCCTAACCTTTAAAAACAGAGAAAATGATAGCTGCCTCACAGGCCTGTTTGAGGAGTAGTGATAATGTATACAGCACAGTGTCTGCTCAGCAGAATACAGCTTTATCACCACCAGAGGAACACAGAAGTGAACTACCCCTTTAAGAGATTCCATTTTCCTATCTGAAATAGGTGCTGGTTATTTCTATACTTTCCCCGGTGGCCTTAACTTTCTACTGAACTTGATGTTAAATCTCAATTCTGTAATAGCAAAAAACATTCTCTCACAAACAGATACATGCACAGAAGGAAAACAAAAGGACTTGAAGAAATACACCAAATATGTAGGGAATAGATGGATGACATCATAGTCTTTTAACCTTTCTATATTTTTGTGAAGTTTTCAATAGTGAATATGTATTATTTTCATACTTTTATAACCAGGAAAAAAAAATCTTTTTTTTTTTTTTTAAGGAAAAAGTTTTAAACTAAACATAAATACACAACTAAATAAATTTGGGGTCAATCTGCTTTCAGATATGAGCCATTATTTAAACTTTTGAGTGTCTACTGTGTACCAGGCTGTGGACAATGTGTTTGAAGATTTAAAAAAAAAAATGAAACAGCCAATTTCTTGGAATAATCATAACATGCAATGATAGGGTCAATAACGAAAGAAAGTTCTGTGCTTGGGGAGGTCAGACAGAATTTTAGATGACTCTGAGAGCTAAGTTTGAAGGAGTGTGAGTCAGAAAAGTGGGAGGCAGGTCAAATAACACATCAAAAGGCACAGACTCGGAACAGCACCGCATAGTCAGAAAAATGGACAGCACTGCATATTGAGAAAAATGTTACGCAGTTTAGTATTGCTGAAGCACAAGGCCAAGGAGAGGTGGAAAGTAGGCTGGGGGTCGGCTGTGTCTGCTATAGAAAATCTGTCCTTTACCTAAAAGGCAGCGGGAAGCACTGAAGGCTGAAAGTATAAGAATGACACAATTGTATCTGCGATTTTAGAAACGTCACTCCAATAATGGAATGGCATCAGAACAGAGGTTGGTAGGGAAAGTGGCAAGTGGACGATTACAGAAGTCCAGGAGAGAATTATGTGTCTATCATTTAGAAATCAAGATCGCAAAGACACAAATAAATGGACAGATATTCAATGCTCATGGATTAGAAGAATTACTACTATTAAAATGTCCATATTCCCCCAAGCGATCTAAAGATTTCAATACAATGGCTATCAGAATTCCAAAGGCATTTTTCACAGAAATAGAACGATCAATCCTAAAATTCGTAAGGAACCACAAAAGACCCCAATAGCCAAGGCAATTGTGAGAAAGAAGAACAAAGCTGGAGGCATCATGCTTCCTCATTTCCAATTATATTACAAAGCTATAGTAATCAAAACAGTGTAGTACTGGCATAGAACACACAGATCAATGGAACAGAAAAGAGTCCAGAAATAAACCCATGCATCAGTCAACTTATGGCAAAGGAGCCAAGAATATACAACAGGGAAAGGACAGTCTCTTCATTACGTGGTGTTGGGAAAACTGGAGAGTCACATACAAAAACAATGAAACTGGGCCGCTATCTTACAGCATACATAAAAATCAACTCAAAATTGATTAAAGGCTTTCCTACCTTGGGCCTGGCAGAATGGCTCCTGAAAAGGGCCATTTTGCCATCAACGAGATAGTGACCAGAGAATAATACCATCAACATTCAAAGAGCATCCATGGAGTGGGTTTCGAGAAGCGTGCACACAAAGAGATCCAGAAATTCACCATAAAGGAGATGGGAACCACCAGACATGTGCACTGACACCAGACTCAACAAAGCCCTCTGGGCCAAAGGAAGAAGGAATGTCACGTACTGCATTCTGGTGCGATTGTCCAAAAGGCATAACGAGGATGAAGTCTCACCAAATAAGCTCCATACATTGATTACCTATGTACCTGTCACCATTTTAAAAAGTCTACAAATAGCTAATGTAGATGAGAACTGCTGATTGTCAAATAAAGTTATAAAACTGCCTCTCAAAAAGGATTAAAGAACTGAATGCAAGACCTGAAACCATAAAACTCCTAGAAGAAAACATAGGTAGTAGGCTCCTTGACATTGGTCTTCGCAATGATTTTTTTGGATTTGACATCAAAAGCAAAAGGGACTACATCACACTAAAAGGCTTCTTCTGCATAGCAAAGAGGACCATCAACAAAATGAAAAGGCAACCAACCAAATAAGAGAGAGTATTTTCAAATCAGATATCTGATAAGGAGTTAACCTAAAATGCACAAACAACTCAACAGCAAAAAACAAAAACAAAAACTGATTAAAAAAAGGCAGAGGATCTGAAGAGACATTTTTCCAAAGAGGACATACAGATGGCCAACAGGTACATGAAAAGATGCTTGACATCACTCATCATCAGGCAAATACAAGTCAAATCACCATGCAATGTCACCTCATACCTATTCGAATGGTTATTATCAAAAAGACAAGAAATAAGAGTTGGTAAGGATGTGGAGAAAAGGAAACCCTCGTGACTGTTGGTGAGAATGTAAAATGGTGCAGCCCCTATGGAAACCAGTATGGAGGTTCCTCAAAAACTTAAAAATAGCAATAACATTTTTATGCAATAGCAATTTTATTTCTGGGTATTTATTTGAAGGAAATGAGAACACTAACTTGAAAAGATATATGCACCCCCATGTTCACTGCAGCATTATTTACAATAGCCAAGACACAGAAACACCCTAAGTGTCTACTGATAGAGGAATGGAGAGACACACACACAGAGGAATATTATTCAGCCATTAGTAAAAGGAAATCTTGTCATTTGCTACAACACAGATGGACCTTGAGGACATTATGCTAAGTGAAGTCAGACAGAAATAAGATAATAACCACAGGATCACACTTACATGTGAAGTCTAAAAATTAACAAACAAACAAAACCCCAAACTCAAAGATACGGAGAACACATGGGTGGTTGCCAGAGGTAGGGAGTGGGGTGGGAGAAATGGGTTAAGGTGATCAAAGGTACAAACTTCCAGTTATAAAATAAATAAGTTCTAGGGGTGTAATGTATAGTATGGCAACTAGTTAATAATACTGTATTGTGTATTTGAAAGTTGCTAAGAAATTAGATCTTAAAAGTTCTCATCACAAGAAAAAAATTTATAACTATAGCGATGCATGTTAACTAGACTTAACTGTGGTGATCATTTTGAAATATATATATATACAAACATCGAGTCATTATATTGTACACCTGAAACTAATTAGTTTTATGTCAATTATAAAATTTTTTTATCTCGATTAATTATATCTTTTTTTATCTCGATTAAAAAAAGACTACTCTCTGAGTTGAACTAATTAAATCCTTAAAGGAAATAATGCTTCTGAAAACTGGGAAGAGCTCTAAAAAAGGAGC
Source organism: Rhinolophus ferrumequinum (assembly GCF_004115265.2). Classification (NCBI taxonomy): domain Eukaryota; kingdom Metazoa; phylum Chordata; class Mammalia; order Chiroptera; family Rhinolophidae; genus Rhinolophus; species Rhinolophus ferrumequinum. The sequence continues at coordinate 22,611,339 of NC_046310.1, read as the reverse complement.
TTAATTAGTAAAATTAACATCTTAATATATTAACTGGCCACTATAGGAAAGCTGGGTTAAGAGTGAAATTTTGGCAATGTAGTTATGTCCAAGGGGAGAAAAGACCCAATAATTGAAAGATATAAAGCGTTCAGGTCACATCCTATCTGACTGAGCTGAAACACCTACCTTCCACTTTTGTAATAGAACTCAATGCCCAAGCTAAGCATGGTTCAAATTCAGTTTTTCAGGTGCCTGACATACCAAGAAGGAGGTTCCTAATTAGGGGTCATGAACTTTTAAATCACTCTGCTAAGCTAACACTCATTAAAGATGAATGAATTGACATTCTGGTTGACACTGATCTTCTGTGACTTTATATATATAGTATCATTCTATGAGAATCTGATCATCTCTAAGTGAGCTAACTGGAAAGGTCAGTGCTAAAATCTGAAGCCAAGTCCTAGACCCTTGACTGAGTGAGGCTGCTTTGGGTTCATCACGTGTCTTTCTCTTGCCTATGGTATACTCTCCTTTCTTCTAAAACTTCAATAGTGCTCAAGTTTAGGAGAGAGAACTGACAAGATCTAACGAGTGACTGGATATGAGGGTTGAGGATCAATCCCATGATTCTGGTTTGGGTGCCTGACAAAAAGGAGATCTGTTATCCAAGAGGGAAAACACAGGAGGAGATGAGACTGGGTGGGATGGAGACCCTATGACCACTGGAATGCCCACGGGACATTCCAATGGGTAAGTTCAGTAGGCAGCTGATGTGTGTAGGGAGTTGAGTTCTTGAGAGAAATCTGGGCTGTAGTTAGATTTAATAGCTATCAGCAAATGGCTGGTAATGAATGAAATTCACTAAAAAGAATGAGTAAGGCTGAATATTAAATCCTAATGATTAACATTTAGGAGGAAAGCAAGTGAGGAGGAGATAATAAAGTACATCAGGAAGGAGAACGGGGCCAGATGTGGCAGAACCAAAAGTACGTGAATCATACAAGACAAAGAGAAACTGCGATCAACAAGGCAAAGGACAAAAAGTGTCCCTGCAGTTGGCAGTTTGGTCACTGGGAATCTTAGCGAGTGTTGTTCCAAATGAACCATACCAAAGCAAAGCTATGATGACCAAATAAAAATGCTTTGCCTTGAAACTAGAAATCTAGAAAACATGATGACAAAACAAGTAATTCGTTGTCCTGTCCACTCAACTGGAACTTGGCGTTTGACTTGCCATTTCCCGCTGGCTCCATTTTGTTTGTGACGGGCTCATGATACATCAACAATGTTGACTAAACTGAGTAATTACCAGAACTCACTGGCCTGAAAAAATGATCCTGGTTTAATTCACTGAACTTACATAACCTAGAAGTTGTTTTGTTATTAAGGATGGGAGGAGCTGTATCTTCTCTCCCTCCCCCAGCCTGTTCCTGCTCCGGTCACAGTTGAATTTCTATTCTCACTTCTCACAGACCTACTTTCTACTCGCGGACACAAAGTAATCATAAAGCTAGGAATCTCTTCAGATGCAAAACAACTTGTTTATAGCAATTCCCTGCTAAGATCATAAGATCAAAATAAAACTTAGGAAAAACAGCATGGTATATAGGCTGGAAAATGAGCTCATAAATTACCTCACCCATAAGGTAAGCAAGCTATCTGCAACCCCTTTCATGTGCTAATTCTTTTGTGTCCTATTTCTGATTTGTCATCCAAACCACACACTGGCTGAAATATACAGTACTTTTGTGCCTGTAACCATAAACAATTCTTGTGGACTGGAGAAATGAGTCCATCTACAGAATTTTAACTTTCCTAAGAAATAAGTATATAAGTACCCATAATGTTAACAATTATGTCTCTAGTGACTCAAGTGAACAAAAATAGTCTTTTTATTGAAATCAGTTACAGGTTTCAGCTGCACTATTGAGGAAAATACAAAATTAGAGAAATAAATATTTTAAGAGAAACACACAGCAGTCTCCATTTAAATCCGTGACCCCCATTGAGATTTATGCGTTAGTGAGTCACTTGATGAAAACATTACAAGAGATCTGCTTCCTTGACAAGCTACACTGCTGGCATGTTTCCCTAGTAGACTAGAAAGTGTTGGAGGGGTAAGATGAACAAAGCACCTCCGTTCCCTCTCCAATGGCAGAAATGATCGTTTCTTCCTGGCACTGCTGCTGTTGGGCAGGCCCCACTCCTCACGGTCCGTTTTTCTGTGTTAATGAGCCCCGTTAGGCTTGAGGCAGCAAAAGAATCATCTACGTAAGATTAAACGTGGTGTGCCAGAGGAAAGAATTGTTTTAATTTTTAAAGTTTATTTTTTTCTTTTTATAAAGCTAATATATATATTTACTATGGAACACTTAGAAAATACTAACAGATAACACAAAAAAGAAGAAAATGAAAATCATCCATAATCCTGCCCTCCCCCCACCCTGGTGTAGCCACTGTTAAGTAACTGCAAGGTTTCTAAAAGAAAAAACATTACTCAGAAGTAATGAAAAATCAAGTCAATTTAGCTGAAAGCTAAAAGCGAAAAAGCTCACAAGGCTACAGGCATTAAAGTCTTAACAAAAACGGCCACTCACTGTCTGGCTGAGTACTTCCCGTCATTGGCACCTACTGCCAGAGACATCACCCAGCACACTGGCAAGGAAGGGAACCCCTGGCCCCAACCCAATTTTCATTTGGAAAAAAACTTCAAACCTACAGAGAAGTTAAAATTAACACCCAAATCCCCTAGACTCACCAACTGTTAACATTTGGCCACATTTGCTTGATCTGTGTACACACACACACACACATACACACACACACATACACACACACACACACTTCTGTTGTTGAATCACTTGAAAGTAAAATGCAGATATCAGGACATTTCACCTCTAAATTCTTCAGCATGTTATTTCCTAAGAACAAGGACATTGTAAGGGAAAGTAATATTTTTGTGGACTATTCAAAATTTGTAATTCTTTCTATTGATGGGGAAACTGACCTTAAAATGGTTCCCTACTACGTGGAACTGCCCTAAAATGGTGGCCCGAGCGGAGAGAGAGGTCCCCAGCCTAAGCCCCAACCCACTTCCACATAACCCTCTCCAAGCCACACCCCGAGCCAATCACCAGATGACACCTACTCCTTCCCCGACTCAAGGAAGTCGCCAACCCATAAAAACCTGCTCAAAACCTTGCTAGGGGCTCAGTCTTTTGGGAAGGGTCCCGCTGACTCCACAGGTGTAATAAAGCTGACTCTTCTAACTCTGAGTGCCACTTGGGTTCTTTCTGGTCTTGGATTCTGCAACACTACATTCTAAAGTACTAAAGCTTATTTTCTTCCTCTTTGCCCCATATTGTGAAGGTTTTCCCCTGGGCACCACCGACACTGTGGGTCCAATCGTTTGCTGGGGGCCGGCCGGGGCACCGTGGGGTACGAAGCAGCTTCCCTGCCCCCCTCACTGGATGCCAGGTCACTCCACACCCAGTCTAACAACTGCAAGCGCCTCCAATCACTGCCACATGTCCCCCAAAAAGCAAAGTGCCCCTGCTGTTAAAGACCAGGACCCCCAATCCAGACGAGTAGCACGGGGGTACTGAGTGCCCACCGTGTGGCAGCATGCCCTACCCATTCTACATGTATCAAATCAGCCAGCCCCAGACGACCCTCTGACCTGGGCTGTGCAGCACCTCTGCCTTACAGGGAAGACACACACACAGTGAGAGGAAGTAGCCTGCACGAGGTCACAGCCGCCGAGTGGCTGAGCAGGCTGTACCCCAGGTACCCGCTCAGGCACTGGCACTTAAATGTGCCCACACATCTTACTCCCAGACGCATCATTTTTCTCTTTCCCACTCATGACAGTCCTCCTAAGTCTTTTGTGAAAATCAGCGCTACATCAGGCTTCAGACCGTTCTGTCTAACAGCTAACACAATGCTACTGCTCCCGGTCTCCTCAGAATAACGGTTCTCGCCCTTTGGGAATCACACAAAGTCTGAGTTAGGTTCTGCTCACGCTAGTTCTGAGGAAATGAAGGACTCTCATCAATGATTTGCTTCGAACCGAAAGGAGCTTCCCAATTAGTTAAATTAGGAAAGTAACTTCCAACGTGCCTGGCACACAGTAAGCAAAGCAGAGTATCAGTGTTAGGTCTTCTCTCCCCACTGGGACGCAAGCTGCTTTATGCTCAGAGATCTTTGTATTGTATCCTTATATAGCTCCACTGCTTGCCACATACTAAGTCCTCAATAAATATTTTCCGAGTAAAAGAATAAACAAACCAAAGAATGGCTTCCTTCAAACCAGATGTCCCAAAACTTGGCCAACACACCTCACTTAACAAAGAAAAAAGTTCATATATGCAATTTTAAAAAGATATAGGAAAACAGGCATTCTCATATAATGCTGATGATTATTCAAATTGATACAAACTGCTAAACTGCCCTCCAGAAAACAACCATATGCCTTACAAATGTGTATAAATTTGAATCAACAATTCATCCTAAGAAAACAACCAGTTACATACACAAGGGAGGTGTAAGGATATTCACTGTGGTCTTTTTAATAACACTGAGAAATCAGAAATATTTTCTGGTGTTTTGGTTTTGCGTTTAAAAGTTTTTAAATGGAAGCTCATCTATAGGTAAAATAAAGGAGATGCCTTTGACAGAAAGCATACACAGTTTCAACTACTGGTATGTGACTCCAGAGTGCTACAGCATGTCAAAAAATGTGGGGTTCTGCTGTTGTGTTAAGTGTGAACAGCCCCTAAGGCGGGGGCAGAAAAACGTCTCCTGCTTAGTCAGCAGGGCTGGTCACCTGTCTAGCTTCCACATCTTACCTCGGCTTTCATGCTGTGCGCGGAACTGCACAGCTAATCTAAAGTGACTCCCAGAACTGTCTGGAAAACTGACCCCTCCTGTGGTTTCAGAGCACGGAGATCAGGCGTGTGCTTGGACTAGACTGAAATGGCCCGAAAAGGCAGAGGGTGATGGGTGGACAACCTGTTCACACCCAACGGTAACCAGGTCGCAGCTCCACTCGGGGACCGCAGGGGGCACCTGGGGTCCTGCACCTCGAGGGACCGGAAGGTGGCAGTTATGTTTTCAGACATCTTCCACAGCTTGGAGAAGTTTAATTTACCTTGGAAATGAGGCCGATCTCTTTGCCATTATTCTGTCTGCACTCCCTCACCCCCTTTCTTTAGATAAGTAAATTACTATCCTTTGTCCTTACAATAGCCATGCTGTTTTAAGCACAAAGGATAGGAATTTACTTACCCTACTGCACTAACTAAGCCAAGGTAACGTGCAACGCTTTTCACAAAGTGTGGTTTGGGAACCTCGAGGCCTGGTGAAGCCCCTGGAGCTGGGAGCCTCTCCTACCCCTTGGAGACAGAATATCCAGCGCCCGCCCCTGAGAGCACAGCCCCGCGCCTGCGCCTACAGTCTGCACTCCACCCAGTACCTCTGGTAAGATGAACTGCTCCACAGGCTTGTACCACAGCTTGTTCACCTGCACACCGCAGCTTGGAGGACTAAAGCGAGCAATGACGAGGGCTTCCTACAAATGGGGGAGAAGGGACAAGAAAAATACTTCATGTTGGACACTGCATATACAACAAGTTTTCAAAACTGCTTACGTCTTGGTCAGCTAAATCCCCAGTGGTCCCAACCATGGTTACTAACACTGTTGTACTGTGGTTTAGGTATCATTTGGGTTTTCCAGTGCAACCATGGTTATTAAATAAAGATATTTAAGGTAACCAAAGTTGTTATGAAGTTCTAAACCACTAAACATAATCCATATAACCTTAAAAAAAAACAACCCACCTTGAAATGAGGAACATTAGGGTAAGTGTGAAGTGCTGTTAAATTAAGCCAGTTTACTAGGTTTAACCCCAAAGGGTTAAAAATAAACTGAAACATCACAGATTTCTACATGGAACAAAGCTATTCGGGAATCCCTCGTCCAAGAAGACCCTTTAGAAGAAAAAACAAAAAACGAAAAGGGACTATAAAAGAACGCTATTTCACATTAAGCGTGTTGCTTCCTTGGGTCCTTCCCAGTTTGTTTTAGGCAAGAACATTTCCTTATTTTCTTGTGCCCATTCTTATACACCAACTTACACATGGGAAACTTCTGTTAAAGCTATCAAGACCACGCAGAAGTTCAGAAATGGGAGGGGGGCCGTCTTAGTGGATTGTGTGTATTTCTTTCATTAACACCAGTTCTTAGCAACACGGTGGTAATACTTTTTGCATCGTGACTACCTGTGAACCCATTAGCATCCAGCTTAGATTAGGACAAAGACTGACTTCTCCTTGTCTAAAAATACGTCAACTAAAAGTTAAATCAACTTGATCAAAATTTTGTACATCTGAACCAAATACATAACAGTTTAAAAAAAAACTACATATACTAAGACAAGTGTATCAAAAACATTCAAGATTAATGCTAATTTCTAGATAAGGACGGAATTCAGTATATTGCTATTTCAGTTACCTATGTAAATTCAGTATTAATGAAACCTTTAACCTCAATAATACAAACTCCTGTACTTGAATAGCTTAATAAGTTTCTTCTCACTGTAATCATAATGGTAGGAATCTTCACGAGGACTTGTTCCCTCCCTCATATTTATGTCATTAAGCACATTTACAAACTACACGGATTCTTTAGGACAAACTGCAAAAAAGAAATTTAATCTTAGATTCATTTGTATATTTATTGTTGATTAGCATTGTACCCGTTAGTAACAATCAATATTAGCAATAATATAAAAACATTTTTAAAGATGCCTAAAAAACACGAACACAGTTCTGTTTCCAGTGACACCAGAACAATTCTGTAGATAACAATTATGAACACTGGACAAAACATTTAAAAAACTAATCTGAAAGCACTGGAATGCGAACAAGGCAGGCAGAAACTGGAGGAAAATCAATACTGTGAAGAAGAGATGGACAGTGGGTTGCCTCCCCGACACTTTACAGCTCTTTGTGTCACATTTTGAGAGGCAACTAAACAATTGAATTAAAAACTTGCACTCTTTCTGGCTGCAGAATGAGATGAAAGAGTTGGAGCAAACACATCAGCTGGAAAGTAATGAGGAAAAGCCCAGAAAGGAAAAGGTCATAGAGAGAGAGCCTAAATTCTTCATATAAATTCTGCACAAATCTGCGGCTGACTCATAAAACACACATTCAAAACAGAATCCAAGCAGCCCATATAAGTGCAAAAGAACTGAAAGGAGATTTCAGCTGCTGTCCATTGCAAGGGAAACAGTTTAAAGTCTCCAGTGTCCAGCTAATTTAACCATCTGCAAACCACTAAATACTTTTTCAAGAAATGTAACAGGATCCAGAGATCCTACAATGAATTATTCACAATATCTAGGATATAATCCAAAGTCACTAGCTCTAAAACAGGAAAATGTTATCTACACTCAAGAGTAAAGATATAATCAATAAAGACAGATCCCAAGATGACTCAAATATTAGAACAAGCAGTCAGTTTTAAAGCCATTATTATAACGAAGATCAGGACTGTAGGAAAAAACATGCTCAAAATGAATGAACACAGAATATTTTAGAGAAATTGTAACTATACAAAAGTATTAAATGGAAATTCTAAAAATAAAAAGTACAATATTTAAAATTAAAAATTCACTGGCTAGGTGTAACAGATTTGAGATGGTAGAAGAGTCAGTGAATTGAATTTGAATACAGATTAATAGAAATTATGAAACCTGAAAAAGAGGAAAAAATTTTTAAAAAAATGAAAACAGTTTTGTGATCTGTGGGACAATTCAAAAAGGTCTAATATGTACAACTGGAACCCACAGAATACAAAATTTTGATCAAGTTGAGAGAATGGCGCTGGGAAATTTTTTTTTGAAGAAATTATAGCTGAAAGTTTCCCAAATTTGGTAAGAGACAAATTTATACATTGAAGCAACTTGACAAACCCTGAGCAAAACAGATAAAGAAAAACCACACCAAGGTACAACACAACCAAATTGCTTAAAACCAAATATAGAGAAAATCTTAAAAGCAACCAGAAAAAACACAAAAACCACATTACATACATCAAACATGAGAACGACAATATGAAGGATGATTGACTTCTCACTAGAAACAATGGAGGCCAGAAAACACTGGAGTGACATCTTTAACTTATTGAAAAGAGAAAAAGTCAACCCAGAATTTCTATATCCAGAAAATATCCCACAAGAATAAATGGAGGCTAAAAAATAAAAGCAAAATTAAAACATTTTCAGAAAGATGAAAACGGAGTGAATTTATCACAGTAAACTTGCACTGTAAGTTCTTTGGGTTGAAGGAGCTGATATCAGATGGCAACTTGGATACTCAGGAAGGAATATTTTTACCAGAAATGGTAAAAATGTGGGCAAATATAAAACATTATTTTTATCTAACTTACTTTAATACACATTTAGCTGTTTAAAGCAAAAATTATAACACTGTACTGTGGGATTTATAGCATACATAGATGTAATGCATATAACAAATAGAGTAAACAAAATAGGAGATGGTAAATCCAACTGTGGAGTTGCAAAGCTGTTATATTTTACATAAAGGGGTACAACATTAACTTTAAGATTGAAAAGTTTAGGGTTTATCGTCTAATCCTTATGTCAACCATACACACGAACAATAATAGTGCAAAGAGCTATAGCTAAAAGGAAACAGATAAATTAAAATGGAATTCTAAAAAAATCTAATTAACCCAAAAGAAGGCAGGAAAAGAGGAACAGAAAAATTTTTAAAAAGGTGGAACAAATAGAAAATAGCAAAATGAAAAACTGAAATCCAATCACTTCAATAACTGAATTAAATGTAAATGGAATAAACACTCTTTGTAAAAAGTAGAAATTCTCAGAATGGATTTAAAGGAAGATCCAACTATATGCTCTCCACAAGAAACAATTTCCAGCAATACATAAAAAGAATAATACATCACGACCGAGAGGAATAGGAGGCTGGTTTAACACTCTAATGTCAACAAATGTACTTTATCACATTAACAGTATAAAGGAGAAAAACCCTGGAAACAGTCTAGGTGCCCATTAATAGGAGAATGGATAAATACTGTGTCCTGCTAGAATACAACTTAGCAGTTAAAAGAAGGAAAAGGAAAAATTCACTGATACATACAACAACGTGCACAAACACAATGCCGAGTGACAGAAGCCTTACACGAGAGCACTTACTACATGATTCTATTTACATATGAAGTCCCACAACAGGTAAAAACTAGTCTATGGTTGAAAAACAAGAAACAGTGGCTGCCTAAATTTAGGCAATGGGGTAGGGTGATAGAAGTTTGTGTTACACAGGTTTATGCAATTTAAAAAACTGACTGAATACACATTTCACAGTGTGTAAAATTAAAACAACCCACAATATTAAAGTCCCGTTAGTGATATGCACACTGACGTGTTTAGAGTTCAAGTGACCTCACGCCTGCAACTTACTCTGAGATATTTTTTTAAAAAGATTGATGAATGACTATGTATGTATAAAGACAATAAAATAAAATGTCAACTATTTGTAGAATTTAGTTGGTAAATATATGGGTGTTCACTGGGTAATTCTTTCAAGATTTCTGTAGTTGAAAATCTGGAAACAGATCTTTGCTGATACACTTCCTTGCTACACTCTTTCAGATACACTGTGAACAAATCAGATTTCCCCAAATATCAAGAACAGAGTAACCTCAATTGTTTTAAACTTTTGTTCCCTCTCCATCCTTATTATACAAAAGATTTGAAGCAGCTGTTAGCCTCCTATTACAGTGACAGACTTTTAGGGTTGGGACGACAGAGACAACACTCGCTTATACCTAAGAGTCCCAAACTTTTGATATTCGTTACCAACTTTTGAAATCCCTTCGGCTTTCAAGGATTTGAGGTTGGGAATTTCGAATCTGGTCCAACTCCTTCTTTTCTAGATATAACACGTTTATTCATTGGTATTCTCTCCCAAACCAGCATTATAATACACTACACTATAACGTAAATGTACCCAATTGACAGGGAAGAAAGGTGAAGTCTCCCAACCTATGATACACCATGAGGAAAAAGGTGATGTTTTCGAAAAGGAAAAATGGGGAAAACCTGTACAAGCAGTGCTTACCTCCTGTTCAGCCTGATAAAGCTTGACAGTGATGTTCCTTTGGAAACCCACATCGCTGGTGTCATAAAACACCCCGAGACTAGTAATAACGATCGGGTAGAGAACTCGGAAGCTCACGCTGACGACTCGGTCCTCGGAGAGCTCCGATGAAGTGTCTTCAGAAAGATCAAACGCCTCAATTTCCTGATTCAAAACTAAGGAAATAATGAGAAAAGGAGTTTTAAACAATCAATCAAGTGTAGTCTTATTTTACTAATATGAAAGTAACAAAGTGGGCTTGATGGCAAAATCTAAGGTACTTGTTATATAATTCTTTCACAAATGGCAATAATTTTAAAATATGCTTCAGAAATATGGTTGCTACTAAGAAAAAACAAACTTACTTAGAAATTTAAGAACAGTTTTCAGCCACAACTAAGTAAAATATTTAGTGATCTGAACTACTGCAATAGAGTTTTGCCTATACTTGTGCATATGTTTGTGTGAACACCACTGGGGAATATTAAATTCAAAGGCATCTATTAGGAAAGGTTGGATAAATTAAGTTTGGATATTAAAAACAACAGTACTGACTGCAGCCATTAATAATAAATTTAGTCTTGCTCTGCAAATTCCAAAAATTCTACTTCTTCTTGGGTAATTTAAAATATTTGTGATGTCAAGCAATTACCACAGACAAGAGTAACTGAAATCACTTCAAACAACACTGAAAATCCCTTGCTATATAACTCTGAGAAAAGATAAGGACATCGAACAGTACGCATTTCTGGCCACCTACTCTGTGCCATGCCCTCATACACACATCTTCACAACTGCACTGTGTGGCTGTGGCTTTATCTCCAGCTTTCAGATTAAGACACTGAAGCTGGGAGATACTAAGTAATTTGCCCAAGGTCACAGAAAGTGGTAGAGTCAGGAATCAAACCCAAGTTTGGTGACTTCAAATTCAGTGCCCTTTCCACTCCTCCGCAGCTGTCTAATCAAGGTCAACAACAGTCCTTTTCAAATAACTTTTCAATGGCCATAAATGATTCCGAATAGATTACATGAAGCAGTTAATATGGCTGAGAATGTCAGTGCCACTTTGAGAAGTAATATGAAAACCTATTTTACAAGATTATTATATCAAAGTTCTTTGTTGTACCTTTTAGAGCTACGGTTTTCCAACTTTGTTGAACACATAACCCCATCAGTTAAAAATATTTATACACACACTCACATTTCTTTACAAAATACATGTATTGTCAGTCAATACATTCAGGGTTAATGAAGATTCTATTTTCTTATTTTCAGATAAATAAGAATTCTGTTTCCTTCCCACTCCCGGAGGATCACTGGGATCCCTGCGTTAGAGTTCCTAGAAAGCTATTTTATACTCAATAGATGCTCAGTAAAACGGCACTGAGAGCCTTGACGGCTCCTGGCCAATTACATACATGAGCAGGAGGGGAAAGGGGAAGGAACCGACTTAGTTGTGGGCTGCGCACACACTGGCCGGGGAGTCTGGGCTCCCAATTTGGACAGCAGAAATTTTTCTCTTTAATACATTTAGTAAATGAAATAGATCCAAAGCAGATGCCTACTACAGGTAATAAGCTAAGCACATTATAACGTAATTATTAATACATATTTTCTAAGACAGATGAACACAGGAAATCCTGCTGCCTTCATCCTGCTATTAATCAAAACTTCTACACATCCAGAATATGGTGATTAATGTCCACGAGGACCTTAAAGGACTGAAACAAACCTACACACCATTTGAATTATCAGAAAGACAAAATCAGGTTCAATATAAATTTAGTTATACCTATTTTTAAATGTGAAACTTGGGTGTTACATATATGAAAATTTTCTATCAGTGGAAAGCTCTACTTCTTTACTATCAATGAGTAATAGATTTTAATAAAAGTCTAGTTAATTTAAAGGTGAGGTTTTTAAAAAATTGGTTTGGTTTAAGATTTCAAATGTGATTTGTTCTAGGCTACTCTTAAATCATTAGTAATATTTTATTAGGTTCATGGTCACTTCGGGACTCCAGTGAAAATTAAAGGACCCTGTCCCACGAAAAACACAATTACACACAAAAGTTTGCTTACAAAGTTAACTAAATTCATAGAAATCTTCAGTAAGAAACCTCTGCTTTACAATGCAGATCTGAAACTATGGTCCAATTTATTTAAAAAGCTGACTGAAACCCAACTTTATAAAAAGTAAGGGGGATCAAATATACGGTGATGGAAGGAGAACTGACTCTGGGTGGTGAACACACAATGTAATTTATAGATGATGTGATATAGAATTGCACACCTGAAATCTATTTAATTTTAATAACAATTGTCACCTCAATAAATTTAAATAAAAAAATAAATAAATAAAATAAAATAAATTAAGCACCTGCCATGTTCTAGGAACTATTCTAAATATTTTATACATATCAATTTATTTCATCCTCATGTCAATCCCTATGAATAAGTATTTATTCCCAGTTTGCAGATGATGAAACTGAGGCTCAGAGGGGCAAATAACGAATCAAAGGTCATACAGCTGAAAAACTGCCCGAGCCTAGACTTAAAGCCATGGGGCCTGACTGCAGAGCCCATGACTTAAGCATTCCACGATCGCAGCCTAGAAAAGTGACATGTATGTAATTACATAGGTTTGACCAATCTTGATATACAAGAAGTCATAATCAGCACATTTAAGATCTGGAAAAGTTTAATCTCCCTTAGAACCACAGCTGCACATAATAGGAAATGCTAACAAACCAGTATAGGCATTTACAGTTACCAACTTCCTAAAACTGATTCCCGGATAACACATAGAACCTAATTACGCCCACCATTCTTCATCCTCAACAGAACTCAAGTTTTTAATTGTAAGAAATAAAAAAGTACTACTTGTGTTTTTAATTTTTTATTCTATTTCTTTTGCAGAAGCTTAGGCAATAATTCTAAGAGAAAGTTGATTCACATACTTGTAATCGAGGCTATTATAAATCAACAGGCTGGTGAAATCAGCAGTTTTCCAAAAGTTCAAAATTCAGTAATTGAGGATTTATCTCTTCTTGAATTTCCAGATACACCTGAATCATACTGAAACATAAACCCGCTTGGACCCTGAAATTACCTATATCTGTAAAGAATCTTAACAGATACCCCGAGGACTCTGTCAGAAAGGATGCAAGGTAAATTTTGATGAAAGCTCGATGCTACATCCAGACACCGACCTATTCAGCTTAGCGACTTTTCCTAACACCAAACCTGTATTCGGCAGTCATAGGCCGAGGACAGGAGACCCACCTGGATCCGTGATGTTGAGCAGTCTGCAGGAGTAGGGGTCCTCCCGGTCCTCCACGGGCACGCCACAGCCACGAGCACCTATGATGAACTTCACGAGCACGCTGAAAGAGGTGTGGCATGAATGCCGGTTACTGATTTTCACCTTGCACATGCACGTTGCCTCACGCCCACCTCAGAGCTTTTACTTTGAGACACAGTATTTATTAGGATTCATTCTAATTTTATTCTTCTAGTCTGGCAAAAAGGGGGAACAAGCAAACCCAAGGTGCTAACTACCAACTGACTTACGTGTGAGCCCCACGTGTGAAACGATTGGCCTGGCTACCAGCAGACGCTCAGACCACCATGAGGTCAACTTCTCACACCCACACCTAACACCGCATCTATGTCTGCAATCTTCTCCGCTTGCTTTCTTCCATTTCAGGTGTTCCTTCTGCTCAAGATTAGTCTGAGAGGAGGTCCTGTCCTCTCCTCTCCTCGACCTTGCCTCACTGGTTACCTGTAACTGGTGGCCCCTTCCCCACAAGTTGTAAATACGATGAAGTCCCGACTTTCATTTCCATTAAGCTACCGTCACAGGAATGCACTAAATCTGCGGCCTCTGGTTTCTCATTTCCCACTCATCTTATGAAACAGAAATGTTAGCGGCAATGTCCCCGCTCCTCTGGGATGTCTGCACCAGTGTCACCACTGATCTGCTGCTACCGGCACACGCTTCGGCCCTCACTACCTGGCTTCTCTCCGGCTCCATAGCGCTCGTCTCCTCCAGTGCTTTCTCCCCTGCTGACGGGCCCTGCTCAAGTGGCACCACTGGCTCTTCCTCCCCAGCTTGTCCACGAAAAGTGGGTATGACCCCAGGGCTTTGCCCTCGGATCCCGTTTTATTCTTTTCACTTGCTCTCCCTGGACAACATTTATGCCCAAGGCTTCAGCTAGCCAGGGAACGATGCCTGAATTAGCCCCTCTATTTTGGACCATCGTCTAAGATCCAGAAATTCACTGGACGTCTTCACCTCGATGGCCCGCAGACAGCAGTGCTGGAGCCTGCCGCTACTGGCTTGAGAGCCAACTACTGAATTTTTGGAAGTCTGTGAGCTGGTTATTAAGCGCAGTCTTTATTATAAATTTAATCACTTAAAATTACAATTAAATACATTACATTAAAAAGAAAGGAAATACTCAATCATTTCTTAATTATTTCACTATTATCTATGCTCTGGGGGTTACTTATCTCTGTACAGTGGAAATGTTCTAACAGCACGCTACTGTGTAGCTTCCCCAACTCCGTGTTCAGAGACACCACGTTAGACGCTTGCAACTGGCCACGGTGGCAACATGTACACCAAGGAAACTGACAACCAATAAGGGTTTGATTTATTGTCTTATTGATTGTCTAGACTTAGGAAAATGATGAAGAAAATGTTAATAATGCATATTAAATTGAAAAATGTGACGTGTCTATAGTGTCTAGAGCCATTCCATTGTGAATAGTACAAAAATTGAGGAAAGACTCATTGTTCAAAATCTGTTATCTGATTCAGCAAAGTCGTCACTCACTTATATTGACTAGGAGTGAAGTTCTGTCACATCTTAGTTGTCACTCTAGTCTTATTCTGTAACTTAAAGGAAACATTTATGTCAGAACTACATGCTTTTGTCAACTGCAACCACAGTTGGTTAAAGACACAGAAGGCTAGCGAGCACAGAGGGCATTCCATGAGGATTAACTGGCTACATGGTCTTGAGAGTAGAGAGTATCATATTACCTGTCAGTTCTGTGCTATACACCCCTTCTATCAACAACACTTTTCAGACGCTACACACATATAAGCACCTTGTTCTCAGAGAGCCAGCTGGTAAACATCTACCAGCACTGTCTGCAGGTACCTCAACGTCAACAAATCCACAACTGAGCTTCCCCATGAAATCTGCTCTTCTCATCTAGTACTTTTTGTCTTGATTGAGGATCTCAATATTGTCCAAGTCAGAAAGCTAGCAATCATCCTAGACTCCGCCTCCTCTTTCAGCATTCGGTTATTTTCTTATAAGGTCAGCACTTTAGTTCCGCCCCTTCTCAGTCCCTGCCTGAGACGTCTCATCTGGCCACTGAGCTCTCAACACCATTGTCCTGCACGACCTGGTCACTGCCGACCTCTCATAGCTACACGCCCTCCCCACTCGTGTAACAATCTCCGTCTCTCCACCCCGCTTTCCTTCTAGTGCTCTATCTCACACTCATCCACAAACACCCCCATCCATGTGCTCCAGTGACACAGAACTGCTTGGCATTTCCCAAACACTCCAGGCTATTTTACATCGATTTATATCACAACACGTCTTACTACACTATCACACCTATTTCCTTCTACTCAACTTCATGCCCTCCTAAAGACTCAGGCTATATTATATCTATCTTTGTATTCTACCACACATAGTACACTATCTGCAAACAGAAGACATTATTAAATACTTGTGCAATTGACAACTTAGGGTTTTATTACAAAGGTTAATTAAATAAGGTCCCTGAAATATATGTGGAGTTTGGCTACTTCAGTGAAATGCAAAATTTGAAAGTAAACCTTAACCACAGAAATGCAAATCCTTTCTTTTACCAATGGCCAACTGACGCAGAATATCTTTCATAAACTAGTATTTAGAATAAAGTATAAACAGAAATAAATTTGCTAATTATTACAGATGTTTTTTTTTTAAAGTCATCCTAAATAATCTTACTAGGTCCACAAAATTACTTTGCCCCAGGAAGTTGTTTTTGGCTAATATCTATTTTTATATTTATATATTAAATATCCCATCATTTTTATAAATCACCAAACTTACTAATTAAAGAAAGAATGCTATGATGGCAAATGAATTACTGGTGAATGCCTAAATGTTACATTAATTTTACTTGTTACATTTAGTTGCATCATTCCTTCAATAGTTGAGTGCCTTACTCTGTGCCAACTTCGGTTCTAGATACTAGGAATACATCAATGAAAAAAGCTGAAGCCCCTATACTCATGAAACTTATAAATATACAATTTATAAATATACAACTAAATGTACATATAGAACTAAATATAATTACACGTGCTAGGTGGTGGTATCATAAAGAAAAATAAAGCCTAGTAAGGGAAGATAGGGATGGAATAGGGGTGGAATGCTATTTAATATGGGGCTGCCTGCTGCAGTGACATCTAGTTAGAGATCTGGAGAAGTGAGCCATGAGGCTATCCAGTGAAGAGTGGCACAGGCAGGGGAAACAGCAAGTGCAAAGGTCCTGTGGCAGGAGCACGGCTAGTGTATCAAAGCCCAGTGAGATGGCCACTGAAGGGAAAGTACATGTAGATGAGGTCGAAGACCACAATAAAGACTTGGTATCTCATTCTGAGCAAGAAGGGAAGTCAATGGAGGGGTACGAGCAGAAAACTGACATAACTGATTAATCTTAAAAGGTTCACTCTGGCAGCTGTATGAAAAATAAAATCTAGGGGATCACAGGTAGAAGCAGGAAATTCAGATAAGGAGGCTTCTGCAATTCAGGTGAGAGGTAATGGGCCTAGGCCAGGAGGGCGGTTCTGACAGCAGTGGTGAGGGTGCTGAGAAGTCGGATTCCGGAAGTGATCTAATGGTAGCACCAAGAGGATACGCTGATAGACTGGATATGCCATGTGAGCGAAAGAAGCATCAGGACGATACTGTACATTTTTAAAACTTCCTATTTCCACGAGGCCTCAACGCACGAACAAGCTGTGAGTGTCCTGTCCAGGCTGGTCCTCGCCACAGGTTCCCTTTCTTGCCCTCTCTTGACTGTGATCTAGTGACATTCAAATGCACCAATGAGATCCCCTCTTGCCTTTTGCTTGTACAGCTGACCCCTGGACAATGCGGGGGTTAGGGGGACTGAGCACGGCACAGTCGAACACCCGCGTATAACTTTGACTCCCCTCAAATTTAACCACTAAGAGCCTAATATTGACTGGAAGCCTTACTGATAACCTAAACATTTGATTAACACATATTTTGTGTGTTATACATATTATATGTTGTATTCTTACAATAAAGGACACTAAAGAAAATGTCATTAAGAAAATAAAATACATTACAGTATTTACTGAAAAAATCCACGAGTGGACCCACGCAGTTCAAACGCATGTTGTTCAAGAGTCAACTGTATTCTCCACCATGACCCCCAATAAACGCGCTTGTCCATGGCTGCTCATTCTCTTGGCTCCCCACCAGCTGGGCCGGGCCCCCTCCTGTATGGCCCCGTGTGGCGTGCTGTGCCTCCCTCTCTAGGATCTGTGAGTGTGATAAATCCTTTAATTAATTCCATATGCCTCTCCCGGTGCAATTTCTGTGGACGTGGCAGATTGATTCTGAAAAACCCCATGAGGGGGACTTGCCCCCCATTTACAATACAAACACCACGGGTTTTGGTCTGAGCGCCTGGCAGAGGGGGATCATTATTTCTGAGCGGGGAAAGACTATACAGGAAGAGCAGGTTTTGGAGGTGGTTTGATGGTAGAGACGATTCTGAGGTCTTTCAGTTGCCGGGTAATAGGTTCTATTATCATTGTGATCATGAGCTAAAGAAACCTATCTTGAAAAGGAATGAAAGCTGCTATGAATAAGATACGAAATCTATAAATGTTCATTGCTAGTGACAAGGAAATTCACAACTGCAATTCGCTTTTACAGCTACTCAGTCACAAATGTGACAGTTTAATGCAATCCTCAGGGCCTTCTCTGCTTATCACCCGAGTGTCTTCACATAGCTGAAGTCCAAGCTTCCATGCTTCTCTCCCACGAAAACTTCAGTACACAATCCTCAGAGGCCTGTCTCGCTGAGAAGACTAAGGCCTTAGGCTCCTAACCAGTAACCAAGCCATCTAATGTCAACACGAGCTGTGCTAGCAAAGCTCAGCCCTGGAAGGCAGAAGTGTGGCGTATTACACCCACTGCAGATCACACAACTGAAAAACACCACAGAAGGGAAAACATTAAGTGGATCTCTGTGAAGTTAGTAAAAAGCATATTTCGACACAATGTGTCTAAGCAGAGAACTATTCTGGAACAGAGCCTTTTAAGAATTGCCATTCCAAATCCAAGGCAAAACAAACATAAATAAATAACACAATAAATACTAGGGATGTATAAATACTAGGTATGTTAACCAATGACAATACTCTCCTCCAACTATCTTTAGGCTTAAAACTTTGGATCAACTTACTCTTGGGGCTCAACCATATGGAGGAAAAGCAAAATGAAATAGCCACTTCTCCCCGGAAAGAGGCCACCTGTCTGAATGACATCTCTGACTGTCCAAGAAGAGGGTTTTCAGAAGTGTTCTTCAGTGAACCAGGCAAGGTGGCAACTCAGAAAACCTACCGTTGCCTTAGTGCCGGGTGTTGTGTTAGGTGCTTCAGCCAGGTGCTTCTTATCACGTGTCGAAGCTCATGGTGATTGCGGGCTGACAACACACCAACTACCACGTCATAGTGACTAGATTCCCACCGAGGAAATGAGGTCAATTGATCTAGAAATAAGCAACAATAAATTGGAAATGTCAATTACTAAGTTCAATGTTTAACATAAACATGTTTATTACGAAATATAAATATGTATGTTCATGTACAGAAAAAACAAATACAAAGAAAAAAATTTCTCAGCACCCATAAACCCACCATCCAGGGATAACTACTGCTAAGGTTGTGGTGTAGTCTTTTTGTCTTCCACACATATGCATGTATTCATGCTCACGTAAGGATGTAAAGTCTTCAAAACAAACAAGATATTTACGGAAAGAACCAGTTTTGTACAAACCACAGAATAGTGGGCAGGCAGAGTCAACTTCAACTAGGCCATAGCCAGAATCCTGGCTCTTTCCTATTACATATAAAAGTCATTTAACTTCTTGAGTCTCAGTTTCCTTAACTACAAGTAGGTATAATACTGCTCGGACCAGTAGAGTTGTCATAAAAATTAAATGAGATAATGTGCACAAAGATCCTAGTTTGGTACCAGGCAAGTAGATGGCAACTAACGATGATGACAATCACGACGAAGAAACGTGCTTCCAAAAGGTGAAGTCCTGCATTAACATTAGATATTAGGTTTGGGAGATGAAGTGGAAAGACTCCTATCTGGAAAAGCACCAGAACCCTTATTAATGTCAATAAATTCTACAGCTAGCAAACCTTTTATCACTTACTAAATATTCTAAAGAATGAGGGGAAGCAACATTTCTAGTAAAAAAAATAATAAAATCAAGTGACAAGTCATATGAATGGCTCATTTTTTACTGTCACAAGGTTTAATGGGTAGGATTACATTTTAAAAATTTGTCCTTAGAAAGAAGATAGAAGGGAAAGATACTCTGTCCCTGTGTTTGTCACCAGTTTCAAAGCTTGAGAGCTACAAGCTTATAAATAGCTCTGATGAGGGATCCATTTCATCTTCCTCCAATGATGGGAACTGATCCAAAATGTTTCCAAAAATAAATGATTGAAGGCCAGGGATTTACTACATTAAATGCAATGTTTTTATATGCCATAGGATCTAGGTATTCAGTCAGAAGACAACAAAAACATGTTGACATTATTTTCAAAGGACCAATTAACAAAAAGAAAATCTGGGGAGAGATTCTTCTAATTGGATAATTATAGGAATACAGGAATTTCTGTATGGATCTTTTTTCCCACAATAGATACGATTCTAAAAAGGTACTTCAATTCTAAAATGGTACAGAGATACTTGTTATTTCACCCTACCATAAATCTTGTACTAAAACGAATTCTTCTATAAAGGACAATTTATCTTTAGTTGTTAATCCAAATTTTCATGGATTAAATTTAACAGGCCATATTTATTAAACACCTACTATATACTACGTATCGAGTACCATTTAATACAACCCTAAGAAGTAGGTAGAGTTAGGCTCCTTATTAAACAAATGAGGAGACACAGAATTCAGTAACTTCCCCTTAGTCAAACAGCTAGCAAATAGCTAGGCTAAGATTTGATCCCAGGCAATCTAACTCTATTCTTCATCACTATTCCATTCCATTAAGCTGTAAAGCCTAATGTAGCTCATCTGAGACTAAATTCTGATCTTTTATCCACAACACCAATTCAAGTGGTGAATCAACTGAAAATGCTAGTTAGCACTTTTGATTTTTTAAAAATGGCCCAGGAACATTTTTTTCTCAGATCTCCCCGTCTCCCATCCATCTAAATATGTAACTATACAATGAAAGTTGTGGCTACCAATGGAACTAACTCTAAATGAGTCTGAATTTGTAGAGTAAGTTAAACGTTTATGTAAAATTTGTAATGATATCCCATTCCCCCCGACCCCTACTTTTACACAGAAATACTAACAGTAAGCACATTCCAGTAACAAGAGGCAAATGGAGTAACCAGACATATCTGACACTTATTTCAGAGTCACCATATTTGACACTGCATCATATCAGTAAGAAGTTATTATACTTAAATCCCTTGTGCCTTTCAGTTTCCTAATCAGAGAAAACAGATACCAAAAAAAAAGTCTTTAGATATTGTATTTCATCTGTTTCAAAATGTCTTCTCAAAGGATTAAATGCTGTAGAAGAGCAAATATCCCATTTAACCTAAATGCCTCATTTATTTGACATCAGAAAACAAGGTTGCTGCACACAAGTGAAATTTCAAAATAACTGAAACATCCCTTTCGATGCCAAATATCATTACCTTATTTTTTATGGATAATCAAAATAAATCTTTTAGAAATGGATTACATGAAACATAACCTTTTCTTGATGACAAAAATCTGTTAAAAAATTTCTCAGATCTATCCCTTTCTCGTCATTAATTTTAGCCGCTGCTTCAGTTCAGACTTTTCTCTTCCACCTGCACCATTACAAGGGTACCCCAATTGTTTCTCCACGACTTCCCATATCACTCCATATCAAACAAGAGTTTTCCGAAAATAAACAAACACGAAGATAACCACGTGGCACGAGAAAATCTCATGGATTATGGCTGTAAACTACTTTTGGATCTTATTCCGCTCTCTGCCACTGCCAATCTTCCCTGTTTCTAATCCATGTCTAAACTGCTTCTGTTGAACTGCTTTACTTTATATGCATTTCTCTTTTCCTCACAGAGGAGACGTCGTACATGGCAGATTTTGGACTTTTAGAGAACTTCTACTTCCAGATATACTGAAAAATAGATTTCTAAAGACTCAACCAAAAAACTATTAGAATTAATAAACAAATTTAGTAAAATTGCAGGATACAAAATCATTCTTGTATACTGACAAAATAATCATGTGCAGCCGTATACATGCACTAATAACAAATAATCAAAAAAGAAATTAAGAAAAGAATCCTATTTACAAATGTATCAAAAAGAATAAAATACCTAGGAATAAATTTAACCAAGGAAGTGAAAGACATGCACACTGAAAACTATAAAACATTGAAGAAAGAAACTGAAGACACAAATAACTGGAAAGATATTCTGTGTTCATGCATTGCAAATATTGTTAAAATGCCCATACTATCCAAAGTGATCTATAGATTCAATGCAATTTCTATCAAAATTCTAATGGCATTTTCCACAGAAATACAACCAACAATCCTAAAAATTGTATGGACCACAAAAGACCCAAGTAGCCAAAGCAATCCTGAGAAGGAAGAACTTAGCTGGAGGGATCATACTTTCTGATTTCAAACTATACTACAAAGTTATCGTAATCAAAACAGTATGGTATTGGCATAAAAACAGATAGATCAATGGAACAGAATAGAGTTGAGGAATAAACCCACACATGGCCAATTAATTTATGACAAAGGAACCAAGAATATACAACAGAGAAAGAACAGTCTCTTCAATAAATGGTGTTGGGGAAAACTGGACACTTACACGCAAAAGCATTAAAATGGAATACTACCTGACATCATATACAAGAATCAACTCAAAATTAAATATTTGAAAGACCTAAAACCATAAGACTCCTAGAAGAAAGCATAGGCGCTAAGCTCCTTGACATTGGTCTTGCTGATAATTTTTTGGATTTCACATCAAACAGAGGCAACAAAAGCAAAAATAAACAAGTGGGACTGTATCAAAATAAAAAGTTTCTGCACAGCAAAGGAAACCATCAACCAAATGAAAAGGCAACCTATTGAGTGGGAGAAAATATCTACAAATCATGTGTCTGATAAGGGATTAATACCCAAAATACATAAATCCAAAATACAACTCAATGGCAAAAACTCAAACAATCCTACTGAAAAATGGCCAGAGGATCTGAATAGACATTTTCCCAAGAGGACATACAGATGGCCAATAGACATATGAAAAGATGCTCAACATCACTCAGCATCAGGGAAATGCAAGTCAAAACCACAATGAGATGTCACCTCACACCAGTTAGAATAGCTAGTATTAAAAAGACAAGAAATAACAAATGTTGGTAAGGATGTGGAGAAAAGGGTACCCTCGTGCACTGTTGGTGGGAATGTAAAATGGTGCAGCCTCTATGGAAACCAGTATGGAGGTTCCTCAAAAACTTAAAAATAGCAATACCATAGGACCCAGCAATTTTACTTCAGGGTATTTATTTGAAGGAAACGAAAACACTAATTTGAAAAGATATACGCACCCCCATGTTCCTTGCAGCTTTATAATAGCCAAGACACGGAAATATATTCTGTCTATCAGTGGATGAATGGATAAAGAAAATTTGTTATATATACATAATGGAAAATTATTCAGTCATAAAACAGAAGGAAATTTTGCTATTTGCAACAAGGTTGGACCTTGAAGGCATTATGCTAAGTGAAATAAATCAAAAAGAGAAAGACAACTAACATGATCTCAATCACACATAGAATCTAAAATAAACAAACCAAACCAAAACACTGAACCCATAAATAACAGATAATATTGGTGGTTGCCAGAGGCAGGGGATGGGCTGGGAAAAATGAGAGAAGGTAGTCCAAAGGTACAAATTTCCAGTTATAAAATAAGTAAGTCATGGGATGTACTTTACAGAAAGGTAACTACAGTTAATGATACTGTATTGTGAATTTGAAAGTTGCTGAGAATAGATATTTAAAGTTCCCATCACATGTTCCTTGCAGGTTTATAATAGCCAAGACATGGAAATATATTTTGTCCATCAGTGGATGAATGGATAAAGAAAATTTGTTATATATACATAATGGAAAATTATTCAGTCATAAAACAGAAGGAAATTTTGCTATTTGCAACAAGGTTGGACCTTGAAGGCATTATGCTAAGTGAAATAAATCAAAAAGAGAAAGACAATACTTTGTAACTGTGTGGTCATGGATGTTAACTATACATATCATGATCATGTTGCAGTATGTACATGTATCCAATCATTATGCTGCATACCGGAAACTGTCAATTATACCCCAATTTTACAAAGTAGGTTGTTCTACCACATACCATCAATGTAAAGCAGCCCGGCAGACCCGTGAGTACTGTGTTACCCAGTATGAAACCCACAGTGGACGCTCCATAAGCTCAATAAATGCCTGTGTAACCACCTCTAAGTTCCTACCCCACCTTCCTAGTGTTTGGCTCCACTTTCCTCACCCTCTGCTACATGTTGCAACAATGGAATACGGAGTTTGATGCTGGTGTCCCAAAACAGGAAAAGAAACACTAAGAAATACATAGTGTTTACAAGACAATGATAATTCATAGAAGAAATGCAAACAGCCTACAAACCTATGAAAAAGTTCAATTTCCTAAGAATCAAGTTTGAATCACAGCAATTGAGATATAGTTTTATTTTACAATCAAACTGACAAATATCTTCTTAAGTGACAATACCCGAATGACTAGTATTTCAAGGAAATATTGATAGTTATTTCAAGGAAATGGCTACTCTCCTCTACTGCTGGTAGAAATATAATTTGGTAGAGTCTTCTGCAGGACAATTTGCCAATGCACATCAAGTAACTCAGAACCGTGTAAGTTTTGTCCAGCAATTCCATGTATACGAACTTATTCTAAAGAAATAATGACTGATGCACTAAAAGATGTCTATTCATCAGAGTGTCACTTATTAGTAGAGAAAACCTGCAAAATACATAGATGCACAAATAACGGATTACTTAAATAGACTATGGTTGGTGTATCTATTAATACGTGCTAGATTACTATGCAGCCATTAAAATTATGTTGTAAACATATCATTAAATATTGTTCTACCATATTCAGTAAGATAAGCAGGCTATAAGAACAAGGTACATACTGTATGGGTCTATTTACATAAAGTGCAAAAACAAGCAAATCTGCCATTAAAGATGAGGACAGTGGCACCACTCTCAGAAGTGACAGAAGGAGCATGAAAGGAGCTGCTGGGGTGTGGGCAGTGTTCCTGTTTTTAATTGGGGCGATTAGTTGGGTGTATTCAGTGTGTGAAAACATATCAAGCTGCACATTTATTTACATGTATTTTTCTGAATGTATCTTATACATCAATAAAAATTTTAAGAAATACTAATTCCCCCCAAACATGTATTACATGTATGTACTTTCAACACTGTCCAGTATAGATCATTTTTCCTTTTTAAAAAATAATTTCAAAATTTTCTACAAAGAATGTGTTTTACTTTTATAAGACAAAAAATTAAATTATAAGGTCATCGTGGAAAACAAGACCTATAAGTGACAAATTCATTCATACTTTGCCAGTTTTATTCTCTTGATTCATTTCTTCAAATTACTGAGCACTTCTTATGTTCATTGTTGTAGCTGGCAGATAATATAGCAATAAACAAACATTCAGTGTCAAGAATAATTAAAACCCCACGAGAGCTCCCTGATGACATCGGCCATTTCTCTTGTTTAATATGTAATATATCCTGAGAGTCTGGCAACCTGCTAGGCTCTGCACGGACAGGGGACGTCCAAAAGTTTATTGAAGAAGAGGGAGACTGACTTCAAAACTGATTGTTCAAAATAAGCCCAAGGAGTCTTAAAAAAATCAGACCAGAATTGCCACTTGCATATGCATGTTCTCAGATGACATCAAAATAGAAATCTTGAAAATGAGGAAGTCATACAGTTCATCACACATCTCCTGTAAGAACCATCATCACCCACAGCCCAGCAAGCTCTCGCGATTTCAGATACCTCCCTAGCACAGACACCAGCCACTACGCACTCCACTGCCATCCTCCCTAAGATTCATGGAGCGTTCACTGTGAATCAAGTACTATTCTGGGTGTTTTATTAACTGCACCTTCACAAAAACCCTATGAGGTCATCATTTTATAAACATGGGAACAAGCACAGACAAGATCAGCATCTAGGGATAATTTTGGATGAAGCAGCCCCAGGCAAAATTTCAAAGCAAGCTCCGTCTTTTGCCTCTACTTGCCCTGTGTCTGTTTCAATTAGACCTTGAGAGCAGGGACCAGCACAACACCCAGCATCGAGGCATTTGCTGGATACGCTCGTTTCCGAGATCCCAGAAAGAGAAGCCTTCCTTTAGCACATCATTTCTAAATTAACTTAAAAGATTCCTGCTCAGGCATGACCCCACATGGTCGTCTCCAGTCCAACGGCTGTCTCTGCCTTCATCTTCCTCGTCACCCCTAAACGTGCTGGCTTCCTCGAGACCTGCTCCCGCTTCACCAGTTGCTCTCCCTGTGCTTCAGCTGTTTAAAATGAGCCAGTGCCTTAGAAAAGTACCAGGTCCGAGCGTGACTCACTTCATCCAGGTCCTCGCTCAACTGTCACCTCTTCAGAGGCCTGCCCTGACCTCTCTATTTAAAACAGCAGCTCATCATTCTCTGCCCTCTGACACTGCTTTACTTTTGTCGCCACACTTATCACTTCTCCCTAGGATATTCAATAATTACTTCCTATGTTCTGTCTTCCCTTCTAACTTGTAAACTGCATGAAGGCACGGACTTTATCTTGATCCTGCTGTAATTCCACACTTACAACAGGGCAGGCAGAGCAGGGTCTCAAATATTTGCTGAATCAACTGCAAGTCAGAGGGCCTTTTTTTAATATTCAGGGAAGATAAATGTCCCTTTCAAAAAAATACTGTAGTGACTTAATGAGACTGGACACAAAGAGGCAGGAGAGAAAAGAGAACAAAAACAAATCTTACAACATTAATTCAAGGGAAGAATGCTTATCAAAATCCTATATTTTCTCTCACTTTAGGCTTACGGTATAATGATATGAGGGTTGAAATGTAAAAATGCCCAAATGTTTTAGTTTAACAACACGATGGGAATGGGAACTGCAGGAAATATCAACAATCAAAATGCTACTATTGTTTTTAGTTTTGAAAGTACCAAAACAAAGGAAAGTTAGGACTCTGTCAGGTTTCATGCACTTGATTAAAATACTCTAATTTGTTATCTAACCAGATGCACAATATCCATCTAAAGTCAGTTAATTTATACACTAGCACTGATTGCTACCCTGTAGCCATATCCCTTTTCTGGGCCTACCTCGTAGTTTCCCGTCATCTACCTGGTCTAAGTGGATGGCAGGTGAGGGCATCATCCAAACACTGACGGAATGGGACAAACTTCTCTCTCAAAGTGAGAAACTGTCGGCAGGCCCACTAAGTTTTACGTTTGAAGACAGGGTTTTTGCTTGTTTATAGAACCCAAAGACTGTTAAGGTCATACGTACCCCAAGGACACCCTGCAAGTAAATTCCAGTAGAGTTCACTCATCATATTAAAAAAAAAAAAAAAAAAAAAAAAAAAAACCAGAAAGAAAAAGAAACCTGTAAAATACAAACCCAGCAAATGTTACAAAGCATTTTATGTACATGGCAGTCTTTCCTCAGATCAGTTCACAAAATACCAAAAAAATAAAAAATCCTAACCTGTTAATAGGTTAAAAGCCCTGTAACACTGTACTTTCATTAAATCATTTAAAAGAGTATTTTAATTCTGTTCAAGTGACACAAATAAGCTTTTCAAAGAGCTTATGGTTTGTCTAACAGAAAAAGATGTTAAGAGATAGTTACCAGAATAAAGAACCCCAATAACAACGAGACTGCTTTGAGGATTGTCGAATTGGTTTCTATACGTTCTACTTATAAGTTAAGGCACAGACCCATTTCAGAATTGCAAATATTCAATTCTAATTTTCAAAACTTTTGGATAACAGCTGTTGGGGGGGAGAAGTGAAAAGAAAAAAAATGCCCACGTAGTTGAAAAAAATGAAAGGGAGGATTACTTCATCTTCAAAAGAGCCTTTCTGGTTTCTTTATATGTCCTAGGGCAAGACCTTTAAAAAGGAGACAAAAATAGGGAAACCTTAAGTAGTGCTCAGGGCGGTGGAACCGGGTAACAACACAAAAAAAATCCACTGGGCACCTACTCTGGGCAAAGCGTTCAATTGGACTGTGAAGTGAAAAAGATTCCATTCCCACGAGAGAATGTTTTAGAGCAAACGGATACGACCGTCGAGAAGTTGATATTTTCCTGTTACTTCATTAATGCTTCACAAGCCAAATTCACAGGTGCAACTCCACGCGTCGCCGGGCTCTACTTCGTGTCTGCATTTGTTTAACCGACTTACATCGCAGAGTTTTCAAAGAATACGAAACAGTATATTCTTGAAGCAAAATTATTCCTTAAAAGCAGAGCCCAGCCACCTTGTAACACATGCACAGACATGATCCACCGCACTAAGAGTCCTGACCGAATGAGGCCAACAAGTTGAGAGGAAGAAAGCGACCCGGTGGCCCGAGCCGCTGGCGGCTGAAGGACACGCGAGGCTCTGCCCCCGGGCGGGCCCCGCCGACCCCGCCCGGGGCCGCCGCAGGACCCGCGGTTGCCGGCACCCGCTGGGACCACAAAGGAAGCGGGGAGGTGAGCGGCTCTGGGACGCGCACAGAGAGCGCCTTCAAGTTTGCCCGACTCTAACGCTCGCGGATGAAAAGGGCCATCTGTGTGGCCCGGCGACACCGTGTGTGGCCCGTCCCCCCGGACTCCCGCCCCCGCGGCCAGCCGTGTCCGGAGCTCACCTGCGGGGCCGGTGGCGGAGGCGCGCGCGGGTGGCGGGGAGCGCAGCCGCAACCAGAGGTGCAGCGCGGCCCCGAGCACGCACGGGCACAGCAGCACCAGCCAGTTTCGCATTGGCCGCCCCCGCCGGCCCCACCTCGCGCCCCCGCCGCGCGCCGGGCTCTCCCGCGTCCCGGCGGAGGGGAGGGGGTCTGCAAGTGGGGCGGCCGACGAGCGGCGGCCGACACTCTCGGGACCACTCTGGGTGCACCCGCTGCCGTCCAGGCTCCTCGTGGCTCCCGGCCCCGCACCTCCGGGTCCTCAGACTCCTCAGACCGCGGCCGGCGGCGGCTAGGCGGCCGGAGCCCCGCCCCTCCGCCCGGCCTTCCCCCGGCCCCGCCCTCCTTTTCTCTCACTCGCCCCTCCCCTTCTCCCGCATCCCCTCCCGCTCCCGCCAGCCAGCTGGGAGCTGAAGTCCCGCTTCGGGCCCAGGCAGGGGCGCACAAGTGACGCTGAGGCTCGTAAACTACATTTCCCAGAATCCCAGGCACTTGCTTACGGCCCTCGGCGGGCGCGAAGGCGAAGCGCGATGCCCCACACGGAGCATGCGCATCCCTTCTTAAAGCCTCCTACACCCCCGACGGCAGAAGAGAGGGGATGCGGGGAAACCTGGTGCTCGGAGGGGGCGGCAGCCGCGGGTGCTTAGCCCAGCTGAGGCCAGTCTAAGGAGCTATGAGTGACTCCTGTTTTCAATCACACAGAAATGCTGCCTTCTGTGCGAGGCGGCATCCTGTTGTGTCCTCGGCCCGCAGGGCGGGCGAGGCAGCCTGATGGGGGTCCCAGCAGTGAACCGTCTAGTGTTAGTCTTGGTGTAACGGGTAGCGGCCCTGCCCGTCTCTGTGTTCAGGAACTCCGGAGCAGTGACCGCACCCAGAGAGGGGACCGAGCTGTGGGCAGAAGTCCACATGCCCGGGTTCACGCTGGCGCTGCAGAGTAGGGAATGGAGCCGGTGTTTGCGCGCCTCCTGCAGCACGTGAACCCCGAGAGCCGTGAACACCGGGCTGGGTGAGGTCTCCGTGCTCACCTTCCACGCGGAATGGTACCCAGGTGCATGCAGCTGCGGCCTCTCCTGGCCCGCTGGCCAAGCGCACGAGGGGCCCTCGTGGAGACGGGTGGGGTGAAGAGGCCAGATCCTCAGGAAAGGATGACCATGGGTGCCTACTTACGGTTTTTTGTTTTAAGTTTCACAAATTGTCACAATAGTCTTGGTGAAAGCCACAGAAAATCCACTTCAAACAGGCTTAAGGAAAATAAGATAATTTGTTCAAGTAACTGAACAGTCAGAAAGGAGACGAATCAGGCATGGTTAGTATTACAGACTCTGGCAATTTAATTTCAGCAAAACAGCCCTCTATTAAAATGACTTTTTATTAGGTTGTTTTGTAATATTTCCTGCATATATTTAATTTTACGTCTATTTTGGTTTAATAGTTGTATAAATGCTATAAACCTAAGGAGTTTATACTATGTATGTAAGTAAAATAAAAATTTAACTAATACAAGGTCAGAAATAACTTTTTTCCTATAAAGAGATTTGGATGTTTGTTAGCAATCTATTGCTACCAACAAATCACTCTGAAACTCTTAAAACGGCAATAATTGACTATGTTTCACAGTTTCTGTGGGTCAGGAATTTGGGAGCTAAGTTCTGGTTCAGAGTCTCCCATGAAGTTGCAGGAAGGGGCTGTGGTCCTCTGTAAGCTTGACTGGCGGTGGATCATCTACTTCCTTGGGTGGCTGTCATGCGGGGTGTCATGTGGGGTCTCTGGTCCTGCTCCCCGCACAAGAACGCAGGATACAGTGAGGCCAAAAAGGAACACCCACGGAGCCATAGATTGGGGAGTCATACCACTATATTCTTGCTGGTGGTTGGGTTGGAGACACAGAGAGCAGACATCTACCAGTACCCCAAAAAGGGGCTCTCCTACACCCGAGTCTCACTGGCGGCAGGGCAAGACACATGAAGTAGAATCCACACGATCCGCAATCCGCTGTCCACTTTTCTGCCTGCCAACCAACCAACTAGCCCAGTCATG
Organism: Rhinolophus ferrumequinum; assembly: GCF_004115265.2. Classification (NCBI taxonomy): domain Eukaryota; kingdom Metazoa; phylum Chordata; class Mammalia; order Chiroptera; family Rhinolophidae; genus Rhinolophus; species Rhinolophus ferrumequinum. The sequence continues at coordinate 22,580,780 of NC_046310.1, read as the reverse complement.
GCAGTTATATCAGAGACTAATTGGCTAACTGGTTACAACTGATGGCCAACCAGTCACAGTTCATAGCCATCTACTACCTGAGCCAGCACCTTTCCACGTGAGGCTGAGAGCCTGGAAATTGCTCTCTGGGACTCTGTCCCCACAGTGGCTCACTTACCTGGCTGACAAGCTGGTGCTTTTACCTCACTAAGTGGGTCTCTCTAGTGAGCTGCTTTAGTGTTCCTGCACCATGGTGATTTGCTTCCCCAAGAGCTAGAAATCCAAGAGACCAGTGCAGATGCTGCAACGCCTTTTATGATGAATCCTGTCACTTCTGCAGTGTTCTATTGGTCACACAGAACAGTCCTGATTCACTGCAGAAGGAGCAACGCAATGGTGTGAATACCAGAGGCAAGGATCATTGGGGGTCATCTTAGAAGTTGGCTACCAGAGTACATGACACAAATACGAGAAACACTACTATTTCTAAACAGTTTGGGGAGTCTTTTGGGCCCCTACATACTCTCCATGGCATCCTGAGTACCCTGAAGACAAGAAAGAACATTTTTTCCTTCTTGTGGGAAACATGGAATTAGCAGGCTGTGATTATCGGCTCCTAGCAAATGTCACTAAGATCTGAATGCCCCTTTCCCAGGACACTGTCTGCATAGCTCAATAAGGAAGGAGAGTATGTTATGTCTACAAATTTCTTGTTAGAAATTCTTTGCTTAGAAACTAGGCTGACCTGCTTTCTACATTTCAATGAAATAAATTGTCAAAAAAGTAATTGGTTGTTACTAAGGGTGTCCTGTTTTTTATCCTCAAGAAACGTAGTAAAAGGTCTCTTGATATCCTGAGATTTTCATTTTGTGATTACATAATTATAATGAGTTAACCCAAAAAGCGGAGTAATCTCTAATTTAGGCGGGTCTATTAATTCAGCAAATACTTATTGAGCAGCTATTATGTGCCAGGCACTTTTGTAGGTACTTGGGATAAATCGAACTACAGACGTGACAGAGAAATACATGTTAGCAGTGAGAGGATCGTAAGTGCTGCAGAAAATATAAACAGCGCAGGGTAGGAGGATTGGGAATGTGGAATTGAAATGGGGCAGATAATAGCAGTATTTAAACAACTGTTCAAAGTTACAATGAGAACTAAAGGGAGGAATAAACAAAACCATCTTAATGACTAATCAAGATGTTCTTTTCAATTACCAAAATGCTTCAACCTAAGAGGAAATGTCATTGGCACTCCGACAGGCCTGTAATAAAAATTGTGAATAACTTTTTAGCATCTTCAGATCCCACCACAGGGGGAGCCATCTCTATCACCTATTCATAGGACCAGTCTCCCTTCCATTTACTTGTCTCCTGTCTGCTAATAAACTCAAGACTAAGGTGGGCAAAGATCATAGAAAGACAGTATTTATAATGGAAAGAAGGAACTTTCAAAACCCGGAGATGATAACAGTGTGCGGCCTCAAGGTACTCATAGTCTAAGACGTGAACAAGTTAACAGAGAATTAGAATTACGGAGAGGCCATCATGAGAAAGGAACCACAGTGTTATGGCCGCAGAAAGCAGGAGGTATCCGTCCCCTCTCCCCCACTAAGCTGCCCCAGAAGAGGCTTCCCCTTGAAAATACAGAACTGGGTCTTGAAATCACAGGCCAGTTAAGGCCAGAGGGGGGGAAAGGCACTCCAGAGCACCCCAGGCAAAAATAAATAAATAATAAAAATAAATAGACCCAAGACAGTGATGGCATGGCAATTAGAGAAATGCAAGCAATTTGGTTTGACCTTAGGGAAGTTAGGGCTGGGGAATGGTGACAGGTAAACAGAGGCAGAGGCCAAATTCCTTGGCACACAGATCGCATGCTGTGCTAAGGAATTTAGATTGTATCCTGAAACCTCTGGGGGAGAATTTTCTTTTTTCTGACTACAAAGTAATGCATGATTATAAAAAGGAATTTGGAAAATATAGAAGACTATAAAGAAGAAACTAAATTACACCCAATAAAATTATATTATTATTCCTTTTGTTTAATTTTTTTACATGTTGCAATCATATGACTTTATATCCATTTATTTTCACCTAACATATAACAGAAGCATTTTCACATTTAATTTGTAATCTTAGAAAATATAACTTTTAATCATTTGTCCACACTAATTTCTTACCTGGTCCCCTATTATTGGACACATAGGGTGTTTCCAATTTTACACTATAATAAGTAATTTTGGCACTTCTGTACATAAAACTTCACCCACATTTCAGATTATCTCCTTTTAAAATATTATTTTAAGCCTCTTTGTTCATTCTGGCATTGCATTAATATGTATGTCTGCCCTCAACAAGTGAGTTTTATCTCATCCTACCTGCCTTAGCATTTAAAGAAATTCTTTCCTAATTTAAAGGACAAAATAGTCTTTTCATTAATGAGACTGTATATTGTTTATTAGCTGTTACTATTTCTTCTTTTGTAAATTATGTGTATTTTACCTTTTATTCATTTGTATAGGCTCTTTATATGCTAAGGATATTAATCCTTTAAATTTGTATTTGTTGAAAATATTTTCCTCAATTTTCTGGACTTTTAATTTTATGACTTTTTGGACACAAAAACATTTAAAATTTTTATGAATTCCAATCATCAATATATTCTTTTTTTCTGTATTTTAGGATGTTCCTGATCATCAGATCTAATCAATATTCTTATTTGTTTGATTTAACTTTTCAGCCCATCTGGAATTTATTTTGAAATATGATGTAATGTGAGGATCTCCTAAATAGATTTATTTTTTTCCATGTAGCTATCTGTTGTCCCTGAACATTGTTTCCTTGTTTACTTTATGATGTCACCTTAATTTATTAAACTTTTTATGCATAATAGTGTTCATTTCTGAGCCATATTTTGCATTAATCCCTCCTTATATCAGCACCATATTATTTTGATAATTGTAGTTTTATAATATTTTATAATCCAGAGGGCAATTCCCCCTGCAATAATGTTATTTCACATAAATATATTACTTCTGATGAATCTTATAATCGTTTTTCATAGTTATTGACCTTCTCCCTGAATTTTATGTTTAATTTAAAAAACTAGTGTCTGCTTGTAATAAACTCAAGTTATACAAGTGTAAACAAAAGACATAATGTTAGGACCCTCCTTTAGTCCACCCCAATCTTTCTCTCCAGATTTAACCACTTTAGCATAGATATTTCTTCATGTACACATATCCTGAATTTTCCCAAATTCTTTACCTTCTGGGGATGGGGAGGAGCACCTTCCTTTTAATCCCCCCAAAATGCATCCTGTGCCCTTAACCTATGTAACTGCAGAAACTGTAGGCCCCCTCCCTAAATATCTATGAACGTCCCAAGGGTGTTTGCTTTTGCATAAGTTCATTACTGTCACTTGTCACCTCTTGTTCCAGACTGCTGCTCTAATTTTCTCCATCAATCCCTTCAGCTGTAAGGACTTCTTTAGGCCACATCTGTTCCTTCTGCTTCCACCCCAAACATGGACATAGTACCTCCCTTTATCCCCCAAATCACATCTAGAACATGACATTTAACAGACTTTATTAAGGATTTAGGCTAAGAAAATGCAATACAGAAAGGAAAATTTAAAACTAGATATGAGATATAATTGTTCCTCCCAGTTCACCAATACTGGCCATCTCTTGCCTCAGGCCCCTGACCCCTACGGCCACTTCCAAGGGCCTGCTCATCTCCTCATGAGAGTCACTTCTTCTTACTACCAACCAACGAAGTCAAAATTGCCCTTGAAAATCTCTTAAACAGCCTAAAATGTATAATACGTATGGTTTTGTGTATGCATTTTGGTAGTTTTAAAAAAATTCTTCTAATTCTTTATCATTAATTTTCTCTGTAGCTCTCAGTCATTCACTTTTTTTCCTCAAGGAAGTCATCTTGCCTACTCACGTACACAATAAAGTTCACCCTTTTTAATAGTAGGTTAATAGTAGTTAGGAAACTTTTAAAACTGTTTGGACATTCTTTTCAAGGGTTTCAGGACTGCTGACATCCTTTGTCAAGTAAAGAGTGCTATTTAAATTATTACTTCTCTATCTTTTTTAGCCAACAGTTGAATTCTTTTCATCGCAGTGCCTGCGATGTGGTTATCAGATAATCTTTTGAAGACAACCTTTTACACCAGCTGCAACTCAACATGGCAGTCTGTAGCATCTTGGCTGTTGTATTTTGATTATCCTAATTGTTCAGGGCTTCTCCAAGAAGAGCAGGAAAATAGATACTGCCAATCGTCCCACAAAATGTTCATGGAAGAGGAAGGAGGCTGGTTTAACTGGAGTAGAGAGATAAGGAGGAGAATAACAGAAAGTGAGGTTAGAGATGATGTCTCGAGCAAGAATATGGTATAAATTGTGATGAGGATTTTGGCTTTTACTCTGAAATGAATGGAGAGTAGTCAGTTGATGGTTTTGAGCAGAGGAGTGCCATGAACCAACTTATGCTTTCGCAGGGCACTCCATCACGGTGTCGAGCAGGACTGGCTGGGGGTGAGGGAAATCTATGGAGGGTAGCGGAGGAAGGAGATGGCGAGTGTCATTAGCATCTTGAAACAAGCAGACAAGTGCCACCTGGAAGATGGAGGCATGTTTGCTGGTGCTTCCTAAATGGACCAGGTCTGTGTGAGAGGTGCCAAGGTGGGCTGAGGAGATGCTGTGCACCACCCAGGTACCCCTCCAGGATCGAGAGTGTTACTGCGATGAGTCTCAGTGAATCTCTTTCTGGGAATTGCCCAAGAGGACAGCTTCCTCCCTGAGGTAACTAGAACTCTGAAGAGACATCTCATGGCCTCTGCTGCAAGTGCAACACAGTTCTACTCCTTCCTCTAAAATTCTGCTTCCCTCACAGGTGTCCCCAGGAAACCTCCTGCACACAACCTGAGTTCCGAATCTGCTTCCTTGTTAAAACGTATGTCAGACTATGCCATTTCTTAACCTAAAACCCTGCAATGGCTCTCAGTTCACTCCAGGGAAACCAAAGTCCCTACAGTAGCCTACAGGCCCTGTGCCACCTGGAGCCCTGTACCCTCCAACCTCACCCCTATTATCCTATCCTGCCCCTCGTGCACTTTGTTCCAGAGCCAGACTAGCTTCTCTGCCATCCCTCGAATGTGACTGTGTTGCCTCAGGATCTCTGCACTGTTTGTTCCTTCTATTCTTCCTCCAGATTCTTCACGACTCACTCTTTCTCCTCCTTCCAGTCGGTTAAATGTTACCTTCTCAGTGAAGCCTTCCCTGTCTATTCCACCGAAATCTGCATGCCTCCCAAACTCCATCCCTCTATTCGGTATCACTATCGCCCTCTAGCATACCGTCCAGTTTACCTATTGATTTCGTTTATGGTTTTTTGTCTTACTACCCACATAGAGCAGCAACTTTCCTCACAGATACAGCCCAGGACCTGGAGCAGTGACGGGTACTTTGTAGGCACTCCAAAAATATTTCTTGAATAAAGGAATGAATAAATGAATGAATTTGGGAATCAAGTTTTTGGGAATTCTTTATCAAGTAGATTGTAGAAGAATTCATGGGGTGTGATTACCTAGGGATAGCGTGCAGAGCGAAGATGAATAGAGGCACAAACATTTAGGTGCAAACAGAGGAAGAGGAAATGACAAAGGACGCTATGAATGTGTCCCCCAAATTCACATGTTGAAACCTAACCCCCAATGTGATGGCATTAGGAGGGGGGCCTTTAGGAGGTGATTAGGTGATGAGGCAGGAGCACCTAGATGAGATTAGTGCCCTTATAAGAAGAGGCCAGAGAGCTAGGTCATTCTCATTTACCAATGTCTCCACAAAACTGGCTGTCTGCAACCCGGGAGAACCCGGCCATGCTGGCACCCTAATCTCAGACGTCCAGCCTCCAGAACTGTGTAAATTCCTGTTGTTTATAAGCCACCCAGTCTATGGTACTTCGTTATTGCAGCCCAAACGGACTAAGGCAAAGACAGAGAAGTGTCTACCGGTTTGATAGTTGCTAGGTAACCAGCAGCTTTCAGTAGTTAAGGCAAAAGTGAGTTGAGGAAGGAATAGAAGAAATGAAGCAGAAGTGGTGTATGAATTACTTTTCCAAGAAACTTGGTTGTGAAAACAGGAAAGAAAGATTGGAGCTGGGAGGAGGGCTCAGATTGAAGAAGTGTGTCTGTATATGTAGGTGGGAGAGGTTAAGACTAATTTGAGTATTTTAAATGATGTATGGGAAGAGCCAGTAAGAACCATGTAACTTGTCATCCAGATCAGAGTTTTGAAAGACAAAGGGGCCAGGAGAAATGCTAAACTGGATGGATGCTAAGTCAACAGGGACTCTGTAATCTACCTGTGGTCCCACTATCCATGGCTGAGGTGCTCTATGAAAGTCATTCCTCTTCGTAGTACTTAGCAGGCCGGCTATTGCATTTTCTAACGGTAGGTGGCAGTAAGAAACTTGACTCCTTTTTTGCCTTTTTTTTTTTTTTTTTTTGGATGGCAACCAAGTATTGGTCAAGATTAGTTTAGCCACAGGCATATGTTCAAAATAGGAGATTTTAATTTAGACTTCACTTTGGGAAAATTCATTTTGCACCTTTTTAAAGGAAAGAAGCATCTCCATCACCTTTCAAAGAGAAAAGAATATTTGAGCAATTATAAAATGTTAGTTGTGTTGTATTTTCACACTGAGTCATTTTACCTTTAAAAGATGAACTTGTCTTCTTCCTAATACAGAATAATTTCTTTTAACTTTACCACTTCTTTTCCAGCACGTGCACTGCCATATGCACATAGTTCTTATTTCTTATTTGTATTATAAATTTTTAGTCAAGTCCAATTTTGATAGATTTTTGGGGACCTTGCTATTGAATATTATAAACACTTAAAAACTATCACAAATGATACCAAATTCCTTTTTATCAAATATATGACTAGAGATGTCCAAATATAAAACATTTAGAAGTTCAGAATGGTAAAGTGAAAGAGCACACATTACTCAGGTGACTTGGGCAGAATCTAATGTCATACGTTTGAAAATTCGGAAAACTTTGTAAGAGAGAAAACAGAATTAGAATCATGTCTGCAGGTCTATCAGAAAAATCTGAGGTCAAAACCCAGATTTGCATTTATTAGCTTGTGACCTTGAGCAAGGAAAGGACTTAGCCTCTTAGGTCTCAGATTCCTAATCTGTGAAATGAGATTCAAGGCACACGCTTCAGTGAGCTGTTTTGAATATTAAATGAGAACACATGGTTAAAGTCTATAAATATTAGTTTCTTACTCTGCTGTCAACATTAATATGAAGACATGCAGACTAAAGTTAGGCATATGCAACCTTAACCCCTGGAAAAGATATCACAAGGCTTAAGGAAAAGAAACTGATTCTAACAGTGGTTTTAAAACAAACAAAATAACATAAACAAAAAGGACTGGACACACCTTGATTCAGTCTATCAACTCTACATCTCAGATATCCATTGTCCAGTTACATCTTGACACAGGGAGAAGTTTCCCTATAGGGGAATTTGGGGACAAAATGGGTTCTTTGCAGCATTTGTATTAGGGCCAGAATCCCAACTCCTCTGCTGAGTCTTCTGCCATTTTTAACTTAATGAACTACTGGGGTGCCAAAAAAATGTATACCAGTGGACACTTTCATCACCGTTGCTCAAGCAGTAGTTTGCCGTAATCAGAAGTGTCTGGATGCTGATGGGAACCACTTTGAGCACCTCTTGTAATTGCCGAAGTCAAATGTGACTTGTATTCATCTTTTGTTATCAGTATATATTGAGTATTACAATTCCTTTCACCTTAAAGGAAATGCTAAAATGCACAAAAGCAGCCACATCAAATACCCTCCGGGGTGCTCTCAGTCCCGGAGGGGTCGCCCGCACAGGGGCTCTGCTACACCACAGAGGTCAAAGTTACTGAGACGGACCCTAGGCTAGTCTGAAACGGGCAAAGCTAGAGTCGCTTACGGCTCTGACAGCAAACAAGAGTGTCCATTGTATCAGTAAGACTCCCTAAAGTGCCCTTACTACCAGAAAGTTCTCCTGGCTTTCTGCTGATAATTATGGACTAATTTGTTCATTAGCTAGTTGACTCCTCAGAATGCATATTTCAATGGCTAGAGTTGGTAGTGAGTTTGAAGAATATGATAGAGGAATCTAGAGAGGAAGGCTGGTGGGAGGTAGGTGCCGGAAATAATGAAGACCACTGGAAGTGTGAAAACAGGGACTAGGGGCCGGCCCGGTGGCTCAGGCGGTTAGAGCTCAATGCTCCTAACTCCGAAGGCTGCCGGTTCGATTCCCACATGGGCCAGTGGGCTCTCAACCACAAGGTTGCCAGTTCAATTCCTCGAGTCCCACAAGGGATGGTGGGCCCCTCCCCCTGCAACTAAGATTGAACACGGCACCTGGAGCTGAGCTGAAGCCGAGCTCCCGGATGGCTCAATTGGTTGGAGCGCGGCCTCTCAACCAAAAGGTTGCCGGTTTGACTCCCGCAAGGAATGGTGGGCTGTGCCCCCTGCAACTAGCAACGGCAACTGGACCTGGAGCTGAGCTGCACCCTCCACAACTAAGACTGAAAGGACAACAACTTGACTTGGAAAAAAAGTCCTGGAAGTACACACTGTTCCCCCAATAAAGTCCTGTTCCCCTTCCCCAATGAAATCTTTAAAAAAAAAACAAAAAACAAGGACTAGGCATTGCATCATGGACTCAAAACTCATCTGTCGTAAAAATTTGCCAGATTTGGATAATATTCTTCCTTCCCTCACTCCCTCCTTTCTCCTTCATTTCCTCTTTTCCTCCCTCCTATCTTCCTGCCTCCCTCCCTTCCTCTCTTTCAACAAATATTTATGATGTGTCTATACAGTATGCCTGGAACCACTAAGGTTACAAATGAGAACCAAACAAACTTGGTTCTTGCCTTCACAGAACTTCCACTCTAGTGAGGGAAGCAAACAAAGGAGAAGCAAACAGACCCAGCACACAGAAAAGGGCTGTTACATTTTCTAAAATTGATCAATATCAGGATATACCGTAGTTGTCACTATGTGGACACTTGCCCCTTCGTGACTAGGTTTCCTGCTAAAATAAGTAACTGGCAGGTGTGCAAGCATTTTTTTTAAATAAAGAAACCTTTATAATTATAGTTATAACACAAAATATTAATAACGAGCGAGCCTCCCATCATTAATCAGAAGATCCCATTGCTATTGCTAAATAAACCTCTGCTGTCATTTCCTCTCCACTGAGTTGCATTCAGAGGCCACTCCTGGGCCTATTCAAACGTGGCTCACATTTGAAACTCCTCCTCTTGGTGCCAGACGGGCAGCCCTGAGCCCTTACCATGGGCTGTTTTGGTGCCCAGATGGAGCGAGTGCCCATTTCTTTGAGTTGTGCCCCAGGGGCTGATTAAATAGAGGCTGCCTCGTAGAGCCCTAGCACACTAACAGGAGATGTAGATGACGAAAACCAAGGATGACCACCAGGCTGGGTGTAAACTGAACCAAGGTGAAGCTGTTGAAAGCAAAGAAGGTAATTAGAAGGAATAGGAACAATCGATGCAAGGAAGAAGGCAGCCCAGCGTTGGGAAGCTCAGCAACATTAAACACGGGAACTGATTTGCTCAGTGCCGTGGATGAAACAGGTTTTCCATATTAAAATTGGCTGTCGGGTTCCATAAAGTAAATTTAAAAAAAACACCTTAAAAAAATGAAATAGATTGTCAATAGAGCAAGTTTTAAAAATCTAAGTAAAATTTGGTCTCTTTTTTATTAATGCTTAATTGTCTTCAATCAACATAGTCCAACTCTGAGTACATACTAAATCCCTTTTAATGAGAAATTCCAGACCTTTCCATTTTGCTCATCTGGAGGTCGGGTCCTCAGTTTTTCTTTCAACTATATGATGCATAATGGGATGAATTTCCCTTAGTCATTCTTCACAGCTACACACTGCCCGAACTGCAGAATCCCATAACTTAATACTCTCAGAACGACTGGGCTTATGCACATAGGAGGAGATGCATTTGTATTCTCCTCTCCCGATTTTTTCATTTTTTCCTCATTGTTCATTCTGTACCTTGAGATATGTTAGGAGTCTTGCTTTTAGAGATGAAAGAAAAGGAAAAACCAGTTTCTCCGACACTTTCATCTTTTGTTTAGATTAAAAATCAACACTATTTTTATATTTGCCCAAGATACACTATTAAAATTACTTCAAAGCTTTTTGACTAAAATGTGTACAGAGTAACCTTATGGTGAAATGCAGAGCCATTTTACAAGAAATTAATTTCAAATGCTAGAGGATGGATGGCATTAGATTTCCAAAATGACTTTACATTAATTCAGCAAGAATATCTTAGAGCCATTCTGAGTCAGAGGACAGGATGGTATTTTGATCTTAAAAGATAAAAGGGTAATTCCAAATAGCTAATTATGCATAGGGTTCATTATCCATATTGATGTGTGTATTAGGGTGAGTTTTTTCTATGCTATCAGCGCCAGATCCCACTCTTACACACTATTAAACAGTGTTTCCTTCTTGTTTACAAACGATGAGGTGAATGTCTCTTTCCCCTGAAAAACTAGTGCTAGGGAACAAAACCTGTCTTTATCTTCTCTGGAGATGGCAATCAAATACTCCAGCGACCTCGTCTGATTTTTATAACGTATTTGGCAGGAAGTCGTGTTTTTCATGAAGTCAGGAAACCTGGTTTGGAATCTTCACTCTGTCACTTACTAAAATTATAACTTTGGATAAGCTACTTAATTTCTCTGAGCCTTAGTTTCCTTGTCTGTAGAATGTGAAACATCATGACTACCACATAGGATTTCGAAACAAAACTGTGTGAAAGTACCTGGCACTAGCAGGTGCTCAGAAAACGTTAGTTCCCTTTCTTCTGAGGCCAGAGGCACGGAGAGGGTGGAGAGCTGTATGAATCTGCTGCTGCTGCTAATTGAAGCACACCAGAACTCGGTGTCCATGCTTGCTCAGATGGTGGGGCTGACTGCTGTATGTTGTGCATAGGCTGGGGTGGCTCGACCTTGATTGTCTTATTCTGGGATCCATGACAAAGGGAGAGTCGCTGCCTGAGCCATGGTCTTCTCACAGCAGAGGCAGAAGCGTGGGAGACTACCATCGCATCAAAGGATTTCCAAGCTCTCATCAGAGCTCAGCAAGTTGAGGATGAAGGGAGACAACAAGACTAATAGTTGGGTTTATCCAGCGTTGGGGTTCTGCCAGGTGGGCTCAAAGAAAGTAGGGTAAGGGAACCTAGACAGTTGGCAAGAAGGAGGTTGAAGAGATGGCTCATAGGCGATTAGGGAGAAAAATGAGGAAAAGAAAAGACTGGGTGAATAGGAGGAAGTAAGGCACTGGGGTGCTGGAGGCCCTTGAGAGGAGGAAGAAGAAGGATGAGTATGGCTGTAAGAGAGCAACGAGCTAGAAGGGTGGGAGTGAGGTATGTGAACATACGACTTCAGCAGGGATCCGGATAGCCTATCCTTCTGTTTATCAGATAACCCTGCAGTGAGGGGACATTGGGATTCAGAATTGACTTAACTGCATCTCCTCTGTCATCTTTGCACTTCAGTGCTCAGCACTTCACTCGCTGTCCCTGCAATGGCTGAAAATCCATGATGTGACGACATCCTTCACTGGTTAGAATCCACCCCCTTTGGTAATTAACTTGCCACACGTAGCTAACTCAAGCTTTTCTCACACAGGAGGGTAGATTATCATGTTGACTTCACTATATTAGCACTTTATAAATGTCTTGACATTCAAATTGTTTCAACATGTTACTAAATTTCCTGTTTTGAAATTTAATTCAACAAATGATTAAGTACCTGCTCAGAGCCAGACACTGACGCTGGCTCCGGAGTCTATAGGTGAAAAAGAGAAACAGTGCCTGCCGTACTAAGGCAGCAGTTTTGGAAGGTGGGGACTTTGAGTGGCATGCAGCTATGTACACAGATAAAGGCAGAGCCCTAAGAGTCACAGTCACCTCCAAAGTGGTCTGGGGCTCAGTCTGCACAGTGGGAAAGCCTCTGTCCCCCAGAAAGTTGGCTTTGCTGCAGGTTCACTTGGAGCATTCTTTGTTCCCTCCCCAATTCCATTCCCTCTCTTCTTCCTTCTCAGTTATCCAACATAGTGAATTTGAGGAATATCCTCTGGTCCATGTTTTTGTACTTTATGTTCATATGTATGTGTAGTATTATTTTGTTTTTCAAATTTACCTAAATAGCATATTTTATGTATTGTGCTACAATTTGCTCTTCTCATTCAACATTGTATTTCCAATGCCTGTCTTACTTGGCATATGTAGATCTAATTCATTCATTTCAGCTGCTTAGTATGAGAGTGTGTCATTGAATAACATACTGTTTATGTGACTGATGTCACTGTTTATTTTTGCACTTCCCCACTGATGGACATATGTATTATCTGCTAGGCACAGTTCCAAGTGCTTTACAAATTCTCATTCACGTATCCTCATAACAGGTAGTACTACTAACCTATTTTATAAACAAGGAAACTGAGACACAGAGAGGCTAAGTAACCCATTCAAGGTCACACAGCCACTAAGTGGTGGAACCAGGATTCAAACCCAGATTATCTGTCACGTCAGGGTCTTCGTCCTAATCCTGGGCTGTGCCACCTGTTTAAGGTGTTTCAGGTTTTCCCTGTCACAGTCTTTCCACACTTCCTCTTGTGCCCACTGCCATAGGCACACGAGTGGGCTTTCTTTCCGGTTTATACCTGGAATGGGGGCTGTTGGGTCCAGACGGTCTCTCGCATCGTGATGACTTTTTGCCGTGTTAACTCGACAGGGGAAGACAGTGTCACAGAACAAGGCTGAGGCTTTGAAGGAATTCAGAGCAGTTAGAGTCCCTTCAGTGTTTCCGAACTTCAGTGTTTTCGGCTCCTAACTACAGGCTCTTTTCTGTCACTGTAGTGACCCAAGAGGAGGTCAACAGAATATGAACCTACTTTGAGAAGAGAGAAGACAGATGGCCCATGTTACATGAGCAATTCTTCTCAATTGCTTCTCTCCCTATTACAAGCGTAGTTTATAACACAGCTGTAAGTTACTGTGTGACCGATCTGGATTTGGACATTTCCTCTGTACAATTTTAACCCGTAAATTTAATTTATCAATCTGCTAAACCACTTAGGGGATTCTTACATTGGTCTGAACCAATAATTTTGAACACATTTTTTTTTTTTGCAATATTACTACTGTAAGAACAGATAGCTTTTTAAAAATGTTAATCTCTTAAATTAAGGTATAATTGAGATACATTATATTAGTTTCTGGTGTATAACATAATGATTTGATATTTATATACATTGTGAAATGATCACAATAAGTCTAGTTAACATTCATCACCAGTTACAGAATCTTTTTTCTTGTCATGAGAACTTTTAAGATCTACTCTCTTAGCAACTTTCAAATATGCAATACAGTATTATTAACTATAGTCACCATAATGTACATTACATCCCCAGGACTTATTTATCTTATAACTGGAAGTTTGTACCTTTGACTACTTTCACCCATTTCTCCCACCCCACCCCAGCTTCTGGCAACCAGTGATCTGTTCTCTGCATCTACGAGCGTGTTCATTTTTTCAGATTCCACTTATAAGTGAGATCAAACAGTATTTGTCTTTCTCTCTCTGACTTATTTCACTTAGTATAATGCCCTTCAGGTCCATCCACGTTGTCGTAAATGGCAAGATTTCATTCCTTTTTTAAGGCTGAATAATATTCCATTAATAATAGACCACATTTTCTTTATCCATTCATGTTTGTTTCCATATCTCGGCTATTGTGAATAATGCTGCAATGAACACAGGGATGTATATATATTTTTGAATCAGTTTTTTTTGTTTTCTTTAGATAAATACCCAGAAGTGGAATTGCTGGATCATACCAGGTGTCTTTTTGTGGTGTTCTCACATGGTGGAAGGGGCTAGAGACCCCCTGGAGCCTTATTCATAAGGGCACTAATCCCATTCATGACGGCTCCACCCTATGAGCTAAGCACCTCCCAAAGGCCCACCTGCTACCAGCATCCCCTTTGGGGTTAGGATTTCAACATCTGAATTTGGGAGGCACACAAACATTGTAGACCACAGCAGCCATGTATGTCCTGGGTTGTGATATAAAATGTGTGCTTTCTTGTTTTTGCGGGTCATGGTCAAAAAAGTGAGAAACTAGCATAGAGTACAGTGTGCTGATTACAGGAGTAACCTTGACAGCTCACTTCGCTCTGCCAGAGGCCCAGCGTACTTCCAAAAGGAGTCTTGACGCCTGTGTTTACGTACCACTGGTCACAACTGCCAAGAGCTGGAAGCAACATCATGTCCGTCCAGGGATGAATGGATAAACGGTGGCGCATACACACAATGGAATATTATTCAGCCTTAAAAAGGAAGGACATTCTGACACACGCTACTACATGGATGAACCTTGAGGACATCATGCTCAGTGAAATAAACCTGTCACAAAAGGGCAAATACTGATGCATTCCACTTACATGAGGTACTTAGTGTCCCTACGCCTAGAGCCATGGCTCCTTGGAATAAAACCTACCTTACCTCTTCAACAGGTGCCATGAATTGTTTTCTTTAACAGTATTTGCATGGATTTCAAAGCTCAACAGGTCACTGACTCTGCAATCAGCCTGCTCACATGTTTTTTTGGGGGGTGGGAGATGTGCTCTCTTATTCAGAGAAGAGGGAGGAGACAGATGGCAGGACCAGTCTGGACAGAACGCCCTCACACCCTGCGTTGCAGACACCTTTTGAACTGCACACAACTGTGAGCACTGACAACTTAACAGGAAACGATTTACACTTGTAATTGGAGCAGTTGTATTAACGAAATAAAACTCAGTGGAGGAGGGAGGAAATGGGGGTCAGGGTTGTGGCAGGAGGTAGTGGAGAGGCTTACTCTCCTGATTGTCAGTCCCTTCTCCCCACTGTGGTCATAGCGAGAGGTCCGAATGGCACATCCTTCCTCAAACCCTCTAGGGCTCTCTACTGCCCTCAGCCAGAAGCTCCAACTCCCTACCTCAGTTTACCTGGCCCCTCACCACCACCCTCTCCCAGCTCCCCCATTGCCTCTTCCCCACTTCCAAGTCCTTGCCCAGGCCTCCAGAACTGCCTGCAGCTCCCAGCCCCAACCCCTTTCTTTTCCTGCATTTGTCAAGTGCTGGCCTGCTCTCTGTTCCTCCAGATTTTGGCCTGGTTAATTCGTACTAATTTTTCAGGTCTTAGCAGAAATGGAGCTTTTACCATGAGGTTAATGAAGCTGAAGCTTCAGGGTCTGTGACAAGCCCTGCTACTTGATTTTGTAATCAGGAATTCCTTTGCTTAAAGTGGGTCACCCAAATTGTATATAAGCCTCAGGCCTCACAAAACCTGAATCTACTTCTGGGTCTCCATGTAAACAATCCTGTCTTCCTAACTCCTTAAAATGGGGATCTTGACTTCCTATCTGAGCCCACTGATCCCACAACCCCCGGGACAGCCCTGAACAGGCTCCCCCATTTACAACCCTCGCCCCCCTCCCCGCCCACCGCAGTCTATGGAGTCAGCAGTCTCTGCCCTGAAAGGTGTAAAGAAATTTTATCTGCCTTTGTCCTTTAAGTGCCAAGGTGCAAAGTACATAGTAAGTAGTAAATTAACATGTGGTGAATATAGGTATTTCATAAATTGATTTGGGGAAACAATGCTTTTTATGTTTCTCAAGGTATTCCACAAAACCTCTGACAGGAATGAAGAAGAGGGAAGACCAGCCAAGAAGAAAGTTCCAGAACACTGCCCTGGAACGTGTCTGCAGAGTGCTGCTGTTCCTGCTCGTGTCCCATTTTCTTTTTCCTTATTGACTAATAGCCTGACATTTTTGAGCATTTATCATGATTGTGATGGTGTTTTTCATGTGTTAACTTGTCTAGACTTCAGTCCCCTCTTATTTGTTCGGTCACTAATCTAGATGCTGCTATACAGATAGTTTGTAGATGTGATTAAAGTATATAAGCAGCCGACCTTTAGTAAGAGACGGTTTCCCTAGATAACCTGGGTGGGCTTCACTTCATCAGTTGAAAGGTCTTAAGAGCAGGGCTGAGGCTTCCCTAAAGGAGGAGACATTCCTCCCATTCAGGAGGAACATCTGCTCCTGCCTGACCGTTCCAGCCGGCCTCGCCAGCCCCACAATCACATAAGCCAATTCCTTGCAGTACATTTCTTACTACATATACTTCTCCTGCTGCTTCTGATTCTCTGGTCGGACCCTGATGGATATAATGGGTAGGAAGTGTGCCAAGACTTTGATGTGCAATCACTCAGGTTAGATACACCATTGTTCTCTGTTGTCTTTTGAGTCCCCCCAGAAGCTGACCCTGAGATAAGTGGTTTATTTAAAAGGTGATCCCAGGAAGTACAAGTAGAGAAGACATGGAGTAAGACAAGGAAAGGCAGGCAGTGAGTAAGTGGTGTGTTATCAGGCCAGTTAGCTTGTTGGCACAGAATTCTGGGATTCTGTGGAAACTGCTTCAGAGTTATGTCAACCAAGGGGTGAGTGTGAAGAAATCTTTATCCACCAAGTCTCCAGCCACTGCTGGGTAAGGAAACTTCCAAGGACATTCACTCACCTGCACTCAGGGCTTGCTCTGCCCTGGAGCCCAGGGACTCCTCGCCCAGGAAAAAGACCCAGGCAGGAGTTTCTTCGTGTCTCACTTCTTAGAGGTTAAACAGATTTGCGGCAACTTCACAAATAAAAGCAGCGTAAGTGTCTGCTCCAGCACTTAAGGATCTCTATGGAATAGGACATTTTTTATTAAAAAGCAAAAATAAAAGCTATAGTATCTCTTCAAACTTAAGAGGGGTCACTGGGACAGCTTTTGTAGATTTTTCTTCCTCTGCGAGCTCATCATGTTACACAATTTACTTTTTCTCCACGTTTCTTACTGACGTCTCAAGTTAGAGCAGTGGGACCTTAGCCCCCCTGACTCTGACAGTCACTCAGGTGCAGACCTGGGACTGGTGGGGCCCCTTTTCCATCCTCTTTCTCCCCTGGGCATTATTCTTCCTAAACAGGACGACATAGCAGTTGGGATCACAGGCTCTGAAGTCAAACTTCCCGGTTCACATCACAGCTCTTTTCTCTACTGATTGTGTTCTGTGCACGTGAGCAAGTGACTGGATTGGCCAGTGAGAGCCGAGTGTTAAATCTTCAAGTAGTTTTGCAAGCCTGTTGATGTCCTGTTGGTAACTTGGTGGGAGTATTTACACCATGGAAATTGGCAAGTGCTGCAGATTGGTACCTGCTCCCTTTCCCAACCTGGTTCTCTCCATTCGGCTGCACACCACTGCTCTGCTTCCTCAGCTATAAAATAGGAGTGGGAACAGTGCACAGCTGATGGAGAAAGAAGCCTGTGAGCGTCCAGGTCCACATGCTCCCTGGTGCGTGGAAATACTCAGTGACGATGAGCTGCCCTCGGTGTTTCTCCCACTTTATGTGGTCCAGAGCCTTTTTGTTTCACGTGCCCCTTTGTGCAATAACTTCAAACACCGGACCAGCCAGAAGCAGCATACACATTGGTAATAAAGTTAAAAAAAATCACTTGGATTAATTAGAGCCTTCAAACAACTAGCTCATAACTGACAGCAACTGTGTGGTCTAATGTTTAGGAGGCAGACACCGGTGACACAACATTGTAAAATGAGAATTCTTTTAAATCTAGCATAGACGACTTTTGTTATACATATTTCATTTGGCTAGCTGTTAGAAAGAATTTCTTCTTTGGAGTTCCTATTTTTCTTCTCCCAATTAAGGCAAAGACTATAACGATAGTTTATTACAGCATTTGGTAGTTCAGTAAACAAACATGTTCTAAAAAATTTAAATAGCTGTGTTGAAGTAAAACATGTGCTAGAAATTCACATTAATTATATGCAAGTTAATGAAGACTTTTGGTGAGCAAACCAACTCTTGATAATACACTGCCGTTATCTGAGTGCTAAAAATAGAATATATATTATACATATCTGACTCACTCTGATCACTAACGAATTAATCACTTCTGTGTATTTAAAGATAGATATTATACTGGTAAAGCCTAAGCTCAATGTTTTCTTAATGAGTCCTGCATTTATTCTCAGTAGGTCTGGGAGCCTTATTTTCTATCAGTCTTCATGATTAATGGAATATGTGTATCTTAACCTAACTTTATCAGCATTTGCATTATAGAAAGAAAAGTATTAATGCATAGTCTATTGTCACAAAATCATTACAGACCCCAAACCCAGGCTACGTTTTATTAGAGAACTCTTCAATCAAGATGTTTAGAAGTTCATCTCTTCAAATGATGGCCATTTCCAGAAAAAAATAAGAGCTTGTTTGTATGATGTTTACACAATACCAGATGTCAACTTGTAAAAAGATAACGGCATTTGAAGGAACATGGAGACTGTTTCCCGTGTGGAGAAAGGTGAACTCTGTGCCACTGAAGATGCTTCTCTTCCACGATGTTCTGTGGTCAACACACCAATGCCTGTTTGCTTCGGGGGATTCTCTCCTCACAGCAGTAAACTTTTTCCAAGCCTTTCTCTATTAGTGGAGTTGAGTCCCATCTCAGCAATAAGTTCCAGGAAAACTATAAAAATAGGTGCCATCTCCTCAGGCAGAAAAAGTCATCCCCAGAGGACGCTGGGAGCCCCCACTATTCCCGGCTCCTGCTTCTTCCGGCCCCCGGAGCTGGCCGTCCTGGGTCCCATACAGTCAGTTCCCAATGAGGCTTACTTGGAAAGCGGTGCCATCTCCTGGCTGAAACTCTGTGCTGCTCTTCTGCCCACTATCCTGCACCAGTTCTTCTCACAGGGCTTCTGCCCTGGCGTCCCCAGGCCTGAGTTCTCCAGCCCCGTGTGCCCCCCTTTCCAGGATCAGGCTTCTACAACAGTCTCCGCCCCGGGTTCTCTCTGGCAAATTGTAGTTCTCCAGACAGTACATGAATCTGGATGTCACTCGGGTCACACCTGGGAGCTGGCCCTGTGACTCTGCCTGTGGCTGGGTCCCAGCTAGCTGAAGGGTCACATGTCTCCTGTCCTCATGATAACTGGCCACCTGCCGGGTCCTGTCTTCTGTGCATATTGTGAGGTCCCTTCTCCGCACGGGGGCTCCGGGAAGGTGGGGGCGTCGGTTGCATTCGTGTATGAACAAGCCTGTAACTTTGACGTGTTAAGCTGTTGGAGTGTGGGGGGGGTGTCCTGCTACTGGCTGGTCAGTTTTACTCTCTCTCCGTATTTCAATGTGTTTTTGGTAAATGACAAAGTCTTACTTTAAACTCTCAGTCTCTGTCTGTCTGGCCTTGTTTCCACAATAGTTGTTAACACGGTAAATTCAGTTCGTGCCTCTTTACTGAGCATGCGTTCGGTGCCCGGCAGTGCTGGATACGTGTGTTGTTTCATGGAATCCTCAAGAGCCCCCTGTGAAATAGGCACTATTCTTCTCATTTCACCAGGTGAGGAATGAATGCTTAGTGCAGCAAGGCGAGGAAGTAGCCGGGTGAGGATCTGAACCCGACTCTGGGTGCTTTTGGTCCTACCTTCTGGCTCAATCACTATTTGTCTGCCAGGCAGCCCATCGTCTCCTTTCATTTTCTTGTCCCTGTGTCCTTTTAACTAAAGACGTGCTGATGTGACTCTGGAGGAAGTGGTGACGTCTGTCAGCTGCCTTGGTTTGACAGGCAGGTGCTGGGTGGTGTCAAGACAGGAGGGCTGGCTGGGATTCCAATCCAGTCACTTGGGAATTGCCGGCCTTGGGCAAGTAACTTCATCTGAACTTAGTGCCTCGTGTACATGAGGAATATACACCTACAGAACGAGGAGAATTCATTGCACCACTGTTGTGCGGATTAAAAGTGAACGCCTTTGCTGGGTGCCTGACACATGGAAGCACTCAACAAAAAACAGGTTCCCTCCTCCCTCCCTTGGCAACTATTCCACAGGGTCTTCTGGGGGTTTGTCCACACGGTTGGCAGCTACGGAGGACCGTAAGGAGCGAGGTGAGAGCTAGGCAGAGGAAGCAGCCGGTGCAAAGGCCCTGAGGCAGCATGAACAGGGCTGGACAGGTAGGCTGGAATAACGGCCAGTGTGGCTGGAGCACAAGGTTTTGAGGGGGAGTGAGGTGGGAAAGTGACTCTGGAGAGTAAGTCAGGAGCAGACTCCGTGTCACTGTGAAGGTTAAGTGCTTACAACACCACCAGCATATGGTTCATCCCCACACCGGAGCTTGAAAAGTTGACAAGTTAGTAGTTATTTACAGCGAAAACAGAATCATGTGTAAGAGTTTTATTAGAAACTGGGGATGTCGGTTCTGAGCAGTGGGAGCTGACACTGACTCATCCACACTTACCCCTGGAAACACTGCGGCTGGGCAGACCCCCAGCTTATCCTCCACCACCCTGTTGTGGGCCGTGCACAGTGCTGAGTGCCCTGCTGCCCAGGAGGTGAAGCCGAAACGTGGGGTGGGGCAGGGAGCATCATTCTGGTCCTCCATAAAACTCCTGCGATCTGGTGTCTTCTCACCGCCGGATGAGCTGAAGGAAATGGAAGTGTAAATCGATTCTGTCTAACCTATCACCAGAGTCCTTAGTCTTCTCAGGTCAAAATGTTAGTTGTCATTATTATTTTCATCTCAAATTTGAACAGTCACTAGAATGAAATTCCTTCTGACCTTAGGTTTGCTCCCCTCCCTTGGAGAAAGGCTGATGACAATGCATAGACTCATTGTTGAGCTCCGTGGGGGCTGGAACGTAGAATGAAAGCTAAGACCTTCTGACTCATGTAGCAGGAGTCCCAGCGTGAAGCCACTCTGTGATCACTCTGGGACTGAACATGTCAGAGATGCAAGAAGAATGGCTGAGGCCACGTGGTCACTGAGAGCAAAGGAGACAGCAGCTTCAGAAACGATCAGAGGTTTGGGAGGGGGCCTAGTGCCCCGTGGGTGGGCGCAGAGTCAAAGAAGCCATTTGCCTCAGTGTATCTATGGGCTGGGTGGCTGGGGGACCAGGGCTGCCTTCAGAGGACACATCCTTGCTGAGCTGGCTGGTGCCTTCGATTCATTTCCTGCTCCTGGAGGTGGTTGATAATTGGGTTTTGTGACAGCCATCCCCTCCATTCACTCCTGATGGTCAGACGCAGGAGAGGCTGAGAGGATGCCACCTGCCTCAGTTACAGAGAGGCTGCTCCCGGCGGGAAACCCCAGTAGGATTCCTCACTGTTTTCCTAAAAGACATGAACCCCGAGCATGGCCGCTGCACAATGTGTTCACACGTACGCACAGTGCTCAAAGCCTGTTCTCCATCCAGATAGCTGTGGATCATAAGCACTTCCTATTTCATAATGTCAGATACACTCTTAAATGTCCCACCAATCTTGTGATACCTGAAGGAATAAAAGGTTGATCAAAGTGCCAGAAAAGAAAATAATAACCGTAGGATTCTTGACAGCTAGCCACAAAATCTAACTTTTTATTGAAGAATAACACACATACAGAAAAGTGCACAAATCCAAAGAGTACAACTCGAAGAATTTTCACAAACTAGACACACCCAGTGTGTCCAGATCCAGAAACACACGGAGAAACAAAACATCCCAGAGGCTCGCCTTGCGCCCCTTCCGGTCACCATCCTGTCCAGAGAGACCGATACCCCTACTTACAACAGCAGAGACGAGCATTGCCGGGGTTGCACTTGATAGAAATGGAATCGTACAGCACGTGCTGGCCTTATCTCGTGAGGCCCGTGCATGCACAGGCTGGTCACTCCCTTTCATTGCTGTGCAGGTTCCACTGTGTGAATATATCATTATTTGTTTATCCTTTCAACGTGGCATTTGGGTGATTTCCAGTGTGGGCTTATTAGGAATAGTGCTTCTATGAACATAGTACATTTCCTTTGGTGAATATACGTACACATTTCTGTTGGGTATACACCTTGGAGTGGAGTTGTGAGGTCATATGATACATACATCCAACCCAGGCTATTTCATGGAAGAATAAGGAATTTATTGGATGGAACTTGGGGACTCAAAGAATTGACAGAAAGCTAGAAAGGAGATCCAGGAAGATGGGTGGGAGCCGAGACAGCTCAGTGGGGCCCAGGAATGGAGCAGGGATGATGGGCTCAGGACTTTGCCACCTCTGGACATTGTTACCGGAGACCCACCATCCCTGCAGCCTCCAGTCCCAGTTGGGTCACTGCCCTGCTGGGTCACTGCCACCCCTGGGCCGCTGCAGCTCCTGTGACATAAATCCCAGCACCCCTTCATTTCTTCACATCCCAAGCAGGGAGTCCAAGGAGTTCACCCCGGTCACTGGTCACTCCCCGGCTGGTCAGTGCTGGTAAGGGGTGTGCCTGAAAGACAGGGAAGACCTCTCCACTTCTACAGTGGGAGGGGCACTGCACCCCACTAAGTTTATATGCAAGGGGTGATCCCCCACTACAGGAATGGGGCTCAGATGCTGCACACCCAACTGGAAACACAGAATGGCAGCCGCCCACTACAGGGCACTCCATACCACTCACCTCCCAACGATGGCCAGAGGGTGGGCTCATCCACACGTTTGTGCAGCTCATGCCCCATGTGCAGAAACTTGCTTTTAAGAAGACAGCATTGAATTCAGGGACACGTTAGAAGCCGCACAAAATGCCATAGGTTTGGAAGGAAAAGGTGTACTAAAAGGCCAAAAAGATCTCAGGGAGGAACGTATGGAAGAAAGGAAGAAAAGGAAGGCAGAATATGGAGAGAGAAAAAGGAAAAGCGAGGGGGAGAAAGTCTGGTGAAAAGACTGGAAGCACATTTTCTTCCTTGATCTGATGTAGCCAGTTTCCGCGCTGTCCCACTTCCTCAGCTTCTCTGATGGATTGTGCTTTGTTTCATCAGGTTAATGATGTTGACATGGACCACAGAATAAAGAGAGCCCGGTCATAAACCAAGATAGAGAAGGACCTGGAGCCTTATTATGACACACAGCACCAATTCTGCTGCAGTTTGAGCACACAGCCTCCTTACAACACTGGTATTTTCGGTGAGCTCTAATGAAGCTAAGAACGGGTTTCAACAAAAGAAGCAAAGAATAAAAATGTACTAAAACCATTTACAAGGGTAGCAAGTCATTAACTGATCTGAAAAGTACATTTGCCTTTTTGTAGGCCATTTTACGTGAGCCCTCCAACTGAACCACGGCAGTTTCAAGTTGTGTTATTCCCTATATTATAGCGTGGTGTTTAATATTTGTTTTAAATGATAATCAGGGCGTTCATCTATGCAGCACCTCTCTATGTCCTCCTAGACAGAGAGGCAAGAGGAGTAATGACCACTGCCTCCACTTTGCAGGTGAGAACATTTCAGGCACTCCACACCGCGGCCTCGCTCACACGGCAAGCCCCGTTCAGCACCAGGGACAGAGGCGGTTTCCAACCAACGTAATAGAACGTAGACAAAGTGCTCGCTGCCCCTGTGGGTTCGTCTCTTCTTTCATCACGGTGGTGTCAGTTCGTCTGAGGCGGGGCCTGCCAGTTTGTCTCAGAAAAACCAAGACCTGTCGAGCCTTCCACTGGGGCACCAACTATCGGAATACGGCCCGACATGCCTCCTCCTGGCAAATATGGGAAGAGACGGGCACTGCTCAGCAGGCCGCAGCCAGTCTTCACACAACGGGGTTCAGGTTGTTTGCGGGTCTACCTGCAGACAGGTACCCTTGGAAGGCAATGTAGCCCTGGGGTTCAGGGGGGATCTGGGGCCAGGCTGCCTGCACTCAAGTCCTACTTTTCCTGCTCACTATCTATAACCTTGGAGAAACTACCTCATCTTTCTGTGCCTCAGTGTCCCTCTCTTTAAAACAGACCTATGCTCATGCCATGTAATTATTGCTGGAGGATGAAAGAAGTGAATATTTGTCATTGCCCAGATCAGTGGATGGCACAAGTGAGCTGCCACCCCTGTGACTCACTCCTCAGGGGCAGGGGCCACCTTGGCGAAGCCCCACAGGCCCAGTGCTGTGCCCAGGTGGTCCTCATTAACACAGCCCACGTCACAATTACCGAGGAGGAGCCAGAATAGGAGGGAGCAGGAAGAGGTGGCATTTGGAGAGGGGAGATGGCCAGCCAGCTGGAGCACGTGAACAGCTAGCAGTCACCGTGTACATTTACGGATAAGCCTGCTACACTATCCACCCAGCATCTACATCTGTAGAAGGACCACCTCCAACATGGTCAGTGACAATCAGAGGGAACCAGGAGCCTGGGCCCTTGGCAGGGTCTACACCACACGGCCCCAGGAAGACACATTAAGAAAACCCTCCAATGCTTTAGGTTATTTCCCTTTTAGCAGGATGATGGAAAAGCAGGAAATAGAGACCTTCTAGAACTACTTTCTCCAGGGAGGGAGGTGCAAATTTTACCCATATATTTCAATTGGTCAAAATGCTCCTATGTGATGCTGAATTGTTGGGAATGGGGATTGTTGGATACAGTTTTTCAATAAATTATCTGCTGAATATATTAACTTGATGTATTTAAACTTGGGAATTGATGTTTAAAAATTGAAGCCCTTGAATCCATACTTATTTTTACTTGGCACATTTGTTATTTGGCTACAAAAAAGGTCTGGTTTCTTTGCCAATAATGAAAATAACACAGAAATTGAAAGAAAAAGTGAAATCAATGCAATGAAGGAAACCAAAGGACAGAGAGACCCTCCCTGCAACTGTGGCTGGGCAGGGACAGGAGGGGCGTCCCTAAAGCTACCGGCATGCGGGTCCCCACCGGGTGGCACTGACAGAACAGGAGGCGCTTCTCCACCCACGGAGTCAGAGGATGGTACAAAAGAACTTCTTCTCTCGGAAGGGGTTTTCAGACGCAGGCACGGGGACGATGAGAGGGTCGTCCCGGACGTGGGCCTCACAGTAGGCCAGGAGGTCGGCGGCTGCCTGGGACACCTGTGGGGACACAGCACAGGCGCGGGGTTAGGGGCCAGTTCTGAGTGTCCACGTGGAGAGTGGACAAGCCCGAGGCCAGGCTGTGCTGTGTGCCTGGCCAACGGCAAGGCCATTCCCAGCCCAGGGACAGGCTTTGTGCAGACCAGCAGAGACGCGTTCTGACACGTGGCTCTGAGGACAGAGATGCCAGCCAGACAGCAGATCACTGTCTGGAGGAACGAGAGGCAACAGGAGGGTCCAGACATCCTCGTCCTCCTCTCAGGTGAGTGACGAGTGGCGGCCCCAGGCCAGCAGCCTCGCAAGTACTCTGCTAAACCATTTCTAGACAAAGAAAGCAGGGTGCTGGCCCTGGCCAAGCCAGTGTGATTATATTTATTATTATTAGCAGTAGTAGTATTTATTAATTGTCTTATTGCAATCTACTCACACGACCAACATAGAGACACTTTATCCTCCTCAATACAACATATATCGTAAGCACTATAACACATAAGCTACATGTTATAACCACACAGGATTTAGCTTGGAATGGCCACCCACCTGACCAGATAGCTCTTTCCCTCCATCTTCCTTCCAGGCTTACCTGAAGCCTGCGGACACATGGCCCTTGTGCACAGAACTACCCCCCTAGCTGAAGTCCAGGAGCTCCAGAGGAAGAGCTGCTGGGGCAGGGCAAGGTGCCGAGAGGAAGATGAAGTTCCAGCTCGCTGCCCTCTGTGTCATGTACCTGGCAAGTGAATGGCCTGTGCGTGACCTCAGCCTGCCAATGAGGCCTCCCGCCTGCAAGCGCTTATCAGAGGTGGGAGGCATGGGAAAACATCACAGTCAAATGAAAACCTTTTGGTATATTCAATGTCTAAATCTTCTCCAGAATGACAAAAGCACTCTACAAATGAAACAACTTAACACCTTCCATATACGAACGTCCAAGCCACACACGTTTCCTCTAGGTTTTTTAAATCGGCTCATCTTCCAAAATTTTACAAATTCTTCTTCTGATTTCCAGCCTAGACTCACCTGCTTTAGCAGTGGTTGGAATCCTGTGAATAATTCCAGTAGAGATATGTCACGAATTTTCCCTCCAGTGAAATAACTGAAAGTTGAGCTGACGAGTCAGCCTAAATCCTGACAAAGTCTACATATGTGGGAAGTGTGGGATGGAGCATCAGGCTGCCAGTCCCATCTCTGCCCCTAAGCTGGCTGTGTGACCCTGGGTAAGTAACTCAACCTCCCTGAGCTTCAGTTTCCTCATTTGTAAAACTCAGGAGATTTAGATATCTCTAGGGTCCTTTTAACTCTAAACAATCTATAATTCCACCATGGCCAGTATTTTAGATCCTACATAAATGTATCTTGGGTGGAATGGGAGTGTTTGAAGTGTGCAGTGGTTTACAGGTCACCCATATAGGAATCTCCCAGGGGCAGACCAGGCCCACAGGGACCTGTGAAGCCATCGCGAGGGACTAGAGCCCAGGAGCAGGGACGCTGACTCTGAGACGCACGAAGCTGCGATGTGCAGAGGAGAGCGCTGTGATCATGGCGAGGGTTGCAGAGCATGAGCAGGAGCCTGGGAGGCCGAACCCTGCTCATGGCGTGCTTGCTGCCACGGTCTGCACCGAAGCCAAGTGCTCTCCCCTGACTGCCTCAGCCACGACCTCCTCTCCACGCCAGGCTTCTCGTGGTGTCCGGAGACCCGTGGGGTCTCCTCCACAGCCACCATGTTAGGACTACCCCCTGAATTCATCTAGCCACCCCTCTGGCAACCCCTGGAAACCGGTCGCTGCTGCCCAGGCCAGCAGACACAAAAGGGGAGGAGCGTGGGAACCACCACCTTCCACCTGTAAGAGCCTCCCGTCCTCGTAGGCCTACTGGGTCTCCATCCCGGACTTCACTGAGCTTTTCCAGATGGTTCATTAAGGAATGTCTTATCTGACCATCATCCCCTCTACAGTTTGCTAGTTTTCATTGTTCCCATCTATTTCATTGTTTTGGACATACTGCCACGTGTTCTGAATTCTCTATAAACATCATTATCTCACCCAGGAAGTACTTACTGAGTTTTAGATTAATACACATTTTAGCCAATTAAGAGGATATACGGGAAAGAGTAAGGCAAGATTTCTGCCCTCCAGAAGCTCTAAATGAGAAGACTCAAAAGTTAGAAACTTACTATAATAATTGGCATTATTATATAAAGCACAGTTGCACAGTGCCATGGGGCCAGGACAGGGCAAGGAGACAGGGGCGTGTGACAAACCCACCCAGTTCTGCACGGTGGCAGCTCCCTTAGTCCCCAGCCTCTGGGCCTAGAAACACGATTTTCTGGCACTCTAAGAGTGGGCCCCTCTTGCAGCAGACCCACAGCACAGAAGTTCAAGAGACAGCCAGCTGTACAAAACGTGAATAAAAATAGCGAAGTTAGAGTACTCGCTATGGCCAGGCGCTGTGCCAAATGCCTCATCTCATGAATGACATCATTTAACTCTTTTTTCTAAATAGTTTCAGGTGTACAAAACAATGTAAGAGTTAGACATTTATACCCCTCACAAAGTGATAGTCCCCCTCCCCCAATCTACTACCCCTCTGGCATCGTATGTACCGTAGCTGTTACAATTCCACTGACTCTATTCCCTATGCTGCACTCCACATCCTGTGACTATATATATATATATATATATGTACATATGTATATATATATACGTATATACATATATATATATGCATGTATATAATTATAGTTGACATTCAGTATTATTCAGCTTCAGCTTCAGGTGCACACAGTTTGGGGAATATAATCAATAATGTTGTAAAGACTTTGTAGGGTATCCAATGGATACTTGTCTTATTAGGGAGACCACGTCAGGGACGGTGTGGATGCCTGACCACTTAACTCTTCTAAGTAACATTCTTAAAGCCACTTTACAGATGAGGAAACAAAAGCACAAAAGTTAAGAAATGTGCCCAAGGTCACGTACCCAGGAAGAGAAAAAGCCAGACTTTGAAGCTAAGCAGTCTGGCCACAAACTCCATAGGCTACAGTAGCCTGATTAATTGATAATGAAAACCGGAACTGCTGAGTGCTCGAATGCTCTCGTGTGCTGGGCCTGCACACTCTCTCCTTGTAGACCTGCTACCTGGGAACTCACATGACCAGAAGAAGAGTGCTGCACCTGGAGTTTCTTAGGTCATTTCATTTACGCTAGGGACAGTCTGGCCAAGGAAACACTGACAGGTAAATCTCAGCTGGTCCCCGCTTCCTCTCCCTCTGCCCTGGGAAGCGCTTGGTGGACCCTGCCAATGTCACCCCCAGGGCTCCTCCCTCAAGGCTGTGCCCTACACACTGTTAAAGTATTTAAACAAGGGGGCCCAGGCTGAGGTGGCTTTAATGCAGCGGCGGCCTACGTAAGCTAAGACCTAAGCCAGTCAGTGCCCTTCCTGGAATCTGAGAAAGAGAAACTTCAGAACAACCAACTACAGACAGACAACTAGGCTTTCCCAAACAAGGCAACCACTGAAGCCATAACCAATCAAATAATTGCTTTGCTTTGCTTCAGTGTCTTCTCTGTGAAAACCTTTCTCCTGGCTCCTGGCAGTGCAGTGCCCCTAACCACCTTTGGTTTCGTGCTGCCCGATTCCAACTGATGTATATGCAAATAAACTCGTGAAAGATTTTAGTGTGCCTACGTTTACTCTGTACCAGCACAATCCAGCTGGTCCGAAGTTGGCTTGTTAAATTATAATTACAGTTTCCTTTCCGCTTGATCAGTTTACCTGTTCAGATGCTTGTATGTGGGTGGAATTGACTCGTTTAATTTCCTGAGAGCAACTGCCAGGGGGCGCTTCACTGGGGGCTGTTGCACTGTCACCCTGTAAATACGTCCATCAGTCCAGGGCACCTCGGAGGAGGCTCAATAAATGTGGCCTTGGGGGACCGCCTGGTGGAGGAGAGAAGGGGCTGGGCTGTGTTCTGGTTTCACATCAGTGTATCTGCGTCCCCTGCAGTCCCATGTCTGCCACACCCTAACAACTGTGCTGTTGGCGTCTGGCCTTGCTGGATGGACACAGGTCTAATCTAGGGACATTTCTGTCGCCTCCAAAGGTGAGAGTGCATTTTCTGCCACAGTTTTTTTCCCAAGAAAACCAGCTGTTCTTAGATTGCCTCCTGCTGTTGTTTTTGGATCACAGATGCGTTTG
The DNA here is from genome assembly GCF_004115265.2 of Rhinolophus ferrumequinum. Taxonomy (NCBI): domain Eukaryota; kingdom Metazoa; phylum Chordata; class Mammalia; order Chiroptera; family Rhinolophidae; genus Rhinolophus; species Rhinolophus ferrumequinum. The sequence continues at coordinate 22,551,557 of NC_046310.1, read as the reverse complement.
CTTAGTTATAACCACGCTCCTTGTCCTGTCTGTGCACCTGTACAGCAGGTACAAACACATAATGAAGTCGCAAGTGCCCACTGGAGAACTGTGGATCGGGGTTGCTACCAGGAAATACTGATTTCCTAGATGCGCTCAGTTATTGAAACAACATTGGAAAGGATGACCTGGTAGCGTGAAGTCACCACACAACAAAAGAGTCAAGGGAGTTCTCACCTCAGGGGCAGCCCTTCATCTGAGTGTCTCATGTCCCTTTATCTTGTGTAACCTCAGAATCCTGGCTTAACCCTGAAGTTTGTTGTATTGTGATCTGAAGCGATAAATACATGGAATGAGAATCTTAAGGAGCCTCACAATGAAAGGTGACCTCCTGACATTCAGCTTGGTGTCCACGTATTCATTAACCTAAACCCGCTCTCAGGTCCAGTGGGAGGGTTTTCTTAATCAGCTCTAGACTGATTGCTATGGTTGAGCGTTTCCTTCAACACATATCCAGTAGGGGTGGCAGACACCGCCAAATCTTGTAAAACATCTGCCATCTTTGGAACATAAAATAAACAGTTCACGTTCAAAGAAAACATTTTATTCTGGTTGGGAATTTAAAACTCCTTACTCTGTAGGCTTTCTCATAAACCGCCAAGTCTGCTTTACCTCAAGTCCTCTGTTAGGAATTGCCCAGAGCTTCTCTGCCTCCTCTCCTCAGTACTGAACTGTGAAGAGTTACAAGACAACAGATGTTGAAAAGAATCGGCAAATATAAAAGAATCGGCAGCCTGGGAACAACTGTGGAATTTTACCATTACATTTCAGAGGAAAAGAGGTGATTAAAACGGCCCAAGTTAGCACATAATCCCAGTAGTTGCACTATAATTACAAGCTCCAATGATGGGAGAAAATGTTGCAATTACTGTAGTCACTTCCCACGACAAGACAACTGACATAATTACTATTCTGGCTGTGACACCCACTGCATTTATCCTTTGCATCTGAAGTGAGCATCTCACACCACTTTCTCAGCAACCCTGGCCTATTGAACAACACTACTTGGAATCGGTTACAAGCTCCCTTGATGTCTGTTCCTCCCTCCACCCCAAGAAAACAAAGCAGGGTTACAGCCGAGGGCACAGCCTCCACGGTGCCATGGTGCCTAGACAAGGCCAAACCTGGTGCTCACACCAATGTATGAAATCATATGCCGGCAACCCCTGTGAAACCCTCAGGACGTTACAGGTCTGGGCTTCACCCCTAAGTTCTGAGCAAATATAACAGGATGAATCCTTGGGGATTTTCTTTTCTTCCTTCTAATGTTGGGAAGTATTTGAGATGAACACACCAGTTCCTAGGGGCAATCTCTAGCTACTTCCACATTCTGATGCCATGGACTGAATGTTTGTGTCCCCCAGTTCCTCTGCTGAAGCCTTCATCTCCAAAGTGATGGTATCTGGAGGTGGGGCCTTTGGGGGTGATTAGGTCATGAGGGTGGCACCCTCATGAATGGCATTAGTGTCCTTATAGAAAGAGACACGAGACACAGGATTGCTCTCTCTGTCCTCGCCATGTGAGGTCACAGCAGGAAGGTGGCCATCTGTAAAGTAGGAAGAGAGCCCTCCCCAGAACCTGACACGCTGACACCGTGATCTCGGACTTCCCAGCCTGCAGAACTGTGAGCAATGAATTTTTGCAGTGCAAGGCACCCAGTGCATGGTGCTGTTACAGCGGCCCAAATGACTGGCATACGGATTCCAGTGGATCCCAGCAACTGCTCTGTATCACTCCAGATCAGTAGAGGCAATTATCAATCGTTGGTTAATGGCCTGTACGGGGAGAGGCTTAGCTCACCCAGTGGGTCCTCGGCCATAGACAGTATCTAGTGGGGCGTAGGTAAGGTTGTACCTGGAGGAAACCAGATGGAAGGGCAGATATGTGTGAATCAATGAGTAATCTAACAGAGTCCCTCTTTGAACTCTAAAGTCAAGTGTCCATAATAGGGGATTCCCTGTTTGATTACACTTTGAGAGGTAAATCTAGGATGCCTGAAAGAGTTTGAATATTCCCAAGTTCACCTACATGAGAGCTGTTATTACATGACCTTCACCACCAGAATAGCAAAGCCCTCACTTACCATGTTTCCCCGAAAATAAGACCAGGTCTTACATTAATTTTTGCTCCAAAAGACGCATTAGGGCTTATGTCCAGGGGATTTCATCCTGAAAAATCATGCTAGGACTTATTTTCCAGTTAGGTCTTATTTTCGGGGAAACATGGTAGCTTGTTCACAGTGATCGACCCAGATCCGTCCTGGGCTTGGACTTAACCAAACCCTTTCAACAGGTTGATACATGTACTATCTGACTCTGACTACCTCTCAGTTTTGATATATCTCAGTTTTCCACAAAGGAAGCCATAATTCAGTCATTTTGCAAGTTCACCAAAATAGTAATTTATTTGGTGATAGAAACTAGTGAGTCACTCAAGAGGTTTCTAGGACACAGTTAGAGGTGAAAGATGAACAAGTAGGTTCCAGCTCTAGAGGGTTCTAGAAAGCCAGTGGCATCTCTAGAGAGGAAGCGTGAAGCTGTGAGTCAGGAAGCGATGTCCTGGCCAAGCTGCCCTCAGCACGAATAAGCTGGGTCACCTGGGCAAGACCAACACTTGGCTGTCATTTCTCACTCCTGTAAATGGGAAGAGCCATCCCTGCTGGTCTGTGGCTAATGGACATTGTTACACACACTGCCTGTCGTTATGTCATTTTTCATTTGGCTGCTTTCTGATAGGGCAGAAAGGATGTTTGAGAAACAGACATGAGTAAGTTTCTCAGAAATGGTCAGGGCGACTGGGAGCCCACAGTGCCCCCAACCAAACACCCCGAAGTGGAAGGGCCCTTCTTGTTCTTTAAACACATCTTCCATCTTCTTGTTCTATGGTCTACTCCTTGATTTAATTCAAGCATTTCTCTCTCTTTTTTTTCTGACACCTGTTCTAGAATTGTTCACTCCCATCTCCCTTTCTTTGACTTTATTTCTATATTTGATAGGAAGTTTATCATCTGAATCATTTAATTTCTAAAGGTCTGGGTGAGAGCTATGAAAATTTCTGGTAGAAGATGAGAAAATGAAAAGAAGGGTTAAACCTAAATTGCTAAAGTGGCAGAAGCTGGAGTGAGGAAGGGTAAGTACAGACATATTGAAAGGCAAATCTGTAAGCACTGCCCGTGGACCTTTGGCTGGGTCAAATGACATAATTTCTATTTATTTTCTTTTAGAAATGTCATTCTTTTGATCTTACTATCATTTATCATCTGCATTACATCCCTTCACCAGATCCTTTTCAATGTCTGCCAGTGACTTATCAGAAAATGATGACCTCCCTGATTTTGCTCTTTTTCAATTTTAACCCCTTGTTATTCAGGTAGCAAATGTTTTCCTTACTTTGTTGATTGGGCAATTTTTACCACATAAAAACATTTTTAAATGCAGCCAAAACTTTCCTTTATGCACTGGATATTGTGATATGGTTGGTCTTTCCAAACTTATACAAATATTTCCCTAGTACTTTCATGGCTTTATTTGTTATATCTAAATCTTTTGACTGAATTGTAGACCCCCAAACTCAGATGTTAAAGCCATCACCTCCAATGTGACTGTATTTGGAGACACGGCCTTGGGAGGGGTAAGGTAAACTGAGGGCATACGGGTGGGGTCCTGATGCCAGAGGGTAGGGTATATTTATAAGAAGAGGAAGAGACACCAGAAAGCTTTCTCTTTGAATGAGCACAGGAAAGACAGTGAGAAGGTGGCTGTCTGTAACTGAAGGAGAGAGACCTCATCAGACAACCCGGTGGGCACCTTTCAGCCTCCAGAACTGTGAGAAAAGAAATTTCTGTTGTTTAAGCCACATAGTCTGTATTCTGTTGTGGCAGCCTGAGCTGACAAATACAATCCATCTGAAATTTATTGGGATAAAATTAGTGTATGTAGCTTTATTTATTTTCCAAAGTGCTAGAAATTTCCAGTAACATTTATTAATAATCTGTTCTCCACTGATTTGAGATGCCATCTGGATCATATTCCAGATTCCCAATACACTTATGTTTAGAGACTACCTATTCTGTCCCACTGATCTGTCTATTCCCAAAGGAGTGTCATAAATCTTTAAATACTATGCTTTTATAATACATTGTAATACCTGGGAAGAAAATTCTACAACTTTTCCTCATTGAACATATATACTCCTTTAAAAAAAAATAAACTTTCTGGTATTCTCACACATTCATTCATCTCATTGAATTTTAGAATAAATTAAAGTTTACTCTCTCCAAAAACAGAAATATAATTTTGATTAGATTTGCACTAAATGTACATATTAATTTAAAGACGGTAGACATTTTTACAGTGTTGATTCTACCTATTCAAGCACATGGCAGCACTGTCTTTTTTTCAAGTCTTCTTTTGTGCCCTTCTATGTTTTGAGTGTTTTTTAAAAATGTATGTCTTACACATTTATATATGGCACTCTCAAAATCATTTTCATTGTTTAAGAAATAGTTTTAAAAGAATACTGAGGCTGACACTTATTCCCAACCATTGCCACCCTTAATTTCATTGCATTATGGTCAAAGAATGTGGTATGAACCATTACTACTTTTTAGAATGTACTGAAGCATTCCATGAATGGTGATTACAGAAAGTGTTCTTGGTAGTTTCTGGATAAACTTATACACACACACACACACACACACACACACACACACACATCTTAGACCAACTTTATTAATTTTATGTATTAATATATGCTTACTTCTCTTTTTTCTAGTTTATCTAACAAGGACTGGGAAAGACATACTCTTACATAATTTGCCCATTTTTCTGACATTTCCTCATATTTTGCATTGTGTATTTTTGATATAATCAGATCATATGGTAAGCTATGTTCAGCTTTGTAAGAAACTGCGAAACTGCTTCTCGAAGTGGCTGTACCATGGTGCATTCCTGCCAGCAATGAGTGAGAGTTCCTGTTGTTCCACATCCTCGTCAGCATTTGATATTGTCAGCTTTCAGGATTTTAGCCATTCTATTAATAATAAATGTGTAGTAGTGTCTCACTGTTGTTTTAATTTGTAATTCGCTAGTGATACATGATGTCAAGCATCTTTTCATATGCTTCTTTACTATCTGTATCTTCTTTGGTATCTGTTCAGATCTTCTGCCCTTCCCCCCTTTTTTAAATAGGGTTGTTTTCTCATTGTTGAGTCTTAAGAATTCTTTGTATATTTTGCATATCAGTCCTTTATTATAATAAATATGAATTTGCAATGATTTTCTCCCAGTCTGTGCCTTGTCTTTTCATCGCCTTAATAGTGTCTTTCACAGAGAAGTCTTTAATTTGAATGAAGTCCAGATCACCAACTTTATCTTTGGTGGATTATGTTTTTGACATTATATCTAAAAACTCATTACCAAACTCAAAATGTCTAGATTCATTGTTTTTTCCCCCACATGTGGATGTCTAGCTGTTCAGCACCATTTGTGGAAAAGACTATTCTTTCTCCATTGTGTTATCTTTGCCCCTCTGTCAAAGATCAGATAACTACATTTATGTGGGTCCACTTCAGGGCTATGTGTTCAGTTCCATTGATGTCTTTGTCTGTTCTTTTGTCAATATTACCCTTTCTTGAATACTTTATAGTAAGTCTTGAAGTCAGGTAGAGTCAGTCTTCCAACAGTGTCTTCTTCAATATTGTGTTGACTATTCTGGGTTTTCTTTTCTTTCTTTTTTTTTTTGTCTCTCCATGTAAACTTAAGAATCAGTTTGTCAATATCAACAAGATAACTTGTTGGGGATTTGATTGGGATTGTGTTGAATCTATAGATCAAGTTGGGAAGAACTGACATCTTACTGATATTGAGTCTTCCTATCCATGAACATGGAATATGTCTTCATTTATTTAGATCTTCTTTGATTTCGTTCATGAGTTTTGTAGTTTTTCTCATATAGATCTTGTATATATTGCATATATCTGGTATATTTTTGCCCACCCTTTTACTTTCAGTCTGAGTCACTTTATTTTAAGTTATTGTCCAATGCAAAATATATTGTTTTTTAAATTAAATCTGAGAGTCTAAATTAGTTGTCCCACTTAGTACTTATTGTCAACACAGATAGATTTGATGTGGCTTCTGCTGTTTTATTTTACCTTTTTAATTTTTACACTCTCTTTTGTTTTCTAGTTTATGGTTTCCTTCCATGAGGAAAACTATTGGTAACATATAATATGCAAGAAACTATTACTAATCAATAAGGAAAAGATAAGTACCACAATAGAAAATTAGGCCAAGGGTAGAAATAGGCAATTCACACAAAAAAGAATTTAACATATGAAGTTAGTTGAAGCACAAGAAGAGTCCATGAAATATATGTTAAAATAATGAGGTAACAACGATAAAAAAATAGTGTGGCATAAAGGTGAAGCGTGAAGTTTCAGGAGCCAGACTCCCTGGTTCCCCATCCCTGTGTTACCACCACCTTCTAGCTGTCCAATTTGGGGCAAGTTACTTAATCTCCACAGGCCTCAGTTTCCTCCTTTGTAAAGCCAGAATGTTAGTAGTACCTGTTACGGAGAACTGTTATGAGAATTGAATTAATTTAATAGAAATTGTTCAGAACATCAGATAGTAAGCACTCAATAAATGTTGTCCATTATTATTACTATTATTATTATCTATGAACTATCAAATTGGTATGGCTTAAAGAATGACATTGGGAAGAATTTGGAGAAACAGACACTTCACATTGCTGATGAAGTACTACTGGTACTACTTTTCATAGGAAAATCTGATAGTGATTCAAACATTTCCGAATATATAGTTTGACCAAACAATTTTCACTCTGTAAGAACAACCAGACATGCACAAATTTTATCAACCAGTGTGCTCGCTGCAGTGCTTTTAAAAAAATAATACTGAAACATTGGAAATGGAAATGTCCAAGGATAGGAGACCCCTTAAATAAATTACTGTACATCAGATGATGGAGAAAAGAGATATTAAAAATGACGTTTTAGGAGAGTACCTACTGACCTGGATATATAATCACAATATACTCTTCAATGGTAAATCAGGTTGTAAAAAGTAATAAATGTACACTATAACCCCAATTTTTTAAAAAGAAAGATATGTAACGAGCTAGATGGAAAAACACTAAAACGTACTGGTTATAGATCATTTAAACCTTCTTCTTTATACTTTTCTATGTTTTCCAAAATTTTCTAAAATTAAAAAGTACCATTTTTATGAACAGAGAGCTAGCATTATTCTCAAAACAAGAATTAAAGCTCCCGGATAAGGGACCTCTACCCTCATAACCTCATTTCGAGCTGCTGGATGTTTGCCTCTTTCTCTGAGAAGACTTAAGTATGCTACACACTCAACATGTGTATCTCACTCATATCCTATGTTTATGGTTTGAAAACAATCTAAATAGAACAAGGAGAGTATATGTAAGCTATATCCTGAAGACTTTTAAATTCCATTTTTGTGACCTTGTATATTCTGTCTAAAATGCTTTTTTTAAAAAAAGTTTATTGGGGTGACAATTGTTAGTGAAATTACATAGATTTCAGGAGTACAATTCTATATTACATCATCTATAAATCCCATTGTGTGTTCACCACCCAGAGTCAGTTCTCCTTCCATCACCATATGTTTGATCCCCCTTACCCTCATCTCCCACCCCCCTCCCCCCTTACCCTCTGGTAACCACTAAACTGTTGCCTGTGTCTATGAGCTTTTGTTTCTCATTTGTTTGTCTTGTTCTTTTGTTGTTTTTGGTTTACATACCACATATCAGTGAAATCATATGGTTCTCTGCTTTTTCTGACTTATTTCGCTTAGCATTATACTCTCAAGATCCATCCATGTTGTCACAAATGGTCCTATTTCATCTTTTCTTACCGCCGAATAGTATTCCATTGTGTATATATACCACAACTTCTTTATCCATTCATCTATCGAAGGACATTTTGGTTCTTTCCATGTCTTGGCAACCATAAACAAAGCTGCAATGAACATTGGAGCACATGTGTCTTTATGTATAAATGTTTTCATATTTTTTGGGTAGATACCCAGGAGAGGGATTGCTGAGTCATATGGAAATTCTATTCGTAATTTTTTGAGGAACCTCCATACTGCCTTCCATAACGGCTGCACCAGTCTGCATTCCCACCAACAGTGTATGAGGGTTCCTTTTTCTCCACAGCCTCTCCAACACTTGTTACTATTTGTCTTGTTGATGATAGCCATTCTGACTGGGGTGAGGTGATATCTCATTGTGGTTTTTATTTGCATTTCTCTGATGATTAGTGATGTTGAGCATTTTTTCATATGTCTATTTGCCATTTGTATATCCTCTTTGGAGAAATGTCTCTTCAGGTCGTCTGCCCATTTTTCAATTGGGTTGTTTGTTTTTTTCGTGTTGAGTTGCATGAGTTCCTTGTATACTTTGGATATTAGCCCTTTATCAGAGGCACTGTTTGCAAAAATCTTCTATTCAGTTGGTTGCCTCTCTAAAATGTTTTTTGATCATGTACGTAGTCTCTTTTTTTTCAAAGCACCAAATTATAAAAACCTCAGTGTCAAAGAGTAAATGGGAATGTTCCTTTTTTTCTTTCTAAAGCTATTTCCCTTTTACAAACTATTTTCTCCAATTTCTTTTTTAACTTTTACGGAGATGGACTGTGAAAACTGTCATTATGTACCATGATTTAATCCCCTTTCTTTTATGCCAGTTCTTTCAGCACTAGTCTCCCTTCTCAATGCCCACTTCCATGCCGTCTCTTAGCATTTTACTTTTAGCACAGTCATCACCTGTCATTCTTCTTTTCCTGCCCTCACTTTTTAGTAGTCTATAGAACACAGGCTGATACAGACCTATCAGTCAACACTCAGCAAATAAAGCTCAGGTTGACACAATCTCAGCCTACCGGCAGCCCTCTTGGGGACTGTTAGCACCCCACAAATGTTGGAGTGGTCCACTATAGGCCATTGGGCAAACAAGAGAGACTGGCCATAATGTTGCTTGGCCAATTTTCCCTGGCAAGTCTGTCAGCTGTTTCCTGGTCCCTGGCTGGGAGCTACTGGTTGGCTCAAGGTTGTCCGTCTACCTCCAGAGCTCACACGGGATTGGCCCAATGCCAGCAATTCCCCTTTCCTCTGGGACAGAAGAATCAGGCACCCTGGGGTGTCACATGGAGAGGCAGCGCCCAAGCCTGCTGGGGGCCTGTGTCCTGGCCCGCTGACCTCTGTGCCTCCCCGTGGGACAGACAACACATCTCTGCAGCTGAACTCCCGCCTGGCTGCGCAGGCTGGCTCCGAGACCATCTCTTCCCCGCGAATGCCTCCTGTGCTTTGCTCAGCTTGTATCTGCCATGATTGCTCGACAAATTCTCCCCATTCGGAGGTGCACATCACAAATGCACTTTTCTGACAGACTTTTATATTGCTTGAGTCTCTAATGAATGAGAAAAAGAATAAGACCATGGGTCTTCTTTCCCTGAGGACCAAAACAGCTTCCGAAACAGTCATCTTTTATGTGCTCTGTTTCCTTTTTAGGATCCTGTGCATTATTTTACAAGCTTTTTGCTTTTGGGGAGGTCGTACAGGTTCTATGTTGAATCTTTCTTGTGCTTATGATAATGTTTGCTACTTCTAGCAGCTGATATAGGTTCTTCAAGAGGAGCACCCACCTTTGTCAGGAAACGCTCTGGTGGGCTTCTAGGCAGGATGGAGAACAGTCCGGTGGGTGCTGGGGGAGCAGGTGGGTCCTTGGGGAGAGGTCTGAGTGGGGGAAGGTGCTCACAAACAGTAAATGAATGAAAGTGGGGGGGGCAAGAAGGGAAGGGCGCGGAGGTTGTGCGTGGAGGATCTCTGAACCCGCCTGTGTGTGGGCTGAGGGCTGGCTGTGGGCCATGTGGTGCAGGGCCTCCCTTCCTTCTACGTCCCCAGCAAAATCTGGAATGAGTACACATTGGCACTAGTGCTTTTGTGCAAATGGTGTTTTGGGGGGACAAACAGGACCTCAGGATGACAGTGGGTATTTCGGCTACATTTTTCCTCCACGAACTGCCCAAACTCTCGGAGTTCACACTATTGCTTTTCATTACTTTTGCAACCTCCCCCCAAAACAACTTAACGCAGTTATTTCCCTTCTCCTCCTGTTAACAGACTTCTCCTTGATTCTCATGAGCTGCAAAAGCCATCCTTTCCTCTTTCCCTCCCTCCTTCCCTTCCCGTTAGGCACTCTGCCAAGCACCATAAACTGCAAAGCATGGAGCTGGAGTCAGAGCCAGGCTCTGCAGTTGGCCACACACCATGCCAGCCATGGCTCCTTTCTGGTTTCATGACGGTACATGCCCTCGCTGGGCTGTCCTCCACGTCTCCAACAGTTGTGCTTCCGCCTGAAAGATAGCTCTGTGGGACTCGTAATTGCGATGATTTCTTTCGTGGAGCCTCCAGCTGTTTCCCCTGTAGCCTGTTCTTCCCTATCTCTAGGGCCCAGAGCAAGCTCATGTTGCCTGCCTGCATTCTCCCCACGCCATCAGCCTGGCCTCCCTTCAGCGGGACCTGGCATTCCTGGCACAGTTTGTGTGATTTCAGGGAAGCCCACCAACTGCTCCTCTTCTCCTTCATGTGCTTCCCTCTATCTCCCTTTTTCCTTCTTCCTCCCCTGCAGTGACCTCTCACCCACCTAGAAAGCCCACTTCTCTCCCTGATGGACCTCAAGGTCCTTAACAAGGTCAATGTGGAGTGTCCCTGATGGCTTCCCCTTCTTTCCACATACTGATTTTATTGTCTGGATAACTGATATCAATACACATCTTTTTTGCCAAGAGTTGCACCAAGTAGATTTTCCACCAAAGCCACACTGATCCCTGAAGCCAGGGGTGTCTAGTGCCTCACACCATGTGTGAGCTTCACACCTGTCACAACAAACAGATGGAAACTAACCAGGGGTGGTGAGGACGTGGAGAAATGGCCCCCTGTGCACTGCTGGACAGAAAGCAAAATGCTGCGGCCACTATGGAAACCAGTCTGGAGATTCCTCAAAAAGCTGAACACAGAATGACTGCATGATCCAGCGACTCCACCTCGGGGAGTCCACCCAAAAGAAGTGGAAGTTGGGACTCAAGCACTTGCACACCCATGTTCACGGTACATTATTCACAAAAGGTGGAAACAACCCAAATGTCCACCAACGGATGAATGGATACAGAAAATGTAGTACGTACAGACAACGGAATACTATTCAGCCATAAGATGGAATGAAATTCTGACACATGCTGCAATGTGGATGAAACTTGGCTAGTGAAATAAGCCAGATGCAAAAAGACAAACACTGTATATTCCACTTATATCAACGAGGCACCTAGAATAGGCAAATTCATAGAGACAGGAAGTAGAACAGAGGGCTGAGGAGGGGTATTGGGAGTCCGTGTTTAATGAGTAGATGTTGTTTGGAATACTGGAAACGTTCCAGGGACAGATGGTGGTGATGGCTACATTATATTGGGAATTTGGGAATGTACTTAATGCTACTGAATTGTATACTTAAAAATGGTTCAACTAGTAAAGTATGTTATGTGTATTTTATCACAATTACAAAAAATAAGTAAGTGTCCATGGTTGTGTGAGCAAGGAAAAAAAATGACGAAACGTGTGTAACTGCGGCTGTGGCAGGACACGGCTCTCCAGGGCCACCCCTCGCCTCAGGCAGCCCTGCATCGTCTCTTCCACAACAAAAACGCTGCCAATTCTGACCCAAACTGGACACGGCGTCACTGGCCCGCCCCCTGGAATCACCAGTCTCCAGGTGCCTCCGGGAGGCCCTCTCAGGGAGCTTGTAGCCAAATTTTCAGAACAGTCACCGCTGGAACTGTCTGTTCCTCTGAACACCATGTGAGTAACAGACTGAGTGGCTTAGGATTTCTCATCTTTCTTTGCGCATGTGCCGTTAGTGACTCTTGGAGCGCCCTTTCTGTAGGGAATCTGGTCCCCACAATGACTGTCACAGGTGAGGATGTTATTACAGAATTTATCTTCCTTGCCAAAGTAGAACCCCCGGCATGGCAACTATCCTGTTGCTGCAGCCGGTACCCGCTGTCCTTCTGGTCCTCTGGACAGTCGGGGGGGTTCTAACTTCCCTCTCCCCAGGGTCCCCCACATTTAGCCTCTAGGTTCTGCTAAATTCCCTGGTGCATTTTCCTGTCCAGCCCCACCTTTGCTCTCTGCTCCACACCACACCTCCTTGCCTCTCCCAATTACTTCTGCAGCTTCAAATGCCTCCTGGCCTGACTCTACCTACTGCTGACAGGTGAGTTAACCTCATGGCCTAAGCTGCACAGCCAGTCGTTTTCTGGTCTGTACCTGTGTACACGGCAACCCCCAGGTGTCCACAGCCGCCTTCCCAGCAAACCCGCCTCTCTTCTATGCAGTCCAAGTTCTCGACATGAGCCGTGATCGGTTCACAGCAGCCTTCCGTTTCCTCCCGTGTCACCTGGGCACCAGCTCACAGCTCAACCCCAGGGAGTCTGTTCTAGCACTGTGGCAGCTGCATTGATTCGTGTTTCCACCCAGGACCATCCAGGTGCAGGGATGTTTATGAAAAGAGTGCATCTCACCACAAGCGTGGTCCTCTCGGCAGGTGTCTGTCCAGTCTGTGAGCCACTGCAGTCCTCACTCTCACTTCTAAGTCCCTCTCGCCCTTTTTGGAATCACTTAGTTTCTTGCTCCCTCCTCTCCCCTAGAGAACAAGGACTGCTGTCTGATTGATAGTTGGTTCAGTGCCCGCAGGATGCAGAGGCTCTGGTAACACAGGTCCACTGGTACAAAACGCACCCGCGCTACCCCTTCCCTGACTTCTCGGTCATGTCACTTTCCGTGCACGTTCCTGCTTCCTGGCATAGTGCACACGCAGGGGACGGGAGTGACTATCCTATGGCCACAGGAACGGGGCTCTCCAGCCGTCACTCAAGCATGAGGGGAGGTCTCGGTGACAGGAGCCTAGGGGAGGGACTGCTCGCTCTGCCAATGAAGGCCTACTCAGATTCTGTCTTTTTCGAATCCCAGATTCCTGGGCAAGCCCCTCGGTTTTGTGTCCCTTGCCAAAGTAGAACCCCCGGCATGGCAACTATCCTGTTGCTGCAGCCGGTACCCGCTGTCCTTCTGGTCCTCTGGACAGTCGGGGGGGTTCTAACTTCCCTCTCCCCAGGGTCCCCCACATTTAGCCTCTAGGTTCTGCTAAATTCCCTGGTGCATTTTCCTGTCCAGCCCCACCTTTGCTCTCTGCTCCACACCACACCTCCTTGCCTCTCCCAATTACTTCTGCAGCTTCAAATGCCTCCTGGCCTGACTCTACCTACTGCTGACAGGTGAGTTAACCTCATGGCCTAAGCTGCACAGCCAGTCGTTTTCTGGTCTGTACCTGTGTACAGATCACAGACACAGGGGACTCAGGTTTCCTGGCGTTAGCTTCCCGACAGGGCTCCAACCCTTTTACAGAAAATGAACCTAAACAGCATTTCAGAGCTTCCTGCTCGCTTAAGTGGCATCTGGAGAGAAAGCGGCTTCATCTCACTTCAGCTCTCCCAGCACGAAGGGATACAAACACGGAGCATGGCTCAGGGCTTCACTCCCAACCGTGCCCGTCGCAATATCCAGTGTGGTCTAACCTGTGAGTCACTGGATCAGGCAGGAAAACTATGACTGACCTCACGGTTACACTCCCCTTCTCGCTTATTGGCATGACAACGCAGCTAAATAGAGCTGTGATGACCAGGAGTCTATTTCTGGAGACTCCTCACGGAATTCACGCACACTGTGGATTCTGCATTATTTGGGTCCGCGGGCACACTCAGAATGCTGAAGCCAACACTCGTTTGCAAATGTTACAGCCGCCAAAGTTGGCTGGATGCTCTGCTGTGTGTTACACTAACTCCCCCACAGCTGCCTTGGAAACGGGAGGACTGCTCTGGGCGGGGTTTGGGGCGGGGGTCAGGCCGCCTGGTGGTGCTTACCTTCACCCGGTCCATGCAGGCTTCCATCTTCAGCTGCTCCACTGCCTTCCTGGCCTGGGAGATGCTGCTGGTGCTGCTGCTGGGCACGCCTTCCTTCATCCTGCGGCCCCTGCAACGACCGAGGCCAAAGGGTTGCAGGGGCTACTGCTCCGAAGGTGAGGCACAGCCCTGCTGGGCTCTCCCCTTCCCACCCCCTTCTCTGTCCTGCCAGAGCGAGTGGTGAGCACACTCTCCTGGGAGAAGAGAAAGGAGTGCTCACTACAGCCCATGCTTTCGCCTGGAAAGACTTTCTCAGCCCGGGGAGAGGGCGTAGAAGGTCAGAGATGGTCCCAGAGTTCTGTCACTTCCCCCACGACCGGAAGTCATACCTTGTCATTTGGACAGTGCTTTGTTAGTGACAAGTCATTTTCCAACACATTTGCCCATTCATTCCTCTAGCAGCTCATGAAGTTGGCAAAACATATTAAGTTCTTTTTTGTAAGAAAAGTACAAAACTCAGAAAAATTAAGCAGCCATGATAGGTCCCACAGACAAAATTCGTGCACCCAGAACACAAACTCAGAGCCTGAAAGCCAAGTTCAGGGTCTCATGTGTCCTCGCCCGGTCAGCTGCAGCACTCAGCACATGATTCCCACGAATAAAAGTGCTTTACTACTAATTTAAAATTTGCTGTCATCCCCAAAGTTTCCATACTTTGTGTTGGGAGTTTCTCTTTAAACAACAGCATACACACACACACACACACCCTAAGCACAGATTTGCTTTTCTAGAAGAGGGAAGAACTTCTCCCTGACAAGACATGTAATGACACCTGAGGAAGAAAACACCAGTGTGCTGATAACTCTCCACAGGAAGGCGGATGCCACAGACTAGTTACCCCATCTAACAGGAAACTGCTCGGAGGAGGCCTGGTCACCCACGCCTGAAAGCTGGGGACGGGTCACACAGGTGACAGTGGCTTCAGACAGTGCGCTGGGAGGCTCGGTGTGTAGGTCACACTGGGTTTTTCCCACACACGCCAACTCTCTGGCCCAGACGAGGCATGATAATGGCAGCTTCATTTGTCCACAGGCAATTTTTAAAAAAATAAAAGTTTCTTGTTATAAGACACAGATCAGTCACCTAAGTCAGAGTTTAACAGGTGCGTGTTCCCATCTTGGCTGGGGACTTTTACTCAACAGGAGAGAAGGAGAACCATGAGGAACGGGGGGTTTTGAAACCTGGGGGAGCAGCCACCCACCCCCCAACAATATAGAGATGTGCATGTGTGTCCAGGTGTGTGCGTCTCTGTGTGTGCCCATGTGCCTGCGGGGCACACTCTGTGCCAGTCTGCATGTGTGGTTGTCCCTCTGGGAGGGTGTCCCTGTGTCCATGCAAAACGAGGGAGGAGGCACGATCTCGTTCCCAACCCTCCCCAGCCTGATGCGAGTGAAAAAGAACTCTAAAATCATTGCCCTAAGACCCCGCCCCTCCCCTCCCATTGCAAATCCCACCCTTCTTCTCTCCCCTGTCATTGACTTTGGGCTTCAGGAGTTGGGGAGGCTGGAGGTTGGCTGAGAAGGGAGGCGAGTCCAGGATCAGCAGGAGAGAGGAAGAGACACAGGGGAAGGGCGCAGGAGGGGTCAGGGGCTTTGCCCTGTGGGAAGATGTGTGTGTGTGCGTGTGTGTGTGCGTGTGTGTGGGAGTGAGTTGTGGGTGTGTGTGTGTGACAGCGTGAGAGAATGGCAATCAGTGAGTGTGGGTGTATGTGTGTGACAATGTGAGTGTGGGTGTGAGTCAATGCAGGTATGAGTGTGTGTATGAGCGTGTGACAGTGTGGGTACGGGTGTGAGTATGTATGGGTGTGTGAGTGTGAGTGTGTGAGTGTGTGTGAGTGTGTGTGTGAGTGTGTGTGTATGAGTGCGTGTGGGAGTGAATTGTGGGTCTGTGTAACAGCGTGAGAGAATGGTAATCAGTGAGTGGTTGTATTTGTGTGACAATGTGAGTGCGGGTATGAGTGTGTGTGTGAGCGTGTGACAGTGTGGGTATGGGTGAGTGTGAGTATTATGGGTGAGTGTGAGTGTGTGTGTGTGTGTGTGTGTGTAGAAAACATTACCAGCACAACCAGACTGTCGTCAGACCCCCGGCCCTGTGGGATGGCTGCTTCTAAAACACCCTGATCTGGACTCAGCTATTTCCTCCCTTTGCCCAGCTGAGAAGGAGGGTCGTTTCCCACACGACACGCCCCACTCCAGCACAGGGAGCACTGGATGGATGCTTCAGATGGGAGGGAGATCCCGCTGAGCTGTGTTTTCCTTTCTGTGTGTGTTTGGGGGGGTGGAGCCCCAGCACCTGGGAGTAAGACTCACTGCCCCTCCCTTCCTGTGAGCCCCTCCGTCCCCTCACGCCCACCACCTGTGTCCCCTCCAGACCACTCGGTCCACCGCGAGAAGGGCTGTGCTCCTGGGCTCCGGCACTGCGCTCTGATGCCAGGTAGCCTTGGACCCTTCCTCTCTCACTTCCTCTTCTTCAGCCTCGAAGCACCCACCCACCCACGGCTGTCTCCTCAGTCACAGCTGCTCCCAGCACCAGTCACCTGCACAGGCAGCCTGGATGACACACCCAGCTCTGCCATCGTGCTCTTCCAAGGCCTGTCCTCTTTCCTCTGTCGCTAAAATCCGACCCCGGATCCTCCAAATGCATCCCCCTCCAGTCACACGGAAGGGCAGCTGCTCAGCACAGCTGGGGAACCCCCATGCTGGGGCTGGTGCCATTACACAGTCACCATCCAGCCTCCGCGGGTCCTCAGAGTGCCCAGGCAATCTGTCCCCATCCACAGTCACCCTTTCCCTCCTGGCCGGTTGGTTCAGTCTTCAGCCTCCACCATTTCCTCAGCACCTGTCATGTCATCCTGAGTGGATGACCTCACTTCCACTGAACAGACCAAAGGCCACTCAGGCGGAACCTCCTCCACTCCCTCCCTACCCCTAGGTCCCCCGTATGCACTGCGAACTCGCTGCCACTCAGCGCAGTGGTCGCTCCTCGCACTGCGGCTACCCTTAGCTGCTCCGACCCGCTGTCCCAGCCAGAAGGGCCACCTGCTGCTCCAGGGGCTGAAATGCCACACTGTCACCTTCCCGCCTGCCTTGCAGGGGGACCAGAGCGTGTGAGCTTGTCCTCATCAATGGGACACGTGGGAAGTCTGCAGGGGCCTTGTAGGAAAGGTCTTTCTTCCTAGTGGAGGCACGAGAGGAGAGATCCCCATCTTTGGCTGCCTGCCTGAGTCTTGTCATACTGACCACTGGGGACTGACCCAGGGCAAAGTCAGGACACTCCCAGAGAGACCTCCAGGATTCCTGAGTGGGGTGTGTCCCAGAT
This sequence comes from Rhinolophus ferrumequinum, assembly GCF_004115265.2. NCBI lineage: Eukaryota > Metazoa > Chordata > Mammalia > Chiroptera > Rhinolophidae > Rhinolophus > Rhinolophus ferrumequinum. The sequence continues at coordinate 22,534,135 of NC_046310.1, read as the reverse complement.
GGCCCACTTCTGACCCTCGACCCGGAAAGCATATGTGCCTCAGGCTCAGGCCGCATGTGGGGGCCACTGGTCACGTGCAGCTGGAAGCACCCCCTCATCGCAGGCTCATGCCTCACGTGGGCGGACCCGACCCCTCGGCAGCTCTGCCCCACCTCTCACCCCACGTTCCCATGACGTCGTGCATCTGGTGTCTCCTCCTCAGCACGTGGCAGATATTTCTGTTTTCTTCATCACCTGAAAGCACCACCTCCACTACCAGAAAGCCCTCCCGCTGGCATTTCCCACCCTCGCTCAGGAAGGAGGTGGAGAGATAAGTACAGATACCTGAGAAACTACACACAGAGACACTGAAAGTATGGATGGAGGGCACTTTCCGGTCGATCGAGGGGATAAGAACCTGCCCTGACTCACTGAGCCCCTGCTCGCTGCTCCTCGGGGTGCCGGCACCCCATTTCCAGGTTGCCACCAGTGACCCACATGCTGTGTCACGTGTGTCACGTGTGCATGTTCACACTCTCCTTCTCGCTGAGGTTCCTCACAGCACATGGACCAGGACGCAGCCTGTGACCCCACAGACGTGGGAATTTATCTGCATTTCACAACCTCTGAAGTGACCGTGGCCCATATCAGAGGTGGAGAAATCACTGTTTCTACTTCACTGTCCCCTCGAGGTGCCAACTCACCTTGCATGGCACCATGTACCCGAGGGACTCCGGAAACCAGTCCTCTTTGAATTTTCTTGGGTGTGTAAAACCCCGGGGATCTTGATGAAATGCAGGTGCTGATTGAGTGGGTCGGGGAATGGCCCAAGAGCTGGCATTTCTAACAGGTCCCTGCTGCTCTGTGGGCCGATCTCTGGGTAGCCAGGCTCTGAATGACTGAACATAACTACTGGGAGGGAACCTCTGGGTCTGGGTCCAGTCCCTTTATGTTTCAAATAAGGAAATATGTTGAGGGAGGGTCAGTGACTGAATCCCACCAGATTCTCTAGTGGGAGTGAAGGCAGCACTTTCCCTGCTGCTGCTCCCCTTGCCCGCCATCACTCCCCACCCCCCCCACCCACTGGGGTCTTGGGGGGGCAGAGATATAGGATTTTACCCCACACACTTGTCTACCCTGCCTTCCCAGGACAGACTCATGCCTCAAGCGATCTTAACCTTATGTGACTTGGACTGAGGTGGCAGGGAGGGCCCCTGTCCCCCTCCCCAGGCAAGGTAACCCAGGGAGATAGCTGGTACTGGAGGAAGAAATGGATTTGGCCAAAGACAACCACGTCTTTTACAGATGTGACCCTACGGGAAGGTTCCTGAGCCCGCCCTCCCCCACCTGGCCAGGCACTTCTGGTCCCACTTGAATAACATCTCTGCCCTTTGGAGACCATCCAGACACCACACTTCTACGTGACCAATGACTGTCTCTCTCCATACGCATATATGTGTATGTACATCCCACCTTGACCCAAGGAAAAAAAGGAAAGTGTGGAGAGAGTGGAGATGGAATGAAATGAAACGTGCACCTTGGCTACCAGTGGGCCACAAACCTGATTCTCGGCTTTGGAGAAGACGAGGCAGAAGGGAAATGAGACAACTGCCCGGGGCCGGGCTCTGTCACCCTGTGGTCGGATAGCCGCTCCTGGCATGCAGGAGCGCTCACAGACAGACAGGGTTCAGGGCAGGTTCTGACGGGGGGTGGGGGTGGGGGGCTGCACCTTGCGGTGTATAACTCAGTAAACAGTTGGGTGTGGGCTTGCAAGGTGGGCCAACCCCAGTGCTGCTGATCTGACGTGACTGGGGACAGTGTTAGCATTTCTGGACCAGTGGATGTCACTGTGCCTTTCCGGCCGTCCTCCCCAACATGACCTCTCTCCACGAGCTGTCGGTAAGTACCAGCTGGCAGCATGCCAGTCTGTCCCCCTGAGAGACAAGCAACTGCCGATGAGCACAGACCCCCGGCCTGAGGGACCACCCAGCTCAGACTGCAGGGCGAGGGGCGTGGGGGTATCGGTCGGCCTCGCGTTTGTCACAGCGACACAGAGCTTGCCTGAGGGACATCTCTTTTCTTGGGGGGGGGCGGGGGGCCCATACAGCTTGGTTTCCCAGCCAAAACCCTGCACCATGGAGATGGCTTGGACCCCCTCCCTGCTCCCCCAAGAGGGGCCACAGCTACTCATATGGGTATAACGGGAGGTGGTAGGTGATTTGTGCAATAAGCTTCATAAAAGTCCCACATCTGCCATGGAGGGTGGGAGGGGGCAGGACGATGACAACTGCTGAAGAAAGTGATGGTGTGAGGACCTGGCCACACAGGGAGGGTCCTGACAAGCCAGCGTCACCCCAGGCCCACACCTCACTGCTGGCAAAGACCTCTGCTCTCCAGAGAGAACTGCTCTAGGGCAGGATTTGTCACTTCCTTACCTGCTGAGAGGAGGCACGGTGACAGGCCTGGGCAGGGGACAGGCTAGCGACAGCAGCAGCTGGCAGCCGTCCGACGAGAGGCTGGTTCAGGGCTCCTGCTTTGAGGCTCACCTGAAATCACAAGCAGAGATGAGTGGGCAGATGCAGCAGAAGCCAGGTGGCCCCCAGATGGCCCCGCTCCCACAGTGCCGTCTCCATGCTCAGCAGCTGTCTCTGGAAGCCTGGGGGCTCTTGCATCAAAGCAAGAGAAGTGAGTTAAAGGCAGAAAGGAAAGACCCTGACATGACACAGAGCAGAACGGGGACATCTCGCCACAGGCCACGCCGGGCCTCACCTGACAGGTCTCCCCACACCTGCACACCGCCCCCTATTCACAGTCCCAATTTTTTTTAAATGGATGATTTTGTTCCAAAGTATCAGGATTTTACTTTTCATTGCACTTGCACGCTAGAGAGACAAAGAGAAAGGAAGAAAGAGAGAGAGAGAGAGAGAGAGAGGGAGGGAGAGGGGGAGAGAGAGAGGTGATATGGAGGGATATGATATGTAAAGGATATGGAGAGATGTGTGAAGTGCATGTGTGGGTGAAAGTGTGTAAACTTATTTCACATTTCATTTGCTTCCTATGAGATTTTCAGGAGTAAGACAGATCAAATATGGTTTGTTGTCTTTGGCTCCATCGCGATTACCTCTCACCTTTAGCAACCTGTTATTTGTCTTGGTCAAGAGTGCAATTTACAAACAGGCTCCTGAACACCAGAAGAAGAGGACTGTTGGTAATTTGCAGCTCTTGGGAAAATCTGTAAGATACAGACGACTTCAAGGCAGTTCTCAAGAGGAACCAGAGCTGAGGGTGAAGCAGACTGCCTGAGTTTCTTGTTAGGTGCCTAGAACTTTCCATTGTCATGCTTTTGCTTCCACTATTTCATTTCTTCACCACACCCCCACCCCTTCCTGCTAAAAGCCACTTCCACTCATCTTCAGGCAGCATTTAGATGGTATTACCCTCTTAAAAAAGCTTGCTTGAGATGGCCACTCCCGTTTCTATGACGTTGCTAGGTTTCTCAGGTCCTCATAGCACCAGACCTTGTAATCTTGTATTCAAAGAACTGCGAATGTGTCTTTTCTTCCTTTCCAGACTGCCAGCTTTTTTGAGGGCAGATGTCTGTTACATTCATTTTTATACACTCAGGGCCTCCAGCAAAGGGGTTTACACTCAGTTGATATTTAATTAACTGAATCGAAAGCAAAACAACAAACAAACAAGCAAAGAAAAAACCCAGCACCAACTCCTTTCTTTGAGTCAATGCCACAGGGGCAGAATGACGACGGCCTCTACAGAGGTTCAGACATCATCAGCTGTGAAGGTTCCAGGTCTCAATAATTCTTTTGAAGGGCATGTTGATTTCCAAGCGATATCAACCTAGTTCTATGTGCTCACTATAAAGATCCAAACTCCACAGGAAAATATAAAGTAAAAAGTCCCTGTAAGTTCATTATTTCAGTAAGATAATCAAGATTCCTGTTTAGAGTCTTTCTGACTTCATTCCATGAAAAAAATAATACCTAGCAGCTCCACTATTATGACCACTTTAAAAATCAATTTTAGTGCAGGAATTTGAGACCATTCGAAGGCTAGAGTAGAATGGGATAACGGGACTCTTTGTTTGGCTCCTTTTGGGTAGTGACAACCACATCTGCAAAAATCCATGGAGTTGTCAGGCTGGGGTGGACCTCAAAACTTCCTGTTGGAGCAGGTTTCAGTATCCTTGCAACAGCCTGGCCAAATGGCCATTCAGGCCTTCACCCCAATACGCGCCTAACAAGACGTGTGGACAAAGGGACAGTCAGACGACACCCACCCAGTAGTGGTGTCCGGCAGCAGTGGAGGCTGTGCAGAGGTCATGGAGAACCCCATGTCACATGGTTCCCCAGTCCCAGCCTCCAGAGCCATCTTGATCCTGCCTTGGAGCCAACCTCCTCCAGCACCTGTTCATTCTGTGAACTTCCAATGACTTTACAAGAAATCTTCCTTCTGCTGAAGACTCCAGAGCTGGTTTCCGTTTCTTGGAATAGACAAGAAGTTTTCTGAAACTAGGACTCGGTGGTTGACAGCTGCGTTAAGTCCCCTGTGCACATCTGTATAACACTGCTCTGGCTACTATTCACTGGTTCTTCCCCCAGGCCACCAGGGTGTGGCTGTGACCTGCTCTCTGCATGGCTGTGTGGCCAAGAGACGGTGTCTGGACAGCTAAGGCCCACACTGCATGGAAACAGCAAAGGACAAAATGCATGCTATGTTTTTCATAAGTAGCTGCTATGACCTAATAACCTAGTCACTATTTTTCCCCATATGCTCCTGAGCAAACAAGATGAGTAGATTTCCAGCCTGCTTTTTATTATAGAATACGCCAGACATAACACTATTTAGAGAATAATACCACCAACACCTGGTCTATGTACCACCCACATTATGACATAAAGAATATATGGTGAAGTGCCCTAGATACCTCTCCAAAATTGCGTGTCCACCCTCTATCCCATAATCATGCTTCTGAATTTGGTTTATTATTCCTACATATCTTTATTGTTTCTAAAACATGTATGTATCTCTAAACAATAGATTTTCCTATTTAAAGCATTTGTAAATGGGCTAGGACTGTTTTCTGAGGTTTCTGCAGCTTACTGCTGTAATGCCCACTGTATACCTTCTCCCTGTATTTATCCGTTCTCCTTGGTGCAGACCTAGTTATTTCCCATATTTTATCATTTTGTGCAATAATGTTATGAACATATCCTTGAGCAAGAATTCCTCTAGGATTCCTGCTAGGAGTAGAATTGGTTGGTATAGATTACACACATCTCCACTTGTCCCCTTCCCTTTCTTTTTAAATAGGACAGCAGTGAGCTATTTGAAGACTCCATCCATCATAACTTCCCTTAAACCAAACACAAGCTCATGAAAGAGGCTGCTACCCTTTATTCAAGAAATATAAGAATTCTCTCTGTTTCAGAAAGACCCTCACATCACAGTACCTTAAAGCTGTCAGATACACACCATCAAAGTACCTAAGTACTTGAACTTCACCGTGGAGGACAGCAGGCTGCTGCTGCAGTGTCACCACACAGCGGAAGCCCCCATGAAGGCAGAGCGGTCACGGCAGGTGTTCTGCTCACCCTGGTAGCTCGGGTGAGAGCACAGGGCTGTGTGCACTCTGTGAAGGGCTGTCTGTGCAGCCCCAGATGGCGGGCCAAGGCCCCAGCTGGTCAGCTTGTCATAAACAAGGCCATGTGATGGCCCCAAGGCTACCTGCGGGGTGTGGGTGCAGCTAGCTCAGTGCCACTTAGGAAGTGTGGTCCGAGGACCTGAGGGACACATCCCACCCCTCGGGGAGGAAGTGGATTTGAGGACGCAGCTGGTACCCCCAGGAGGAGGCGCTGTCGGCACCTACAGTGACTGACAAGTCTGCTTAAGCGTCCTGCTAACTTAATTTTTTCTAATTCTTCTGCGAGCGGTGATATATGGATTAATGCTCAGCTAACCAAAGGATGGCCCTTTCTGACAAGAAAACTCATTTTGCGAACACATCACGTATGAGTTTAAAAACAACCAAGATGGCTCAGCGGAGCACAAGCAGGAGCTGCGCGGCGGGCGAAGGCTCGTCGCCTCGCAGATGCGGAGCATGTTTCGAGCGGGCGCCCTCCTGGTGGCTGCGTGGGCTGTGGAGCTCAGAGTTCGCCCTTCGACTGAAGGTCCCTGATGCTCGTCCTGGAGATAAAGCAGCTAGGGAAAGGCATTTTTCAGGTAGGAAGGGTGGGTGGGGAGCCAGGAGGCTTGCCTTTAATCCAATCTCTGTTTGCGATTACTTGCTTCACTGTGAACAACTTTCTGTCCTGATTTGTAACTGTCTGCCATCTTCTTGCCCGGAAAAGATCAGTTATCAAGTAAAATGCCTCAGGTGGGAACAAAACCCGTAAGACAGCTTGGCAAATTCATAGAATATCAGACACTGTCACTTGACTTTGAGATTAGGTAACAATTTAATGACTTGATCTTGAAAAACAAATTGTAACGCAGTTCTCATTCTAGATTAGAAGCATTTATGACCAAATGACTCAAAGACAGCAGTCTTAAAAGAGGAAGAACTGACATTGAGGGCTGTCAGCCTCTGACACGGTTGATCATTTGTTATATATATTAGTAGGATTTCTCCAAGGTGGCTAACAGACTGGCCTCAAGTGAGCTTTGCCTGGGGGAGGATATTTTAGCAGCAGTGCAAAAAAAAAAAAAAAAAAAAAAGGACCCATAAAATAAGCCTGAACATAATCTGGATATTGTCCAGGAAAAAAGATGCGGAGTCTGACAGGTTTTTCCTTCATATGTGGACGGCCTGCTAATGATCCCTGCAAAAGACCTGCTCAAGGTGAACCATCCGGAAGTGGTAGAGGTGGCAGTGATGAACGGCTGGGCTGGCGGCAAACAGAGATCAATTCCACATCTTTCCAGACGCGGAAGCCACAGACCACAGGATCGTGTAGCTGATCTGACCTATGCCTGCACCCCTCCGGAAGCACCTGAAACGACACAGCTCCTTGAGCGCCAGGTGGCTGGACCATGTGGGGACAGCTCTGAGCAATTTCTGAGTTAAGACAGTCTGCCTGGGAGGCTGGCTCTGGCTATTCCTCCTTTTAACCAGATGTCAACTAGTTGTTGTGAAGAGGCCCCTGAGATGGGAACATTGTGAGTGAAGAGGCACAAGAAAAATGGGAAAATGGATACATGGTCTAGCTCATGTACAAAGTCTCTGTAAGTGAACAGGGAAGGATGCAAAGACTAGCCTCCATATCTGAGAGCAGACAAATGAAGCTCTGGTCCCAGCAAAGGTTTGGGAGAGGGAGGAGGGGGATTCACAACCAGAGAAGGCCGAGGTTGGGGTCCAACGTGACGGCACACTTGGTCCCACTGGTCACTAACTAGTCCCCACTTTGGCAGGGAGGGTGGGGGACCAAAAGCCAGTCTCAGAACTACCTTCTCTACCTACACAGAGAGACTCAGCCTCTGGAAATTCTCCACTCAATGCCCTGTGGGAGGAGCAAAGCTGCTTAGAGATGCTTCCTGCTCTGAAGCCAGCGGCTGAAACAGAAAGGCAATGCGGAAAAAGGTAGACAGAAAATAAATGCAGGGTATATTTAGAAAATTTGCCATCATGTGACATTGTTAATGAACCACAGAGGACTAGAAATGGAAGGGATTCCACAGGCCATGGTTCCGATGGTTTTAAAACATAAAAGTCCCTTCTAAAATTAAAAATGCAAAAAAATAATAAAATAAAAAATGCAGCCTCCCTTATAGTAGTTCTTTTAAGATCTATTGACTCAGAAAACAAAGATATAAAGAATTCAGTAATGCACTTAAAATCATTTTTATCTTATTGATACACACTTGCAAACCGGCCACATACAACCAATTGCATGACATTCTGTCAATCTGCGCAGGTTCCTGGTGTGGAATGGATTCAGGGATGTTTGCAGGAATCCTGGGCACCACTGTGAGGGAGCTGAGGGCTGGAAGAGGGGAGGTTATTTAACCTCCTTTAACCAGCCAGTGAGTGGTTGGGAAACGGTGTCACCACACTGCTAGGGGACATCAGGTAACTGCTAGGGACCTTGCTTTCACCTCCATCTGGGGGAGCCTGAGGGTCCTTCCTTTCACTGGACAGGTGAGCCCAGACTAGAGTGGGGGCGACTGGCTCTCTGTGTAGAGAGAACATCTTGACACATTGGTCTCTGCTTTCTCTCCGAGCTTCCTTGTACCTGACCTATGGCCAGCCAGCTGGAGGCACCATGCTGCCTCAAGGGGGAACGAGGATGATTACAGGTAGAAAGACAAAGGTATTTTGCTCTTGACTTTCAAAGTAGGTTCTGAAAGCCTGCCTCAGGGACAAGTTTGGATGCCAAAGCTTTTATTTGTGGGAGGAAGGCTCTTAGAAAGAGACGACCCCAAAGGTACCTAGACAGAGAACAGAGACAGGCCAGGATGGACCTGTCCCTAGGACACCTGCACTGGGAGAGGGGTGGTGAGTAGCACAGGAAACCCCAGGAGTCTGGGGACCCAGGCATAAGGACAGCAGACAGCACTGAGAAGCAGGCCTGCCACCTCTGTCATCACATTGGGAGCCATGCCTGTAGCAACTTGTGGCCACGCAGGGCCACGTTCTCCAAGGGCCTCCCATCAACAGACCGGAAAACCACTGTGGGGCCCAGAGATAGTGGTGAGTTTTGTCCAAACCACCTTATGCGACATTCATGTCAGAAGAACAGGGGTCACAGGCACCCCCTCCAGCAGGGTGGGGACCCTGAGAGGTAGTGCTGCATACATGCTCTGGCATTTCACTTCTGTACTTGGGAGGGGGCACCGCTGACCTGAAATCTGGCACCCTAGTTCCTTGTAAGGTATTTTGGGTCATTTTTTTCCGCTTGAAAGGCAGATCATGCAATAGACAGTGTGGCCTCGGCCAACTGGCACTTCTCTGACCTTAGCTTCTTTCAAGAATAGGGATAATGATTCCTACCTCTGGCAATTCTGAAAAGAGCAAGTGGACAGGGAACGTGGATAGGGAACGTGAGCTTTTCGTAAACTACAAAATGCTGATCAAATGCTGGCTAGTTCTCCTTTGGAAAATCTAAGCACGGCCTGTAAAATACTTGGAACACAAATGAAGCAGACAGATCCAGAGTGTTTTCAGGTAGTGTGTTTAATATTCAAAAAAACTTAACATACTGCCTCAAAATTCCTCTGAATACTTATTTCAGTCAAAGACTGAGGGATGGGGGTGCTTTAAATGAAAGAGCAACAGAATTAGAATGAACGAAAGAATTGTGAGATAGAAACAGATGCTTGATGACAAGAGAATTTTAAATGCATAAGGTGCTGTGCTTAGCCAGTCTTTCTCTGTCTACTGGCCAGAAAGGTGCTTTGAAACCACTGAAAATAGAGACAAGGCAGAGCTTTGGATCAGCAAACAGCTCAGTCTGCACCTGGCATCAGGCAGAGGTGGGTGAGCAGGGCTTGGGGAGCCGACCTTTGACCCTGGGGGACACTCACAGTCAGGTATGGAGTTGAGCACACTTCCAAAAAGAAGCACAGGCAAGCAGCTGTGGGGACCACCCCTCTGCTGACCACGAAGAGCCCACAGGAGCCAGGCTCCTGCCTGCCCACCTGCCGGGTTCATCTTCTGATGCTCCCCATCTCCAGCAGCCCTGAACTGCTGCCTCTCAGTCCCTGCCAGGCAGGAGACAGGTGACAGGGGGCAACTGCAGGACCCAGAGCCAGACGCCTGAATTTCAAATCCTGGATCTGCTCCTTACTCGCTAGGTAACTTCCGGCAAATTACTTAACCTCTCGCTTTCCTCAAGTGCCAAATGGGAAGAGAAACACTGCACTAGTTTGTTGCTGCTGCAACAAATTGCCACAAACATGGCTGACAACAACACAAACTTACTGTTTTACAGTCTGGCGTTCAGAGGCCCACAGCGTCAGCAGTGATGCAGCTGGTGGGGACGGCGGGGGGGCTCTGGGGGCAGGCTGGTTCTTTGACTTCTCCTGCTTCTAGAGGCTATTCATGCCCCTCCTCCACGTGCAAAGCCAGCAGCCTGGCGCACCTTCCCATCTGACACTCCTGTCCCGCTCTTAAAAAACCACTTGCGAGGAGCCACCAAATTACCCAGGACTACTTCCCCATCTCAAGATTCTTCCTGTTGACCCGCCAGGCCACATGTTAAGAATACAGTCATCCCTTCTCATCTCGGGGGGCGGGGACCCCCAGTGGATGCCTGAAACCGCAGATAGTACCAAACCCTACACATACTATGTTTCTGCCTGTACATACATACATTTTCACTTACAGGAAGCAGTTCACGGTGTCTCTCTGGCACGTCCAAATTGCCAGCATCACGGTGCTTCCGGGCCATGAAGAAGTACATAAGGGTCACTTGAACACAAGCAGTGTGATACTACGACAGTCGATCTGATAGTTGAGATGTTACCAAGTGACTAACGGGCAGGGGTCTCGACAGTGTAAAGATGCAGCACGAAGGGATGGCTCATGTCCCGGGAGGGATGGAGTGGGAAGGCACGAGATTTCATCACGCTGCTCAGAACAGTGCACAATTTAAAACGTATGAATTGTTAATATCTGGAATTTTCCCTATTTAATATTTTTGGACCTCGGTTGATTGGGTAATTGAAACCGCGGATAAGGGGGGACTACTGTGCATGAAACAGTTCTTCCCAAGCTGTGTCTCCTAACCCATCCTGGTCCACAGGAAAGGGGACTGGGGGGTGGCCTCTCTCCTCTAGTCACCCCCAAGTCTTTAAGACTTGGGGAGCCGCCTAGGGCACCTTCTGGAGGGTCCGGGTCAGGGCTCTCTCTCTTTGGCCACCGCCTGGCACCTGGCCCATCGGGAGCCCGGTCTCTGGGTGACTGTCCACAGAACAGTCAGGCTGTTTGGTACAAGAAATCTCCATCCTGTGTCGTTTTGCTCAGTCTCTTCCTCTGCCTTGAGTTTGCTACCAACTGTTCCTCTTGGGGTGCCTTGTCTGTGGGGGTGTGTTGGGAGGAGACTGAGGGGAGCAGAAGCCTGGCCCTGCCAAGGAAGGCAGCTGAGCACAGTCTGTGGCCTATCGCGTTGAAACGCGCTTCCGTCCTTGCTGACTCCTAGCGTATCAGACAAGCTGATTGCACAGGCACCTTCATCTTGGATCGGTTCAGCAGGGCCTTCTGTTTGCAGCCCATTTAAAATCTGTAACCCTTTCCCTGGCACTCCATCTCCCTTCCTGCTTTTAGTTTTCTCCCAAGCATCTAGTCCATTTTAAGAAGCTTATTTACTTACTTAAGTTACTTTTGACTTTCCGACTTCTCATTGCTCGGATCCCTCCACTAAAATGTCAATTCTATAAGGGCGGGGTTTTTTGTCTTCTCCCCAACCCCTAATGCCTGCTTTCTGTTCACGGCTGTGTCCCCAGCATTCAGAACACATAGAGAGGAAAACCAGCAGACAGTGCGGAACCGTGAGAGGAGAGAGACCCCACCTCCTGCGGGCGGGCGGGCGCACCTCACAGCTCACAGCAGCGTTCCAGAGGGAGGCAGGGCAGGGAGCCCCTACGGCGGTCCCCCAATCTGAGTTGCCACGATGACTGTAAAGCAGGGTCAGGGCCCAGCCCTCCTGCCTCGGATCCCCAGAGGGGGGTTGGGGAAGACATAAAACAAAAACACACCCTTGGGTAGAGACACGTGCTCCCCGAAGGCTAATACACTGCAGCTCTCCTCAGCCCCCATCAACAGGAAGTGAGAGATGGTGGGAGCAGCGTCAGCCCAGATTCGCAAGTGTCAGGGGGACAAAGAAGCATCACCAACAGGCAGAGCTGTAACTGTGGGCACGATGAAAGCATGAGTCACTGCAGGGCGCTGCTGTCGGCTCTGCCTGCTTCGCAGAGCCTGGCGGCTGAGCAGCCACAGGGACCACCTGGCGGGGTCCCTTCTGAGGGACCTCAACACATGAAAACCTGCCTTTCTTAGAAAGAGTGTGCATTTTACAGTCATTTTCGTTTTGCCCTAAACTTCAGATCTGTTTTCTTTCACCCCTGGGAGGCGAGTCAACCCCTGTGTGGCTTCACTGGGCACCAGTGACTCTACCTGTGTCCAGTGCGACTCCTGTTCCCCCTGGACCGCAGCTGCTGCTCGCTCCGCCTGCGTCTTCCATTCACTAAACCAGGTCGTGTCACACGCCTGGCTCTCTTCCCCTCCCCGTTAGGTCAGACAGCAGTCAGTGCCCACTGAGCGAGGGCCTGAGTCTTGCAGGGAAGCCCACCGTCCACCCACCAGCTCTCTGGCCTCCTTCCTCTGACTTGCCCCCAGAGCATGGAGGACACACGGGGACCGTGAACTCCCGCATCTGCTCACGGCAGCCCTGGGTCCCTCCCTCACAGAGTAGGCTCTTCCCTCACCTGGCTCCAGCTGCCTTTCTGCTCTACTCCCTGGACTTCCACAACTCTGAGCCTTTGCACATGCTGGTCCCTCTGCTTGGAACGCCCTTTGTCATTTGTCTGGATTGAAAAACTGTCCTCAGCTTCCCAGGGCCCCTGAAGACAGGACCTCTGCTCTCAGGCCTTCTCTGGGTCCCACTGACTGTTGCCATGCTCGGTGCCCCCACAGCACTTGAACCATGTGTCACAGCGTTAATCCCGGGGTAGGGAAACTGTGGGATACACACATTCCCTCTAGATTTTGAGTTCTGCGAAGGGCATGACTATGTCTGACTCATCTTGAAGTCGTCAGTGCCTGAAACATTTGGTGCGTAGCCTGTAGGTGAATGTCACATATCCCGTAAATGAATGTCTTAGAAACATACGGTTTACATACAGTCTATTGCTTTCAGCAAGACACAGGCATAGAAAAACTCCTTCTATAGAGTGCAGCGTGGTTAGCAGCAGTAAGGCCCAGGAAAGCCGGAGAGAGGCTGTCATGGTGAGGACCAGCAGATCTCTGGGATGCAAACCCCACGACACAGAAAATTTCTGTCTAACAAAATTGTGCCTGGGCTCCAGGCCAATGACCAACTTATTTCCAACGTTACTTACTACAACAGAATCTAGCACAAGGAGAGGTTTGGAGAGAAACGGGAGTTTGGAGGAATGGGACCCAGGAGAGATCACAGTGAACCTGGGGGTGTGGGGCTGCTTCCTGGGCCTGTTATCCCACCTCTTCCTAACAGTCCTGAGAGTGGGGCCACGCCAGAGCAGCAGCTGGGGGCACACTCGCTGCGGGGGAGACAGAGCAAGCACAGGGGAGCCAGTTCTACCAGACCAACCACGTGGAGAATGGTGCTGGGACACCAACCCCAAACGAAAGGGCAGTGGGGTCCACTCCAAGACAGGGACAGGGTGGGGGTCCAGGGCGGGGTGTACCCAGGGACCTGGAAGGTCTCGGTGGGCAGAGACTGCAGTGACCTTGTCCCTGTCAGACGAAATTCACCTGGAGAAGAGATGCTGATGAAGCACTCTGTTCCAGAAAGAACTTGGTGGCCGACATCACGGTCAGTTTCCCTGTGTTGTTGCCCTTGGAGGTCGAGGCTTTGGGATTCTCCACTGAGGAGCACCCTCCCTTCTCGGCTACACTCCAGACCCACCACTGCCCCTACAAATGTCCAGAAGCCTGACTGTGCCTTCCCCTCCCCGTAACCTTGGCTTCCCCATCTAGACCACCGCACATCCACTTGTCCACTTCAGTCATCTGTCCCGTAACCAGGAGGCAGCCCTCCCTGGTCTGTGTGGCCCCACAGGTCAGGGGGCAAATAAGCATCTGCCAGGTGGGGCCCCCAGCTTGTAAGTGAAGTTACCTGGGGCAGAGAGAAAACAGAACTGTTCCAAGGTTGGTGACAGAAACTAAACCAAATAGGGATTGTGCATGCTGGGTCAGCATACCACAGGCTTCTGGCTCCAGACTTCTCCGAGGAAATTTCTCTGCTGGAAATGCTGAAGGGGATCATAATGTACCACCCCCAAAAACATGCCACTCTGGCATAAGGATTATTTTGAGCTGCAGGCAATTAATAAACAGGAGGAACACTTGGCTTCCCCCTTTCTGTGTAAAAGCAGGGCATACATTTCCCTTTGTAAAGGTGTACCCCACCTTCTCCAATCCCAGGAGCAAGAAAACCTCCATTATCACCAGAGAGAAGGTCGGCGTACCTATTGCACAAACAAACCTTACTAAAATAAGCCTTATCTTCCATTAGTTTCCCCATATAGTTACCTTCCCACAATTTACTGCCCCTAGAAGCTAAAACTCCCTTTTCTTTGTCTCGTCACCCTCCCACAAGTTATCTTCCTTTGTTAAAATTGTGTATAAGCTCTCGAGCCTAACCCTTTATGGTGTATAAGCTCTCGAGCCTAACCCTTTCTTCGGTTTTCTCCTCTTTCCTGTGGAGCTCCTGTGTGCCTGTATAACAAACCTTTCTCCTGTTACTCTGGCTTTTTTTTCCTGTTCAGCTCTCCTGTTGTCAGTTTAATTCACAGGCCCCAGACACTAAATCTAAGAGTGCAGAGGAAAAGTTTCTTTCCTCCCCTACTGTGTTCATCAAGGGTCTACACAGCAGGACAGGTGTCCCCACATTAGGCTAGACAAGCCCTGCAGAGGACTACACTGCAGAGGGCATGCCTGGACCCTCACAGGTAAGGAAACGTGGGAAGGTGGAGGCCCACCGTGATAGTGGGTTCCACAGATAAGAGGAGGTCCTCCAGCAGTGGAGACTCAGTCTGTGAGGGTCCCAGGCTGCCAGAACCTCCTGACAACAGGAGTAGTAGGGGACAAAACACAGCTCTTTCCAAGGTGTATTAGTGATTTGATTCTGGGCACATAAAGGTGGGCTGTTGCTGGACCTGGAAGGAAACCTCGCTGTATAGGCAACACGCAGTGGGTGGGCAGCAAACACAGGCTGCCCCGCCTCCAGGAGCCTGACCCCGGGGCCAGGCCCAGCCTGAGGCCACCCCAGCTGTGTGCCACCCTTGTCTTTGACTTTGCAACAGTGTCACAACCTGAGCCACAGAGCCACCTGCAGGCCCCAGGCGACCTCCCTGATTGCTCTGCTGCCCCCCCTCAGGATTTCCCTGGCTCATTCCTTCCTGCTCTCTGATTCCACTTCTCCTACCTGGACCTTCATACCTGCACACACTTTTGGTAATCTCTCGATGTTACATGTTTGTGTGATGAAACACTGCAAGAAGTCAACATCGCTGAGTGCACATCCACCTGTCATGGTCACACCTTTTGCTTTAGTTGTAAAGGTGTTTCAGTAAGAGTTTTTAATACAATCTTTCCTTCTCCCCATTGCTGTCGCTCTGCCCCTCCCCCACGGGTGGTGAGGTGGAGACGGGTAGAGGAGAAGGTTCCACAACTGTCACCTGGATGTGAGCTTAGGAGGACACACAGGGAGGAACGCGAAAAGCTGGAAGGTGCAGAGTGGATGGAGGGCTGCCACCCGAGTGTGCACACTTTCGTGGGGGGGAGAAGTGACAAGTTGGGCCCCAAGGGATGCTAAAGCATTTCTTCTACCCCTTCCATCCTCCTCAGCATCACAGCGCACGTCCCACTAGAGAGAGCCACCCCAGCCACCAGGAAGCAGTGTCCTGAGAAATGGTGAGAGGAAAGAGGAGCACATCCTGTCCTTTGGGGAAGGAGCTCATGCGCAGCCCCTGGGGTGGGTCACTGCACTTCTTCTCTTCCCACATCTCAGTTGCTCTCACTCCCCATGTGCATATGCTAGTCCTTGGTTAGTCAGCACCGCCCACCAAACACCCTGCCAGAACACTCCTGGATGGAAAGGACACTAGTGGTCCCCAGCACTTTTTGCTAAAGAGAAATCTTGCAGGTGTGGTGTGAGGTTTATGAGACTACCCACATGGTGTGCCGGGCTGAAGCACCCCCCACCCCCAATCACTGCCGGCTCACCTGCCCCCCACCCCATCGGGTCCTCCCAGGTGGGGCCCTCCCCTCTGCTTGGCACCTGGGGCCATTACAAGTACCACATCTTCAATACACCCGCAGACGTGCCAGTGTCTGCTCAGGTCCCCAGGAACACTGGTTGCCATGTGACCTAACGAAAGCCTGACAAACTGGTGTGGAATGTTCCAGCCTGTGTGTTGAACTCATCTCTTTCTAAGTCCCCGCTGTTCTCGCGGCAGTTATTTTTTCTTCAGCAGTACTTCTTGCCTCTACTTCCTTCCCCAAATGGAAATTTCATTTGCATTTCTTTTCACTTCTGATCATTTATTTAAGATATTTGCTGTATTCTTCCTTTGGTTTTAATCAGCTAGTTAAAACCTTCTAGTAGTATTATGCTAATGTCTATACACTGTAATAGACCTCCCTGTTTTTCTTTTCCTGACACTCACTTACCTTCTGATTTTCAATTAAAATACCTTTGCTGGCTAACTGCTGAAAGGATGTTGTATAGTATTGTTGGTGTACTAAAGAAATTAAATTTCAGTTTCTGGTTTACAAAAACTGAACAAATAATCTCTGTACTTGAATAATAAGTCTCTTTATGCCTATGTATGTCTAGAATGAATAAAAATAGCAAATAAAAAAGGAAAATCTGCAAGATTAGACAGTGTATGCTCATATAGGTGTTCTGAGAACAAACCAAGTAATATCTTAAAAGACGCTGTTTTAAAATTCCATGAAGAAAAAGGGGAGTCTACTGGCATGCACTGCATTTTAGGCTTGCTCTCCTCTTCAAGTACAACAAAAATGAGACAAGGTAAGAAAAATGTGATAGTAAGATGTGGCTATAAATAAATGAGGCTGATTTGTAGACGTCAGTTTTTTCTCAGTCATTTGGCTGCTTTCCTCAGGAAGCAGTAGTGAGTGAGAGGCGGCATTACACACATTCACTCTTAAAGCCCCACCCCATCCTCCCGAGAGAGCAAGGGGGGACCTGCGCCCCCAGTTCCCACCTGATATTCCACCATTTCTAAGAATGTAGAGACTTGTGAGCCTCAGGGACTGTGATTTTGGCATTAAAAACTGTAAAATGAATATGGGAAAAGCTTTCTCCTGGTTCCTCCACCATGGACAAAGGCAATGGCCTAGCCAACCCATGGGATTGGAGAGAATGACCCTTCTGCTGTGCTGTTTCTCAGCTGCCTTCCTTTAGTCAATTTTAAGGAGGCTGAAGATTGGAGCCACATGTGGGCGGAGAAGCAAACAGGAAGTCTATTGTCTTGGTCATTTCAGCCTGATAACCCCAGATGAGGCTACTCATCAAACTAGCAAAACATCGCAATACACACCAGTGTATTTACACCAACACCGATTATTGATTAAGGGCTATGTCCACCTCTTATCATGTCTGATAACTGAGCTCACCCAGCAGTTTGGAAATAATTCGCAGTTTACAGGTCCCGTGTCTCATTTCTCAGGACAGAAAAGGCCTTTCCATGCATCACCTCGTTTGCTCCCACAGTAGCCTCTGCAGGGAACGGGGCCAGATCCCCGGTTTGCCTCCCCACTGCGGGCAAATCTCAGGAAAAGCATTTCCCCCAAGGAACCAAGAGGCCAGTACAGAGACTAGGTCCCGTTGCTGCCGCTTTGAGGCGTTTGCCAAAAGATTTTCCATCACAGGACTCAGGAGCGGACGGCAGGCCTAACACGTTTTCATGGGGACACCGGCGCAGCCCAGCAGGCCTCTGGCTGTGACTAGCCTTTTACAGCCCTGGGAGGGAACAGCAAGCGAGAACCCGGGGAAGCGGGGTTGGGGAGGGGCGAGACCTGATGGTGTCCACCATCGACTTTACCACTTGATTAAACTTTGACATTTTTGGATTTCCTAACACCATAGCCCAACATACACAAAAATAAGTAAATCCTCCTAAATTAAGACGTGTTCTCCAGCCACATCTCTGCCCCCTCGCCTTCCCGTTATTATTTCTAAGGCAATTGAAAAATTACAACAAAGCCGCCCGGCGCGCGCCGCAAAGGCGGCGCATTTCAGCACCAGCCTCGGGGACAGACGCCATAGGGAAGGGACAAACCCTCGCATTTGTGACTCCAGGAACCGCTCTCGAGGCAGGTGTCACGGGGGCTGGGAACCAAGAAGGCTTCTGCAGGCGTTCGCCAAAAGAATTTTCCCCAAATCAAACGACCAACTGGCCAGTCCACCCCTTCCAGGACGGTCCTATGCAACGGGGACGTCCCTGCCGAGAGAGGAGAGACCGCTCCGTGACCTAGATATGGACAAGGGTCCCCCGGAGCCTCGCCGCCTCCAGCCGGAGAACGGGCGACCCCCAGGAGAACCCCCAAGGTTCCGAGTGGTCCGTCCGCACGTGCGCTCGGCGGAGGGCCCCGGTTCCAGCAGCCGCATTCCCGCGCGCTCACCTGTGCTGGCCCCGGCGGGTCGGTCCGCGAGGCTCCCCGGAGCGCGGCACCACCACCCGGCCCCGGGGCCGTACTCCGGCTCCAGGACGTTCCCGCCCAAACCCCTTCCTTTCTGTCCCGCGCCCCGACCCGCGGAGCCCGGGCTGGCCCGTCCCCACAGTCCCGGCCGCCACTCACCAAGCGCCGCTCACGCGCGGGCTTTGTCTCCGGCGGGGCGCGCGCGGGGGGCCAGGCCGCGCGGCATCGTCCCCGTGGGCGCGGGCGGGCGCGGGCGGGCTCCGCGTGCGTCCGGGGGTCCCCCGGCCGCGTCCGCAGCCCCGTCTGGGAGCGAAGGCAGCCGGACGCCGAGTACAGGTCCGCTCAGCCCCTGCGCGCGGCTCTGGGGAGCCTCCAGGCGGGTGGTGGTCGCGCCCGCTACGCAGCGGGGTCTCCCCGGGCGCCCGGGAGGGGCCGGGAAATCCCGCCCGCCGCCTACGTCACTGGTGCGTCACCGGGGCTCCCGCGCGGGGGCTCCGTGCGCCCCGCCTCCCACCCGTTGCCCACGCCCCCCGCCCGCTCCGCGCTCCCAGCTGGGCTCGCTACCAGCGTCCAGACCGCGCCCCCCGCGTCTCACGCCCCTCCGCCAACCGACAAGCACCCCCCTCCCCCGCTCGGCCCGCGCGTTCAGCGCCGCGCGTCCCCCAGCCCGGCCCGCACCCCAGCCTGCCCAGCACTCCGCCTGGAGCGCGCGCTGCCCAGGGCTGGCGGAGGGGAGGGGATGCGAGGGGAGGGTCCCTGGGCCGCGGTCCTCGCGGGATCTGAGCCTCCCGCGTCCCTATCCTTGCCTGGGGGTGCGTGCCAGGGACACGCCAGGCTGGGCGCGGCCGTTCGCACCTGCCACAGAGAAATGCATCATATAGCCCCCCCCCCCCCCGGACAGTGCGTGCAGAAACGCTTACTACCTGTAAATATTCACACTTCCCGGGAAGGCTAATGACGCCGTTGCTACGTGACAGGAGGTGCGGGGCTGCCCAGTCGCCAGCGCCGGGAGTGAGAGCTGGTCGGCGGCCAGGAGGCGGCAACACACTCCGGGTATTCGGTATTCGAGGGGGGCAGAAATCGGTTCGTCATAGAGCTGTGTCTTGCTTTTTTATTCCGCCTGAGTGAGATACATTACGTGCCTTTTAATGGGACTAAGTCATTTACTTCTTATGTAATTATCATGTTGTTGGGTTGAAATCTACACTCTTGCTATTTGGTTTCTATTTGCCCTATTCTTCATTTCTTTTTTTCCTGCCTCCTTTTCAAATAAGTAGTTTAGTATTCAGTTCTCTCTCAAGTTTTGGCTTCTAGCCTGACTTTCTCCTTGTTCGGAGGTTTATAATATGCATCTTTAACTTACCACAGTCGACCTTCAAATAATATGACACCACTTCTTAACACGATTTTTACAACAGTATGGTTCCACCCCCCTTCCATCCTTTGTTTTCTTATTTTCCTTTTACGTGTATAATAAACCCCACAACACATTATTTTGCTTTAAGCTGTCATTTTTCTTTTGATGACTTTTGAAATGATTTCGAAGTCTCATTTATTTTTATTAAATTTTTTAAAATTTATGTTTTAACTGGGGTAACAGTGTTTAAAAACACTGTATAAATTTCAGGTGGACAATATTGTAATTCGTATCTGTGTAGTCTACTTTGCATGCTTACCACCCAAAGTCTAGTTTCCTTCTGTTACCATATGTCTGACCCCCTTTACCCATTTTGCCCTTCCCCACCTTCCTTCCCCTCTGGCTACCACCATTCTGTTGTCTGTATCCATGAGTTTTGTTAGTTTGTTTGGTACTTGTTTTATATTCCAGGTACGAGTGAAATCATAAGGTGTTTGTCCTTTTCTACCTGACATTTCACCTGGCAGAATACCTTCAAGATCCATTCGTGTTGTCACAAATGGCAATGGTTCATTTTTGTTACAGCTGAGTCATATTTCATTGTGTGTGTGTGTGTGTGTGTGTGTGTCACATATATATGGCACATCTTTATCCAGTCATCTGTAGGTGAACACTTAGGTTGTTTCCATGTCTTGGCTATTGTGAATAATGTTTCAATGAACACAGGCATACAGGTATCTTTTTGAATTAGTGTTTTCATATTCTTCTGATAAATATCCAGAAGAGGAATTGCTGGGTCATATAGTGGTAGTTCTATTCTTAATTTTTTGAGGAACCTCCCTCTACTGTTTTCCATAGTGGCTGTCCAGTCTACAATCCCACCAACAGTGCATGAGGGTTCCCCCTCTCCACAGCCTTACCAACACTTGATATTTCCCATCTCCTTAATAACAGCCACTTTAACAGGTGTGAGGTGATACTTCACCATGGTTTTGATTTGCATTTCCCTAGTAATCAGCGACACTGCACATCTTTTCATATGCCTGTTGGCCAGCTTGCATGTCTTTCTTGGAAAAATTTCTACTCAGATCCTCTGCCCATCCAGCAATTTTTGTTGTTGTTGTTGTTGAGTCATATGAGTTCTTTATATATTTTGGATATTAGCCCCTTATTGGAAATATCATTTGCAACATTTCCCACTTGGTTTGTTGCCTTTTTTGTTTTATTGATAGTTTCCTTTGTTGTACAGAAGCTTTTTAGTGTGATGTAGTACCACTCATTTATTTTTGTTTTTGTTTTTGGAGTCAAATTAACAAAAACACCACTGAGACCGATGTCCAGAAGCTTAGTGCCTATGTTTTCTTGTATTATATTTTATTGTTTCAGGTCTTATATTCAAGTCTTTAATCAATTTTGAGTTAATTTTTGGGTATGGTATAAGATAGTAGTAAAGTTCCATTCTTTTGCGTATGGCTGTTCAGTTTTCCCAACACCATTTATTGAAGAGGCTTTCCTTTCTCCGTTGTATATTCTTGGCTCATTTGTCATAAATCAGTTGCCCCTATATGTGTGGGTTTATTTCTGGGCACTCAATTCTGTTTCATTGAGTGAAAGTCTTTTATACTTAACATTTTTGATGTGGAACATTCATTTGTGAAGATCCAAATTTCTATTTGGTATCATTTGCTCCTGCCTGTAAAATAGTTTTCAACATTTCTTGTAATGTAGAGCTGCTGGTAAATTGTCTCAGCTTTTGCTTGTCTGAATAAGTCTTTAGTTTGCCTTCATTTTTGAGGGATCTTTTTATAGGTTGACAATTTGAAGGAGTACAAAACTGTCACTTTAGTGTGCTTGCAGTTTCTTAGAAGTCTGAAGTACCTGTATTATTACCCTTGTTTCTTGGCATGTAATGTATCTCTTTTTCTATGTCTGCTTGTAAGATTTTCTCTTTACCATTGGTTTTCCCAATATGATTATGAGGTGACTTGGTGTGGTTTTCTTTGTGTTTATTCTGTTTGTTAACACCACTTGAATTCACATAGGAAACGAGCCAAACTTTGCCACAAAACAGTGTTTTCTAAACTTATGTCTCATTAACTTTGTTCATGGGAGAATATGCTCAGCACTGGAGCAAGAATATTGTAGCCCCGTCTCGAGTGATCTTCTTGTCATTTTGGCCTCGGGACATATTGTATTATTTAATTGCTACCTACCCAGTGTCCCCAAAGTGGCAGGATAATATTTCTCTGCTCAGGTCCTACAACACGATAAAATTAGTGGCACCTGCTTCCCAACTCAATGTACATTCAAGTGTATATTTTTCATATTGGACAATGTAGCTGCTTTTTTTTATTTGTGGAGTTTAAAATGGACTCTCTTAATCTCAATTGAATTCTTCCTGTTATCCACCTTCACAGCACTTACCACACTCTGTAATCACTCACATTGTATGTTGATCACTCACATTGTACGTTGTTACAGCAGGTGTTGCCACCAGCCTGCACCCCCCCAGGAGTCAGTGGAGCACCTGCCACACGGTGGGGGTTCCATACAGATCTGGGGGATGGTGTTCTGTTCTTTAAAAAGAGTGGTTTGACCTCAGCGCTGACTAAACTCTATTTAAGGGTAGTAAAGTTGGAAATATAAAAGTTCTCATAAAGACCACAATTAAGAAATGAAACTTATCCTTTTCTAGTGATGTAAATTTATAGGGGAGCTAAAGAGAGAACCTATGTGGGTTACAAAAAAAAAAAAGCCACCAATATGCGATCTGGTCACAATATTTAAATGGCATAAAGAACAGGCCTTTAATTCTGTTTTTATGAAATTTATTCCCCATTTGAAGTGGCAGTGTTTACAACGAAAACAGAGCGAGTGGTAATTTACAGAAATGTTTGCCGGAACGTGCACATCATGGAGTGTTTCGAACATACACATTAAGTTTCATGCTGAATAAATAATCCCCCCCAAATTAATTTTTATTTTTACATAAAAATATAATATTGCACTCTTAACAAGACCAGTCATTTTGCATATTTCCTCGTTAGGTAAATGATGCAAATCAGCCTTAAAAAAAAAGACTGAGTAGCAGCCCTATTCTAATAGGGGACAAATTTAAAGTTCTCAGTAGAAAAATGAAAGCTAGACCAAAGCTGCAATTTTTTTTTTTTTTTAAACAAAGCAAATCACTTCAACGTGAATAGGAATACTCTTCTCTCTGCACCTATCTGGACCTCGGAGCTCACGCCTGGTCCGTGCGAACATGACCTGACTGCAGCCTCTGCGGCATTCTGACGCTGGAAGCGGTTTCAGGTCACAAGCGCACGCAGCCACGCGCTGCCTCCTGTATTGATCTTGATGGCAGAGACTTGGGAACTGTATTTCACACAGTTTTTAAGCAGAATGTTTTAGAAAGTCTGGAAGTTACAAAAGGAGTTCTGTAAACACCATATGAGTCAAATTTCTGTAACAAACTCACAAGTTATTCTCAGGCAGAAATACATATTTTTATCCCATGGTAACATATTACTGAGCTTATTTTACAGTGTTTTCAAAGCCAATAAAGCAGCACCCCAAGTGAAAATATATTAATAGCTGTAATACCATGGTAGAGATAGACTGTCCCAAGAGTTTTAGGAATTCTGTTTTCACATGGGTAAGTCTGCTATGGCGTACACTGAGATTTTTCTATTGTTCCTCGAATTCTCAGGTTAGTAGAAATACAGTGGTAACTGTTTCCTAAAGGAATTATTCCACCTAGTGTTTAAAACAAAGTAAGCTGTCATCTTTTCTTTTGTCATTCTGTATTGGGGAAGAAAACTTCCTGCACAGTAGATTAAATGACTCACCTGGCCTGGATTATTAATATCTGTGCAAACTCTTTGCATAGTGGAAGTTTTCTACTGGAAACTGTTAACTTTTCAATGCTCTGTGAATGGCAGATGTTAAAAGAATTATCATTGTGTTTAAATCTTAGTGACTCAACTAAGGATAGTCAATATCTAGTGTTATGGATTTTAAATGGGATTTTTATGAAGGAATAGAATGTGTCTGAAATCAAAGATACCGTGTTCTTGTTGGTGGCTGTCAAATTCTGCTTCTACTTTGAGCTAAGAAGGCAACTGGCAGAAAGTACCTTTCAGCATTGAGACTCAGCAGTAGTTTGTGTTTAGTATTCAGATATCCCATAAAATGCTTGGTGCAGATGCATTGACTGAACAATTTACTTCTCAAAGAAAGCAATTACTAAGTTCAGAATTCTTTATCCTTTTCTTTCCTTTTTTTGGGTGTGTGTGTGTGTGTGTGTGTGTGTGTGTGTGTGTGTGTGTTATCTCAGTATTAAGCTTTTTAAATATAATTTTTTTTAGAGTATTTTATATAAACAATTAGCTAACGAATTTAAATTCAACTGGCTCTTTTGGAATAATAGAAAAAAGAGAGACCCTAACTTTTACTTTAGAATGCCCTTGTAGAAAGAAAAACTTTAAGAATATGATCGCAACTCCCTGTGTAAGACTTCAGTCTTGTTGGTTAGTGCATGCAGACACAAACCTCACTTAGAACAAAACCTTCCTCGTAGGGCTTGTGAGGCTGCAGAGTTTTGTGCAGATGAACAGATTTTATAATTATTTGGATGGTTTGTTTGGTCACCTGTTTCTTCATGTTCAACCTAAAACTGGTGAAGTCAACAAGTCTAGTTTGGAGTCAAAGTGCTTGGAGAACGCACAGTTCTCGCCTTCATCCAGCCGCATAGCTGCTCAGGAAGGAGTAGAACATGGGCTGTTTCAAACGCTGTTGGTCCTTCCGACACCACGCAATCACAGTCCCTTCACTGTTCGCTGTGTACAGATGGTGGCCATCAGAGGAAAACGTAAGGCTGTAAAAAAAAAAAAAAAGTCCGTTTGTTCATTATCTCTCTTAAAACTGCATTACCATATTGGTGGTCATATAGAAATTAAAGAAGTTACAATATTTTTACTGGAGCAGAGAGACAAACAAAATGACTGCCTACAGCTCATTGGTTTTGACTGTAAATCTCACATAGTTTGGTGAAGCTCATGATACAGAATAAAATCTGAATCCCAGAGGTCAGTGCATGCCGTTCCTTCTTTGCATATTTTCTTGTTCCTTCTTGTTTATGCTTTATCACTTAAACAACAAATACTTGGGTACAGGAAACTTAAAAAAAAATGTAACAGTACTACATTTTCTCTTTATAGAAATAAATGTTGATGATTTATGGAGATATTTTATTTCCCTGAAAGATGAAGGGGTAAAAATGGAGCAATAAACTATTAATTTAGGTTCATTGAACTTTAAATCTCGTACACTGAAAATAAATTTATTTTGACAGAGTAGAATTTGAATCACTTACGTCCAATTGAGTTTTGAAAGTCAAAGTTGTTAATGGAGCGGAAGGTAACTGGTTGTTTATCAGTCTTGCAAGCACATTCCTGCAGCTATCAATCACCCCTGGTATTTTCAATAAGGAAGGGAAAAAGCATCCCTTCTCTCATTCAAGAGGCCCTCTCTGGGCAGTTTCCCAGCATGTCCGTCTGTTAGAGTCAGCTCCTGACTCCGATTTTAAGCTCCAGAGAGACCAGGACTGTGCCTCCTTTTGCCACTGAGTCCTGCACAGCCTGGCGCTGGATAAGTGTCGGCTGCCGATAATGACTCTCATCACATATTTCTTTAGGTCTGCTTTCAGATCTCTAACAAAAATGCAGTCACCAAGTATATTATGAAGAATGGGAGAGCAGCTTACCTGACAATAGGCTTATCTGATTTAGGAAATGTGATTTCTCGCACTGGCTTTAGGTCCCATGTACTCCATAACCTAAAGGGAAAAAAAGTCATCTAATTATGCAACCTGAAATTTCCTTCATGAAGAAAACATACATATTTGTTTATTTGTTAAAATCATCTGGAAGGAAACACAATAAATGATTCACAGTAGTTATTTTGGGGAAGTTTGCAAGGGGGTGTGTGTGAGAGTAAGAAAACCTAACTTTGTATATTTTCATATTGTTAAACTTTTATAGTTAACAAACAATATAAAATTGCAAAACTGCACTAAAGCTGTCTATATTATTTAGAAATAAAACAGGAATAACTGAAGAACCTATATCTGAAGGTGATTTTAAATGTCTAAATATTAAATATCGATATACCTAGATAGTGAAAACTTAGTTTTGAAATTGCTGTGTCCTTATGAACAAACATAAACCAAGAGAATCTGAACTCGTCTCACCTCACAATTCCATTTTCTAGTCCCCCAGCAATCACGTTGATGGACACTCCCTCTGGCTGGTTAGAGAAAGCAACAGAACAGATGATCTCTCTGCAGTGGACATGTCCCACGAGGTCTCCGTTCACTGTCCAGAGTCTGAGGTCACTGCCTCCACCAGCTGAAATGCCAAAACCACCCGCAGGTCACAGACTGTGGGCATCTCAGAGCCCTGTACCCTGGGTCCCAGAGGGCCAAGCTCATTTCAGTGGTGAAGTGTGTAGGCAACTCCTGACTGAAGACTGTACAAAGGAAATTACTGCACTGTAAGTCACACGGAACTTTGCATATTTATCTAGAGATAATGACCAGTGAAGAAAATAAAAAATTAATCTGCAACAGAGAGCAACAAGGTAAATTAATCATGAATCTTAGTATTTCAGCATATGAACTACCAAATCTGAAAGTATCTAGAACGCTAAACAATCTCCAAAAAGAGAAGAAAATATTCTCTGAAATCATCTAGAAGTCACATTCATATGACTTATGAAGAAAAAAAATTACCGTAAAAGTTAGCTGAGTTAAAAACTAATTCTTTAAAAAAAAGGAAACCTGATTCTTCAGAATGGGATTGAATCTATAAATCAATGTTTTACTGAACTAATTGTTTTCTTTTCAAAGATCCTAAGTAACCAAACATTTTGTGTTTTTCCAGGGGGTAGAGGAGGGAATCATTGCTCATCATCCTCTGTAAACGGGCGGGTGGATTGGAGGCACCTGATGCTGTGTCCTTCTTTGCAGAAATATTCTCATGCTGATAAGTGTTTCTACAATATACACTAACAATATAATAATTTAAATTTTGATTTTAAAGTTATTTGGATGGTACTCACCAAAGGGTCAAGATTTTTGGTAGACTAAATCTGGTCACTTTCTTTCCTTCCCGGACTGTAAGAACAGGAGCATGAATTCTAGTCTTGGTCACTAACCATAAATTTGGCCTCTTTAAAAAACCATTATTTTTATGTTCTCTCTGTACCTAATGTTCTTCATGACTCCGAGCCATTATTATACGGCACTGCCTGGGGCCACCTGCGTGCCTACTGGTGAGCTGGTAATTGCAGCAAAAGTAATTTTGCTTCTTGCTCCCGTATGACTAGCTGATGTAACAGCCACAGATATAAATCACTACTGGCAGCAGGAAAGTAATTAACTTTATAAAATTCAGCTCCCTCAGGATCAGTCCTAACTTCCAAAACGTTGCCAGAACAAGAAAGAGAACTCTGTATAAACAATCATTATATTATCCCCCCGATTCCCTCTTGATACTAAAAGCTGCTAATGTGCAAGTCAAGGAAGAACAATGAGCAAAGTCATCAATCGTCTGCCCTCACTCGTACTACCAAAGTCAAGTGTTTAAGACCTTTCCCCTAGCGATGCTGACGAGGAAATACAAATGTGTTCGTGACATTTTATGACGGAGGCCAAGACTGGGAAATACTTCACACCTGAAATTTTCAAGCACGAGTAAAGACACTACTTTTCTTGAATAGCAGAATGAATGAACATTTTGTAAAAACAACAGTAAAACTCCAAGAAATGTCTGTGGTATAATAAAAAAATAAATATGCATCTTTGTCCCAGGTCTCGGAGCTCCTAGAACCCTCGTAATTTACCGGCCCTAGAAGCTTCAGGATTGGGGCTGGTCCCCAGAAAACCAACCACATTGTTAGACAGACAAACAGCACCTCCCACCTCTCAGGAGGGGAGAGGGGCTGAGATTGAGCTCCATCCCCAGGGGCCAGTGATTTAATCAACCACGTCTACCCAGTGAAACCTCAGAAACCCCGCACGCAACAGGGTGACGAGTTTCTGACTTGGCAAACAGGTGCAGGAGGGTGGCGCCCTCTGACTCACGGACAAACCGTCTGGATCTTCCTCTATGTGCCTCTTCATTTCTATCCTTTACAATAAACTATAGTAGTAAGAAGAGTGTTCTACTGAGTGCTGTGAGTCCTAGAGAATTACTGAACCTGGTGGGAGGGTCTTGTGAACTCCCAAATTTGCTAACTTCAAGTAGTTGGTGTCAGAACTGAATTGCATTGTTGGACACCCACTTGGTGTCTCAGAACTAAAGAACTGTTTGGCATCTGCAAAGACACCACAAATTTGGTGTCAGAAAAAAAAAACACCTTACACAATATAAAAAATGCAAACAGGATAGAGGACCCCCCACTACAGATGTGTCAAAGACATTCTGTACTGAGCACACACAGTGTTTCAAAGGATCCCTTCAATTTTAAGACTCTGAAGAATAGAAACGCAAACAGAAAATTCACAAATTTTCCAACTGCTCTTTCCTGCTGAATGCATTAAGTTTTTTAATATGTATACATGAAAAAACAAAAACCAAAAACAAGACCTCTGATAAGGAGATACATCTTTGTCATGTAAGTTTTAAGGCAAATTATATCTCCATTTGTTATTCTGTAGTACGTTCTCTCTCAGGAACTGGAAGACATATATATATTTTCAAAGCTGATCACCTGCTGATGCTTTTCATTTCAGGAGGAAGGTAGACAGTTAAAAAGCAAAAGAAAAAAGGATAGAAAAACAAAAACCAAGAAAATTCATATAATTATATAACAATAATTTGGTTGACTTACATGTGCTCAAATGCAATTGTACATATATCAGAAAGAGTTAAATTATGACAACACTAACTTTTACATAAACTGATGCCTAAATCGACCGATCTTGGACATTATTGTATTTTAACAGGTACCATACATGCTAGTAACAAAGTATTTTGATCTGGAAGGGAGCTGAGAGATGGAACCAACAGTTTCACCATGATGTAACCAGCTGGCTGAACACACTGTTAGCACAACGGCCCTGTGCTTTGGTTCCGGGGCTAGCTCACCTGAGTCACACACAGTGGCGATGTCACCTGTTGTCTCACTGGCAGAGACGGCAGTGACAGGGCTTTTGTGTCCTGCCAGACTTTGTACGTAGCATAGCCTGAAAGACCAAAGACATGAATTTGCGTATGATCATTAAATATAATTATAGTCTCTTATTTGTGTAATTCTTTTCCTCAGTATGTGTGCCTATTATTCATAAGGTATTCCTAATGGGTCTTTTGATTCTAATCAGATTACAAAAGTAAAGTTTGTATTTCATGCCTAAAATGATTGTCATGTAAATATATTATTTTAGTGTAGCTGTTTCATACAGTAAAAACTGAAACATTAAAAATAGCTGTGTTGGAGTTGGCGATCTTTCTCGGTACCTGTTTAAGTCCCATATGATGCAGGTTCCATCTCTGCTCACACTTATCATTATACTGTACGGTTTGCAGACAAACAAGCTGGTGATCTCCTCCGTGTGCCCATAGAGATGTAGCTGAGACTCCATTTCTATCTCTGAAGACTGAAATTAAACATTTCAGTAAAGTATAAGGTAAAAACAATGACAAAAGGTAGGCTAGTATTTACCTCCAAAATAAAAACAACTGAAGTGACTCAAACATTTCATTTTTCAATCTAATTCAGTGCAACCTTTTCTAAAGAGTAAAACTAAACATTAAAAAAATTTTAATTGCCCATAATTTCATCAACTAATATGCTTTTCATTTTTGTCTGTTCTTGTCCAGTCTTTGTCTAAATACACATGTATTTTTATAGTTGTAACGACTGCCATACAGATAATTTTCTATTTTCTACATTCTCCCATAAGCATTTTCTATTTTTGACATTGTCTTAAAATTTTTTAACAGTGTTATAATATTCTATACAGTCAGTATACCATAATTTACTTGAGCATCCTTTATTGATAGACATTTAGAGTTGTTTCAAATTTTTAAAAAATTATAAATGCCGTAATTAAATCCTTCATGTATAAAATTTTTATTTCTCCATTGATTTTTTTCTTTTAGAATACATTTCCAGAAATCTACTAGTGGATCAGTGAATATTGATAATTTTCTAGTTCTTGGCGTCACACCAATTCATGATGTCACCAATGGTGACGCATACTGATATCACCATGACTGGTCCATAGTTACAGATTGGTTTTCTAAATCAAAGCTGGCAAACTCATGTTCCAAGGTCCACACTGGCTCACAGATGCCAGATGTCCACACAGGATTTCACTCCTCTTTTCATTAGGCTTGCTGTTTATTAACTATTTCAGTACTTCTACTTTGAAGAATATAGAAAAGTAGAAATAATAAGAGTAATAAAAAAACTACTCAGTTAAACTAACCTAACATTTTATATGATTAGTCTACTTTTAAAATAAAGAAAACATTAAACATTACATTAAACATTACACTGTTCTATTTCCACTCCCTTGTCAGAAGTTACTACTATCTTGTATTTTGTATTTTTGTTTCCCATGTATGTAGAACATATGTTCTCCTACAGTACTGTAACTATAAACGACATACTGTATTGTTTTCCATGTTGATAAACTTTATTTATGTGGTATTATTTTTAGAATCTTCTGCATTTTGCCTGTTTGTTCACTGTTGTTTTTGAAACATATCTGTGTTGATACATTAGCTGCAGCTCATCTATTTTAAGCTATCTAGTCCCTTGCTTTATTCACATAAAAATACACATTTTACACTTAAAGAATCAAATGACGAGACAATAGCAGCTCCTGTTCTTCCTCAGAACAACTGCTTGAGTGGTGGAGCAGCTGCTGCGCTTATCTAGGGCACGT
The DNA here is from genome assembly GCF_004115265.2 of Rhinolophus ferrumequinum. Lineage (NCBI taxonomy): Eukaryota > Metazoa > Chordata > Mammalia > Chiroptera > Rhinolophidae > Rhinolophus > Rhinolophus ferrumequinum. Next base: position 22,503,460 of record NC_046310.1, on the reverse strand, counting down.
GACCTCTGACTGAACACAAGCACAGCCTCCAGATGGGCTTTTACAGGGGTGAGAGTCCTGGGTCTCTGCCCCGGTTGGCTCTCCTCTGACTGCGACCCCCCACAGGGCCGGGAGCCACAGGGCCATGGCGACGTGCTCAGAACCCTTTCCGACCAGGCTTCAGGGTACCTGGGACCCAGGAATTCCCTGCCCCAGAGGCCTGAGCCCCTTCCTTCTCTGCTTGAGCTCTGCAGCATTTGAGTTTGTGATTCACCTCTGATTCTAAATCTTTGAAATTCTCCCAAGTTTTAAATGGTAATCAAGTCTGTTTTAATTTGTATTTTTCTTGTTATAACCAACTTTTTCACATGTTCATTTTATCTGTAAATGTGTATGCCTTGTTTTGTGTATTTGTTACTACATTTAAAAAATCACTTGTACGTAGTACCCTACTTGTGGAATAGAATTCGAGTATCTTCCTTATTTCTCCAGGATGACCCAAACCACCCCCATCTGAGGACACCTTACCCAAAGTCCAGTCTCCAGGATCCTGGACCACCCAGGGAATTCCAACCCAGGGCATTCCATCAGGAGCTGGTCCCCGCTGACTGAGACTCATCCTCACTGTCTGGGTGTCGCCCTTCAGGGACCAGCTTTTGGAGAAGGGCCTCCTGGGGACACCCCAGCGCGCTTGGTCCCTGGGGCTGTTTCTAGTCCTCTCTCAGGAGCTTCCAAGGACAGTGTCATATTTCAGGACTGACAAATGCCCTCAAGGTGAAAGCTCCTGCCCTGCTTATTTACCCCTCTCGTTTGAGAGTTCATTAGCCTGTCAGCTCTTTAAGACTTAAAACATTACACATTTTTTGTATTTATTTATATATATGTATAGAGACACACATATATGTGTATGTATTTTTTTTATCTATTCCCTGACCATGAATAATATTTATGGGGTAAACACCACTTAGGGTCCCTATGGTGGTTGCTGATATTTTATAGAGTTTGCACTTTAAAATGATGGCAAGATTTGGTGTTACTAGATGGTTCCCTAGTGGATCAGAAAATAATTTCCATGCGTAGAACAGGAGTCTGGTGCTGGCTTCTTCTTTGTAGAATTGTTCCCGAATGACACGATACTACCTCATATAAACTGCACCTGCGGTCTCCTACCATCACCGGTTTAGAGATCGGAAAACAAACGCCATGTGGCCACACTATTTAATTAGTGAAAAAGTGCCTCAAGAGCAACTGTTTTAAAATCAGTTATCACTTTCAGAAGGTATTCTTCTCCAATATATAAATGGCTTATAGATAACAACTCCTTCTAACAGGTCAACTTACTCATCATCATTAGAATGCATTTTAGAAGACTGTCTTGGGAGATTCAACAGAAACTTATAATGCTCAAAGTTGGATATACTTCATGAGCTAAGGAAAGTATTTAATAAGATCCCCTTGGAAATATTTTCAAATGACAATTATTTTGGCCAAATCCCTTACGGGACCTCGGGGCCTGTTTTTGGTCTGTGTCAAAGCCAACACAAATGAAAACATAAACCTTTGAGCGCCATGGCATTCAGTGCGTTGGGAGAGTAGGAACTAGGGAAGAGTAGGAACACAGGGTCACAGGTGCAGCATTAGGGATGACGAAATGGTGAGATGGTCCCGGAGAAAAAGTGACCTCTACCAAAACTCAAGTGAGGTCCCATCAAGTCCAATAATAAACCACACAGCTAAGATGCATTTTGGACATGGTTCAAATAGTAATTGTTAATCTCATAACTTGATTAGCTAATACTATTAAAACTTAGGAACAAAAGAAAACCCTTACAGATAAGCTGAAAAAATATACCTTAAGGCAAATACGTAACTGAGGGAAAATAAGCAACATAAGACTTCACAAGTCTACAATAACTTCAAAACTAAAGCATATGTTTTACTGTATTCAAATTATAATAGTGACACCTTTGATTTGCTATCCTCAAAGCTACACTGTGCCTAACTCCTCTATACTGACAATTAATCTTTTTGAAAACCTATACTATGTACTGGTTAGTGTACAATTAAAATTTTACATTATAGGGAGAATTGAAGTAAGAAAAACTAAGAACTAAGAACCGTTCTAAATGGAACAGTCTTGGAAAAAGCAAGAGGAAACGAAACACAAAAGAAGGAGCTAGTTTTTAACTCAGTGTCTGTGGCATGGTGCAAAATTATCTGAGGCACAAGCAGACAACTGCTCCAGCAGCGGGGTTTAGAATATATTTGAGGAAAAAGGAAACAGGAGGGTGAGCTCCGAAGATGAAAGATGATGGCAGCCATCATCTTTTATAATATCAGAGATGTTATAAAATTAACATCCATTTTAGGCCTTTGGGAGAAAAAAGGAGACATTCCAACAGTAAGACATCTCTCTACTCAGATTGCTCCACATGTTTTTATGGCATAAAGACCTTACTTCAACCTACTTTTCCTGCCCTGTCTTTCCCATTTCTCCCAGCATGTTATATCTAAACTGCACATAAAAGTATTTGTCACCCCCAAATCACCAGGCCTTCGGTTCCATGTTGTTGGTTTCCTTTGCCTCTCCTCTTTTTTCCACTTAGTGAAACGACCCTTCCAGCTCCAGTCAGGTGTAACTCCTCAGGCTCCCTGACACCTGGCTGCTCCCTCTTCTGTGCTTCAGACCTGTGCGCGAATGTTTCTTAGAGCACACCCTTCTCCTTCCTGCAATCACCGGTCCATGCCTGTCTCCTGCCGAGGGCTGCAGTGGCCTCTAACTGGTATCCTTGCCTCTAGTCTCAGACTCCTTCTAAGAATCTCTCCTTGCAGGCTATTCTGTGGTCTTCCTAAAATGCTGATTGGAGCATATTACTCCTACTTAGAAGATTTTAATGGCTCCTTATGCTACGAGACAGAAACAATATTATGGTCACATTTATACCCCAAGGATTGAGGCAAAGAACCTTAACAAGAGTTTAAAAGGAATAAACTTGGACAGAAAAGTAAGGGGAACCTAGTGTCATCCTATGCTAGGAATACAGGTTTCACTCTGTAAAACACACTCAATAATATAATGGAGAAAATTGTAATGGAAAAATGTACAGAGAAAGTTCTAAATTAGAATGAAAACTACTGAGTTAGCACCCTAACTTGCCACGTATCCTCAATAGCACCACAGATAGTTGACTCAAGAAAGGAATGACAGTAAGTTAAAAGTAGTACAAACGTGTCTTCTTCACTAGCCTGTTTTAGAATTTAACTCTTAAATCTTAGAGATTCAGTGAATGGCTAAAAAAGTTTCTTCCAGTAAGTGGTAGAAATGAAGATGGGCTAGGTGGGTGTTGCTGTCATTTACTTTACCTAGAGAATATAGCGATGCTGACCATTAGGGGGTCTAAGCTTCAAATGTGACAGAATCTTGGGGTACACTCCTGAGCTGTCAGGTCGACATGGAGAATATAGGCAAGCAAGCAGCAGAATGTCACGAAAAAGCCTAAGTTATTTTCAAAATTTTTCGTGATCCTAACAAGCCTAAAATAAGTTAGATATGTGACCTTTTACATTTTAAGAGTGTATGTGAAGAAAAGATTAAAGTATACAAGATAAAGTACAAAATTTTAAGTTACCCTTATATAAAATGAATTATACTTCATAAAGGTTTTCTTTTCTTCACTGACATGAAAATCCCAAACTACCCACAGAACGAGCCCGGGACCTACCGTGCTGCTCGTAAATCGGTTTGTGTAGGCTGTGATGACACCACATTTGCTCCCAGTAAACAGCTGGCAACTGTCAGGTACCCAAGCGCAACTAGTCACCTTTGGAAAAGGAGAAATCAAAGATTATCATGGTTAAAAAGCATCACAAATGCTTCTACTTGTCTGACAACTATTTTAAAAATACATGGTCACAAAATTTAAGGTAAATAGTTTACTGGAAAGGATTGCAATGGTGCAAAGATATAATCATATCCTGAAACTTTAAACCAGATGCCTAAAAGCTGTTTCTAAATTTAAATGTATCACAATGCATTGTCTATGGTTTTAAATTGTTCTGTACACACAGCATGCACATACACAGACACACACACACACACACACACACACAAACACACACACACGGCCATTTGCTCCTCAGAAATTTAAACAAAATGATCCAGGATGGATCAGATCCAAGGTTGAGTGTGTGTGTGATGTGTGCATGTGTTTCAAATGTTTACTTGATTTTTACTGTTACGTCTTTTTTTCTGTTTTTGGTGGGGAAACAGGGTACATATAAATAGAGGTATTACTTCTAACAGTCCTGAAGACTACTAAACAGGAGGTGGGGGAAAGGTAAACATGGAGACAAAAATCTGGGACTGTAAATCCTAACCGTGAGGCACGGTTCAAGGTCACAGTCCGCCTGTGGGCACTAGCTGACCCCCAGGGCCACGTCCACAGTAGCTGTGTCCAGCTGCTCTGTCCCCACCCCCGCACCCCTCCTCCAGCAATACCCTCACACTTCACTCAGACGACAGAGGTCTGCATCCTCCTCCTTCCTTTGTGCCTCAAAATGTCGCATGTCTCCTGATTTAGTGGAGGAAGCCCTGCCCCACCTCAAGGTTCCTCAGAATGCTTGTCCCTCAAGAGTTTCAAACTGTCCTTTGCTGGCTTCTTCCCCTGGGCCTACAAATGTATTCAGGTGTCAGCTACCTTAAACGATGACTTTTTTTGATCCTGGCTCTTCTTAATTTCTGTATATCATCAGAGTCCACTCAATCCAATTTTATTTTTTGAGTTTCTTGAATAGTTCTAACTATTTGTAAGGACATTTCATGACTTTTATTTTTTCTTAGAGGTCTTCCGGAGAACAAGGAGACATATATTTATTTTTATAGAGAATAAAATTCATTCTGTCTTGTAATTACCATGTAGGTCTACTGAAACCTTTTATAAACCTAAGTTACATTACAGGAATTTTTTTTTTTTTTTTTTTTTTTTTTTTTTACATTACAGGATTTTAATAATCTTATTTTCCCTTTATCTTGAAATATTCTGCTATTTCATCATTCTGGGAATTATTTTATCACAATTCATCAATTATTCCCAACTCTGCTAAAACAAAACAAAACAAACAAAATAAGAAAATGAAAGAATGAAGGGTTTCCTAGAAGGATAATATAATATGTGAAATAAATTGTCATCTTCTGGTTTTCTTATTGTATTGTCAAAGAATGATGTCATCTTTCAAAAAATTAAAAAAGAAGTCACCATTTCTGAAGTCTGCTTTTAGTTTCCACTGAACACAGTTGGAACTTTTTCATTTTCTACCAATAATAGAAAAGAGAAGAAAACTGACAGAGGAATATGTTTCACAATTATGTAACCAATCAGAAGGCGAAGACAAAGAGACAGCAGGACTCTAATCTCTACTGATGATGATGAAGTTGGTCAGAGTGTGAGTCTTCATATGCTAATGTCCTAGATGAATTTTCTCCAACTGAAGAACTAATGCATGAACAATGTATTTCTAAGGACGAAAATGAAATACGGCTTTCTCATCCAGTTAGTCATTTGATGGGAAGTACTTTATCACACAGTACATTTTGCTAAAATAATCTGGATCATCCCATTTTGCTACAAGGACTTATGAGGTATTCTTCCATCTTTAATGACGGTTGTGTGCCAGACTTTACATGACAGCCATCATTTTGCAATGTTTAAATTCTTAAATTTCTAATAATGTTGCTTTTCACTATCCTTTCTTCTTACTCTTGTTAGTTTACTGGTATGCCAGATAACAAAAGGTGATGACCTTTTTTTCAGGTATGTTGGGAGTTAAGCACAAGTCATTGCTTTCTTTCACTGTCAAAAATTCTCCCCAAAGTACCCTACTCCATTTCTAAAGTGCTCAGAGAATGGGGATAATGGTTAGGGCACACGAGTAGGCAGCAGGTGTTATGTAGGTACTAGAAGTCTGAAAATGGTAAAATAACTTCTCATGGAGAGACAGTCAAAGAGAGAAGGTTCTATACAACTTAGTAAGTTCTTTAGATATATATATATATATATATATATATATGCATATATAGTGTTTTGTAGTCTACAAAGTAACTTTCACAAACATTCGAAACAGTTTTACAACAGCTTTATCAGAGAGTAGTTAGACTACCATTGTTATCCCAGCTTCATGGAGGAGGAAAGAAACTCAGGTTTGGGAAGGTGAAGTTACTTGGCAAAGGTGACACAGTAAATAACAAAGCGGGGACACCACCACAGATCACTGGGTTCATTGAGGCCCACTGCTCTTTCTATCACACGTGAAACCTAAATACCCGGTCCATTTTGGAAAACCCAGGTACAGAAGATAACACTCTGGTTACAGGAAATGACACGGTGACAAGGCAGGTGAACACTGAGAAGAAAGCAATCAACGCTGATTTTGTTCAAACACTCTGCCATTAGCTGACGCCGAGTAGGAGGTTATTATACTGTCTCAATGAGATACAGGGTGGGAGACAAGTCTGGGGGCTCAGGCAGCACAGCGGTAGTCAGAACGTCTGTAAACACGTAAACAAGACACACGTCCACCACCTGCTTCTCAACGGGACTCACTGCTGGGTCTCAAAGACTGGCTTCCATCAGTGTGACTCCTACTTAAAGCCTTACATTTCATTACTATAATGAAGGATTTCATGAAAACGCTTACCTGATACTGTTGTGAACTCTGTATAAAGTTGACTGGAGGCTCGCTCTGTTTACTCTTCAAGCGTAGAATGTTATCGGCATATCCCCAGCTCAGGATGGCCGACCACTGGATGTCAGTGCTGTTCATGCTTCGCACACCTCAAGAGGAGAAATGAGAGGGTCAGAGTGCCACTGCTCCGGGGACCCGGCTGTCCCCAACGACGGCAGGTTAATGGCCGAAGTTCACATGGCAGAGCACTGTGTCATTGCAGGGCAACACCATGTGAGTGTGTATCCACAACATAGACCGATTTACGTCCTTTCATTCCTTTAAAGCTAATGAGCTCCTAAGGGGGGAACTGTATTCATTCTCACTTGTGTTAAGAAATTTTTATAAAAGGCATGAAGAAGAGTCAAGCTTACTCTGTTCATGTTCTGGGACACCTTTACTTTAAAACATAAATATCAACTGGATGCTGTTTAAATAACTTCCCTAGGTCATCCCTGCTGAACAATCCTATGGACAACTATTAATACCAGAAAGGAAGCTCTGCTGGAACAGAAGCGACCTGGCCCTGACAAGGGACAACAATCCTGTCAGCTGCCAGGACTCTGCATGGAAGACCCTCATTCAGCGAGGTTCTGCTCTCTCTCTCGTTCTCTCTCTCTCTCTCGTTCTCTCTCTCTCTCTCACACACACACACACACACACGACTGAGGGCGATGTCCTCTCGGGGTACGCACTGGACACCCTGACACCCCTTGTCAGTACCAGTCATAAGCTACGCCTTATCGGGGTGATGGCCACAGCTACACAGCACAGGTGCTGTAACTGGCGCTGCCCTGCAACCTGGAACGCTTTCCGTCTCTTAAGGAGAGAACATGTGCTTCATTTATTCCAGTACCAACCTAGGATAATGCCCAGCATATGGACAGATAAAACAAATAAATATTTATTAAATGAACGAACAGCACACTAAAACTGTAATTTACAGATTTTGTTTTGTTGAGCAAATGTTGACATCAGTTTTGCAGTAAAGGAACTGGGAAACACTCATTAAATGTAAGTTCTTCTAAACATACGCTGCACAGAAAAGAACTGTATTTCATGAGTCTCAGGACCTCTCAAATCTACCAGAATGCCCACCATGTGGTAAGTGATTGATGAACCAAGTAGATTTAATAATAGTTCCCAGTTTCTCATTCCAGTAATACAAGATGCAGCATCTTTAAAAAAAAAAGAAAAAGAAAAAGAAACTTCTCCTTTACTTATTAGAGCAATGGATTTTACACCGCAGCCCCAGAGATTGTGATGCAGTGTGTCTCAACTCAAATGGGACCCAAACAAGCATATTTTGAAAAAAGCACCACGGGCAATTCTGAGGCACAGTCAATCCAAGCAACTGGCCTATCATGAAACCACCCAGTCTATAGTTACATTGTACTACGCACGTAGAACTAAGCAAAATGGTACAGTTACTTGAGATATAACAAGTGCTCAACACTTTGCAGCTGTTAACACAAGACCTGACGTCCATGTGCTTCGCCCAAGGCCTCTGTGGAACATTCACGGGGACGGTTATGGGCTACGGGCGACAGTCATGGCTCAGAGACCCAGGCCCAGTGCGCTTGCTGTCCCATGGACATGAAGCACTTAGAAGGAGTTAGGCACTGTGCTAACAGTTCCCTATATTGTTTCACTTTATGCTTATAACGAATTTCCCTGTGAGGTAAACCCTTTTGCTATTCCCATTTTGTGGATCAAAAGCCAGGCTTCGGGAGGCTTTGGGAGGCGTGAGTGATTGTCTCAAGGCCACGCGGCTCTGAGCAGCACACTCAGGCACTGCACCTCCCCGGACTACAGCCAAAAAGGTCGCATTGTAGCACTCCCCTGGACACACCTAGATTCTGGCAAACCCCAAATGTATTCTGCAAGGACATGAAGTGTGATTTGAATGAACAAAGCTACTAAGGACTTGTGAGTAGTGGCACAAACAAGATAGGTTGACAATTATACGAGTACGTGACATATCTAAGTCCCATCTTGCTAAGTGGTAATACCCAGCCCTTTCTCTCCTGCTCAATAGATCAACTTCGATCCACTCTAATTTTTAAAAATTTAAATTCACACATTTTGGTACTTTAAATATTATTAACAGCTAATTACTTGTGACAGTTCACAGCTGGTTGCAACACACTAGTGAGAATAAAGCACTGATATCACAATAATTACAATGAAGCAGATTTACCTTATCCTATCAACTCATAGAACTTAGACGGCACGCAGCCTCGCTGACTTCTAACAACTATAAAGGCAAGCATTCGTTTCGTACAGAATTCAGAGTGAGCCTGAGTGAATGGCAGCCCAGCCGGCACACTTCCACTGAAGGGACCGACGTCCGGCATCCTCGTGTTACAGTCTGTCTGCGGTTGGCAGGTTATGTGGACGCCGAGGAGCACCGTGCACGGAGAGACAGCAACGGAAAACGCTCGTGTGTGACTGCTCAGAGGCATCTGATCTGGTCCACATGTCGGCTTCCGGGCAAATCCACGCACACCTGCTATGAACGGAGCAGTGCTCCTGTCACTCACGTTACTGCCCAAAGCCCACAGCCAGTGAGTAGGGAGCGTTCTCTTGCATTTAGTGAAATGGCTAGTTTGCAAGGGCCGAGGGATGACTTCAGTGGAAAGTGTTCCTAGTTTTCCATTGTCCAGGTGACATTTGGAAATAGGAAGAGGTCCTTTATTGTACAGCACTTTACAATGTGCTGCTTTAGTGAGTCAGATTACTTTCCAGGCATATGCGCTTTTAAAACCTATTTTCAAGGCTATCATGACTTCCTTGTCTTGTTTTGTTTGACTCTCTTGACTGTATCTTCTGAGGTACTAGACTTGTTGGTCAAATACATCTGTCTATTCTGAGATTCAAGAGCCCCAAAGTACACATTTCTATAAAAGTAATAGTTTTCGTCTTGTGAGCTGAACCATTTATTCTTGTCTCCTTCAAAATCCTCCTCTCATTTCCAATGGTACTGCATTTAATTCCATTTTTCTTATGCAGTATGTTTTAATTCCTACTTTGCACTAAATAACCACAGATTTGAGCAGAGTTTTCACCAAGGACTCAGAAACCTTAGAGGTAAAACAAAAGAGCAGCACAGACGATTTAGAAACATTCAAATCTCATGAAAGATACTGGAATGATTTTCATTATATTTTATTTTACCTTGTTCTTTGCTGTACGTCATCAGAAGACAGAAATTTCGGGACAAACCACAGATGGCTCTGGTGGGCAGAGCCTGGAGGGAACCAAATCTTTCTCCGTGGGGCTGGCTGAAGCAGAGCACAGGCACTGGAGCACTTGGGGAGCCTACGTACTCTCCCCACTTCAAGCCTTTTATCCATGACAAAGGACTCTAAAACCAAGAGAAGTAAAAAGTATCATGTTTTAAAAGGTAGTAAATATAGAATTACTTATAAACAAATTAAGAGAAAGCAACTTGTTTATAAACCCAGAATTATTTTATACTTTTTTACTTGCCCCATGCTTAGCATATAGAAATATGTGTTCGTTGTTGCCAGACATGAACAAAATAGATAAAGTCCTAATCCCGTAGGGGTGCATTCTAGTTGGGATGGGGGGGCAGACAAGTAAATGAACAAATACACATATGTCAGGTGGTGAAAGTGCTCTGAAGAAAAACTCAGAAGGGGGAGAGGACTGCGAATAATGGCGCTGCTATTTTACACGTGGGGATCAGGGCAGACTCTCTGCCGAGAAGACCTCTGAGCAGAGACCCGAATGAAGTCAGGGAACGGAGTGGGGCTACCTCTGGGGACAGGTCATTCCGGGCGGAGGGAGGAGTCAGTGGGAAGGTCCCGCGGTGGGAGTGAGGCAGGTCGTGCACCAACTTAGAAGAGTTGATCAGCAATGAGTATACCAGTCAATTAAGTGGCATTTGTTACTTTTCAGGGATGTACTATTAGATTATTTTGACAAGTTAAAATAATAGATTCTAGTTAAAAAGAATGACGTTGGTAATGACAAAGACTGAAAAGATTTGTGAGGCTTCAAAACCTTCTGAACAAAACGTGAAATACAGCTTTCAATTATGAAACACAACATTGGTGATCCGGTTTCACCAAAACACCATTGTCTATCATATAGGTATTTTAAATTTGTGTTTTTAAATTGGTGTTTTAAATTTGTGTTTTTGTTTGCATTTAACATACAAATTTGATATTTGTGAGCTATGAGCACAAAGAATTTACATTCAGTATTCTATTTGTGTTCTGCATTTAGTGTATTTAAGTAACACTAAGAAACAATTGTTAATACAAGGTCTGTGAAAACCGTTTTCTCTTAAAACAAATCACAGATCTCAGTATGAGATACACTGCCTTGTTTCATCCTAAGGCCCTTCACAACCTCTTTTCTTGCCTTCCTGTCTTCCGCGATTCCCTCTGGCAAACCTTTATAACACTTTACAATTCATGGTCTCCCATCTTATTATACTGCTTTTATAAAGAAGAATTTAGTTGACGATTAGAATCCAACTTACCGTTAAGGTTTTCTTACTTTGTTTTTCTATTTTAAAGTAAAAATTATACCTACTTGTATTTTAAGAGTCAATACTTTTTATCATTACAATCTGGGGAGGCCAAAGAATATGTAAGGTCTCCGTTCATGGTAACCGTCACACCTCTGGTCAGGCCTTTTGGTGGGAGATGATCACCGGGATGCATGCATGTGTGCACCGGCATGTGTGCACCGGCATGTGTGCATTGGCATGTGTGCACCGGCATGTGTGCACCGGCATGTGTGCACCGGCATGCGTGCATTGGCATGTGTGCACCGGCATGTGTGCACTGGCATGAGTGCACCGACATGTGTGCACCGGCATGTGTGCACTGGCATGCGTGCATTGGCATGTGTGCACCGGCATGTGTGCACTGGCATGAGTGCACCGACATGTGTGCACCGGCATGTGTGCACTGGCATGAGTGCACTGGCATGCGTGCATTGGCATGTGTGCACCGGCATGTGTGCACTGGCATGCGTGCATTGGCATGAGTGCACCGACGTGTGCACCGGCATGCGTGCACTGGCATGTGTGCATTGCAATACATGAACTGGCATGCATGCACTGGCATACCCACGCTCCAACTGTCCTCTATTCCTGGGCGGTGCTTCTCCTTTCGCCTGCCAATTCCTGTTGTCTCACTGCCTGGTGAGGCTTCTCCTGGTAATAACCCAGGGGTTACTATCTGACCTGAGCTCCCAGAGCACTCTTCACACCACTAACCCGGCATCACTAACACAGACATTGCTGGAAGCTACAAGCATCTGTGTTCACTGGCTGGTACATGTCTTCATGCTGGGACCGTGCTTTTTATTTGGGGCCCTTAAGCGCCTGCGAGAGGGCCCGGCATCTCAGGAGGTGAAGCCTGACATCTCAGGAGGCTTCTGCTGAATTCTACTGAAATCCCAAGGACATACCGGATAGGCGACTTCTTTGGCCTGCTCTCGGGTTTCCCGGAAAGCAAACTGCACTAACAACCCCATGGCAGCAGGAAACTCTCCTTCGATGTTGAGCTTGGAGCCAGGTCTGCTCACGTGGGCCGACTGGAACAGCTGACGGGGGGTCTGGCCATAGGTTTTTATCATGGTTTCTAGAGCTCGTCTCTGAACAGGATCTTCAACTGCAGAGACATCCATTCCAAAGTATGTCTGAAAGGTGAAAGAGTGAAAGAGAGCCAGAGGTTTGTATAAAGTGTAACGGGCAGTCGTCACACCAAAGGGGAAACACCGTGCTCTGTTCTCAAGGTCATGGTCCACGCTTCTCGGTTTCAAATGGACATGGTTTTGCAATGTCCATAACCATCAATGGTCTCACTGAGATTAGAATAGGAATGATCAATGTTTCTGGAGGGCTGACCGAAAATAATGCATCTTGACTGATGCTGATTAGCTATGTTTATAAAATTGATTTTTAGGTTAGGACCAGAGAATATCATATACAACTTCATGTATGACACGAAATTACTGAAAAAGTCATTTGTCCAAAGTGATATACAGGAAAAGGCAAAAATGAAGTTAAGATAACAAAGTCAGTAGGTAGTTCAAGAATTATGAAGGTTCTGATGAAAATTGTATAAGTGAATCCAAAAGAGTAGCAGTGAAAATTCCAAGCTCTTTAGGGTAAAGGGTGTTATTACACTTCCTTCTCAGTGTTGGCATCCCTTAGAGGCAGAGGGAGAGTATCACGTGTGTACTTCTTTATTCCCAAAGCTAGCAGTCAGCAGCTGGGTACAGATCTGTCTTGTTCACGTGAACCCACCATACAATTTACCTTTTAGCATTTAATCAGTCATAGCAAATTTCATTTATATATCTAGATATGACATTTCTGTAAGTGCTGAAATAACATTTCAAACATTTCTTCAGAAGTTAAATAACCTTCAGCACCATTCCCTCCCAGTCTGTACCTTACACATTTTTCTAACAAAGCACTCCTAATCAAATACTTGTATAAATGCTTGTCTGAGCAGGGTCAGCCTCATGGCTGCGTGACTTAACATATTTAAAAATTCAAATGAAGATTGGAATAATCCTCTAGCCAGGACTCTTCTTTATTTATTTTAAAATAGTGCTTCTTTACATTCTCTGGTATCACTTTCTAAGTCAACGCCATATATTAGTGAATGATGAATTAACGTTAAAAGGCATTTCTACACTCCTTTTAAAAAGCTAACCTTTATTTGTACTTAAGTATATGTCAGACATTATTCTATATGAATGTCCTTCTGTACTTATGAGGTTGGTATTATTGTTCACATTTTAAATATTTGTACATTTAGGTACAGAGAGGTTGAACTATTTGCCCAAGGTCACATGGCAAGTGGCAGTGTTACAAACTGAGAATCTGAAGTCAATTCTGAATTCAGAGACTGTGCACTTAATTACTACACTTCATTCCGTCCCACAAATTGAATTTTATAAAATTCCTAGAACAATGGCATAAACTCTAGCCTTTTTAAAGTTCTAAAGTCCCAAAGAATCAGTGAAAAAAATGCCAGTAAGATGAGAATTGCATGGTATATTGCACATGCATTAATGTGAAGTTTATATTAGACTAATTGAAAAGATGGGGCAGGACTGTAGGCACAGAGCACATTAAAGTCAATGTCAAAATCCCTAATTGCTTTTAAAGTTACATTTTAGATCAAATATGAATGAAATTCAAAAATTATACCTGAAGCCTTGTCTATTTTATACCACTCTTATGTATGAAATTATTATTCACCAAACTGTATTTATTATTCCCCCTTTTCAGAACATTTATCTTCTATTAGAATCATCAGGAAACCTGTCTTATTCTCTCTTCCAGACATTAGGTATCTCAAGGACTTTAATTTTCTATTCCCTTAGAGGTACTCAAAATAACTACTGAGCAAAATGCACTAACGAGATTTTTATTTTAAAACTACTATTCAGGAATGGATTTCTTGCATAAATAAGCCCAAACATAGAGCGTGTTACTGTAGGTTCTACATGTGCATTTTAGCTGTATCTGTATAAACACGGATGAATCTACGCAGAAAAACACAGTTGGAGGGGAAGTCCGAGATCAATCTAACACACCACCTAATTTGAAAGTTAGGAAACCTAAGAGGCTAACTGTCCATGCAGTGGCTTAAAGATTCATCTGTTGTACTTGCTGCCTTTAGGTAGCCATTAAGCAACACCAGGAAAGAGCTTTCTCCCTATAATTCTCCCTTTGACTTTTCACTCTTTGAAGAATTTGAGATGCCTCATTTGGATCCCACTCCCACTCCTAGGCCCCAGCTTTTCTTCTAGCCCTACTCTCCCCGCTCGAGCATTATTCATCTTTGCATCTCCAGAGCCGAGCAAAAGAAATGTTTCCTGAATAAATAAATTGTTGGTAGCCGATCTTACAACATCAAAAAGTGTATGTGAAAGTGTAACAATTCTACTTCTATGAAGTTATCTTAAGGAAACAAAGATGTACAGAAAGAAATAACCTCAGGAATCTTATTAATTTTAAGAGCAAACAAATACTAACTAAATAGCCAACAATAGAGGACTGGTTAAATAAATGATCTTTTAGTCATACTTGGGAACAGTAAGTAATATTACATTGAATGATAGATAGAAAAAGGTCTAGAAGGTGGTTTTGATATTTATCTCTGGATGGAGACATCAAAGTTGATTTTTGAATTCCTTCCTTTTGCAGACTGTATCTTACACGTTTCTAACAAGGCACAAATGCTGTTTCTGCAGCAAGAAAATATGATGCCATGTAAAAATAGAATATGTATATAGGATAGTGTGTAGAAAGAAGTTTACATGGCACGCCTGAACTGCTCGCCTTGGAAAGGCCTGCTTGCAAGGCTGACCTTGGCTGGCATCTGGGAACATGGATTTCAGGGGAGTTCCCACCATTCCCTAACTGGTACGAGGGGCTCACTGTGCGGAAACTGTCTGCACAAACCCTGGTTTATATTGAACACCTACTTTCCTTCCAGGAGTCTGAAATCTCAGTATGTGTGAGAGAGAGGGTACCTACTGGACCAGGCCCCAGGCAAAACCCTGGCCTCTGAGTCACTAATGAGCCTCCCTGGTAGACGACATCACACATGGTGTCACAATTTGTGCTGGAGGAAGAAGTGTGTTCTTTGATTCCTGGGAGAAGACTTTTGGAAGCTTGCCGCAGGCACCTCTTCCTTTTGCTGATCTTGCTTTGCTTCCATCACTATAATGCCCTTAGCTGTAAGTCTGACTATATGCTGAGTCACTATGTCCTCATCCAACCTGGGCATGGTCTTGGGAAACCCCGACAGATAGTACCTCAGGTATTTTTAAAGAGGTGAAATATAAAACCTGAAAAATCTTGGGCAACAGTTTAGTGTCACTGCCAATTCTCTCTGATAACTTACATATTTCAAAGAAACAGCCTACCAGCTAACCTTTAAATATTCAGAAATGCAGAATATTTTAAAAGAGTCACTTACAGCGGGATGAAAAACATTGATGGCTTGAACGGACGCCTTCCCTTTTTGCTTATACCCGAACACCAAGTCAATCCACTGACAGATATTCTGGGACACGTGCTCAGACTCTAGAGCCTGTCGATGGATGAGGATAAAAAGACGAGGGTCGTTCCGGGCCCAAGGCGGGAGGTTGACGTGATTAACCCGTTCACCATTCTGCCGCACACCGAAATCAAAGCCTGGGAAAGAAGACTCAGGTTAATGCATATCCCCGCTAAAGCATGTTTCATCTGGCCCACTGAGCAGGTCTTCAGAAATAGCGACTGTATGCTGTGACCAGGAAAAGGGGCAGCAAAGAGGACAGTGACACCATGCTCATCCACTTATTTAGCCAATCACAGAGCCGCATGGATCAATGCTATTGCAAGTAACTTTGAGATCTTCCAACTTTATCCTGTTACCACTTTATAACATACTGAAGAAAAAGCAGAAAATCATTGTCTGTTGATTCTAATAGTCCATTAATCAAATCTTCAAATGCAGTAAGTGCTTAAATATCTATTCAACTGCCAACTTGGTTAAAATCAAACTAAGGCTTTGTGTAAGCATTTCTGAATTAGTGGTGTTAACACACAATAAAGTCAGGACTATTTCTACTTAGTAAACATCAGCATTTTGGAGTTAAAAAACTCAACTCATACAAAGCATCCACATGCCTAGAATGAACGTCTTAGTCTGTGAACTTTATGGAAAGTCTACAGGTCTGCTCTGACGTAATTCCTTCTAAGCATCCTGCGAACAACAAAATTACCTCAGCACACTGAGTAAGGGGGTTCTTCTGTGACATAACAGAGCTGTTACCTAATTGTCCCATCAGTCTGCTGGTGTAAACAAAAACCTCAGAAGTCATCATTTTAAAAAATTGTCCTAAAGAAATGTTACCTTTGAATAGAAACGGTTTTTTGTGCTACCTTTTATGGGCTGAAAATCTGAATGCCATAACAGAATACAAATGAAAAGGGACCTCTTAAAAGCTGATTAAGCTCCTATAAAATTAAGTTGCTGTCTGCCTACTTCTTGATCTTGTGAGAACAGTTAGAAGGATCGTCACTAATTTTGGAAGCATTCTGAAATAATATAGGGGAGGGGCTGTTCACCCCACAGTCATCTTGCAGTCAGAGCCGGGGTGATTTAGGATGGACTGGTTGAGCTAGACACTTCACCCAGAGCAGATGGGTGGACGCACAGTGAGAGGCCGATAGGAATGCAGGCAGTAGGGATATGATGCCCATTAGAGCAAATGATAGTTTCCAAAAATGGCTATAACAACACTTGCTGTCTTGCACGCTTCTCCAGCATCTTGCTACTTTCCCGTCAAGTGGAAAATTCTATGATCCTTCCTTCTGACCGTGGGCAGGCACTGTGACTGCCTCCTAAGCAGAATGCAGTGGAAGTGACACAGTGTGGGCTCCAGGGCGAGGATGGACAAGGTGACGCAGCTTCTGCTCGTCTCTCTCGGGACACTAGCCTTTGGGACCTGAGCTGCCAAGTAGGACATCCGAGGCCACCATGCTGGGGAAGCCTACACTATTCCCTGTGGAGAGACCACTGGAAAAGCACTGACACTAAGAGAAGAGAGATGCCCACCAGCTGCTGTTTCCCGGGCTAGTCCAGCTCCAGCCAATCTCTCACTGCGTGAGAGAGCTTGGGCCAAACCAGAAAACCCACCTGCCAGAGCTTTCCCGATTTTCTGAGCTGCAAAGACTGCGACAGATAATAAATGTAGTATTGTTGTTCTGAGCCAATAAGTGTTGGGGCTATTTGTTATACAGCCATAGAAACTGGAACTTACATGTCAGAAAAGATGGACAGAGAAAACAAGCAGTACATTTAAGTAGAAGCCCTAATCTGAAAACCTCTCAGAATCCCAAACTGCAGGTGCTGCTTTTACCAAGGCATTTCTCACGTGGGCAACACCAGGGAACACTCCCCAGGGAATCAGAGGATGGATTTATTATGTTAACCATTCTTCAAACAACTCCAGACAGGCCAGTTGGTACAGAATGAAATTCTACACTAATTTGCCAAATGTTAACTTCTCTGAAGATATAATTCTCAATTTCATATATTTCTAGAGGTCAAAGAAAAATATGAAATTGAGTAACGTAGGAAAACAACCCAACAATACCTCTTAAAGGGCTAACTGATCTTAAACGGTTAACTGATCACTAGGGTGGACCATGACTCTTGGTCACTGGCAGCACATAAAATTTGATTTTATTGTCTAGTATCCCTTTTCGTTATTAGATATTTCTGGTTAGAGTATTTTATTTCTAACTCGAGTATTCTTCATTAAATCATTGAGATTTTAGTGAATTTACATTGTGCTTTCAATAAATTCATGACTCTCACTTTTTTAAAAAAGTGAGCATATTTATAACCTTGTAATCAGGAAAAAAAATAAAGCAATTTCTGTAACAAAATAAAAATGCAGGTTTATAAATACTTTTAATAGTTAAAGTTATAGTTTTCCAAATTATTTGGTCCTATAAAATACTTAAAATCCTCAAGCTCACTTGGAAATAAAATTATATACTTAATAAATCAAGGTATTTCTCTTCCTTACAGACTCAAATTTTAGGACTTACAAAAGCTATTTTTATTTTTGAAAAATTAAAAAATAAGTACAAATCCTCAGAAATATAAATTAGAAATGATTTACTATTATACCTTCTCGATTAACTAAGAACTCTGGGAGATAGAAAAACTCCGGGATAAGTTCTTTCACATCAGTCATGGATTCAAAAGATGAGAGACGCCAAGTTGTATTTGTAGAATGAAAAGTTCTGTCTGGAATGTCAAAACTTTGATCTGTAAAGAAATACAAATAATGCAATTAACATATCAAGACCCGATTCCATTTGAAGGCTGTCATAATTTATTTTTGCTACTTCAAAGATTAAAATGATGTTCTTTTTGTTTGTCCATAGTTTAAAAGAGGTTATTCATTTCTTCTTGGAAATAAATATTTCTATACATAATTTAAGACCACATTATATGATTTTAAATCTGCATTGTTTTCATAATACATATAACTAGATGAATTTATATCATTTGTTTAATTTGATGACTGTCTACCCAAGTAGAATGAAAGTTCCATGAAAGCAGGGACCTGGGGTAGTACCTACATAGCTTAGGTACTCAATAATGGTTTATTTATTGAATAAATGAGTACAAAGGAAGTCAAATTAGAATTCAAGTTGGTAAAACAGTTTTTTACCTTCAGGAAGCAAAATTATTCCTTCACGTCTTATCGTTAAGGCGACTTTTTCTTCTTTCTTTTTCTTTGGAGGGGGGCATTGATTTTAGATGTTCTAACTCTAAGCTAAAAAATTAAGTATAATTTCCTATGAATGAAAATGAAACTAAGCATAATCACTCCTTTGCTAGGTTTTTCTGGTGTAGACTATCAATAGTCAAGAATTGAGTTTTGACCTGTCTCTTTTCTGTTAACAGCTATCAGACTTTCTAGCCATATGGGGGGCCTAGAACATGAAACGTGACCCGAAAGCCAGCCCTGGAAACGCCTCTGAACTTGCTGAAATTTGAACATGTCTTTTCATTTGGGAACTGTCACAGACTAATCTCAGCATCAAGCAAGGCACAATTTTTAAAAGATGTGCTAATTTCCCCCCCAAGCTTGAGCTGCTCTATTGAGTAACATTTTCTATGACTTTCTCATCTAGTCTCTCGAGTCAGTTAGCACTGGCTGGCTACAGAATAAAATCTGGGAAGAAATGAGGTTTATAAATATTTCCTTTTGCTCAGAAAGTAGGGACGGTCACTTAAATAATATTTACTAACTCACTCAGGAACAAGAGTTATCAACCTCCGTGGATTACAGAATAACTAAAGGCAAGTGTGGAAGGCTATGATGGAGTCACAGGATCTGGCCTGGAGCCTGCAGAGCTGTGGGACAAGACAGGCGCACCGAGGGCTCTGTTCAGATCTTCAAACTCTCTATAGTTTCTTAATAAAAAAAAAATACCACAAATCCCTATAATCTAGAACATGCATGTACTAAACTACTGGCTCATAACCAGTGGCAATTTGGCCCCCCAGGGGACATTTGGCAATGTCTGGAGACATTTTTGGTTGTTAAAACTTGGGGGGTAGCATCTTAGGTGGGGGCCGGGGAGGCTGCTAAACTTCCTACAGTGCACACAACAAAGAATTATGTCGATCAAATGCCTACAGTGCCAAGGGAGAAACTTCTGGGCTAAACCAGAAGTCTAGAAATAAATTCAAAACCAACATAAATCATTTTAAACCAATCAAATGAAACTGTATAGGGATAAAGATACTTCCTGTTCTTTAAAAAAAAAAAATCATTCCTCAATACACAATGAAGAAAACCTAGCATAATATCAACATGTACAAAAATAATTAAGAAAGTTTTGTTGATTGGGGGTTTCATATTACATTAAAAGAAATGGAGAGCAGTAACCGTTTTCTGTTATACATCGCAGTGGTCCCAGACCACATCTGAAACATTCTTTCACTCTGACTGACACTTTTTCATAAGGACATTCATAAATCAGAACATGTCCAAAAAGATGATCAGAATAACGACAGGTTTGGAAAGCAGAGCCAACAAGGTGGCTTAGACAATGGTTTTGAAGATCCCTTCCTAAGTATAGAACCGTCCTGTTTCTTTTTGGCAGCCCTGGCAGCAACTGTGGTAAGACCTTGCATTCAGGAGGCTCTCAACCTGATGTCAAATTAACTAAGGATAATTAGCCTGGGGACAAACAACACTGAGAGGAAGGAAGGGGTGAGGGTAATAATCTTCAAATATTTGAACAGCTGTCATTTGCTTTGGAACATTTGCTTTGTGTACTTATAGAGGAACAAATATAAGAAAGCCCTTTGATAGACTAAAGAGAGTGAGGACAAAATCCATTCCTCCAAGAGGGTACATATGAGTAAAATGTATAAAGAAGTTCAAGGGCTGAGGAAATGAATGGACAATGATTCCACAAAGGACTGTGGGTGCCACAAGGAACGACTACAGAGCTAGTACCACACTTATTAGAAACCAGTAGGTGAGTGTGTCCCTGATTGCACACAGATCAGTAAATTCACCTTTACCAAATCAATTTCAGGCCTGAAGGCTGCCGCTTAAAACACTGAGGTCGAGGATTATTAACTACAAAGTTACTATGGTGAGGGTGGCAGTGCAATGCTCCTAGTGTTTATTTAGGAGGCATTTATAATAAATTACAAGAACATATTCCCCTGCAGGGTCCAAAGGTAACTCATGTGATCTGGAATAATTACTAAGTTGAACATCTTTAAAAGTGAATTGCATACACGTTTAAAGGGTAAAAGAAGTAAATTTTATGGTATGTGAATTACATCTTAATTTCTAAAAAGCAAATTGCATTTTTATAAACTTAGACCTGTTTAAAGCTGAAATGTGAGACATTAGCACGATGATTTGGCTTACTGTAGGGTTTTTGAAGAGAATACGGTCAAAGGAATAAACAGAATTCTTTTTCTTGTGGTTTGATTAGTGTCAAGACGTTCCCAGGAAGTCAGCCAGGTTTTCTTTTCTGAGGACCAATATGGCTTCTCAGGGAGTTATAAAACAACCCTTACCTTGATAGGCTAAAAACATCTTCGTGAAGGGCGGCATCCTGACCAGGAAGTGGAGCACGGTGCCGCTGTTGGAGTAGTGGGAGCCGTAGTGGTAGGGCTGCACAGGGGGCAAGGGGTCGTCCTCCCTCGCTCCCTTGCGGTACTCCTCCTCCAGGTACTGAAGGAAAGGGGATGACAGAATGCATGACGGTGAGCTCCAAGCAAAGGGAAGCTGGAAACGCCACCCTTGTCTTCTTTTCTATCCTCACTACCACCTGTGACACCATTTGCCATGGCTGCCCTCCCCTCGTGTTCGGACCTCAGCCACCTTGAGTGTCCAGGGGTCTCCTCCTTGGTGCCCTGCTGAGGCCATCGCCCAGCCTGCACCTCTACCTGCTCTGCACCCTCCCTCCCAGCTCTGCCCCGGCAAAGGGTTCCTCATGTCTGAGCTGACCAAGCACCCAGTAAAGGAGAGCTGCTCCCATCAGTAGTCTGTGTCATAATGGACGGGTTCAGGATGTAATGCTGTGTTCTTTACAGCAGTGCTGCTCTAGCAGGGAAAACGCAACAGAAGTATAATAACTGCATGAACTTATTGGAATTCTAGGTACAACATTTTATAGCTGTTTTGTCCGGTAGTTACACAAAGATGACAAAAAAAAAAAGGTGATTTTTCACTACTCTTATCTTCCCATCATAAAGTAGGAGGCCCAACCACATATTTATCTGTCACTATTTTCGTCTCTCCCGCTTCTGCCTGGCTCTGAAAACAAGGTCAGGTGACAGTGAATTTCTGGAGTCACTTCTTGATCTCCACAGCACTGCCCCATTTTCAACTATGGAGAATCAAGCAGTATAATATGCTTGGAGGGAACTTTCTGGACTCTGACATGAAATGATGTGCTGAATGTGAGCAAACTGCTCCAGCTGCTCCTATCTTGATACTGTTGTGTAGAATATAACATGTGACTAATGAATTTACTTGCATTTCAAACAGAATTTTATTAATTTCACAGATAGGTAATTCATTTCTATTTTTAACTTTAAAATCTGGTAAATTTCTGTTAATAAAGCAATGAATAATTAGCTGACTATGAATAATAAGGGATTACAGCATATTATAAATATAGTGTTATTGTTATAGAAATAACACTAGGGGATACAAATAGCATGTCCCTGAAAATCTTTGTGATTTTATAAGGAATATAGTTATTTATATATTTCAATATGACAATGGATATTAACTTCCAATTTATGCCCCAAGAAGTGTACTTCTTTTCTGGAAAAAGTGTTTTCAGAGAATTGAGACAAAGAATAATATCCAAAATCGTATGATTTCTAGTTATTTGTTAATCAAAGCACAAGGAAGTGAAAAATATAAATCAAAGCTATACATTTAAAATTTATAAACATAAGTAAAACACAAGTCTATAAAACAAAACTCCAGTTTTCATTTATCAAAATATAAGGAAAAATTAAACCTACCTTGTATGTATCTACATAACGGTCTTCTTTTTCTTTATACTGCACAGCTATAGGCTTGGAGAGATTTCTACAAAGGAAAAAATGATGGAAAAAATAGGAAGTATTTTGATGCTGTCAGGGTTAAGCTGCCTAGAGGTTTGCATCCTGTAAAATAAGTGATCAACAAAACACTCAGCCCTTAGATTAGTGCTTACACGTGTTGCTTTGCAACTCACAGGCACCATTCAAAATTATAGTTTCATAAACTATTAGGGTAGAATTTTCTGAATAGATCCATACCACTATTAGGAATTCCTGACTTATGAGTAACTTCTACAAGAAGAGCTGCCATCCCTCCTCTTCCTGCTTCGCCTACTTCCTCCAGAATCGTGACTGGTGTTGCCTGTGGCAGCTGAGTCCGACCAAGCCCTGGGAGCTCCTGTGCCCGTTTCCCAGTCAGGCAGTGAAGAGTGATGGGCAGTTTGGATAGGAAATATGATCGTGAGGAGATATTATGCAATTATTCGGTTAGTTAGTGAAAACTGAAGAAACTATACAGGCTTAAAACGACCAAGCTGAAATCTGGAGCATGAGCACTGAAATCAATACTTTGCGCAGACTGTGCGTGACACCCCGTGTACAGCATAGAGAACATATGCATGCACGTGGATGTGTCTGTGCTGGGTTCTCACTGCGTCAGCAAGGCCACAGAACGGAATTAGGAGCCCTCACTTGCACAAGCTGCGGAAGAGCTGTGGAAGAGCAAGAGAAGAACAGCCCTGAGGAGCAGGACAGGGCCACCTGCAGTTTCAACATCTGGCGAAACTAGATCAGCATCAAGATTTGCCCAAGTTTCAGTAAGTCAGACCAGGTCTGTTAGCCAGATGTTGATATATTTACATTTTTGGATAATTATTTCCTAGGGATACTGTAATCACTGATAGTAAACACACTAATTTTGTTTTTGAGACTTTTCTAATCCTAAAAACTTTGCTAAGAAGTAAAAACAGTTGTATAGAATAGCTATGAACTCACATCTCAAAAAAAGAGAAATCATGTTAAGATCCTGGCGTGCAATTTTTTCTAAATAGCGAAAATAGTTTTTTTTGAATACAAGTAGTATTTGTTGTGGTTGAAAAATCAGAAATGACTGATGAACAAATAGAATAAGCCAAAAATCAGACACAGTACAACACTGTGTACTGTGGTATTACCCACAGGTACAACATTTTGGTATATACCGTCCCAGATGTTTTCCTGCTTATGTTTGTGTGTGTGTATATATATATATATATATATATATATATATATATATATATTCACTTTTTAAATAAAAAGAACGTCTTTGCCTGCCTATAGTATACATTTCTACAATATAATTTTTAATGGCTGCAACATATCACAATTTACTCAAACCTTGTGTTGGACATGTAGGTTGTTTCTAAATGTAGGTACTTTAGAAAAGAATGTGAGGACTTTCCTTATGGCTAAGTCTTTGCTTGCAGTGCCCGGCACCATTATTGGCAATGAACCAGACAAACCAATTTCCTGCTTCGTGAAATGTACTTCCAGTGGGAACCTTTCTGGTAGAGCACACATCCTTCACTGTAAGTATTTCTTAAGAAGAAGTCCTAGAAGTTAAATTGCTAAAACAGAGCATGCACATTGAAGAGTTCTTTAGCTATGTATGAGCGTATTACGAAATCACCTTCCAGAAAGATTGCATCTATTTTTTATCAGTGGTGTATAAATTCAAATGTCCATCAGCAGTGTATAAATAATGTGCATTTGCTATTTTTTAATTAACCAATACATTAAACTGAATCTGCTTCTTTGAAAACTGTCTGAATGAGGCCTACTTTTCCGCAGTGATAATTAAAATACCCAAAAATACACCAAGTAGTATATTTGCACTTATTTTTTCTTTAAATAAGAGAATATTTTTTAAAAAATTGGGGTATAATTGACATACAACATTGTATTAGTTTTAGGTGTAAAACATAATGATCTGACATTTATATATATTGTGAAATGATCACCACAATTTGTACAGTTAACATACATCACTATACATACTTACAGGATTCTTTTTTTTTAAATGATAAGAACTTTTAAGATTTACTCTTTTAGCAACTTTCAAACATGCATTTCAATATTATTAACTATAGTTCCATGCTGTACATTACATTCCAGGACTTATTTATTTTATAACCGGAAGTTTGTACCTTTTGACCCCTTCACTCATTTCACCCCCCCCATTCCCCACCTCTGGCAACCACCAATCCATTCTCTGTATCTATGAGCTAAGTTTTTTTTAGATTCCACATGTAAGTGAGATCATATGGTGGTATTTGTCTTTGTCTGATTTATTTCACTTAGCATAATGCCTTCAAGGTGCATCCATTTGTCGTAAATGGCAAGATTTCATTCTTTTTAATGGCTGAGTAATATTCCGTCACATCTGTGTATCACATGTTCTTTACCCATTTATCTCTCGATGGACACTTAGGTTGTTTCCATGTCTTGAAAACTGTCTGAACTAGGTCTAGATCATTATTGTAAATAATGCTGCAATGACCATAGCGGTGCATATATCTTTTCGAGTTAGTGTTTCCATTTTCTTTGGATAAACATGCAGAAGTGGAATTGGTGGATTATAATTTTAATTTTTTGAGGAACCTCCATACTGTTTTCCATAGTGACTGTACCAATTTACATTTCCACCAACAATGCATGATGGTTCCCTTTTCTCCACTTCCTCGCCAACATTTGTTATTTCTTGTATCTTTTTGCTAACAACCAGAAGATTTTTTTTTCTTTCCTAAGTAAACAGAATATTCCCTCATCTACTAGGGCTATTTGGTTACTCTAAAATGAAATTCATTCAGGAAAGGAAGGATAAAAGCTTGATTCTTTTCCTTTAATTGACAAATTTCAAAAGTAACAAATTGGTGCCCATTTACATCCAATGATGACCAGTAAGTTTAGTTTTGCTTTGATTTTTGGGGCCTTTAAAAAAAGTATTATGATTAACTTAAGTTTTCTTTTTATTTAAATGTGTTTCAGTCAGTTGTAGTCATTATTCTTTTTGATGCTCAGATTGTCCCATCTTTGGCAGTGAGAGCCACTTTAAGCTGGTTCCTGAATCCTTTTTTTTTTTTTTAATTGTGGTAAAAAACACACAACACAAAATTCACCATCATAACCAACCTCAAGTATACAGTTCAGTCGTGGTTAACTACATTCATTGTTGCACAGCAGATCTCTAGAACTTTTTCATCTTGCAAAACTAAAACTCTACACCCACTGAACTACAACCTCCTACCTCCCTTTTCCCCTCCCTCCCCATCTCCCAGCATCCACCACTCTACTCTGAGAGTTTGACTACCCTGGACAACTCATGTAAGTGAATCACACAGTATTTGTCTCTTTGTGGCTGGCTTATTCCACTTAGCACAATGTCCCCAAGGTTCATCCATGTTGTAGCATGTGACAGGACTTCCCTCCTTCTTAAGGCGAATAATATTCCACTGCATGTATGTACCACATTTCCCCCATCCATTCACTGTAGACAGACACCTAGGGTACCTCCACCTCTTGGCTACTGTGAATAATGCTGCAATGAACATGGGTGTGCCAAGTATGGCTTTTTGATAAGGCTATATTAGTTTCCTTGCTCTCTGACACAACAAAATATCCCACCCAGGCTTATCCTGTATGTTTTCTTCTAGTAGATGTAGAAGAAATGAGAGAATAGGAAATCACCAGGTTATAAGTGAATACTTGACTCAAGCAATAATCATCCACGAAAGAAACAAGTTCAGTGGGAGCCTGAACCCACAGATCACACTGAGCATCACCAGAGTGGGATGTCTTATGCCTTCTGCCATGGGCAATGCAAAGTTCACACCATCCCCTACACTAAAGATTAGTTGAACATGAACCTAAGCAAGTTTTTATTAATAGAAATAATTTCCAAACTCTAGGAAATACGGAGGCTAGAAGAAAAAGCTAAATACTAACACAGAATGAGGGACATCCAATCAGATAAATGTCCTATTTTTTTCAACAACTCAATGTTAGGAAGGAAGAAAGAGGAAACTATAATCACAAAGATGAAGGCTGTCCAGATATATGTCTTTAGAGAGAAGTAACCAAAGGTGACAATGGGCCTGATTCAAGCATATCAACCATAAAAAAAATCTTTGATATCATCAGGGCACATTTCAAAATGGACTGGGTATTAGATTATACCATGAAATTGCTGTTAATTTTCTTAGATATGATAATGGCACTATGGTCATGTAAGAAAATATCCTATTTTTTCTTGAGAGATGTGTATTGAAGACCATAGTAGTAACATAACAAGATGTCTGTCATTTATCTTAAATAACAAGGAAAAAAAGACGATGCAAATTTGGCAAACATCTTCATCATTGTTGGGTTGGGGTCATGGACATATGGGGGTTCATCATATTTTCATTCTCTTTTGTGCATGTTTGAAAATTCTCATGGTAAAAACTTTAATGAAATAAACAGCATATTGTTGAAGCTGAAAGGTGATGACGTTTTTGTTACCTGTAGACAGACGGATCGCTGAGGTCAAGGGTCTCACTAACATAGTCAGCCAGGACGAACGGGAACACGGGGTACTGCATGAGGTCATTGAAGGATCGGCCGGCATGTTTGTTTAAGTGAGTCAAATATTCAAAATTAGTAATTTGCCCAGTATACCATAAATTTGTCAGAGCAGTGATGTTGCCATATTCCAGAAGGTTGGGGAGGTTATTTGTTAGTATACTGTGGTACACATCATCCCGAACCTACAAGGGCAGGAGAAAGGAAACAATCAGGTTTCATTTTTAGGCGGACTGTTACTTTCTTCCAAAGAACCCATGATAGTACAGGCATGTTACTAATCTCAAGTCCTCCAAGAAAATACTTTCTGCCCAATAACATGGACTGGCAGAGAACTGAGACTCAAATGCAGGTCTTCCTCCAAAGACTGGCCTCTTAGCCACTGTCTAGTGCTGCTGGAGAATTTGTTAATAAGAAACTGAAAAAAGTTTGTATAGAAAAGTCACATATGATCGGATCCTAAACAAAATTGTTTTTGATGAAGGAAAAAGAAGAATCTTCATCTAAATAAATGCAACATGATGTAGGAAAAAAGCACATGGTTTTCTGAATTAGATAGACCTGGTCTGTTTTCCTGCTTAAACCCTTTGTGCTGCAGTTACAAGATCTGTAATATGGGGGTAATAATATTTATTTCATGAGGATGAAATAAAATATCCTATGTAAAAGAAGATATTTGATTTTCATTACTGATTGAAAACTAATACGTAAACTCTTTTTTAGAGATTCACAAACGTACTGTCACAGAAAAAGGGTATTCTGACTTCTTCTAAAGCAATTCAATGATGATTGGTAATAAATGGAAAACTCAACACTAAACTGTATGCTTAAAAAATGGTTAGTACTGTAAAGCTTAGGTTCGGTATTTTTTACCCCAATAAAAAAAGAATAGGTTCAAAGCAACACCCCCGCAACCTCACCCCAAACAAAAACAAAACTGAAACCTAAACCTGTAGTCTAAGTCTGCAGGTTGCCAATGGCTGAAGCTAAGGGAATTTATGATGGTCTGTATACCTGCAAGAAAAAGGAAGCAATCATTTGTTCAACAAATATTTACTGAGCACCTACATGCCGGTGTGTTCACGGTGCTGAAGCTTTAGCACTAAACAAAAGAAAGTCCTTATTTCTAGTGGAGAGACCACGTTGGACCTATTAAGTCCTACAGAGAGAAACAGAGCCAAGTATGGGGGCAGGAGTGAGAGAGGGGTTCCTATTTTATTTAGAGTAGTCAGGGAAGGTCTCTCCGAGAAGACGGCATTTGATCAGGGAGTGTGAAAGAAGTAAGGGAACGAGTCCTGTGGATTTCTAAGAGGAGAAGCAGTCCAGGCAGCATCCGGGGGAGCAGTAAGTGCAAAGGCCCCAAGGTGTCACTGTGCCCGCTGTGTTCAAGGAAAAGAAGTCCCCATGGATGGAGCAGAGAGAGAGAGGGACAGAATGGCAGACGGAAGAGCAGAGAGTTAACGAGGTGCCAGATCCTTCAACACTTTGTCGGGCTATAAAAGGACTCTGGCTTTCCCCAAGTGACCCCAGAAGTGACGGGAAGGCTTTGAGTAGAGGAGTGGCATGATCCGACCAACAGTGGCTGCTGTGTTGACAACAGTCTGAAGAAGAGGGAGTATGGAAACACGGAGGCCAGTCAGGTGGTGTAAAGGTTTAGGCAAGAGATGATGGGGGCGGCCAGATGGCTCAGCTGGTTAGAGCGTGAGTTCTTAACAATAAGGTCGCTGGTTCAATTCCCACATGGGATGGTGGGCTGCGCCCCCTGCAACTAAAGATTGAAAACGGCGACTGGACTTGGAGCTGATGGGCCCTGGAGAAACACACTGTTCCCCAACATTCCCCAATAAAAAAAAAAGAGAGATGATGGGGGCTCAGACCAGGGTGGTCCAGTGGAAGCGGTTGGATTCTGGACGTATTTTGATGGGAGAGCCAGTGGGACTTACTGATAGAGTAGGTGTGTAGGGGATGGGGACCAGGAAGAATCTGGAATATTCCCAAGGTATTTGACAATCAGAAAGATTGGAGTTGCCATTTACTGAGATGAAGAACACTGCAAAGAGGTTTGGGGGAAGATTAGAAGTTCAGTTTTGTACATGTTACACCTGAGACGCCAATTAGACTTCCAAGTGGAGATGCCAGCTAAGCAGGGAGTTAACTGAGTGTTCAAGGCAGAGGTTTGGATACAGGTATAAATCTGTAAGTTGTCAGAATACAGCTAGTGTTCAAAGGCAAAAGACTGGATGAGAAGAGAAGAGGTCTGAAGAATGAGATGAGACACCAGGAGGACGCATCTGCCAGCAAGACTGGGATGGAGTGGCTAGTGAGGTACAAGGAGAAATCAGAGAGTAAGAACCCAGGAGCCACTGAGGAAGGTTTCTTTATTTTCTTTAAGAAAGAGAACTGTGCCAAATGCTGCTGAGAGGTCCAGTAAGAGGACTAGGAAATGGGACCATAGGGTTCAGCAACACGGACGTCACTGGTGACCCTGACCAGAGAAGTTCTAAGTGGAGTTGTGAGAAGATCTGCCTGAGCGTTTCCATAGAGAACCGCAGGAGGAACTGGAGACGGCAGGCATACACAGCTTTTCTCAAGAGGTTTTCTATAACGGAAGGAGACAAATAGTAGCTGAAGGAATAGGGGGCGGGGCGGTCAAGAGAGGATTTGTCAAAAGTGGAATCTATGAAAAGTTTAAACTACTCCTTTCAAGTAGGTTCTGCATTCATTCATTCACTTTTTACAGATACAGTCACTTTGGGGAATCATAATTTAATGTAGTTTTGGAGGACAGAAATAATCTAATATAACCCAGGGTTTTCTTTAATTAGGACTTAGAAATAAGACAATTTTTATTTGATTTCAGAACCTTTCAGTGAATGAGTTTAAATAAGTTAAACCTTCATTTAAGTAGTATGAATAGAGTTACACTGGTTCCATGATGACTTCAAGAAATGTATCTATTAATAAAGCCAAATTTACCTTGGTGTTATCAAATGCTAAGAGGAGTGTTCTGCCATTTGTTAAAAAGATTTCCACGGCGTTATCTCTCAACTGCCACCACCGCTTGTGAACTTCTTTGATTTCTTCATATGTCCAGGAAAAGGATGCTGGTTCCAATTCTCCCTGAAGGCTCTAGCACAAAGGAAACAGATGAAAGTATTTGCCTTACATGAAATATAAATAATCGCTGTCATTTTAAGATTTTTTAAAAAATATCAAAATGCTATAGAAAGTCTACCATTTGTGCCAAAATGGCAGGTCAACTTCCTGAAAATTCTCCTAGTACTAAACACTTCAAAATGCTGAATAATATTTAAGGAATTTTTTAAATTAATACTTTATTTTTATTTTTTAATAGACTTTACTTTTCAGATCTGTTTTAGGTTTAAGAAAATTAAGCAGATAGCACAGAATTCCCATGTGTCCCCCTCTGCCCTCAGTTTCCCTGTTGTTAGCATCTTGCATTAGTGTTGTGCATTTGTTATAATTGATGAGCTAATATTGATACATTGCTGCTAACTAAAGTCCATAGTTTACATTAGGGTTCAGTCTTGGTGTTGTATAGTTCTATGGGCTTTTGACAAATGTTTAATGAAATCTACCATTACAGTTCACGCACAATACTTTCACCACCCTAAAATTCCCCTATTCTCCCCCTATCCCCTTTAACCCCTGGCAACCACTCATCTTTTTACTGTCTCCATAGGTTTCCCTTTTCCAGAACGTTATATAATTGGAATCATACAGTATGCAGCTTCTTCAGACTGATTTCTTCTACTAGGCAAATATTCTTATAAATGTATAGCTGACCTTACAAGAAAACTAGGGAAATTAAATATCCAGGAGTCAAAAGAGAAAAGAGAAATTTGAAGACTAGCAGCGAGGAGGCAGTGACACTCTGGCCTGCTCTATGTATGTTTGACGATTGTTGTGGGTCCTGATTACTAATTTTTAAAAGTAGCGTCAGGAAGTACATTACAAATAAAATAACATGTTTTAATAAAAATGTCATACTCGTATTCTCATCCTTAAAACCAAATCCTCCTTGTTTAAGCTTCAAGATTCAACATGCATTCAAGTTCACAGACATTCATTTAGCACCTACAGGCAAGGTGCTCTGCCTGAAATAAATCAGATAAAAAGAGGGCGCAGATATTTGTACACACATCTAAAACGCAAGACAGCAAATGTCACATAAGAAGAACAAGTGCTACTAAAGTACAGAGGAAGGAAGGATCCTTTAATCTATTAAAAAGCAAGGGTATTTTTAGGAGAGTTTTAAAGGAAGAAAATGTCATCTTTGAACCCAGAAAAATGTTGGCTCATATATCAACTATTAAATTCCCTGACTGCTAAAAAGATACATTTTGGAAAAATAACATAACTATACTTTTACTGACTGCTATAAATGCTGATGTAATTGGTATTAAATCGTGAAAGAATGCCTACTTAATTTTGGGAGCTATATTATTTTTATGAATTTTTTTTACATTATTTGTTTTACAGCTAAATTTTATATTTTCATTCAGTTTATTTGAATCAAATATGTATTCACCATTAAACCATACCTGATCTTATTAAGTATAGCCTTAGGAATTTCTGGCTTTAGAACTTTTCAGAAACAAAAAGCTTTATTTCTCCTACTACAAGGATTTCAATACAATATTTTAATAGCATACAGATGAATCCAAATGGATAAAAAGCTTTACTACACACAAAAAAAATGTGACATAAGAGACTTTTTGTTATTTCCTGATTAATATCAGTATTTCCAGAAAAATAAAAAGGGTGATTACTAAGCTATGTGAATATCAGGATAACTTAAGTTATTCAATTATGTAATATTTTCCTTTCTTTTTGAAGGCTTGATAGTAAACTGGGAGTGGCAGGGAGCAATTACTGGTTGCTACTTGCTACAGAGGACAGTGATGAGAAAGAATGGCCAAAATTGAAATAACAGGAGCACCTGAGAATTTGACTCATGGGCTGACTGCTGTGAGCCAGCAGAGATGGCAGGGTCTTCTTTTCAAAATTGTATTTCAAAAAACGTTCAGACAAAGCTACACAAAAAGACAATAAATGAGCTCTAATAGTTCTACCTGCTCTGTAGTGAGATGCCAAATTTGTACATTGGGGGAATCTGTGTGGATTTAATTAGTGCAAACGTCAGCTTCTACTTACCGAACTTTCAACTGCATCAGAAGCATTATCTTCCACAAAATACATTCCACATTTACCTGCAGAATATAACCATATATGAGCTTAAAATGTATGGACACTATTACCTTACACAGTTAAAAGCATGCCCTTTGGAGCCAGTGGCCTGACTTGAATCCCAGCACCGGAAACAGTTCTGACAGTACCTACTTTTAAACAGCATCCATGAGGTCTCAGGCAAGTTGCTAAAGCTCTTTGTGTCTTAGTTTCCTCATAAAAAGAAAGGGATAGGGAGAAGACTCTATTTCACAAGTTTACTGTGGGAATTAATTTAGAATATATGCAAAATGCTCATTAATAGTGCCTGGCACTCAGTGCTAAACAAATGTTGGTTATTTATTATTACTAGTATATTCTTATATTATCTTCTTATACACTAGTATATTATCTTACTTGATTTTGTCACATATTAACTGAAGTCACGCTGTAAACCAAATTTTCTAGCAATAAATAGAAGAATCTTTAATGATTTTACTAACTTAAACACTCAATAGGGAGGAAAGTCTTTAAAAAATCATCCCCCAGTTTTTCCTGCTTCACAACTGTCATTAACACACGTGGCTATGTCATTGTCATTGTATCCAGATGCTAAGAACTGCCCGGGGCTCTGCACCACATGCTGGTCACCCCTGAGCTCTGGCATAGCAGCTCAGAGATGGGTGCTGTCTCCATCCTGTGGTCATGGGGCTCAGTCCTGGCAAGCTTGGAGCTCAACATGTCGGCCCTGTTAGCCTACAGCAGTGACGCTCAAATCTGAGGGTTTGTCAAAATGCAGATTGCTGGGCCCCACCCCAGAGTTTCAGATTCAGTCCCTCTGGACTGGGGCCGAGAATGTGCATTTCTCAGAAATCCCATGTGAAAACAATTCTCACCAAATGTAGCTATACAGGTATCCAGAGATCGACAATTTTGCCTTTCTCTGAGAAGTACAACAGGAATATAAATTATGAATCTCAAGGTGGAGATATTTCTTATACATAGGTGTATCTGTTAAAATAGTAGGCATATAAATATACAGTAATTCTTCACTTTAAAAATCAAAACTGCTACATAATGAATGGAATGATTAAATACAAAAATGCACTCATGAAGAAAGTCAACTTTATAAAAATTAAAATGCAATTCATGTGCTTTTCAGAAAATAAAACTGTCATTTCTTCACATGAGTCATATGCATTATGTATAATGTTAAGGCAAAATAAGCAAAGTTTATTTGTCTAAAATAAACTTTATTAAGTTTATTAACTAAAGTTTATTTCTCAACTTATTTTAGAGAAAGTTTATCTCATTTAACGGCAATGTGTCAAAACAGTGCTTCAAACTAAGAATAGAATAAGGCATGGTGGATATATGTAAAACTCTTCCAAATGTGACTTACCTAATAGCAATTCACCAGCTGTCTCTCTAGATGGTGCAACACTGATACATCTTCGATTCACTCTGTCAAAACATATTTAAAATTACTATGGTTAAATGTTTTGACCAATTTTAGAAAGTATAAGCTTTATCTTATCTAGTAAAAGATTTCAGCAAAGCAGACTGGAGTTTCAAGCACAAGATGTCAAAACCCACATGAAAATATGATCTCATTTTTTAACATTCTAGAAAAGGAGAAAATGACTGAAACTTGTAGAAAAGGCTAATAATACCTATGCCCCGAATACAGAATACAGAGATTCAGTTATTTAAAAGGGACTTCAATATTTTATATTTTCCAGTAATTAAGTAAACCTTGGTTCAAACACATAGAAGAAACCTAGTATTCTAGGAAAAACAGGAGATTTAGTCAGAAAAGTGCCTCTATTCTTTAATCAAATCACTTACATTTTGCGAGTCTCAGTTTTTCATGTGTAAAATGAGCATGGTAGTAAGTGACCCATTTGCTACTCGACAATGCTATGTGATACCTTGGGTGTTACTGTCTTCCTCGTGTAACGGATAAGGAAGCTGACAGGGAGGGTAAGTAACTTGCCCAAGAACAGACAGCTTAGTACGAGGAGGCCCAGAATCTGACCCTTTTATCACTACACTGGACTGATCTTGAAGCCACCAGAGCGCTATCTACTTCAGAGCTGTTAGAACGTCAACTACGGAAACATGGACGCCAGCGAGGGCCAGAGCATGGTGCCTGAGGTCCAGTGAATCCTTCCTGTCAGAAATGCCTTTTCCTTTTGGATTTTGGCCATTTAACCTGTCCTCTCTGAACCATGTTTAGGACTTCTGCTAAAACCACAGCATTGTCTAAAATAACTACTACACAAGCACTACAACAGACTATGAAAATCTCCTTCAACAGAAGAAAAAACGTCTTATGGATTCAATTACCTTATAGACTCACTTGCAGCTTTGTCTTTTACAGTAGAAGAGAAAGAAGAATGAGTTTTGTCTTCAAAGAGATAAGAGAGTGGTGGTTTGACCAAGTCTGTTGAGGAAAAGAATACGTATTATCTTATTCAATGACCACAGTTGTCTGATCTATTTGTATGTCGAGTCAAGAAGCTGGCAGTACCTTCTGATTTCTGTCTATCCCTCAGGAGATACTTGTTTGGAATAGTTAAGTAACACCTCTGTAAACGCCTCCTCTCTCGATTTGGCCCTTCTGTTGGATCCAGTTGCCATGAAGTTGGATAGTAGATGGGATCATTCCAGACTGCTCTGCAAGTCAAGAGAAAATATTTTTTGAGTGTCAATTGGAAGTACGTACAGCTTTAAAAAAAAAATCACTGTAGAAACTGAACAAATCAAAATTAATCTATTCAGTTAAAAAACCCAACTATTTATATAATGAGACTAGGGAATACACACATGTAGTACAAAAGAATAACGTTAAAAAAAATCAGTCTCCCAGTTCCCTGCCTAGAGGAAAGCTCTGCTACTAGTTTCTTGTATCCATTAAAAATTTTAAAATATATAGATGACTATTATGAATGCATTGGCAATACAGTGAGCTTAATGTAGTTAAAGAAAAAAATCGATTTTCCAAATTAATTTTTTACATTTCCCATTTTGCTTACCATCTAATTAACAAACAAAATTAGTTCATGTTCGTAGTATAAATCACATTTCTTAAAAGATTTCAAAAAATTAATATTTTAAACAAAAGAAAATAGTAGAATCATATTAAATACATTTTTAGAAATAGATAAGAAAGAAATTACCCTTAATCCTTCCTTAAACATATCAAAATACTGGTAGTGGTGATTTTCTTTCATTTTTAAAAATTACAGTTATAATTATTATGTACACCCATTCCTATGTCCTATCTTCTTTCACTGAACATATTATAATCTTAATTATCATCATTTTAAGTGGCTGACTAATATTGCATTGAGTGGATACATCATAATGTATTTAACTCTATTACTATTATTATAGTTATATATGTGTTTCCAATTCATTCTCTAGCATAAATAATGCAGAGATGAAAACCTTTATTGCCCTTCCATATTTTGAATATTTTCCTTAGGATAGAAACACTAAAATAGGATAACTGAAGCTCGAAATAAAATGTTTGTAGGGTTGCTACAATAATGCGAAAGTATAAAAATCACCAAACCTCTGACCAAGGACTAAGACACATTTCTTCCTGCTGTAGATATTAGCACCTAAAAATTATTTGTGTAACATAAAAGGTAAAATATGGTATCTAAAGGTTTAAAGAAAACAACTTAGCCTCTAGCAATATCGAGTAGTTTCCTATCTGTTTATTAAGTCTGTTTGTCTTATGTGAAGAGTGTATTCATGTCTTTTGCTCATTCAAACTTTTGGGATGTTAATATTCTACTTCCAAATCTTTATGAATTTTTAAAATTATAAAAATATTAACTTTGATATATTTGCTGAAAATAAATTTTTATGTTTTGTTATGCTTGCTACAGTTGTTAAATACACTGGAAAAATTAAAGTTCAAATCCATTCATTTCTTCTTTGTAGTTTCTTTTGTTGTGTTTGATCTTAGAAAGTTACCCATCCATCAATGAGATGATAAATACCCTATTTTCTCCTACTTCATAAACTTTTTGAGTTTAATTCTTTCATTCACCTGAAATTTACTTTAGTGTATAATAATTAGGGTGTTTTAGCACCCCAAAAACATACTACTCACTTATCTTATGGCCAACAGACATATGAAAAATGCTCAACATCATTAATCATCAGGGAAATGCAAATCAAAAGCACAGTGAGATACTACCTCACACTGGTCAGAATGGCTAGTATCAATAAGTCAACAAACAAGTGTTGGTTAGGATGTGGAGAAAAGGGAACCCTCATGCACTGTTGGTAGGAATGCAAAGTGGTGCAGATACTATGGAAAACAGTATGGAGATTCCTCAAAAAATTAAAAATTTAACTACCATAAGACCCAGCAATTCTACATCTGGGTATTTATCCAAAGATATAAAAAAACACTAATTCGAAAAGATATATGCATCCCTATGTTCATTGCAGCATTATTTAGAATAGCCAAGATATGGTGGCAACCTAAGTGTCTAAGTATCCATTGACAGATGAATGGATAAAGAAGACGTGGCACGAATGTACCATAGAGTATTAATCATAAAAAAGAGTGAAATATTGCCTTTTGTGACAAAATAGATGGACCTGGAGGATATTATTTTAAGTGAAATAAGTCAGACAAAGGCAAATACTGTATAATTTCACTTATATGTGGAATCTAAAAAATAAAAAACGAACAAACAAAGCGGAAACAAACTCATAGACACAGAGAACAAACTGATGATTGCCAGATGAGATGGGAGTGGGGGGCTAGGCCAAAAAAGGTGAAAGGGATTAAGAAGTATAAATTGCCAGTTTTAAACATAGTCACGGGGATATAAAGTATAGCTTAGGGAATATAGTCAATGACATTGTAATAACTATGTATGGTTCCAGATGGAGTACCTCACGTCGTAAGGTATATAAATGTCTAATTGCTATGCTGCCCACCTGAAACTAATGTAATATTGTATGTATTGACTGTAACTGAAAAATGTATTAAAATAATCTAATCAGTTATCTTAAGCAAATTTAGAGAATACTTTAAATTTCCCTCTTTTCATTATTTGTGATGCATGTTTTAAATTATATTATTAAAATCTTGGCTAGAAAAATATCTATTTCCCAACTATCCTGTTTCAGTGATTTCTCTATTTTCTTGTTATGATCATATTTTAAAATTCAAACCAATATACAGATTTTACTACTTGGAAGAGCTTTCCCCCCTGAGAATTAAAAAAAAAATTCTCATAGGATTATTTTTCAAGATGAACTAAATCACAAATGATTAAAAAATTTAAACGAATGAAATAATGTCATGAATCTTTATTGCAGAATAAAGACAGTATTTAACATCAGTATGTAAAATATTCATGCAAATGACCTGAAATGTCCTCCCACTCTGCTTACCGGTCATGTGTCAGTTGTTGAATAAGTTCCTGCCAGTGTCGGCTGGCACTCAGATCTACTTTATACATTCCTCTGATATGCTGGATCACCTTTTTTCTCTCAATTCCTTGGGCGAGAGACACTGTCTGGGTGATATCTGCTGCTACTTTAGATATATCCTTTGATTTTGAATCGAGACGCTGAAAAAGACTAAACAAACCAGATTGTCCCATAAGTGAAGCACATGTGGAACACGAAATGGGTATCAAAACATACTTTAAAACTAAAGGTATGTGTGAAACTTAATGGATTCCTAAAAGACATGACTTTTAGAACACATATAATCCTACCTTTGTTGATTATTATTAACCGTTTTCTGCCAGGTGGCTTTACTCACACCTTCTTCAGTTTCATATTTCTTTTGTTCCTAAAAGATTTAAATAAGAATGTACTACTTAACACTGGCACAGAGTCCAACAAGCCAATTTTAAAACCAAGTTAACAAAGAAAAAAATATTGTCCCCAGGAGACCAGAATATTAAAATACGTTAATCACTTAAATAGTGCGTAATTCCTCTTTGTTTCCACACAATTGGGGTCACAGGGACGAGGGGAGAATGTTAACCAGTCACCGCACCTGATGAGCTCGCATTAGTTGCTTGCTTCCTTATTTTGCTTTTTCATTAAGGAACGCATGACTCAAGGTTGATGTTTCAATTTGCTTGTCACTATAAAAGTCTTTCCCTCACTGAAAGCTACTGACAATGGATAAGAATGACCACAGAGGAAAAACATTCCTTAAAATAAGCATGGTAGTTCTCTCATGGTAAAAAAACAACATAAAAAAATTACCATTTCAATTCATCATCAATGATATTCTATAAGAAAAAAGCTTTCAATTATTCTTGCATTACAATCAATGGGATCTCCTAAGAAAATTGTTTCTGTGGTGCACAGACTCACCTCTCCGATCATTTTAAGAAGCTCTGGCTTTGTTGACGCACTGGGAGGGATGCACTTATGGCCACAAAACTTTAAGGCATTCATGAGCAGATGTGCTGCGTCCAGTTCTGCCCCAGTCAAGTCATCTTGGTGATTATGGATCAACTCTGACAAATACAAAACTAACTTGGCTCCATGCTTTAAAAAAAGGAACAAAATTTTTCAGTCATAAAGAATTTCTGTTTCTTACATTTAAATTATTTAACAATAATTAAATTAAGTTGCTAGATTTATTTGGTTAGCGCTGGTTTGAATAAGTCAGCTGAAAAAAGACATTTGGGGGAAACCTGAAGAAACTTGACTCTGCATTGGATATATGATGGCATTAGGGAGTATGCTGATTTTGTCAGGTGTAATAATATTGTTAGGGTTATATCAGAACACGTCTTTTGAAAAATGTCATGATTTCTATACTTTATTTTCAAATACTTCAGAAAAAGAAGAAATGATGACAATATGATAAAAATATTAATGACTTAAATCTGGGTGATGGTTATATGCTACTCATTGTATTATTCTTTCTATTTTTCTTAGTATGTTTGAAAAATTTCAGTGTAAAACGAAAAAAGAAAGAGAGAAGAAAAGGAAGGGAGGAAGGAAGGGAGGGAGGAAAAGGAAAAGAAAAGCCAGCAAACTTTTGGGGGAATAACTTTGGAAAGAAATTTGCTAAAGGCATACAGGAAATAAGCTTGGGATAAGGGAAAATAAATCTTAGTTCTTCCCACAGAAAAACTTAACGGGAAGGGAAACTTCTCTTAAAAACGTTAAGGTAAGTGAGTTATGCTTATTTATTCTTTCTCCTCTGACTTCTGCTTGGTAGAATAGAAGTTGGTGAAAATTCCAGAATGAAAACCTGTCTTTGGCCGAGCTTATAAACCTTCACTACTTCCTAGAGAGAACTCTGAAACCAGTGAGATGCCAGCTCTCAGTTTTATGTGTGTCTCCAGAGAAGGGCTGCTTTAAGCCAATCTTTTATGAACAGACCCTAGAACCAAAATTAGAGTGTTGTTACCTAAGGTAATGACAATTGTCCTTCACAGAATAAATCTATGCCAAACTTTGATTCATGATTTTTCAAGTGGCCCTCCCATGCTCTCGATATTACACCCCATTGTTATGTGTACACTGTGTATTATTTAGACATTAATTCAGCCAACAAGTTAAACGTGCATAATTTCATTTTTTAAAAATTTGCATTGATACAAATAGAACTGCATTTGGCTTTATGACATTTAAAACTGTGAACAGTACTAAATGTCAACAAACAGATTTGGAAACTATTACATTTTGGGTGATATTTAAATTAACATGCTGAATCACATCATGTCATTTCCCCGAAGCATAAGATGAACACATGCAATGATGAAAATAGCAAAGCTCATTTTAATGCAACATTTTAAATGAGTCAGGAGACAGCTGCTACCCGACCAAAAGAGAAAACTGAACAGATGCTCTGCGAGTAAAAGCCCTGAAGAGTTGGCAAATAAAGAGAAATGGTAAATGACTGGAATAATTTCATATGCGTGCCTTAAAGGCAGGGTTCTTAATATAACTCTAAAAATGTTTCCGTTTAGCATTCAGTAACATTCTAAAATCATCTTGAAAATCTATCAGAAATGTTTTTATTCATTCTGAATATCCAAAGTAACACTTGATTTTCTTAGACACTGAAGTTGTTTCTAATATCTCATTTTAACATTTTTCGATCAATCACTTATGAATTGTAGTTCCTGGGACTAGAAAGTGTGATTGGGAATCAATGCCAAAAAAAAAAAAAAAGAAGTCTTGTTTTCAGCCCTCGAAAAACTAATTTAAGGAATTGAAAATAATAAAATGCCAAAATGTATAAAAAATACAATTTTCCACGAAGTTTCTAAGAAGGAAGGGTTGAGTAGACTAAAGAAAGGGAGGTAGGTTTTGAAGGCGGTGCACAGTGAGTTGGGTACATGGATAAACGGATGGAATGGGCATGGAGACAGACAGAGGAGAGAAGGCGCTCAGTGCCGTGAGGACACGTGAATGAAGCAGCGTGTCAGCAGTGACACACAGGCTGTGAAAAGGCTGCAGCAGAGATGAGCTCCTGAAAAGAGGAGGCCTTCAGACTGGAGAGTTAGCCAGACTCAAGTTGTAGCAGAAGAGAAACCTGGGGCTTTAAGTATCAGGCAGATTACAAATGGCTATAAAAAGGCAGGAGCAGATCTCTACATGCTGCTGTGGAATGATCTCTAGGATCTATTGATAGTTGAAGAAAGTAAAGTACCGAAGAGTGTGTATAGTCCGCTATCTTTCTTAGTGTTGAGAAGTGGGGGAGATAATATACATTTGTGTGTGTGTGTGTGTGTGTGTGTGTGTGTTTGTACAGATTTGCTTTTATCTCCAAAAGAAATAAACAAATAAAGGTGGTTACCTACAGGGAAAGGGAAAGAATGAGGGGAGGGACTAGAGATAAAAGCTAGAAGCTCTCTAAATGTGCTATTTTCACAACTTAATTTTGGAAACATTTTACATAATTAAAAAGCAAACAAAACCCAATGGAATTTGTAAAAATAGAAAACAAATGGGGAAAAAAATGAACCTAATTAGTTAGTTGAAGTTGGTGGCATAACCAAATAGAGAAAATTATTTTAAGTGCTTTTACAATACTATATTTTCATGGTACACCCATAGTGGTATCCTAAGAACAAAAAGAACCATAAGAAATCTCAGGCTACATTCAAGTGGGTCTGTCATGAGTGATAATGTTGGTCATCGTATTATGAAAATATGACCTATATGTAGATGCAGAAAGATAAAGCAAATCAGTAACTATGCTACTGTCAGCAGGAATCAAGATTATCAACATTAATACAAAGAACTGCAAGTATGAAATCCAAGAAAGAGTGAAGCATCAGTATGAGCTCATCATTTATTTATTTTTCTAAAAAGATACATATTTCCTAACTTTGTCCACTAAAAAGGCTGACAAGAAATGATAACCCAATAGAAATGAATGTACCTAGTTCCTGGACGTACCGTCTCTAAGTACTATTATCTCATTAAAAGAAAACAGGAGCTCCCTGGAGAAAAAGTTTAGTTCCAGGTTGGGAAATAAATATACAGGATGACCCTGGGACATTCTTCTGTTCCAGAAAGCAAGGAAGTTAATCACATTAACATGTTAAAAATTAAAAAGGCCACGTTAAAAGAACACAACAATTTGAACCCACACAGGTGTTAATTTGAATATCAAACAGAACAATAACTACAAGGTTGAACTATTTATAAAATTTATAAAAAATACCTGAGCTCATAATGACACCTCAGAAACAAAAACAAATACAAAAACTGGAGGTTGCTAGGGCACCAATTCAGTATTCTAAACACTAATAAGTAGGCATTTATCTTGCCTTTCCTACACAGACTATAATTTAGAGTACCAAACAGTTGATAAGGGAATATTCTTCCCTATAGATGAATCACAGCTGATAGATGCTGGTGGAATGAGAAACTTAGAGAATTTCCTATTTGCAACTTCTAATGACAAAGTGGATTTTGGCAACTATCAAAGGCATCTAAAACGATTAGGTTAAAGACTGACAATGAACTTTGTAATGGATGGATCAGGCTGATACCATCTTGAAAAGCACGGCAAACAGACATTCTCTGCCTCCAGCTATGATGTAATGGGAAATGTGAAGCACTCCTAGTATTCTTTAAAAAAAAAACCCAACCCCAAAACACCAAAACAAATATGAAACCAAGAACTGGAATCCAGCCAAGCCTCTAGATACAGAGCCATAAGGATACAATCAATCAAATCCAGAATGTGGGAAAGTCTACAGAATAAATGACCTAGTTTCATCAACAAACACATGACGTTTAAAAAATGGTCTGGGAGGGTAATTACCAAGGATTAAAAATATTTAGCACATACCAAACAAATGCAATGTGTGGGCCTTGTTTGGATTCAGAGTCAAGAAAACCATTAAAAAAATATAAGACGTGGGAAATTTTAAACACTGACTGGGTATTAGATGACAATAAGGAATTATAGTTAATATTATTGAGTGTGATAAGTTTTTCTAAAAAAGAGCTTATTGGTCAGAGATACATACCGAAGTATTTACAGGTAAAATGATTTGATACCTGACATTTGTTTCAAAAGTATACAAAGAAAAATCAAATCTGGGTAATGGTCACGTGGGGTTCTTTTTT
This sequence comes from Rhinolophus ferrumequinum, assembly GCF_004115265.2. NCBI lineage: Eukaryota > Metazoa > Chordata > Mammalia > Chiroptera > Rhinolophidae > Rhinolophus > Rhinolophus ferrumequinum. Next base: position 22,460,258 of record NC_046310.1, on the reverse strand, counting down.
GATTTCTCCCAACTTGAAAGTATGTTTGAAAGTTTCCATACTAAACATAAAACATCAGGTACAGAAATTTGTTCTTGAGGTGGAGAGGAGGTTATTGTAGTGATCCAAGCATAAGGGGTAGCAGTCTGAACAAGGATGGGTGGGTAAATCACACAGATAGACCGATTAAATAAATGCCTGGCCCCGGTGATAAAATGAATTCAAGAGAGAAGAAGGAGTCAACCACAGTTGCAGTGTTTCAGGCAGTAATCGATAAAGACACCACTGAAAGAAATGGAGGAGCAGAGAAGGGAAGCTGGTGTGGGGAAAAGAGGACTGTTACACCAGGGTTGGATTTTGATGGATGGCACCTTTGCTGGCTGTGAAGGAATGAAAGACCACTTCAAATTCTCCATCAAAGGACCATGGGGCTGGTTGTGCTTCTGCCTCAGCAAAGGAAAGACAATGCCTCTCATGTACGTGAGACGTGTTGATAATGGAAAGAGTACCTAGAAGTGTCACTTCAAAACTGTAACCTTTTGCTTCAGCTTCAGCAAAAGGTTACAGTTTTGAAGTGACACTTACTTTTTAGATATCTATTACATTATTAAATGTTATTTTCTAAAAAAAAAAAACCCACAAAAAAACTGTAACCTTTTGGTTCCTACTATGAAATGAAACATCTGGGTTTTCCAAGTATTAAAAGGGATACCTGTTTTTTCTTATATGTCATTTATTACTTTATTTATAGGGATATAATTTACATGAAATAAAGCATACAGATATTAAGGGTTTGTTTCTATGAGTTTCGACAACTGCATACACCCATGTAACCACTGCCCAAAATAAGATACAGTACATTTTTATCACCCCAGAAAGTTTCCTAATGCCCCTTTTCAATGTCCCTTCTCACTGCCTCCTCCTCAGAGACAACTACTGTCCTAAATTCTATCACCATATCTTAATTCTGCCTGTCCTTGGGCTTTATGAATGTGCACTCTTTTGTGTTTGGCTATCCCTTTTGCCAACACAATGTTTTTGAGCCTCATCCATCACGGTGGGTGTATCAGTAGTCTGTTCCCTTTTATTGCTGTATAATATTCTATTGTATAAATATATCACAATTTGTTTATACATTCTTCTGTTGACAGACATTTGGGCTATTTCCAGTTTTTGGGCTATTAGTAGAAAGGCTGCCATGAATATTTTGCACAAATCTTTTTATGGACATATGTTTTAATTTCTCTTCAGTAAATACCTAAAAATGGAATTTTAGGGTCCCAGGTTAAGTGTGTATTTAACTGTAAAAGAAACTGCTAAATAGCTCTCTAACATGGTTGTACTATTTAAACTTTCCATCTAGCACTCTTGAAGTGATGGGACTTATAGACTCCAAAATTCTTTTAAGTATTTTGATTTTTATCATTCCAAATGATCAATAAATGTTTTCCTATTTTAATTTATTGTAAATATTTTTTAATACGTCACATGTACTATTATTTGAGCTATTCAGTACAGATGCTTCATGGATAATACAGTGCTTTAAAAAAGTCTCCAAACAGTTCTTAAAGAAAACACTTCAAGATTTAGTAACAAACTACAATGGATCTTGTAAGAACTTATATACAGAACTTTTTTAAGCACTGGAAACGGAATGGAAAATAAACAGAGGTCAAATTGAGTCTGGTGTAGAGCATCTGAAGAAAGACCTCAGGTGATATTTGGTAAGAAAACTATATTTATGATGTTTAGCATGAAAATACAATTTAATTTCAGTTCTTGTTTTCTACAATCTTGTTTTCTACAAATTTGTACACCAATAGTTTTCACTTATGAAATACTGAGATACTTACTTGCAGATTTGGGCTAAGACAGTCTCGTAGTATTTCCTGATGATTTGGTTCACGAACTATTTCAAAAATTTGCTTTCTTTCTCGTGAAGGGTGGACTGGTGACAAAATATGCACCAGCAGTCTCCCAAGTTGCATCCGGAAGGTTTCCTTACACGACCATAAGATCTTAGTCCACTGCTGCTTGGAACCACTCGTTTTACTTGAACCCTTAAACCAAAACAGAAAGGAATTAGAATCAGAAGGAATTAGGATCGTAAGCAATACACTAACCTCAACACAGCCCTGAAGAGGATCATACAACATGTTTTATTCTAGATTTTTAATAACAGTCTCAATTATAGATATACATAGTCATACGAAGGGTGTTTAAAAGAGATGGATATACACCAATGTTTACAGCAGCATTGTTCAAAACAGCCAAAATGTGGAAACAATCCAGATGTGCACTGCTGGACAAATGGATAAATAAAATGTGGTCCACACATAGAAGGGGATATTATTCAACCTTAAGAAGGAACTTGAAAACATAATGCTAAATGAAATAAGCCACACACAAAAGGACAAATACTGTATGAAATACTGTATTATAATAACACATGAAATATCTAGAAAGTCAAATTCATGGAGACAGGAAGTATAATAGTAGTTATCAGAGGATAGAGGAGGGGGTCATAGGGGTTACTGTTTAAGGGGCAGAGCTTCAGTTTGGGAAGATGAAAAAGTTGTGGAGACAGATGGTGGTGATGGTTGTACAACAGTGTGAATGTACTTAACACCACTGAATTGTACCCTTACAAATGGTTAAAACAGTACATTTTATGTTATTCACCATAATTAAGTCCTAAACCACTTAAAAAATTACCTAGGGCCACATGCAAAAGAATGAAAGTAGACTGCTATCTGTCACCATATACCAAAATTAACTCAAAATGGATCAAAGCCCTAAACGTAAGATCTGAAATAATAAATTGCACAGAAGAAAGCATATGTACTAAACTTACAGACCTTGGGTTCAGAGAGCATTTTGTGAATTTGACCTCAAACGCAAGGAAAGTAAAAGCAAAAATAAATGAATGGGACTATATCAAACTAAAAAGCTTCTGCACAGCAAAAGAAACCATCAACAAATCAAAGAGGCAACCAACTGAATGGGAGAAGATATTTGCAAACAACACCTTCGATAAGGGGCTAATATCCACTCAACAAGAGAACAATCCAATTAAAAAATGGGCAGAGGACCTGAACAGACACTTCTCCTAAGAAGACATGCAAATAGCCAACAGATACAAGAAAAAATGCTCAATTTCACTAGCTATTAGGGAAATGCAAACCAAAACCACAATGAGACCAATTCACACCTGTTGGAATGGCTATTATCAACAAGGTAAGTAATAACAAGTGTTGGAGAGGTTGTGGAGAAAAAAAAACCCCTCATACACTGCTGGTGGGAATGTAAACTGGTACAGCCACTATGGAAAACAGTATGGAGATTTCTCAAAAAATTAAGAATAGAATTACCGAATGACCCAAGTAATCTCTCTTCTGTGTATCTACCCAAAAAATCTGAAAACATTTATCCATGAAGATATATGTATCCTTGTGTTCACTGAAGCATAATTCACAGTGGCCAAGACATGGAAACAATCAAAATGTCCTTCAATAGATGATTGCATAAAAAAAGATGTAGTACATATATACAATGGAGTACTACTCGGCCATAAGAAAAGATGAAATACTTTCATTTGTGACAATAGGGATGGATCTTGAGATTATCATGCTAAGCAAAATAAATCAGACAGAAAAAGTTGAGAACCATATGAACTTCACTCATATGTCGGATATAAAACTGAAAGTAACAAATGTGCAAAACAAACAAATAAAAACTAATAGACGCAGGCAACAATTTAGTGGTTACTAGAGGATAAGGGGGGAGGGGGAGTGGTAGAAGAGGGCAAAGGGGGTCAAAGACATGGTGATGGAAGGAGAACTGACTCTGGGTGGTGAGCACACGATATATACATGATATATTATAGAATTGTACACTTGAAACCAATATAATTTTACTAACCAATGTCACCCCAATAAAATTAATAAAGATCAAAAAAATTACCTAGAGCTTGGAAATTTTAAACTCAAAAAAAAAAAAAAAGAACCATCAAAGAACAATGGTAGATAAGCCCACACTGTTTTGCAATATAAAAAAGATTCAGCTCTTCCCGCCATCTTTCCGTGCACCATAGTGGAACACGTGAATGTCCTGGCTGATGCTCTCAAGAGCATAAATAATGCCGAAAAGAGAGGCAAACTCCAGGTTCTTATCACGCTGTGCTCCACGGTCATCGTCCACTTTCTAACCATGATGCTGAAGCATGGTTACATGGGCGAATTTGAAATCATTGATGATCACAGAGCTGGGAAATTGTTGTGAACCTCATGGGCAGGTTAAAGAAGTGTACAGTGATAAGGCCCAGATTTGATGCACAAATCAGAGATGTAGAAAAATGGCAGAACATCCTGCTCTTGTCCCGCCAGTTTGGTTTCACTGCACTGACAACCTCAGTGGGCATCATGGACCACGAAGAAGCAAGACGAAAACACACACAGGAGGGAAAACCTGGGATTCTTTTTCTAGGGATGTAATACATATGTGTAAATGAAATGCCTCAATGGAAAAAAAAAGAGAAAGTATTCATAATAAAGACTTGTATTAGTACTAAAATATGAGTATAATCGTCACAAAGTAAAAACTGCATACAAACTGACCACCATTATTCCCTAACAAATAACCAAATGAGCCCTTTCAACTGGGTCCCACTAAGGCTAACCCAGTGCTGATCAAATCTCCTGTATCTGATTTAAAACTGGCTTCAGCACATTTCAGAGTTTATTCTGAGTTTTGGAAACGGCTCTCCAATTACTCCTAGTCCTAAGGGCCCCGCGTGAATGATTCAGTTCTAAGTGGAACCTGCAGACACCAACATCTAGTTTAGATTTAGAGACTGGCAGAGTCATGATTGATGAGTTCTGCGAGAATAGGTTGGCCTTTGGTATCTGTGGAGTGTGCTGACTGACTTGTCCCCTATGGTTGACACTGAGCGACCCACGGAAACCCAAGTGAGCCGGTGATAAATGAAGCCTGACACTTGTCAGGACCCTCTATATATAATTCTCTATATAATTTTGAAGGTGTTAGATACGTTTAAACCCAGATCTAAGCTTCATAATAATTCATAATAATAACTCAAGAGTAAGTAGCTACAAATAAAGTACTTTAAAAATAGGTTATGAATTTAAACTATCATAGAACTCACTAAAGCCTGACTCTTTTCTGATGCTGCTCTTACTTAAAGTACAATATTAGAAAATGGTTTTCAGATTACAGACTTAAAAACCAGTGCTGCACAAAGTGAGTCCTTTTGAAGAGGGTAAATCAAGCAATATATATTTCTCCATTATTAAAATTCAAGTTATCTGAGTTTCAGAAAACCTTGTGAGAGTAGAAATATGATTTTGAAAACATAATACAGACAAATGAAACCTGTACTCCTTTTGTATGAATGAACATTCTCCATTTAATAAACTTACTTACAATAGATACTTTGAATCCTTCTACTAGATACGTGAATATTTCTTTCTGAAATGGATTGAAAACGGAAGGCTGTTCATGATGAATGTTTTCTTCAGAAATTTCAGTCTGGGAAACTGAGGTCTTGCTTTGAGTGGCATTTTCTGGAGTACTCAAAATGTCAATAATGTCTGGATTAAAGACTGAATTACAAAAAAGATAAAAAATTAGTCAAATCACCGATACCTAGTCATTGCAAATGTAATGATGCTGCTAAAAATATTCCATGCAATTACTATTTCAGTTGTCACAATACAAATGTATTAGATGTCGAATACACTAGAGAAAGTGAATGCACCTACAACAATGAAGAAATTTAAACACACATAAGTCATGCAATTCTAAATTAAGGATTTCTTTTACTAATGAAGAAGAATTAAAGTGCAAAATTGTTAAAGCCATGAGGTTCTGGTGCAAGTCGGACATGAAGACCACGTGATGCTTACACTGGTCAGATATGCGGAGCTGTTTCACTGCATACACTATTCCATTAAAGCTGTGTATGTGATAAAAATGGTTCCATTTCAGAGTTTAGCCTGGGGCCAGTTGCCCCAAATATGAATTAGAAAAGTTGTTTTTTGTTTTTTTTTTTTTAAATCTTGGGTATATTATGTTTTCCTAGTGATCAACAATTACTGTTTTCTTTTTCTTGCCTTCTTGGGGTTATTGGAACATTTTTAAAAATTCCATTTTAACTTATCAGTAGTGCTTTTGAGTGTTTGTTTGCATAGCCGTTTAGTGGTTGCTCTAACCAGAACATTTTATGTATAAATATATAAACCATTAACCACTATAGAACTGCAAATTGAAACCACAATGTGGTATCACTACACGTCTATCAGAACGGCTAAAATTAAGAATAGCAACAACTCCAAATACTAGTAAAGATGTGAAAAAACCTGGATCTCTCATGCATTGCTGGTAGGAATGTAAAGTTATGCATTTACTCTGGAAAAGTTGGACAGTTTCTTAACAAGAACAAAACACACACTACCACACAACTCAACAATTACACTCCTGGGCATTTATCCCAGGAAAATTAAGACTTATGTTCACACAGAAACCTTCATGTAAGTGTTATAGCAGCTTTCCTTATAAGAGCCAAAAACTGGAAACAACCCAGATGGTCTTTCAACAGGTGAGTCTGGTACATCCATACTATGGAACACTACTCAGCAAAAACAAAAAAATGCAACAACCAGGAAGGCTTTCCAGAAAATTATTCTGAGTGAAAAAAGCCAAGCTACATTCTTTATAATTCCATTTATGTAACATTCTTGAAATGATGAAAATGGAAATGGAGAACAGATTTTGGAGGTTGCCCGAGACTAAGGAAGGGGTGGGGGATAGGAAGAAAGTGGTTATAACTATAAAAAGGCAACATAAGGGATTCCTATGGATGGAAATGTTCTGTTTCTTGACTGTATCAATTTCAATATCCTGATGTGATGTTGGTAGTTTTTCAGGATCCTGTACACTGGGTACAGGGTCCATTGGGGTACACTGGGTACAAGGTACATGAGATCTCTCTGTAATATTTCTCAAAAACTACATGTGAATCTATGATTATAGTAGTTCCTCCTTATTCGTGGTTTCACTTTCCATGGTTCCAGTTAACCACAACCACTGAGGTCCAAAAATATTAAATGGAAAATTCCAGAAATAAACAATTCATAAGTTTTAAATTGCACACCATTCCAAGTAGCGTGATGATATCTCCCGCAGTCCCGCCCGGGACGTGAATGTCCAGCGTCTCCCACTGTATAAACTCCCCACCCATGAGTCACTTAGTAACCATCCTGGTTATCAGTTCAAGTGTCTGGGTATCACAGTGCTTATGTTCAAGTCCCCCTTATTTTATTAATAGTGGCCCCAAAGCTCAAGAGTAGTGATGTTTGCAATTCAGATATGCCAAACAGAAGCTGTGAAGTGCTTCCTTTATGTGAAAAGGTATATATGTATAGGAAAAAACATAGTGTTTATAAGGTTTGTACCATCTGCGGTTACAGGCATCCATGGGGGTCTTGGAATGTATCCCCTGTGGAGAAGGGGGGGAAGACAAAACCTCAAAGAGAAGGTAAAAGAATAAATAGATTGCCTGTATTCTCAATCTAGGCCAGCATGTAACACATTGAAGAATGGACTTTTATTCAAGACTATTAGCTCCAAATAAGAAAAATTTTTTAATAGCATGGATGTTAAGAATGAAAAAGTAATGCTGTTTAAAAATATGAAACCTATTCAGTTCCCTCTTCAATTATTTTCCTTTTAATTCAATATCTGAGCAAGCACATATTCTCTCATCCTACCTTGATAAACAACCCTGTTAACTGCTAAGATGGTGAGCCTTTGCAGCCTCTGGGCAAGTTCCGTTTCAGTCGCCTGCACAGGGTTCTGGCTCACTCTCCGTTGCATCATCATATGAAGTTCATCGCTCGCCACAGAACGCATTTTCATCAGAAGAGAATCAGTTTCAGAAAGGGGAAATTTTCGAGGACCTTCAAATATATAAATCAAAACATCAAATGCCAGAGTTACAAGGATAAGAAAACTATTTTTTGCTGTAACCTTTTGATTATCAGACCATGAAAAGAACCTTATTTAATACAAAGTTAATTCATACAAAGGAAAGAGAGTGATTAAGAGAAAGTGATGTTTCTCCCTCTGTAAAGAAGTGCAACAGTACTTCTGATTTCAAAATCCTAAATAAGAATGCTGGAGCCAGTGACAGCCTAGTAGGGTGGCTATCATTCGCAAAATTTGCATCTCCTGAAAAATTCAATGAATTAGAAGCTTATATGTAAGTACTTCAGAATGCTTTGACAAAATATTTTGAAATACTGTTTCACTTCCTTGTATTCCAAAATAATTAATAGATTTTTAAAGCACATTGTGTTTTAGTAAGAACATGATTATTTCTGGATAATTACCATTGTTGAATTTTATAAAGTAGTTTTGAAAAGTGAAGATAGTGACATAGTAGAAATTAAATCATTTGCATCACTTAGGATTCAATCCTACAAGAGAATTTCATGAGAAATGTTTCCTGATTGAACAGGTAGGATCAGGGTTCCTGCACCATTACTGCACCTGCTCCGAGAGGTACCACACAGGTAGCGGATCCAGGAGAACACGGGGGTAATGAGTCTTGATTTAGTGGACTGAAGGAGAAGGGCATCGGAAGTTGACCATAGGAACGAAAATGGCGTCTTGGCAGGTAAGGAACAGTGGGACCCTTCATTGGAATTGAACCTTTGTTTTAAATTATGAAAACATGTATCAATTTCCATAAACAGCCTCTATACACATTACTTACACGTACTAAAATATGATAGGCTTTAATGACTCGTCCTGCAAGATATTTAAATATTTTAATAGCATTTTAGACTGCCCAATATTTTAAGTATCAGTATTTTTAATTAGTGAATACATTTTGGTGGGTATGGTCACCTTTGAGACAAAACGAAGCAAATAAAAAGAAAAAACTTCATATCCGGGATATAGTCAAGAATAATACTGTCAGACTACGTCCTTAGTTTAAGCAGATTCTTCCGAGCATCTCCCTCTCTGACAGCTTTCCTCTGTATCAGCAGCTGACAGTCACAATTCAAAGGCACAGCCGTGTACTGACGAAGGAAATAGTGGTTTGCAGTGCTGCATACTGGGGAAACTGGGGGTATTTCAGCTCTCACGCTCTGATGTCACACTGCACTGGTGCGACCTCGAGTATACTCCTTTCTAAGCCGCAGTTTCCTCATATGTAAGATGTGGATTAGAAAGTAAAATAGAGCCAACCCTACAGGTCGGTATTTGTCACCATCTGACACTATATTAAATACATGTGTTTACTGACCAATAGGCTTATTGACCAGTTTATCCAGGACAATATAAGTTCCATGAGAGCAGATAAAATGATAACATGGCTGACGCTCAGTCAATATGGTTGATGGCTGGGAGAATGGATAAAGAGGTTGTTCTGTGGGCTAAATAAAATAATGAACATAAAACATAATGCCTCTCTCATATAAAGAATCAAAAGTTGTTAGTAGTTTATATTGTTATTAATGGTTGAAATATAAAGGAAATTCATGTGTATGTGAATTATAATACTAATACAACATTTATTATTTATTTACTACAGTTTAAATGTATATGTAGCATTTTATATAATACCCAAATGCTACTTCTACCTTCATGCAACAAGGTGATGTGTAAAGGTTTTCGTATTCATAAGCAGTCAAAAAAATACATATAAAAGAATGTACATTGCTACCCTGTTTATAATAGCAAAAACAAAAAAGTAAAAAAAATATACCTTTGTTTATTGATAAAGATAACAAAAGATGATCACGGCAAATCAATATAATAGATTATTATGCATTCATTAAACATAAAGGATATTTACAGTAAATGGAACGATGTCTATAATATTGATTGAAAACAGAAACCAGTTTACAAACAGAAGCTACAGTATCATACCATTTAGGTAAAATTCTTTCTCTTATAAATCTCTACCAAAAAGGAGACAGAGGCTAAGAAATCGGTGCTTTGTTCACTGGGTAGTAGAGACCCATCGGGGCTGTTGAGCAGAAGAGTGGTACACGAGCCAGGCAGTAAGAAGATTAATCTGGCAATAAATAGTATCTAACTCCGCTAACAGGACTGGACGCCCAATAATGACGAAAGCGCTGCTGAAGAAACGGGGGTTCCCAGAGGAAATCTGTCTGCTCCAAGAACATGGTGTGGCCCCAAGAGAAGCTGCAGGTGCTGGCTGTCCCCACACCTCCTGCTGGAGGTGCTTCCAGCAGGGGGCGGCAGTGGGGCTGAAGGTGGCACCTGATGGTTGGAAGAATGAGCAGTTTTCAATTAATGCTAACTAAGTCTATTTAGGAAAAAGCCACCCCACACTAATGAGAAGAGCTTGTTTTAAATCTCTGAAGGGACAGTTCATCATCTAAATGATGGAACTAGGAACAGAAATCCCTTAGTCACTTCCATATTAAGAACAAATAGACCCAGAAGCAGAGCGGCTTCTTGCTTTGGATCTTTCGTATCCATAGGGGACAAAGCCAATATACTTTTCACTAACAGTGAAGAAACAAGACGCGTCATTCCCAAATACATAAGTAAAACAGATGGAAGGAATTACAAAGCAATACAAAGAGGCATTTTGTAAACTGTGCGCACAAAGACAGAACTTAAATAAAGCAGTATTTAGAACAGGGCGAATTCTTGGGAGAGACCTAGAGAGATGGGCCCTAGAGATAGGACAGACCGGGTTTGAGTAGATGCAGGTGGTGCCGGACACAAAAGGAAGAGTGTAGGTGTCCTTGGTCCAGCAGCCTCTAATTCTAGGTCTCAGAGGATCTGTAAAATGAGGAGGCCGGACTGCAGGACTTTTAAGGTCTTTTATCAAGTGCAAGATTTGTGGGATTCTACAAACGGTTTACAGCAATGGCATTGACTTAAGAGCGAAAAGGAAACCACAGGGGTCAGAAAAACAGGAGAATGGTGTAGAGAAAGGACTAAATGTCCATTATCCACTTTAAGATGACTCAGACAAATAAACTTGCAGCCAAGCAGGGTTCTGAGGCTCTAGGTGATAAAAATGCTAGTTAGTATCTGAAGAGAGTGTGGACGGCCTGTTAGACACCACAGAGCTCAGAAAACAGCAGAGGGGCTCCTGTGTGGCCCAGGCACAGACTGACGTAGAGACGACCAGGGACCTGGGGATAGAGGCAGAGAAGAAATGGACGTGAGAGTGAGTGATATCAACAAGAAAGAAAGTGGGAAAGGCGTACATTCTCATATAGCTGAGGGTGACTGCCATCTAAACGGTCACGAACCATGTCAGGAATCCTGCAGAGGAAAGGTGCCCAGACTGGCACGTGGGAAGCAGAGCAGTGCTGCCAGGCTTGGTACAAGATGGAGTTCTACCTGAACAAAAGGGGGTGACGGGGAAAGCAGCTCAAGGGGAGAGACTGTGTTCAGATGCCAAATGAAGGAAGACTGGAGAGGGGCAATGTGGGTGTTTTAGAAGTTTTATTTACATAAGCTTTTATTTAGCACAATCTAAATACGACTGCCAAACAATGTATATTTAATAGCTTTTCTCTACAGATGAGTTTTTCACATGGTTTTCAAATTCGGCATAGCACTAAATACAATGAAGTAGTTTAACATAAGTAACAGACAGATTTGGATTTAAAAGCCCTTAAGGCTGTGTCGGTGATTAAACGTCAAACAATTTAGCAAACACTCTGTTTGGAGATACGTGTGTGTACATATATACCCACTATACATATATACATGTATATGTATATGTGTCTGTGTACCTTAGATACATATAGGAGGGTGTATTATGCTATCTTTCAGCATCATGCGTGTAAAGTATAAAGGGTATAGCAGATTTTGTAGAAAAAATAAGGAAGTCTAACAGTATTAATACTTACTATTTGATGCTATGTACTAATTCATAGCAAGCCCTGATATAGTGTGTGTTCTAACCACATCTGCGCCACCACTGTCCCCTACCTTGACTATGGCAATAGCCTCCTGCCTGACACCCCTTCTGCCCCCATCTTTTGTACTCACCTCTAATCCACTCTCCACACAGGAGCCACAGTGGTCTATAGAAAATGAACATCTGACAATGTCATGCCACCTACTTAAGCACCTTTGATGAGGTCCCATCAGGATGAAGTCTAAACTCCTAACATAGCCTCTATGGTCACATGCAAACAGGCCCATACCACAGGTGCAGCCTCACACGTCGCTCTCCCCCAGTGCTACACTCCAGCCAACAGCTTCTTCCAGCTCCCTGAGCAAGACTTGCTTTCTCCGGCCGGAACTCTCGCGGAAGCCGTTCCTTCTGCCTGTAACACCGTCCTCTGACATTGTTCACTCCTTTCCATCCTTTGGGGCCATATTGAAATCTCACCTCCTCAGAGACTTCCCTACCTCTTGATGTAAATTGGGTTGCCCTGTCAGAGTCTTGATTCCCAACTTCTACATTCCTCTACTATTTTATAATCTCTGCAAGGGCAGATTCTGCCTCTGTTTCTTTAAATCACTGTATCTTCAACATTTAACACACTGCTTAGCACATGGCGGGTGCTCAAGAGATAATTAAATAAGAACAGCACTGAAAAGAAAGCAGTAGAGTAGTTTCTTCTGGGAGGAAAAATTTCTCAAATTTTATAGCTTAACTTTTAAAATCATACTTTAAAAACGTGAATAGCACCAGAAAATATGAAAGCCAAGCTACCTTCAATTTGTAGTTATTAAAATATTATTTCAATACTCACCAGCAATGCTCTTCCGCTTTTGAAATACTGTCTGATGGGGAGCAGAAGGTAACTGGAATGAATTTGTAAGGTTTTCGGAGTCATGATTTGCGGTGGTCCTTATAAATTCCATAGCAGCCTGGAGAACTCTGAACTGTAGTGCAACAGCCATATCTAAAAACAGCAGATACTAGAGTGTTTTCAAACTATGTGGCTGTCAATGTTTTTATTGAATTATGTTTATATTCATGCAATATCTAAATTGTCATAAGTTAAAACTTGCTAATCAGCATGGTTCTTGATGGTAAATATTTTTTTAGTATATGTGCTGCCCAAGCGAGCACAACAAACATTTTTTAAACTGTTTTTACAAGCAATTTTAAAGCAAATTTCTAAATGGTCGCTATAAAAAATTTAATGGAAAAATACCAGTCCACAAATGTATTTCATTTTATATAATTGTTTTAAAGAACAAGTTTTTAATATATAAGGCAAAAGGTTAACCAGAAATTCTCACATTTTTCTGTTTCATAGTCACATTAATATTTGCCATTAAAGAAAACTAAAGGGCATTATTATTCAACATAAGCCTTTCAATTCTATTTGGTATGAGAGATCAGCAGCTTCTTTGAATAATATGTTGCCAGCTACTAATTACATACAGGCATCACTTTTTTTTCTTTTTGCCATTTAAGGAGGCTTCTTTTAAAAGCTGATAGATATCATCACAAAATTAAGTATAAACTTTCAGTAAAATAGTCTCCAAGAAGAAAGAGATTAGGTTCAAATAACATTTTTGACTACTACACAACTCCCCCCAAACTCCATAAAAATTCAATCTTACTTTGTGTCCTCTGGTTTTTGCTATTTTGAAGATATCCAAGCAGTACAATGAGGTCTTCAATGACTCTAAAATATTGTATGCCTGAGGAGCTGCAGGCATGAATTGTAACTGCTATGAAAAGTTGCTGTATATCACAAGCAAGCAATTTGTATTCATTCAAAGGAATGCTAAAGAAAAAGAACAAGTGATTTAAGGCAAAGAGAACGGGTTTAATCCCTGTTCTACCAGCAGTCATTCATGCATGCATGCATTCATTCAACATTTATTCATGCTTACTCTATGGCAAGTAATATGAAATGCACGCTAGAAATAGAAATAGGAAGGCATGCTTTGACTCCTGTCGAACAGTTTGTCTTGCAGAGGAGCAGACAAGTAAAGAGATAACTACAAACAGTAAATGGTACAAAGTGTAACATCAGGGGTTAACACAAGATACTGTGGGAAATCATAGGCAGGCTGCTAACCCACACTAACGGTGGAGATTTTGTAGGTATGAGCAGAACATTCTGAGAAGGCTTTGCAGAGAAGATGAATTTAAATCAATTAATTAACCTCTCTGAATCTCACTTATACAAATTATAGTTATTTTAAGGACTCAAAGAAATAATAGATTTGAATACATACTAATCACTTATAAATACCTAATACATATGAATTAATTACTTCTGTCCCTCAATTTTTAACCTTGATAATCTACCTCAGTGTGTGATATTAAGCATAAATACTAATCTCCATTTACTTTTTCCAAATCAAACAAGAGTTAGAAATGGCAATTGTTTGGGTCAATTAATAGAGTCTCATATTAGGGACATTCACTAGGTACAATTTATTTATAAAAACAACAAACTACTTCTAGAAGACGCCTGCAGGCACTCTTCCCAAGTTCTACCAACTTAATGTATTGTAATGTAATCAAGACTAAGTGTTTTAGGAAATACAGTACTTTGTATTTCTTTGTATTTCTCATATGTCCAGCATACAGAACTGAACTGAGCTGAGTGCAAGGAGTCTCTCTTGTACTCACAGAACCTCTTTGGCCTAAGTATCGCCAAGGATATGCTCTATCTTCTCTGCAAGATAGTATTTAATGCTTGACCATGCCATAAGATGGTGCTTCTGGAGAATTATATTTTAACATTATGCTAATAAAAATGTTACACTGTACATCATAAACGCAAACACCAAAGACACAAAATTCAAATAAAAATGTAATCTCTTATTTTTTAAAGCTGTTATTCAATTTTGTGGTCAGCCATTTGCCGATGTACCTCAGCAATTAGAAATTAAGTTTTGGCAGTAGACAGTGCTGCAGTTTGCTAAAAGTAGGACAGCACAGTGAGTTCAAAGCATAGGCTTTTGAAGTAAGTGTTCAATCTCAGGTTATCTACTATTTACTAGCTGTGTGATCTTCACCAACTTACTATCTCTCATCCTCAATTTCCTATTCCTATAGAGATAATAATTTTTACAAGACTTTAGTGGAAGCTTGGTAAGTATATTTCAGGACCGCTAAACTTATTCAACTTGTCTTCAAGTTCTAAGTACCTATAAGTAGGTCATATAAATATCATCTCTGTTAACTAAACTTTGTTGAAAATGATGGAAAATATGCACCTCCAAATTTAATTTAATTAATTCAATCAGTTTTGTAAGAAAGAAGTTCTTTGAAAGTGTTATGAAAAATCAGATGCTTTACCTGATTACTAAAACCTATTACTAAAGTTTTCCCTTCCAAAGTATTTGTCAGATGCAGTTTTAAATAACAATTTAAAACTTACTTCTTTTCTAATCCGTTCAGGGCTGCTACTGTATTACATAACACGTAGAGGAGACCATTATCCAACAACACATCTGCTATCTTCGAACAAGAATTCAATATTTGGAGAAGAAGTAAAAGAGCATTATGCAAGAGCATGTTGTCATATAGAGAGTTCTCTATTAGTCCCAGAATAGGAATGACAGACCACTTCTGAAAAAGTCCCATGTTTTTCACATCTTCCAGATCAAGTCTATAATAAATAATACACAATTAAGAGCATGTTAGAATTACTTAACCAAGAAAATAAGGAAAACTGATTGCAATATGGCCGTTTTGTTTACCTGATTCTGAAGCTATAAAAAATAAACATGGGAGCAAAGAGTCTTAACTTTTTTAGATCACAGACCCCTGCAACAATAAGATAAAAGGTGTTGCTAGAAATCTGCCCCAAGGTAAATACACCAATATTCAAATGAAACATGTAAACAATTTCATGGCTTCAATTGACTCACTTTAATTTAATCTGTGGGCCCATTAGGGGTCTATAGAACCCCTGCTTTAAGGGTCTATATAACAGTGCACAGGAAAAAAAATTGAGAGTCAGTGAGCTAGTAAAGAGAGGGCTAACAAAAGGAATGAGTCTTGAGCTCTTGTCCCAATACTATTTGTCTCCGTGATGAAGGGAGACTGTTTAAGCATTTGGTACCTCATTTTCTCATCTGTCAGATATGGGTGGTAATATTTGCCCTACTTTTTCTCAAGGCTGTTGTGAGAATCAAAGGAGATAATGCAGAATTGCTGTGAAAGAGCCAAAAACTGTATGCAAATGACAAGTACTACTGTCATCACTGCAATTAATAAGTACATTCCTCAAGGTGTGAATAAGTAGGAGACACTAATAATAATAATAATAATAATAATAATAATAATAATAATAATAATGAGACACACATTTCTGTCTATCATAGGCAGAAATACCACTTTAACTTTCCTGTCAAACTTCTGGTTTGGGAGAAATTATTCTTTTGTTTTTGTGCTTGTTTGCTAACCCTTCATTCAGCATTATACCACGGTCAGAACTCAGTAATTAGCACACCTGGAATTCCAGGTGAGGGACTGGCTCTTCTCCCAGGTAGCCTGAAGGCTCTAAGGGAAGTGAGGGGCTTCTCCATGGGTCACTCATGGAATCTGATGCTGCGAGCACACGAGCCACCTTGCTGTTCAGTAATGTCCTTGTGTTAAAACTATCCGCCTAATCTTGATCACCTCTGTCTTTCATGAATGCAATTATTTACTTGTTTCTACTTTATAACTAGTGAATGAAATACAAAGGAAGGTGTTATATTAGAAAGAATATCATACGGGGAATAAAAAATTGATTCACCAGGAAAATGACTTTTAGCAAATTTTTTCTAAAAGTGACCAAATAATTTTAAAAGTCAGTTTAATAAACTTTACATTTAAGACAAAAGATCCCCAGTTACGGTGGAGGGAAGAACCCACTTACTCTTCGTCAAGGCCAATATGTCGACCAAAGAACATTTCTATGAAGCACTCTATCAGCTCCTGAGTTCCCCGATGAAGATACAACTGGTTGGCTAGCAAGGAAAAGCCACGATTCTTCAGGAATTTATCTTTTTGTTCCTTAGATGCTCTATTAAAATATGCATGTAACAGCTAAGGAAAAAAATTCAGACAATTTGGATAATGCATTAAAATTGTATATAATGTACACAAATCAGTGTATTATACTTGTATTTGTAAGGTATTGTTTAATATCATGTATATAGAACATAAGAAGCTAAAAAACATGCCACCTCCATAGCAAAACAAAATAAACTCTGTCTCTGACCACTGTGGAATGCTAAGGATGACCCTGTCTTGGAGACCTTCATACTTCTGTGACAGGGAAACTAGCTCTTTAGCTGAACACGGACACCCAGTGGCCTGGCAGCCTTAGTCCAGTGTAAGTATAATAGATGATTGTGCCTAATTCTGAAGGGGAGAAGTTGGTCAATACTGCAATACACTTTCTCAGCAAATGTGTGCACACTCATGTGCAGCTTAACAACGGGCACGTTCTGAGAAGTGAGTCGTTGGGCAATGGAGTCATTTGTGAACATCGTAGGGTCTTACACAAACTAGATGGCACAGCCTACTGCACACGTAGTCTGTAGAGTGTAACACCGTCATATATGTGGTGGTACATATGGTTGCATATTCGGTCAGTGACCAAAATATCATTATGTGGCATGTGTGTGTGAGAGAGAGAGAGTGAGAGTGAGAGAGAGACAGAGACAGAGACAGAGAGAGATCTCCTACACCTCTACCTCTATTTCTAGACTTCTTAACAGATTGTTTATCCTGAGCACAGGCCTAAATTTCCACCCTTCCCTAGCATCTTAAATGCAACATGTATAAAACCAAATTAATTATTTTTCCTTCCAGACTCACTTCTACCATGGTTCCAACCTCAGGGCAGTAGCGTCCTTCCCCTAGACTTCCAGGCTAATCTTTTCTCACCCTGCTCCCCACGTGTAAATATGGAGGTACCTCTCCTCCACTCCAGCGAATGTCTCTTCAATCTGTCCGTCCTCTAACTTCTACTTCCCTGGATCAGGAACTCATCATTTCTCCCCTGGACTACTGTGCTAGCCTGCTAAGAAAATTATTTCCCCTCTCTCTCCCCAGCAGTCACTCCCTCACAGTGGTGACAGACTGTTCTTCCCAAAACATACGTCTGTTTACTGCCTTACTTAAAAAGCTTTCTAAGTTTACAGCATAATACAAAATACACCTTTCGTGTGAATCCTTCCCTGCTTCCCTCATCAGAATTAATGGCTTCTCTTAGGCTCCCACTCTTCTTTATTAGCACTGCCATTGAAGCACTCATCACAGAAGCCTCACATTTTCCTTAGTCGGGTATACGACTCTCTCCCTCTAGTGAAGGAGACCATAAATTCCTTTGAATGTAGAGGCTTATAGTATTCCCCCTTATATCCCACATAGCAACTAGCCCACTGTTTTGCACATAGAATGGAAGCTCAGTAAATACTGGGTTGAACTGTAAGTGATTAAATAATATCCTACATCAATCAATTTATTGGTACCTATTATATACTAGACACGGATGCCTACCCTCTTGGAGCTTGTACTTCAGTGTGGGAGATGTTTTTTTAAAGTACACAAATAAAAAGACAATGACAAGACATAAGTAGGATGTTATGACAGAATAAATGAGGAACAGGCCCAGAGGAAGGTTACTTTGAAAGGTGATCAGGGAAGGTCTCTTGGAGAAAATGGCATCTGAGCTAAAACCTGAAGTGTAATAAACGTCTAAGATTTGATACTACACTGTAGGAAAGATCCCCAGGGAACTGCGTGTTCCTCATAATTGGTAGACTTAAAAAAACATATTGATATGAATCAACGTATGGAGGAAGGCTTAAGATTAGATGATAATACATATGAAAATATAAGTAAGAAGTAACAAATTATACCAGTTCATTATTCTTAAGCATAAAATAAAACTTAAGGTCTACTTCAACATACCTATATATTTAAATTATGAATTACACATCTATTTATTTTTCTGAATTAAAACAACACGTCTAGGATTTGCGCTTACTTTAATAACTCCTTGTTGTATAGCACGTGATGGGTGGTTAACAAGGACTAACAGCACATCGGCTTGAATCAGCTTGTCCATCACATCTTCAAGCATAACGTCGGGCAGGATGAGAAGAACTCCGCTTAAGAGCTCATATAATCCACAGCATATAGGTACCAGACAGTCTTCAGTTACACTAAAACAGACCGCAAAAGTCTTACTAACACCATATCAGGGAGAAAAGGACATGATGATTACCTTAAGAACTGTGGTGACTACAGTCACGTGCCGCTTAAGGACGGGCCATGTTCTGAGAAATGCATCGTTAGGCGATTTCGTCATTGTGTGAACATCATAGAGTGACCTACACAAACCTGGACAGTACAGCCTACTACACACCTAGGCAGTATGGTACACCACCATCCTATATGTGGTCAATCATGGACCAAAACATTGTTATGTGGTACACAACTGTAGTAACAATTTTAACATGTGAAACAGAAGTTCATAACGTTTAAAAAATGTTTCCTGATTTAACGGTGATTAACAAATTTGCCGTCCGTTTTTATCACCAGTATTTTCTAGGCATATGTCTACTAAACACTATTCTATTCTCCATGAAGTTCGATACTGTAGTTGCTAGCCACTTATGCTATTTAAACTATTTAAAATTAAATAAAAAATTCAGCTCCTCCATTGCACGAGCCATATTGCAAGTGCTCAATAGGCACAAGTGGCCAATGTCTACTGTATTGGACAGCACAGGTAAAGCATTTCCATCGTCACTGACAGCGCTACTTGAGATGCTTCTGGAAACAATAAATCTTTATAATTTCCCTGAACTGAAGAGTTTTTCTCTAATAACCATAAAGAATTAAATATACCACAAGATTTTTTTTCTTTGAGATCTATTTATGGTTTAGCCTTTGGTTAAATATGGAATTCAATATTATCAAGCATTAAAATAAAGAGAAAGGTATCTTTCTGTTTGTCATTAATACGAATGTAATATTGTACGAAGTTACATAATGAAGACATTTCTAGAAGTGTAGAGATTCTTCAAAGAATAGTAAAAATGTGGAAAGGGACATGCAAAAACAAGTGAGTACCTGTGAGCACCTGTAGTTTGGTTGTAGTTTGGCTCATAACCCAGAGGGAAGGCAAAACTTTCCCAAACCTCAGTGTTCCCATCAACAAGAGTTGGCCAATGGCCGAGGGCTGCAGACCCATTCTGTGAAGGAAAAGCCAGCCCTAGGCTTGCAATAGTGCTGTGGCTTCGCTGGAATGAGGCCAGTCCCTGCAGGTAATCAGGTCGGCGTGGGCAGGACTCATCCCCAGGGCTGTCATCGTCTGATCTGAGTTCTGCTCCCAACTCTTTATGATCTGCTTTGACCACCGGAAATTCCAATGTCCCTTTGGGGACACCATTGACAGAGGCTTGTCCTGAAAGGCCAGCTTCCATCTCACAAATGGCTTTTGCAGACTCACAGCTACTGATGAATGAATCCTCTGGGCCTTTTTTCAGTGTCTCGGAACTCCCCTGAGGATTCCATTTCTCTGGCTGGGGAGCAACACAACCCGAACTTCTGGTCAGTCTTTGTGGCTGCATTAGAAGAGAAGTAGAAAGTACTGGCAGGCTTTGAGAGCGCCGCAGGCTGGCAACCGTCCATGGGGGGATAACAGTGGAGGAACCATTTCCTGGTAAAAGTAGATAGAAAAGTATCACCTAAAAGTCTGTTAGGTGGGACCCCTTCTTTTCTGCACTGTCACAGCCATGGCAGTAACCCGTTCATCCAGCGAAATTAAAGAGCCCATACAGGTCAAGGTTCCTAGTAACTAATGCTTAAAATTCTTAAGTGCCAATAAAAAAAATGATTAAAAAAAAATTCTTAAGTGCCCAAACAATTTTTCTTTTAACTAATTTTTATTCAAATCTTCCAAAACTGTATGTCTTTTCCTGTCTCGCTAACAAAATACAATATTGACTGAATAACTCAAAATCATTAGGGTTGATGGTTCTACTGTAGTGAAATGAAGTGAATTGAGAAAAACTTAATTTACCTGCAGTCACTAGGATGCAGTTTGATATAATGAAAGAGTGTAGACTTTGCAGCCAGCTAGAACTGGGTTCGTGTGACAGTTCCGTTAGGTGGCCTTGGGCACACCAGTCAATTATATGAGTGTTAGTTTCTGCAAATGTCAAATGAGGGTTTGGAACACCGACTTTGAAGGTTGCTGTAAAGGTTAAGTGAGATCACATTTGTGATGAACCCAGCACAGTGCCTGGCAAAGAACAGGTGCTCGATTAAAGGCAGTAATAGTTGTGCTTGTTATAACTAGACTAAATGGCCCTAGGCCATTCTCTCGCTCCTCCATTTCTGCAGTCACTTCTTGCTGCTATTAATATTAGTGAGAAATGACAGTTTTTTTCTGTTGTTGCTACAGCTCTCATATGTGCAGCTTCTAATATTCTATGCAGGAGACCAGGAAAGTCACTCATTCTAAGTGCCTTAGACGGAAGTGAATGCTACTCAAGGAGTGCTCTGGGGACCACCGGGGTGGGCATCAGCGCCACCTGTGTGACTGTTAGAAATGCACATTCTCAGGCTCCACCCTAGATCTACTGAATCAGAATGGATGAGGGGGAACCCCGGGGGCTGCATTTTAACAAGCTCTCCAGCTGAATTTTTTGCATGTTAAAACTTGAGAAGCCCTGCTATAGAATAAATAGGCTCTGAATGAACTGCTGTAGGGCATCAAATTTATGGCAAAAAAATAACTCAGAAGTTTTTCCTCATTGTTTCTGGATTTGGGCAGGAAGGCTAAGGCTGCCAAGAGCTTCTGTTCAAAAGATTTAGAAAAAATGGGGGGAATGACTGTATTTGAAAATGTTTCAGAGTGATGCACAATGATTTTAAAAATTGACATTTCCTATAAAATTCCAAATAAAATAATTAATTTTAATAATAATAATTAAAACATAGCCATAAAATGTTATAATAAGAGGCCATAAACTGTGCTACAGAATAACTGAAACACTTTGGGGGAGAAACAAACTGGAGATCAATGCCTGTACATCTTGTCCTGTCTGTCCATATGGCTACCTTATCTGCACTATTTAATAATTTGTATTGGAGACAGTGACAAGATAAGGGACAGATAATAAAAGCAAAGCTTCAGTGTGGAAGAGGACAGCAGTCAGGAAAGGAAGACGCACACCCAGTTCACAACCAGGAGACACATACCTATTTTTTCTCTTTTAACAGTCGGGATGAGATAGTCTGTTAGGAGTAAATTAGGAAGACAGAAAAGCACCGTAAGCTTAAAGACTTGAACATCTTTGCTGTGGAAATAGAAGAGGGAATTGCTTCTGAACATACAGAAAAATTACAAGGCAGCCAACATTAAAAGGCCAGCATCTGTGGGAGACCCTGTAATGGCAGGAATCCTCAACAATTACTTTCTCTAGCAGCTTTCAGCAGTGTGAGGACGGTTATATTGAGGCAAGATTAGGGTTTTTCAGGTCAAGAATGCCAAAAGGCCAAGAGAACATGGAAATGGAAGATAGTGTCATGAAGACTACTGGCTAAAGGGATCCAGGCTGAAAGGGAACTTGGGAGGTGACAAAGAAACTAGGAAGACAGGAGATTGTTACTGGAGGATGGACATTGGCGTTTCAGAGGTGGGACGTGTTCCTGATGATGATGAAGTCCAGGACAGATGCTGATGCAGGCATATTAGCAGATAAAGTAACAGGAAAGGTCCCAGAGCGAATGACTGTGAGGCTGAAGTATTGACCAGCCAATCGCATGGCATGTGAAGTTGTCTAGAACGATGAGTTTCGGTACGAACGAGAGAGTAAGCCAAACAAATGCGGATGGAAAATGGGCCACAGGTTAAACCTGACAAGCTCAGGAGACTGAAAATAACCACATAGGAAGGCGTGAACATAAAAATTCCTAACTAAGGTGGGCCATGGCAGGAAGTCGCATCTTCATAAGGTCAATCTCTACCTTAAGTGAGCGTGTCTGTAGTCTTTTTGCACCTAAGATAACATCCTTAGAACGTTAGTAGTCCTAGTTTCCGGACCAGACCAGGAAACTATAGAATGCCTCATTATTATCCTCGTTCCCTGATTACCATCTCTACGTGCTGTGAAAAGTGAACTATTGACAACCCTGTACTGCCCTATGTGAAAGAAGGACCTGTCTCTCCAATCTACTTTTATCCAATCCCAGAGGTTTCCCTGCTTTGCTTTCTCCCACCTCTAAATCCCCTTAATTTCATGTAATCCTCCTCCTTTGATTCTACTTATAAAATAAGTGGAAACCAACAGTTTGCGTAGCATTTTCTCAGTCCATTGAGATTTTGCTTCTGGTCAATTGTCGTCAGTTTGGCTCAAATATAATCTTATAAGCTTTTCCTTAAGCTGGTTGTTTCTTTTGTTGACACAAACTTTTGAAGACAGTGGGGAAATAAATTAGCAATTCAATGAAAGACAAATGATTATGATAAGACGGAAAGAAGAGCTGCAGAGCAAAATGGCACAAGCCCTATCCATTTCCTAAGGCGTCCGGAGCATCTCTTGTTATATTGAGAGTCATGATACCAGAAGGCAGTGATTCCTTACATATATTCTATAATTTTTAAGCTTAACCTTCCACTTATTTGGTCTGAATATCAGGTGATACTATACTGCCAAAACACGGACACTTATGTACCTATTAATATTCAGAACTAAATTGGGAAGGGTGATACTTTCGTTCTTGTTATTTTTACCTTCAGGTGGTGAAGCGGTAAAAGCAGACGGGCTTATTACCATCAGTTCAGGGCTGGGGGCAGCCTTCCCACTGCCACTGGAATGCCTCAGGTGCATGATCGACTCTACTTTCTCCTGGAAGATCTTGCCATCTAGAATCAAAAAAAATTTTGAGGCAGTAGAATATTTAAAAAGGATAAAAAAAATTAACTTTAAAAGCAAACCATTAAATACAAACTTTTACAAACAGATGTTCAAAGTGAAAAAAGTACTGCATACTTTATACACATTTGATCTGTGAGTACACGTGACAATTTCTTACTATAGATTTTTTGTTGATAGTAACTCCTATTTTCCTTGAATTCCGGCTGTACTTATAGTTATTTCTATAGTTGAACAGCTTACTGTTCACTTTTTATGTTAATCTGATCTCTCTCTAAGGAGACTGTTCATCTCTTCATTCACTGAGGAAAGGACTGTCTTATATTTTTATACATCCCCTTCAATGTTCAAAATGACTCCAAAATTGATACCTACAGCTTAATCTTCCTTTCTGAGCTTCATACTTATAAATTCAATTGACTTCTTAAGCACACCACAAATGCAACACATCTAAACCTGAATCATCTTTCTGCCCTAAATTCATTCCTCCTGTTTTGTTCGCTGGTTTGTTTGGTAGAAGCCCCCATTTCCCACGTAAAACCCTGGAGCCACTTTTGACCACTGCCTTTCCTTTACCTACATGAAGTCAGTCTCCAGGTTCTACTGACTTTATTTCCTGTTTCTTAAACTCTTCCATCCCTAGCACAGTGCTATAGTGCAGGCTCCTAACACCTCTTACCGGGATTATTGTCACAGACTCCTAAACGGTATCGGTGACGGACATCTGGTCACCCTCAAATCCACATTACTACCAGAATTCTATCAAACGTCATCCCCTGCTTAACACCTTCCAGGGCCTCTGTTGCCTCCTTACCAGTCTGGATTAAGTCCAAGCATCTTATCTCCACGATCTGTCCCCAGACCCTTTTCCGGCCTTTTTTTCTTACATTACACTTCAGCAACACCTGTTTCTCATAGCTCCCTATCAAGCTGTTTGCTTTGCCCGGGAGGCCCTTCCCTTCAACTCCTTCCCATCATTTAAGACGCGGAGCACGTATCACCTCCTCCAGGAAGCATCCCCTCACCACGCTCTATGCTACCAGAAAACAAAATACTTATATCACTGTGCTTTCCACACAGTGTAATTATCTGTTTATGCCTCACTCCCCTCTCCTTAAGGGATGGGACCGTATTTTACCCATCTTTGCAATTACGCTGCTCTCAGAATCTTGACAGTACTTTATTCCCTAGTGTTGAACCGAACACAAAGTCATGCTGTCTAATTTCATTTGGATTTTTACTGCTGCTGAATCGTTTTATTCATTTATCACATTCCTTAAAACGGCTGTTTTACAACCAGTTTTCCCCTCTAAATTTACTGTTTAGCTTCCTCATAGTATAGTCTTGCTTGCTTTCTTACCACATTACATTTTCCTGGTTCTTTTAGAACTCTAATTATTCCATCTTTTCCTTATACTGATGATCTTTCTCATCCCACCTTCCAAATAGTACTAATACCAATAGTTCTATCCTTAGCTTCCATTTTCCTTCCCTTGCTCCACTTGTCTTCAGGTCTCATCTATTTTTAGAGCTTCAACTCATTCTATGTGGGTTGTTTCTCTTTCCTGAATTTTACTGCAATAATTTACTTACACCATATCCCTTTGCTCAAAACAGACACAAAACAAAACCCTTCAATGACCTCTAACTAGAATGTTACAAGTTTAAATTCTCTGGCCTTACATTCAAGAATCCAATTAATACGACCTTAGAGGGAAAAAAATAAATGATGGTCGCAAACAATATTTATGGTATTGCTCATTACTCCTTTATAGATCCCCTATATTTAGGTAAAAGTCATTAGTCTTTATTTTCTCTATTTTTCCTTCCTTTACATCATTCTCTTCACCTGGAATGCTAATTTTTCAATCTACCTATCAAACTCTACCTAAATTCTTCAATGTCCATGTCAGATATGTAAATTAAATCTTCTCTTACCACAGCTGTCTGATGAAACCTTCACTCCTCTGAAATCTAATTAGTTCTTCTTTTGCATCTATGGGGTGCTTACCAAATATTGTTTCTTACTATAGTTTGGTATATGTTTCCCCGTGGCATTTAAGCTCTCTGAAGGCAGAGACCGTGTCTGGTTCATGTCATAGCCCTCTGCCCTGTCCCAACCCCAGTATGTAATTAGGGCAGTTTCTAGAACACAGAGGCCATTCAGTGAATATCAAACAAATGTGGATGAAATGGGAAGAAAAACAAAAATGGAGATAGCCAAGATCTAACAAAAAAGATTATACCTACCTATGTGCAAAGAAAAGTAGAAGTTTGTGGGGTTGTGACAAACGTAAGTATTAGTAGGAGGGTGAACTGCTAAAAGGAAATTGAAGATAATTGTCAATAATTCCAAATCTGGAGGAGATCCAAGGACTTCTGCTATAATTTTCACAAATGATCTACAAACCTCTCGGGGCATGGATGTAAGCTGCCCCTCTTTGTGTTCCTGAAAAAATAAAAACCAAACTCCTTTTAGATTTAAAGAGAATTGTCAACTTAACCAACAGTTTTCATTTAAGCAAGATATTCCTTCTAAGATAGGATTGCGTTGGTTTACTTCTCTGGTCTGACCATATTTACCATTACATTGCATTTCTATTTCTCAATTCAAGGAATCCTGCTATTAAAAACTCACTAAAACCAGTGGCAATTCAATTCTAGCCCATTTATCTTAACCGACTGAGGCAAAGTTGTATTCTAGCACTCACAACCAGGGACTCAGCTGCCCACGTCTGCGTTCTGGCTCCTCCACTCACTAGCTGTGTGATTTGGACACGTTCAATATCCCCACGCCTCAGGTGCTTTATATACTCTGGGAGTCACCCCAGTGTTACTTCATGCGGCTGTTGTTAAGAATAAGTGACGTAAACTCTTAGACCAGTGCCTCACATGTGGTAAGCCCCACATAAATGTCACTACCACTGGTGGCGTTATCACTACTGCCACTACCACGACTGCTGCTGCCACTGTGGGATCGGAGGGGAAATTTCTGACAGACCAAACCCATGACATGAACACGGTGTTGCCCCAGTCTGCAAAGCGCTTTCTCACAGCAGCTGAGAGCTTTGATCCCTCATTTCTAGACTCTAAAGGCTCTAGGTGGTTACGTTCCTGAGCATGGAAACCACACAGGAAACATGCAGGTAGTGCGGCCATGACTCACACTCGGACCTCGGTCTCTTTCTACTGCACTGCTGCCGGGAATAATGCCAACTCATTACTACAAGTAAAGACGGGGATAAGTAAATTATCGTCTCTAATCCCCCCTCCCCAGTGGGTAGCAGCTGGCCTCCAGATGAAGGCAATGGGAGTTAAATAAACTTCCTCATCTCCCCTCTCCCCATATCCAAACATATGCTATATCTCAACATCCACTCCTCTTCAGAAGTAAAAGCTAGATGTTAACTTGGAAACAGTTTAGTCTGACTCAGATGTACTAAGAGAATACAGTGTACAGAAGAAGCACAAAACCCCTTTGCCAAGATCTCACAGCTGCTGTGGCCAAGCCAAGGTGACAACGCGGTCTCCTGGCTTCCAGTTCAGTGCGGTTTCTGCTACGACCCTCTGCACTTTTCTAAATCGTGTCCTTGTACCATCCCACTGTCCGGGTGGCCACTTCATTCATTCCTAACTCCATCCCAGCCCAGGTTTCCTCAATCTGGCCCTCTCCACTGACGCCTGACAAATAGTTGCTGGTATCCTATTTCTTAAAAAAACTCCACAAAATCCATGAACTTGACCTTTTTGGGACCTTTTTGTTAGCATTCTGCTAACATTCTGCTCTTTCCTTCTGGTGCTGGACTTTTAATCATTTATTCTCACCGCCTCCAGTCATTCCACTGCACACACCGTCGTCTAAAGTCCCCGACATCTGGCTCTTCTTCATCTAACGAAATTCTGCCAGCCATTCAGCACATCTAATTTAACGGTCCTTTACGCTACGTGTTCATTAAATTTTCTATATTATTTGGCGTAGAGACCACCTCTTTCGTGGCAGGTTCTTCTCTTCTGCCCACCTTGGCTTTCACTTTACTGAGTTTCCTGGTTCTTCTCTCACCTCTTCGATGCCTCTTTCCATATCCCTTTCTTTCACCTGGAAAATGGATGTTTCCTGAGGTGCGTGATCCTCTCACGACATTTATTTCTCTTTAGTGCTTACCTATCCCCATGGCTTCGCTCTTACACCAGTAGGGACCATTCCCAATGTCATTGTCTAATTCTTCTCCCCAGTTCCAATCTTGCACATCTCAGTGCCTAGCCGTCACTGCCACTGAATGTCCCCCGTAATCTCAAATGCAGAGGGTTTAAAGGACAAAGCTGGCACGTGCCATTCTTCTCTCTTGAATGATGCTATCATTCTTATAGTCCTCCAGTGTGAAAGTTTACATTATATATTTGATTCTCCTGCAGCTTCTACTTAGACAGAATCAAGACCCATTAATTCTGCCTTTCTCCTTCATATTTGCTGCCTATTTTCATCCTCTCATTCTTATCTCCAAAGCTCAGGTTCTTTAGACTGTACTCAAGACCTAGTAAGACCACCTCACATCCAATATACTACCAATTTATTGAACTTCCTTAAATACTCTGAGATACCTTAAAGGTAACAATTAAGTTTATTTCTTTATGCACTTCCCACAATACCTATCAGAAAGCTATTCTTAATAAATAATTGTTAATTTGATAAATAGACTTTTTAAATGAAAAAGGGTGAGGAAATATATTTTTCAGGAAAGGGAATTGGTATCTGGATTTTTCTAGCATTTTTAGAAATAATATGGATGTGAGAATATATATTGAAATCTCCAAATTTATAAATGTTACTTTTCTGACACGAACAGACTGAATAAGAACTTCACACTGTCATATGAACTCACTGAAACTGGCCAACAAGTTTCAAAATAGATATGCAAAACTCATGCACAAATGATACATGAAATATTCAGAAGCAAGAGGTCTGAGAGCATTTTACTGTATTCTTGAAGACAATAGTCCAATTTACACCACAAGGGCCAAGAAAGGCAATAAACGTTATTGATTTTGCTTTTTCAGGATTCATTCATTCAACAACACTTACAGGGTGGGTGCCTATATGTGCCAGGTACTGGGATTACAGTGTGATCAACAAAAATATTATCCCCGTCCTCAAAAGGTGTGGGGAAAATTCGCCTTCATTGGCTGATATAGCTTCCAGAGCTGATACAGCTTCATTGTTTCATGTCGTCTGTTTCTCCCTCATGAGGTGATGGTTAGGTTTGTCTTCATGAGGTGATGGTAGTTCCCTCGTATAAGGTGATGGTTAGGGTTAGCTTTTTGTTCCCTTACACGAGGTGCTGTTGTTTTTCCCCTCATGTGAGGTGATGGTTAGCTTAGGGTTAAGAAAATTCTCCCTCATCTCATCCCCGGCAGGAGAGAGATGGGATAATACTGTTTTCTGTTTCACCTACATCACCAGATGAGGTGAAGAAGTAACTAAGTTATATCAGAAGGACATAACAGGCATGTTGACAGGCTTTGGAAGGCTTTGGGCCAATGGTCCCAGGTGAGAACAGTAGGTATTGTTTGTCCAAATGAACTGGCCCTTCAGCCGGATAAGCAACATTTTTATCACAGTAACTGCCGAACCCTCCCAGAACTGACCATTCCCTGTTGGGGTGGGGGAGGCAGGAACAAGAAACTTGGCTCAAAAATACGTCTGAAGAGATATATAAGACAGACCTCAGATAGCAGTGCATTGGTCATTCGTCATCACTCTGGCATTGGCACTGAGAACTTGTATGCAGCTTGCAGTATCAAGAAATGCCCTGACCTGCAGCCGCGGGCCTGGTGAGGTCTGGCTGGTTCCCGACCTCTCCGCTGTTATTTCCCCACAGTTTGGTGAGCTTCTTTGGCATAACATTGTTATTAATGTGTATAGTTTAGTCTTAACTGCCTTTCTTGGGAACTTGTATGCAGCTTGCAGCATCAGGGGACTCCCTGATCTCCAGCCGCAGGCCTGGGGAGATCTGGTTAGTTCCCGACCTCTCCAATGGTACTTTCCCACAGTTTGATGAGCTTTTACCATCTACTGTAATAGCTGCTATCCTATAAAATGTATTACTGCTTTTAGATGCTCCCTATTAACTTTCTTTGTATATTTAGCCAAGTGATTTTTGATCAATAGTAAATATATATATATGAAAACCTTTTAAACTTGTGTGTGTGTACTCCTTTGTTTTCCCCGCTTGTCATTACAGAAGGTTTACAGAGGGAAATAAATTACAATGTTATAAATGACAAAACTAACAAATTGTATATGTGCGGAGTGAGAACAAGCATAGAAAGGGGAAAGCGTTGACTGAAATGAAAAGGGCAGGAAGGGCTTCTCTCAGGAAGTAAATTTAAAGTTGAGGCAGAAAAAATAAGCCGGAGCTGGCCAGATGGAAGGAATGGATCGATAACTTTCAACGCTCAGAAGGAATAGCACGTGCCCTGAGGTGGGTAAAGGGTCACGAAGGAAGAGAAAGAAAGTGTGTGTGGAGGGGGGCGGGGGGGGATGGGGGAGCTGCAGTGGCATAAAATGAGGCTGGAGTGGCAGCAGATTACACAAGCCGTATAGATATTGTCGTAGCTTTTGGATTTTATGCCAAGTACAATGAGAAGTCACTAGTGCCGCCAAAACAGGCATTAAAAACATAAATAAAATATCACTAATGCCATGGGAACATCCGTATTCATCTGACTTGACAGAGTTCTAATAGATGCTCAGACACTGAACGAACAGACAGACAAACCTGGAAGAGCCCCACACACCGAACAAGCTGACAGAAGGATATCTGGGAAGGCAGAGAAAGAAATGTAACTGCCGTGTTTCCTCGAAAATAAGACCTGGCTGGACCATCAGCTCTAATGCATCTTTTGGAGCAAAAATTAATATAAGACCTGGTCTTATTTTGCTATAATATAAGACCGAGTCTTTGATATGATATAATAAATATAATATAATACGGGGCCTTATATTAATTTTTGCTCCAAAAGACGCATTAGAGTTGATTGTCCGGCTAGGTCTTATTTTCAGGGAAACAGGTAGAAGCCAGACCACAGCACAGACACTACAATGCAACTGGTGACGTCAGTGCCACTTTCCAATATAATATTTTGGATCTATTTTCAACATGCTAATTCTAGCACACATAATAGATCTTCAGCCAATACATACTTATAACAATACATACTTGTACTTGTTATTTAAGGACTGTGGAAACAAGTTTTAGTTAGCAATAATCATGCCTCAGATAAACCTTGTTGCCTACAATACTGCCACCATGCAAAGCTTGGTGGAACAAGCTAAAATTTCACTATTGTTGATGTTCAAAAGACGACAAAATTATTTATATCCCAATTATTTATATCCCAATAGAAAGGACAATCTCAGAAATTCATAATTGTTGTTCTTTTGTAATTGAGTTAGGAACAATGACAGTGTGAAGATCAAGCTCTAAGAGGCAGGGGTTGAGAAACTCCTATATTATTTGTTAAAGAAGGGATCCGGGAGAATAGGGAAGATGGAAAAGAGAAAAATTCCGTTGGAAGTCCCACAAAAATTTGATTCCATTGGAAGTCCCACAAAAATTTGATTCCATTAAACAGAAGTAACTGCAGAAAATATCTCCAAAAGTAAAGCTACATGAAAAGTACCTGCAAAACCTGACAAGTCAGCAGAAAGTGATGAACAACTCGTGCTTTCAGTAACTGCTTGACATTCAGCATCTGCTGCTGGTGATCAGCTCGGATGAGCATCTCCAGAGCTGCGAGCAGGGTTTCCCAAACACCTTGCTGAGAAGAGAAACACGCACACCAATTAGCACGTAGTTACTGAAAAACATGCTACACGCTTTTTAAAAGACACGCAGCGTATCAGTTTAAGATTATGTATATATTCAGGGTCAAAGATTAAATTTGTCTGAAAAGGAAATCTTAACATTTATTCCCAATTTTTTGGTCAATATTTCCTTTTCTAAATATTTATATTAAATGCAGTATTACATTAGGTGCTTTAGTACATTAACTTTTCTGTGGCATTAAATGTATGTAATATTTTTGAAGGTGAATTATCTTGAGATTTATTCAATACAGACCATGACACCTTATCAATATAATTGTTGACAAATAATTTATTTTCAAAGAGCATTATTCAAAATGTATAAACTTCAATGCTAATTTGTGTAGGCAACATTTAACCAAATAATTTTAGAACAAATTATACTAAATTGAAAGTCACTGACAATATGAAAATTCTGCATTTTTGGATTAATTTACTTTTAAGGCCAAATAATAGAATTTTCTGCACAATTACAAACTGTGCATCTTCAAACAGTACTTAGCATCCTTTTAATGTACTTTAAAATGTTTCTTCCATACTGAATCAATCTTAAATTATCCATTATAATAGAGAAAAAGGAATCTTATACAGATAACTAATATTGAAAAGATAATCTTCATTTTATTACCCCAAATGATCTTTCAACAAAGCTGTTAACAAACAGCAAAATTAACTGGCTTGGGCTACAGGTTTTGCTCTTCCTGCTGCCATTATCTGATGGTAATGGATAATAAAAAGGCCAAGGAATTGACAGTTTTATCACACTATTCTAACCATGGCCTCTCTCTTCATAAGATTGGGCCAAGATGCCTGAAAAAAATTGCATATGAAAACTGGAAGACAAGGCAGCCCAAGTATGAAAACTTGATTCAGGTCTGAAAAACAGTATAAAATAAAATAGTACCAAAATAAACAAACACCCACAACGAAAAAACAAACTCAGTTAAAAAACAATTAGGGAAAAAAACCATAGAAGTATTTGTATCACTTTTGAATTCAATAAAATTTTTTGGTTTTTTTAATCAAACAACCACAAATTAGCATCCTCCTTTGAAATACTAAAACAATTGTGTAACATTTATTAGTTTCAATCTTCCAATCTACCAATTCTTTATTGTATGTCTAGATTTATACTGCCTTTGATCCAGTTTGTGACACATGCTATCAGTATGTTCATTTGCTTTCTCTCCTTGCAACATTGCACATATCTTTGTGCATACATATATATGGAGTTTTTTAAATTCTGAAAATATTTATTCAGAATGAGACAAGAAATCACAACAAATTACAAAATTTTAAAAACTGACAAATGCCATAAAATCCAGAAAAAGCAATAGTGAGGTTAGCTGCTTGCCACAGCTCCATAATACTTTCCCCATGTGTTGTGGCAGCATAGTATTTGATTGCCTCCTCATACAACAGTAATTTTGTAAAATAATTTCCTAAAGAAAGAATAGAAAATTAATTCCATCTTTCCTTTAGCATGTTTGGTCAAAATTTATTTTTATTAATGATAAAATTAGAAAAGTTTCGGATTCACAAGTCATTACTGGTAATGAATAAATTTGGGGGGACTATTGTCAAATTTGGGAATAACCAATTTTTTTAAAAATTCTAAAGGTATGAATTCACTTTGAATCGGTCTTTGTGTTTGATGAGACTGTTTTTATAGTCTAAATAACTCTATAATCTACACTAGAACTAAGCAGTCTGGATGAGTGTGTATTATGAAGACTGTTTAAAACCAGGGCAGAAAGGAAACAGCCCTATATTCATTCCCTGGCTGAGTCCTTGTGCAGCCCATCCATCTAGTGT
The DNA here is from genome assembly GCF_004115265.2 of Rhinolophus ferrumequinum. Lineage (NCBI taxonomy): Eukaryota > Metazoa > Chordata > Mammalia > Chiroptera > Rhinolophidae > Rhinolophus > Rhinolophus ferrumequinum. The sequence goes on along the minus strand of NC_046310.1, from coordinate 22,426,702 downwards.
TGAGATGCTGTGCCCAGACCTAAGAGAAAACCATGCTCCTCAGGCTTATGCCTATGAGGAAGAAGACTGCACAGCCTTGCCAGCATACCCTGATACAGCTCCCTGCCTCCTGGGCAACCTAGCTCCCCTACTCAGGAGTGTGTCCATTTCCCTCTCCTTGACCTGACTTCCCAGACTCTTAGCAGGGTCCCCTTCAGAGTTTATGATAAATGCATGTCTCCAATTGACTCAAATGAGCCCCATGTTCTCTTGCTATTCCCAGACAGCCCAAGTTCTGATTCTGACCCTCCAGTTCAGCATTACTCATGGCTGCTCAAAACCCTGCAGAGAAAATAATTTATTCTGTTCTCCAGATGAATGATTAGACGAATATTTAAAAGTATAGGCCTCTCTGTGCAGCAAAGGAAACAATCGACAGAGTAAAAAGGCAACCTGGGAATGGGAGAAAATATCAGCAAACTATATATCAGATAATACATTAATATCCAGAATATATAAAGAGCTCCTACAACTCAATAACCCAAAAATCCAATAATGCAATCAAAAACTGGGCAAAGGACTTGAATGGACATCTCTACAAAGAAGACATACAGATGGCCAACAGGTACACGAAAAGATGCCCATCATCACTCATCATCAGGGAAATGCAAGTCAAACCACAATGAGACATCACATCACAACCAACAGAATGGCCACTACCAAAAAACCAGAGAAGAACAATTGTGGGCCAGGATGCGGAGAAACTGAAACCCCTGCACACTGTTGGTGGCATTGTAAAATGCTGCAGCTCTTACGGAAAATAGTATGGAGATCACTCAAAAAAATGAAAAATAGAACCACTACATGATTCAGAAATCCTACTTCTGGGTATTTGTATTCAAAAGACTTGAAAACAGGATCTTGAAGAGACATTTGCACTCCCATACTCATTGCAGCATTATTCACAGTATCCAAGAAGTGGAAGCAAACTAAATGTCCATCAACAGATAAATGGATAAAGAAAATGTGTTCTATACATGCAAGTCTTTACTCCGTCTTCAAAAAGAAAGAAATCTTGTCATACGCTACAATATAGATGAACCCTGAGGACATAACGCTAAGTGAGACAAGCCAATCACAAAAAGACAAATACTGAATGATTCCATTTAAATGGTGTATCTGAACTAATCAAACTCACAGACACAGAAAGTAGAATGGTGGTTGCCAGGGCCTGGGGGAGGGGAGACGGGGAGTTGCTGTTCAATGGGGACAGTTTCAGTCAAGCAGCATGAAGCAGTTCAGAGGTCTGCTGTACAACAGTGTATATAGTCACGGCTGTCCCGCACGCTTCAAAATCGTTAAGAGGGTAAATTGGCGTCATGTGTTTTTTTTACCATTAAAAAAAAGTACATGCCTCTGCTTTATTCCATATCTTCCAGTCAAGCAAAAGCTCCTCGAGCAGCTTAACATCTTGGATTATGGCATTAGACTCCACATCCAACTGAAACTCTCCATTCTCATTGATAAGAAGAATATCGTCACCACAGCAACCTTCAAGAAGGGTCTATGGAAAATTAGCATTAACACAAGATGCATTAATAATCGATTAATCCCAAAGTTCAACAGAAAACAGTAAACTTTCCATCTTAGCAATCATAACATTAAATTCAAAGGAAAACTGATGAATAAGTCAAAATTTCACTTGTTTTGCAAAACAATTCAAATAATTAGAAAAACACAAACTTTCAAATGTTTGTATACGATTACTCAGTTTCAAACATGGGGCAAATTAAACCACACTCTATTTTTATTTTTTAAATTCAACAGATCTTTTAGGCTGTACAACTTTTCCCCCAAAAGTGGTAAGGACTCGTGCCACCAGTATATAGACCTCAACAGTGTGAAGAGTGAGGTGGAGGAGGCACACAAGTCGACAGAGGCGTCATTTTTGCCTCAGGAGTAGTACCCTCCGAGAGAAATACTTTCACAATGTTACCAATCGCTTTCAGCCAGAAAGGTATTTAAATATACACTGACAGCTGGATCGTAATAAAAACGAGTATGTCTTTAAAAAGCTAACTCTATAGCAGCATGACCGCGTGGAAATGGCAAAGCACTGGGTTCTCTTCCTGAAGTGGGAGCTGAAACAAACAACAGTGCCTCTGAGGATCTCAATTCCAACATGTACAGGGTGAGGGGCCAGCCTAGGAGACATCTCTGGGCTCATCCTGACCCCAATTCTACGGGTTTATTTTTTTTCTCCTCTTACTCTCCTGAAATGCTTTAAAGAAAATCAAAATGTAATTATTTAAATGATGGTGGGGGGAACCAGGAGAGTACCTTAGTTTCACTAAATTTACACTACTGTGATTCCTTCATTTTCTTCAGGAAGAACAAACACAAATCTATTACTGGACGACTTTAATGAAGAGAGAAGTATCACTGTATGAAACTATGACAATAAATGTTATGAGGACGTACCTTCAAAATGTGAAAGCCCACGGTGCATTTTTGTTTGATCAATACCTGATGAATCATGGAAAGCCCATTACAATTTTCTAATTCATGCATTCTCTGTTGATTGTATTTAATTAATGAGAGTATAACTCTCAGTGCTAATGCTTGAGTTTCTTCACAGCTACTGAGCTCCACAACCTAAAAAAAGTGGATATAATTTTCTAATTTCTTGAGAGTACAAATTTAACGTGTGATTATGTACCATTATGTAATATCAATCCATCCGTTTCATTTGAAAGCTTATTTTTTATTGCTCACACTTTCTTTGTAATTTAAGAATTATAAATAAACAAAATTAGGAGACATAAATTCCATGTTCTGTAGTCTCTTAAAAATATCATAAATGAACTAAAATAACATCAATAACTGTAGAAGTCAGTAGCATTTTATTAGTGATCTGAAATGTCAGCAAAATGCCTCAAATATTTGATAATGAGTCAATCAACAAATAGCCTCTGCGTTTGCGCTGAGAAAGAAAAAGGAGTAAGAGGCACGATACTTGTATCCAGTGGGCCTCCTGTCTAGTCAGAAGAGAAGATATATGTACAAAACCATGGACTAGGCCTCGCACTGCAAAGCAACCAACACTTTTGCACAACTACTATATGTGAGAAACACCCCTTATTGTCATGATAAAAGGCAAAGAAGAATGAGACACCAAATGCCCTCACTGGGGGCACAGAAACTACATCTGACCCCACTCGCCAGGTCGGAAGCCTGCTCCGGGGGAAGATGGCCTGGGAAGAGCAAAATCCTAGACGTAGGGATAGGCGGGCAGCCGGGCAGGAGACAGTCAGGAGAAGTGTAAAGGTCTGCAACTGAAAGTTCACGGTTCATCTAGGACGCTGCAGGTTGCCTCTATGGCTGGATGGTATTAGGCGCAGAAGCTGGGTTATGCATGCAAGGATTTTAAGGAGACTGACTATTTTTATAGGGGAGGAGGAAGGATACTGAACAGGTTTCTAAGTTTTAAAGGTGAAAGCATACTTTCAAAGTCTTACATGTATGTAAGATAAAAAAATTAACCATTTTCTCTAGGATCTAGTCACTGTGTAACAGTAATCATAACAAATTTATATTCAATAACTTGAAAGAAGAAAAACTAAGGGTGTATGTTTTGAAATTATACAAAGCTATAAAAGTACATGACAAAATGTTGATCAGGAGTTAAACAAAGATCCTCTCATTTAAACCACTAAAATCTATTCAACTAGATACTCAATGCAAAAAAAAAAAAAAAAGGTTTGAGGGCAGATGGCTCAGTTGGTTAGAGTTCCGAGCTCTCAATAATAAGGTTGCCGGTTCAATTCCCACATGGGATAGTGGGCTGCACCCCCTGCAACTAAGATTGAAAACTGCGACTGGACTTGGAGCTGAGCTGCACCCTCCACAACTGGATTGAAGGACAACAACTTGACTTGGAGCTGATGGGCCCTGGAAAAACACACTGTTCCCCAATAAAAATTAAAAAAAAAAAAAAAAGTGAAACAGTTTGAAAAAAAGTTTCGAAAAAGGAAGAGGAGGAAAAGGCAGTGTGGTGAGCCAAATTCTAACAAAATATTTATAGGAACAGTAACGATACAATAACAATAAACACTGATTTGTTGTCCCTTATTGCAAAATTAGTCAAAAATGATTACATTAAAGAAAGAATGCCACAGGCAGGAGACTGTGAAGATTTGATAATGCTGCAGAAGTTATACTTAGGGATACGATTCTGAAGATGAAAGATAATCTTCAGGGCTGCTTTAGTGGACCAAGGACATGAACCCCCAGGAAGTAGAGATGGTTTGTACTGAAGTAAGAGCACTTGTATGCCCTCTTTCGGATCTCAGCCATCCCTGAAACAGTCAGTATACACTTACTGACTGCCTGACTATATCAGGAAAGATACTGTCCCTGCCCTCAAATGACTAAACAGAAGAGAAAATTAAACAATTTATTCTAATATAGTACTCACAGCATGAGTCATACTTTTTATATTTCTTTGCTTTAAAAAAAACTTCAAACTCCAATAAATTAAATTATTTTTTGTACTTATTTGTTGACCTTTGTGTTTTTCCATACATCTCGAAGCTTCAAGGGAAAAACAAGTTTCACAAACCTTCTTTTAAAGAATACATTTCTTGTATATTATCACTACAGCACACATTTTTTTTCCTCTGGCAATTTTAATCTTATAATTTAACATTTAATTGTTCTAATTACATTTCTGGATAACAGAAAGCTTCTAAAATATTCAAAAATGAAAAGAAATTTGAACCATCTGTGGCAGAAAGCTTGATGACACCCTGAATAGGTGATTTTTTTTCATCTTAAAAGTTTAATATAGTTGATGTATATGGCTTTGTTTTATAATCAAAAAGAAACCCTAAAATTTATCAATAATGAAAACATTTCTCTTCAGATAAAACTATAACGAACAATTCTTACCCTGGCAAAGAGAAAAACAAATATCCCAGTCCCCCCAATCTCGTGCAGAATGCCTTGAATAGTTTTACATTCTGTAGGCCGGAGGTTCCTTAGATGATGAGGTTCTAATAAGGTGCTCTGAACTTCTTTGGAGCTGAAGGGTCTTTGAGAGAGTTGGGTTTTCACTTGACCTTTAAGTCGAATAACTGGTTCATAGATGGTGTACTGAGCAGGACAGTACGTTGTATAAACAATCGAAAGGCTTTCCTGAAACACAAATATTTTCCTTCAGTAACTAAACACAGCGCAAAATAAATATTCCAAGGTAAAAATACACCCAAAAAATCTTTTTCTTTGTATTAAAGAAGACAGGCTACATTAAACAAGATGAACATGAGAAGCAAGGTGGCTCCCCAAAAGGAAAAGACCGGTTTCATTCAGCAGTGATTTACAGTATAAACCACATCAAGGCTGGAAGACTCCAGTTTTGATCATTTGAGAATAAACATGAAATTATACGTACTCTTACTACTAACAATAGCTAAATCTCATACCACACCCGTGACATACCAGGCACTGTTCATAAATATGTACATAAATATTAAACAATCTTTACAACCCTATGAGATGGGAACACTTGATCAATGTATTCAAAATTTTGGCTTTGAATTTGCTCATGGGCTGGCTGCTCATTTAAAGCGACTCCAAACCACATCTTTCTTTCTATTAGAATAAAATCCCAAGACTCAGCACACCTAACTAAAATTGAAAGAACTTTGAACATTTCTCCCTTGCAGAGGGTAGTTTCAGTCAGCTTCTGCCTCCCTGTCAAGCTTCTAATAACTCCAGTCGTCCCTCCATATCCGTGGGGTATACGTTCCAAACCCCCAGTGGATGCCTGAAACGAAGGATTGTTCCAAACCCTATCTATATATACTGTTTTGCCCTATACATGCATACCTATGATAAAGTTTAATGTATAAATTAGGCACAGTAAGTGATTAACAAGTAATAAAAGATAACAATTATAACAATATACCGTAATAGAAGTTATGGGAATGGCTTTGGGGCCATTATTCAGTATAATCAGGGTGACTGAACGCAAGTACTGCGGTATTGCGATAGTAGATCTGATCACCTAGGTGGCTACTGGGTGACTAACAGGTGGGGAGCATTGGCTGTGTGGAGAAGCTGGACAAAGGGGTGATTCGTGTCCTGTGCGGGATAGAGTGGGACTACGTGGGATTTCATCATGCTACTCGGAATGTCACACAATTCAAAACTCATGAATTGTTTATCTGTGGAATTTTCTATTTAATATTTTTGGACTACAGTTGACCGTGGGTAACTGAACTCCGGAAAGTGAAACCACGGGTAAGGGGGATGACTGTACTTGAAAGTCACGGTAAATTTAAAATGCAGAATGCACTTTGAGGTGCTCTCAGTGGCCACCACTGCAGGAGCCCAGGCTTCTGGAAATCACATACTGAACATTCAGTGTCTTCTCACAGAAGCTGGCAGGACCTTGGTCTTCGGTCATTTTTAAGCCACCGTGATTGGAGGACAGTTTCGTCAGATGCCATCAGGCGTATCTGCATACCAACTAAGCTGACTGTGATGTCTATCGAAATGATTATGCAGGTAAAACAAACTTTGAAACCTGTATGGTTTTCCTCAGAAAACTGACAAAATGCCCGTCTACCTGGAACAACAGCAAGGGCACTGTCTCAGCCTGACTGCTCACTCATGACCTCAAAACCCCCAAATTACTAAATCAGGCTTTAAAAATCTTGCTTTCTAAACAGAATTTTCACATAAAACCCATAGAATTTTAATTTGGGATAATTTATGTTGAATTTTACAACTTATATAACGTATATTCTTTTCAGGCCAAACAAAAGGCTTAGGGACATTTTTTGGTTCTTGAAAACAAATGGATTAACAAAAACTAGAGTTAAAATTATTATTTAAACAACACTTGTGTGAGCTCCTTGGTCTCCCCAAAGCACAGATTCGCTGTGTGTGGGGTCCCCGCGAGCAGCATCGCCATCACCTGGGAAACTGTTAAAAAGGCAAATTCGTGGGCACACTTCAGACCTACTGAACCTGAAACTCTGGCCCAGAGAGCCACGTCTGAAGTTCTCTGGTGACACATGCACATTCAGGTTTGAGAACCGTTTCCCTAAAGCGTGTTTTCTCAATGGCGGGACCATTCTTCGCTGTGTGACACTGCCTGTGCAGAACAGTCAGCACCCCTGGCCCCCACTCAGTAGTACTGGACAGCCAAAATCCCAAACCCCCATTTTTAAATACTCCTCAGGGAGGAAAAAGAAAGTATGCCTATTATCAGATCTTTCAATTCCATCAGTATCTACACTACGTGTATTTTACAACATATATACCCCTATATTTACCACCACTTAGGACTTATCTATATTTTATCTACATCAGATAAGTATCTATACTAGAATTTCTCCTTTACTTTGGTCAAATGTTACAGCTTTAAAATAGAATTTATTTTGATTGTGAAATGTACACCTTATTAACAACAACAAACACATTCCCAAACAGTAGTCTCCTTCAGTAAGAAATCTCTCTGACCTATCATTGTACCTCTCATAAGAAGAGAACGAGGAACAGTTTCATGGCCAGATCTACCAGTTTTTAGTAGACCTTCTAAGACTATGAAGGCTCAGTTTTCTAGCTGCTGTAATAAAAAACATCCTTCACAAGTCCCTAAACTGAACATTAGAACAAAATATTAGAATATATAAAAAGCAATCAGAGCCTCACATAAGCAGAGTTAGCAATATTTTGAAAGCAAAATTCCTATTGTTACTGATATTAAAGAATAAATATTCTAAAATCTGAATATATGTAAGTAAAACTAATATTATAAATAAAAATTCACATTTATTAAGTATGGAAAGGAAATATAATGAGCAATATTTTTTAGGCTAATGTGTTATATTTTCACTATATCATAAACATTTGTCTTAAATGATTAATCGGTATAAGCTATAGTAAATAAAACTGATACTTAATAAAGAAATATGGTTTCAAGGAAATGGAGATAAAAATTTGAAACTTGAAAACACATGCTGAGGAGGTCAAAGTATTTCAATTTTTTCCCCCCAGAAAAAAACTATATTCTAAGGAAAGAAAATGTTGAGAAACAAAAAACAGAAACATTAAAAACCTAATTTGTAGCTCATTACACATTCAATAAGCATATATATGTACAGTTACTATAAAGTTAAAACTTATAAAATGAAAACTTACAATTAAGAGACCAGTGTCCACATCTTTCTTGGTCATAAAAAGTTCTCTGATTTGCTCACATTGCAAGATTTCTTTAGAAATATATTTGGAATAGTCATTCACAGGCTTGCCATATTTACACGGCATTATAGATGTAAAGTTGGGTCCACAAGCGTATAGATAAAAGGCCTCCTGTGAACCAATCTTAGCTCCTGGATAGCAGAAAAATAAAGGTACTTATTTAAAATATCCCAACCAGAATTTTCCACAAAAAGCAAGAAACCAAGAATTACTTTGTACCAGATTCTTTTCGTGTTCACTGTGTCTTATAAAACTGATAAAGCCTCAGTTTCCAAATTGGTGTAATGAGTAAATAATGTATGCCAACTGTGAATGGAAGATGAATTAATATACATAAAGGTAACTATGAAGCTCTTGATAAAATAAAATCATGAAATTTCTATTTGCTCCTTCAGCTAGAAAAGTTTTTCGTTTTGCTTTTCTTTTAATAAATGGAAAATATGCCTCAGTAAATTCCTTTTTAAAATGAAATGTGAATTGATATCTTTATTCCTTCCATCCATCCATCTATTCAATAATCACTGTCTGAATGCTGTTATATGCCAGGTTTAGTGATGTATTTTTAAATCATATTATTTCTTTTTTTCTCTAAATTTTGGTATTTTTATAGGACATACTAAAATTATAAATAAAAGAGACAACCATTCTAAGTTTACCTGTCATAATACTGCATTTTACAGGATTACAAAATAAAGTTGATTGAATAAGCATCTCTTTTGGGGGGAGGGATCGGGTAAGATGTACACCTCTACATTAAATATATATATCAATTATAAGAAACATCTAGATTATAAAGATGTTAAAATATTTTAAAAGTCATCTTGGAATCTAGGAAATACAGTACTTATTAAGCACAAGTAAAGAAACAGGGATTAATATTTTATCCAGGGTAATTTACTTAGTTTAATACTTGTTACCTGAAAGAAAAATTTGGAAATGCTTTAAAAGGGAAAAATTTACCATTGAAGAGGAGTAAATTTCCCAGGTCCCATTTTCCAGCCAATTGCAAAAACTCTTCTTGGGATGATAAACAATGGCCAATCATGCAAAATGTTTTATTGCTATCAGATGACAAACTTGTTTTTCTTGGAAGCATAAAATCCACAGTAACATCAGCCTTCCTAAATTAAAAACAAAGTTAAATCAATTACTTCAGTGAGGACTAAGCAGTAAGTATTTAAGAAGAATGAGTGTTTAATAATGGAAATTCTTGAACAATTTTCTTGGTTCAGCCTCAAACAGTTGATGATGGGGAGAAATAGAACTGATTCTGTTGTCTCAGTCCAAGGTGCAGGTGGTCCACAAGACTCAGAAATTGGGAAGCAGAACATGGATGCCCAATGACCCTACACCAGGCCATGGGAAGTGTGACCCCACATTTGCAGCAAGTTTTCTTTGCCATTTGACTTTTGCGTATACGTCTTCCTGGTTTACAGCTACAACCCAACCACCTCCCCCTACTTTTACCAAGACATCTCCCATCTTGGTAGACAATTCCTAAAATCTCTCATCTTCCGTAAGGCCTTTGGAGACTAATGAGAAAAAAATAATCACTTCTCCAGATTTTGTTCTGACTAGCGACGGAAATGCCAAAGCTTTTTTTGCATTTTGTTTTTTCAATGCTAATTCATTGCAGAGCTTTTGGTTAATCTCTTGTTTTTACTGGAATCTTTACAGAAAAAGGTAAACTAATGCTTTCTCACAGGAAGACACACATGACAGGAGGACTTCATCATCCAGTTGAAACAGCAGAGTGCCAACTTCTACCCCTATTTTAGGAATATTTTAGACTCTGTATTAAGATAATGAAGGTAACTTATACAGGCAAAGTTTGTGAATAAGATAAAGACTTAGAATAAGCTAACGTTGTTAGCTCCTAATGAGAAATTCTCTCTAAGGCTTTCTGTTTCATATTTAACATAAATTTAACTATTTTAATAGGAATATTTTTTAATAAAAAAATACGTGATATAATTTCTTATTTTTAATTGAGGTATAACTGACATATAACTTTTGAGTGAGACAACTTCCATTACATGGATCTTTCTTGAACCAAATAAATGGCTGTGACTGAAACACTACTGCCACTTAGTGGCAATATGACAATATAGTTTTTATTTATTTATTTTTTTTCTATTAGTATGTCTTTATTTTTCCAAATTCTTTTTTATTTTGTCCCCCTTCTTCCACCTCCCTCCGCCCCCTCTGGTTCAAGCCGTTGCTTCTCAGTCCAGTTGTGTAGGACACAGCTCCCTGGCCCATGCTGGTATTATGAGCCTTGCGCTCCCTCTGGCTGAGGCTCTCGGTCACCAGTCGTCAGTCGGCCGCTCACCGCAGCTCGTGCCGGCCCCTCACGCTGGCTGCCGGCTGCTCATGGCTGCTCATGGCGGCACACCAGTAGCCCTCTGCAGCACTCAGCAGTCCACGGCAGCCCAGCTCCAGGGAGAGCTGTTGTTCCCAATCTTGGCCGTAGAGGGCACAGCTCACTGGCCCATGTGGGAATCGAACTGGTGACCTCGGCGTTAGAAGCATGGAGCTCCAACCACCTGAGCCACCAGGCCCGCCCCTATTTTTCCAAATTCTGATAGAGTGAAACCCCTATATACCCTGAAGCTAGAATAATATAGAATTTTAGAAAAAGAGTTTGAGAAAACATGGATGCATTTTTTCTCAAATTTTAAAAATGATTTCCTGTGCCTAAGCTGAGCTGACTGGAAAGATAAAATAGAAAAGGTCTATCCCAAGATCCAGAACTAAGGACTTAAATTCCTTCAGTGCTGTGGTGTTTAACTGGCCCCCAAAGGCACAATAGTTTGAAATTGTACATCAGTGACATCAGGGAGGGGCCCCACTCCTGAGGATGTCAGTATTCTGCACTGATGTGCTTTGCAATGGTGTTCAGCTGGATATTTGAAGTTCCTTCATAGATGGTACCAATCTTTGCATCTCGGAAGTATTTTTCCACAGGGTAATCTTTGGTGTAGCCTACGCCTCCCATCCACTCAATACACTTACTAGTTGTTAGTCCTGCAACCTCTGATGCATAGTATTTGGCCATAGATGCTTCTTTTATGAATGGCCTGCCGGCTTCTAAAAGCCTAGCAGCGTTGTATGTTAGCAATCGTGTAGCTTCCAGCTGGATGGCCACCTGAGACACTTGGTGTTGAAGACCTTGGAAGTCAAATATTCTTTTGCCAAATTGCATCCTTTCTTTAAGATGTGGAATAGTGTAGTCAAAACATCCTTGAGCCACTCCCAGCATCTGTGCAGCAATTCCTATTCTTCCTTTATTAAGGCTCCCTATAGCGTACTTATAGCCATGTCCAACGTGTCCCAAGATATTGGTTTCCGGAACCTTGACATTTTCAAATGTTAATGGGCACGTGGAAGAAGCTCTGATCCCCATTTTGTTTTCTGCTTTCCCTATGTGCAGGCCTTCAGTATTGCGATCTACTATGAAGCAGGTGATTCCTTTATACCCCATGGTGGGATCTACATTAGCCATCACCAGGAAGAGTTCTGCATACACTGGTAATCCACATCTTTGACCCATTGATGACATAATAATTTCCCTTTTTATCAGCTCTGGTCTTCAAAGCAAATGGATCGCTACCTGCTCCAGCCTCTGAAAGGCAGAAACTTCCTATTTTTTCTGTAGCTAGTTTGGTCAAATAGGTAGCCTTTTGTTCTTCTGTTCCATGTTTTCTAAACAGCTCATTAATTACTGTGTTCTGGATGTCACATATCAAAGCCACAGATGCATCAACTTTGGCTAATTCCTCTATCACTAGGACAGAGGAAAAAAATGAAGCTCCTGTTCCTCCATATTTTGTTTCAAGGTCAATAGCCATCAACCCCTGTTGAAATAGTCCTTGTATTAGTGATGGATCCATTTTTGAATTTTCATCCATTGTTGAAACCAAAGGAGCAACTTGTTCCTGGGCAAATTTTTTAACTGTGCTTTTTATCATCATCTCCTCATCTGTAAATGTCTGCAGGGGGGCGCAGGGGAGCCCATCGTTTGTTATACTGAGTAGAGCTTCTGACTGGGAAGATTGTAGGACACGAGGAGGAGTTTTCCAAGAGGACAGACAAGTTGGGAAGTTTCTTCTTAGCAGCGCGCGGCCGCGCAACAGGCGTACTGCAGCTCCCTCCATCGCAGCCGCAGGCCCGGAGGCGTAGCTGAATGCTCGAAATCGCTCCTCAAAGTCCGGTGTCGCAAGTCAGCAGTCGACAATATAGTTTTTAAGGGTAAAAAAACCATACCACAAGATCAAAGCAAGATGAATTCCAACAAATAGTAAATATCTGCCATGTACCATATATTCCTACCAGATTTGTGTGCTGTTCATCAAATGACAATTAATATAAAAAACATAAAATCCTATTAGTTCAGAAAAGGATAAAGATAGCACCAAATTTAAATCAACAAAATAATGTATTTGTCCTACCAAGGACACCAAGGACTTGTTCATTGCTCTATTACAGATGAAATCATTAATTTGTACCAAGTGGCAAAAAATTCCTTCCAAGTAATACAGAAATAAGTGGGTGGGTAACAAATCGAGTGACATGTGAATCAAGAGACTATAGTGATCATGCTCCCTAGCTTCAGAATTGCCCATAATGAACATTTAAACTGTCACTCTGCACATGTCTAATAATTAGCTCATGATTCCTGTACCTATCAGCTGTCCTGACTCAAACAGGCTGTACGCCTATGGGTTTAGCATATGGCACTACCTAGGGTCAGGGTCTAGGCTCAGTTTCAGCTGTACCCCTTACTTGTGGCATGACTTTGGGTAAGTTACTTAGCCCAGTCTGGGTCTCAGGTGCCGCACATGTAGAAGAGGTCACAATATACCTACGTGGAGGTGTTGTCGGGAGGCCCAAATTAGGTCATCTGGCATGTGCTGAGAGCTCAGAGAATGAGGAGGAGAGTCCAGGAGAAAGAGGCTCTGTACCCACAGCCCCATCCCAGCTCTAACCGACTTCACTCAAGGTTCTGGAAAAACGAATTTACTGGTTGGCTACAGCTGCCATTCAGGCTTAGGCAGTTGTGAAGACTGAGAACGTCTCAGGAAAGATTGTATTTGGGATGTGGAAAGTAAGCTTCAATGACGTGTTTTCATGTATTTTTTTAATGGATAAACAAAAACAGAACCCCTGATTTTATTTCCAAAGCCTGCGTTTTCCTGCTCCAGACACCGTGGACTGACTACACTAAAGCCACCCCAAGCCCCCCTCCCCGCCTCCCTCTAGTGCTAAGCCTTCAACTCCTGCCTCTCCCGCCGTTTCCACAGGCCCTTTCCTCTGCCTGGATGCTCGTCCTGCCCCCTCCTCATGGCGGCCCCATCTCCTCCCTCACGTGTCAGCTTCAATTTGTTCCTAGAGAGGCCTTCCCTGAACCACCTCTCTGAAGTAGCAGAACTGATGTTTTCTGTCCAGGACCTGTTTACTTTCACAGCATTCGTCATAATTTGCATATATTCATTTAATTGTGCTTGCTTGTTTTCTGTTTCCTCATTAGACTATGAGTTCAAGAAGGCAATGAATATGGCTGTCGTGTTTATCACTACCCTTAGGCCTGACATAGCATGCACTTGACACACACACAGTAATTCCTCAATAAATATGTGATGGATAAACAAATAAATGAATGAAAAGAGGTTAATCTATGCTAAGGCTATGTATGTTCCATCTGTGGTCTAATCTACTTCAAGGGATTCTGGAGAGAATTGGGAGACAACATACATTAAGCACCTAGCAAAAGGTCTGCAACACTATAGGCACGCGATGTTTTAGGGTCCATTCAATGAAATCTAGACTCCGCCTCTTGGCCTTCAAAGCCTCCGTCAGAGAGCTTCGCTACGCCCATTCACTCTTCCTTCCCACAATTCAACTCAGACTCTTCCTTCCAGCCAGTTCGATCCTTCCCCAGGCTACACTAATATCCAATTCTGTATCCCTTTTCATGCTATTTCATTCAATAAAATACTTCCCAACTCTTACAAATCCAAGATACCTTGTAGTTCTCTCAGGGTTAAATTTTACATTAGGATATTCCAGAAAATGTTTCTTATTAACTTGACCCATAATTCTCCTGGTCAGTAAAAATCGTATAGTACTATACCTTAATCTATCACCTGGTATGTTTTTTGGACCCTGTCAGTCTATCACCTGATACACTGGCTTATATCTTTCTCTAGCCATTCTAGTTTCTTTTGAAATCCTTATTTAATTTAGGTATTAGTCTTATTAGCTAATAATTCCTTGTGGATTAATTTTATAATATATGGGCTTGTAGGACCAAATTATAGCTTCTGTTTCTTTATCTACTATATATTCCCTATAAATGTCTAAATGTCCAGATTTCTGCATGTTCCCCAAACCCAAATACTAATTTTCAACAATTACTTCTATGGGAAATCAATTTTGTATGGAAGTGATAAATAGGAAAACATCCAACTCTGACATAGGGTCCCATGTTAATATATAGTAATTTTATCTATAGTGTTCTATAATCTGTTTCAGAAGCTATAACAGACTAATTAAACTTTAAACTATAACTGAGGTTAATAAGTATTTACTAAAAATGTTCAGTACCTCTGTCCAGAGACCCATATGGAGATTCTCCCATGGATATTCTTTTTTCCCTGGGGCTGCTGTAAGTAGGTGAGGACTAAATGTTGCCACTTGCTTGGGAAGAAAACGTTCTCCTGTGATTCAGCCTGTGCTAGTAAAACAGCTTTCGTATCATCATTTGAATCCATGCACACACTACACAAAGAGAGCAAAGGTATAGGCTGAAAACATGCCATTTCTGTTCTCAGTATTTAACACATGTATAACAACTCTAACTATAGGTATTTAAGTGAGATTAAAAATCAGCTCTATTTTTAAACTATCTTGAAAAGTTAGAAGGTCTTTCTTTAACACCATAATCTGCTTAGTTATTTTATTATATTATTACCTCAATGCATGAACTAAAGTAGATTAGGCTCATATGCTCGTGTTAAAAATTTAGGCAATAATTTTCAGAACTCAAGCTGTAAAAAAATATTTTATCATTACTATTTATATAGTCATTGCCCTTTTAGAAATTACAATATATTTGGTTTATATAAAAATTAATATATGATTTCACATATATGTAGACTCTAGAAACCAAAATAAATGAACAAACAAAACAGAAATAGACTCATACTGACAGAGAACATTTTGATGGTTGCCAGATGGGAAGGGGTTTGGGGGGCCCCATGAAAAAGGTGAAGGGATTAAGAAGTACTAATTGCCAGTTATAAAAACAGTCATGGGGATATAAGCACAGCAAAGGGAATACAGTCAATAATGTTGTAGTAACTATGCATGGTATCAGATGGGTACTAGACTAATTGGGGTGATCACTTTGTAAGTTATACAAAATTCTGATCACTAGGTTGTACACCTGAAACTAATATTGTATGTCAACTGTAATTGAAAAAATTTTAAAATTAATACATATTGCATATAAATGTCTAAATGCCAGGATATGTTAGAAATCTAACATAATTTAAGGGATTACTGACAGAATAGGACATAATGTATACAAAGTATCCAGTAACCTTTATAACATTTACAAAGCATATATCCCCAAATACCATATTGTTTGTTTAGTTTTAAATTTTATGAAAAGTCTCATAGTATTCATACTTACTTAATACAAATAAGAGACTTCTATCTATATCTGTTATCAAAGGAGGTAGGAAAAAAGACAAGATAGCAAGGAGAACTTGAGCTCATTAGATAATGGCTATTAAATATATAATCTGCATGGAAAACAGATATCTGATAATAACAACATCTTAAGATCATTGCAACCTGATAGAATACTTCCATAGATAAGACTTCAGTAAGTATTTGGTCTAAAATTTAATTGAGAATTACTGTTATCTACTTTAGAGTTTAGTTACAGATTTTTGGATAGAATAATATGTTGTTACAAAGGTGGTTAATAACTGTTAGAATGTATCTCCTTTTTAAATAAGATTTTTGTTTTGCTGTAATGATCTTTATTAGCAGATTTCACATTAATGTCTCTACATAAACTATTCAAACACGTATCTATTCACGGGGGTTGAGGATAATCAATACCGAAAGACGAAAGTGCCAGTGTGGGGATCAGCCCACACTTGAATCATCAACGCTTTGGATCCCAGTGAAATCATGTGAATACAGCCTTCCTCTAGGAGTCTCTCACCAGGATTTACGTACTCTGCACCTTCTGGCCTGTTGTTCTCTGTGATAAAAAGATGTTAGAATGATCAGTAAAGCAGCTGATAAAAATTGAGTGAAAAAGTATATTTAAAAGAATACAAAGCATGGTTGTTCATTTGAAGTAAATTATTTACTCAGAATGTCTGAACTTGGCGTGTTCCAAACAAGAATATTTCCAAAGTTTAGATGTTAACTCCAAAAAAGCACCAGGAGTGAAAACAATAACTGAGTGCATTGAAAGTTATTAAATGTTTTAAAATATATGATAACTGAGAGCTAATGGCAGGAGTGAACAGACCCCTGTGATGTCACTGCGGTGACCTATTACAATCTGTGCCATGATTCTTTTATCGATTGGATGGGGTGACTGTGACATCATGGACCCCAGCCCAAGGAGCATCCACCATCATCACAGGCTTTGCACTACCAAAATCATCCTAGCATTATTACAATAGCATGAATTTAGTTATAAAGAAATTGATCAAATTAAAAATCCTTTTAGAAATATCGTGGTGTTTGAATATATGCCCTGTTTAGACTCCCTGATGAATGATCTTTGAATTTAAGTGCTAAGTGTTTCTGAAACTCTGAAATGTTTCTCTGAGGCAAGCTTAGGTAAATACTCCATGCTTTGGACTTTCTGGACATTCATCCTGACTTCTCCTTCTCACCACTTAAAATCTAGAGCTTCCTGAATACGTCTGATGAGCTGAATCCTTCAGCCATCCATGTTACCTAGTACCATGCTGCATGGCTTTAATGTCAAGTATGCAAATTAAAATGGACCAAAATCTGAAATGCATGTCCAAAGGCTCAGACTTTCAGAGAAGATGAACATACCAGTTATTAGATTGCATATATATTTGTTGCCATTTTTCAACAGGTATAACCACTACCAATTTTCAAGACTACTCCCTCTAGCAATGACAGTAGTCTTAAAAAAAAAGAGTTAAATTTACTGAGCATTTTGAAGACTATTGCCCAAGATACAAGATGTATATAGAACTCACATCTGATGTGATGTTTTAAAAAGTTTCCATATCAAATCTGAACTTTCACAAATAAAAGACGAGAACAAAAACCAGTGTGTATCCAGGAACTGTACAGTAGGAATACTACAAATATTTCTTATTTTAATGCTCACAACAATCTTATGAGTTAAATATTATCTCCATTTTGAGGGTGACAGAATTGAGGCACTGATAGGTTAAATGACTTGTTCAAGAGCACACAGCTGGTTCAGTGGAAAAGGATGTATTATCACTGTAATTAATATTTCCTTCATCTCTCTTCAACATTTTTACATGTATACCATTTTAAAATGCTCTTTAAAATGCTTATGCAAAATCATCTTTCTAAAATATGTTTTCTAATACATTTTGACTTTTTAAAAAAAAATTCTCCCAGTACCTCAGGTCAGTGTGTATATTTACTCATTTTGTAAGAGACGGTTTACACTGTGATTGCCCCTCCCCCCCTTAAAATATGGAAAAGTAATCTGTACCATTTATAGGTCGCAGTGACAGCTGAGTGGAAATCCCTTTCCATCACTTACCAGCTCGATACATCGGTCAGGCTGCTGAACTTTAACTGCAAATACAGACCATATGAGTACTCGCCTAACTGAACTGTTGTGAAGATAAAGGTGGACAGAAAGAACTGAGCAAAGTGACGTGTGCACCGAAGCACCCAACGTACATCACAATGCCATCATCAATAACGTCACATATATATTGTGTGAAAGCTGTCAGTTCTTAGGTGGCAATATTCAATTCACCAAAAAACGCTATAATTACCTGAAACATTACAAAGTATCAGCTAAGATTTTAAAATTTAAATTGGCTTTCTAGGCTAACCCATAAAAGTACGTGAGTAAGCTATGCTAATAACCTGGAAATGTGCCTGTGGAAAGTGGATTCAGAGCTACAACTGTGAACACCACGCGACACTGCCCATCCTTCAGTGTTGACAGTGTCATTAGGGCTTTCCTTCCATCCACAGGTCAGTGGGAGGGGACTTCCCTGGAAACCAGTGGTGAAGGCCTGGTGTCCTGGTGGCCCCAGTGGGGTGGGGGAGCTCTAGTGCAGCGAACAGCTATTGGGACCAGCACCTCCACACACGCACAACCCCTAAACATCTGTGTCATCTAGTCATCTCATTCCTTCTATAGAACCTAACAATTAGCCTGCATGCTTTACGTCCAGCACCGTGAACTGGTTTTTAACAAACAGGTGCTTGCTGCCCTGGTCACATGGGACAAGGTGCCATTTCAATGCAGCACAATAGCAATCTGATCCATTATAGAAAGGACTGGAATCAAACTTATGCTACCTGTGGAGAATGGCTGATGCATTCAAACCTTCTGTGACAGGAACTAAGAGAGGTACACTGAGGTAAGATACAGCTTGAGAAGGAGGTAAGCTAGAGCTTGAGAACTTGAGAAGGAGAGCTTAAAAGAAAGATGAAATGAGAGCTGAGAAACAGCAGGACGGAAAAGTGGCTACAGTGTTTTTACCGCTTTCTTTCCCAACATCAGGAGCTAGCCACCCTCATCCAGTAATAGGACCAGGAAAGAGGCAGGAAATGGGGCTGGTGGACCCCAAAGCAGCTTTATATGTGGTGTTCCCCCCAACCCCAAACCCAGTGAAAGTACAGAAGAAAATCGAGTTTTCAAGGCTATATGACAACTCGGGCTTTGGGAAATCAGGACCTGCCATTACTACTAAGGCATTTAAGGTAAACAATATGTTAAGAGTAAGTTATAACGTCGCTATATTCCTACTGGTCAACCAAATTGCCATCCGAAAAAGCTGAGTGTAATGGATAACGCTGTTATCATACCTGTTCCATCAAAACTACCTCGTAAAATTAATGCTTTGTTTCTTCTCTTGATCTTCTTTCGTTTTTCTGTGATACTCTCAGCTTCATGGACACACTCCACATTAAACCACAGGGAAACACTGAAACCTTCTGACAGGTGTGGCCAGCAGTTCTGTCCCAGCAATGGCAAATGGACTGGGGCTACGTGCCAAGAGGAAAGCAGCTGCTGGGGAAAACTGTCACTGCCATCCTCTTTCTTGCTCCGTGAAACTCGTGCTCTTCTCAATAATCCCATGGCTTTATTGTTGAGAATCACAGGACACTTTTGAGATGAAACGCCATTGCTTAAATTTGGAGCATGCAGTAAGGGGAAGGTTAGATACTGTGAAGGGCTCATAGTAATATCACTTTCAACAATTTTCAGAATACCCAGAAGAAGAATTTCCTAGAGAAAAAGAAAAACAAATAAAACTTCAGTCATGTTGCAAGATACACAATAATCTTGAAATTCAGGTCATAAATGAAAATGCAAACATACTCATAGACTTATCAGCATTCCTATTTAAATACCTTCCTATCTACCATACCATTAAAATTTTCATTTTTTGTATAGTTAAGATAAAATATGACAGACTTTATTCTTAAAATACATAATCTCTTATGGTTAATTTGTTTTAAATTTAGATGCTTTTATGGTACAAAACTAAAAGCTATAAATTGGCCTTAAGTATCAGAAATCAGTTCTACCAAAGAAAGATGTTTATTTCCAAGTAGACCATAGTTGCTTCTCTCAATTATTTTTAAATGAGGGATAGAACTAGAGACCTTACAAAATCTCTAGATTTCTGAATGAATTTCTAAAATTGAGTGCTCACTTTCCAATTTATTTTTTTATTTATTAAATTTATTGGGATGATGATGGTTAGTAAAATTATATAGGTTTCAACTGTACATTTCTATAATACATTGTCTTTATATCATATTTTGTATTCATCACCCAGAGCAGGTCTCCTTCTATCACCATATATTTGACCCCCTTTTTCTTCTTCTACTCCTCCTCCTCCCCCCTTACCCTCTAGTAACCACTAAACTGTTGCCTGTGTCTATGAGTTTTTGTTAAATAAATTTTCTTTCATCTGTGTTTAGTAAACTACAATAAGGTGTTTAGGTTTTATTTATAATTACAAGTTTTGGGTTACACTGAAATGTAGAATGTACAGGAAAGATAAGAGAGAAAACAAACATTTAATTTTAAGCAATGACTAAGGAGACAAGTAAAAAAAAATAGAAAAGATTAACCTTAAGTACAATTAAGTAATGCAATACTCATGCATAAAATAACATCCAGTGTTATGAAAAATGAACTCAGAAAAAGTAAAAACACATTCCATAAATTTAGTCAGTTCTCAATTGTCTGCACTCATGGTTTTTAACCTCGTGTTCCATAGAGCTCCCACAGGGCCCACAAGGCTGGAGTGAGGTGGTGAAACGGACAGGGCTCAGGAAAATTCAATCCTGCTTCAAAAAGAGTAGCTCCAGGTTTCCTGTTTTATTGGCTTATACTCTTAGTCCATGTTTCATTATCAAAATGGGTTCCTCAGCAAAGAACAGTCTAAAAGTTGCTAAGCTACACCAATGGAAAGGAGAAGTGACAGAAGATAACTGAAGAGTGGATATTAATTTTCAAAAAAAAAAAAAATCCTCAAAATGGTTATAATTACTTATAATTAAGTTCTCTTTACTAATCAAAACTCTTTAGCATCTCTTAAGCACAAACTCGGGTGGGTTGGCGTGAAAGAACTATGATCCCAATGGTATGTCTGGTTAGCCAAAGCAGAAGTGAAATGGTTAAAATATGCACAAACAGTAAAATAATTGGGGACTTTACAAATAATAACATGGAGTTGACTGTATAATTATCACATCAAAAGAGAGAGCTTAGTGATTTCCAAATATTTTTTAAAATATCCTATTAGATATCAGAAAAAAATTAATTATAGCATATTTACCGTACAAGGAGATTTCTCCAGAAATATTCTCAAAAGAAGGGTTAGCTCTTCCGAACATGTTCTTGTACTCATCAAAGACACCAAAAGGTCCACCAATACTCTCTGGCATGCTAAATTAAAGGAAGATAGAGGGGGAAATTAAAGCCATTACACAATTAAAGAAACTGAAAAAGCAATCTCACTGAAAGAGATCAAATACGACTGTCACATTTTAAATGGATTATAAACAATCTAATAATTGAAAACTTTGCTGAAGAAATAGCAGTATGATTAAATGCAAACCAACTAACCAACCGACAAAAAAACAACAAAACCACTTTCCTTAGTGATTGGTTAACTCTAAGTAAAGTAAAAGTATTATTTAAAGAAGCAGAAATTAATACAGCATTTGTTAAATAAGTTTACACTGTTAAGTACCATAAAATAGTTTGCTACCTTCTCATCTTGAAAATGCTTAAATTATAACTATCACTTTCTAAATAGAAAATTAGATGACATAAATGAAAGTATTAGATTGGTGCAAAAAATAATTGCGGTTTAAAAAGTTAAAAACAATTGCAAAAACCACAATTACTTTTGCACCAACCTAACAGGAATATTTAAGATTATGAAACACTTAAATATCACAAACAACTAGTTTGAACATTTCTTTATTCCATCATGGGGTTTAGCATAAACTATAAACAGTGATAGACAAATTCATAGAACTTTTGAGAGTCAAATAATAGGTAATATTTGCAGCACACATCCCAGTGTTCATAGTATATTTACATGCATTATCTCAGTTGATCCTTACCCCCCATACAAAAAAAGTCCTACAAATTAAATATTACCTCCACTTTAGACATGACAAAATAACCCAGATGTGAAGCCTGAGAACAGAAGGCATGTTGAAGCAACATATTTTGCAGAAGCAGTGAACTGATGCACTAGTGTAATAAATAGTAGGTGTATCTGGAAATAAACTTGGAACGAGACTATAAAATAGCATGGACTTTACCCTGTAAGTAACATGAATCCATTAAAGGGTTTAGAGTAAGGAAGTAATATGATCAAAGTAAAGTATATGCCCTTAGGTGTTTTTCTTTTTCAGTTCAAAACTGACAGGCTCCAGTTCATAATGGGGGAAATGAAACACACACACACACACCACAGTATTCGCCTTTGTCTACCACTGGAAACTTACTGAACTAAGTACAGGATTACAAAAGGGAAGAAACCCATAATAGGAAAAAAAAAAAAAGTGGTGGAGGAAATTAGCACTGGGGGCACATCAGGTGAGAGATTTAAAAATGTTTCTTCAAAATGGAAGAGTAGATAGATGGTAGAGAAAGCTGCAGCCTAGAATCTCTGAATTACAAAGGGGCTCAGAGGAGTGGAGAGCCAATCTGCAAGTCTAAAATCTGGACAGGAAGTCAGATTCATATAAGACCTGTCTGTGAACATACACTCTTCTCCTTGATTCTGAGTATAGAGCACAGATAGCTCAGCTTTTACATTTAATGCCCCAAACCTGATAACTCTTCTCTACAGAAAGTGAATGAATTGCCAGGCAAAAGCTGAAATGTACAGTGGGATGTTAGCCTCAGGGCTACCAGCTGTAACTGTACAGTCTGGTCAAGTTGCCTGTGAAATATCCAGAATAGGCAATTCTATGACAGGAAAGAGACGAGCAATTGCCAAGGGCAGGGGGGCATCTGTGGGGGAGAAGGGAATGACTTTACAGAAAGGGTACGGGGTTTCCTTTGGAGATGATGAATGTTCTGTTGACTGTGGTAATGGTGGCACAACTCTGAATTCATGAAAAAACATCAAATTGTGTATGTTAAGTAGGTGAATTGGATAGTATATGATTATATCTCAATAAAACCGTTATTAAAAGATAATGGAATAGAATTTCTCAGAGCTAAGCTGGAAATAAGTCTTCAGATTGAAAGGGTCCACGAAGTACCTAGAACAATAAATAAAAATGTGCCCATACACTACATAGTAAATAAGGGAGAAGGGAAGCTTTTCCTTACAGTACAATCCCAATTAATAAACACAGAAGGAATGATGGGAACAGAAAATCACTATTTGGCAAACACCACAGTATTCACTGTTTCAGTCAAGAATCATCAATAGATGCTAAAATGAGTGGGTTAAATTATGATAAAAAAGGGATATGTACGAGTTATATCTCAAGTTATATAGTCTCAAGTTATCTCCCGACAAGATACTTGCTAATTATAAAGAGAAAACAGTAACTCCACCATGGAGAAACCTGGCAAGACACCACCTTACCCAAGTGATCCAAGTCAACATCAGCAACAATGAGACATAGATGTCATGAACTCCTCGATATATGATGCACTGAGGAAGGCACAATGTCACTTCCGTGGTGCGTCTGCCCAAAATACATAAATTGAATCTAATCATGAGAAAACATCCGACAAACCCAAACTAATGTTTTCTGTGTGTTAGCCTCCAACTAAAATTTAGGTTTCTCCAACTAAAACCTAGGTTTCCATCCATTGTATGTAATAGAATCATATTATATGTTCATTATGAATTTCTCAACTGCCTGTGAAAGTACAGAGTAGGCATTTGATCTGATAACGCAGCAATTCTGTTCAGTGTTTACACTGGGTCACAGTCTTATAATGCCAGCTCCACATATACAACACTGAACAACTCACTCAATCCCTTGGAATCCAGATTTTCCTCTGTAAAATCAAGATCCTTACACTGTGTCTATTGCACTGGGTGGGTCTGAGGAACAAAAGAGATGATGCATATAAAGCTACTACAGAAACCACAGAGCGCGATGCCAATGGAAGACATCATCATCAACCCTTCATTTCACATAACAACGAAATAATTTCAGAGCTACTGTTTAAAACTAGTAGTTTCAACGCACCTTGAAAATCAGAATCAGCCTGTGTTAAAATACTCAAGAACCCTCCTAAAAGATTTTTCACAGTTCCCTGAAGATTAAAAACAAAACATAAAAATTAAATTTTTTTATTATTATTATTTTGTTTAATTTTATTTTTTTATATTAGTTTCAGGTGTACAAAACAACAAAATGATTAGACATGTATAACCCTCACAAAGTAATAAACCCCCAGGTCTGCTACCCATCTGACATCATATACAGCTGTTACAATACCACTGACTATATTCTCTTTACATCCCATGAATATATATATATATTAATATACATATTATAAATTATAATTAGATATATAAAATTATAGTTGACATTAAATATTCTACATCAGCTTCAGGTGTACAGCACTTACCTCATGAAAGCATGAAGCAACTATAATGTAATAAATTATTTGACAGTCTACTGTATATATATATGTAAGTATTTAAAAATAACTAAAAAGAATGCTATGTGTAGGAGTACACATAATTTTCAAACTGTTTTTGTTTTCTGATTTTCCAAACCAATGACATATATTAAAATTAAATGTAATTTTAAAAATATTACCCATTCTCAGAAATATACTAGGATATATATTATATATATTATTTATATTATATTATATTATTATATATGTTTAACATATATATATGTTTTTATATATATATATAATACGATAACTATTAGTTATCCAATGACAACATTAATTTTTTATGTTATCTTAGAGAACTAGAACGGAATTAGATTTTCAGAACAAAAATCTTATGCAATTAGAAGATTTTTAGAATACCACTTGTAGGTCAAAACATGTTTCAGTTATTATAAAAGATAAGTAATCATCTAAAATAATCTTCAGAAAGTTGGGTTATAAATAAGGAGGTGAGTCATTGGGGCATGAATGTGATAAATACTCATCAAATTTAACTTAATGCATCTTTTACCTGTTGCATGAGTAGAAAAATATTCTTTTCTTTTTGCCTGATGATTTTCAAAAAACTCTCAAATACATGGGTAATCACATCAAGTTTGGCTTTACAAGTAGAAAGCAAATTTAATTCCAGCATACAAATCTCAGGATATATTATTTCCCCATGAGTGAGGTTTTCAAGTATGGGGTCACTTGGACTGCTTGATACAATGAAATCTTCTGCTTCAGGCTTTACCTCTACACCTGAAAGGGGACAAGAAAATATTTTTACGTCCTAAACACTGAATAAATATTTCAAATCTCATTAGTCATTTAGGAGTTCTAGTGGCAAAAGTGCTATTTATAAGTAGATGTTCACAAAACCTTTTCCTAACACATGATTACAGCTAAGTATCCTGAATAATCAAGTCTTCTGGATAGTTTGAAGATAAATGAGTAGCCTTAAAAGTAATTCTGATCTTCAGTACAACTGCAAATATTATCAACAGTAATTTTTATGAACATATGATATACATTTAATACATTCCTTCTACCTACTGGAAAAGAAAAATGCTCTCCCCAACTTTCTGACCCCAAAATACCTAAATCACAGGGTAGTTCACTTGTCTGCCCATGGCTATTGGTTGGATGAATTCTAAACCTTGTCTTTTTCATAAGTGAGAAACACATAGACACTGTCTCACTGAATATTACATTTTGGAAAATTTAACTGATATGATCTTAAAAGAGACTGCTCTGCTATTAAGTGTTCATATAGTTCAGAAATTTATACATTTCTATCTAGCCCAGAATTCTTTAAATTAAGATCTAGTTATCAAAGTTATAAAAAGGAAGAAAACTATTATTACAAAATCATGTCTGTACTATGATAAAACTAACACCATTAAATCAATATTGTTCCAAAAGCACCTGCTTGAGGAGTTGGGGGGAAATTGGAGGAAAGTAGTCAAATGGTACAAACTTCCAGTTACAAGACAAACACACACTAGGGATGTAATTTACAACATGGTAACTAAAGTTAACACTGCCGTGTGATGTAAAGGAAAGTTGTTAAGAGAGTAGATATTCAGAGTTCTCATCACAAGGAGAAATTTTTCTCTTCTTCTAATTGTATCTATACAAGATGATGGATGTCAACTACACCTATTGTGGTAATCATTTCACAATATACATAAATCAAGCCATCCTGCTGTATATTTTAAACTTACAGTGACGTATGTCAATTATTTTTCAATGAAACTGGAAAAAAAGAGTTTGTATGATAAGTAGGTAAACTATATGAACATATATGTGTACATATATATTACCATCATCCCAGGTTTCACTATCCTCAGGATTGCTTTCACTATCTGCTTCATAACCTTCTTCTTCAACCAAAAGTTTAAAACTACAACAGTGAGAATCCTCAGCTTCTTCTGAAAAGTGTCCAGGTTGGGGTGACAATTCTTCTTCAGATTGATGACTCTGTAATATTGGTGTAATAAAAGGCAAAAGTTGTGACATTTGCTCACTTTTAGTAATGATATATATAATATGCAAACGTCATTTTAAGAACTTTCTGTAAGAAATTTTAAGTATGTTCTGTAACAAAAATTCTTATGAATTGTTGTTAATGAATCAATATAAATCATGAAATTCACATAGCAAAATTTTCCAGAATTTCTCAGATAACTTGACTAACACCTCAAAAATGGATGTGGGGGGGTTTCTAACAGATTAAGCTATGGGTTATTTCAGTTTTACTGAAAAATAAGTCTAAGAAATTTCATTCTAGTCATATAACAAGAAATGACTAAAAACCCACAGTGAAGTGGAATTATACTTCTTACAATCGAATGCTAGTAAACATATAGTATTATTTTTACACATTTGTTCATGGAAAAAGATTTTTTCCACAGGACTTTTATATATAAAATGTTTTGTAAATTAGATAACCAGAGAGGACATGAAAATTTTTCAAAGGGATTAATTTTAAGATGTCCGAATGCAATTGTCTATATACAACCATCTCAGCAGTCAAGAGTTCCAGCGTTAACTACTGTGCAAAACCTTGCAGCATGAAATTTTCCTTTTCTATAAAAGTGTACAAATATCTTCGCCTTTGAAAACATTTTCACTTAAAGAAGCTCAGAGTTCTTTATCGTTGCAATATTAATATAAGGTAGAATAAAGTAGGTATTTTAACATTTTCCAGTTAACCAATTGATTCAGTAATATGATGAAGGCATTAGTAGCTATTTCAGTAAGCTTTTAAGTTATGACAAACAGTAACATAAAATATTATGGCAGAAGATTATAAAATGTCATATTTATGGCTAGACCAAGGAATTAAAGGACCTATTTAAAGGACAGGTGACAATTAATTAAAGGTAAAATAAACATGAAAGGAGAGGGAAATGCATCACAGTTTCAAGGAAAAAAATTCAGATAGTTCTTTTAGAAAAATACGTTAACATTAACAACTAAAAATCTATGATTGCTATTTTCTATGCAAATACTAGTCTTTTTTTTTTTTTTTTAAGGAGGGTGCAGTTCACAGCGGCCCATGCGGGCATTGAACCAGCAACCCTGGTGTTATCAGCACCACACTCTAACCAACTGAGCTAATGAGCCACTTTATGTGGAGCGATTTAAAATTAAAGTGAGTATTTTGGAAATATCCGCTGCACCCATATAGGATCAGATAAGATACCTGAGTCCCCACCATCCCTGAATTATCATTTAATAAACTACCCATCGTTATATGTAAGATATCAAATAAAATAATACATTTCTGTCTTACCAGGAGCAATTCTCAGTAAATTTCCAGATTAGATGAAAAAAAATGTATTATTTTACGCTCCTATTTTTTATGAGATAGGGCACTGAGTAAATACTATCCATCTCAGATGATGGAGACGTGGCCCATGGAACTCACCAAACCTGGCCCATACGTTCGAATCACATCCATGCATGTCCTAGTCCCATCTCACACTCTTCTGCTTCTGCAGGTCATACCCGGACAACTGTTACGTTACTGTACCTTCTCAATCAGAGCATCACCGTGTTCAAAATCTGCTGAGTGGTTCCCCACTGCAACTCGAAGCAGGGCGTCGAATAAAGGCTTTGCCAATTCTGTTTCAATCACCTTTGATTGGGAAAGATGGTCCCTCATTTCCAATAATATATTTTCCACAGACAAGTTCTAAGGTAAAATAGAAGAGACGAAGAATTAGTCTCAAGAATAACATCCTTTTAGAAAAAGATGAAAGTGACAAAATAAACAATAAATCAACATTCAACAAGTAGAAAGCTAGTCCATTTATTTGCAGGTGATATGAAAGTAAAATGACTATAAACATGTAGTTCTTCCATAAACATCCTATTGTTATAATTAATAACATTTTTATTTATCACATACTTT
Organism: Rhinolophus ferrumequinum; assembly: GCF_004115265.2. Classification (NCBI taxonomy): domain Eukaryota; kingdom Metazoa; phylum Chordata; class Mammalia; order Chiroptera; family Rhinolophidae; genus Rhinolophus; species Rhinolophus ferrumequinum. The sequence continues at coordinate 22,398,125 of NC_046310.1, read as the reverse complement.
ACTCATCTTCCGTGGTTTTGAATTTCTACGTATCATAAATTGATTGTATCGCAAAAAAAGATTAGTTGAAACTTCAAAGTTTTGATTAAGCATCTCTAGATTTTGCAAATTCCTTAAGACCCGAAGAAGCACTTCTAATCTTTTCTCACCTTCTTTTCTGCCCTAGAAGGGATATTTGGCTGCTTGCCCACGTCCCTGTATTAGGTGATGAGACATAAAGAGGGATAAGAAGCGGACGTCTCCCTTAAGGAACTCTCAGTCCCATGTGAGACACAGATACGTACAGACAAGATATGATGATGATCATTCTAGAGTTATAAACAAAGTTCTCTGAGATAGAAACAGAGGTGATACCTGAGACCTATCCTAAGTGTCCCAAAGGAGAGGTTGTATGAGATGGACAATGGACAGAGAACACATAGGAGACAGCAGGCATAGAAACTGAGGGAGATGATACACCAGGCAGAAGAAAAGGTACAGAAGTGATGACAAAGAATGGCATCAGCCTGGTGAAGGATGGCAAGAAATGAGGCTAAACAAGGAAGTGGAAGCACCACTGTGAGGGGCCTTGTACATTCTTCTGAGTGTGGAGTTTAATTGTGAGCGATGTGGAAGCACCAAGATATTTTAGACAGGAGGTAACACGGAGACGGCAGGAGAGCCTGCTGGCTGACAGAACAGTCACGGGGGGAGCTAATAGGAAAAGAAGGGATCTGCCACATTTGAAGGTACCTTAGAAGCGGGGACTGAAACTGGGAATTAATTTTGTGTTGAGAAATGCTCTCTCAGGAGAAACTTGTAAGGGTGTGAGGGAAGCAGAATATGTCGGGGAAGATGCAGTTTCAGAGAAAATATCCAGCTCCCGCCTAAAGCCAGGGGAAGCTCCAGAGCCTGAACTGCACCACAGAGGTTGTCCCCACCCCAAAGCCATGTCCGTCAGTCACTGGTGAGCTCCCTTCCCGGGCATCTTAGATGGGGCATCTTTCACTGGCCAAGGGCAATCCTTGGGAGGTGGTCCAGATGTCAGCCCTCAGTAGCCGATGACAGATGGCTGCATCAGCTCGACAAAGGGGATCTGGGCCGGGCACCGAAGGCATCACACCCAGCTTGTAAAGCTTGAACTCTGAAACACAACGTCCATTATTACTCAGCTGACATTTACTGCGTAGCTAATGCCTGTCGGGGCTGGTAACTTTGTCACATGTGGATTTTGCATTTCACACTAAACTGAAAGCTTCTGGCGGGCAAGAACTGGGTCATGTGTCCCTGTGTCCTCCATGGTACCCAGTACAGTACTAAGCACACGGGAGCTTTGCAAAACTTAGAATCTTTGGAAAAACAAAGCGACAATGGTATTACATTAGAACTTTTAAAAACACATATTACACGATAGCTGGACAAAGGGCAAGTTATTACCTGATCAGGTAACTCTAATTCCATCTTTTGCTGACTGGCTCTGCTGCCATGCAGACAAATGGCCAGAAGGGCTTCCAAAAGCCGTATGCTCTGAAGTGAGGTCTCACTTTCTCGACTTGGAAGGCCCTTTGCTGCCTCAGGAGCAGCTTCAGTGGCTGAAATGTGTTCCACATTTATGGAAGAAATATGCTGTGACTCCAGTTTGCCTAAACTGTCAGCACTCTCTTTTAGATTACCCAGGTCTGATGGGGTGAGGGGACATTTCACAGTCAAAGATAATACATCTTCCTTCATACTGAGCTCAGATTGAGGCGTTCTGATTAAATCTTGGCTTTCACTCACATTTATATCTCCTTCTTTTTTTCCTTGCTCCTGTTCATGACTTCTGAGTAATTGCTGTATGATCATAAATATTAATTTATAGCACACTCGGAAACCACCAAGCCTATAAAACTGTTTCTGGAAAACTGGACTCAACATGTAGATCCAGTGACACACGGACCAAATGTCGGCGGCTTGGTGCATCTGTTCCGGAGAAGGCAAGACGAGGCTCTCGAGAGACAGACACGGCAGGACGTGGTGCAGCGGCTCGCTCGCTGTGCTGTCGTAGCCAGAGGTGTCTTCTGAATCGTTGGCGGGCTCTCCATCAGCTTCGGCTTCTTTACTAACACACAAGAACGCCACACACAGGAAGACGTTTATCGTGTTGATGTGAACATCCTGGTTAACCAGCTTCCGTTTCTTCGGATAAGCTTCTTTGAGGCTGGCATAAAACTTGCTAAGACTCGGAGGAGAATCTGAGTAAGCTTGCTGGTTATGAAGAGAAGTCCCTGCCCTTAAAGGTGACGACTCCTTCTGTTCAAGGTCTAGCCCATCAGGACCTGGAATTGAAGAATCTTTCTGTTGTTCCCCGAGGCTGATTATCAGAGTTTCAAATGCTTTTAGGGAATGACTCCGAACACCATCTAAGTAATTTAATTCAATTAATTGACTTACTCCATTACAACTTAAAAACAAATCTCTTATTATCCTGTGAGAGGAAAAAAGAAACATATAAGAGGTTTTACACATAGAAATGTCATTTATAAATAGGTATATATACTATTTAAATATGTCACTGCTACATGTGGTATATACTAAACACTGCCTACTTTATCAGTTATTTGGCTGAAGTTCTCAGATGTGACCAGGATCTCAGGTCACTTTCTAGTTACTTTCATGCGCTTCTTCAAACACTGCACATACAACTCCAGCATTTAGAAAGAAGGAATTACATGCGTCCCAAGCAATTCAGGAAAGGATATTTTTCTCCCAATAGCAAACTGTATATAAATTCTAAATCCCACAACCACCACACTTAAGACGGACAATCTGAAAGCAGGCAGGCATTTGTGCGTCTTTTCCTTTGTCTGCCTGCGGTTCACTCAGGACTTCTGGTTCATTTTGAATCTGCACCTCAGACAGAGGAAGAGCCCAACTACAGATCTGACGGTGCTCAGCTCTGCCTGAGGCGAGAGACTCAGGGATCTGGATCACTGGAATCCTGGCAATAACTTCAATATAAATCAACTCAGCAAAGACTCAGGTTGTCCACAAACTGCCAATGACTCACAAACTTTCAAATCAAAGTCAGTTCTAGTAAAACAATGTCAGAACGTCAGGAATTTGTAAAAATGATTGTAAAGGTAATGATGCTACATAGGTTATATTGCATCCTCAGTTTTTAAGATGGTGTGTGCATTAATTTGAAAGGCCAGGCTACCTGTCAGAAGCAAGCTTTATTTACAAAATTATTTTTCAAGTACCAGACTTGACCATCACAAATTCTGGAAACCTCATTGGCGGACTTCTACGTAATTTAAATTTTCTTCTTTTTGATTTTCTGTGTTTTCTAATTTTCCTACCTATATTGCTTAGGTAATAAATGTAAATATGGTATTGAAAAAATAATAATCCCCTTAATTCCAGATAATTATCATTTCATGTATGTGCATATTTTGCATAGTGGTAAATAAGTGGGCGATATTTCTATTTTTATATATCTTATTGATAAAATATTTTAAGTATTTTCTCATGTTCCAACAGGATCTTTGTAACCATTATTTTTAATGGCTAATAATATTTCATCGGGTGAATATAAAATAATTAATTTAACCTTGCCCCTGCTATTGGATATGTGTTGTGTCCATTTTCTCTCAGAAATATGTTTTTAAAACTTTACTTTTTTTCCACTGAAAAATGAAAATCAATGGCTCTGTCCTTTCCCCTATAACCCCCAGGAAGAATAAATAAATAAATAATAGATAAATAAATAAATGTAAAAAACAGTATCTGACATGGGATGGGAACTTTTTGTTGTTGTTAAACTAAAATTAAATCCTATGAAAGAATAAAGGGTAAAGATATTCAAAAGCCTACATTAAAAGATATATATCCACACACGTGTACACATACAGACCTTGATTTAAGGAGGGTAGACAGCATTTTTAAATAAATCTGAAGCACTTCCTGAGGCAGACACTGGCTGTGAGGGCCACACACGTGACTCTGAGCCGTCGTAATGCTGAGGTGCTGACAGTGGTGGGCCAGCTCAACTCCTCTTTGGAGCACAGGGTTAAATATGTAATTGTACAATTTCCACTGAACAACTACATTGCCTTTCTGGATTAAACTACAGATGTGATTTGCAATCTGTACACTATGTAATCTGTCTCCTTCAAAAACAAAATTCTGATAAGCCTCTAAGGCATCCCATCTCCACAGCAAGTCTTCAGACCCACTGCTGGGCAGGATCCCTTGAAATCTGCAGGAAGGACTGGGTAACCCTGAGGGAGGCTCCGCCTCGCACGAAGCCCCCTGTAGTGTTTCTTCTAATTTGGCTAGCTGATCAGAGTCAACAGTACAAACATTGCAAGCTGCTTTTTTAATTTTGTGTGATATCTCGGCTCCTCCTAACTGATCCAAAATAAGTTTGTTAAGGATATTCAATATATGCTGCTGAAAATTTTTCAGTGCTGGCAACTGAAAAGCGTGGAGCAAAGGGATGATGACGGATTTGGGGTCCATACAACAGCATATTCCGACGTTATGGACTCCTGACAGAATCTGCACACACGTGCTGCTCAGGGAGGCCTGCTGCAAGAGGCGCAGGCACTGGTGAGCACAAACGGCAAGACAACAGCACCGCTCAGGGTAGTAAACCTCGCCATCCGCAGTCTCTTCGAAGGGGTTTTTGGAAACCTGGTTTTTAAAAGCCGAAACCAGGAGACCTGAGAGATCTCTGTGGTGATGCATAAAGTGGGAGTATTCACACCGTCGGTGCCTCTTTCTTGTACACATTGAATGATGAAGTTGCTCTGATTTCACTTTTTTGACAGCGCTCATTATTTTCATCACACTATTTATTAGGGCTTTCAAATGTTCTGAGGCTTCGGTAGGAACGCCATCTCTTACAATCAGCCATTCCATTTGAAGAACTGCCGTTTCAAATAAATTAAATCCATTATGCTGAATGAATTCTTGTACCAAATCCATGGCTTGACTGAAGAAGAAGGGATTTGAAGCTGCACTCTGAAGACAACAGATGAGGATCTGTAGCACTCCTTCCAGAAGCTCAGGTAAAAGAAGGGCTCTATGACGATACTTTGAAAACACAAAACCTTCCTGAAACTCCTGTAGTGTTTTCTTTTGTCTTGGTGCAAAAGGGTCAGGCTGCTTTTCTAGGCAAGTTCTAATTTTTAAAGCTGCTCTAAGCAATTCAGTTAAATTTTTTCTAAGACTTTCTGGTATCATCTCTGCAGTACTAATATCTACTGACATAAGATGCAACACTGTTCGAAAAAGCATTCGCTGAATCAAGGCCACCGGTTCTTCAGTCCAACCTGCAGAAACTAGTGGACTCTCCAGACTGTCGCTGAGGTGACAGCAGTCCCCAAAGCCCGCGAGGAACTCAGTCAGTGTGGGCACTACACTGGCGGCTAGAGCAGAATTATGATTCAAGGTAATGTCGAACTTACAAACTTTCTCTAATAAAGATAATAAAACATGACACAAGTCAAATGGAGAATTGTGCATGTGACTGATAATAGACAAGGCAGCAGGCTCACTTAAAATGTCGGTGTTTGCCTCCTGTGTTGGCATAATCTCTTGGAAAGTTTCCAAAGCCATGGTGTCAGGAGTCTGTTCTTTGGTTGACAAGCGGTCAGGTTTAAGTGTGAGCTCTTCTTTAGGAGACTGTGTCACCAAATGCTGCAGCTGATGGGGCCGCCTATGCTTACTCACTGCTATACTTTTGTCATCTGAATTGGCTTCTGAATCTGAGGTGGAGAGCTGCGTCTTTCTTGCATCTCTTATGGAATAGCGATGGGTGCTTTTACGTTGTCGTCTGCTTTTTCGAAAAACGTTTACTTTTGCAGAAACCTGACCAGATGGGGCACTTCCTTCTAAATATAATTTTTCCTGAGTAGATCTTTGTGAACTTGAGTTCTTTTCTTTGGTCAGGATTATATCAGCTGAGAATGGTAGATTAAAATCTAAGGAAACAAAAAAGGAAAATTGAGAACGCCTTAGTATGTTTTTAAACTCAATTTGTATTTAGCATCCACTTTAGGAGTTTAACCTCAGTTTATTTTTACTGTGGCTGATTTTCTTTAACTACGTTGTGTCTCCAGGTCACTTACCCCCACACTTAACCAGGGGTATTAGTTCAAAGGATACAAATTGATTTGGAACAAACAAAAGAAAACAGAATTAGGAAAATAAACCCAATTTAAAACCATACATTGCATTCTAACGTCAACATAAGAGACTCTTTAGACTATCTGGTGTTCAGCACTACTGTTCATGCCACTTTACAAATCTCCTCCAATAGTGCCATCAATAAGATATGGGGTATATTATATTCTCAAAAATAGTGTTTAGGTGATAGCCCTGATATAACTTAAGAACTTTAAAATTTTCCAGTTATTTCAAAATCATACAATAGATACCAAATATCTCTAACACTAAAGTTAAAAGAGATCTTCCTTCAAAATATTTACTGAGTGTGCCATGCACTGAACGAGGCACAATTACGGGCACCACCGTTTCATCCTCAAGGCCTAGAACCGAGGTGTGGCACGAGGTCAGCACTCAATACCGATTTCTGGGGGAGATGCATGATTCGCCTTACTAAAGGAGATAATGAAATTGGTCTTTCGCTTTGCAAAAATTAGTAATAAAATCTACATGAAAATACAATTGCAATTTAGAATGAATAAATACAAATCTGTAAACAAAAGATCTGTGCCTTAATGAAGAGAGGGAGGGGGAAGTTAAAAGGGGCTGACAAATTGCACCTTTGCAAAAGATGCAGGCAAAGAAGACAACGTCCCCCAAAGAACAATAATCGGATGTCTGAAGTGGTTAACAACTTGTGAATTCTACAAATTTAGAAGAAAATAAGGTCAGAAAGCTAGTGAATCAACTAATAAGCAGGATAACAACATTAAAGACATTAGACAACTCCCTAACAAGAGAGCTCCATATCAGAAATGTATTAAAAATGCACATATGGCATTAAAATACAGCACAGAAGGATTTTTTTTTTTAACCTGAGAGATCCTTAGACATCTCACAATCCACACATCTCAGAAACGGTCAAGGGGGAAAACTGTCAATCCTTCCATTGAAACATTTAAGTTAAATTTCACATACTTAATGTGATTTATATATACACATATATATGTATATATATGATTTATAGATAATAATTTTTCAAAATCGTAAATTAAAAATACGTATTAACCTTGCATGGAGTAATTCTACCCAGCTTTAAAACAAAATATTCAAATTTATCCTTTGAAAGCAACATTAGCAAACTAAAGAGCAAAAGTCATCGATAGAGTATGGTAATATTATGGAAAGCAGTCTTTAAAATAGCAAAGGAATTTTAACGTCTTTCTTCAAATTTTTCGCTATCCATTTCTCAGGTGCTACGTTGCATGCCTAGATGTACTCCTTTTGCTAAGTGTTCTGCTTCTTTGTCTACTTTCTAATTATCATTACATTCGCATAATCCCCTAGGAAGCACCATGGTTTTTGTAGTATTAGAAGAAATACAAATGTGTTTTGCCCAAAGAATTTTTCATATTGAGTATCATACTAATACATACTGTTCTGAATTTGAACTGTTATCAGCCAACAAGGCAGAAGTAACTTTTCAATAGAACGGTGTTCCCCAGGGGCATTTTGATGACACAAAGGATATGATAAAGAAAAGAAACATACCTGTTGCCCTTTCTTCTTGAACAGGTATCCTCCATACCAGTGGCAGGAGTGACAGAAGAAGAGTAAGGAGTTCTTCTCTACATGTCAATGCCTGTATGAGAAATAAAAGAAGAATCCTTCATTTCTGAGGTTGTGAGACAGTAATTCCTAACACTGTGTCTTAAATTTCACCCAAAATATCCTTTTTCTTGAACGGTTGCATTTGAGAAGCTAAGGATCAAAGAACCTATCTTAAATCTAAAGCTGTGATGCTTTCCGATTTATAAACCCTTTCCATGACAGAAGAATGTGAGAGTATCTGACAGTATTTAGCACATTCTTGCTGATGTTTCCAAAGATAGCTCTTACACCACCATGCACTTTGCAAGAATTCCTCACCGATGAAAAGACAAATTTGCAGGGTGAAAGTGAAAAGTTAAGCCTTATTAGTTAGCAAACCAATAACATAAAGTTACTAGAAAAAGATGAAGTCTTCATGCAGTTAAATGTAAAATTCAGAGAACACGATTTAAAAAAAAGAAATTGACATTATTAATACAAAATATATAGAAAGAGAGAAAGACTTATTAGTGAAGGTAATCCAATATTCATTGATGGCACACGATGTGCACAGCACTTGTCTTACCCTTCCTGGAGGAGATGGTCCAAGCCCTGGAGAAGGTCCCCTGATTTGGCCCATAAGATACATACACACAGACAGTTAAAGAACAGAAGGTATGTCGTATGAGTAGGTACCCAAGTGTGGCACAGGTGTTCAGCTTAGGAATGCACAGAAAGGTGCAATCATACCAGTTAGAAGCGCGGAAGTGGGAATGGAGCTAGAGAGCTGGAGTTGGGACACTTGGGACATGGGTAGTCAAAAAATTAAAGGCAAGTCAAGTTTAAATTTCCCATATCAATCAGTGGGGAGGGGGTTAGAGTGATACAATCAGATCTGCTCGTTAGAAAGACCACTCTCGCCACTATACAGATGACAGAATGGGGTAGGGAGACTGGTGATCAGTGTTTCAGGCAAGTAAACAATAATGCAGATGAGAGATGAGGATCTGAAGTACCCTGACAGTAATATTGAAAAGGAGGAAACATATTTGAGAAACTGTAAGGGAGAAATGAAATGACTTGCAGTTGATTATCTACAAGAGAGGAAAACCATCTAAAAGAACTCAAGGGTTTCTGATTTAGGCCACTAAGTGACTGAAAATGTACTCACCAAGACAGGAAATTTAGGAGTTGTATTAGGTTGGGGGGAAGTGATGGATTCACTCTTTAGACATATTGAGTTTGAGATGTCTGTGGGATCCAAATGGAGAGAGCTTTTTAATAAACAGTTGGACGTATAGATCTGGAGCTTAAGAAAAAGACACACCGTAAATAAAAAGAGTTGGGAGTCACTGGGGCAGAAGTCAAGGACATATGTGAGACTTTCTAGGAGAGTACACAGAATGACGAGAGAAGAGTGACGAGAATGGAGCTCTGGAGAACGACATTAGGGAGTTAACAGGTGGCAGTGCTGAAGAGAAACCTGCAAAGGAGGCTGGGAAGTGGAACGGAGAAATCAAGGGAGAGAGCAATTCAGGAAAGAAAAGCGTCCACCAGGTCAAGAGCTGTTGTTCTTTAGCTGTGCAAGATGATGGAGAAAGCCTTTATAACAGAGGTCACTGGTGACCTTCACAAACACAGGTTTGATGGCGTATAATTGAGTACAAGTCCGGTTACAATTGGCTGAAGCACTGAAGGGAATGAGAAAGCAGAGAGGCATAGCACTCAGACTCTTCCTTCTAGTGTCCTGGTTAGGAAAAGGCACAAATTTCTTCAAACGTAACATCTACCTGCTTTTCAGGCTGCAAAGACCCCTCATGACATGATTCCCATTGACCCGTCCAGTCTCAGCTTCCCCCCTCTGACATGTCCAGCTATTCAGGATCTTCTGAATACCACGTGTCTCTGTGCTCCCCACTATGTCTTCCTCACGCACGCTGCTCTTGCCATTCTCCCACCACCACCCCACATCTGCCAAACACAGACTCATTCCTCGGTCTCAGTTCCTTCTAACCCAGCCTCGGTCGAGTTTGGTTCCACGTTCCTGATACACTTCCAGCACAGCAACCAACTTGCTGAACTATTGATGTTCCAGTGCCAATTTCCCTCGTTTATTCTTTCAATACATATTTATTGAGCCCCTACTATGTGCCAGACACTTTGGATGAACAAGGTGAACACGGAAGGCGATATTCACATCCTCACAAAGCTGACACTCTAGCAGGGGAGACAGAAAATAATGGGTACAAATTAGAAATTTCAGATAGAATGCTGTGCTATGAAGAAAATTAAAGATGGGAGGGATGACAGAGGGACAAAGAGGGGAACATTTAGGCAAACCATTCAGAATGGGCCAGTAGAGCAGATACTCAATTGACGAGAAGAAGGAATCCATATTTATGTGGAGGAAAAGGGCCCCTAGGGAGTGTAGAAAGAGCTGGGAATGGGGCTGGCTTTCTCAGCGTGGCTGGAACCCAGCAAGGGGAGAGCTGGCAGATGAGGCTGGAGGGCGCAGGATGGCCTCCAAATATGATGGGAAACTTTTCAAAACACTTCCTCGTCCTCCCTCAGGACATGAACTCCAGAGTGCAGTCCCTGGTCCTTAGCCATCACCCCTCTCTGCCACCCAATGCCTAGTACCTAGCTGGATGTTAATCAACGTTATCTGCATGAATGACTTTAAATTCTGGATGCAAAGGAAAGATTGTATCAGAGGGCCCCATTTCCATGTGCTTTACTTCAAAATCAGCAAGACTGAAGATGTCCGGATGACGTTTCCATGCAGAGCTCAGGCTCAGTATGTACCTCTACTTTTTTTAAGATGCCAGCAAAATGCAGATGGTCTTTAAAAACAAAATGTAAACCAATTATGGGCATGCCCGTCCTGGAGAGTCCTCGTAATGAGTCTTCATCTCGAGCAGATGAACTCCTAACAAACATTCTCATGGAGCTGGCAGAAACCTCAAGGGCATGTGAAGAGCGCTCCAGACAGGCTGTCCTTGGACTTTAGTCCTTGGTCCCCAACAGTACACTGGCAAGTCATCCCTGCTCCGTGCACAGGCACGCCTGCCTCCTGGCCGCTACGTGACACGTGGTCTGGACTTCCCTTGCTCCTTCCCACTTAGCCAAGGCCTGGCTTGCTGCCTTCAGGCCCAGCCCCAGCCACGCCTACTCTGGGAAGCTTTTCTTCCCGCAGTAGCCCAGGAGGACTCTTTACTGCTCAGGACTTCGTGCCTGCTGCCTCCCTTTCACCAAGTGGACTAGCTGGAAACCACGGGCCTTTCCAAAGAATGCGACTAAAGCAAGTGCAGGTGCTTGTTTTTTGCCACCTCTGCTGGAACTGCCATGCTGAGAAGGACACCCCTCACCTCCTTGCTGCCTGATACAACAGTGGGGTACAATTCTTACGTCACAGCCAATCACAATCATTTCTAACACGATTCATCAATGGGGGCAGCTCTCTCTAATCTTCCGGAACTACTATTTTCTAAGGTATTATACATTCCCAGATTTATTTATCCTTTCCAGTCCTAAAAACACCACATACGTAATTGCATCCTTTTGCAAGCCATAATTTTTTTCCCCTCTTATTCGTGGGCACCCTGGCAAACGAGGAATGGGTGTTACCTCATGCCATCCGGGTGGAAAGTTTTCAATATGCCATTTTAGGCAACAGATGCCATCAACAGATGCATTCCCTATTCCTAAACTGTCCAATCTATAGAAATCACATTACTCCTGATTTAATACTTAAATTTCATGTCTCCCTTCTGCAGGGAAAACGACTGTCATACCCTTTTTAATTTGCGACAGCAATAATGAACAGTAAAAGCAGTCTCATGCAGCTGGCCATTTTCAGTTCAATTCAAGAAACATATTTTACATACTGACCAGGCGCTAGGCAACTGTCCCTTCACAACTCTATTGTGCGGGCTGGATTTTATATGAATTGCCTGTTAGCCATCCAGATGTGAGAGAAGGGGCAAGTGAGTCGGCAGGGGGGAAGGCTGAGACTCCAAACCAGACTGAGATCTACAGCTGCAAAGGCAGGTGGGTACCGAGCAGTGGGGCTCTGGAACCTCAGGATGACATGCTAAGAAACTTGGGCTGTACCCAGAATGTGACGGAAGACTGCTGAAGTTATTTTAGTTGGTATTAATAGTATTACTTTAAATCAGCATTTTGACATGCTAATTAAATGTAATGTTCCAGATATAAGCAGAAATATATGTGTATGCGTTGTCCTTTATTTTTATCAGACTTTTATAATTATTTCTAATATATGTGTTTACACACACATGTGAACTTTTCTTCGTTAGTATTGTAAATAGAACCTTTTTTTTCTTTCATTTTCTAGCTATCTAGTAATAGCTAAAAGACACAGTATAAGCTTGTCTTATGTTCTATAACTTTGCTGAAGAGTTTTCTGGGCTTTCCTGTACACATCACTTTAAAAACGGTATTTTTAGTTCTCCACCATTCTCACATTTAGCTGCCACTATTCATATGCCACTTTATTACTGCGTGTTTTTAAAACATGATATCAAACAGAAATAGTAATAGTTGTATTGGTTCTATTGCAGAGGCTCTTATTAAAAATATTATTGGTTTTTGTACTCTTTGTGTATGCAACCCTCTATTCTTAATTTATCTTTAGAGTTTTTGTGAGGAATAGATGAATTTCGTCAAATGATTCTGAGGTCTCAGGATAGTTATATGTCCTGGTTTTCCCACGGATGTCGAACATTATGCTAATAGTTTTTCTTGTATTAGGACCACAGGTTGCAAACTTTTATTGTAAAGGGCCAAATAGTAAATACTTTAGGTTTTGTGAATCATATGTTCTCTGTCCCATATTCTTCTGTGTCTTGTATCAACCCTTTAAAAACAAAAAACTGTTCTTAGCTTGTGGGCTGTCCAAACACAGATTACTGGCAGCAGGAGTTAGCCTGCAGGCCACAGTTTGCCTCCTCCCCTCCCAACAACAACAAACGGTTATTAACTGGCTGTAAGACTCTTTATGAAGACTCTATAAAGACTTAGGTGGTACCTAGTAGGCCCTGTCAGCTCGACAAAAGGACTGCGGAGAATCCCGAGGGCACCGTGCCACACAATCCTTACGCTCCCAAAGTCTCAAAAACGATTATCAGTGTGGTTTGGGGCATGGAGTGAACTCCATTAAGATTAAAGGAAATCCGTAACATTTTTAAAGAAAGTCGTATTATTAAAAAATACGAAGAGCTCGGACTAAAAGGGACAGACACAGTTCAAAATGAAAAGAGACCTCTGGGTTCCCCACTTTTCTACAGGCAGGGAGCAGAGCTGCGCCTTATGGGCTATCAAGGAAAAGAGAAGACAGTTCAGAGGGTGGAGCCAAGAGTCCTGGAAAACCGTGGATGAGGGAACTACTGTCACAGAAGAAAACACAGTCCCCACCCTCCGCACAGACGGTGTGACAACACGTGGCTGCCGGGATGTCAGTGGCTCAGCGACTGCTATGTGCCTCCTTGTTGAACACAAGTATCTATTGTGGCTAACTTGTCACCATCTCACCATTGTATGTAGAGTATTGGGGGGGGGTGCAGATAACTTGTTTTTTTTTTTTTAGTTCACGCGTCTCTCAATCCAGAAGAGCTGCAACCCCAGTTTTGCACCTGGAAGCCTCATCTGACCCAGAACCTATGTGTACCATGAGGTCAGGGACTTCAGGCCCGCCACCATGATGGGACGGTACCTTGGGAGTCCTGGGGGGCAGTGTGCGAGGCATGTTAATAATTGTGGCCTGAGGGGAGGTTATGGTAGATAGAACGTGACCACACATTACTTCCTCCCACCAGGTGATGAAGTCTATGTTCCCATCCCTGAAACCTGTGCTGCCTCGTGACTTGCTTTGACCAATAGAATGCGGCAGATGTGATGCTATGAGACTTTCTGCAGCTCACCTTCTTATGATGCTTCCACTGCCACGTGAAGAAGCTGAGTCTAGCCTTCCGAAAAATGAGAGACCGTGTGGATGAGAACTGTGGCAGCCTGGCCAGCAGCCCCATCCAACAGCCCTCAGTCTTCTGCCAGCTGACTGCAAATTCAGATCCAAACCCAGCTGATGCCACAAGGAGCAGAGGCAGCTATCCCAGCCGAGCCTGCCTGAACTGCCAACTCAGAATCATGAGCAAATAAATCATCGTTGTTTTATGTCACTAAGTTCTTAGAATGTGGTTTGTTACATGGCACTCAACTGAGAGGCTCACTGAGCCTACCTACCACCCTGGGTGTAAAGGACGAGAACTTAATGGGTTATCCCTGGAGAGCACCACTGGCTTGTGGCTAAGATTCCCACTGCAGTCGTGCTCACTACTCCACAAAGGAGGAGTGTCAGCATCCCCCAGTCTCGCCTCCCCACCAGACCCATCGTGCATGGATAAGGATTGGCATGTCCGTAAACAGACTCTGTAGAAGTAGATGTAGTAAATTAAAGTTCACTTATTATTATTACCTTCACTAAATGTAAAAGTTTTCATTATTCTCCTACTGAAACAACTCTTGTTAATATGACCAATGACTTGTCAAATCTGAAGAATCATTTTCACAGCCTATACTCTTGCTTAAAAATCCCCCCCAAAGTCTTGAGAATAAAATTTAGACTCCTGAATATGGTATACAGGCTTGCCATCACATGGCCCCTACCCTCCAAGCTCCTCGCCTACTCCCCCCCCAACATGCAGCCTTTCCTGTAACCCTACAAACCACCCGTAGCTCCCTGAGGCAGTTATTTCTCCAGCCCCCGGGTCTTTGCACTTGCAGTCCCTTTGGTCTAATGTTTCCTTCCTCTGCATGCTGCTAATCCCTCTTTAGAGAGATGTCAGTTTCTCTTGGAAGCATTTTCTGATGTCCCTCTCCTTTACTTATACTCCCCAAGTACTTTTACACTGTTTTGTCATCATTTTTTAAAATCCGTCTATCCCTTCAAAAGCGAAGACCTCCTGGTAAAAAGTCTGTTCTTTTATCTCTGCATAGCAGAGGCACAGGCACATAGTAGGTACGTAACGGTCTGCTGAATAAACCAGTGAATGAATTGTGTAGCCACACTTTTAAAGGTCTGATAGTTTTCTATTATATTTATTTTATAGATTACTATGATAGGCCATTTATATAGTACTATATATCAAAGTGATAATACTACAAAAATATAGGAAGAATAAAGTACTCTCTTATACAGAAAACAGATAAACGTTAAAGAAATCTATTATAATTTTTAAATTGCATATTATGCATAAATGTATATCCTCCTTCAATAAAACTTCACATTTACTCAGCAAAATAAGAAACAACTTTATGGAGCATTCACAGAATGTGAACACATATGGAAATTACATATACTGAAATTTTTTAAAGTAGTATTTATAATACATGGTGTGTGCATTAGTGCAATTTTGGTATATTCTGTCAGTAATAAATCATTGCAATTTTCTACTCATGATATCAGAATTAGGCTATGTATATTCATAATCAGGGTACAGAAGAAATCAGAAATCAACATAATCAAATATTACATGGAAACAAATAATTTTCATGTTGCAAGAAAGCTTTTAAGTCATCCAAGTAGATGTACTACTATTACTGACAAGGATACTGAATTCTGGACCAATTACGTCGTCGACTCCAGTCATCCACCTAGTTGATTCCGGTGCCAAGATTAAAACTGAAGATAATTGTTACCTTTTAGGCTGGGCAAAGTGTCTTTCAAAAAACTTGTAAAGGTCTGAATATAAACTTCAACTATGCCATTTTTAACCATTAATAAGAATATGTTTTTTTGCAATTTAAGCAGAGTATTTTTTCCTGAGAATAAATAAACATGTCTGTGTGTAATAAATCACGACCAAATAGGTTTATCATAGAAATGCAAAGTTGGTTCAACATTTAGAAAGCATCAACGTAATTCACCCATATTACCAGAATAAAAATGAAAAATAATATGATAGTCTCAATAGATGCACAAAAGGCATTTGCCAAAATCCAACATTCATGCAGAATAAATGCTCTCAACAAACTGGGAATAGAAGAGAACTTCCTCATCCTGATAAGAGGCATCCAAGGAAAACCTAGGGCTGACATCACATTTAATGGTGAAATACTGAATGCTTTCTCCCTGAAGACAGACACAGGCTGATGTCCACTCTAAAATTTACATGGAAATGCAAAGAACCCAGAATAGTCAAACATTCCTGAAAATGAAGAACAAGTGGAAGAACTACGCCACCTAATTGCTAGACTTACTATAAAAGCCACAGTAATCAAGACACTATGGGATTAGCCAAAGAACAAATGACAGGTAAGTGGCGCAGAATAGAGTCTAGAAATAAACCCTAAATATACGGCCAATGATTTTCAACAAAGGTGCCAAGGTTATTCGATGGGGCAAAGCACAGACTTTTAAGGAGAAAAGTTGAAACAACCAGGTAAACTATACAGGAAGAAAGGACAGACAGGAACCATGAACTCCTACTTCACACCACACAAATATTCATCCTAAATGCATCAGAGACCTAAAAGCAACAACAGTAACTAAAAAGGTCCTAAGAAAAAATAGGAGACTATCTTTGCAACTTTGGGGTTGTAAGACAGAGATTTCTTAGGATACAAAAAGCACTATTCCCCACAGAAAAAATCTGCTATTCTAAAGACATTGTTAAGAAATGAAAAGGCAAGCCATAAAGAACATATTCACAATCCAACAAAGACTTTTATCCAGAATGTATAAAGAACTACCACAACTGGATAATAAACAAACAACCTGACTTTAAAAATGGGCACAACACTTGAACAGATATTTACAAAAAAAGATATGCAAATGACCAGAAGCACATGAAAACATTACCAGTTGTCAGAGAACGAAGACCACCGAGAGATACTTCATATTCACGTAGTATGGCTAGTACCAGAAAGCCTGGCAATACCAAATGTTAGAGAGGATGTCACGATTAGAGGATTAGAGAGGCTCCAATATTAGAGAGGATGTCGACAGGCTATTAGAGCGCACGGGACTCCCACACAGTGCTACAACCATTTTGAAACAGTTGGGCAGTTTCTTATAAAGACCTACCCTTTGACACAGCAATTGCATGCCTAGTTATTTACCCAGGAGACATGAAAATACATTTACACAAAGACTTTTATAAGAATGTTCACAGCAGTTTTGTTCGTCCTAGCCAAATGGAAACAACCCAAACAGCAGGTGGATGTAACAAAATGTGGTGTATTCACACAACAAAATGCCCATCAGAACAAAAAGCAGTGAGCTGCTGATTCATGCCACATGGGTGACTCAGAGGCACAAAAGCACATATGAATGATTCCATTTACGTGAAGTTCTAGAACAAGCAGAACTCCACTCGGAAAGTAGAAATCAGAACAGTGGTTATCTTGTAGGGGGCCCCAGGAGGGGCTGACTGAAAATAGGCATGACAGACTTTCTAGGTGGTGGAAACGTCGTAGACAGTGATGTGGGTGGGGGTTGCATAGGTATATATTGGGGGTGCCAAAAAAATGTATACATATGACTGATATTCATCTTTTGTTATCAGTATATATTATTACAATTTTAATGCAGTTTTTTCCTTTCTTAAAATGTGTATACAGTTTTTGGTTCCCTCTATATATTTGTTAAAACTCATCCAAATAGACACTTAACATCTGTGCACTTACCACATGTAAATGAGATGTCAATAAAGTCTGTTTAATTCTTTATATTAAATATCAATTACTAAAGCAAATGGGCTACAGAAGAAGGGCGAGGGCTTCAACTGCTTCTTTCCCAGAGTGCCAAATAAGCGCTCCTCCTCATGAGAAGCACAGATACAAGAGCTAAAGTTCCTCTTGAAATGTAGGCTCTGAATCTAGTGTTTTGATTCCACCTTAAATAATTAAATCTTGTGCAATTAAATTCCCTCTTTAAGATCCAAATGATCAATCTCCATTCCCTGGTTTAAACAGTTAAATATTGATAAGTGCTATTTTTAAAAAGGCTATTAATTTCACTCTCCTCTACTTCTACTGTTACTACTGTCATTGTTATAGATATTCCAAAACAGTAAGTGACTGGGGGAAGACAGGGGATTAAAAAATATTACCATAGGAAGACATATTATTCAATTATGACTTGAACGATTTCCATCATTTAATAATATATTAAAAGATGTTTCATGACTTAAAAGAGAAAGCATAAAATCTATGGAGACAAAAAGTAGATTCGTGTTTGCTTAGGGCTGAGGGGGATGGGAGAAATAGGGGCATGAAGCTATAAAGCATAGGGGTTCTATCTGAGGTGATGCAAATATTCTAAAATTGACTGTGGTGATGGTTGCACGTATCTGTGACTACACCAAAAACCACTGAATTGTACATGAAATGGGTGAACTCTATATGTGAATTATATCTCAGTAAAGCTATCACTAAGAAAAAGCCACTGAGATTTTGATTGGGATTACTTTGGAAACTACAGATCAATTTGGAGAAAACAGATATCTTTACAATAGTGATTTTTCCAATACATGAAAATTATGTAGTTCTGCATTTATTTGGGTCTTCTTTAGTTACTCTTAATAATGTTTTACAGAATTCTATACATGTTTCTATACATATTTTATTAGATTTATTCCTGGGTATTTGATATTTCTGATGCTGTTTATATAGTATCTTTAAAAGAGAGAAAACACTGAATTGTTCTAATGTGGGGTAAGAAGATGAACAGAGCATGATGTGCATATTAAATCATCATAATTTCAAAAGATAAATCACTACACATAGTCTAACAAAAAAATTTTTCTGATTTTTCATTTATTTATAGAAAAGACATGTACATATACCAAACTTAAATTACATTTAGTCACACATTTAATAGGGCACATCCATGAAGAAGAGTAAAATTACATAAACCTGCAAGTATTCTGAAATAGTCCGTGACAGGTGGACACCACAGTGAACAAATGCTTCCTTATATTTGTTAGGTTTCTCAGCTTACACTAAAAATAGTTTTATATTTTAGTCTCTATATTTACCCAACATATGTATTTATTAGAAAAATGCTTTCATAGTAGAGAACTATAACAATGGTTAAGTGTCCATGTAAAGCCAGTAACATTTAGAATGTTTAAATATGGACGTCATATTGGTGCTAGAGAGACCTTATTATCTTTCCATTCAAGTTAACTGAAATATTATATAACCACATTGATTAGCCCCCTGAAAGCAGATGGTGAAGTTTTTCTTTCATAAAATAAATATTTGTGTTCCACTAAAATGAAATAAAGGTATAAATTACATTTGGGTTTCAGGTTAACCTTGTCTGAGTTACTTAATGTTTTTGCATCTCAGGTTTTCATCTACAAATGGATGTTGGATGAAAACATTTCTATAGTCCCAGCTTGCTTTAAAATTCTATTAATTCTATAATAAGAAATCAGCACAATACTATATGGTCGTACCGCACTTTAAGCAAACACAATGATGTACAAAAGCTAGACAGAAGCTAAAGGACTCACTAATTATTAGTTCACACAAAGGATTCTCTATTTTTACTTCATATTTATTAGCAAGCTCCCTAAATATAATTTACACTAAACTTTTCAAAAACATATCCGATGTTTATTGAAAGTGCAAATTCATGTTTCTGAATTGTAATCTTATATCTCTACTAATAATCATAGTTATCTCACACTGATATTAGGATAAAAAACATAGTATATATGAAACCATTTTACAAGGCCATTAATAATTCTAAGATATTTAGACATTTTGAAAAGTATCCAAATAAACAATAGGGTCATAAAGGGGCTACCTTGTTTGAGTGATGTGAGAGATAGGACTTTATCTCAAAGAGACTCTCAGAAACTACGTAACCCCAAATTCATGTACCTATAATTAACTATAATATGCCGATGAAAAAAATTATATGATATGAAAATGTTACCTGATCAATGATAGAATTTAGCTTTGTAAGTAACAGAAATCCTCGACCGTGGACGAGGTATTGCCCGAGGGCGGCCATGTGTGTCTCCTCCTCTTCCTCCTCCCTGGCCTCCACCCTCTGCACCACCGCATTGCAAAGCCGGTTGACATCCGTCAGAAATTCACGTGCCAGAGAGTTACTGTCGATGCTCATGACCGAGCTATAAAATAAATAGTACCAAAAAAAAAGGTTAGAAAAACAAAAATCTACATTTAAAACTATGAGGTTTTATTGTTTGTTTTTAACTAAACACTGATTTTAAATTCCTGGACACTGGTACTTCACCCTATAACATTTTTAGACATAGTTCTGACCTATTCGGGTGCTCCTTAAATATTTGTGCATGGCAGAAATTAGTCCTGGGTGTGAAACGCCCGAGCGTAACCAAGAATGAGAATACCAGTGAGTGGTGGCAGATCAGGTAGGTTCTGACTTTCCGTCTTAAACAGCCTCACTGCAGAACAAAAATAAAATATTCTTGCTTTATATGTTTCAAAAGACACATGGAACTTTTAAAAATATAAACTTTGTTCACTTGACAGAACTGATAATCACTGACCTTTCCAAACACCAGAGTTTAGTTAATGGAGGTGGGGGGGAGGGATTTACCTCCAGGGGAATAAAAACTGAAGACTTCTAGCAGCTGAAGTTATGCCATTTCGCTTCCTACTACACATTTGAAACAAAGGGCAATGGTGACATTTTAAGAGTAAGGAAAATAGTAAAGTAAAGCAGACAAAAGAGATGGGAAAACACAAATATAAAGAAAAAATGTACAAATATTTAGAAAGGAAAAATCATGCACAACAAATTACCCAAAAAATTTCAAAATAGTTTCATCTTAGGACTACAAGTAATTTTCAGATATCCAGTAACCTTTAAAAACGTTTTAACCTGAAGAGGTTAAATGTAATAAGATGTGTATGGTGTAGTCTTCCTTCACCCACTCTGGGGGGAAGCCCTCCCCATGGTCTGCTGGGAGGGCAGCAGGCCACACACTACGCTTACGCTTACGCTTACGTCCGAGAGGCCCAGCCAGTCTCTGGGTCCTAACCACCTGAAGCACACCTGGTCCAGGAGCAGCCAACAAACAAGCTGGCTGCAAGATGTGACTTGTATGGTGCAGCTTGCAAAGAGGCATTAGGCCGGTCAGGTTTTCCTTCTCTCTCATAGGAGTTTGAATGGAGGGACAGACTTGATGTGCTAACAAGTCCCATACACATGGGTCTGCAGTGGTCATGATGAGGTGGCTGAGACTGAGAAGAAGCTAATTGGGTGAAAATGAACCAAAATGATGCAAAGAGAAGCAGGTAAACATGAAAGGGGGAAAGCAAAGAAATTCCCAATACTACTTTGGTTCCTGTTCATTCTAGGGTCCGATGGTTTAATTCCTGGATTCCTATAAGAATTCTGGGTATTATTACAATAATAATCCCCTTTTCAGTACAACAAATACAATTATTTTTAATATTATTGGACATTAAGAAAAAGACAAAAAAGTATTAAAAAATAAAATGTACTTCACTCATTATCCCAAAATGCAGGAATAACCTCTATTATATATAATATTGGGTCTTTTAAGCTTTCTTAAAGTAAAATTGTTTAATAAATCAAATAACCTAATTTATTCAGTCCCTATTTATCCAACTTTATTAACATTTCTCCTAATGTGTTACTGATTTTAAGATACATAATTATTTAGTGTACCACTAAAAAAAGAAAAAAACACTGCCAATTAAACTATCACATAATGCTTTCTAATCATTTATTATTTTCCATACAGTATCACCTTTAGGCCATCAAGACCATCTACCATGTAACACTTAAGAATGCTACTCTGTTGTTCTTGGGATTTTCTTCCAAAGATGCTGACATCATTCTGGAAGTGGTGCTGGTGGTGGTTTCTTGATCTTACCAGATAGGATCAGCAGCAAGTTTCGGAAAACAACCAGGAAACATTAAAACTCATCAGATACAGTACCAACAATGTAACTCTATTGAAGTGCTGATGTGAACAGCTATGAGCAAGTTCGCTCATGAGCAGCAAGAACAAGTCCTTCACAAGTGCAGCTTGCTGAGGGTGCTTATAAGACATCATCCATTGCAAGGCACAATGCAGCTTTAGAAACACTAAAATGTGAAAACTAAAAAACGGTGGTGATAATTAGGGCCCATCTCCTAGCAGTTAAGATAATGGAAATTAACATGAATTTTTAGATGTGACAATTAATGAGGAAATAATTTCAATCCTACTTCCTAAAAGCACAAGATGCCGTGTCAATGAAAAGCATTATAATATATGCAGAATGGATGTCATCCCTGATTTTATAATGTGCATAAAAATGCATACAGTTACATAAATAGGGTCTTATATGTAAAAGATTTATTACCTGTTTTGATTCATGTAGATATTTTAGAAATCTTTTCACACGAGCTCTCTTACTCTTCTAACGCACGGCATTCCACAGCAAGTATATATTACATATTTGACTATATAGATGTACTATAACTATGTACCCAATTTGTCATGGTTGAATATTTAGGTTATTCCTAGTTTTTTCTTATCATAAACAAAGCTGTACTGAACATCCTTATACTACTTGTAAGTAGAAATTGCGTTACTTCATATAATAGGTTTTATACATTTCTTGTTAGGTTTATTCCAAAGTGTTTTACAGTTTTCACCATGATTCTGAATGGGATTTTGCTTTCCATTACATAGTCTAAGTAGGATAGATAAGTGGCCTTAGGAGGCCCATGGGAAGTAGATGTATTTTGATACAGTAATTATATATCCAAACTTCTTACTGTGCTCTTATTGATTTTCTTGGGATGTCCAGACATAAAACTCTGTGATCTACAAGTAAAACCTGTGAGTTCTCCGATCCAGTGTTCGCACACTTCCACAGCATCTAACTGCACTGGGCAGCACTAACAGAACATGGGTAGGGGGCTGGGGAGCCTGGGCTGTGCACGTCAAGAAATACTCATTTCTTCCTATTCATCTCACAGGAATGTTGCATTTAACTGAATGCCTTTCAGACACTCTGAATGCCAACTGAAAAGATGATTGCAGGGCATTTTTAAAAGATTTTAAAAAAATATTTCAAATACCCAGAAAAGTACAAAGCATATATAACATGAGGTTATAGCCAATACTCAGATCTAGCAAGTAATAACACTGTGCTGTGTTCAGGTCAGTTTGTGGGTACGTGTGTGTGTGTGTGTGTGTGTGTGTGTGTGTGTGTGTGTGTATGTGTGTGTAAAGAAATCTAACCTCACTGTACAGGAAAGCCTACCCCATCCTCACCTCTTCCCCTCCCTAGCTGTTTATCTTTTCCACACATATTTTATATTTTCTTATGTTTATAGCCATAAAAATATTCAGTATTGTTTTACCTATTTTAAAAGTTTATATAAACAGTATGCTATATATGTCCTCTTATAACTTTGCTTTTCTCCCTCAACATTATATTCATTCCTTTAAACCATTCCATTGTGCCATATGCCATTGTGTGAATAAACTGCAATTTATGCATCCATCTCCAGTGATGGAAAGTTCCCTTGTTTTTACTTTGGGGTTTAATTAATATCACATAACTACTTAGTTTCAGAGCTTTAGACAAAACCAAGTATTTTGACTGCTAATATTTATTACAATAAATACTTACCAATCTTTCAACAATTCTGTAACATTTAGAGTCTTTATAATTTGAGCTCATGAACTAGATGAAACAAGTATTCTTAGAATTAAGCTTCGCCTACAAAAAAGAAAAAAAAGGCATATCAATGGCAATAGTAAAACATAAATAACTTTAACAAAGTTCTGACATAAAAACCAGTGGCGTAAGGCTCCGAGGTGGGACTAGGAGCTCCACCTCCAATGGCAGCGTCTGGGTAAGGGGCAGCAGGCGCCATGTCCGGCTGCAAAGGTGGCAAGAAGAGCCCCTGAAGCAGCCCAAGAAGCAGGCCAAGGAGATGGATGAGGAGGGTGAGGCATTCAAGCAGAAGCAAAAAGAGGAGCAGAAAAAACGCAAGGAGCTAAAAGCAAATGCCGTGGGGAAGTACCCTCTGGCCACAGGTGGAATTAAGAAATCTGGTTGAGGGCGGACGGATGGCTCAGTTGGTTAGAGCGCAAGCTCTGGGCAACAGGGCTACTGGTTCGATTTCCACATGGGCCAGCAAGCTGTGCCCTCCACAACTAAGATTGAAAGGACAACAATTTGACTTGGAAAAGTCCCAGAAGTACACACTGTTCCCCAATAAAGTCCTGTTCCCCTTCCCCAATAAAAATCTTTAAATAGAAATCTGGCAAAAAGTGCCTTGTGCCTGGGGCAATAGTGACCCTTAATTCCATTCCTGTTCTAACATCTGGATTCCCTGCCGTAACACCTGTTGTCACCTATAGCTAGAATGAAGTGTTGTCTCTGTTATGCATTTAAGAATAAACTTTTGTAAAATAATAATACTGTAATAACAATAATAATTTAAAAAACCAGTGGCCCGTATTCATGTCAGCCAGTGAATTTTGGGATCTCAAGAGCACACTAAAAATGCCTGGAGCTTCAAGAACGGGGTCTTGACAGGGGAAGTCTTGGAACGTATTTGATCTGAACAAGGCAACTTGATTGTAGCTCCCTACCCCTCCTCTCCCAGGGCCTAACTAACAACCTCCAGGAAAATCACCAGTTAAATATAAAAGAAGGAGATCAGACCAATATCAGTCTTCTGAACACTGGAATCTAGGAGGCAGTGGAATAGCATCTATATATTATGGACAGCTGAGTTACTACTTTCTGTAAGAGTGAAAGGTATTCAAGAATATATGAGAACTCAGAATATACTAAAACCAAGCAATGAATAAACCACCACTAAATTTCATATCCTTATTGAATTTTTTAAATGAACCAATCTTTTGTGTACGATACAGTGCAGGCTATTTCTAGAACATTAAAGAAGAAATCCCTACTACCATGATAGCAACAAGATGTTTCTCTTTCGTTACTGTCTCCCTCTTCTCCATAGTTTTTACCAAGCCAAGGCGTGAAAAAGATGTCTTTACTCTAGTTATAAGGCAAACATGAAAGTTTATTTTTACTCACAAGTTTTTTAAATCAGAATGATCTTTAATTGTTTCAAAAGGCTCAAATCCAGAGAACTGTCTTGAATTCCTTTCATCTTGCAAACAGATCTTGTGCCACACACTGATCTTGGCACTTGAGGACAAAGTAGGCAGGAAAGGGGACAGAGCTGTCACTGGACTACACAGGACTTTGTGTGAATTAGGAAAATCAGCTCTTCCCACTGGTGCAGCCCCACCCCAGGAACACAGCTTTCAGAGCACAGGCTAGATTTCAGCCCCACTCGCCCACTGTGCTCACCAAGCACCACGGCCAGTACATCGACTGCCTGACCTAAGGGAACAGCCCTGGGATGGAGTCCCCAGTACACCTTCCGTAGCTGCTCCTGCTGCCTCCTGAGCTAATCCAAACCATCCATACATATTTTAACGCTAACATTATGGAAGGGGAAATTCTCAATGAGATCATAAGGACAGAGATGAAGTGCGAGGACTGGCACCCGTAGCCTGGAAGCTACGAGGAGGAGCCAGCTGTCCGTGATGCTCCGCGGACTCCAGCTAACTCGGCATGGCCGTCAGAAGTGAAAGCTGACAGACAACCGGATCTGTCTGTTTCTCTCTCTTATCAAGAGACATTTCTAGGCCAAGGGGAGGGATTTCTCTAATGCTCTTTCTTAAACGAGCATGGCTTCTTTATCTCTGTATTTTGCAAAGCCCAGCTTGGGTATCCATGGAGTTTCACTGCGTCCAAGCTCGGAATTCTGTCGCCAGCACAGTCGGCTGTGCCCTCCTTTACTCTGCCAGCACTCTTCACACACAGCTGGATTCTAGGTTTTATCACCCTATAACATACGGGGTGTCCATGAAGTCTGGAAATACAGTTTTTTTTAATAGATTGAAGATGTCCTTAAGGGCATTAAACATATAACATTTGCCTCTGTTTCCGAACTACATGGACACCCTGTAGTTACTTATCTACATGACTGTCTTATCCCCTAGGTCACGAGTTCCTTAAGTCCACAGACCCTGACTTACTACTTTTGGCATTTTATAATGCCAAGTTTTAAATTTATCATTACTATAATTTTCAACTTTTAATGCAATTATTGCTATGATGCCATGATAAATAAAACTTAATCCCAACATTACTAGGATTTTTTCTATTTTTAAAATTTACCATAAATGAAAAGTATAATAACAAAATGCCTATAATCATATGAATGACCTTCTCATAAAATTGGTAGGTTTTACTTTCTCTAATACGGTGATTGGTAAAGTATAAAATATGAGTGGTCAAAATAAAAAGCAAAAAACTGACAATGTATCAGCTATACCTCCTCCCAGTCTGATGTCATCAGATATTTCATCAATATGCCATTCAATTCAACAAATGTTTATTGAACATTTACTATACGCCAGCTACTATTTTTGGCACTTGGTATAGAGCAAAAACAAAATTCCTACCCGCAAGGATTCTGGGGGGTGGGGAGTAGAAACACAGAAAGAAGAGATATTGTAACATCAGGGAGTCTATGGGGAAAGTCTATGGGGAGAAAGTAAAACAGAAAAAGGTACAGAGAGACAGAAATGCTGCTTTAGATGGCGGGGCAAAGAATGTCTGAAGAGGTGATATCTGAGCAAAAACCTGAGTGAAGTAAGGAAATTCTCATGTGGGAATCTGGGAAAAGAGCACTCCATGCACTGAGATTTGTGTATGTTTGATGCATTGGATGCTGAGTGTGAGAAAAAAGAAGTTAAAAATGACTAGAGTGAGAAAAGCCACTCACTCCTGCTTCTCAGGGACTGAGGTAAGGTGTGGAAAGAAGAAACAGAAGTGTCCCTGGAACAGTCTCTCCCTAAGAATGGAAGTCCTTTCTGCTTGTCCTCCCCTGCTCTATTCCCCCCTGCTGCCTCCCCCCAGAGAGACTAACAATTTTTAAGCCTGTGTGAAGAGTAGCGCAGCTCACTGACAGGCAAGCCTAACTGAAGAGCAGGACGGGAGGGAAAAGAAGGTTCCATTTTAGCTAGTATGTTAACTTTGACAGGGCTCTGAGAAACCCAGTCAAGGATATCAAGTAGGTGGTTGGCTATACCACCTGGAACTCAGGTGCGGAGGCTGGAAGCGCTGAGTCACCTGGGAGCCATCAGCACGCATACAGGTGTACTGTAATGTGACTAGATAGGTGACATACCCCCAGAGCAGTGCTGTCCAGGGCTTTCTGCAGTGACGGGCCTACAACGGTGGGGGCCTAGAGATGAGTCTAGAGGGGACAGAGAAGAGGTACTAGGGCTGAGCCCTGGGTTGGCATCCCTGAGTCGGGAGAGGAGCCTGAAAGGAGCAGCAGATGAGGAAGGAGAACAACCAGGAGAGCAGTGCCTCTCAGAAACGCGGTGAGGAAAGTGTGAAATGGGCAAGTGACCGACTGGGTCAAACATCGCTGAGAGGCTGAGTAAGATGAAGACGGGGAACGGACCGTGAGATTTAGCACCGTGGGAATCACTGACACCTTGTCACAGAGTCCTCTCAGTGGAGTGGCCAAGAGTGGCAAAGAAATAGAAATGGAGGCAAGGTGTTTAGACAGCTCTTTGAAGACCGTTCTGCCCTCAGGGTGGCGAGGAAATGGGGGGCAGCTTGAAGGGGACACAGGATAGGGGAGGTTTTTATTTTTAAAAGAGAATCACAGTAGGTTTGTGAGCTGAAATACTACCGCATGTCTGTATAGCATGTTTGTCCAACAGAGGAAGGAAAACTAGAGTGAGAGGAGGTAATTCCTGGAACGATGAGGAGGCAAAATGAAGAGGATCTGAGGAACGAGTGGCAGGAAGAGTGACAGTTCATCCGACGGAGTCAGAAGGACGACAATGCATGAGTGCAGCTGCAGGAAAGTTCCAGAACCTGGCAGTGGGAGGCCACGAAGCGGGCACTTCTATTTCCTCAGTGAAATCAGCGGAGAGCAGTGCGGGGAGCTGCTGCTAAACTGATACCTGGAACGTGGTCAGAACCACAGCCCGTGGACATCCCACAAGGCCGCCAATGAGAATCTCCGACTGAGTGCCACTGCTCACAGCTGAACCGTACTGCAGGCCACGTCTGCCTCACGTCCCCAAGGACAGGATGACAGGGTGGGTGGTGGCCGCGGCCTCCGGGAATCCACAGGTGTCACAGCAGCAGCATTCCCCTGTCAGAGGGGACTCTGGGTGACCTGGAAGGACGCCCGTAACCTTCACTGCTCCTATTTCCTTCAGTAAATATTTGTAAACCTTTTAAAATGACCTCTAGAATTTTCTATGGAGGTAACATCAAGCTCATTAAAACCTATGGAATCTATTCTTCCTTGTAATTTTGGAACTTTATTCCTCGACAGTCTTCTGAACGTTTTCACATGCACCATAATTACTCAAAGATTACCAGTTCGGCAACGGCATTAACAAATTTTCTCAGAGTCTGAACCCGAGATGTGGATTCATTTAGAGCAGCCAGAGGTTCTGGTACAATCTCCGCCCCGATCTTGGACTTAACTTTTCTGCTGTTTTTATTCTTACTTCCATCCTTACGTGGATCGTCCTCCATGTTAGAGAAGATAGAAACAAAGAGAAGCTGAGAAGTTTCACTTACTCTCTGTATTTGATTACAGGCTTGTTTGTCAATAAGAAGAATCTATTAATTTGCTTATTGTTTTCACTGTCTACATACACAATGAGAAAGCCTTAAAAGCTCTGCTCATTCTTTTCCAAAGACTGTGCTCCTTTTTTACGTTATACATACTCATATGTATTCTATAATACGCATACATGTTATATACATATACATTTGTTTCATATCCTTCCTCCCCTCTTCTGCACGTTATCTTAAAATCTGAGTTCATTGGGCCACTTTACCTCTGTCTTTCCATTAACATATTATTTCCAATTGTTCAATAAAGACTGCCTGTGGCCACGTCACAACCACGTTTCCTTCTAGAGACTGTATCCATGGCATCGTGCCTATCTTTTCTTTGAAATTTAGGAACTCTGTATTTCCAATGCTCTAAATTCCAGCTTTGTTCTGTATTCCTCTTACTGTTTATTATTTTTTCACTTAGCTATCATTTACTAAACACCTTATACCAGGCACTAAGAGTACAAAATGTGAAAGAAATCTCATTCTCTGTCCCCAAGAAGGTCATATTATGGTGGCAAAGGCAAACCAACACCCAGGGTATTATGTACTGATCAGGGCACTGAACCCACTTTGAGTGGTCAGGGAAGCTTCACGAAGGAGGTAATCTTTGAGTAAATGTGGAACAGGTAAAGGGAGAAAAGGAGGGAAGAAGGCATTACAAAGAGAAAGAGCAGCTCAAGTCAAGTCCCTGATGGAATTACAGTGAGTTTGGTATCAATCACGAAATGAGAAGCAGGAAAACAAGGATGGAAAGAGCAGTGACCAAGCAGAGAGAAAAGGATTACTGGTGGGTGGAGAGCTGAGCAGAG
This sequence comes from Rhinolophus ferrumequinum, assembly GCF_004115265.2. Lineage (NCBI taxonomy): Eukaryota > Metazoa > Chordata > Mammalia > Chiroptera > Rhinolophidae > Rhinolophus > Rhinolophus ferrumequinum. The sequence goes on along the minus strand of NC_046310.1, from coordinate 22,368,846 downwards.
ACTGAAAACCATGCATTCTGGTCGCAGCAACTTTGTCAGCTATGTGCAATTCTGCAGTAGGTTCTGATACTAGAGAATGCAGACTGCAGCCCTGACCTAGAAATGGGAGTCAGCAGAAGCAGTCGGGACTCAAAGGCACAGGTGAGAGAACGAGGCACGTGGTCAAAAACGGGATGCAGGCCGGGTGGGGAAGAGGAAGAGGCCGGGCAAATGCTGATACACAGGAGAAATATAGGTAATCAATCACTATGATACTGAAGAACAGAAAATGTGGGAAAGAAGGCTATTGGGATTTTTAGATTTCTGAAATAAGCAGTTCCGGATGATGAGAATACCCAGCGTGTCACCAGCAGCGGGAGTCTGAAGTTAAGTGACAGGGTCACTGCAATTAAGCAAGCTTCTTGGACAACAGATCTTCGTCAGCTCTTCACATGAAAGCTCCTCGACAATGATTTTGTCTGTTGCATTTACTGCTAAATCTACAGCATCTAGATCAGTATGTAGCACAGAGAAGGCATTCGATCATTCGTTGAATTTGCTGAATGAGTGACATGGCTTTTCTCTCAGGATTCCCATTATGTTGCCTTGTCTAATTAAATCCTCACAGGGAGTCAAGTTAGGCTCAGAGTATCAGGTCCCCTGATTATTCCCGTTGCCTTCTGAAATGAAACGGTCAATAAAATCGGTCAATAGTGGCTGTTTTCCCTGAGTGAGACTTCCCACAGAGAGCTGACTTTGATATCTTAGCTCTGTTCTGGTTCTGTGATTAATTTCCACAACCTATTATCCAAAAGATCACAGAATTAAGCTATCACCCCGTCTTGTGGATTTTCATACACTTACCTTCTTCACATACAGAAGCACTACTCCTGCCCCGTACCCCAAGTCATTGCTACATATGTTCTGCACTTTTAGCACGTTTTAATACCTTGTCACTTCTGTGTTTCAGTTAGTGCTACCAATGACATTACATTTACCACTGAAAATAAAATCTCAAGCTCAACAAGAGGGCAGGAAGTGCTTCCTAAGTCACCAAGTTTCCTCCTCAAGAACTATCAAATGGCCTAGTGGCCATGGTGGTAAGGGAAGAGTCCATCGTACTACAATTTCCCTTTCCACTAATTCATTAATTCATTCATTAATTCAACCAATACTTATTACTTATTCAATAAATATTTGCTAATCTGCTTACTCATTCCATTTTTGCTAGTTTCTGAATCTGTTCTGAATAGTCAAAACAGTCAGCATTGTGACAGTGGTGAAGCAAAGGCAGAGCATTGGGACCTAGCAGTTACTAGCCAGCCACACAGAGCTGTGTGAAGTCTGGCTTCCTTTTCCACACAGTGTCTTCTGTGTGGAAAGACACCATGCGGATCTTCAGAGAGTATGTCATCAGTACACATCCTTGGTAAATGCTACAGCTCTATTTTAAAGGCTCAGCAACAGCTGAACAGCACAGCACAGATCGCCATCTGCAGGAAGAGAAAGTCACTGCAACCTTTTTACCAAACATTCTGCGTGGAACCGCTCCTGTCTGCTTTGCAGTGATGCAGTTTCCAAGAAAGTGCTGGAAATAAAAGCAGGAGTACCTAGATATTTGCTTTTTCTCTGCCTTGTAACCTCTACAGAAAAGGAATAGAAGGAAAAAGCCAAGAAAAAAGTTTATAATATTGAACATTCTTCTTATAGCCTGATTAGAAAGCATACTTTTTTCTCATCAAACAGTAACATCTGAAGGACTCAATGCCTATTCTTTCACCAAATCCAAAATCCTGGTAAATTCCCTTTTAAAATAATACTGTATACTTGCTAAATTTCTTAATTACAATAGTATTAGAGAAATTATCACTGGAAAGAATATTTTTCAGAAATGTATTATGTACCAAAAAGGAGAAGACCGCTACAAATCGCAGGATTATTGTGAGGATTAAAGAAAATAATGTACAGAAAAATAAGTACTTAATGAATTCTACTAAATCAGAACCTGCCACAATTTGAAGCAGCCTTCTGGAAAATAAAGACTGGTTGGTACAGATTCTGAACTATGCTAAATCCCATCTCTCCAGAGTTCAATAGATACTGATTATAGACTGATCAGTGACTGTCCCAAAGATCTCATATATTCTGTGCAACACATTACTAAAAATCAAAAAACCTTAGGAGAAAAAAAATGATTATATTATTATTATTTCATAAATAACATGAATAAAGGAATGAACATAAATTAGAATCACACAGTTTCACAATGGCAGAAACTTCACACATCATATTCTCCAACCCCACGTTCTACAGGTGACAAAAACGGAAGTTCACAGGTCCAAGGTCCCATGGTTAGTTCCCATGACAGTTATCTTGGAGTTTTATGATCTTTTTGGAGTTAATTAACTGGAACTAAAATAACCACGTTTAGAAGACACAGCCTTTCTTCTTCTGTCAGGTCAATGAAACACTAGACACTGTGCAAAGAAGTTTGCTTAGCATTAAATACTACCTCTAAATGTTATCCAGAACCTTTACTCAAGTCCAGTAGATTGCAATCTGTACACATGTAAACAAGATTTTAAAATCTCTCCAAACTTTTGTAATTACACCACAGAGCTGCATGTTTGAAATGCAGAAAACTTCAGCGGAGAAGGGGGAAAAGACTACAAACTGACCTTGTTCAAATTATCAGAATTCTCTTTAAGGAATGACCTAGTTAAGGCACATCAGCTTACTAAATTATTCAATATTGAAGCAAGCAAATATCTGTTAATCTAAGCTTCACCTTGTAAACTTCTGGTCATACTAGATGTGTTAAGCAATAACCACCAGAATGATTCCCAACTACAGACCTAACAGAAAGTTCATTAGGATATTATTTACATACCATAGATTTTTTTTTTATTAATATCAAGCATCTTTACAACCTATGTTGTAGGGGATAATAACCATTCTCTTTAGAAAACTGAAATAAAATTTGACCATCACTGAATATGAAAAATTAAAATATATTTTAATGGGCTTTGCTTTTATAAAATTCTTGAAATTTAAATACGGGTAAGGGAAGGATATGACACCTTAACAAAGTTCTAAATTAAATAAATGAATCAGACAATCCATAAATCCATTTTAGCAATAAGGTTAATGGTTCCACAAACTGAAAAGTTCCACAAGATAAATCACAATCCCACAATTACTCATAATTCACCATGTTTGGGTGGATGTTGAGCTTTCATTGAACCAATTAACTTCAAAAGAAATTATAATAGTGGTTTAGATTATAGCAGTTGAGAGCTCAGGCCCTTCTTGACCAAGACTGAACTTTGATTGTCTGAATTCTGCATTAAGAAACCCTCTGACTGTAAGTCAGGATGTCACACATCCTTATGAACTTCGGATTGTGGTCTCCAGCTCCTCAGATACTGATGTGGTAACAGGAAGGAAATGTCCTTAAGGCTTTGAACTTCAGAGGGTGTCTGAGTAACAAGCCATGCTCCCATGGGAAAATGAATTCAATTTCCTACTGGCACTGCTGGCAACACATTTTGCCCCACCCTCCCCAGTACCTTGCCTGTCCAGCAAGGGGAACAGGGATTCCCACACCTCCGAGCCATTTGGGTGGCTACAGTGATCTGGAAAAGGGCTACAAAAGTAGGGGAGTGGAACCAGAGGCCAACAGTAGGCTCTTAAGCTTGATGAGGTGGTCTCAGCACTTCCCAAACCTTCCTCCCGGGGTCTCTCACAAGGCAACAGTCAGGCACATTAGGGTTTAAACAGCTGGAGAAGAGCTCTGCACATGTGAACAGCTTATGCAACATTGTCAGTAAGGGCAAATCGTTGACGTGCGGAACAACCATCTTAGACATGAACCTTCTGGAACACAACCATTTATAAGAAGTCACTGCCATACTCAAAGTGTTTCAGCTAACATTGGAGTAAGTAACACGCTGACCACCAGTACAGGAAAACTGCCAGGGAGTTTGCATTTAACTAATTATTTGAGAATGAAAATCTACTTGAATCAACACTTAGAGAGCTAAATGACCATGGCACCTCCCTCAAAAGGTTACAGGCAAGAACCCTAAGGTTAAGGGATTTCCCAAAAGTCATAGGACTTCACAGGTAGGTCTTTGGGTTCCTATCTAATGTTCTTAATATTGCATGAAATTTTTTAGCGACCTCTCACAACCAAACTGTGTGTTTCAGAAAGCCATTTGTCAGAGCCACCAGTGCTGAGGTCTGGCACAAAGGGCACCGTAAGCGGCAGTGGGCCTGCCTGGCTGTCTCAGGCTGTTTCGCCTGGGTTTGATCCTGAGCACCTTGAGAGGATGGAGATTCTGAGACCGTGTGGTTGTAAGGGAGGCTGCACTAAAAGGACCTCTGAAGTCCCAGCCAGGTAAATCGTGTCCCCTGGCTTCACTTCCCAGCTAGAAGGAATGCGCTGCTGGTTTACAGTGAGTAGCTCATACACCTTCGAAACAGACCTCTGGATTTTTATAGAATACGGATGCTGCTGCTGCTGATGATACAACACCGACGATGCCTACACGTCACGCGCTACTACTGCAAACACGCTAGGAAATTGCTGGTTTGAGCCTCATAATAATCTCGTAAGTACAACTATGTTCCTACTTGTCACATGTTAAAAACTGAATCACGGTGAGGTTAGGCAACTGATCAAGGTCACAGAGCTACTGTCAGAGGCAGGATTCCAACCCAGGCAATCTCTCTGTAAACAAATTTCTCTTCTCAAAGCAAACACAGACTCCTCCCTCCAACAAACCAGCTCTTCCTTCCACATTCCCATTTCACTTACTGGCCTCTACCAGTCACTCAGGAGACAACCCAGAACAGCACTTCATACGGGGCCGAGTCAGTTCTTCCTCTTGATATCTTGCTGGTTCACCTCTGCAACTCTATGACCTTGGGTACTTGACTTCCTCTCTCTAAGCCTCAATTTATTATCCATAAAACCGAGCTTCTAAGAACCCCTAAAGTTGTTGTGAATATTAAAATTCAATAGATAACTCATATAAAATGCATAGCACAGTGCCTGGCCGATTGAGGAAATACCAATAATTATTAGCCACTGCGATCACCACCCTGAATTTGATCTTTCCCCTCTACCCTCAGGCCTCATCAGCATTCATCTCCTAGGCCCTTCTCTCTTCTCTCACTTGCAATACCAACAACCTCTGAATCGGTCACTCTGCCTGGCCTATTCTCCATTCAATCCAAAGTCTCCAACTGCTAAAAATGTCACTCACATTCCTTAAAATCAGAAATGACACCCCAATTTCTAGGGAATAAGATCCAAACTCCTTACTATCATGCTATGCAATTCCCTCCACCAGCTAAGCTTTCTAATCTCTCAACACATCTCATGACACACTGTACTGCACCGTCACGCCCCTAGGGGTACACACTTTCTCACCACTGTTTCACTAATTTACTTTTTTAATCATGTTGCTGCTGCTACATAAATTCCCATTAATTCCCAATTAATTACTTTCTGCATGCCTCTATCTTAGGACTTACCACATTGTATTACAGGATTGTACTGTTTCTTTCCAAGTTAGATTATACTTTCCTTAAGAAGGGAAAACAGGTCTTATTTGTTAAAACAAAAAACACAAAAATCATTTGTGCCTCACACAGTGCCAAGAATGGTAAGACCTCAATAAACAAACACCAATTCATTTAATACTAACTTTGATAGAAAATATTTTAATATTCAAAGTCCTTTTGGAAATATTCCCACAGCAAAAGCTCTGAGAAATAAATAGGCACATTTACAAACGTCTTTTTCCATTCCACAGCAAGCATTGGAGGTACTAAGGAAAGTGCTATAGAAATACCTAAAAACCTTACCAAAATATCTTTAGATTAAAAACAAAGAAACTTCAGCAATAAAATCTTGGATGCTTATTCTTCCTGTATTAAAGATTATACTTCAGAGCATATAATTTCAAAGTCCTTTATTTTCCATACCACCTAAAAACACACATACACATGCACATAAAAACACGGCTTGGATCCTTATTCTAAATGGGAAATGAAAATAATAAAAATAATTTATGTAGTAACACCATAATGATCAACAGTTTTTAATATATATTTTGATAAAGTAAAAGATTCTGCAAAATAAATTTCAGAAATACTGAAACACAGATATTTACAAGATTTAAAGACACTGCAAGTGTAGACAGCACTGGCTTCCTCTTACTCCTTCATAATTCTTAAAGACACAATGAAAATTAGCTTCCCTTCTAAAGAAAAAAATTTAGTTGAGGCAATCCATTATAGACAATATGTTCACTGTTACAAAACATTGCATACCAAAGAAGGTAACAACAGTGAGATCACATTGAGATCCGTTGCTTAATCTATTGCTCTGTAATCATCCATGAAGATGGATAGATAGTAGGGTTGAAGGGCATAGGGATTGGGAGAAATAGAGAACCGAAATAAGAAAAGAATACATATTAAACACTTTCTGAACAAATGCATTTCAAATTTGACCTACACTTAATATTTTTTTCTACCACATTGAGTATCATCACAATTTAGTTTCTATCACTGTGGCCTAAATATATAAACAGATGTAAAGAAAAAGGTTCAAGTCATAAATGATTGCATACTAGAAACCAAACACTATTGTTTTCTACAGAGATAAGGCATTTTTTGGCTATGAGATCGCTTTCTTAAAATGCACTACAATATTCAAGAGGTTGTTGGTATAATAGATAGAATACTTAGACTAAAAGTCAAGACACTCTGCTTTTCTGTTTTGCCTCAAACACTCGTTAGCATCTCAGGCAAAGCGCTTAGCCTTTCTGCTCTTCATTCTTCTTACACATACTAAAAAAAAAAAAAAAAAAAACTGGATGATCTCTAAATATCTTTTATGCTCTGAACTTTTATGATAGTACTACATTCAGAAAATACTGATACAGTAATAGTAAGCTTCGAGATTAATTTAAGATGAAAATGACAATTCTAAATGTTTCCTTAAATTGTGCATAATTGGGTTTTGTCAAAACTATCTTACTAAGATTCTATTTTTTAAAAAATAACGTGTAGATAAAATAAAAATATTTCAGTAGTATGGAATGTATGACTTTAGAAATACTCTCCACAATATTTTGGAAAGGCTAAGAGAAAAAAACTTCAAGAATAGTTATTAGCATTAGTGTCTTCGGAAGCATCATTAAGAGGAAATCCTGAAAATGGCAAAGGATTTTAATCTTTGATAAACTCTAATTCACAATGTGTTAAAGGCCTAATAAAGTCTAGACAAACAAGTATTAAAAAGCAGAAGAGCAACCTGATGGATAAAGCAGCTGTCCTGCAAGTTACACCAGTATAATCCCTTTTACCATTGGCCAGGCTACACTGAATTTTGCACTTCAATGAATGAGTATCCAGAAGCAATAACAATGAATGCACTTCATGAACTAATAAACATGTTTAATTGCCCTTTCAAATAAGGCACATTATTATGATGAAAGAGAAAAGCATTCTTACTATTGTTTTAATTTCACACTCATCCAAATTCAGTATACTAATTATGCTATTGAACAAACATGTACGCAATTATGACTATTATTCTCCCATCAAAGGAACTAAAACAAGTGAACTACTAAACTAATAAAAATTCCATTGTAGCAAATCAGATTTTGAGCTGAGCAATTTTAAACAGGAAAGAGAGGGAAAAATTAATATACTATTATCACTCTTTAAAAGCTCATAATACTAAAACAAGCACATAGATTTGATTTCACTTATGATACACAGAAATTACTAAAAACAGTGTCAGCCAAGAACCAAAAGCTACAACAGAAAATTTTAATATACATAACCACAAAATATTTCCAGTGTACAAAGACACACTTAACATTCAAAAAGAAAGAGGTACAAAAACAAATCCCTGAACAGAGCAAGCCCATCTTAACAACAGGCTTAAAAGTAGAGGAAAAAAACAGATTCCTAAAGTCAGTCCACAACCTAGATGTCACTTTCTGACATTTCATCCAAATTAAGAATCCCATCTCTTCAGTAAACACTTCCAATCCACTTGAGCTTCTGACAAACTGTAGTTATTATGACGTTTGTCTTACTTAAGATGTGTCTTCCTCTCCCTTTCTAACTAGACAGGAGGCACTGGATGGACTTCCAGCTCCTCCTAGTTTTTAACCCTCGTCAACACTGGCTTCTTCACTGCCTAAATTTATAAAGAAAGTATGTATATCCTGTTGACACCTCTTCTTACAAGATGACTCAGGTAGTCGACGCTGAAGTAGCCTTCTCCTCACCACTCTGCCCTGCAGCCTGCCTCTACCTGCAGCACTCCCCCAAAACTACTCAGCCAAGATCAACAGTAACCTTCTAGACGCCAAATCCAATCCAAGGGACACGTTCCAGTCCTCATCTTATTTGACCTCTCAGAGGAACACGAAGCAGATGTGATTACTAATCATTCCTATCTCCAGTCTCTCCTCTCTAGACTTGGGAGATGCCAAATCTCTTGGTATCCCAACCACCCCTGCGACCACTCCTCCTCTCCTTGGCTGGATTCTTCTTCTCCAACTCCTCAAGTTGGTGAGCCTCTGGATTCTCTCTGCCTCCTCACTTTCCTTTCTGTGTGCTCTCCTTTGATCATCCCATCCACTCTGAAGGTTTCAAGTCCCACCTATATGTTAACGACTTCCAAATCTTGATCTAGAGATCAACCCAGAACTTCCGTCAAATCTCCAGACCCTTACAGAATAAGACGTACTCAGAACATTTTGGGGCAGTTTCAAGGAGCTACAGAGAATAATCGTAGCCTAACTGTCTCCATTCATGCCCCTCTAATTTAGGACTCAACTCATTCATTCTCAACATCACAACCAAAGTGACAGCTCCTCTGGTTACCTATCACTGAGATGATATCTCGATCTGCTCAGGACAGTCCTGGTTTATGCCTGCTGTCCCACAGTAACTATTAATGACATTCTTTCCATTTTCAAAATAACACCAGGTTGGTCAATTAACTATATAATAACCCTACCTGCCCACCCATCCTTTCTGATTTTCCCTGCACAGCTAGGTGAGCCCTCACTGGATTCCATACTCCCCACCTTTAGGAACCTTCCTATACCCTCACTTTCACAAGGGAGGATCACTTCATCCCCTCCTCTTAATAGATCACTATACACCCAGACTGGCGAGGAAAACAAATCAATATTACCCTGGTTTCCGAAGGTGACTTGTGCATCATTATCCCATTTCATTCACTTTTAAATGATAGTATGGCTACATTTGTAGTTGTCACCTACTGACCTGTGAGTCATTCATCTCCATTTACTGAGAACTTTGTCATACAACTCCTCCCTTCCTCTCCATATGTCATCTGTCATTCTGGGGGCTTCATTATCCGTATTAACAATTAATCCCAACACACTAGCATCAGAGCTCTTGGACTTCCTCTTCTTCAGTGACCCCCACTTTGCAGAAGGCCAGCATGGTTTAGTAGTTGGGCATAATGGCTTCGGGGCTAGAAAGACTCAGGTGCTTCCTAGCTGTGTGCATTGGGGAACAGTGCTTAACCTTCCTGAGCCCCGGTTTCCTCATTTGTTAAGATGGACATCCTAATATGTGCCTCACGGCATGGTTGGGAAAAATAAGTATGATAACCTATGGAAAGCATTTAGTATAGTGACTCGTATACAGTTTTTATTACTATTACTGTTATAATCAGCACTTGGCTAATTACAATTAATCTAGGTGCCCTACCACCATCTCTGACCGTCCTTTGGCCCTTCTGTCATCTGCTATTGCTCCAACTCTGGAATCTTAAAGGTAGGACTGTCACATCACATGTGCCTATTGTGCCAGCTCTAGAACTCCTTTCCGAGCTTACGCCTCGGGATCCTTCACCCTCTTCCTCCCCACATTTTACAGCCCGCCGTGGTTAGGCTGTCTTCCTTCACCAAGCAGGATGCCTAACCAGCCCTCCACTTAGCGACCTCCTCATGACCACGCTCAACTCCTTGACTTCACACCACCCCCTCGTCAAGTGCTCCAGGTACCTTCCCTTCCGATCCCCACCCAGGATCAGTGGAACTATTTGTTGTCTGCACTGTCGTGGGGAGCTGCTGGAGAACCTGCTTACCCATTCTGACGGACCTCTTTCTACGTGTGTGATTGCAAGGGTGCTTATCACTATTCAGCAATTAGGTCCCTCGCCCCTCACAATCACAATGGTAACTTTTCTTTTCCCCTTAAACATACCCCAACCATGCTCTTCCTTCTCAATCTCAGCAGATAACCTTGCTTCACAGGAGACCAGTGATGCCATCCTGGGTTCTTACCTATATCTGTACCTACTGCCTATTTCCTTTTCTTTTTTAAACAGGAAGATGCATCACTGCTCTTCTTCAGGTATCTTCCGTTTCCTCTGGCATTATCTCTGATTATCTTCTTCCCCTTTGATTTTAATTTTCTTACCTCTTCCATGGCCCCTTCCCACAGTCCACAAAAGTGTCCTTGACTTTTCCATCTTTAAAGAAAGATAAAACTCCCTGATTACGTCGCCCTACTCGAACTTCCATTCACTGTCCTCCCTTTCTTACAAAATGTATTTGAAAGAATATATTTATTGAACGAATGAAGACATTTTTTATTTGGTTCGGATTTCTCTCCCGTGCTCCAGTCCTATATATTTTTAAAAATTTAATTATATCTGACTTGGTTCCAACAAAGAAAACGAAACAGCTATTTTCACAGCACTATGTGAACTGATGAATTTCACATCTCCAAATCTCCTCCTCCACCTGTATTTTTTAAAGTAAAATCAATTACCAACATCACCATTCAACCAGTCAGACAATCGAGAATCCTTAAAGCACAGTTTGATTCCTCTCTCTCCTTTACCCCATACCTAAGAAAGTCCTTTCTAAAATCTCCCACAGCTGTCCCCTATGTGTCTTCCCAGGGCTCCTACATCATAGGGAAGTTGGGAAGGTTAAAGGACATAATAAATAGGAATGTACTCTGTAAGATATGAGGTGCTTACAAAGATTAACATTATTGTATCTTTGGCAAAGCGAGCATAAGGTTAACTTAGCATGACTTGTTCTTAAAAATCCAATTCTGGGTTTCAGTGACCAGTACATTCTTTTCTAATCACAAATCACAAAGCATCTGTTTGGCAATCTGGTCTATAATTTTTTTAGGTATCAGTCAGTGTCAAGTTGTTCAATGTATAGTTTCTGGGCTTCACCTTCCCTCACCCCATTTTTAAATTTAAAATATGCAATTCTTCAGGTTTATGGCAAAAATCTTCTACTCTCTTTACTTTTTAAAGACGAGTGGCAGCAATTGTATAAACATTTCAAAGTATGTGTAGTACTGTACTCTACCTTGTCATTCATCTATTTCTTCCATGCATTGAAAGTGGCTAGAAGCTCTTATGTCCTCATCCATTTTCAATTTCAATGACTCACATTTGAATGAAACGTTGACTAGCCTTTTGGAAAGTTGTTTGATTCCTTTCTTGTTTAATTAAGATGATCACACTTTAAGCATTTCTGTTTCATATTATTAGATATCATTTTCTTCCCAGCAGTTAAACCTGGAAAGCACTGAAAATTTCCAAATGTATCAAGCCTCACTCAACAACTGTAAAACAAGGCCAGAAGAATTAAGAGGCGCTGGTTAATTAAACACTGGTGAGAAGTAATGGCAAAAGAAACTAGTATCAAAGAGAATATAGTATTCCCATCGACTCCAAAATCAATTTATAATTAATTATTAATCTGACAGATTTTTACATATTTTCAGAATATATTCAGGTTGAAAATTCATTTAAAAATATTAGCTTATTATCTGGATTCTTAATGTGAAGGCCAGACCTTGAATTCCAGGAGTTTGATATATTTTTAATACAAGTTTTACAGGTCAAATTCTATTGCTCCAAATATTGCATAATTTGATGAAAAAGATCTCCATTTAACATGTGGTGGCCCATTTATTTAAAGCCGTTTTTAATGAAACAGAAGAATTATGATAACCCCTGTATATTGCTGACTTACTAGTAAAGTATTAAAAATACAGGTCATTTCCATTGCAATTTCACAAATGGCCAAGTGAAGCCACATCTGATAACAAGATTTCTGAGGCTTAAAAAAATTCTTGAACTTAAGGCAGGCATCAAAGCATAATTCAGAAAAAGATAAATCGGATGAAGGTGTTCAAGTTAAATAGAGCAACAAACTAAATAGGTACTCTGAAATTCTGGATTATATGGCTTTCTCTACAACTAAAACTGACTACCAGATGTACTGAGTGGAAGAAAAAAAAAGAAAACAAAAAAACTACATTAGGTAAAAAGAATGACTAGGTTGTTCCAAAAGAACTAAAAGGAAAATGAACATGAAAAAAAGTTGGCAGTTTCTGGGTGAAAATAGTAAGCCCCTGTTATAGTCAAGATAATGTAAAAAAAAGTCTTCAATACGAAATCACAAGGGTTTACTACTGATGTCTCCACTTGGATTTCTAATTTTATTGTCTTCTAAACTTTTCCCCACCGAACTGTTTCTCTCAAAAACCTCATCTCAGTACATATCTGTTCCATTTTTCTTACCCTCACTTTATCCAGAAATCAACCACTCCACCAACTGCACTCTGGTCCAACTTACATTATCTCTGGCCTGGATTGTGTCAAGAGTCCCTGATCTGATGTCCCTGCTTCTGCTCCTGCCCAACACGCTCCACCCCCAATGAAGTCTAGTCTCCATCCAGCCACCAGAGTAACCCTTTTTTTACATCCCTTCTCTATTCAAAGGATGAGTCTCACTCAGAGTGGAAGCCCCAGTCCTTACAGAGGCCTACAGGCCTTACACAATCTGATTTCCTGTTCCCATTTACTCTCACCCCATTTCTACTATTACTTTGCTCATTCCACCACAGCCAAACCAGCCTCTTTGCTTTCCTAAAACATATCCACACACTCCTGCCTCCAAGCTTCTGCAAGTGCGTTTCCCTCTGCTTGAACGCTCTTCTCCCAGAAGGTGCATGAATTACCCTCTCACTTCTTTCCAGTCTTGGGTTAAATGTCATCTTTTCCAGGAAGTCTCCCCTGGCTACCTCTAGTTCAAACTGCAACCGTCTCCTGTTCCCTATCCTCCTTCTTCCCTTTTTCTCTGCAGTCCTTAACACCATTTCACACAGCACGCCTTTCATTTTTTTATTATCTGAGATCCCCCAGTAGAATGTAAACTCCATGAAGGAGGGGATATTTATCTGGATAGAAAACTGTCTGGCACAATAGGTGCTCAATAAATATTTACCAAATTTATATATAATTTTACAGTTTATAAATTGCTTTCATATAAATTAAATTATATAGTGACTCATTTTCTCCTATTCCCCCTTTTATCCAATTTCCCAATCTTTTCAGTAACAATATGGATGACAGCAAAGAACTATCAAAAAAAAAAAAGTTGCTGGCTACTTGCAAAGCTCTTTAAAACATATACCCATATTAATTAACTACATCTATAAATGAACGCTCAGAATCAACATCTTTATTAGCATAAGGTTTCTGGGTGTGGACGTTTAGAGTAGCAGAGCAGACTAGGCAAGAATCAACAGGAAGAAAAGTATAATTCACTTTGTCCTATCAATCTGTTAAACAAACCCTAGCGAAAATGCGAGCTGAGTTCAATATTCAAGAAAACATTGGTCCGAATTCAACACCAACGTTTTCAAAACCCTTGAAATTGTCTATCTTCTTAAAACAAACCTCATCCACTACCAAGCGCTGTCACTGGGTGTGTACGGTCTGCTGAGCATATAGGCAATGTTTTGTTTTGTGTAACCCGGTATGAATCAGCCCTGGGAAGCATTTCTAAAAGCCTCTGAGCTTAGCCCCTCCACCACTAAACAACCCGCTGGCCTCCACACTGTGGTGCCAGGGGCTTCCTGGGTTGTTTTCCATACTGTTTAATCCCACCGGAGGCGAAGGAGCATCCCAGCCACGGCTGCAGTGATGCCCGGGACAGACGGCAGACGCCTCAGGGGATTCTGTGGAGTCTATCGCCCGGGTAAAGGGTGTCCCAGACTGGAGCGAGCGAACCAGGGCGCACGGGGAAGATGACAGGTGGGCGAGGAGCCGCGGAGCCACGCGCCAGGAGCGACCCGCAGGGTGATGGCGCGGGAACTGTCAATTCCCGCTGTCCACCAGCGGGTCCCGGACAGGCTGGGGCGGGGGGTGCCGCAGCACTGGATGATCAATACCGTCCAGACCTCCCACCCCGCGCGGGGAAATAAAGTTAGTGTTAGTGGCCGTGCAGCCGCCGCCAAGGTCCCGCCACGGCTCCGGGCTGCCAAAGGCCGCAAGGAGGAGTCCCGGAGCCCCCAACGGGAGAGGAAGCCCCGGGCCGGGCGTCGGGCCGCGACCCCAGCCCGGGTTGATGGTCACCACCCCGACCGCCGTCCCTGCAGGCCCGGGACAGGATCCCGGACCAACCCCTCCACCAGCGCTGTCCGCGCCCCGCGCCGCTTCACCTGCTGTCTGGACGCCGCCGCCGTCGCGCGCTCACCCTCACAGAGCGAATCCCGAGCCCTCGTCGCCGCCGCCGCCGCCGCCGCCGCCACGAGCTCCCACCCCCGCCCCCTCAGGTAACCCAGGAAACCGGGAACACCACCCCTCCCCCTCGTCCGACCCAGACTAGCCCGCCTGCGCGTGCGCGTTGGCCACGCCCGCGCCCCGCGCCCCGCCCCTCGCTTGTCAGGCCGCTCCGGCGTCGCAGACGTTACGCGTGGAGCCGCCGAGCCAAAGGGGAAGTGAGGGCGGTCCTAGCCGATGGGGGAAAGGAGGAGGGCGGGCCGAGCCGTGGGGCGGGGGCTGGGACGGGGACCCGGCCTGGAGTGCCTGGTGTCTCGTCCTCCCTGTCGCAGGGCTCTGGGAGGTGGGCTGCGTCAGAGCCGGGGGAGAGCGACACAGGCTGTCCTGCTGTCCTACTGTGTGGGTCCAGAGGATGGGGGTCGAAGAAATATGGGACCGGGTCGGGACCAGGAACGGTCACTTGCAAAAGGTTACTGTAGGCTTCCTTCAAGGAACGCGGGTTTACAAAGCCACTGCGGTATTAATTCACCGCAAAGGTGTATTTTTCTACTTAGCCTTCTTCGGATATATTTGTATACAGCTCGTACTGTCAACATTATATGCCTTAAAATAGCGGTGCCTCCAGAGAGTGGGAGGCGTGGGTTAAATACAGGGATGTTTGGTTGTATCCCTGGGCCCAGCTCGCGGCTGACAAGCTGCTGCCACCGGCAGTTTGGCGTTTTAAAGGACACCCCTCCTCACCACGCAGTCGCTGTGACAGGCCATGGAGGCCATTCAAGTCCTCCCTAACAATACAAACTATATACACGTGGTTTACAAAATGACAGGGATTGCTTTAGAATTAACAACTCCAGTAATTTCTGCGCAGGAATGAAAAAATAGAAATAATTTGGGATATTATATCCTAAGACTGTACAATAAGTGCAATTTTTTTTTTACAAGTGCAACTTTTAATACTTCAAACTCCCATCTGACTCAATGGCAAGCCAAGTAAATAATTACCCAGTGATGTGGTTTGAAGGGGCTCTAGGTGAAAATTCCGCACTTTGAAATATCTCCCCAATGACCTCTGAAGTTCAGCCATTAGCAATTCATACCTTGGGCAGAGGTTGCCCACTTCCTCTGGCAATCTTTTAAAATGCAAATACTCCAGGGAAGGGCAACATACTGAAGGGGAGCAGAATATGCCGCCCCAAAATGTGCCACTTTGGCATGTGGATTACTTTGAACTGAAGGCAATTAAGACCCAGCAGATTTAGGAAAAATTTGACCTCTCCTTCAACTGCCTAAAAGAATGTAGATGGGGGCCTGCACCAGAAAGAGACCCGTTACCAGAGATAAGTTTTTTTATCTGAAAGACTCACCTGCCTGGCAGGGAAAACATCTGATTACCAAACATCTGCTCTTTTATCTTCCTTTCAATTGCTCCCCTCCCCCTTTGAAACCTCAGGCCCCTATCCCATTCCTTAGCTCAGGTTGGCATATAAGTCTCAATTGCCTGACTGTGTTTGGGTCTCGTATTTTCATAAGGCTCCCATACATATGAAATCAATTTTTTTCTCCTGTCAATTGGTCTTATGTCAATTTAATTATTAGACCAGCCAAAGAACCCAGAAGGGGTAAAAGGAAAATTTTTCTACCACTACAATATGAAATCCCTAACATGAAAGAGATGTCTCAGGGAACGAGTCAGTTGTTTAACAAATATAGTTGATTCTTGAAAAAGTGAGGTTAGAGGCCTTGGCACCTCCCCCACATAGTCGAAAATCCACATACAACTTTTGACTCCCCCAAAACTTAAATATAGTCATCTCTCAATATCCGCAGGGGATTGGTTCCAGGAACTGCCCCCTCCACAGATACCAAAACTCACGGATGCTCAAGTCCCTTGTATAAAATGGCATAGAATGATGCATACAGTTGGTTCTCTGCATCCACGGACTCCCAACTGGATGGAAAATACTGTTTTCCATCTGTAGTTGGTTGAATCTGTGGATACAAAACCTGGGGGGTTACAGAGGATCAAATGTATATTTATTGAAAAAAAGCCCATATATAAGTGGACCCATGCAATTCAAACCATGTTGTTCAAGGGTCAACTGTATGTAATGAGCACCTACTATGTGCTAGGTACTGTGCTAGATGCTGGAGATATTTGGTGAATTTCTCTGAACTCAAAGAGGAAGGGAAGCCAAACTTGACCTATTTCTCAGTTTTACCTAGAACTAAAACTAGTCTTATTTACACATCAACTTTCACCCACTAATCTCAAAGTACCTCATTTTCTTTAATAGACGAAAGAAGTCACAGAAATATTAAGTAAGAAGCCAGTTTCTGTCTCTTTTGAATGAAAGATAATAGAGGATTATGATTTCATTAAAGCCAAAGAGAATGAAACAGACTTTATATGACAATGGTACACAATTTGCCCTCAAATATTATTTGTAAAAGGCATAAAGTAATGTCATGTGTGACTATTCTTTACTTTGTATATCTCAGTTATAAAGTATTTTAACCAAGCTAAAATATTGACTTTGTTCAATATCTTAGAAATAGATATTAAGTGTACATATTAGGTAAAACTTAGTTTAAAAGATTTCAAATGAACATAAAAAATATGTAATCATATACATGTAGTAGAAGAAAGAATTAAGAAAAAGTAATAGATACATAGAAGGAAACCCAACTTATGTATATATTACACACTGGAAAACTTTGTAAGTGGGAAATTCTCCCGATAATTTGACTTTAAAATTAGATTCTAAAAGTGAGATTCTAAATCAAGATTTTAAAAGACGCAGTTAATGTATGTGTGTATAATTTCACAATTTCACATTAGTTATTCATCAAAATATGTTAAAATAATAATCTCATGACTACATGCATATGTTAATCAGATCATGTCACATCTCTGCTCAAAAACCTACAATGGCCCCCATTTCACTCAAGTCAAAACCAAAATCCTTACAATGGCCTAAGATCTCTACACTGTCTGGCTCCCCATAACCTCATCCCTTCCTACTCTCCCATCCCTGCAGGTATACTGGCCTCTTTACTGTTTATCGAACATTCCAGACATATTCCTGCCATATGGCCTTTGCACTGGCTGTTCCCTCTGTCTGAAATGCTTTTTCTCCAGATAACCATGTGGATAACTCACATCTCTGCTTAGATTTCACCTTCTCTATGAGGTCTACCTTTGCACTGCCCTTAAACCTTCACAAGAGAGGACTCTTCCCTGGACCCCACACTTGAGTGTCCCTCATATCACAAGTGTCATCTGTTATGGATGAAATTGTCCTCCCCCTCTCATTCATGTTGAAGCCCTAACCCCCAGTGTGACTCCATTTGGAGATAGAGCCTTGAAGGTTATTACGGTTAAATGAGGTCACAAGGGTAGGGTCCTAATCCAGTACAACTGGTGTCCTCATAAGGTGGGGACAAGACACCAGAGCTTTCCACATGAGGCACAAAGGAAAGGCCAAGTGAGGACACAGTGAAAAGGTGGCTGTCTGCAAGCCAGGAAGAGAGGCCTCACCAGAAACCAACCCTGCCAGCACCTTGATCTTGGACCTCCAAATCTATGAGAAAATAAATTTCTATTGTTTAAGCCAACCAATTTACAGTATTTTGTTATGGCAGCCCTAGCAGACTAATACACCCCCAAAATAATTTTATTAAAGAACACACAAGTTCTCTGTCACTTGGGATCTGGTCCTGAGAGTTGGCATGTTGTGATCCTAAATGTGATCTTTTTCATCGCACCTATACTTCTAACATACTACTTAATTTATCCATTTATTATGTTTACTATCTGCCACATTTAGACCACAAGATACACGAAGGCAGCAACCTTTGTTCTGTTTATGATGTATCCCAAGTGCCAGAACAGTACCCGGCACATAGTAAGCACACAGTCAATTTTATTGAATGGATGGTTTAATTGAGAACATTTTGTTTAAATTCTAATAAATATCTAATTAGTAAGTTAATTATAACTGTAGGTGAAGTTGGACAACTTTAATGCACACTGCATAGCAGTGGAGCAGAAATGGATTGGTAAAGAAGTGGTAGAGGAAATGCAGGGCTGTCATTTCACTATCAGGGACATGGTCAAAATTAACCAGATGGTCCACATTTGACTACAGACCAATTAATAGCTATACTAAAAATTATAGATGCATGAATTTAGTTTTAGAGTGCTTTACTTTATTAGGATGCACATAACTCTTTAAAACTTGCCTTTTTAATAGGTACCTTGCAAGTGTATTGAAAATGTCAATTCTTAATCAATGTCTCCATTAAGTTGTTTAGCAATATCCACTCCTTATGGCAAAATTTATCAGATTAGGTGTTAATAAGATTCTTTTCTTACAACCACATGTGAATCTACAGTTATTGCAAAATAAAATGTTTACTTAAAAAAAGATTCTTTTATGTAATTTTCTCTGCTAAATCACTGATAGCATTTTAAATTTCCAAAAGTATGCTTTAAAAACGCTTATGTCATCGCATTAAAAGATCTGTAAATTCAAACAGTATTTTATGAGATGATCTTTTTAACAGCTAAAAGTGTTAAACCCAAATTTCCCTTCTTTGTTGTGGAAACTTCGTGCAGAGTGTGTCTTCGAGTCCTACTTTCATATGCGGGAACAATTGTATTTGTGGGCAACAGTACCATTAATTTCCAGAACCGTTATTTTTTTTTTAATTCTGAATTATTTTTTGCTTAAAACAGAAAATATATGCTATAGTAATAAGTTCAAATGTTAAAACAAATATACAGTATAGAAAATAAAAGTTCTGTGATGTCATCCCATAATTAATCACTACTAAGTGATGTATATATACCCACAGATATTTTATTGCTTATGTATATGTTGTTATTGCTATTATCACCATAACCATCATTAAAAACAGAGGGGTCTAAGTCCATTATTGAGCATAATTCTACGCCAAGTAATTTACTTGCATTTCCAATTTTAATAGTTGATATTTGTCTGTCTTAATTCCCAAAATATTCCTGTGGTCAACAAGTTTATGAATAACCGAACTGTAACCTGCATGAGCTGCTTATTTTGAAAGAGCAAACTAAGTCTGTCCTACTCAACAGACAGGCTAAGAAGTGGAAGGAAATTAAGCAATGCTATCATAAGAAATGCATGTTTGCTATCCACTCCTGTTTATAAAGCCAAGAACCCAGGGGATCTGAGAAGATTTAAAATATCACAAGAATAAGGCTTCTGGTCAAGAAGGCGGAATAGGCAAACACAGCTCTGGCCTCCTTTCACGACCACGTCAAAATTACAACAAAACTACAGAACAATCATCATTGAGAATCGCCTGAAGTCTGGCTGAACAGAAGTCCTATAATTAAGGACATACAGAAGAAGCCACGTCAAGACTGGTAGGAGGGGCGGAAACACAGAATGGGCTGGTCCCACACCCACATGTGTTAGTTAAAAATTGAAAGGGATATCTTGGCTGCAGAGGTCCCCCCTGAAGAGTGAGGGTCCCAGCCCCACACCAGGATGCCCAGCCCAGGGTTCCAGTGCCAAGGAGAGAAGTCCCCATAACCTCTGGCTGTGAACACCAGCAGAGATTGTGGCTGAGTGAGCTGGAGGGTGGCTGAAGTCCTAGGCATTCCTCTTAAAAGGCCTGCACAAGCACTTGCTTGCTGATGGCCTCACTCGCTCTGAGCTCTAGCCCTGGGCAGAGCCTTGAAAGGTGCCACGTACATATGGGGAGGAGCTGAGTTGTCTGGCTCCAGGGTGAACACTGGAGGGGCAGCTTTCTCCCAGACAGAAGTGCTGGCAGAAGCCATTGTCCCTTTGTTGAGTCCTCCTCCCACCCAGTCTGCACTCGCAATCAGCACCATATCTGAATCTCCATCAACCTACCTGACACTGTTTGTTGTGCCCTGGTAATTCCCTGAGACCCTGTCCCAACCAACTTGCAAACCCACCAAAGCCGCTTCCAGTGGCTTTTCCATATAAAAAGCCTGTGTTGGCTCATGCTGCAGACATTCTCAAAATCTCTCAAAGGTTCACAAACCCCAGACAGGCAGCATCTGGCCTCAGCATGCCCCATACCTCTTGCTAAGTAGCCCCAAGCCCAGCATTAGTGGCAGCCAACCTCAGTGCACAGCTTAGACTCTCCCAGGCACCTCCAAGCCCAGCACAAGTGGCAACCATCTGCAGATCACTTTCTAGCTCATACCAGGACACAGGCACTGGCTGACTCAGGTCTGCCCAAGAGCCCCTCCCAGAGCCCCCCCCCCCAGAACCAAAGCACCTAGTGGCCAACTTCAGACCACACCAGAGCACCACCAACCACCTCCACAAATGACAGGCCCAAAGAGCAGACAGGGCAGGTACTAGAGCCCTGCTAAAGCGAACCCTGCTCTGTAGGATCAGCCCCTGCATAACAGTTGTAGTCATAGCAAGTCCTTACAACCAATAAGCCTGAGGATCAATCCCTCCCATTGACATGCAAACAGCAACCAAGACTCGACTACAACAGGAGGACACACACAACCCACATAAGAGACCCACCTGGAGCTTAAGCTTAGGTGACTAGGGAGATTGTGTCACTGGGCCCCACAGGACACCTTCTACAAAAGGTCACTCTACTAAGACCAGGAGACATAGCAGCTCTACCTTATACATAGAAACAAAAACAGGGAGGCAGCCAAAATGAGGAGACAAAGAAACATGTCCCAAATGAAACAACAGAACAAAGCTCCAGAAAAACAACTAAACAAAATGGAGACAAGCACTCTACCAGACTCAGAGGTTAGGTGTCAATTACACTTTGGGAGATTTTATTTAAAATCCGATTTCTGTGCTTGGAATAGCAGAATGTTTTATATCTGTCTGCATTCTGATGTGGCATCCGGTTTGTTAGCAAAGCACTGTTTTGTGCAAAGAGAAATCCAACTTGTCAAAGTTACAAAATCATCTCCCCAATTCACTATGTAAACTAATTGGAGAGGCATAGAACTGTCACATATTTGGAATTAGAACTGAACATTAATGCAGTTTGGCCCCACCTTAAGTCTACGCCCTGTTTACCTCTGGAATTCAGATGGTGGGAGTTGTAGGGATCCCAATGGGACCCTCCAGGAATGGATTCACACGAGTGAGTGAGGAGTGTTCTGGGGAAGCTCTCATTCCAAGGGTCTCCGGTGCCCAAGCTTATCTAGTAACGGAATTTGGGTTGCAGAGGGAAGGGGTGGCTGTGTGTATAGAAAGGTCTCTGGCATTCAAATTTGCTCCCCACCAGCATCCTAGATATTTCTAAGTCCTGAGATTTCAAAGGCATTTCAAAGGCATCTCAGATTAAAAATTGAATGGCCTATTACACTAAAATGTCTGTAGGATCCCTGGTCCCAGGCAGCACTGCCTTAGCACCCGTGCAACTAACTGGTGGCACCAGAGAAAAGAGAGTGGCCCCCTCTGCCATGTGGAGGGGCCTGCAGAGTGCCAGCCATGGCAGAGGAAGGTCACGCCCTCCATCAGATGTTTGCCTGAGACTCAGA
Source organism: Rhinolophus ferrumequinum (assembly GCF_004115265.2). NCBI lineage: Eukaryota > Metazoa > Chordata > Mammalia > Chiroptera > Rhinolophidae > Rhinolophus > Rhinolophus ferrumequinum. The sequence goes on along the minus strand of NC_046310.1, from coordinate 22,346,710 downwards.
GTGAAGCCAAAACCCTTCCCCCGCCCAGCTCCAGCTGACTTAGAGCAATGCTGGAAACAAAGGGGACGTAGGATTTATTCTGTAGACAGGTGACATATCGTCAACTTTTGTCCTTTTAGTGCAGCTATTCCACAAGTCAAATTCTGAGACAGTTGCCCACAAGTAAAGTTCTGAGACAGTTAGCATATAAATGTAGCCCAGGGGTGCCATCTGCCTGAAAGTAAAATACATGCTGTAATCTGTTTGGAAGTATAACAACATCCAACATGGTAAAGAGGTCTGAACACACACAGTAATATTGGAAAAAATGCAGACTTTATGTTGGAAAAACAATAACTAAAGTATACAATAGAGAAGATGGGAGGGAGATTTCCAGATTCTAGGACTAACTGAGGAAAACAGTTCATCAGGTAAGACATAATAAAGCTCTTTTTTGGCCTGTAAAGCAAGGCATTAAATAAGAAAGGCCTATTTGATAACATAATCTTCTGGATTTTATCCACATTTTTAAGAAATCATGATGTCATTTCACAAATGTCAGTGAGGGAGGGTAGTTTAGTCAGCAGAGGTCCAAGGCCACAGCTTGACCTCCAGGAGGGCTTGACCTTTGCCTGGAGGTAGCCTCTCAGAACTATTGCCTCCCAGGGCCAGGGGAAGTGGCTTTGTGGCAAGTGACTCTGTCTCTATAGGTGGACTCTGGCCAATGTGCAAAGCCGCCACTTGACTCAGCTTCTTCTGAATTCTATGTGATTTCTAATAGATCCTCCCTCTTCTATTGCACTCTCCCTCCGCCCTGCCCCCACCAGTCTCTTTCCCTAAGAATCAGGTTGCTGAACCTGAGATAAAAATAATGCTTATAGCTCTGTGTCTGCTATCACTGCTCAAACTGTACAACTTTCTTCTCCAGACATTAAAAGCATCAGCCAAGAGCTCGAGGTTATCTATCAAAGTAATAGATGACCCAGGAAATGTACTGTAAAGCACTGTCATAGGGCCACTCACCCGGCGGGACAACCTCTCCTGACTTGTTTCCTGTTCAGCCTACCGCACCATTTCTGGACCTCAGCTGCCGACTGATAATTAGGTCTATTGGAGAGCGAGGGTTTCCTGATGGGATGCAGACAACTCTGTATCTACTGGCAGCTGTGCCTCTGCTAACTGTTGGAAACCTGGCTTTTACTCCTGTGATTGTTGTCCACCATGCCGGGCTCAGGCAGCCCAGTGAACTGAGTTCTTCCCACAATGAAGGCAGCTGTCCGGCCCACCGAGGTGAGCCTCCTGCCCACCATGGCGGTTCTTAATAAAGAGAAACGGTTTTAGAACATTCGTCACTGGGGAGAGCACACTTGCTGGATGTGGGGGTTCCTGAAATCTGATAAATTCAAGTCAGATATATAATAGATGTCTTCAAAACCAAGACAAATCCTCGGGCACTGTGGACTGGTTTATCCAAGAAGGAACATATGGTGAGAAGTGGTTGAATGCCAACAATATTCACCTTAAGCGCTGCCCCCTGTCTAATGGGTCCCTAACCAGATGCCTGAGAATAAGTGTGAAAGACACCGTTTAAAGAGAAAGAGAGAAAACATTTTCCTCCTAATGGATAATCTCTTGTTTTAACATCAGGTGTTATACTCATCTTTTCCCCTCTAATTAGAAATGTCACCTTTATTATCTACTACATTCCTTTCTATCTTCCAGGCTGTTTCAGAGCTCTCTAAAATAAAGAAATATAGATTCATAAACTGATAGCCCTGCAAATGGATCTTAATTTTCCGAAGTTCTTCGGAAGAACTGCTGTCTCACTTTTCCTGTGATTTAACTGTGATTACACGTATAGCCCTGTGCCTCCTGCCTCGTACTTGTAAGTGCTTGATTTTATCACCTGAATTCCGTAGCTGTACCACACATGTTCTGTTTCTGGCCAGTTCTTCAATTTCAGGGAGTGAAGAGGGAGGAGTAAAGGAGGGAGGCTACATCCCGTTCAATATTAATTTATCGGTCTATGTGAAAAAAGGATCAATCGTCTTGCCGTATTCTGCCTTCTGGAAAATCAATAGCACAGACATTCTGAAAACATGGAAGAGAAGAATGTGGATTGTAAGAACTAAAAGTAACTAGTAAAGTTACTTTACTGGTTACTGTCAGTTCTTCTAAAGGCGAGGAAGCTATGTTGACTTATCACTCGGTAAGTGTTATAATTTGGTACCAACATCTTAACAGTGAGTATAAACACATCTTTGCCACACCCGATAGGTACTATCGGTCAGAAACAGCCATGTGAAGTAGGTCAGAGTGTATATTCTACCCACAGGTTTTCACAAAACCTCATGCTGATACTGCCTGGATGGAAAGCCCACACACTATGCAGGACTCGGCCATCTATTTTTACCCAGAGTGCTTTGTAAAATCTTGGCTCAGGGCTTTCTTCCTCTGTGCCTATTCCTTATCTAATGGAACACTGGCTCCTCAACTGCCACATTTTAAAACCCTACCAGCAGCTTTCCTATCCCTGGAGTTCTACTTCTTACTCAAAGATTTTTCTTATCCAGATGGGAATGGTCAAGTATTACTGGACTCCCTCCATTAAAGAATTCCATTTCACTGCCTTTGAGAGAGGACTGTGAGTCCCCTTTGCTACCACTCAGGTCTGCTGCAGATGCTGCCGTGTTGCCTGGGTACCATGTTATCACTATGATAATGCAGATGACCCTTTTTTTTTTCTTTTCTTTCTTTCTTTCTTTTTTTTTTTTTTTGGAGGTTACCAGAATGCCTTCATTTGGATTGTACTTTGCTCATGAATGTACAGGGACATTTGTGATTTTACTGATGGTAAAATTAGAGTCTAAAGAATTAAATAACTTACTGTTAGTAACGGGCCAGGCAGAGTAGAACTCGGGTTTCTTGGCTCCATGTTCCCAAGCAGGTAACAAAGTGAGAACTACAAGCTACTAACTGAATTTCTTGAAAGGATTTTCTTAGAAACATTTTGCCACAATCTAATTTTAGAGTTCAAGTGTTATTGGCACTGACTGTCATGTTTCAACTGGTTTGCAACATCTCTCTGTGCAAAACACACTTTTGCTGCAATGAAGAGTCAAAGAGTCTTTGCAGGATCTCTGCGGTGCTTGGGCTGCCTATATGTATTAATGTACATGTGGCTACATTACCATACTGAAGATGCACACTCAACAGTCACAATTACCTTTGACGAAAAAGAACGGGAGTTAGAATTACCATGCAATTCGCAATTCCACTTTGCGGTATAGACCCAAAAGAATTGAAAGCAGGGACTCAGATATTATAACACTGACTGATATTCACAGCAGTGTTATTCATAATAGTCAAAAGGTGGAAGCAACTCAAGTGTCTACAGACAACTGATGGCTAAACGAGTGTGGTGGATACACACCATAGAATATCCTTCAATGTTAAACAGGAAGTTCTGATGCCTGCTCCAACATGGAGGAACCTTGAAGAAATCATGCTAAACAAAATGGCCAGTCACAAAGGAATATATATTATCTGATTCCACTTATATGAGTCACCTAGACTAGGCAAATGCTGAAACAGAAAGTAGAAAAGTGGGTGCCAGGGGCTGGGGGAGGAAATAATGGGGAGTTAGTGTTTTATGGGGACAAAGTTTGAGTTGGGGATGATGAAAAAGTTCTGGAGACGGATGGTGATGATGCTTACACAACAATGTGAATGTATTTAATGTCACAAAACTCTACACTTAAAACAGTTAAAGTGGGACATTTTGTTATGTATATTTTATCACACACACACACACACACACACACACACACACACACACACACACACACACACTAGGAGAGAGAGAACTATTAAACCCGATCTGGAGGGAGCAGCATGGGGAAGGCTTCTCAGGGAAGGTGGCTTTGTCAGGGAAGATAAGGAGAGGTTTGGTAGGCAGGACAGAAGAAAAAGGTATTCTGGGTTGAGGGAGTAATGTCCGAAGTAAGAAGTCAATTACAAGGTCTATTCAAGGAACAGCAAATAATCCAGGTGACAGGATACTTGAGGTGACTGGGTACTTGCAGGTTAAGTCACAGGAAATGAAATGGCAACAGCAGGGGAGACAGGTCCTGAAGGCTCCTGCGTGTCCTGCGTGTCGGCTGTATTCTTCAGGCAATAGAAAGCCATTAGTGTCCTTTAAGCCTGGGGACGTGACCAAACTCGTGTTTTAGAAAGACAATATTTGGCGGTTGTGTGAGGAATGGATTGGAGGGGAAAGAGTCTGGCGGCAGGGACGCGGGTGAGGAGGCTCTTGCTATAGCCCAAGACAGAGGTGAGGAGGGCCCACGCTTGGAGGATGTGGGAATGGAGAGGGTTGTTTGGGAGGATGTGGGAAACAACGAGAGGTGGGGTGTGGAGGGCCCACGGTGTGGAGGATAGCTCCCCGCCTACTGGCTTGGCTTCCGAGTAGACGCAGCTGTCTTTTTGTCTTTTCATCCACTCCTGATTCCCCTCAGCCAGGCCGACCCACCCACATGCTCTCCAGGTCTTCTGGCTCAGAGCAACCGCGTGAGACTGCTCCCAACCTTGACCCCACTTGGGCTTGTTCTTTACTCCCACGCTCCAAACTCTTGACTTCCACACTATCCTCAGCTCCCTCCCAATTTGGCAGGCATTCTGGCTCCTCCTCGCTTTCCCTTGAATCCCCTCCCTTGTCCTACAACTCCAGCCTTGGAACTGCTGATTGACTGTTTCACAATTCCCCAGCCCACTCCCTGGTTCCGTACTGACTCCCTCCTCCTGTGAGCCCCGTCTCTAGTCTGGAAGATGGGGCAAGGCCTCGAGATATCCTTAGCATATCAGGAATAGAACAGAGGCTGACGAGTCAGAGAGCCAGCAGTGAGAGGGGAGAGAGGAGATGACTGAGTGCCTTCCGGACGGGCTGGGCTTGGGGGACCTCCTCTAATGACATCCCACAGGAGCCCAGCTGTACCCACTTACTGAGCGGCCCTTGTCACTACGCCATGCCCCACACAATCTCAGTTCACTAGCATCCAAGAATCAGAGCTGAAACCTCTCCAATAAAGAAGTTTGGCTCACTCTACTCCAGAGAAGTGTTTTCATTCTCCTTCCTTTCTGCACAGTATTTGGCCATTCTGAGCAAGCAGTCTGTGGGAACCAGCTCCTGAGAACACCAGGGCTGCCAGGAACCCGTCTGCTAATCACCTGCCTCGGTAGTTCTAAAGCTTTCAGCCTGCACGCAACCTGCCCAGCAAAGCTGCCATGCTCTTGGCTGGCACTGGGAAGTCTCAGAAACACTTGAACCTACATGCACATTGATTACCTTCTTCAGCTGAGCAAGGAACTCTTCCCTTTGGTCATTCTGTAGGCATCTTCACTGCATGGCAAGTAGCAGCCATCTACACTGTTAGCTGCAGGCAAACTGGTCTCTGCTGTGAAGCAAGCTGGGTCGCCTGGTGGCAGTCAACTCCTGGCTTCTGTTCAGCTGACTTAGGGTAGGAAGGTCCTCCTGGCACACCTGAGTCAAACAGCCCCGTGAGATGGCCAAGGCAAATCCTGCCGCACTCTGATGTCACCGGAGGAAGACGCAGAAGCAGATGGTGAAGGCAGTATCTTCATGGACCACAAGAACCTCAGACACAACTTCCCCGTGGAAGAATGGATGAGCTGCCGAAAGAGGCAATGCACCGAACACTCTGGCACTACAGCCACTCTTATCAAAGCCCAATCGTCACTGGAAATGGCTTCTTGGAAGCCCTAGGCTGTCTTTTCACTTGGTGAGGGGGCTAGAAAACCTCCGTGTTGCCAGGAAAGCGAGTGGCCTATTCTCCCTCTGGCTCTTTGGCAGGTGGCCATGCCTGGATCACATGGGCAATTTGGCAAATCAAGTCTGATTCCTTTGCAGTTCAGCTGCAGCAAGGATTTCCAGTCAGTGATTTCGTGGTGGCTCCTATGAGTCATAGCACCCTGACTCTCCTGTGGGGGGCAGGGGGGTATGTTGGTCCCTGTGAGATCATCAATACTCTTGGTTTGAGAATTCTGCAGTCTTTGGAGGGCATAGGACTGAACTAAACGCCAGACTGTGAGTCCGGAGCTTCACTGCTGCCACTAACCAAACTTTCACCAAACTCAACACTGTAGTTTTTTTTGCTCTTCCTTTGTCCTGATCTCTGCCTCTTTGCTTTTTTTAATGCTATTATTTCTTTTTAAATTTTTTTATTAAACACTATCATCATTTTGAATCCCATGCCTATTATAGATTTCTGAATTAATATTTTTATTAACAAATTCATATTTATGTGTAAATATAATAAATTGCTATAAAAAAACCTTTTTATTGAGATGAAATTGATATAACATAAGATTAACCATTGTAAAGTGAACAATTCAGTGGCATTTAGTACATTCCAAATGGTGTACAACTACCACCTCCACCTAATTCCCAAACATTTTCAATTGAGCATTTAAGCCAGGTCCTGGGCTAGCCCTTTACAAACATGGTATATTTATTCCCCTTTTACAGATAAGATATCCGAGATTTGCCCGATGTCACCCTACTTTTAAAGGGTGGCACCAGCACTTGAATCCAGGCCTGTTTCCCTTCCAATTCCATGCTCCTAACTACGAACTAGATTGCTGTCTGTGTGTGCGATACATACATGTATATATAGATGACACTGTAGATACAAATAAACATTTGTTGAACGGCTACTATGTACTGTATGTATTTGCTCAGAACTTTCCGGATTATCACTGGACCTAGAAATTGGTGCTAATCATGTTACATTCTGGACGTAGCTTATAAGTAGAGAGATGCATATTATGGCATCATGGAGGGGCCTAGAACAATGGCTATTACAAGTGGTATCGCCACAGTACTACAGTCCTCACTTTCCATGCCTGGCTCAGCCCTAAAGCACAAGGCTCAGTCTTTATAATTGGTACTGACACTAACAGTTGTAAATGTATTCAAATATGTCACGTGCCGTGTATGTATCCGGCCCTCAATAAATATTTTTTCCGTGAATAGTGACTGCAGTCGCTGCTTGCATTGCTTATCCCTGTCTGGGCCACATCTGTGACTCCGCAGCCACACTCAGGGAAACCATGTAGGCGTGAGTACATATCAGCTCTGGGCTAACTTAGTGACACATCCAACAGAGATGTCAGGGTCACAAGGACAGAGAGAAAGTTCTTTATCTTTCCAACCTGAAAACACTATCTGACTGCTATAAAGAAAAAAGTCACTGTCAATGTACACAGCTAAGGAGAAAACATCCTCTTTACTTTGAAGGGTTTGTTAGCTCTATTTCACGTTAACACACAAAAAGCCCTGAAGTATTTAGAATACCTGTGCAGACTTACTTCTCTGTGTTACCTGCATTTCTCCTGACGCTTCCTGCCTCATTTAATCCTACCACTGTCTGACCACCTACACAACGGGATGTACTGAATTAACGCGTTCCTCCTGAGAGCAATGTATCTTGGCCCAACTGTGAATGTAAAGACCCTTGTGAACCACTGGGATGCAAATGAATCATTTGGAAGACAGAGCATCTTTACAGGTTGTTATTATCATTCAGTTCAGCCTTCTTCTGATCACAGAGTGAGATCAAGTGGCTTGAAAAGTGAATGCAGATTCCCACATGCTTAACTGTCATCCTCAATGCAGTGACCCTCTCTCAGGGGGCCTGATTGCGCCAGATGAACAGGTCAGTTAGGGCAATACACACAGTAAACTTGATTTTTCTCTAAGCTGCTTCCAGCTCATGAAGTCTGTGCAGTTCTGTGATAACTGTTGTGTATAACTATTGCTGTAATGTACTAAGTGGGACTCGGGTTGTACGAAAGGGTTAACTTCTTAAAGGTGTAGTATTACTTTTATTTACTTAGAATTTATATCTTGCCTGGTTCTAAAAGGACACAAGGTAGTTTCCATACTTACACATAATTTTAAAAATAGGGCAATTTAAGACTGAATATTCAATAGGGACTCTGTAAATGGGTGAATACAACCAGTTACCCGAGATGAGCTGATTATTGTAGTTAAGTTTTGAATTTGGGCTAGATTCCTGGTAACTAAAGCAAAAAGAGAAATAGACTGGATACAATAGGTCAGACAAAAAAAAAAGTTTTTATCTTTTACCTGACAAATTGGCATTAAATTAGTTGCCATTGAATTCAAGGAGGAATAAACCATTTGTCCTCGAAAGAGTTATCATACTCTTTAAAAACTATCAATAGGAAAGTGTAAGACTCATGAACTATTTACCCAATTTGTGAGTTGCCCATTATTATTAGAGATGACAGAATGGCATCCTAAAAATATGTCAGAAGTAATGGGGAGGGGTGCAGTGTAGAGAAAACTTCAAGATCCCATCCTTCACAAGCCTTCAGTATATTTTCATACTGTTTGGAAGGGTTACAAGATCAGTTAGCCAGGAAACACAAAGGGCCACTGCCCTGCTGGGATGGCATGCGATGTACTGCATTACAGAGAGGACAGAAAACTCAGGTAACTTTCTAAGGAACCCTGTTTCTTCATTCTTGGAACTGTCACCCCTCCCAGCCCCTAGAATCCTTTCTTGTTCTATAAAAAAGGGGTCTCCTTCGGCAGTTCCTCAGAAAGTTAAACACAGAATTACCATATGACTCAGCAATTCTACTTCTGGGTACATACCCGAAATCATTGAAAGCAGGGACTCAAACCGATATTTATACACCCATTATCATAAAAACATTATTCACAATAGCCAAAAGGTGGAAGCAACCCAAGTCCATCGATGGATGAATAAAGTGTGGTCTATCCACACAATGGAATATTATTTAGCCTTAAAAAGAGAGCAAATTCTGACGAACCTTGAAGACGTTATGTCAAGTGAAATAAGCGAGATGCAGAAAGACGATTACTGTATGATTCTACTCATACAAGGTACTAGAATAGCCAAATTCATAGAGATTGAAAGAAGAACGGTGGTTTCTAGGAACTGGGAAGGTGGGGGGACAAACAGGAATAGGGAGTCGATGTTTAACGGGGACAGACTTTCTGTTTGGGAGGATGGAAAGGTCTGGAGATGATGGGGACGGTTGCACAACATTGTGAATGTGCTTAATATCACAGCACTGGACACTTAAAATGGTTACATTGAAAAAGAAAGGGGAGTGAGGCTTGTTACTCAGCGTTCAAGGATGAGAGCTCACTGCAGACACTGTGCCAGCTGTGCCAGCTGTGCTCCAGTTCATAAGTGCCCTGGAATTTTCAGCCCAGCCTAGAGATGAAAAGTTCTTCCCGTCCTCTACACTGCACTGCTCTCCACAGAACTGTACAGAACTTTTTTGCATCTTGGTGCACACATCCAGGCCCTTCTGCTCCGAGCTGACTGCTCTGTGCTGTCATTCCATCTCCCTGTCACTGCTGCATCCAGCACATGCCCTGCCCCCACTCTAGCCCACGCCCCCATTAGAGCTGGTAGGGGCGCTGCCTGGCCCCTCAGCTTGCTTTCCTGCCCTCTTTATTTTTTCCTTCCTTCAGACCAAAAATGCTTAATTGTGTATGTCCCTGATGTGTTAGATGGAAGGCGTTGTTGGAGAGACAACAGAAACAGAGAATTACAATTCAGTGCAGTGTGTTTTATAACATGGCTAATGAAGTACAAAGAAGATTGTGACTTCCTGTGAAAATGGGACCCAGAGAAGCTCAAAGGAGCTATTTTTAAAACATTTTTGTGAACTGTTATGCAGATGCTCCTCGACTTACAATGGGGTTATGATCTGATAAACCCATAGTAAACTGAAAATACTTTACGTTGAAAATGCATTTCATACACCTAACTGACCAAACATCACAGCTTAGCCTAGCCCACCTGAAACGTGCTCAGAACACAATATCCAAAATCACTGGCAACACAGCACACCGTAGAGTATCAGCTGTTATCCTTTTCCTTGCCTGGCTGACTGGGAGCGGAGGCTCCCCCCACCTCCCCAGCTGGCCATCATCACGAGAGAGTATCATATGCACATCACCAGCCCAGAAACAGATCAGAATTCAAAATTCAAAGTACAGTTTCCCCTGAATGCGTATTGCTTTCTCACCATCATAAAACTGAAAAATTGTAAGTCGCAGCATTCCAAGTCAGGGACTGTCGGCGCTATTCCAGTTGCTTTACATGAATTAAAACATTGAAGCCTCAGAGTAATCCTAAGAGGTGGGCACTGCGATTATCTCTATTTGGGAAATGAGGTCATTTAGGCACAGGGAGATTAAGTAACCACTGGATAACACAGCTGGAGAGTGCTGGAGGCAGAATTTGGGCGTCATCACTACATTTTGCTTTCTCTCCATTATTAGCCAGAAGGTAATAGAATGAACTTTCTGTTCTCGCCAGAAAGTTCAATCAAATCATCCATTTGCCATAATTTCTTCAGACTTTGAGCAAATATAAACCAGTGCTGCTGTGCGTGTGACGTGGGATCCTGGAACAGAAAGAGGACATTACTGGAAAAAAGGATGCAATCTGAATAAAGTCGAATGTCTAATTGCATCAAGGTTAATGTGTTAGCTGTGGTAACTGTACCGCAGCTCTGTAAGATGTTAACATTAGGGGAAACTGAATGAAGGGTTTGGGGACTCTCTGTGCTATCTGCGATTTTTCTGTGAATCTAAAATGATTAAAAATGACAACAGTGATATTATGGCTATGAAACCTCGCTGATACTTTTCTCCGTGGTCCCTCATCCCACATGCGGTGCTTGTCATTCAAAGAGCCTAACACAACTATGAGTACACTGAAGTATGGGCGAAGAGCAACACCCTTTTAAAAAGAGGATTTCTTAAGGCCTTCGGACTTCAGGGAGAGGTCGGAAGTGAGGGTCTTCCTACAGACCCTGTCCCTCCTTTGGGCAGCAGCAGTGCTGGGAGCCCCTTCCCGGAATCAACCCACTTTCACCCTCACCAGCCACATGGCCGTGGCCAGCAGGCTTGTTCCCACCACTGGCCTCATCAAAGGTCATTATCCCTGTAGGCCGTGGCCACTCCCTTCCCACGCACTCTCATTCCATCTTTTCTCTATCCTGTGCACCAGTTTCTGTGAGCTTGAGGACAAATGAAGACCTCTGAGAGTGCCAGTCTCTGCTACAGACACCAATCCCAGACTCAGCCGTTTCTGCAGGAGAGACAATGTTAGTGCCGCGTGGCATATTCTAAGTGGTGGACTTTCCACTGGCAGCCCAGGAGGCTATATTTGCTCAGCACTCAAGCCGTGCACCGAGACCACCCCCCCTAAGGACCTTGCACCGGGAATGCAAAGTTCCCGAGCTCTCAGCGCTCCTTACATTGCTGCACAGGCATCCCCTTGTGTCTAAACATCATTAGAAGGGCAACAGCTCCAAGAGTTCATTCATCTGTTTATTTAAAAATGCTCCGTCCCCCCAGGGTCTATTTATATAAAAAGGTAACTGTGAAGACAGAGAGTCACAGAGGCTCTCAAAGAGGGGGCTTGGAAAGCCAGCCAGGGAGGGTGGAAGGAAGACCTGGGCCTGGTCAATCCCGTGCAAGGCTGGCCAGAAAGAGTTAAGAATTCACCATGCCTGGTTAAAGTCTCCGTGAAAACAAACAGGCTTATCAATTTTCCTTTGACCTGCAGATACTGTTGTGTTGTCAGGAAAAACAGACCCTCCAGTTTGGGGATTTCTGAAAGTCAAACAGGAGAGCCTACTTCCTGGGCAATGGTCTCCTAAATTCTGCAGTGCAGTGCATCCAATGCTAGGTTCAGAGGTAGAGACTGCAGATAAGAATTGCTTGTTTGTGTTTTTTTTTTTTTTTTCTAAAATTAACACACAAAGAAAGAGGATATCCACAAGAGGGAAGAAGGGAATGGGGAAGGAGAGAAGTTTAGCGCAAGCCCTTCTGTTACTTCACTTCAGCTTTTACTTACAGGCTGACAACTCCACTCTGTAAGACAAGAGTGCTTGTTAGTGCTTACGTCAATACGTGAGGTAGTATGTTCTTGTTTTCTCTACTAATTCACCTAATTTCTTTGGCAATTTCTATGAAGTGTACTGGATTGTGACATTTGTTTCGTAATACTGACACATATTTAAATCACAATTGTGATTTAAATCACAAATGCTTTAAAGAAGGATTATTATGGATCTTTAATGAAATATGGTTTTATAATAATAAGCTAAGTCATGCAGTCTTACTTTCTTGAAAACAACAACAACACTTTCACACTTTAATAAACAATAGAACCATCATGGTTTATGTTTCCAAAGTAGAAAAAAGTTTCTCACTTTATGCGTTGACGTGTGGTACAAAGAGTTGTGGGCTGCAAGCCAGAAAGCCCAGGCTCCACCCCCATCTTGCTGTAAATAGCTGACTGGGGCCTCAACGTTCCCATCTGTGAATGGGAAGTGAAACTCCTGCCTATGATGCTAAGAGGCTGTCATCAACGTTATTTACAAAGCTGGAGAGGAAAGTGGCCGTATGCAAATATAAAATCCAAATGATAAGTGTGTGTGTGTGTGTGTGTGTGTGTGTGTACACACACACATTTTACATAAACAACCCTATGATTAACAGTTTTAAATGAGAAATGTTGCTATCGTCTCTTCAGAGACGATAAATATTGATTGGTTGAATATTTACGGGACATTCACTTTCTGAATTCGAAAGGTCTGTGTATTGTATTTGGAATGATTTTCAGAAAAGGAGTTCAAACAACTTCCCCAGCTCCTTGTCTCAGTGTCTACAGAGCAAGCTATTCCTTTCACGTAGTCCACTGCTACCTCTGCTCTCAATCACATGAGCTGAGGCCACAAGGGCCTGGGTTTAGATATAAACCTGGCCTGGCCTTGCCACCTGCTCACTTTGTGTGAAGGGGAGACAAGCCAGTCACCCTCCGGGTCTCAGGCCCTCTGTCCACTAAGGGAGGATAATAATAATACTTAGAGCTATAATAGAATCCACGAAATGTGCTTTATGAGGCAAAGAAAATGCTCATGATCACCACAAAGTCTAAGGTGTCATACTTATAAAAGACAAGATATTAACATTCTAAGATTTGAAGCAACTGATTTACTACAATCAATGCAACCACATAGAAGAATCACACAAAACATAATGCTGAGTGAAAGACACCTGACAACACAGTCCGTTCTGTCTGATTCTACAGAAGGGCTCCACGGAGGCTGGATATTCATTTCTTGACCTATGTGTGGTTTACGTGGATGTGTCCAGTTATGATCACTCATCAAGCTGTGAGCATAGAATCTATGCCCTATTCTGCATGTATGCTATACTTCCATAAAATGTAAAAATTTTTTATTTAGAAAAATTAGATACCATAGATAAAACAACCACAAAATCTCCAGATTTCCCATCTTCCAGAGATAGCCACTCTTAATCTCTGGATGTAGACCCCTCTAGAATTTTTTCTCTATAGAGGAACACATATTTGACAAAAATGGAATCACTATATTTTTTGGTAACCCAATTTTCTCACCAGGCAGTTACGTGTCACTGAACTCAAGGTCACAGGAGGGGCCACACAGGTTTAAGTTCTGACTCAGAGCAGACATGGGGATGCCTTCCCACTCAGAATCTATTTCCTCAGCTATAAAATGGAGTAAATTATAACATTTCCTGAAGAGAAAAGTTAAAGACCTTAATGCTAGTCCCAACCACTTCTGACCGTTCTCCCTTCTCCCTCCCAAATCCCTTTCCATTCTTATCTCCACCCAGCAGCATGGACAGGCCCCTGTGAATGTAACTCACACCCACCACTCCATCCATCCCTTTCTTGAACTCTTCCTTGGCCACGGTACACAGAACAAAATCTATCTCCTAATTTAACGCGTCTGACCCGAGTCCACTTGCTCTGCGTTTGCCTGCCTCCCCAGCAAATGCTGTCGGGCCTCGCTTTCCCTCTCCACCTTCTCAAGCTGTGTGGGCCAGGTCCCCAGGCCAGCTTCCTGGACTGCTCCGCCTCCGCTCCTTCCTGTCGTTGCTGATTTTAGCTTAAAAACCACATCCTTAGAGAGACCTTCCCTGCCCTACCTGCTATTTTCTCTCACAGCATCCTGTTTAGTCCCTTCACTACATGTAATGACACACTTCTTTGCTGATGTGGGTATTTTCTGTCTCCCCACTGCCTGGTAGGCTCAGTGAGAACAGAGACAAGGAGCCTTTTTGGTTCATTGCTACATCCCCACCGCCTCCTCCTCAGTAGATGCTCAATAAACACTGGTGGAAGGAGGGAAGACCATTTCATGTTTCCTCTGGTTTGGTGGCTTGTAAACGTGTAGCACCGTGAAATGGCAAGGTAGCTGTCCCATCTTTGTGACCTGCCCATCTGGGCAGCTTTCTTTCTGAGCTGAGCCTCCCCAGGCCATTTCTGACCCCTCCCACCCCCTACCCCTGAGTTCCCATTTTCTGTTTCACCTTCTGCAGCTCTGAAAGGAAATACTGCTATTTTGCACTGTTTGTTCAGTGTTTGAAGCGTCTTCCTTCACCTTAGGAAACCATGTAGTACATAATCTAGTTTCTTCAAATGGCACTCTGCCTCAAGGGGTGGGAGGGCTTCAGTAAGTATTCTCTGATTCAATATGTATTCATTAAATGCCTACCAAGGGCCAGGCACTATGTTAAGCATGCAGGATACAAAGATAAACAAACACACAGCATTTCTTAACTTCAAGGAGCTCACAACCTAGGGAGGGAAGCACATCAGGTCATATTATGGAGCTGGTGCAATGACTTGCTACAAAAAAGACAAAGACAGTCTCAGAGCAGAAGGCTATCTACCCCAGCGTGAGAGAGGAAGATCCGGGCAGGCTTCCTGGAGGACCTGTCATAGGATCTCAGCCAGATAAAGGGGAGGAAGGCATGACAAGCTCGGGGAACCGCAGGAACCCAGATATGGAGCCAAGCAGCGACAGGTTGTGGGTAGGGAAATGGCAGTTTAGTGTTGCTAGAAAACAAACTGCAAGTCAGAAAGTGCTGAAAAATAAGTCAGAGAGATGGTGTGGGCCTGAGCAGGCAGGGCACTGGAAGTCATGGTTAGAAGCTTGGGCGTGTAATAGAAGAGGTCACTAAAGTTTCAATGGGGGCGTGGGTGGGGGGCAGGGAGGGGTGGATGTGAGAAGGACACATTCGGAGGCAGGGAGACCGGGGGAAATATGATGAGGACCTAACCTGGAGCAGAGGTAACAGAGACAGACAGAGTCGGGGACAGTTTCGAGGACCTTTAAGCGGTAAAACTGGTAGGACTTGGTTACCAATTAAGTGTGGCAGGTTGCCTGAGGTTCTGAGAGAGGAGAGTCAAGAGCCTGGGTGATGCAGTCGTGATGGAATGCCATCAACACAGAGAATCCCTGGTGAGGAGGTTTGAAGAGCTGAAGAGAGAGGGGTGTGAGTCCTGGGATGTGATGCTCAGCGTGGCGACTCCAGTTAACACGGCAGCGCTTGTTTGAAAGTGGCTACGCGAGTAGATCTGAAGAGTTCTCATCACAAGAGAAACAATTTCTGTAACTAGGTGTGGTGACGGATGTTAATTAGACACTGTGGTGATCTTTTCACAACATATGTAAATATGGATCGTTATGTTTACACCAGAAACTGATACAATGGTATATGTCAATTACATCTCAATGGAAAAAATAACCACAGAATTGCTAACTCCTCTTTGGGCCGAAGTGGAGAGTGATAGAAATTTAGATACTGTTTCCAAATAAGTCTCTAAGTAAGGCAAAAAAAGAGAAATCATTCATTTCACCCATTAGTAGAAAGCTAAAATAGCAAAATCCATCTTTAAATGTCGTGGGATAAACACATGCTTTTATAGAACCAGCACATTCAGAGGTGTAAAACATACACACACAGAGGTTGCCAAAAAAATGTATATACATTTTAAAAAAGGAAAAAAACTGTATTAAAATTGTAATACTCGATATATACCAAAAACAAAAGATGAATACAAGTCATGTGTATACATTTTTTTTGTCACCCCCGGTATATACACAAAATTTATCTTGATAACTGAGTTTTTGGGGAGTCCGTTTAAATGTTACACTGGAAGCTAGTGTCTCATACACGTCACCCGGGTCCCAGCCCTAAAAATTAACACCATCTTAAAGAACTACTATACAAGGTGTGATAAAAAATTATAGTGAATGCTGCTGCCGAGTGCCATCCAACGGAAAGGCAGGGTTCTTCAACATGGGAAGTGGCGCATTGGACCTTAGTAACAGTGTATGACAAGTTTCAACTTGCTCGGTGCAGTCAGTCAGGTCTGAGCTATGATTGAAAGGAGGTGTTTTAAAGCGTGCCATAAATCATGGATCACGAACAACACATTAACATGAAAGGGGCAAATGGTTTCATCCTCCATCATGACAACGCTCCGCGTTACACATCACCTCTGGTACGGCAATTTCAGTCAAATAAAAACATTACAGTGTGTCCTCATCCGCCTTATTCACCAGATGTGGAACTGTGCGACTTCTGGCTCTTCCCCAAAGTCAAATGACCATGAAAGGAAAACATTTTGAATCGATTCAGGACATCGAGGCAGACACAACAACGCAACTAAAGACACTCACAAAAGAGAACTGCTTCAGAAAGTGGCAAGAAAGATGGGATAAGTGTGTTCGAAGCGAGGGGGAGTATTTTGAGGGGGATTAATGGCAATGTGTCTTTTACTGTAATAATTTTTTTTTTTTAATTTAAACATTCACCGTAGTTTTTGATCACACCTCAACAATTGTAGGATTTGCGGCACTAAGGCAAAACATGCCACACAAAAATCTCCTGGACCAATGTGCAAATTTTCACCAGCTCTAATTTATGACGTGTGATCATTGTTGCTCTCTCTTTCTCTCTCCACATGCACGTATAAACTCATACATACACATTCCCCCTTTATAGTCCTTTATTAAAATGTCAACATTTCCAGTATGTATTATAGTAATAGCTAACTATGCTGAACCCCTACTTTCTGCATCATGTTGTGTAATCCATGAAACACCTCTGCATCGGAGGTATTTTTAGTCCCACTTTATGATAAGCAAACTGAGACTCAGACAGGTTAAGAGGTAACTGCAGCTTCGAGGGCTACCTCTGTCATACTAATGTGACTTAACTGCCTGGAACAAGTGTACCTCTGTTATACTTCATGTCACTTAACCGCCGGGAGCAGTAAAATGTGAAGGCTAATCGCCTGTATCGCTTAGTTCTACTTAAGGATTAAACAAGACAATAGACTAGAATTACTCAGCTCAGTGCCTGGCACACAGCAAGTGTTTAATATATTTATGATGATGATGATGATGATGCAATTCGCCAAAGGTCAATAGCTGCTAGGAGACGATGTAATGCTGCTACTGAAACCCCAGAATTCCTTCCTCTAGAGACAGGGTCTCAACCCTAGGGAGATAGGAAGATAAAAGGTAAAGAGTATCTTAAATTCAGTATGACTGGTTTTTGAACTACCACAGATACTATTTTCAAAATGTCCCATTGCCCTGATCTTTCTCACCCACCGAGTTGGGTGGCAGCAGGGAGGGCCCCCTGTGCCATCTAGAAGCAGAGTCCAGGGAGTCAGCCCCCCGCCTGCTACCAGAATTCCAGTCCTACCGTCCAGCCTGCTTTGGCAAACAGTGCCATTTCCACTTCGCCCCTTAAATGGCTGTTTCACAATTGCAAACTGTACAATTCATATATTTCCCCTGCTACTCTCCTACTGCCCTCTCACCCACCGACACACTTTTGTTTTTCCAGTCCGGACTCCACATTTAATCATTTAGTCATAAGCTTTATTTTTTTATTTTTTAAAACATCTCCTTTGCTTAAATTCTGTTCAGTTCCTAAGAGCACAAGAAACTAAACTAAATGTAAATCAGCCTCTCGGCCCCTCACTCGTCACCCTGAGTGACAGCCCATCTCCTCCAAGGGGCCTCTAGTTGTCTCAAGTTCCCCCTCAATTATCTCTTCTCTCCAGCGCCATCAGTTTCTCCCTCTGTCTATCAGTCTTACGGGCGTACAACTCATTGCCAAGGTCTTATCTTTACAAAAACCCTTTGATCCTAAATTCTCCTCCAGTTGCACTCCATCGCTTCACTGACCCTCCCAGGAAAACTGTCCACATGTTTATCTCTCTTTCTCTTTTTAACCTACTCCCGTTGGCCAGAGCCCCTTCCTTTCCTTTGCTCGTTCAAGGTGGGGAGAGACAATACACCGCCGTATAAAACAGCCGTCTCTCTGCCCTCGCTTGACTGGCCTTCTCAGCAGCCCTGGGCAAGGGTGACCACTCCTACTTGAGTGCCGTCTTTTGGTGGCTTCTGGGGTTTTCCGTTGGCCACTTACTGTCTGGCTCCTCCTCGCCCACTGAACCTCTGAATTTTGGTGGATCCCAGCTGCATTAGTTTGCTAGGGCTGCTGTGACAAAGTACCATGGACAGGGCGGCTTAAACAACAGAATGTATTGCCTCACAGTTTTGAATGATAAAAATGGGAGAGTAAGGGAATGATCAATATTCCCTAACTCATAAGTTCTGTGTCAATGCAGATTTCTTTTCACTGGCACGATGTCCCTTTGCTGTGTCTTTTAATTCTGTTTGCCTGTCGCCTCCCATGGATGGCAAAGACTATGTCTTCTAGTTCCTCTTATCCCTGCAACTGACAATGGAAGTAGTAGTTGACTGAATAATTAATTAATAGACAACATTTATAGAGCACAAACTGTTTTTAGGATAAAGACAGGGATTTAAAAATAAATAAAACATGGTGGTCTTCAAGGAGCTCAAGGTGACACAATTTTTTTCTTCTTAAAAAGAGTGTCTTGTTGAATGTAAAACTAAATTTGGTTTAATATTTGTTATACTTTTCATAGAAATAAATGAACAAATCATTAAAAATTTCTTCTGCAGACCATGAAGGGGACATAATTTTGTCAGTAAATATGGCTCGTCTGCCAATCAGACTCTGGCTGTTGGTGCAATCAGTCCATGTTGCTGCTTGGCTGACAGGCAAGGCTGTTGGTTCCAGTCCTGCTGTGTGTACTTATGGGGGACCAGGGTCCCCACAGTGGGACATTTGAATCTGAATGCAAGTTGTAGGGTGGGCAGGCTCACTTTAAAAAGCATGCGCCTTTAAAGTCCTGGCATTGGATCTCCTCTTCCATGCTCTGAAATGAAATCAAAGCTTGCTTTGGCCTTGACTTTAGCTTTGGTCTAATAATAGTCTGATAGGTATGCCTACAGCAGCTTTTTTATTTAACTTGTCCCCTTTAATGACAGGAACACAAAGTCTTTGAATTTCTTGGCATCTGTGAGGTGAGTCATGCACATTATAGACGCAGGAATGGAAAGAGGAATGACTTGCATAAAGCGAGACAGCAAGTCCAAGGATACAGTGAATCTAGCACCACGAGGCCGCCTGGGTCTCTGCCGTCTTCTCGTCCCTCCACCATGCCTGGTATAGATATTAGCAGAGAAAAGAAGCGATGGCCCACCGAGAGGAGAAGAGACAGAAGTCTAGAGTTCCCTGCATTTGAAAGGGTAAAGACAGACCCAGGTAGCATTTAGGTTCTGTCCAGTTGGGATGAAGAAATACAGGCAGTAGGTTTCCTCCTTCTCACCTGTTCCTGTCCCCCTTGGCCTCTGAAAGTCAGCCAGCCCTCCTTCTTCAGTAAATGTGTGCTGGGTTCTGGGCAAAACAATGTTACCATAAAAACAGAAAAGGTGAACCACGACATTGCTTCTAATAGCCCAAACAGTTTTGGACTCTAAGCTAGAAAATATGTAACTTTGCCTTTTCCCGTTAGAGATGGAGAAATTTTACTTGTCACCCACAGAAGTTCTCCCACTTTCTTAGGTATAATGGGTGTTAGCAAAAGCATCCATTATCTACTGTACACCTGTGTGAGCCAGGTACCACTGGGCATTTCGTATGGTCTCATTCAATCCTCATGACCATAAATATTTATTGAGCAGCTACCATGCCAGACACCGTGATGGGGGCAGGAGATACAAAAAATAAATCAGGCACGGGCCCTGCTCTCCAGAGTTGTATAGTCTAGTACGGAAGGTATAATAATGAGCAAGTAATTATACTATAATATTATAAGGGCAAAGAGATAAGTCCAGATGGCTATGGGAGCATGTAGAAGGAGACCCTACCCCAGTTTTTGGTGGCCAAGGAAGTCTTATTGTAGGAAGTGATGTCCAAGCACTATTCCATGGAAATTATTGTCTCCAGAATTATCTCTGAGCCTCGTAGAGTTTGTGGAAGACAGAACACTGGCTCCAAAGATGCCCACTTCCTAATCCCAGAACCTGTGACCATTACCTTCTTTGTCAAAGGGGACTTTATTGGTGTGGTTAAGTTAAACATCTTGAGATAGGGCAATTATCTCGGGTTGTGGGTGGGCCCAATGCAATCACAGGTAATCCCTTGTATAAGGGAAGCAAGAAGGTAAAAGTCAGTAATGGAAGATGTGATGATAGAAGCAAGAGGTTGGGGTGATGAGAAGAAGGGGGTCACAATCCAAGGAACCCACGTAGCCTCTAGAAGCTGGAAAAGGAAAGGAAACGGGTTCTCCTTTAGAGCCTCCCGAAGGAACCCACCCTGCCCACATTTGGTTTTAATCTGAAAGACTCATTTTGACTTATTAGAACTGTCATAGAATAAATTTGTGTGGTTTTAAGCCACTAGGTTTGTGGTAATTTGTTATAGCAGCAATAGGAAACTAATACAGATTTTAAACAATAACTCGCCCAATGTCACAAGTCAGATAAGATGAAGCAAGGGTTAAAACCAAGAGTGATATCAATTATATTTCAGTAAAACAGGAACATAAATCCAAGACAATATTCCAAAGCCCAGGTGGCCTTTTTCCAAAGCTTACGTTACTGTTTACGAAACTCCTTGGTATTTGCATGGTACGTTCTAAAGAGCTTGTCTGCCAGTCTCCTTCCCACCTCTCTTGCCTAAGGCACAGTGTGTGCTTATGGAGATGGAAAGTGGTGGTAGATGCTAAAATGCTGGGATGCTAGACAGAGGTCAAAAGCCGTGGATCGATGCACAGTTATTGGAATAGTGCAGTGGAAGGAGAACTGGATTTAGTTAAGAGACTCTGGCTCTAGTCCTAGTCCCGGAACTGACGAGCTCTGAGACTTGAGCAAACCCTTTCACTTTTCTGGGCCTCATGTTGCTCCTCTGCAGAACAGGCCTTAAGCTCGGTGACTTTGACGGTCTTGCAGTGTTAACATCTCACAATTTCTCAAGACTGCCAGTGTGTGCTGTCCCTCCCCCACCCCGCACACACTCTGAAACCATTAAACGCCTAATGGGAGCTCAGTCTTAGCAACTTGGAGGCCAACTCATTTATTATTTAACCACAGAAAAGGAAAGAACCCTCTCTTCTTCCAAAGGGGCCAGCATTAGCAGAGATCATGTTAAGGTCTCTGAGTTGCAGACAGTCTACAGATCAAGCTGGAAGATTAATCAGCAACAGGCAAAATGGAAAAGAATGATCTTAGTTTGTAAATTCTGTCATTGCGCATAAAGTGTAATTTGAATGGTTCAAGATGAAAAATAATTCTAGCTAATTTCGGAAATGGCCATACTCCATGTTCTCTGGTGCCAGCGCCTGAAAGGGGAGCGGGAAATGCAATCTGGATCTTTGGCAAATGATCTTAGGGGCCTCAGCATGCCAGGTCAAGGCTGTCTCAGATTATGTGTTCAAATTAAATGTCAATTTGGTAACCTAGAGTGATTCTGAGACTCTAGCTATGCTGGAGTGATACCCTTTGGATTCCAGGCAACCTTAATGAGAACACCTGGCCTGTCACAGCTTTGCATCTTCAAAGCATGGAAGCCACAGCACCAATTCCCCTCCACCTTTCTGTGCTGGCCCCAGGTGCAATTCTGTGAACGCTGCTGTTGTTACCCAGATTGCCTCCTCGACATTTCTCTGCTTTCTGCACTGCAGATGCCGGGGACACTCAGGAAACATTGATTATTAACCCGACCGATGGGCAAATAGCAAACAGTCGCATGGTCTTAAAGTACTTCCCTTTCTTGGCCTCTCTGTACAGCACTCGACATTATGATCATTCTCTTCTCAAAGGTGTTTCCACCTTATTCTGTGATGCGCTACAACGTCCACTTCTCTTCCTGGCTGTTCCTGCTGAGTCTCGCCTCTGGCTTCTCTTCTGCCCTTGCCTGCTCACCCTTAGCCTTCCATGTTCATACTGAGTTCCCAACTCTCTCCTCTGCATGATGCCTCCCTCGGTCACCTCATCCAACAGTGTTGGAGCAGCACCCTGACATGGACCGCTCTGGACTCTACACAGAGTGCTGAGCCCTCTCGCCAGCCTCAGTTTCCACAGACTGAAGGTGCTGGGGTCACAGAGCCCAGGCCCAATCCCATCTCTGCCCCTCGGAACAGCTGTGTGAATGTGGACAACTGACTTAAGCCTCAGTTTCTTTATCTATAAAATGGGGAGAATCATAGAACCTACCTCATAGTGTTGTAGCAAGTATTAAAGAAGTGACTTTTGTCAAGTGATTGGCACGTAACAATCACATAAGACATGTTATCTATTTTCGTATTTGAGTAACTGAGCTTTTAAACTTATGTACTCTGTTAGCAGATTCAATGTCTACCCCTCCTCCCTAAAAAACAAAACAAAACACAAAACATCACATGACCCCTCTAATGATTCCTACTTCCATTAGTGGTAATCCCTGCCTTCCCAGTTTCTAGACCCAAGAGTTTGGGAGTCAACTTTGAGCCTTTCTCTCCTTTGTCCCTTTAGCGAATGAACTGCCACCTCCTGCCTCTCCATTAAAATCCGGCTCTTTCTCCCTAGTAGCCTAATTTACTTTGATCATTGTCAAGGTTCCCTAATCAATCTCCCTGACTCAAGTTTTTCTTGCTGCCACTTCATCCTGTATCTTGTAGACATGCTTATCCTGGCATAGAGCAGTAATTGCACATTTCCCTGGTCCTAACAAACTTCCACTGACTCACCCCTCCTCTTGAATAAAAGCCAAGTCCTCAGTGTAACGTTCAAGTTCCTACAGAGCAAGGTTGGGGCTGGGTACAGCCAGTGTGAAGGGGGAGAGGACTGCCCTCGGACTGCACGAGGAGGTGTCGTCAGCTTGGGGTGGGGATATGTGAGTCACTCAGCTGTTCTCAGCCAGCGGCAGAGAGTATAAAAAAAGAATGGAAACTATTCTAAATAGCAGAAATATCAAAAATCATATGGGCACGAATAACACTCAATCAGAAATATTTATCAAGCATCTAAGTGCCAGACACTCTGGGTGGGTGTTGGGAATATAGCATGAGGGTGACACAATCTTTGCTCTCAAGGGTTTGTTATGGTCAGAGAGGGAGAAGAGTAAATCTATGGGCGGTTATCACAGCATGAAAACTGCTGTGCTGTGCTGTGCTGTGCTGCGCTGTGGGGGCATGCAGAATGGCACCCACACATGCAGGGATGGGGGTGGCAGGCAGGCGGAAAGCTGCTAGGAGGAAATGATGTCTCAGTGAGACACAAGCGTGAGGAGTCACTTGGCCAAGTGAGGGTGGAAAGGTAAGGATGAGAAGGGGGTGTTTCAGAATGAGAGGGTGCCGTGGGCCCACCAGGAGACAGAGAGACCTTGGGGCGCTGGTGCAGTAGGTCTCAGGCCTACCTGGGGGCAGAAGGGAGGGCCAGTGAGAGACGAGGCTGAAGAAGCAAGCAGGGGCTGGATTATGAACTTTCTTGACCTTGGTAAAAGGGTTGGATTTTATCCTGGGGGGTCGGGGTAGCCACTGACACAGTTTAAGCAGGGGAATGGTCTTATCAGATTTTCTTTATTCTCAGAAGCTGAGAAAAAGGCAAGGATTTTAGTTAGAAAGAGGCGAAGTGTATCACTAACTAGAACTCAAAAAAGTTCGGCAATTCTGTTTCAACAACTGAAACAATTTCAATTTCAAGACACTTAATGGAACTTGGTTCTGTACCTCTGACCCTCACAGTTTATAAGTAACAAAGGAAGTCATCACCTGATTTATGTGCTGTTGTCTGGATAATATTTACTAGGATCCTGATTATAGGATGCCAGAGTCAGAAAGGACCTCAGCTGGGATCTGCTTGAAAATAAAGGCGTCGGTGCACTGAACGGTGGGTCCTTGCTTTTTCTTTTGGTTTGCTGTTGAAATTTAGTGTCGTCTGTTTCCGTGGCCCTGAGTGACTAAAACCACCCAAGGTGGAGGCATGACGTCTGGGAGGGCCTGAAGACACATGAGGCCTGGCCTTGCCCCACTCCCCCTCCTCAGGGGGACAAGGTCACGGGGAGCTCTCCACTACAAGGCTGAAGCAGAGTCACTAGGGAAGAGAAGACAGTGAGCGGGAGGGTCAGGCATCCTGGGGGAGGCACTCACTATGGTGTTAATAGATGCTACCCCCCTGTTAGCCCAGTTTTGAAAGAAGAGATATAATCTCCCCCCAGGCCCAGACTCCAATGCTGGGTGAATAGAAGTTGGTCCTATGCAGCATATGTCCTTAGAAAACGATCTATCTTGATGGCTTAGTCATTCCGGGGACAGAAAACGGTGTTAGTCACAAGAGTGGAGATGACTTAGTTTGACTATTTCCACAATGAAGATGGAAGACATGGCTCCCAAAACCTCAAACACTTTTTAAGGTCACTGGACATGTCAGAGTCACCATTATCTTGCAATGACAGCTGTCACCAATCTGGGGACATCTCTCAACCTGAGTTAACACTATAGAGTGCACTTACATCTCAGAAAGCAGCTGCATTTTTATTCCGTCTGTATACCGGTGAGGTTTCATATACAAGCAATACTGTACAGTGCAGGCTCTATGAGAGACCTGCCTGGGTTCATAGTCTGGAAGCACCACGTATCTGCTGGGTGACTTTGAGCAAGTTACTTAACCTCTCTGTTAAGGAGCCTCTGGCTCCTCACATCTAAAATGAGGCTAAAGAGATCTATTAGGTTGGTGCAAAAGTAATTGCAGCTTTTGCAATTATTTTTACCCTTTTAAACTGCAATTACTTTTGCACCAACCTAATACCTTACAGATGTGTTGTGAGGATTAAAAGAGACAATTCATGTAAAGTGCTTAGCATGGTAAATGTTTCAGAAAGAAACTGGTTTTTTTTTTGCTCACGGATTTCTGGTGTTCTACTGGGACACAGTCACACAGGGAAATGAAGTCACGGGGACAAACGCCCCTCTGATTGTTACCACCCTTCCAGCCACAATTTTAAACCATCGTGTTCACCTGTCACCCCGCTGATGGTGTCAGTTACGACAGTCTGGCTGAGTGATGCCAACCTAATATTTCACTTCTTCTAGGATTTACGTGCTCTTGTCGTTTCTCCACTTTTCAGTTAGGGACAAGCCACCTTTTTTTTTTATTAACTTCAGCTGAAATCGGCCTGCACACATTCACAGGATAGCAACGTCAAGGCTCTTAGCCCGAGCGGAATGAGGCAGCCACGGCCCTAGTCCACCCTGGGCCGATTTTGCAGGTCCCTGTACAGTTTGCTCAGCACCGTCTCACAGACGCTCCCTCTTCAGCATCCGTTCTTTGCCAAGAACACTCACACTTCTTCTTCCTCCTCTAATCCTTCTGCCACTTCCTATGTTCCCTAAATTCTTGGGCTCCCCTCCTCAACCTAGGAGACATTGACCATGGGATTTGTACATAAACCACTGTGGATCCTAGAGGGAAAACTGAAACCAAAGGAAAAACGACACCCCCCGACTCTAGCATCTTCCTCCCCATAGTCACCAATTACATTTACGAATTTAGCCAATCATCTGTTACAGCAGGCAGCAAGAACAGGGCACAGGGCCCTGGGAGGAAGGGAAGGAGGAAGTGCGGAAAACAAAGGAAGGAGGAGACGAGCTCATTCTTAAGACAAGGTGCAGATACAGCTCATTGTGATAGATTATAACACATTAGCATTGCAGGCAGGGGAAAGTCTCCACCCCCTCTGTTGCCATGACAGTTCTGACAAGAGCCAAGTTAAAACAAGGGAATCCCACCTCCCCAGGGGAAGGAGTAGTCAGCGGGGCCCCGCCTGGAATGCCTGCCAACACGACCCCTAAATCTTGACTATTTCGCGCCCTCATTTGAATAAAATCCTAAGGCTCTTTGCGCCTCTGAGCAGTTAGTTGCCCTTCTCCTGGCCTGCCCACTCCCAACATTTTGGGAGTGAACTATTTCCTTTCTCTTAATAATTCCACTGCTTGCTCGCTGTTGTTCGTGTGGCTTATTCGTACATCCTGGAATGCCTTCCTGCAATGATACAGGAACCCTCGTCTCCGGTAACACATTTACCATCTACTCAGCACTCACAGTGGGTCAGGCAAGGTGCTGGGACCGGTCCAAAAGGGAAAGACATGGGCTGAAGCTCGAAGAGCCCAGACTAATAGGGGCCCTGGCGGCAGACACACAAGGACTTGCTGAAGGCTGGTGAACCTGACAAGCAGAGCGCAAGGGGCTGTGGGAACAAGAGGGAAAACGCGCCGTCCAGAGTGCGTTTGCATTTTAATGTTTGTTTACTTCCTTTTCCTTAATGAAGCAGCTGGAAGACATCCTGGTCATCTTCTTTCCTGGTCTCACAGGGCCCCCGGTCTTTGCCCACCAGAAGCCCCTCCCTGAGTGCTCCATGTCCTGCAGCTAGGTAGGGTCTGGGGAACCAGGACGCAGTTGTACCAGCAGAACCCAAGTGCCTGCTGACTTCTTTGCCCAGGTGTGGTGAGTTTAAACTCAGGTTTCATCCCAATAGAGCAATGGACATCTGCCAATGAAAAAGCACATGCTTTTTGGAACGCACATACTGTGCTAAGCACTTTGTACAATTTATCTCTTTTAATTATCAGAAGAAATCTATGAGGTAGATATTATCTCCATGTTAGACATGAGGAGCCAGAGGAACAGAGAGGTTAAATAACTTGCCCAAAGTCACACAGCTGATAAGTGCTGGTTCCAGACTATGAACCCAGGCAGGTCTCTCACAGAGCCTGCACTATACAATACTGCTTGCCCATGAAATCTCTCCATTATGCAGATGAAATTTAAACAGGGAGATAGTTTATTCCCTTATTAGATTGGCAAAGAGTAGGAAGTAGGATGAGGAGGGCTTGGGGAAGGTTGTTCTCAGTTGCGCAATGTAGAAAAGGTGAAGACATCCTTCCTCCTCTCATAACAGAAGTCAGAATTTGTTCAGGTCGCCATCTCTCTCCAGCTCTTGAATGGAATTCAAGTATTTTAAGCCAGTGCTTTTCAGACTGTAACTTTCAGTCTGTTAGGTAGGTCACAACCACTGTCTTTCTAAAAAATGAAATCCAGTAAAAATAGTGTATTGTACCTTTCACCTGGAGTCATGATAAATGTCTTTATTATTTAAGCCCATTTGTCCTGGGGTTATTGTTCTTTTGCAGCTGAAAGCATCCTGGATGGTTTACCATCCTGGATGGTATTTCTGGAGGGCAATCTGACTACATGTGTCCAAATTTAACTAAACATATTCAGCAATATCATTTCTAGGAATATGATTCAAAGAAGGAACTCTAAGAAGGAAACTCAAAGAAGGAAATGGCTGAACGGATCGTGGGAATCAATATTTTTAATTACAAAAAATAGAAACGAACTAAATAAACATCAATAAAAATTATATAAGCTATTTTGCATTTCCGATTCTATAGAATGGAATGTGATATAGCCAGGAATATGATGAGATTTAGACAGTAGTGCGTTGTTCATTCTGTCTTAGCATAAAAGACACTAACAGAAAATTAGTCAAGCCATTGAGTTCAATGAGAAGTTAAGATGCCTGTGGTTTTTGCAACCACTGATGTGTAATTACTAGACGTAAAGAACATCACTAGATGCTAAAACCATTGGGTCAAAGGTTGTAGAAGCAGGATGTTCGCATGGTCTCAGGGGAGCACCTCTGAGGTTCCTGACTGATTACACTGGGGAAGTAGCACTGACAGTGGAGGGATCTGGCAGATGCCACAGTAGCATCACAAGTCATCAGACTTTGACATCCCAACAATAAGACAAACCTGACACCACGAGTGAGATGATGCCCTGTGAAGTACCACCACCACTAAGGTTGTGTTCTTGTCTGAAAGATCGAACTGGAATTGAGTCAAAAGAAAACAGACAAAGTCAGGTTGTAGGGCAGTCTACAGACAACTGGCTCGAATTCTTGAAAAATGTCCGTGTCACAAAAGGAAAGAAAAAAGGCAGGAGAGAATATTCTAGAACAGCTCTGTCCAATGGAAATACCATGCAAGCCCCATATGTAATTAAAAATTTTTGAACGGCCACATTAAAAAGTAGAGAGACAGGTAAAATTCACTTTAATAACACATTGCTGGATTAGCTCAATATATTCTATGTATTATCATTTCAACATGCAAGCGATATACAGAATTACAAATGAGATAATTACCTTCTTTGTGTGTGTGCGCGTGTGTGCCAAGTCTTTAATACAATCAGTCTGGACCGACCGCAGTGCTTAATAGCCACATATGGCAAAGGCTTCCGTATTGGATGGCAGAGTTTTAGATTAAAGAGAACTAAAGAGACATAACCAAATGAAATGTGCGATCCTGTATGGGAACAAATAAAATGGCTACTAGAGAGACTGTGGAGATAACCAGGGAAGTTTAAGTAGGGAGTATATGTTGGACAATATTATTGTATATAAGTTACAATCCTTGGTAATAACAGTACTTAGTTATGTAGAAGAATGGCATTATTCTTAGGAGACACGAATATGCTAAGGTCCTTAGGTATGGAGTATGATGTCTGCAACTTACTTTCAAATGGTTCAACAAATTCCAGATAGACCATAAGTAGATAAATAGAGATCGAGGTAGAGATAGACCTAGAGAGAGAGAGAGCAATGTTAGTAATTGGTGAACCTAGAAAATGGGTGTTCAGATGTTTATTGTACTTTCTTTCCAACTGTTTCAAAGTTTGAAAGGTCTGAGAGAAAAAAATAGGTTCCCATAACGATCATGACATTTTACATCTCTTTATAATTTACAGTGTCTTTTCAAAATAATTTACAGTGATCATTTCAAAAGTCCACAGAGGAAATATGTGGTGTGTTTTATCTTTATTTTATAGTGAACAAAAACATTTCTTGGTACATACACTCTCTAATTCCCACAAGCACTCAGAGGCAGATAGAGCCGCTCCCATTCACGGAGGCTGACAGCTGAGACTCTGGGAAATCAGGGGACTGTCAGCGTCCCCAAGTGAGCAAGCCCCAGAGGTGGGGTTTGAATGCATCTCTGTCCCACTTTGGGGCCTGAGCTTGTTTCTCTCTTTGAATCCTGTTTGTAAGTCCTGTTTTACAGATGTAGAAATGGGAGCCCAGAGACATTAACTAACTTGTACAAAGTCACAAAGCTACAAACGGGCAAAGCCAGAATCTGAGCCCAGATTTCAGTCTCGATTCCAGGGCTCTTTTGTCACAGCACCCAAGCCACCTGTGGAATGCCCTCCCTCCAGTGAACATTCAGCAATAGTTTCAGGCTCTAATGGGGTGGCTCACGTGAGAAGTCTTGGCCCAAAGGCCCACAGCACAGGAAATTAGTCAGGTTGTTGGAATGGAGCCAAGGAAAGGCCCAGACGCGCACAGGAGGCCTTGCTGGAAAGATGCTTTGTAAAAATAAAAGCAGGCCTGTGCTGACTAAATCATTTGATGCTCTGATTAAAAAGCATGAGTGGCCATACCATGTGACAGCAGGCCATGAGCTCCAGCCCTGGAGACATGGTCTGGCACAGATCCCTTCATCAGAGCCACGGATGGTATTCAGGCAGGATTACCATCTCCAGGGAGAAAAGGGGTCAGGATTCCGATCTCAAAACTATGCTGCATCTTTTAAAAAGTAAATACTATTCAGCTTTCATTTAATTTTAAATAAAATTAAAATGTTTAAATAAAAATGAAATTTTTAATTTAAGTTATTTGAATAAAAGACGGCTTTACTGAACGTCTTAGGCTGGAGAACAATGAAGTCATTAGTCAAAATACTTAAGTAAGAAGAAAATAATAACAGGACAGTAAAGGAACTGTGAGCTTTGCATGTGAACAGGCTCCGGCAGTGAGGACCCTACAGATGCGTCCCTTCAAGGATCACCCCGCTCTCCCAATGAGGGGGCGACTCCAGCAGGACCCACAGGCGGCTGTAAGGCTAAGGAGTCATCGACTGAGTGTCCATCTTAAACCCCAAAGCACTTGAACTTGGAGGGAGCTGCCTAGCCGTCACGGGCGAGTCCTGGGTCTGCCCGGGTGCGGCCAAGTGCCCAGGCTGAGGGGAAGCTTCTGTTCCCCGGGGCTCTGGGGGCCTCTGCACTTCGGGCAGCCTGGCAGACCCCCCTCTGACTGTGGCAAGGCCTGTGTTAGGAGTCATTCGGCCTCTTTTCATAGAACTTCTCAGCTGAGATTCTGGAGCCACTGCCAATCTGGACCCTGAGTCTCAGAATAGTCAGCGTTAGTGCTGAGTGCTCAGAGTGGGACATAGATTTAATCAGAGATCTGGGGAGCAGTCAGGTTAGGGGTGATGTCGGCAGGGTGGCCCCGGGGTGGAAGTCCAGGCAAGCAGCCAAGATCAGTCATTCCGAGAGCCACGTGGGTCTGACTCGAGTTAATGAGCTCTGCAGACCTCCATTCTCATCCGGAATGGGATTTGTTACGCGATTGATCCTGCCTGAGACCTTCAGCCAGACCCATCTGAAAGGGACCTGACACAAGGGCTGCAAAGCCCAGCAGCAAAAGGTTTGTGCTGAAACTTTCCAAACGCTTCTCTAGACTGACAGCCAACTCGTCTTCTCTCCTGTCTAGCCTAAATCCCCACCAGGTTTGTTGTTTTAAAATCCAAGTCTTTACCCTGCCAAGCACTCAGAAAAACATCATCTACACAGTTAAGAGAAGGTGCCCCCAACCTATGAGCTAGTAACCCTGCAGCCCAGAAGGGCTCCCACTCCCCTGGGGGCCCCACCCGCCACTGAGCCCCGAGGTGGTTGACCAGAATCCAGGGCTGGAAGAATTTTGAGTGGTTCAGGCTCAGAGCAGAGTCCGCTTGATTGAGACAACCCTGGCTGGAGAGGCCTCAGCCCGTCAACCCAAGACTCAGCATTGGCTACCACACCTTGTGACTTGTGGCATGGAAGACGGCTTCTGGTCAAAGGAAGCCATGGAGTTCCGCCTCCTCAGAGGAGATCTGTGGTCACTGTAATCAGAGTGATTCTCTGTTCTACTTCAGTGACACATGGTCACGTTGTCCTTCAAGCTAAGAAAATTCACGTCAGCCATCATAACATCGCCTCCCCTCTCTCTTTCCCATTCTTCCTCCCACCCCTCCGCTACACCTTCCCTTACCCTTTTCTCTATTTTTATTGATGTGAAATTCACATAGCACACAATTAACCATTTGAAGTGTACGACTCAGGGGCATTTAGTGCATTCACAGTGCTGTACAACCATCGCCTTGCTCTAGTTTCAAAACTTTTCCTCACCAAAGAAGAACAACCTGTAGACATCAGGTGTCACTCCCATTCTCCCTTCTGCCAAGACCATGGCCATAACCACTAATCTGCCTTCTGTCTTTAAAGATTTGCCTATTCTGGACATTTCATATAAAAGTATCATATATGACCTCTTGTGTCCGGTAACTTTCATTTAACATTATAGTTTTTTTGTTTTTTTTTTAATTTATTGGGGTGACAATTGTTAGTAAAATTACATAGATTTCAGGTGTGCAATTCTGTATCACATCATCCATAAATCACACTGTGTGTTCACCACCCAGAGTCAGCTTCCCTTCCATCACCATACATTTGATCCCCCTCACCCTCATCCCCCACCCCCCATCCCCCTTACCCTCTGGTAACATTATAGTTTTGAGGTTCATCCAAGTTATAGCAGGTCACGGTACCTCACTCCTTTTTATGACTGGATAATATTCCACTGTGTGGACACATCCCAACTTCTTTATCCATTTATCCATTGATGGAGCATCTGGGTTGTTTCCACCGTTGGGTTATCATGACTAATGCTGCTGTAAACACTTGCACACAAGTTTCTGGGTAGACATACTTTCATTTCTCTAAAGTACATGCTTAAGAGTAGAATTTCTGGGTCATATGGTAACACTATGTTTAACATTTTCAGAAACCGCACAACTGTTTTCAAAGCAACCGCACCATTTTGCATTCCCACCGGGAGGGTCTCTCTCTCTCTCTCTCTCTTTCATCCAATGAAATAAAACAAAATCAATAAAACAATTTGTTCCTGGTAAAACACTGAGCCTGCCAAGGGCATTTAACTAACCAGACATTTTCCCTAACACTGATTCACAAAGTGGCCATGTTGAAAGATGAGCCAAACACACTCACTGGTCCCCCCACAACCTTCCCTAGTGGGCAGCCTGAGGTGGTCTCTTCCTGCTTTGGGAGAGAGACCGCACTGAGCTCTTCTGCCCTGTGCTGGCTCCCTGGTCAGCTGTTCTCCACATTTTTATCTGTTTCATCAGCAAGTCAGCTTGGCTGGACACCTACTGGGGATGGAATGCACAGAACACTCACCTCTCCAGCTGGTGGGAAGACGTGGACGAGGAGACCAGAAGTACTTCACAGAGCATATTGTAATGGAGACGAGTCTGAACCCCCAAGCAAAGGGATGGCATTTGAGAGCTGGAGAGGGCTTTGGGATCACAACTCAAAGTCAGGTACAAGGTTCAAGTTCAGGAAACTGAGGCCCCCCAGGTTCGGTGACTTAAACCTGGCCAGGCAGCAGCAGGGGAAGCCAAAGTGAAAAATCAGATCTGTGTGATGAGAGCGGCAATGCCGGCCTCACCGCACTGCCCTCTATGCCTGTGTTCCCAGGCTTGTCCAACAAGGCGCACCTGAGTTGCTGGTAAAATGCAGACCCCTCAACACACAATGGGATTTATAGATGATGTAATACAGAATTGTACACCTGAAATCTATGTAACTTTACTAACAATTGTCACCCCAATAAACTTTATTTAAAAAAAAATGCAGACCCCTCGGTCCTGCCTGGACCAATCTTCCCATCTCTCTGTGGAGGAGGATCTGTGCTTTTCATGGGTCTGGTCAGCAAGTTTGGGGGAACATGCAGCTAACTGTGAACAAAATGATGAAGTCGATTTAGTGGCACCAAAGATGCCTAGTTCTTGATTTCAGTGCTGATAAAATAAACCCTTGCATTTGAGTGAAAATTTGCAGTCATCATGTTTGTGTGATATGTGGTTTCTGTTAAAGTCTGTGTTAGGCACTGATGGTCTGATGATTAGACAATCCCAGTGTATAGTACATGCTCGCGCGCACACACACACACACACACACTCACACACATTCACACACTCACACACACTCACACACACTCACACACATTCACACACAGACTCACACACACACACACAGCTGATGGAGTGTCCCCACCTCTTTTAACACAGATTATAGCAACTAACCACACTGTTCTGTACCTTGCTTTAAAAAAAAATTAAGTGCCTTATCTAATCTGATAATAATTATTAAGAAAAAAGCCTGTGTAGTAGTTGTTTTTTTTTAATCCCAATTTCACAGATGAAGAAACTGAGATTCTGTGAGGATTAGTTACCTGCTCCACGTCATGAAACTAGTCATTGGCTATTATGGGTTGAATTGTGCCCCTCCCCCCAAAGATTACGTTCATGTCCTAACTCCCAGCGTCTCAGAAAGTGCCCTTATGTACAGAGGCAATCAAGTTAAGTGAAGTCACAGGTTGGTCCCTAATGCAGTATGAGGAGTCTTTATAAAAAGGTGAAATATGGACACGGCCCTGCCTCCAGGGAGAACACCATGTGAAGACAGAGGCAAAGAGCAGGACGCTGCTTCTACAAGCCAAGGAAAAAACAAGGACTGCCAGCAAGCCACCGACGCGAGGGGAACTGATTCTTTCTCACAGCCCTAGGAAGGAGCCAACCCACACAGCGTCCCAGGGCCTTGCTTGTTCCGGCTCGAAAATCAGAATACTCATATATAATGCAGGGTTAGATGAGGTTTGTGGCTGGGAGAGCGTAACTTGCTGTTAGGGCAGTGGTTCCCAAACTTGGTTCAGCCTGGGGAGCTTTTGAAATCTCCAGATTCCAGGGTCCTCTCCTAGAGCCTCTGGTTCAGTGGTCTGAGGTGCTACCACAGAATACACATGAGAAAAAAGGAGGAAAAAAACAAACAAACAAAAAACACCTCTCCAAGTGATTCTGACGACAGCCACTAGGTTAATGAACACTGCTGTGTAAAACAGGGCTGACCAAGAGTTTGGGTTCAGCTATGACACCACACAGTTGGGAGATGCTGTTACTTAACCCGGAGTACAGAGCTGAAGTGGACATTAGAGTGCAAATGTTAGGTGTGCGGCAATGTCTGAGGCTAGTTCTTCACAATGAAATGAATACTCTTGGTATGAGTGAAATGATGCTGTGTATACACACACACACACACACACACACACACAAACACACACACACTCCCCAACATGTAGACGAACATCAGGTCCAAGGGGTCAGGGCCGGTCCAGCCGAGCAGCATGGAACCAGATGGGAAAGGCCGGGGTTGGAGCCCATTAGAGCCTGCAGCAGAGCGAGAGGCAAGAGCCAGGCCAGGACCCGACAGAGAGGGTCCTAGATAACTGCTGACATTTGCACAACATGCTGTATATGGCTGTGGGTAAGAGGAGCTGAAGCATGCTGGCAGATTCGGCTGCATAATTTGTGAGGCCTGGTCAAAATGCAAAAGCAGGCCTCCCTGCTCAAACATTGAGAATTTCAAGACAGCCACAGCAGAGCATTGAATCAAGTGTAGGGCCCTTCCAAGAGCGGGTCCTGTGCAACCGTATGTGTCGCTCAGGTCACTGGCCCACGAGGCGGCCCTGCAGGCTAGCCTGGCGGGGAAGGAAGGCGGTGTTGGACGTGTGAGAGCAGAAGCTGCGGCTGCTGCAGAACAGCCCGAGGATGCCCACTGAAGCCACTCCAATGCTTCCAGTCTTTCATTTTACCAGCTGAAAACACCCTGGGATTTGGTAGATGGTGTGACATGGTCCAGACAAGTCAGCCAAAAAGACAAAGCAAAGGTCCTCAAGGCCCATGTCTAACAACCCAGGTACAAGGACTTCGTCATATCAAGTTCTGCAGCCCGTTCCAGCCAAAGACTCCCATTCTGCTGTCACTTCAACCAGAGAGCAAGTACAGTGGCAACTGTCCAGGGCAGGCGGGCCTGGCTCATTTCAGTCACTACTTTCCTAAAGTTTCCAGTACATGCTCTGCCCCACAGATCCCAGGCCTCTCACCTATTTTAAGGGTCTGTTTCCTTTCTCTCATGTACAGGAACGCTGACAGGTGAGCAGAGAGACACCTTGGTGACTGGATTCACCCTCTGATGTTGTAACATTCCTGCTGAGATTGGGGAAAATGCATTCTTCAATTAAACTCAAGAATCTAAGTGAACGATTTGTTACCACGTCTCCTGGAGGAAAAAAAAGATGTCTGAAGTGTTAAGGTTAGTAGACAGAGCTCAGAGGGCACACATCGGTCCATCATGCTGCATAACGGTAGGTAGGTATTTTATCTATCTATCTATCTATCTATCTATCTATCTATCTATCTACATACACACATATATGTATATGTATGTGTGTATATGTATGTATGCATTATGTATACTTGTATGTGTATGTGTATATGGGTCTGTGTATGTATATATGCAAACATATGTATAATGTATATATAAACATACACTCATACATAAAACACTGACAGGAGTTATGGGGAAAACTGACTCCCCCATGTCTGCTGTGACCAGGGATTTAAATTTCCCATGTGCTCACTCTGCCTCACCCCATTTGCCAAGTCACCTGGTTCATAAGGTGAATTTCTTCCTCATGCAAAGAAACAGGAACTGGGAGGTTAGATAGAAGACTGCCAACTAGGTGTGCCAGGAGCATGACCTATTAGCACCTTCTCCCTGACAAGTTTAAACTGGTAGTTAAAAGCCTCTATTGGTGAAGAACCACCTAAGAGGATTTTTGATGTCAACCTGTCCTGAAGCCCTGCATGACAGAGCTATACCTTAGTGTTATATGTATTCCTCTGGGATTTTGACTCCAAAATATGGTTCTGGGGTCTACAGAGTCCATTTTCTAAATTAGTCTGATGATGTCTGCTTTAAAGAAATCAGACATTGAGACAAACAGCTGAAATCAAATCATACTTTAAAACAGTGTAAAAGGGATCTGCTAGGCCTTTCCTAGTATAAAATAGATGGTTACTTTACATACAGCAGTAGAAATGACTCATATACTGAGTCTGACAATTAAGTTCCTGAACAGTTGCAATGATGTCACTAACCTTTTTTGATATCAGAGGGATTATTCATTATGAATTTGTACCAACTGGACAAACAGTGAACCAAGTTTACTATTTGGAAGTGCTGAAAAGGCTGCGTGAGAAAGTTAGACGACCTGAAATTTTCGCCAACAATTCATGGCTTTTGCATCACTACCATGTACCAGCTCACATGGCACTGTCTGTGAGGGAGTTTTTAGCCAGGAAACAAATAACTGTATTGAAACACCCTCCCTACTCACCTGATCTGGCCCCCAATGACTTCTTTCTTTACCTGAAGATAAAGGAAATATTGAAAGGAAAACGTTTTGATGACATTCAGAACATCAAGGGTAATACAACGACAGCTCTGATGGCCATTCCAGAAAAAGAGTTCCAACATTGCTTTGAAGGGTGGACTAGGCGCTGGCGTCAGTGCATAGCTTCCCAAGGGGAGTACTTCGAAGGTGACCGTAGTGATATTCAGCAATGAGGTATGTAGCACTTTTTCTAGGATGAGTTAGTGAACTTAATTGACAGACTGCATAGATACAGTGTTAGTAATATTTCACACCATTTATTATTTCACTTTAACAATGTCAAAAATGTCCCTGTGTCTAGAATAAGAACGGGGAAACTGTCCGCACATTCATTTTACTTCTTCGTGCCGACTGGACATCATTTTGTGGGGTCCTTGTTGCCACAGTCTAGGGTGTTACTCTTCTCTGAGAAAGAAGGACTAAAGCGACAGCTATTTGAGAAGAAAATAATTCATATTTTGGATAAGCTTTGGATAAAAAAAACCCTACAAAATGATGGTGTCGATAACTGCATGTTCAAAATGACACCAGGATATGAGAAAAATCAAGAGAATATTAAGATAAATTAAACGTAACTGTTGTTTTTCTTTTTCCTGAAAATCAGTCTAGCTGTTTTAATTTATCTCTTTGACTCTGAATTTAATGAAGGCAGGATTGTTTCCACGTTTATTCAGTGTTGGCTGTTGTTTGCAAGGTGGGGCCCTGGCCTCTGTGAGCTTGCATTATAACATAGATAACGTCCAAAGGGACAGAAAAGTAAATTATTAATGATGGGGTGATGAAAAAGCACTGAAGCTACCGAGTGGTGATGATGGCGCAGTATTGAGTATTCACTGAATGTCACAAAATTGTACACTTTAAAATGGTCATAACAGTAATTTTCATCTTACATGTATTGTATTATAACAAAAATTAATAAATGCCATCAGACACAGATTCAGAAATGGAAATGCAAAGAGAACAAACAGCTCAAAGCTGCCCAAGTCCATTATCGTATGAGTCTACACCACAGTTCATAGACACACAGAGGAAATGATCAAAGTCATGTCTACGCCAGGAGAGAAAGTCACTGGCAGAAAACCCCACATACGCCGTGCTGAGCCTGTAGGGCAAGCGTTAAGTCTGACATCTAATTAGAATAAACAAATAGAAAACAACCAGACTGTATCAAAAGGAAATCCTCTAGACTGGAAAAGGCATCCGCAGGGGTTGGCAAACTGGCCATGTGCCAAATCCAGCCCACACCTGGTTTTGTGTGGCCTTCAAGCTGAGAATGTTTTCAAATAGTTAAGGGAAAAAAGAAATCAAGATAATACTAGTATTTGGTGACATGTGAAAATGAAATGAAATTGAAATTTCAGTGCTCCCAGTTAATCTTTTGCCAGAACACAGCCACGTCTGGTCCTTTAGATATTGTCACTGGTACTTTAGGGTTATAATGGCAGAGCTAGAGACCATATGGCCTGTAAAGTCAAAAGTCTTTTCTATGTGGCCCTCTAAAATGAGGGTAAAGGGGATCAAATATATGGTGATGGAAGGAGAACTGACTCTGGGTGGTGAACACACAATGGGATTTATAGATGATGTATTACAGAATTATACACCTGAAATCTATGTAATTTTACTAACAATTGTCACCCCAATAAACGTTAATTAAAAAAAAAAAAGAACTCTGCTGGCCTTTGCCCTGGAGGATGGACAGTACTTCCAGATGAAGGTGGGC
Organism: Rhinolophus ferrumequinum; assembly: GCF_004115265.2. Taxonomy (NCBI): domain Eukaryota; kingdom Metazoa; phylum Chordata; class Mammalia; order Chiroptera; family Rhinolophidae; genus Rhinolophus; species Rhinolophus ferrumequinum. The sequence goes on along the minus strand of NC_046310.1, from coordinate 22,308,230 downwards.
CACCCCACAGCCTAAGGGTCCAGGCTGGGGGCCACCTTCTTGATAAAGCCACCCTGCAGAGGTTCACCAAGGAGACAGAGTCCAGTCCAGCATCCCAGAGTGGCTGGTTCCGCTGAGAGGACGAGGTTCTCAGACGTCCTGGGACCACGGCTGCTGTGGAAACACCCCCCCACCACGTCCCATGTGCTCTCACACGCCCTCACCCACTGTATCTGCTTCCTGCTTTTCCCCCTTTCAAAGCGCTATTCTATTTGTTCATGGTAAGTTCATCATGTTCCAAGTACACCAATGCTGGGGGTTTGGGGGCGGGATGGAAGATTGCTGAGGACATAGTGTGTGCTGCATATTTAAATGTTTGGTCTTCAAATCTTCCCCACAACTCTCCCATAAGGTAGGCATTATTAGCCCCATTTTGTAAATAACCGTAGCTCCTTTTTTTTTTTCTTTTTCTGAGTGATTGCCATGGTCCCCGGCATTATTCTAGGGAGGTTACATAAATTAAGGCATTTAATTTTGAGAACTCTGTAAGTCGCAACAATTATTATTCTCATTTTACAATTGAGGTAATTGAGGCCAAGTAATAAGATGTAGTAAGTAATTTGCCCAAAGTTGCTGTAAAAAAAACCCCATAGAGACAGGACTTGAACATAGGGGCCTTGGCATGGAGCTGGGGCCTTAACTGCCCAGCCAGACCGGCTCCAACTGCAAACAGTGCAGAGGGGTTCTGGATTTTGCTCAGAAAACACAGGTGGTAACAGCAGAGCAGCGTTTCAAACCAAACACACTCTGCTTCAGTTTCATGTTTTCTCCACTGCTCCCTAACTGATCTTCCTTCAAACACTACACCGTGCAAACAGGAATGGAGTGCTAAACTGGCAAGAACATCCCCATAAATGACATCCAGGGAGACCCTGCAATTTGCATTTCTAATGGAAAAAGAATATCAGAAGCCGATAAGGTGGCAGCAAGACGCCCTTATGCGCGTAAGATCTGGTATTCGTTTTAGCTGACTGCACAGCAAAAAGATGTGATAGGGACTTTTTCTGTTAAGGTTTAATCAAATTTCTTCAATCTTTGATTCTATTTTGCAAACATGTGCTGCACAGCTACACTGATCCAGGCCCTGTGCCAGCTTCTGGGGGAACCAGATGAATTAGGCCCAGTCCTACCACATGGAGTTCATGATCCGGCATCTTCTGCAGACCTGAGGGGCCAGCCCTGCGTGTTACACTCATTTACTTGTGCTTTTGAGGGTGGAGATGTGGCAGGCTGGGCCTCACAGCTGCTACGTCTCCTCCCAGGGGGCCATCCCCACCACAAAGAGGGTGGTCAGTTTTGCTGTCTGTAATATCAGCCACAAAGAGCTGCTCCACCCTCTTTCCTGGCAGAACTCTGGATTGTCCTGTAATTACTGCCATGCTGCAACCTGGTGCCATCTGATTAGTGCAGATTTCAAAACAGTGCTCATAATTCCTGCCAAAGCTATCCTGCCAACATCACACAAACACTGGCCAACCTACTCCGCCGGGGCTGAGAGTTCCGTGCAGGCGCCATAAAATGAAAACCGGAATGGGAACTCAGCCACCACTAGAATAAGATGACACACACTCACACTCAAACACATGCACACGCACACTTGCACACAGGTGTGTACACACCACCCCTCTTCCTGGTGCTTTCACCCAATTGCTTCTGCGATTCCATCCCAAAGTTTTAGAAAAAGGAAGCAGTCCTGAGCACAGTGTGTTGAAAAATAAACATGAGCAATTCAATAGCCCTCAATAGGGCAGTGCTGGGTTTCCTGCGGTTCTTGCACGGGAACACGCCAGGTGCAGCTGGTACTAGAGCCATCTCCAGGCCCCTGATCCTGGGAGCTTACCTTGAAGGCTCAGGTTTGCTGTGTTTAAAAGGTGAAAGCCGCAGGTGTCATTTAGCAGAAGTCACCAGTCCCCTGCCCATAGTACGTCAACCATGTTCCAAACATGCAGAGAGACATTCTGGGACTAAGCCAGGTTGGCAGTCTTGTTAGGGCAGCAAAAGAGAAGAATGCCAAGGACTAAGAACTTTCCAGAATGCATTGTGGTCCAGACACCACGATGAGGGCTTTACATGCAGTGGCTCACAGATGCCTCACACCACCCTCTGAAGTGATGACTGTTACCATTCCCATTTCACAGATGGGGAAACTGAGCTGTAGTGAGATTAGCAGTTTGCCCAAAGGTCATGGATGTAGTAGGTGGTGGAGCTGGCATGTGGACAGAGCTGAGTGATCAGGTGCAGATGGCCACAGGCTGCGAGGGGCTCCCTGCCACAGGCTTGCCCACCTCCCTCCTCCTGCTCCTGTGTGGGGCTGGCGTTCAGGCTGTGGGGCCCTGAGATAGCCTCACGAGGGAGAGGGAGAAGCATAGAGACCCCTTCCTTCCTTTTTTCCTTCCTTCCTTTCCTTTCTTCCTTCCTTTTTTACCTATACATATTCCATTCAAAGTTCTCTCAGTCTGAGTGCCCCATAGGCAGATGAACAGAAGGATATTTCTGTTCTGTATATAAAATAAAACAAGCTATACGCTTCAGCTGGATGACAGGAGGCCAGGAACAGAGGTGTCTCAGCTGAAGTCACCTGAGGTCCAAAGAGAAGGGGGAAGGGAGATTTTGTTGCTAAGCACAAAGAGATGAATGCACTTTCTCTCCTCTGTGCTTTCCGGGACCAGGGCTGTCCAGGGGTCACCGCTGTTAGCTGTAAATTACATCTTTCTGAAAGGTACTACTATAGAGGTGCTTATTTCTGAGCAGGTACCCAGGACCTCAGATCATATATTTTTACTTATTTCTACTCAACAAGCACTTGTGGGGTCCCTGCTCAGTGCAAACCTCTGTGACAGGAGGGGAAGAGGGAGGGGCATGAGGAGCAGACCCTGTCCTCACACTGGGAGGGTGCGGGCAGCCTGCTGCAGACTGGACACCTGTGGCATCAGTGTGTGGCCTCCTGCTGGGCCCTAGAAACCACTGGGGGCAAATTTGAGAGGAACTGGATATTTATAGTCTCAGAGTATCTCCTCACAGATTAAAACGAACACCATGTGCCTTTTGGCATGACTCACTAAGAAGATACCACTTGTGTAACATTTCTGCCCAAAGTACACAATCTGAACCGAATCCCGAGGAACATATCAGACAGGCCCAAACGAGGGGCACGCTGCAAACTCTGCATGATCCGACACGAAAGGCAAGGCTGGGTACCTACCCCAGGTGAAAGGAGATGCCGTGACATGGCAGCTGAAAGCACCGCGTGATTCTGGGTGGGTCCCTGAACAAGGAGAAACAATTTCTCTAAAGGACGTATTGGGCCGGCCAGTTGGTGAAATTTGAATATGGACTGTATGTTAGGTCATATGTTATATCAATGTTAAGTTTCCTGAATATAACAACTGTATTGTGATTACATGAGATTGCCCTTGTTATTAGAGGCTAAGGGCAAAATACTGCAACTTAATTCTTAAAATGGTTTAGCAAAATCATGACAGCATGTATAGAGAGAGGGGAAAAGGATAGCAAATGTGACAAAATGTTCACAATTAGTACATCTGAAGGACGTACAGAGTTCACTGAACTTCCCTTGCCAATTTCCTGTAAGGTTGAAGTTTCTTCAACATAAAAAGTTTAAAAATCTGTCTTTGTGTTAAAGTCAGGGGTTTAAACCCGGAGGCAGGGGCTGCATAAGAAAAATGACAGCACATACGGGCTTGTGATGGAATGGCGCTCTGCTGGCCGGACATCGTTCAGCCATCTCAGCCTCTGCACCAGCTTCTCATTATTGCCATCCCCGCTGTACAGACGAGGAAACTAGGGCCCAGGGAGGGGAAGCGTCTTCACTCACCCAAGATCTCAGCTAGTATGTTTTGGGGCTGGGCTGAGTTGGGGAGAGTGGGCTCCACGAACCACGCTCTTTGCTCTGCTGTGTGGGGATTAAAGCCAAGAGGCTGTAGCCAAACCGCCTGGTTCAAATTCCACATTCGCCACCAGCCGGTGACCAAGGACAAGCTCCTAGCCCCAGCTGCCTGAAGTCCCTTTTTAAAAATGAAGGTTATGACAGCGCTTATCTTATCGGGTCATTCTGGGGTTAAATGAGGGAGAGCATGTCAAGGGCTCACAAAAGTGCATAATGAACACATTTTCATGCAGAACTTTCTAGAATCTGGGGCCCATAAGGTGGTCGCTCTTAAATTCCACTAACTGTGTGGGTGGCTGAGAGCACTGAAAGAAAAATGAATGACGACAGAAGTGAGGGCAGGTTTGAGACAGGGGAGTGGTCATGTGCAAAACGCACAGAGAGCAGGAGCGCCAGTCCTTCCCTGGGAAGACTGGAAACCACCACAGAACATTACTGAGTTCTTCTGACCTTCAATTTCCAGGTCCTCCCTGGATTGGGTAGTAAATATGCATCGCCACAAACACCACCTACATGGAATCCCAAAGGGAGAAACTCATCCATCAAGTAAAACCGCTCATTCCCGTTCGGGTCCTGCCTAGACTGACGGAAGTCCCCCGGTGAGAGCGCTTGGCTGGCTCTTTCTGGTCGTCGTGATCATCGTCACCATCATCGCACCATCAGGGGTTCTTCCGGTCTGAATCTCCCAAAGGCGTGGACACAGCAGCACAGCACGCTGCCTGGACACGCTAACCACCCGCTGCTCTGAGAAGCTCTTCTGCTGGGGAAGATGCAGTCCCCGTGAGTCCCTGTGACAACTGCCCAGAGAAGAACTGGAACTCTGCTGTTTAAAGGTGGATACGGTCAATGGGCTATCTCTGACCAGTTGTTCCTTTAGGGAAAGACAAAGCTGAGTTGGAAGATATTTATGGATGGAGATATACATATGAAATGTCTGAGGGAGAGAGAACGAACAAACTAGAAGTGAATTAGCAACCTGGAAGCGAAAGGTGAATGTTTAGTAAAAGTCATGACCCACAGGTAGTGGTTGGAGATTTCGGTCAAGGTGTCCACAGAAAGGAAAGAGGTGGAAAAACTGAAAACAGCTCTTGCAGTGCATCGACCAAACCTCATCCAAACATGACTAGGACCAGGTCAGAGGAAAGTAAACTCAGGACTTTGGGCCTTTTTGAGGTAACCGACGTCAATAACTGGAACAGTTTCCTGTTTCTCCTCAGAGCCTGGCTTGGCTGAAGTGGGGGAGCTCCTGGCCTGGGTGGGGGCAAGTTGGGTGGGGTTGGCAGGGAGGGGCTCAGATAACCTGCAGAGGAGACCAAACTTTGACAGGGAGGCTCTGGGAAATGAAAGCTTTGGGTGCCTTTAATGTGCGTTTAAATTATCTTTCGGTGGCTGCCATTTTCGGTGAGATGGGAAATGTCCTCAGAAACTTCAGGTAACACTCTTTTGTTTAAATCTAACATTATGTCCTTAGCTGTCCCTTGCCTCCACACTGCCCATGGACTGACCGCAACCTAGTCCAGATTCTTCAGATTACCAGGGTGGACCACCAAATTCTGGTGAATATCCCCACCAGAGTAACCAGGGGCCTCGCTTCCTCCTGAAGGTGTATTTATGTGTTTATGTCAAATGGACCATGCAGCCCTGGTGTGTCCGTGGACTGCCTGTGTTGAAAGAGAATCTTTAGTTGAGGAGGCTGAGTGCTCTGGAAGGAAGTTGCTCAATCTGAGTGGAAACCAAACCCTCGCTTTGGTTTCCTTGGGAAATTCTGCAGTAACTGCTTCTCTATAATTAGTGAACAAGGGGCCTGACCCAGGCCTCAGCCTGGCCCCAGCCACAGCCTGTGCAGACATGAGCAGTGCCCAGACCCAGAGCCGTCAAACCGCCATGTCTGCCATCCTGGAACCATGGCGAGGTTTGCCTTTGAAGAAACCACCCAGCCTGGGTGGGGGGTGGTCAACACTTTTTCTAAGTCTACTGTGAACAGAAGGGGAGGAAGAGCAGGCGGGAGGAGGAGGGAAGACGAGGGTTTGGTTCACGGCCTCTACTGCACATAAACAGGCCCACACTTGAAAGGGGGCCGCACTGTCGCTAAAAGGTGAAAGGAGTGAATGGTGGGTTAGTCCTTGCCATTTCACTGATGAGAAAACGAAAATCCAGTGAGGTGAAGTGACTGGATTTTCACTGTGAGTTCACGTCCAGGGCCCACCACCTAGGAACACTGAAGACAGCAGACAGACAGATGCCCGATAAGCCTCCTGACACATTGACAATGAACCAATCATTCAGTCATCTATTGACTCTGGCTTCCATGCTACAGAAAGGGTGTAATTCATGTCATCATTCCACAATGAGCTTACTCTGTACTTTAAGAGACATGACACATGTTCAAAACATGTAAGTAACAGAGCAAAACCAGGGTGGTGGAGTGTCGGACTCAGGGCCGGGAGTCAGAGGAGGGAGCACTTCCTTCAAGGAACCTCGAGGGGAAGTTTCCTGGGGGAGGTGAGCCCCACGCTGAGCCTTGGAGGAGGCATTCCAGCCACACAGGCGGGAGGGACCCCATAAGGACAGTGTCAGCAGCAGAAATGGAGGAGTGTTGAGGACACAGGGGCTATGCTGGCATGGGAATGTGTTCACCCTGGGGAGATGGATGGACCCACAGGCTTTCCCACCCTCACGCTCCCACCTGACTGATCTGCAAGTCGTAGTAACGTAGGATCCCGATGACACCCACTGCTGGGTCCTTAGATCAGACTTTCGTCACCCCACCCTCACCGGCCTTCTTGCTGCTCCTCTGGCTCTTGCTCTGGCCCTATCCTTGTAATGGCCACGAGAACTCTCTTGCGAAAAAGCCAGCGTCACCATGTCCTCACTCTAAGACCCAAGCAACCCACTGTCTGTCGGATGAGTCCATATTCCTTTGCAGGGCAGATCAGACCCTTCAAAGTGTGACCACACCTGCTTTAAAATGTCCCCTCCTCCTGCACCCTTGGCTCTGTCTGACATCCTATAAACAACGGGCATTGCCCTCCATGACTCGGAATCCCCCATGCCTTCCCGGCATCGCTCCTTCTTTGCAGAAAGTCTTTGGCTATTTATCTTGCAACTTTCCTTTGAGATGTACCTCAGATGCATCCCCTCCTCCAGGAAGCCTCCCGTCCTTGATGCTCAGGTTCTTGGCCTTGAGCTCCAATAACACATTATTCTTCCTGTTCTGCCCCCATTTGTTTAACTATCTACCCCCTGTGTAAGCCAGAGCCGGAAACTCAGGGCCCAGTGCTCACTCTGTGATGCCCAGGGCCCAACGTGGCTCATTGTTCATAGAAAGTTGCTTGATAAATACCTGGTGAATGAATGAATAAGTGGGAGAGTATGTGGAGAAGAGTAAAAAGGAAGCCAGACTTTCAGGTGATTGGGACAAAATGAGTGGAGGACTCCGTGGGGAGATGTGGCCCCACAGAGAGGCCAACTCTACCCCAAGAATGGCCCACGTTTGCCCTTGCTGGGGTCATCCCCCCACTGTTACTGACTCCCCACCCTATAAGACTGAAATTAGTGTTCCAGGAAGGACAGGCAACCCTGGCCTGAGCTTACAGCACTGATCACAACAGCAGAGGTTTAACGTACTTTAAAAACCTATTTTGATGTTAAAAGCCAAAATGACAGAGAAAGTCAGGAAGGAAAAACAATGAATTTAGCTATAATCCCTTTATGTCAATACAATCAATTACAATTATTTTCAATTTTCCTTTCAGTCTTTTTCCTTTTGTCTTGTGATGGTTAATTTTATCTGTCAACTTGACGGGGCTGAGAGATGAACAGATAGCTGGTGAAACATTCTTCTGGGTGTGTCTGTGAGGGTGTTCCCAAAAGAGGTGAGCATTTAAATCAGTCTGTTGAGTAAAGACTGCATGATCCCATCCGATGAGAGGGCCTGAACAAGAAGGCCGAGGAAGGGCTGTTTCTCTGTCTCCTCCCTCTCCCTCTCCCTCTCCCTCTCCCTCTCCCTCTCCCTCTCCCTCTCCCTCTCCCTCTCCCTCTTCCTCTCCCTCTCTCTCTCTCTCATGAGCTGGGACGTCCGTCTTCTCCCCCTTGGCCATCAGCGCTCCTGGAGATACACCAGCTTTCCTGGGCCTCCAGCCTGAAGACAGCAGATGGTGGGACTTCTCCATAATCGCACGAGCCAATTCCTCATAACAAATCTCTTTCTCAAATCACCTTAAACTCATTGCATGCCTTAAATTTACACAATGTTATATGCAACTGATGTCTTTTTCTGGAGAACCGTAATACATGTCTATAGGTGCAATTATGACTTTTTTATATAACCTAAGCAGGAAATAAAAATTCTTAAGAAGATGTCTTTTATTTCCTTCCCAGTGTTCTGCATACAATGGGTGCATAATACGTAAGTTTAGGCCGACTGACAGGTATCCTGACTGAAAGCTTTTCTTGAAGACAGTGTGGCCACGGCAGTGACCCCTCAAGAAATAAGCTGGCAGCAATGTCTCTCTGTCACTTCTGGCTCCCTTTTTTCTACATGGAACACATTTCTTTCCCTTGAAATTGTGTCTTTCATTCCCTCAATCAGTCATTCAGTCAACAAACACTTAATGAGTGCCAATTATGGAGCGGGCCTGGGCTCTGGCCTGGGTGGTCCCTGTGCTTCCTGCCATGGCTGCTGCTGGCCTGCGGCCTTTCTCCACCCTCCTGACAATCCTGTGGCCCAGACGCCCCCAGGACTCAGTTATCCAGTTTATCTAAAAGTCCAGGGGGACCCAGGCCCCTTCTTTTGTGTGTGCTGCATCCAGAAGCACAATTGTCCGCTGTCTTGAGAACAAGCAGCCGTTGCGATTGTGTCAGCGAGCCTTTGTTCAGTTCCTATAAAGAAAGGCCTATTAGGTAATGATCCATCCCAAATGGAAAACACACCTTTCGTAAGGCCCAAAATGAACTATTGCCACATCCCGTCAAGCCCACAAACAGTTCTTCGCTGCAAAAGAACAAGCTTAACTAACTAGAAAGAGTCTCAAAAATGTCTTCTGTAGCTTAAAAAGCAAGAAAGGGGGGACTCTGGCCTCAGGGACACACAAAGGATGGTAATGCGTGAGGTGAGCTCCAGTGAATGGAGTGGCTGATGGGGGCAAGACTGGCATTGTGCTCAGAGGGCAGCCACCTCCTCAAACTGCCTGTCTTCTGCTGTGGAGTAAGGGGCGTGGGGGGCAGGGAACGAAGGTGATATCGTCACATGACGGCGTTCGGAGGAAGTCATTGCTGGGATGGAGGCTCAACACCCCAGGAACTTAGGAGGAGCTTAAGTCGAACCCTGAGATCTAAAGAACCGTGTTAATCTGTGACAGGCCAGACTTCTTCAGCCTCCCCATAGACTCACAAACCCAGGATGAGGCAGGAAAGAAAGTCAGATTTCTTACACACTCGCGCTCTTGTGTGCATGTGCAAGCACACACACACACACACACAGTCATGGGCTCAGCTGTGTGCCCCTTATATGAGGTCTTAACGCCCAACAACCAGAATGTGACTGTATTTGGAGATAGAGCCTTGAAGAAGCGATTAAGGTAAAATAGGTCATTAGGGTGGGACCCCATCCACTATGACCGGGGTCCTAATAGAAGGAGACCGGGACACAGACATGCACAGAGGGAAGAGCGTGAGGACACGGGGAGAAGACGACCGTCTGCGAGCCAGGGTGGGAGGCCTCAGAAGGAGCCACCCTGCCCACATCTTGGTCTCGGACACCCACCCTCCAGGACGTGAGACGATTAAGTCCTGTGGTTTGAGCTACTCAGTCTGTAGACACACCCACCCACTCACACCCACTCACTCACTGTCACACTCACACATAAAAACACTCACCTACTCACACTCACATTCTGTCACACTCACACATACAACAGTCATTTTCACACTCTCACACACACTTCCTGAGCCCAGAGGCCTGGGCTGATGTGGATGAGACCCACAGAGGCCAAGTCCCTGCCTCTCATAGCTGGGCTTTGCTCTCTGTCAAGCTCCTTCCTCCGCTAGAGCCTTGGGTCCTCCCGGCCTGGGCTGCAGTCTGACGTCTTGCATCCTGACTCTGCCTGGGGCCTGGCACTTTGTTCTCCCGTCGCCCAGCCTTGGCCTGGACTCTCCTGACCACAGGCAGGGAGCAAACACTCTGACCCCAGGAGTCTCCTCTCTAATCCGTGGTGAAGCCAGCGCAGCAGTTCTCAGACCAACAGCACTGGAGTCACATGAAACTTGTGAGAATCACATATGCTCCGGCCTCACCCGGACCCACTGAGTCAGAGCCTCTGAGGGGTGCAGCCCAGAGACCTGCATTTGAACTCGCCCTTTGGGTAGTTCTGAGGCAGACAGACTGAAGTTGGAGAACCAGTGAAGTGGAAGGCGCCTAAAAGTCCTGCAGGGGGATAAGCCCCCAGGCTTCTGTGAGCATTCGGTGTGATAACTACAGGGGTCTGATTTATGCGCCTTCCGTGTGCCCGGCACTTTCCCAGCACTGTCTCTACAACAACCCTCTAAAGGAGCTATGCTTAAAAGCAGTTTCCAGATGAGTGAAATGAGGCCCAGAGAGGTGAAGCAACTCATCACGGGACACGCCACTGGAGAGGAGCAGGAGGAGGGTTTGAACCAGTGCTCCCTCACTGCGCTATCTATACCAACCCACGGGCCACCACAGTGACAGGTGTTTGGCCCGCAGTCAACGCGCGATGCATGTCATTTTCTGGTGGTCCTATGACCTTTGGGTAGCCGCTCTTCCCACCGTAACCACCTCTACCAGCCTTCATCACTGCCCCACCCCAGCCCAGGGCCAAGCCCTGCCCTCCTCTGATTTCCAGGGTCATGAACAGGGAGGCATCACACCCATTCCACAGATGGACACAACTGTTAAAGTCGGCTTGGCTACTAAAGGAGAGGCCAGTCCTAAGTTCAAGGCCTGTGACAGCCTGGACAAATGCACGCTTCCTCCTGAAACAAAAACCTGCAGGGAGACCTTAAGACTTTTGAGGCTCTGACCCTCATAAAATGCAAATGCCTGAGGGAGAAACATGCTTCCACAGTGTTTCCAGAGGTGAAACCTGAGGCACATGGCCCTGGGAAGGAGAGACCCTGCTGACGCTGACGGTGCAAGTGGGTGGGCTGGGTGCCCCGAGGCGTGCCTGGCCCCTTTCCGGTTTGGGAGAGGTGGCCCTGTCGCGTCCCCTACACCCTCAGCCCGGTCTCCTTAATAGTGCACCGCTGGGCTGCGCCCCCAGGAGGATAGGGGATTGCGTGTCCCTAGTCCACGCACTTAGGAAGTGCAATCAATTTTTGTTAACAGAATGAATGAACGCATTCTTCCATCTCCCAGATCCTGCCTTAAGGGCAGCTTCACATGCACACACGTATGTGCACACACGCCTACTCGCACGGGCTCACGCTCCGGGGCTGGCAGAGAAGCCACAGGGAGAGAAGGAGGTGAGCAGGGCAGCTTGGCAGGGGGCGGGGGGAACAGGTCCAGAGCAAAGCACAGAGGCATGCAGGCGGATGAGAGTGAATCCTCTCACCGCCGAGGCATGTAAGAAAGAAACTGAACTCAGGCTAAAGGAAAAGTATAACAAATAGGAAATCAGGCCTGAGATCCGACAAGGGATATTTTCCAAACTCTGGATGAGGTCTGCTTACAAAAACGATCATTTGTGTTGAGTACAGAAAGGTCACCGACGTGGCCAAAGGTGGTCACCAGCCTGCGAGTCTGGACTCAGGCGCAGCAGCAGGCTTTGCCTTGTGGAAGGGCTAACCTGACAGCATCCAGAGGCACAGCAAGGGTGGGGGGGTCGTGGGCTGGACTTTCACCCTAAGCGAGGCCAGGTTTAGTTCTGTTTCTGTCTGTAGAGAAGTCCTCCACAGCCTTTGGGGGAAGTGTTCGCACACAGTGTGCCTTGCACAAGATTTCATTGCAACATGACCAGGCTGAGGGCTCCACGCCTTTTATGACCAGGTTAAGACCGAGTCCTCCTACCCAAGCTGCTCCTCTTCACCTGGGCTGGGCCCTTCGTTTCAATGGATCATCTGGTGATTCCTGGTAATGCCATGACCGGGCCCAGCGAGCAGCTGAACGGGCTTGGCTCACCACCGATTTCTGTGCTGCCACTGAGTTCTCACACTGCCTGCAGTTTTGACCTGATGTCACTACTGCCCTCTAGAACTAGGGGATGGTTGCTGAGAGCAGCTCCCAGAGAGAGAAGCATTGTGGACAAACACCGGTGAAGGCCGGCAGCAGTAAACAGCCACCCGTGAGCTCCTTTGCAGTGACAACCTTGTATGTGAGGACAAGTGGACATCCACTAAGGGCCCTGCACTCTGCTAGCTGCCTTCCTGTGTTAAGGTTCCTCTGGGTGACAGTTCCCTGTTTACAGAGGAGGAGGCTGAGACTCAGAAAGGTGGAGTGACAGTGTGTAAGGAGGGAAAGTTGGGGCTGGAACCTGTCTTCTGACTCCAGAGCTGTGCTCTGTTTACCCTTCCATGAAGCCCAGTTATAAATGACAACAGTGCTTCCTGGACAAACTGCCTCAGTGGAATGCAATCATGGAGACGTGGACTTGTCCCAGTGGCAGATTTGCTTGGCACTGGCAGAAGTCCAGTATGATCCAGCTTCCTGAGCAGCCTTCCCATTCATGCTTCCTCCCTGGCTTTTGGGTGGGTTTGATGCCATCTGGGGCTCCCCATTTAGTGCACTGTGTAAACCCACAGAGAGTAAAATACAGGACTTAGGTGCCTCCAGCTCAGCACAGCCAACCGTATGGGTGCCTTCTTATCTTCTTGTAAAGAAAACAATACAATTTATTGGGAATTAATAGCTGTGAAGGGGGAGGAGGTCAAAAGATAAAAACTTCCAGTTATAAAATAAATAAGTCCTGGGGATGTAATGTACAGCATGGTGACTAAAATTAATAATACTGCAGTGTACATTTGAAAGTTGCTCAGAGAGCAGATCTTAAAAATTCTCATCAGAAGAAAACAAAATTGTAACTCTGTGTGATGACAGATGTTAACTAGACTTATTGCGGTGATCATTTTGCAATATATACAAATATTGGATCATTATGCTGTACACCGGAAACTGATATGCTATATGTCAATTATATGTCAATGAAAAAAAAAATTAAATATCCATGAAGTTTTGACAGTAGTATATAAACACTGGGTGGACTTTTGAGTAGTAAATGAATAAAGTAATATGGCAAAGTGAGTCTAACCACTAACTAAACCCATGCTAAAATTCCCTGACTACTGCCTCACTGCGAGGAGTGAAGGGGGTTAGAACAAGAACATGAGAGACTGGACACTGAAGGGCCGGACAGAGCAGACCCCACACACCTGGCCCCAGCTCCCATCCTGTGCCAGGTCCCTGCTAGTTAGCACCTCCACCAGTGGGTGGACAGGGAGCCGGAGAGCCGGGGACAGTCATTTCATCTTTTATGTTTTTCAAAGAACTTGTTAATAATACACTAGCCCAGGGGAGGAGGTCAGTTTCATCTTTGCATAAATTCCAGATGTGAAAGCAAATTCTATAAAAATTAAATGTGTGACCAACAACTTCTGGCTTTACAAAACAGGAATTATACTTCAGTTGTGTCGCTGGCAAATATCAATGGTAGGAAGAGCTCATGGCTGGGATGATCATAAAATCCAGGGGAAAACTTTGCTAAAATGTGGACTATAAACAGGGTGGCCAGCTTCTGGCCTTTGAAGGAGGGAGTTCAATGCTCTGAGCGTCCCCCCAGAGCCCGGGGTGGGGGCTGGGGAGAGAGGCAGCCCTTTCTCCCCAGTTCCTCAGGCACGCCAAGTTCTCTCTGAGACCATTAGCTTTGCTTAAGGCTATTTTGTTTCATTTTTCACTTTTCCCATCAGGGCCAGAATCAAGGGAACCTAATATGAAAATGGCTACAAAGCTTTTCAATAAAGTATTCTAGGACACACTTCTCCTTACCATACAAAATATGGATTTCCCTTAAGATACAAGCTGCTGTCTCCATTTCTTTTTGGAAAGATGTGAGGTATAAAATATTTAAATTCATTCAATACAATTATGTGTCTTAAAATAATTTAAGTCGACTTACCTCTGGGCAGAAACTCCTATTTAGGACGATGGTGTCTGCAGGTTGTGTCCTCATTAGGCTCATCACCAGCACAAAGTTCTCAACTCCCAAGGTCTCCAGGCTTTCTTCCAGGTCTTCTGTTGCATTTAGTCTATTGGGCTTGGTTGGGTGACAAGGATGATGTGATTTGGGAGCCTGCCAGCCCCACGATGGCCTCCGCTGCACTGGGCAGGTGCAGCCTAGACCTGTGGTCCTTCTGTCTCTCATTTAGCGACGCCCTGTAAATAGTGGCCAATGGCGCTCACGGCAGTGGTCCTGCCACGAGCCTTGGATCCCCTATCAGCTGTTGGCAGGACTGGGAGGGTGGTTCCCTCTGCCTCCGGTGAAGGCCTGGAGTAGCCAGCACCCCTGCACTGCCCACGGGGTCTTCTCAGAGATCTGCACCCAGCCCACAAAGGGCAAAGTGGCCTCTTACGATGGCCCTTGGCTGGCAGGTGGCCCGGCCCCACCATAGTCCTACTACCCAGCATGGCCATATTTTGTTACAACTGACCCTCCTGCGGCTGCACTTCCCATCCCAGCCATTGCTGGTCAGAGCAGGGGTGAGGGATGGCTGACTCAAGGAGCAAGACGGAGTCCTGGGGGCAGAAAGCAGGTGGGAGCCACAGCACGGCTGCGTGAGGGGAGAAGGGGAGAAGGGAGAGCTGAGTGGCCGGAGACAGCGAGCGGTCCGCCCTGGGCTCTGTTCACTGAGCTTCCCCCAACTCCTGCACCGGCAGCATTTTCCCTGAGATGACGGAAGAGCCCATGTACTTCACGTTTTCTTCACCAGAAGAACCTGAAACCAGACCCTAATAGTTTTGTTTCCCTAGGTTTTTTTAGTGTCTTTCAGGAGATAACAGCAGCCCTCCTTCACAATGCCCCAGAGACCACCACACCAAGCTGGGTCAGACTGGTCCCAGGGGCTCACCCAGGCACAGAGAGCCAACAAATGAACTCCCAATGGCCCCTAGAGGTGGCAGGAACCAAAACCCGCCCCTAGGCGGAAACTTTGTGCGCAGACCGGGTCCTCGATGACAGTTCAGAAGCAATGTGTCCCCGGAACCTAGATCTCACCCAGCCAGATCCTGCCACCTTGGAATTCCTTTATGCTTTCTCACCTTTTGCATTCCTACCTTAGATGGCGTAGTTCCAAGATTGCCCAGTTGAGACTCCGAATTAGAACATGCAAATACGTAGTTTCTCCTTACCTTTGTCCTCTAAATTTACTCCAAGTCTTTATGGAAGGAAATTAATCTAAGCCTTGTCTCCAGTCTCGTAATTTGGCTGCCTCAGGCATAACCTGTGGAAACCTATTGCCTGACACATTGTCTTCTCCGTGCTCCTCAGGCAACAGACCCAAGGACTTGGTTCCGCGACAAACCTCTGCCAGTGGCTGTTGGGTGTTATGAGCTGAATTGTGTCCCCCTAAATGTCTCTGTTGAAGTCCTGACCCCCAGTACTAAGAATGTAACGTTATTTGGAGATAGCGTCTTTATAGAGGTAATCGGGTAAAAATGGGGTCATTAGCGCAGAGATGTGGACATACTCAGAAAACACCATGTGGACATGAAAGTCCAGAAGCCCAGGAGGGAGGCTTGGAACAGTTTCTCTCTCTCAGCCCTCGGAAGGAACCAGCCCTGCCAGCTCCTTGATCTCCGAATCCTAGACTCCAGAACTGGGAGTAAAATAATTTCCGTCACAACCCCCAGTGTTGTGGTGCTTTGTTATGGCAGCCTCAGGACACTAACAGACCCTGTGGGCCTCTGCCTGGCCCGGGGCCCACTCAACGAGCACAACCCCACACCTTCAGTGACAATTCTAGCACTTTACACTTAAGTCCCCAAATGAAACCTTTGATTTTGTTTTCTTTTAAACATTTCGGGACAGTTACATGCACACAGCTTTAAAAGTCAGTTTCCCTCCTTTTTAACATCTCGTGTTAAGGTGGGATGTTTATTACAATGGGTGAGCCAATGCTATATATGTTTCTTAACTAAAGTCCATAATTCACATGAGGGCTCAGTCTTGGAGTTGCACATTCCATGGCTTTGGTCCAGTGTTTGAGAACACCATTACAATATGATACACATTAGTTTCACTGCTCTTAAAATCCTCGGCGCCCCACCGAGTCATCCTTCTCTCCCCCTAACCCCAAAAGCACAGTTTTTGTTTTTTTTTTATTTATTGTCGCCATAGTTTTTCCTTTCCAGAATGTCATAGAGTTGGAATCACACAGTACGCAGCCTTTCAGATCAACTTCCTTTACTTAGTAAGAGGCATTTAAGTTTCCTCCATGTCTTTTCATGGCTTGACAGCTCATTTCTTTTTAGTGCTGAATAATGTTCTATTGTCAGGATGGACCGTAGTTTATTTATCCATCACTTACTGATGATATCTTAATTGCTTCCAAGTTTGGGCAATTATGGATAAGGCTGCTGTCAACATCCAAATGTGAGATTTTGTGTGGACATATTTTTAGCTTCTTTAGGTAAATACCAAGGAGCGTGATTGCTGGATCGTATGGTAAGAGGATATTTAGTTTTGTGAGAAACTGCCAAACTGTCTTCCAAAGTGTCTGTCCCATTGTGCATTCCCAGCAGCAGTGACTGGGAACTCCTGTTGTTCCATGTCCTCGGCACCACTTGGTGCTGTCAGTGTTCTGGATTTTGGCCATTCTAATGGGTGTGCGGTGGTGTTTCATTGTTATTTTAATTTATAATTCCCTAATTATGTATGAAGTCAACTATCTTTTCATATGCTATTTGCCATCTGTATGTCGTCTTTGGTGAGGTGTCTGTTAAGATCTCTTGCCCATTTTTTAACTTGGGCCATTTATGTTCTTACTGTTGAGTTTTAAGAGTTCATTGTGTATTTTGGATACCAGTCCTTCATTAGATGTGTGTTTTGCAAATGTTTTCTTCCTGTCTGTGGTCTGTCTTCTCATTCTTGTAAGTCTGCTCTATTTTCAAACCCTGGGGGGGGGGGCAATGGGGACAAACACCCAGTGTCTCCAAAGTGTGCACAGCAAAACACACCTCTTTTGGCCCACACTCACTGGGCAGCAGGCTGACGTGTGAGGCAGTGGAAGAGACTTTGGACTGGAGGAACATTTATTTTGGGTGGAACTATGTCAGCTTCCATTGCATTACCTCCATCCACCCATTTGTCCATCCATACGGCATTGAAGGTATACCTGTTATATAGCTTGCAGGATTTTAGGACTTGGGAAAGCAAAGATGAGTGAGACAAAGTTCCTACCTTCAAAAGACTCACAGGCCAGTCTGGGGAGTGGGCAAAGAAATAGGTCATTTCAGTTCAGCGTGAGAAGTACCCAGAGGGAAGGGTGGGTGCAGGGGAGTGGGGGTGGCTGTTGGGTGGGATGTGATGACAGAAGGGAGGAGAGTCAGAGTGAAGGTCTCACCTACTCCATGGTCTGCAGGGGCCCCCGAGGCAGCACCGGGGAGCAGCCCCTGTCCTGCTGTCTTTTCAGGTGAACCCAGGAGCAAAGGGCAGAGAGCAGGTGGCCCTCCCCACACCCTACTCTCTCTGTCATAGCCACAGCTTCCTCTGTCACTTTCATATGGTGGCTTTGTCCCCAAACAGGAACTGCTGCAGGGCCCACAGTAGCCATGAATGATGGAGTAAATGGCCTGCACGCCCAGGGGATAACCCTACAGCGCAATCTTGAGGGCAGCAGCTGCGCTCCACTTACAGTCAGCCTAGCAGAGGACCTGGGGTACGACAGGTGCAAGCTTGCTCCCTCAGTGTGTGTATCTTCTCCCTGCCCTCACCTCTGCAAAGTGCGACATGTACAGTGACTCTCAAAGGACAGAATGAGTCCACAGTCACCGTAGTTGTGAAGGGGAGCCAAGGAACTTCCCACTTGCAAGGTTCTGCCATCGGCAACATGGAGGAAACCTTTCCCCATCTCTCTCTCAACCTGAAATTCTTTTAACTGTGAAGTTGATGCATCCTCTTGACAGGGGAGGAGAGTCGAGGATGAAAACTTAAAATCCTCTTTACTGACCCCCCCACGCCACCCTCCCCAGAGAGAATCACAGTGAATAATGTAGGTGTCTCCTTCCAGGCCTTCCCTAAGCACAAATACACTATGGCTTTCGTTGTACAAGGATAGGTTGCAGGACATACAGCTTCCATGGCTTCCTTATTCGCTCATCTCACATTTTGGACATTTTCCAGGGTACTATAGATCTCTGTTTTGTTTTTATCGATTCCTTTTTGAAGGCACTGATGACACCAATGAAATACCCTAAACCAGAACTGGCTGGGGGCTGTCGGCCGCCTTCATAGCAAGAAGGGGCTACAGAGTGAAGTGGAAGCCACGTGAGATAGGTAGGCGGGCATTCTGGCATGCTCGTGCCACCTGTGTCCCCAACCTCTCTGGGCACAGATGCTACATCCATAAGATGAAGATTACACGTGGTGCAGGCTGTGGGCAGTCTGTAATAGTCGCTCAAGATGTATAGCTCTTCTCAAAGAAATGGAGCGACAGTCCTTGTGGATGGATTGGAAGCTTCGATGTTATTAAGACTGCAGTTCTCCCTGAATCGATCGATGAATGCGACCCAACCCCTATCAAAATCTCATCAAGTTTTTTTATTTTTCCAGGATTTTTTTTTTTCAGTAGTTCTCACCTGGCTGTGCATTGGGATCACGGGTGGGTCATTCTGATCCCAGCCTCAGAGGCTCTGGCTCAAACCAGGGCTGACACACGGGAAGGTTCTGAGTTCTGACTGAGCCAAAGACCTGGAGGTTCTTACTTGCCCCTGCCCCCCCCCCCCCAGCTAATGTTGGTTTCCTTCTGAGGTCCACGTGCCCTTTTATTCCCAGGAATTCTCATATGGGTAAGAACTGAGGTGCAGCCTGTCACATGTGTATTAGTGAACCTATCACCTGTGTATCGGTTTCCTGGAGCTGCTGTAACGAAGTGCCACAGACTGAGTGGCTTAAACAACAGAAATGTATGGTCTCAGAAGTCCAAGATCCAAGTGTCTGCAGGCTTGGCTCCTCCCGAGGGCTGCGAGGAGGACTCTGTTCCTGGCTTCATGGTCCCTGAAGAAACAATCACACTTGGCGTACACAGAAGTACACTTAGGAATGCTGTGCCCAAGAGTGCCACCGATGTCGAAAATGTTTATTGAGTAAGAGACGATTTGGGGAGGAAAGTGCTGGGCTGTTTGGAGGAAATCTGCACTAAAATGAAGAGGCTTAAAGACATTTAGGAAACTGTAACATTTGGACTTCCTTTGGTAGCAGGTTAGGCAACTGACCATTAGTATTAAGAAAGTTCTTGAGCAGAATGAGGGGAAAGCCTGAGCACTGCTGCTTTGGAGGAAGTTATGTGGGCCTCCAGGCCTGGGAACCTCAACCTCCACCCTCAATTCTCCCCCACCCTCTTACCCTCCTGCCCCACCCGCCCGCACCTGCCCCACCCCCCCCCGCCCCACCCCCCACCCCCCCCCCCCCCCCCCCCCCCCCCCCCCCGCACCCGCCCCACCACCAGGGACACATTCAGAGGCTTCTCTTGCCCTCTAGCGGTGTCTTCTGGAACTGCCCCTGAGAAGAACAGCCTGGAGTAAAACGTGAGTCCCACCTGCTGGAGAGCGCAGGTAGTCACCTGGGCTCATCTATCCCCACTTAACACTTCAAGCAACAGGAAGCCAATCCTCCAGCTTGTCTTTCAAGACTTTCTGGCCCTTCATCTCTTAATTGTGTGGTGTTTTAACAAGGGACCCTCGTAGGGTCCTTTTTCATAGAAAGGGAGTCTCATCCCGGGGGCTGCAGCTTTAGGCCGCGTCCCACATCCTGGCTCAAGTGGAAAGGGGGCAGTCAGGGCTCAATTTCAAAGCCACGGCTGGGCAGTGACAATCCCACCAGTGAGGGCTCCTGGCCCTGTCTTCTCCTCCTTCCATGTCTTCAGATATGTTTGCTTGAGTACCCACTAAAAGAAGTTTTCAAGACCATGTTTCCCCTTACATTTTTATTGTCCTCGAAACATTTTTCTTGATAGGTTTGCTCAGCTACAAAGGGATATCACTTCAAGGGTACTGTCTATACTGGCATTTAAAAAAATGAAGGTGTTCTATCACTTACAAATGTATGTGCTGAGCCCAAATACAACAGTGATTTCACATCCTTCAGCTGTTTAAGAGATAGGAACGAGCCCTTTCTGTCCTTGTATTCCCATTCCCCATCAAATTGACCACCCTGAACTAAATAAACCAGACTAGGGGGAAAGGAAAAGGTCCTGGACTGAGGTGCTCCTGGGAAGGGGAGGGGAGCCTGTCAGGTGGTGTAGAGGGCAGGGCAGGCCACAGGCAGAGTGGCAGGGCAGGGAGGCTTGTGGTGGGAGGAGCAAGAATGGGGAATGTGCAGGGCTATTTCCTGTTGTCCCCAATTCCCTTGCCTGCTTTAGGGGCATCTGTCACCCTCCTGCAGTACACGGATGGTGCTGTGAAAGGGAGTGAGGGCATCAGGAAGTGATCCCTGTCTCTGGAAGCCCTTGAGGAAGAAAAGGGCAGCTGTGGGTCTGGAGGCTGCAGCATACAGCCAAGGACCCTGGAGGTCCCGGGGATGGAGGTCCCGGGGAGCTGCAAGGAGCATGGACCCAAGGACTGGGAGCTGGAGGACAACTGAGACCCCGCAGGCCGCCTCGCACGACAATGGCGCAGCGAGCAGGGTCTCCCGTACGACAGGTGGGGTCTCTAGTCCCGCTCCCCACATAAGAACGCAGGATATGGTGAGGCCAAAAAGAAACACCCATGGAGCCATAGGTAGGGGAATCATACCACTATATTCTCGCTGGCGGCTGGGTTGGAGACACAGGAAGCAGGAACCACATGATCCACAACCTGCCGTCGGCTTGCTAGCTCAGCCAACCAACCCCTTGCTAACTGCACTCTGCCGTGCTGACTGCAATCCGTGCTTGCCAGCCACCATCTTCTTGCTAGCCCCCATTTTCTGCTAGCGCAGCCACGGGAGTTATATTAGTGGCCAATGGCTCACTGGTTACAGCTGACGGCCAACTAGCCACAGCTGATGGCCATTCGATCACAGTTGATGGTCATTTACTACCTGAGCCAGCACTTTTCCACGTGAGGCCAAGAGCCTGGAAACTGCATTCCTGGCTCTGTCCCCACAAAGGGGGAAGGTAGAGCCCTGCTGGTTCAGCTCTTTCCGGTGGAGTGGAGGCTGCGAAAGGGGTGGAGCCTTCAAGAGGGGTGGAGGCCCTCACATATTCTCATGGACCTCTGCAGGGCAGCGACCCCCAAGGGCAGCAAGGGAGGAGGGCAACCCTTCAATGTCTGTCTCCCTCAGGGCAGAGACACTGTCCCTTGCCCGTCTGCAGAAGGGGTGAAGAGGGGCTGAAGGAGTCGCTGTGGTCCACGTGGGCCAGGCAGCCAGGATGAGGAGGCTGCAGAGTGACCTTGAGGATCAGGAGACCCCAGTGGAGAAGCCTGGAGCAGGCGCCACCCTGGGAGGGCCCCTTGGAGGGAAGGCCTGCCTGAGATGGGTTGTGCTGGGCTGTCGGCATCCTCAGTAGCAGGTCTGCAGCTCCGGGGGGCTTAGACTTGGGTCTGGGGGAGAACGCCAAGGAAGGATGGGGTGACAACATTCCCCGGTACAGCTGAGTCTGAACCCAGATTGAACTAGAATTCTCCTACTGAGCAGGTTAAGCTGTCTGCCATTCAGGGTTCTGAGTCACAAGGAGCTATTGAAACAAATAAGGCTTTTTCTGTATATTTTTTATACATCAATATAATTCATACCTGCTAGTTATACCGTAACTACCATGCATCCTATGTGGACACGAGTATATGTGAGGTGTGATTATAAGATAGCTTTTTAATTTTTTTTTAAATGACAGGTATCTTCAAAGATACTCAAACATAGAGATGACAAGAGTTATGGACTCGTGTATCAGCTAGGGTTTCAACAAAAGACAGATATTAATCACATTAGGATAATTTGAAGGAGGTTTAAAGTTATGGCTGGGGTGTGGGAACCTCCTAGGAACGGACCAGTCTGCGGGGAGAGTGCCAGGGGTTGTCGCTGCCCTGAGGCCCAGAGCCACGAGGGGAGGAAGTAGCTCCTGGGACCCTGGCAGAGAGTGGGGAAGGGACACCAGGAGGGAGGATAAGTATGTGTCGGAGCTCCTGCTTTCCAGTCCTTTGGGTAGATAGCTGGGAGTGAAATCGCTGGGTGATGTGGTACCACCTTCCCCAGTGGCTGCACCATGTTATACTCCTACTGGCAATGCAGTTCCAACTGTACACAGGATCCCAATTCTCCCCATCATCCTCAGCATGCTATTTTCTGGGTTTGGGGTTTTTGTTTTGTTTTGTTTGATACCATCCTAATGGATGTCAAGTGATATGTAATTGTGGTTGTGATTTGCATTTCCCTCAAAACTAAGGATGTTGTGGTCTTTTCATGTGCTTGTTGGCCATTTGTGTATCTTCTTTGACAAAATGTTTATGCAAATCCTTTGTTCATTTTTGAATTGGGTTGGTTTTGTTATTGTTATTGTTGAGTTGTAGTTCTTTATATATTCTGAATTTTGACCCTTATCAGATATAGGATGTGGAAATACTTTCTCTCCTTCTATGGCTTGGCTGTCTTTTCACTTTCTTGATAGCGTCTTCGATGCACAACTTTTTAATTTTGATGAAGACCAACTTGTCTGTTTTTTTCTTTTGTTGCTTGTGCTTTTAGTGTCGTATAAGAGAAATCATTGCCAAATCCAATGTCATGAAGATCTCTCCTATGTGCTGGCTCCCCTTCCCCAATGATTAAAAGCAGCAATCAGAACCCCAACCCTGAGCTTGGGAGAAGAAGGTCCTTATTGCCCACCCTGGCTCCAACAAGCCACACCAGGAACATGGGCTGCTGTCCCCACACAGCTGACTGCCGTGAGGTCTGGGGGCTGGGGGCTGGGGAATGACAGCCCTACTAAGGGAAAGCTGAAACTGATGAAAATTTACCAACCTCTCCTTCAAGCTCTCTCCTGTGTGCTACAAATGTTCTACTAGACCTGGAGTTCCAAAGTCGTTTATTTAGATAGATGTTCAGTTCAGTTGTTGCTTTGATAGAGGGATGGATTCCTGGAGCCTCCTCTTCCATTTTCCCCTGACATCGCCTTTAAGTAACTAGATTTTTTGACCAGAATAAAACACACTGGACATTTGAGCCCTAATGGAAGTTGCCCCCTTGAAAAAATCAACAGCAGCAGGCGCTCACTGATTCCATTGACGGTGCCACTTCACGAGTGGGCCCTTAGGCACCAATTCCCTTCTCCAGAGCTGCAGCTCTGAGCCCCGTCACTCTGTCCAAGTCAAAGGTCCAATCCCATTCCACGCACAGGCCCGTACACGGGGCACTGCCATTGGTGGCAGCTCAGAACAGACCCCTGGTTCTATGGCCAGTGCCAGGAAAGTGTTTGTTCCTTCTGGAGGTGAGAAGGGGAGAGAAACACTGCTTACCTTCAGAACTAAGTCAGGAAACTATGGCCTGCAGCTAAAATTTTCCTAAAAAAATGAAAACAGTTTCCAAAAGGGCAGTCTGGGGTCTATGATTGAGTTAATGTTTCAGTCAATTATAAGCTCCTACGTCTTTTGTGGACTTGCTTGGGAAACAAACCGTCCCTTTTAACACTGGGGGTTCCACAGGTTTGCAGATTATTAAATGGCTGTCTTTCCATTGTGAATCAGCCTCCCGACATTAAATATCTTCATGCAAAACAAGATAGAGGATCGTTTTTTAACAAATTATTTTTTAATTTTCTGCACTAATATTAATACAGCTGTAAACTCAAGGAATCGTCCAACACTCTGGGGGAACAGTTAATAAGCACCTTCAGTGGTTTCCACAGTTTAAGAATTCACCATTTAAAAAATTTTTAGACTGAATCTAGTAAAATGAATAAAATAGTTATAAAAATTATACAAAATCATGACAAACATTTGATATAGAGGGCTTGATATGGAATGGATGATAAGTATATAAAGAAAGTGAGACTAATTTATGGGTTGGGCTATATAAAGGACCCATGTGTTCCCCAAACTTTGTGATTCTTGGGGATATAGTTGCTTCTCAAAACAAACTCCAATTATTCACCGAAAGGCTCTCTCGCCCTGCAGGTTCCAATGGGCTGTGGCAGTGGGGGTGGGGGACTGAATGACGGAGGTTTGCAGATGACGGGAGGGCTATCTTCCCTGGGAGAACTGGCCAATTCTTCCATGTCCTCAAGTATAAGTGTCCTTTGGAAAATGTACCGTTTTTCTCTTTGGAGTTATTGAGTTTTTCTCATTGCCACCATTAACTCATCTCCTCCACCTTCCTCTTGGGTTCTCCACTCCTGCTCCTGATCAATCTCTTTGTGATACTTTCCACTGAGTCTTCTCTACTTCCTTCCCCCAGTCTTTACTGATTCAAATTATTATGCTCAACTTTCAATCCCAGATTTCTGTTTGAGGACTCAGAGAAGCAGTTGATAAAAATATGACACTAGATACTCATCTGGTCTGGAGATGTTTTCTAAACAAATCCTAGAAACATAAACATGAAACATGACTACGGTCCCTTTAGTCATACCAATGAGCAGTAAAGGGTCTGGATTACCAGTATAAATATTCAATTTAGTCCTCCTGGATTGTGTCTCTGGATGAGAATACAGCCAGCAAGAGCCACTGTGGAGGGAGAAACAAGGCAGGAGCAAGCTCAGAGTTGACTGCAGAGCAGCTCTCATGAGTGGAGGCCAGAGGTGAGGGGCTTTGGGGGTTATCACTGGTACCAGCCCCAGCCTGGGTCTCAGTGGGGTCTCCACGAGGAGGCTGGACAGAGGTGCCAGCAGTGGAGCTGTGCTGCCCAAGACACCAGATGCTGGGATCCAGGTGCTTTGGGCAAAAAGGAATAATTTGGTAATCTTTGGTGTAATTTAAGGCGCATCAAAAGAATCCCCATCCTCAATCACCTGACTCTACACTTTGAAATTCCTACCAGTAGACACAACCTTGACGTAAGCTTTTGGCTACCAAAGGCTGCTGCTGAAATTCCAGTAAGTTACTTGGGAGGGGCTGCTCATTTTCACCCTCCAAATACCCAAATCCCTTGGGAAGGGTGGGTTTTGGTCAAAATCAGGGCATGCTCACCATGATGCGGGCCTTAGGCCGGATGCCAGTGGCACAGAACTTGTGGTAAGAACCCAGGAGTATAAAAAGGAAAGTCAGAGCACCAATAGGAAAGTATAGGAGGGCAAACCTCCTCCTCCACTTACAGCCTTGCTGACATGGCCGGTGTGAGGAGTAGCTGACAGGATGGTGGGTACCTCAGAGTGAGGGTGAGCTCTTAAGGCCACGGGGAAGGGGACAGCTCAGGCCTGAGAAGGTCTGCTCACCATTGGGCCGCTAAGTTAGGAAACGGTTCCAAAGCACTGGGATGAGGTGTATAACTCTCACTGGGGGCCGTATATACTTGTCTGAGGGTGGGGTCAGGGGCTTGTGTCACTTGTGTGGGGGTAGAGACACACCCATTCCAGAATCTTGGGGCATATGTTTTGGGAAACAATGAGGGGAACACTGTCGAGGCTCAAGCTGGTGGCCACTCAGCCACCAGGTCAGACAGTTCTCAGTCTGGACCCTTTCAAGGAGGGTGCTGCTATGAAATACTTAGAGAGAGAACAGCACTCTTCTCATTTCTGCTCGATACAGTCAACTCCCAGTGTGTTGTCAGGGCAACGGCAGGTCCTGCTTCCTGGGGTGGCCAAGCAGAGGTGGGTACAGCCACCATTGTTCACTGAGCAGTAGTTGTGACCTGAAAAAGGCAGAAATCAGCTCAACATCCTGCTAAAAGGATGGCCTCTGTATTCACCCCCTTTTTCAGTTTCTGGGAGGCCAAGCTTTGTGGGGGCTTCTGGGGACAGGGAAGGCTACACCAGGCACTCAGCTAAGCTTATTTCCTGGCTTTTTCCTCATTGCTGGGGATTTTCTAGGAGGGAAAAAACCCTGATTCCTGATTTGGGGGCCCTGCAGATTCACCACCAAAGCTATAAAACAGATCTCAGGGAGGGCTGTCCTGCTCTGATTGTAACATGGGAGCTGGAATTTTAAAGCACAAAGTACCCTTTATCTAGCTTGCCCCCTGGCTTTGCACTTGACTGAGGGAAGGAGGGAAACCAGGAGGGACAATGGTTAGGGGAGGTCTTAGAGAGGCAGCACAGCACAGACTCCGGAGCTGGGCTGCCTAGATGCCCCTCACTCTGCCACTGTGAGTGTGTGACTTTGGGCAAGTGGCTTCAGTTTCCTCATTTGTAAAATGGGCATAATAATAGTACTTCCTTATCAGGTTGCGATGAGGATTACATAAACTAATGAACACAAGGCACTTAGAACGTAAGTGAGAGAATCTATATACTGTACCCGGCTCACAGTAAGCACCACATCCATGCTTGCAATTACTATCGTTATCAATTAGTGTTATTGATGTTAGGCCAAATAATGGACTTCCAAAGCAGCAGACATCCTGACACGCATGTTCCTGTGTGGAACGTAAAGACTGCACATACCCACACCCAGCCTGAGATTCACTACTTTTCTTCACCGTCGTCCACTTCATTCCTTAATGTTTTCTGTTGATTTATGTGGCTCTCCCACAAAATAGTGAAGACCCTTGCTGGAAGGGGCTGTGTCTCACATGTGATCAGGGCTGTGTCTCACATGTGATCAGGGCCCCTAGAGGCTATGCAGGTAGCAGCCAGAGTGTGGACTCTGAGCCCGACAGTAAGAGCGCAGGTGAGTTACCTGGCGGACACTGAGACAGGGCGGTGGTGATTCCATACAGCCGGCTCTGCTTGTGGGGGTGGAAGGTATCCATCTCTTTGTTCACAGCAAGACCTACAGCAACCACAGAATTCCTACAGAGAGAACCAAAGGGCAGAAGGTGAAAAACATCTGATGGCTCCAGCTTTTCTCTACAGAGCAGCCTCTTTCAGTGCTTGGGGTATGAACTGGAGGCTATAAACAGACACACAGGCCTTGCTTCTTAGACACCCTCCCTCCTCCTGGGCTGGGTCAAGCCTGCATTTCTCTGTCTTCTTAGAAAAGGACAAAGTTCAGCTGGTCTCCCCTTCGGCACTAAATTCCATGCTGGAAAATCTGCTTTCTGCACCGATGCCCCCGGTGCAGCCGCCTCCTTGTTTAACCCCGCCTTTTGGCGGGGAGGGGTGGTCAAGAAGGGGCCATGACACACTGTAGTTTTTAAGAACAATAATGAAGTAGGGGCACGGCGTGGGCGTGGAGCCCAGCAGCCAAGGGCCTGGACCAGCTCCTGGGCAAAGAGCAGACATGCTCAGGAAGCCCAAGTTTACAGACTTGAAGCTGCCTAGCCTGCGGCCGCCATAGGATACATGGTGCCCCCCTCGGCTTTACCCTCCTCCTGACAACCAGAAGGCCAAGGCCAAGGGGGCATCTCAGAGGCTGGAAGGTCAAGCTGAGAGTCAGATGGGAAGGGCTTGGCCTCCCAGAGGCAGAGGTGGCAGGGCAGGCCCCGCCCCCGCACTGCAGCAGCTGACGTACGTCTTCCAGTCTGTGTAATACAGATTCTTCCCGAAGCTCGTGACTGCGAAAGGATACTGGAGCCCTTCAAGAACCCTGCGTCTGCTGGGCTGACCAGGCTTCACGCACTCCGCCCGGCTGGTGCCTGTGTGAACGAGAACAAGCTGTTCATTGTCACAGAAGAAATGGCCCTTTTGTGTTAAAGAACAAGAGCAGTGAGGGCAAGGGTGAGAGACACTCGGCATCACAGTGATGAATCCTGGAGAACATGAGACTTGCTCCTCAAAACCGGAAAGTTGTCCCTTCATCTTCTTGCTGCCTCGTTAGTCATCACCCACCTCTGTCGGGCACGCACACCTGCTTCTGCCGGGAGACGTGCGCGGGGCAGAGGCACCACACTTGCTTCACCATTCCTGGAGCAGCTGGGGCCACCTTCCAGCTCTTGCTCACGTCCCTCCTCCCTGAAGTCTCTCCAGACCCCCCTCCCTGAACTCAGAGCCTAAGAATCGCTACACCACACCTCTGGTTTAGCAGCCGTGCACAGACCCCACCAGTGCCCACATCAGGACTAAGTGTGTCATTTCCATTTGACTGTACACAACCTTACCCCTCATCCTCCCGAAGTGCGACATGCAGTCCCAGCACCCCCCACGGCACCTGACAGGGCCTGGACCGGAGCAGGCACTCAACAGAGACTGGACAGATGACTCACCTTCCTCCCTGACTCAGTAGCCTGCCTACAACCCTTGCCCGAGGAATACCCCAAATCTACTAGGGCAGGGGCACACACCAGGGTGGCATTACTTTATCTTCCTTGGCTCCAAGTCCTGCCCAGCCCCTTGGGGACAAGTGGCAGCTAAGTTGTGAATTTCCTAATAGATATCAGGCTCTGGGATCTACACACTTTTTCTTAAATGGCGAGGTAGTAATTATTATAGGCTTTTGTGGGACAAGAGGCAAAATTGAAGACATTATGTAGGCATTTATGTAACCATTTAAAATGTAATGTTTAAAAATATAAAAACCATTTCCTGCTCGACTGGCCCATGGGCTGTATGTAGTTTGCTGATCCCAGACGTAGAAGATTGAGAATTCTCCCCAGACAGTGTCAAACAGAGAAGCAAATATATGCAGCTTTGTTTGTGCAGGAAAGAAAAACAGTTATCCTGTGCCCTCTTCCCGTAACCGATCCTGTTGATGTACAGATTGTGCTAGCTCACAGTGAGTGACAATCATTGTTTGGTTACAAAAAAAGGGGCTGCTCCAACCCCAGGAGCACCTGCATCCACCCAGCAGAGCTGGGATGAGTAGATGTCAAAGGTCAGCCCGTTCGGCAGGCCCAGGTCATCCTGCACCAGGACCCTCCGGTGGGTGCCGTCCATGTAGGAAGTTTCAATTTTGGGGTTATCTCTGTTCCAGTCTGTCCAATAAAGGTTCCTAGAGGAGGGAAAGGAGGGGGAAAGAAGAAGAGAAATAATAAAGATGCATGAGAGAAAGCTTATTTTAAAAACTTAGAACCTCTGATGAAGACATCAGCAGACATGGAAACACAGCATGGCTAAAAGGACCTGGAGACCCTCTGCAAAGACACTGGCATTTGGTTCTTCACTTGAATTTGGTTCTTCTGTTAATAATGAATGCACCTCCCTTAAACATAACTGACATATCTCAATAAAGTTGATAAAAAAGAAAAACAAAACAGAACACCAAAACTTGCATAAACACATGGGAATCCCCCATCTGCTGTCACCACACAGTGGGCACAGTGGACCCAGGGCTGAGGCACAGAAACGGATGCTGGCAGAGGCAGTGGTCAAAGCACATACCATCAGGGAGGTGGCCGAGTGGCCACAGAACAGGGATGTGGCCTCAAAGGGAAGGAATCAAAGTATCAGGGAGCCCAGGGCCTGGTGGGTAAGATGCAGAACTTGGAGTGAGGCAAAAGGAGAGAAAGCACTCGGTTGCTGATGAAACCATCAGAAGGGTTTTCCCAGGTGTACACTGGGTGCATTTGTGTGACCTTGATACTCTTCTGGGGTTGATACAACTCGGGTGTTGATTCACGGTCATCCCACACAGAAATACCCAATTTCTGGGCTGTGAACTTACAAATTCTTTTAGTAAAAGATTTGAAAGTGGATCATGGTATCGAGTCCATGATCACGGGGCTGTAATGAATGTTCTAGCATTTCACTGTGGATATCTATAAGCCACCAACTTAGAACATTCATCCTTATGCATTCATTTCAGGAGAGCGAGGCTGGCGTTAGAGCCTCACTTCTGAGAATACTCAGAAGGGCAGATGCAAGTACAACAGACGCACACACAGATTTACACCCAGATACCCTCTCAAGGAGTCGGTCACGATGCCTCTGGGATTCACCAAATCGGTCTCAAACAGCACCCGGCGCTGGGTGCCATCCAGCTTTGCAACTTCTATTCGATCCAGGCGAGAATCCGTCCAGAAGAGGTTGCGGCCAAGATGGTCAACGGCAATGCCTTCTGGGCTTCCGAGATCTAGAAGCAAACACAGAACACATCTGATTTTTGTAAGCAGGTAAGATTTGGCTTTTCTGATTTCTCAGTGCTGTTTCACATGGCGTTCAACCCTTGCACTTTGAGAAAACAAATAAGAATGTGACATGCCTGTTGTTTATAAGACAAGCAACACTCAAAGTGACAAATTAAGAAATGCCACTTGTTCACTTGGTGGACATCCACCTGTGTACCCACTGGGACCCAGTTCCAGAAGGGTGCCTAAGCTTTGGCCCCACCTGCAAAGAGCCCAGAGCCAATCAAATTCAACTGAGTTCTGGGTTCTTTGGGAGCATGGAGGAGGGACATTGGACTCGGCCTGGGGAGACTGGGGAAGGATTCCTGGGAGAGGTGACATTTGTGAAGCTGGCTCCTGGAGGACCAACGGAGTTTGTCAGGCAAAGGTCCTATACAAGGGTTTTCCAGGTAGTGGGACCAGCACACAGGTATAAAGAAAGACTGGACATGGCGGGAAGTGACCTTGTAAAGCTGGAGACTGCGGGTGGGGGTGGGGGAGTGGCCAGAGATGCAGCTAGCATGCCTGCGTTAATGAGGTGATCCCACAGGCAAAGGGGGCGGGGGGCAGAGGAAGATGTTAAGATGAGGAATGGAACACATAGACTTATTAATTTTGGGGGGGGGGGAAGGTTATTTCAAAGAAATAATAACATGCAGGAAATCATAGCTGTTTTACTCTTATAGACGTATTAGGAATATAAAGAAGGGGTGTCAGTGACGGCAAGTAACCCTCCCAGAAATCTTTACTAGGTTATAAACAACTGATTTTCTAGCCAGGGGTTGCCACAGGGTAAGGTGACTACAGTGTGACCCTTCCGTGCCCACCTAGCTAATCAGAAGTTCAAGACTGCAATGGCTTCCTGACTGAAAATAAAATCCAATTAAAAGTTAAAGCCCTACCAGGGTTTTACTGGTGTCACTCAGGATTCTTTCCCCTTCACTGACTAGAGAACTGAAGGTCATTTATTACTGCTGGAAGGTAAAGAGGCTGCGGGGGAAGGTCTCTCCCCGAGAGGACTGGGGTATGAGGAAATCATCCAACACTGTCTTCTCGTCAATATGTGAGGGAGTCAGACCTCAGTCCCCTCCGGACTGGCCTTCACCAGGCTAGTGGATCCTGGAAATGTCAAAGCCCCCGAAAGGAAGTTTATTAAGAATTAGAAACAGCCCTTGAACAAGATCTTTACTATTCAAACCCAGAGTAGAGATTTATAAAGTATTAAAATATTTCCCACATCCTCAGAGAAGAAGGGACAGTGAGATTGACCTCCAAAGACAAAACCAGAAAAAAACCATTCTGGGGTACATTTGCAATGACCACATCCTGTGTGAGTGACATGAGCTGCTCAGACACACAGAAAAATAGACCGAGGGAAGCCCTGGAAGGGACTCCGCGTTATGTCATCTCCTTACAAACAGCCCTGGTCCTGACTTCAAACCCGAGGGCAACCAACCCTCTTTCCCCAACCAGGAAAATACTTCTGTGCAGGCTACAGAGCCAAAGGAAGGGCCTGGAAACACTATCCCTTACTGCGTGGTCAGGGCAAGTGGCAAAAACAGAAAGGCAATATGTCTAGGACACAGATTCTGATGTGCATTAAAGATATTTCATTAGGACTTTAACTCAAGGAAAGAAAGAGGAGCCCAGTATTCCGACGGGACGAACTAAGCAAGACAAGGAAAAGAAGAGATGCTGCTGCCACGTTCACTCACTAGGGTGTGCCGACCTATTCCATGACCTAAGTGGAAGTTTCTTTCTCTCCCTTTAAATAAATAATAAATAAATAAAAATCCGTTCCCAGTGATTTTCCTTCTACAAGATCACATTCTGGTTTACTTCTGTGTTTTCACAGTGGGCTTCTGCCTGGAATGTTTCTGACTGTGCTTTCAGCTTTCTTGGATGATTATTGGTTCCAGAAGCAACAGGAAACAGCAGACATTACCTGCTCCCTTCTTCCCCTGGGTTTTGAAGTCAAATCACAGATAACAGCAACAACATTTTTAACACAGAGATAAGATGCAGAAAGGCATTTTCAAACTTGTGTTCATTAAATCACATCATGAAAACTAGCGGATGTTATTTAAATTGCACCTTGGCTTCCAGAAAAGGATGCGGTGACTATGTCCAAAGTCTTACATATTTATCTCAACCTCAGCTTAAGTCCTGCAGCATCATCTCTTATGAGGGAGCCACGGAAGGAGAAAAATGCCCCAGGGGCTGTTCCACAGGCACAGGAACCTTCTGGAATATCAACTGTTAGGGAAACCTTAAACTGGAAATTGGAAAAGCTACCTTCAGTCCCAAGTAAAAAGAAATACTAAATGAGGCTCATGTATTTTAAAGATGCAGCTTTGACTTGAGTGTTTTGCAGAGGAAGTAAGATGATTTTACGCAACAAACATCCTGGGCATGAGAATGTCTCTGGATTGAAAATATCTGCAAGTCAGCTGGCGAGTTACTGACTTAGCGTGTAGTATTTGACCTTTTTAGAGCAGGGGAATTTTTACGAGTCCTTGGATTTTTGTTGTAATGCTTTTTAATCTTGAATAAAACACATCCATGTTAAATAGTCTTGACTTATTGAAGGTAGGCATTAAAATAACGCTTACAGTCCTTGGCTTAAATCAGCAGTCGTAAATTAAAGAATTGAGATGAAATGTTGAAGGGGTAGCCTGTGACAAAGTGTCCTGAACTTTACCATCAGTAATGCAACAAAGAGCTGAGGGATGTCTGTAAGAGTTCAGCCTGGTTTGCTGTACTCCTCCGGGGCAGGCCATCTGAGCCTGTGCCGGTGGGGAAAGTAGAGAAGAGGAGACCCCCCCACCCCACCCCCACTAGATGTTACAGGGTGAAGTGACAACCCTTTAACTTGAAAACTGTCTTGGGAATAGACTCAACCATCAGGGACAATATTTGCCAATATGCCTGTGACCCTCCTAACTGTATGATTCATCTGCCTGTTGCCCGTGAGGAAACCCTCACGGGGAGCATGGTGGGCAGACACTCTGAGAATCAATTCTAGGCTCAGCAGCCAGCAGGAGAAATGTATATCTCAACCGGATGGTTGACTTTGGCTTTTATTATCCATTAAAACTGGCTATATAAACTTTCAGGCAAAGGCATGCACTTACCCTGTATTAATTTTATTCTTCTTAGGCTAGCGACAAGTCCTGGCTAAGATGTTTATAATTTGATGAGTCCTTGGAGGGCTCTTCAGAGAAGGCTGGAAAGGGAGGTGTTTGAGGCCGAGGACCCAGCCCCTCTCAAGTCACCATATCCTGGGGGCAAACAAACACTCCAACCCTCAAGAGCCACTTGGGCTGCTAGAAACAAAACCAAAAAGGAAGAATGGTATTTCCTTGCCTACCTTGTCGAATGATGGTGGTTGGCTCTCCACCGTGAAGACTGGCTCTCCCAATGGAAGGCTCACTGATGTCGGTCCAGTAAACCATCTTATCCACACAGTCGAAAGCCAGTCCAACGATGACTTTATCCTGGAAGTGCAGACCAGCAGTGAGAGTGGTCCACCCACGAGCATCTGAGTAACCAGTGATGGTGGGAATCTTTCATGTGCTTACAGGCATTTTGACACCTTTTTTTATGAAGGGTCTTCAAGTCTTTTGTCCATTTAAAAATGTTTATTATTGAGTTGTTAGAGATATTTATATATTTCAGATAAAAATCTATTGTTACATACATATACATACACATATGCATATACATATATGTATGTATGTATGCATATGTGTACATATATTTCCTCTCAGTATGTAGTTTGCTTTTCAATTTTCTTAATGATGTTTTTGAAGAGCAAAGTTTAAAATTTTTATTAAGTCCACTGTATTATTTTTTCTTTTATGGCTAATGCTTTTTAGTATATGTTCTGCCGAAGCAGGCATGGCTAGTGCTTTTTATATATCATCTAAGAAATCTTTGCCTACTGAGATCATTAAAAAATATATGAGACATAAATATTGGCAAGGAAGAGGTAAAACCACTCCATTCTAAGATAATATGATTGTTCATATAGGAAATCCTGGGGAATCTATAAAACTATTATAACTAATAATTGAATCTAGCATGGTTGTAGGATATAAGGTCAATATAAAATCGCATTTCTACTAGCAAAAAACAAAATTTTAAAACAATGTTTATAATAGCATCAAAAACAACGTATAGAAGAATAAATATGTTTAAATGTACAATATTCTACACAATACTGTAAAACATTACAGAATGAAATTAAAGACCCAAATAAATGAAGAAATAAATTAGTTTAATGAACCGTAAAGTTTATTATTGCTAAGATAATCAATTCTCTCCAAATAGAGTTAAAGATTCAATGCCATCTTTACAGAATCCCAGTAGGCTTACAAGAAACTTACAAGCTCATTCTAAAATATATATGGAAATATAAAGTGAGGCTCTGAGAACCATAGAAATGGAGGACAAGCATGGCCTTTTACTGAGAAAATCAGGGTTATCAGCAGACACTTCCCCCTCAAGAGGTCAGATCAAGAAGGACAGATCCTTACCTTACACCATATACAAGAATTAACTCAAAATAAATCAAAAACCTAAATGTAAGAGCTAAAACTGTAAAACTCTTAGAAGAAAATACAGGGGCAAGCCTTATAACATTGGATTTGGCAATACTTTCTTGGATATGACATCAAAAGCAAAAATAAATTGGACTTTATGAAAATTAAAAATGTTTGTGAATAAAAGGACACAATCAACATAGTGAAAAAGCAATGCATGGAAGGGGAGAAAATATTTGCAAATCATATATCTAATCAGGAGGTAGTATCTAGAATATATAAATAACTCCTACAACTGCATAGTAACAGCAAAACAACAACCCAATTACAAATGGACAAAGGATATGAATGGACATTTTCCCAAAGAAGATATACTAATGGTCTACAAGCACATGTACAGATGTTGACATCACTAATCATTAGAGAAACGCAAATCTAAACCACAATGAGATACCATTTCACATCTATTGGGACGGCTACTATTAAAAAACAGAAAATACTAAGTGTTAGCAAGATGGTAGGGAAACTGGAACGCTTGTGTTCTGCCAGTGGGAATGTAAAATCGTGCAGCTGTAAGGAAAACAGGATGGAGATTCCTCAAACAATGAAAACTAGAATTACCATATGATTTAGCAATTCCATATCCGGTTTACATCCAAAAGAAGTAAAAGTAGGGAGTCAGACAATATCTGTACACCCATATTCATAGCAGCATTATTTGTAATAGTCAAAAGGTGGAAGCAACCCAAGTGTCCATTGATGGATGAATGGATTAAAAAAAATGTAGCATATGCGTACAATAGAATATTATTTGGCCTTAAAAAGCAAGGATATTCTGACACTTGCTACAGCATGGATGAACCCTGAGGACATGATGCTGAATGAAATAAGCTGGTCACAAAAGGACAAATTCTGCATGGCGCCAGTTATATGAGGTATCTAGACTAGAGACAGAAAGTAAAAGGGTGGTTGTCAAGGGCTGGGGAGAGCAGGGAAAGGGAGTTAGTGTTTAGTGGATGTAACGTCAGTTTGGGAAGATCAAAAAACTTCCAGAGATGGACAGTGATGATGACAGCACAGCAATGTGCATGTACTTACCACCACTGAACAGTCCACTTAAAAATGGTAAAAACAAACAAACAAACAAGGACATATTTACCCTGTTGTGTCAGCATCCTCCCTCCCACTTCAATTTTCTGCTTTTCATAGCCTCACTTGACATTTAGCCTCTCCCCTTGGTCTTGGGGGAAATGACTTTCACAAGGAACCAACCCATTCCCATTCGCTGACAGTGTGTGCAAAAGGGTACAAGGAAAGAGTGATGGTCACCCCTTGGGGGATTTATGCTTCATGAGGCAGCAGGACAATGCCAAGATCCCTTATGTATTTGTTCAGCAAATAGTTTGAGTGACAAGCACCGTGTTGGGTCTAGGAACACGGCTGTGAAACAAACACTCCAGTTTCTTATCTTGTGGTGCATCTATTCTTGGTGGGAAGATATGCATCTGATGCGGAACATATACACTGACATATAATGGATCCAGGAGTGCTGAGTGCTGTGATGAGATGCAAAACAGGAGGAGACAGAGAGTGGTGGAGGTTGCAAACTGACAGGCAGCTGGGACAGGCTTCTCTGAGAGGTGGTCTGACTATACCTTGCTTGTTTCTCCAGGTCACTGAAGTGTTAGCAAGTGCAATAAGCCAGTACTCACTGGGACATGCAGCAAAGCCTTGGCTTCCGTCTTCTTCATGGTGCTTCCTTCCAGGGGGAGGCGCTCTATCTTCCCGGTCTGGGCAAACAGTAAGTGGCTCCCAGGGGGCAGAGGGAGCACCGCAGGAGGAACTGAGGGTCCATGGTGAATCGGGGGAGCCACTGTGCTCAGACCTGCGTGGCAGGAGATGGCAATGAGCAAGGCCTGCTGAAGCAGGGATGAACACATGCACGCACGCATGCACCTCACGCCAGGTCACATCACCTTCCTGGCGCCACAGATAATGCAGGGCTGAGTGAAGCATTAAAGGTTAAGAGGGGGAAAAGGCTTAGTGCCCTCCTTATTAGAAACAGAAGTGACCTCACTATGTATGGTGCCTGCTTTGGACACAGGCCACAGCAGTGAACCCAAACAACCGCACCGCAGCAACCCTGAAAGCCCTGCCCGCAGGGAGCTGGCGGCAGCGGCAGGCTGTCAAGCTCTGCAATGTACAGGGGAGACGTCGGCGTGAACTTGCCCACGAGCCCTGTCCCAGGGGTGGGAGGTCTCAGACCCACAACAGCAATATGCCCCTGTGGGCTTTTGAGAACACATGATGGTCAACGGCTGATTCTCCCTTAGATTTAGCCTTGCCTCCTACCTGCTGACCTCGAGGCCAGGCACGGCTCCCTGGCTCACCGGACAAGAAATTGCCCCAGGAGGGGACAGGCAGCCTGTGCAGCAGAGTAAGGGGCACGGAACGGGTGTCGGGAAACCTGGGTCCCACAGCCGCAGCTGTTACAGAACCAGCTACAGAAAACTCTGTGGCTGTTTGCTCCTTGCATCCTAAGTGACCTGGTACTTAAAGGGTGCAGGGAACAACTGTGAAGAAGGCAAGTATGCCAGGATGGGAACAGTTCCCCCGCCTGAGTCAGCAAGGCCCAGGATGGGGCCTCGGTTGGTCCCCACCATCTCTGCGATATCCCAGTGCAGAGATTGTGGGAAGCCAGGCTGCCCACGGCAGGGGACTCACCTGGGGGACCCAGAGCGCCCACACTCTCTCTGCTACCGACTGCAGCATGAGTGCAGCAGTGGCCACCGGTTATTTGCACAGACCAGGAAGAGAAGAGAGTAAGAGGAAAGAGAGGGTGAGAAGGGTGACATGGAGAGGAATGGGGTGAATGCCGAGGGAGACAGAGGAGGAGTGCAGAGGGGAGAAAAGAAGCTTGGGGTTCAAGCTAGTGGAGCTCTCAGGATTTAGGGCAGCAGAAAGCACCAGCACGGTCCCCCAGCAATGCTCACCGGTGCTGGGGACTCTGGTCCCCGGGAGCCTTTCTCAGGCTCAAACCCAAGCACACACTACCCCCCAACTTACAGGGAGGCCTCATCCCGGGCCTGGTCCTGGTGCCCTCCAGCTCACGGCCATCTCGGTCCACGCACCAGCAGTAGCCGGTGCTGCCGTGGCACTGGGTGGGCACATAGTACCCATGTTCGTCACACTCAGGGACAAACAGCCCTGGCGGCAGCGGTCGTTGTGAGTCTGCCATCCCTGCTGCCCCAAGGATGTGTTCTCGCTCAAGCTGGCAGCGGGTTTTCTCCACTTCTGTGAGAGAGACAAGCAAGGGGAGACTGTCAGCAGTGTCATTACTGGGGGGGTCACTACCGCGACCCAACTCAGAACCGCGGAGCTGCCTGGTCATCACTGGGTTTTGATTAATTTTTAAAAATTTAAAACATTATTTTACTTAAAGGATTTAATGGTCAAGAAGATTATATTTACTTTTTCTTTCTCTCCTAGGCAATGTTTTTTCAGTTTTTAAAGACTGAGGCAAAACTGATGTGACATAAAATTAACGCTTTTAAAGTGGACAATTCAGTGGCATTTAGCACAGTCACAATGCTGTGTGACCACCCTGTCTATCTACTTCCAGTACATTTTTCTCACCTCCGAGGAAACCCCACACCTACTGAGCAGTAGCTCCCATTCCCCGCTCCTGGCAACTCTAAGTCTGCCTTCTGTGTCTATGGATTTTCATATTCTGGGCATTTCGTGTAAATGGAGTCATACAACATGTGTGTGAGCTTTTGTGCCTGGCTGCTTTCACTCAGCGGAATGTTTTCAAGGGTAATT
Organism: Rhinolophus ferrumequinum; assembly: GCF_004115265.2. Taxonomy (NCBI): domain Eukaryota; kingdom Metazoa; phylum Chordata; class Mammalia; order Chiroptera; family Rhinolophidae; genus Rhinolophus; species Rhinolophus ferrumequinum. Next base: position 22,269,648 of record NC_046310.1, on the reverse strand, counting down.
CAGGTTGGAGCCATATTATCAGTGCTTCGTTCCTTTTCATGGCTGAATAACATTCAGTAGGGCTGTACCATGTTTGTTTATTTGTTCATGAGTTGATGGACAGCACTGAAATTTGTTTTAAATTTAAAAATTGTTTTTAATTTTAAGTTCTTCTTAAATTTGTCCTTTTTATCATTCAAGCTTCTTGATTACCCACATTGAATCAAGGCCCAAGATTCAGGAACTGAAGACACAGGGAAGGCACATGTGTGTGTGTGTTTCTCTTTAATGATGCACTCATGTTTGGCATGAAACATGGCCTCTTAACTACGTAACTCAGATCCCAAAGCAGGAAATACTTCTGTATCTCTGGGGAATTGCTGATAACAAACTATGGCCTGGAGTAAACAACCCCCTGATACGAGGCAGAGCTGTAGCTGGTTCCACGCTAGCGTCCAGCCACCACAAGGACCAGGCCAGCGGTGCCACCACCTCTGGCCACACCAAGCGGTGCCCAGACACCAGCGGGAATATCACAGACTGCCAAGAGCTACACTTAGCCAAACAGAACCATGTCGGGTGCCTCTCTCTTCCACGGCTTTCCATGTACTGTTCATTGTGTGACTCCCCCCTCATTGGGTGAAGGGGGAGTTTAATCCTCCAAACTCAGCGCAGGCATTTCCTCCCTCAGGACCCTCCAGGCTGGGCAGTGCTCCCAGAGTGTGCTGGGCTCCTCCACCCTGTAGCTCTCGGGGCACAGACACTGCCTGATCCTTGCTTGTCTGCCTCCCTGAGCAGATTCTAGCCTCTGAGGGCAGCGAGTGACTGCATCTCCTTCACCTGAACTCAGGAGGCACCTAGTGAGCAGGAATGGAGGATACACGTGGAAAAGCTCCCAGGACCTGCCCTCAGGAGCTCGCGGTCTGGAGGGAAGGCAACAAATGAACAATTACAGTCCAGTGAGCGGGCGTCTTGACAGAGATGCCCCGGATACCACAGACACACAGCAGAGACCCTCTCCATAGGGACCGCAGAGCAAAGGAGCACCTGTGCTAACTTTGACCTTCACTGGAAAATCATGGAAGGGCTCCACCTAGGAAGGGCTCCACCGACTTTTCCTATTAAGGGACAGAGTCTATATTTTTGGCTTTGTGGGACATATGGTCTCTGCCACAACTACTCAACTCTGTAGTTGTGGCATGAAAGCAACCAAGTTTCATACATAAATGAACGAGTGTTCCAATAAAACTTTATTTATAAAAACAGACAGCAGGCCAGAATTGTCCTGTGGGGACTGTAGTTATCCACCCCTGCTCTAGGGCATCATATTTACGTTAGGGGGAGTTCTATGTAACTATGCTAACTCATATATTAACATATGTCAATATATTAGTGTGTTAATATTATATTGTAATAATGGAATATATAACACTATGCTATGTAGTTCATAGAACTTTTTATCTGAAAATGGTTGTAATGCCCAGTTCCACCACTCCTGGCGTTATCTGGGTCTGTGCCCCCTCAGCTACAGAACAGTGGTGGCAGCAGTAACTAACCTCACAGTAATACTTGGAGGAGCGAGTGGCATATAAGGAGACAAACGTGCGCAGGTGAGACCTTAAGTTCTGCACTCATTTGTGACATTAAGTTCTGCACAGGCCTCCACAGTGACACGCAGCGCATGTGTTGCCAATAAATGTTTGAAGTACTTTTTGTCTGTGTTGCTAGTTCTCATGTTTGTGTGCTGAACGTGGTTGCTCCTTGGATTAGCCGTGATTTCTGAGCGTGTCAGTAAAGTGCTGTTGAACTTGTCAAAGGAACACTGGGGATGCTTTCTCTCTTGTCCCAAAGGCTGATATTAAAAACAAAACAAAACAAAAAACATATTTGATGTAGGAAGAGCCAAAGAAAGAAAGAAATAAACCATCTGGTTGAGAATAAAAATGTTGGTTTTTGCTCCCTCTTGGACGTAAAACTTGTTTACTTCCTCAATATCTTACATTTGTACAGGGTTTTAGAGTTTCTACATAAGCTGTCTCCACTCACGTTTCACTGAATTCTCACGATAGTCCTATGCAACAGGCAACTATACTTTGCACGCCAAAATTAGAGAACTGAAATGCAGATTGGTGATGGGGCTCCCAAGCTCAGTAAGTGGCTCAGCTCAGGCTGGAACCAGGGTTTTTGGGTTCCTACCCCACCCCTTACCCCTTTGCACCCACATGCCCAACACCCAGGACGGCTCATGCACACTGAACATGTTACGCCAATGGTGATATACGCACCTTAGTGTAACACACATACCAAACTAATCCATGGCCCACAGACTCGTTTTCTTCCATCAATATTTGTATACGGTGGTGCCTTCCAACTAGCAAAGAGCCTGGTGTCAACCAAATCAAACTTTCAAGAAAGTAGATGTTGCTCCATCGTATGCAGCCAACAAAGCTTTACATTAACGCAATGTTTGGCCAACGTACAAAATCTCAAGTGCTCTAGAATTTACAGTGGAACTTTTAAGTGCTGGATCTTGAACTTTTACAAAGAAATGAAAAACCTCAATTGTGACTCAGGAAGCAGAATTTCAAGTGTGTTTATGGAAAGCTGTCACATCATTGGGTTTCCTGGGATGGCTTCTCAGCCTGGCCCTCAGGCAGTGGGGGCGGCTTGTGGGAGCCCCAGGCCCTTTGGGAACTTTTCCAGTAAGGGCCTGGGGGTGGGGTGGGGTGGGGCCAGTAAAGACACACTTCCTTATACACCTGAAATCTGTGTAATTTTACTAACAATTGTCACCCCAATAAATTAAAAAAAAAAAAAAAGAAAAGAAAAAAAAAAGACACACTTCCTGGCCTTGTTTCTGGTTGATAAAATGGTAACTCTTGCAAGGTTCTTTTTACTCATCTAGTTTTACCTGCTCAGGAGAGAAGCACTCAAGACCCTGATACTTACTTGGAGAACAGCAGGAAGTCTAGGGAGAGTTTTTTCAAGGTTGGGGACAAAAGAGAGGAAAATAAAATAGAGGGAGAAGTCAGGAAAAGAAACCACATTTTCAATCTCTTGATTTGCATCCCACTCCCTTGCCTGATTACATTTCTTTGGGTTAATTTAAACAAATAACGCTTATAGCCTCTGATCTACTCATGAGGGCGGTGCCATGGGTTCAGCTTCTCCCTGCACAGCCCGCCCGGCCAGGTGCCGGCTGCTCAGAGTGGCACTTCCATGACCTCACACTGCCGAGGAGCCAACATGGGAGTGGTGAACGAAGCCTGGGCTCTTCTGGGTCTGAGAATTTCTGGCTCGTGGCCTCATCTCATCAGCTGCTACATGGACACTTATTAGTCCCAGACTGACAAATTTCCAAGAATGGGAATTTACCAGTAAAGGAGATAATGTCAGTCGGATGTGGTCTGTATCCTTATGTTCCTAGGGTACTACTAAGAACCACCTCCCACCTCCAATAATGATGATGATGACAAAGATATCTCTACTTATGAACTTTTTCCAAGTCTCTTCCCAACACTGACCCCCCAGTCCTGACATGACAGGTGAGGAAGGAGAGTGCCCAGAGTGGGGGAAATGAAGTAGCAACTAGAAAAGCGGGGAAGGGGAGGGAAAGCAGAATGTCATGAAACCACAGGAAGAGAAAATGCTCCTCCAGTCTGCGTGCCATCTCATCTCGTGTGAAATGCCTCTTTGGGTTTTCTTTGTCCCTGCCTTCTGGGGCCCCTCCCTGCATCCATCCTCTCCTGACAACCTGCTAGTCATAGGCTTTAAAAATCACTGTATTTGTGATTATTTCTCAGACCAGAAACCCCATGGGCCCTTGAATCATGAATGCATTTGTGCTCTAAGTGTTTGCTTAAACCTGCCGTGAGCAGGTGCCCGGCCAGCAGCACGGGTCAGAGCTGGTAGCAGAGCCCTGGGAGTTCCCAGGCCATATTCAGCATGGGCAGTGTGAGTAGCTGGCAGGGTCTGAACAGAAAGCAGAGAGGAGGGCACTTAAACCGCTTCTACCAAGGGCTCATGTGACCCCAAGGTTGCTAAATCTGCCATGTCCCTCACAGGCACAGCTTTGTAGTTGAGCCAGTGGCTGGGGGTAGCGCTGACGGACTTAAGGCTGGAGGTTTTCAGGCTGTGAGTGGAGGAAGAATGAGATGCTGAGAAGTGCAGGGTATTGGTGATGCTGCTTGACACATGCTCCCTGGGGATCAAGCAACAGGACTTGAAGAAAAAGATGGGATGGAGGAGCTGCCAGGTTCAGAAAGGACGACGCTGCTTTGAAAATGAGGATGGGAGAGCTGCAAGGTGGGGAACAGTTGGTGGGGCCACGGGCCTCACAACCATAGTTCTCAAGCCTCGGGAGCCTGGTTTCAGGGGTCCTCCACAGCCCAACCTCCCCACGGCTGCATAATGGCCTCTCCTCATTATCCCACCCTGTCTCCTGTTCAAATCCTACCCATCCTGCAAGGCCGAATACAAATCCTACTTCTCACACTTCCCTAGCTCTCCAGGATCTTTCACCTGGGTGTCCACTCCCAGTCACACCTACAGGTTCACTAGGAGTGTCCAGAGTTCCTCTTGCCTGCCCAGTTATAGGATGAACTCCTCCAAAGCACAGACCTTACTGTCTACGCACTGAGCACAGGGGCAGGTACATAACAGATGCTTAGGAAACACAAGTGATCCTGGCTGTGCTACCAGTCAGCCAGTGCCTGGGACAAGTTAGGTAGTCTCCCTAAACCCTCACCCACTGGGTGAGGCTGATGGTGGCACCAGCGACACACACCAGCCAGCAATGGAGAAAACCAAGACATGTGGCATCCTGATCAGCAAGTGGAGAAAGTGTTTCAGGAGGGAAAGCGAGATCAGCTATACCAAGTGCTGCCAAAAGAGGTGAGGCATGAGATCTGAGCAAGTGAGAGTCACTGGGGACTCTATAGGCGTAGCTCGGGGTGGGTGTCGGGGGCAAAGTGAGACTGCTGCGGTTTGAGAGGCAACGGGAGACTCTGGGAAGAAGGTAACAGCCTAGTTTTAGAATCTAATTATAGACAGAGTAATCGATAGCAAAACCTTAAATCCAAGGACAACATTTACAATGAAATGAGGTGACAAGCTAGTCCTATGAACCCCAATCACAAGCCCGTGAGGACACATCAGCAGCCATGAGGAATTGCTGGAATTCCATGCTGGAATCAGTGTCTATGTGAAAGAAGGAGGGAAGCAACAGGACATCTGAGTTCTGGGAACAGAACCCCAGAGTTAACAGCCCTGAGATAGAAAGCACAGCAGAGCCAAGCTGAAAACAGCTGCTGAGGCTGGCAGATTTTCCTACTCCACCTGGGACGCAAAAGTCTAAAGGGACTGGAAGATCAAGCCCCTAGGAATTCTCAACACTGATCTGGCCGGCAGGGCCTCACACTGGGAGAAAGTGCTGGAAAACTCAGCAGGATGGAAACGATAGAGACAAGGAAAGAGAAGGTCCAGATCAAGTAGAGGAGAACAGAGCCAGGATATCTGAAATGTAAGTTGAAATATTTTTTAAAACTTCACCAAAAGAACAGAACAGGAAGCTCTGCGTAGTTAGAAAAGTGATCTGAACCAAGCTTCTTTCTGAAAGTTCAGGAAAACAACTTCACATAAAAACAAGCAACTGTAAAGTATGGAAGTCAAATCCAAAACAAAGTTACAATAAGAAAAACGAGAATAAGGAGGAGAATAACAACCCCAGGACAATGAAAGCGTGCCAGAAAGACATGCAAATAGAATAGATCCAAACTGCAACCTTCTGCTTCAAAATAAGAAAAAGACAGTAAGAAAATGATATAAGACATGAAAGAACAAAATGAATCAGAATTTGAAAAACTCAGAAATGAAGCAACAGAATTCAGGAAAGAAGTTGAAATAAAAGAAAAAAATCATTTCAGAAATGAAGACCAAAGTAGAAGGAATGAAAAACTGAATAAACGTAAGAGGTTATGCTTTAAGAGAAACAGAAGGTGGGAATAGGAAAATGTTTAAAGCCAAAAAGAAATGAGACGAAATAGATTTCAGAGAAGGGGACAAATAGTGGAGACAGGCAAAGAAGATTCAATATGTAAAATGGGAGCCTCCGAAGAAATAAAGCAAGGAAAAAGAACAAATACTAAAACTGTAGTTCAAAAAAATTTCCTGGAATTAAAAAAAGATTTGAAATGACAAATTGAAAAAGCACAGAATGTAACTAAGAATACTGATCCAGACCAACCAATGTCAAACAATATTCTAGCAAAACTATCGAACTTTTGAAAGGAAAAGAAAGAAAAAAATCCTTTGGGCATCTAGGTCAAAAGGGGAAAATTATCTTAAGATTGTCATTTGTATTTTTGACAGCCATGCTTTATGTTAGAAAAAAATTTGAAATAAAATAAACCAAAGAATATTGTTTCCATGAGCCCTTCCTGAGGAACATTCTAGAGAACAAGCTTCTGACAACAAATGAACTAGAGAGACATTGACAAAAGGGCTGGTAACAAGCAATACTTATATAGTTTCTTGTTGAACTAAGACTAAATGAGGGTTGAAAGGGAGAAATATAGTATGTGATGGTCACATGTTCAGGCAATGTAGATATAAGGGAGAGGATGTGGAGAGCACATGAAAAAAATTCTTAATTGTTCTCAGACATTATATGGGTGGTGATCGTATTAGCATTCTGATTCTCAGACCATTGTGTGTGCATGTTGGATAAAGTAAACAAGGAATTATGCTCTATTCGAAGTCTTGTCATCCACTACGTCCTTGAGAACCAGGATTCTCAGTATGAAAGGAAGGAGCTATGGATATAATCGAAAAGAGGTTAAGGAAAAAATCCTGTAGTCCTGAATTTGAATTGGAAATATTAACCTGAGCTCATTAGGCATTCCTACGTCAGTCTGAGCATCTCAGGACTCAGACTATGGTCCTGCAATACCATTTCCCACTGAAAGAAACAAGAGCTTCAGGGAGAAATGACTGGTTCTAGTTCTGAGGCAGGAAATACACAAGAACCTAGAACATCTTATCATACTAGAGAGCAAGGAAGCTATTGAAGGCTACTAGGATTGTGTCAAAAGAACCAGAGGCCAATTGGAAGAGGTTCTCACGGGCCAAAGATGGGACTCTGGGCTACCATGAGTGCACTAATTACAACCAATTGATACCCATGAATATATAATGATATTAAGAACTAAATTATGATATTATGAATTAGTCACCTTCAGTGGCTGATAAGGAATCAATCTGTTATCTTGTCAACTAGTAAATAAGAGAAAGACCCAAGCATTAATACTGTTTTTCCTTTATGAAATGTACCAACTGGGCAACCAAAGAGTAGATGAGGGGAAGCATTTCTTTATAAATACTCTAACTAACTAATGAAAAAAAATGACAATAGAATTAGACTATCACCTTTTGCTGCCCAGTAGAAATTAATGGACATTAATGAACATCAATTACAACGAATAAATGAGAAATAAATGACAACTATACTCTCACAATTTGCCACTCTCTAGAAATTAACAGACCTAGGCCATAATAATAAATGGCTCCTCACATCACAAAGAGTGAGACAAGCAGACTTTATGTGCTTACCAGTACACTGCATTGGACCCATGCCACACATCTTTACAGAGAAAGACAACTAGTTCAGAAAGTCGGGCTACAAGGAATGATGTGTTTCTGATGTAAGGTAATACCACCACCTACTGTCTTGCCAAAAGGATTAAACCTGAGTCTGATCAAGTCTCTGGACCCAGCTGCCAGTTTGCGGACAGCAGAGAACAGGAGGGCATGTTGAACCACACCATGAGTGCACAATCACAAAATCCACACCATGGGAAACTACAGCTCAAAGTCTTGGGTTCTTCAATACACAAACTGCAAGGAAAAGAAAGGGCTGAAAGAGGGAACTATAGATAGAAAAATGAGCAACACTAAAACTATAGTGTCTAGGAATGCACATTTATGATAAAACTATAAATGCAAGCTAGTAATTATTGTGAAAGTCAAGTGGGTGGTTACTTTTGGGGAGAGGGAAGAGGCTCTGACTGGGACAGAGCCCCTGGAGGAGCTCCTGGGGTGTGGGTAAGGCTCTACTTCTTCACCTGGGTGGCAGTTACAAGGGGGCCACATTGGAATGACTCCCTGAGCTATACATTTGTTCTATATGACTTTTCGTATCTGTTTTATTTTACAATTAAAAGGTCGGGGAAAAAAGAGACAATGGGAGAAGAGGAAGCGGAAGCAGCAATTCAAGGCCACCTTTATGAGGAATTGAACTTTAAAGGAGAAGGAAATGGGATGGCAATGAGACAGGGGTGTAGGACCAAGGGAAACCTTCACTTTTGTTTGTCTTTCAAGTGAGAAATATCACAGCTTCACTGTAGGCTGATTGGATTTATCTAATAAAGACGGAAAGGCTGACCATCCAGAATGGGGAGCCAACCACAGAAACGCCAATTCCAGACAAACAGCAATCTGGCACATTAAATGAATGTTGACTGGAAATTTATAAGTTGTAATTTTATTTGTATTTAATTTGTAAATGTGTTTTGATTTTATAGTTACAAAAGAAGTTGGATCCTAGATTTATCCATAGTAAAAATAATCTAAACCAACACTGGAGGCCTTAAGAAAGTTTTTCTTTTAAAAAGGATCTTACTCAATTTGGAGAAAAATTTCTGTAACAATTCTTCTCCATAAAGAGTTCAAGAAATCCTTTTGTAAACTAAGAAATTATTCAGGCCTTATGTTCCTTATTTGTAAAACAAAGGAGATGAATTAGAGAGGTTCTAGAGCCCCTTCCAGCTCTAACTGGGAAATTCAAGTTTTCTAACAGTGGGTTTGCTTGAAACAAAGTGCAAACTGTAACACAAACAACAGACACATAACGAAAAGTGTGCATGCAATTGTTCCTCAGTTTTCTCTCCTTTAAGTGGTACTATCTTAAATGTTTTTATCATTCCTTGTAGCCTAACTTTCTGAACGAGTTATCTTTCTTTATAAATATGTGTGGTGTGGTCCAATGCAGTGTATTGTTAAGTGTGACTTGTGCCAAGTGTAAAGATTGGTGATCAAACATCCACAGACTTGGTATTTGGCCTTAAGGACCAGGCTTTCCATCTCTAGCCCAGGGTTCTTTAAACTCCTCTTTGGTCCTCTACTAAGCTCCCGCCATGTTCCAAAATTCTAGCCAGTTACATTCTCCCAGACACCATCCAGGCAAATTCAGTGGTGGTTGTAGCCCACCTCCAAGATGGTCCCCAATCTCCTACCTCCTGGTATTCCCACACTTATATAGTTTCCTTTCACACTGTTAGAGGGTTGGCCTGTGACTAATAGCATCAGCAGAAGTGACAGCATTGTCACTTCCTAGATTAGGTTACAAAAGATTGTGGCTTCCGTCTTGGGTTCTCTCTCTTGTCACCTGTTCTAGAGAGAGCCACTGGATACTGGGGACATAAAAATAAAATGTACATGTACCCGATCCTCAGGGTGTTCACAGGCTAGCAAAGGAGACAGACACTGAAATAGTTTTTAATTGCTTTCCATTTACCTCTTATTGAAACATTTATAGTGGCATAAATATAGAGGGTGCCAAAAAAAAATATACACACATTTTAAGAAAGAAAAAAACTGTATTAAAATTGTAATATTCAATATATACTGATAATAAAAGATGAATACAAGTCATGCGTATACATTTTTTTGGCACCCCTGGTATATCTGGCCAACAGCAGCAGTAATTAAAAATAATTAATAACATGACTGGCTAAATCCAGTCTGAGATATCAAGTACATAGTTAATCTCATGACTGGATCACGTGTGGTTAGGACCCCATCCAGGTGGGGTCCACCTGAGAGACCTGGGTCTGAGTCTTAGTTCTAGCCTTTACTACCTGTAGGACCTTGATTGTGCCTTTATTTTTTAAGTTTCAGGATAAATGGAGATAGTAATAGTACTTGCTTTTAAAAGACGATTATGAGCAGTACTTGAAACAATATAGTTAAAGCACTGAGCATATCGTAGGTTCTACTCAAATGGCAGCCAATTATACGTATTCATCATCAGCATTTGAGTGGCTCCTGAATTCCCGGTGTTGACCTCGGGCTATCACTATCGTTATGATCTAACAAGATGCCACTCAGGTCAGCTGGCAACTTTAGAAGCTGCACAGTCCACGTGTCACAGGTACTACGGACAATTCTGTGGAGGCCCCAGTCTGCACCTTCCTCCACCTGGTGGCCCTTCACCCCTCCTTCCTACCTCCAGCCTACCTCTGTTGCCCATGACTGTTACAAACCTGGAACAATTGATTTTATGTGGCCACTTGACTGGGTCACAAGGTACCCAGATATCTGGTCAAACATTATTTGGGGTGTTTTGGATGAGATTAATCTTTAACTCCATAGACTGGTACAGCAGACTGCCCTCCCTAATAAGGCTGAGCCTCACCCAATCAGATGAGTGGAAAGCCAGAATAAACAAAAAGCTTGACCTTTCCCTGAGTAAGAGAAAATCCTTCCTTCCTGATGGTCCATAAACTGGGACATGGGCTTTTTCCTGCCTTCAGACTCAAATGAAAACATTGGCCTTTCCTGGGTCTCAAGCCTGTCAGCGTTCAGACTGCAACTACACCATCAGCTTTCCTGGGTCTCCAACTTACTAACTGCATATCTTGGGACTTTCCAGCATCTATAATTGTGTGACCAATTTCTTATAATAAGTATACACATATACACACACATCTTATTAGTTCTGTTTCTCTGGAGAACCCTGACTAACACAGTCCCATTTTTACCCTGCACTGCTTACTCACGTTACCAGGATGACCAGGCTGCCAGTACAGTTATGGTCCATGTGTGGTATCCCCTAGAGTTGTGCAGTGCACAACCTGCCTGTCTGTATGTTGCAGCTGTTCTCTGATCTCCCACCTCAACAACCCTCAGCACTCTCCATGGAACTTCACACTTCCCCACCTCACCTTCCCTCCCAAGGCTATGTACTCAGTACTCAGATATGGCACTGGCCTACCAACTCCAAATGTCCTGACACCTTACCTCCAGGCATACAGCGGAAGCCATCTCCCTGATAACCAGGTTTGCACTGGCACGTGAAGGAGCCAGGAGTGTTGTAGCAGAAGGCATCGGGGTGGCATCGGCTTGTCTGGCATTCATCCACATCTGCAAAACAGCACCCAGACCCAGGGACAATGAGATTTCTTTTGGAATCCATAGTTTACACAATAATTTAAGCCACTGGCTCAACTCTATGGGATCTTGTTTCTGACCTATTAACAATGATTTAGAAGTCACTCAATATATATTAATTATCAAAACACTAACTCCCCAATTTCTGTCTTGTGTGTTTACAAATGTGTTTCACTTTGATGACAATATTTTCATAAAAAAATCAAGCTTGCAAAATGAAAAAAGGGAGGATTCTTTTGCATTACAAAATGATCTTTCTCATCATAAATAAGGGCTTCAAAAATGTCTAAGAGTTTGCAGACAAATTAACTGCTTGACAGAATAACCTCAGAGACCAGAAAAAATTCACATGCTCAGTAATGAAGAAATAGCCTCTTAGAAATTATAATCTACCTTAGGGAAGCTTGAACTTTTCAGAAATACTCTGTGGTATAAAGTTAAGCAATTTTGTAAACCAAAGGACCACAGTTATCCAACTGTGTTCAGTTACCTACCTAAAATTATCTATAGAGTACCCTGGCAGACAACAATGGACTGATCTCAGGCCTGAAAGAATTGTATGGTGTCATTATTCTCTGACTCTGCACTCATTTATTCAGTAAAGGGATTCACTTTTTTTGGAGCAGATGGTTGGAGCGGGCCAGGTGAATGGCTATACACGTTATTAATGAAATGGTTGGACTACTTTAAGCTCCATGAATGCAAAGATGGTTTGACTTTTCGTGAAAGACAACTCTGTTCCTAGCAGACAGCAGGTGTCTAACAGTTGCCTGAATGAGCAAGTCACATGGAACAAAATAGTAGGGGGAGGCCAAGTGTCATCCCCAATGAAAACAGGTCTCAAAAAAAAACAACAACAAAGAAACACACATAGTTCAAACTACTCGACAGAGATAAAATGTAGCCCATTTACCCAACAGAGTTGAGAAAATAACTCTCTTATTCACCCTGAAAATAACTCAGGGTGAATCAGTAATTAGCTTATGATAAGTACCACCTAGGGCATTTTTCAGGTTACACAGAGAAATATCAGAGCTATCACACACCTTGGCAGGCCCGGCCGTCCCCAAAGAAGCCTGGCAAACAGGAACAGGTGTAGGAGGAGCCTCCTGTGTAGACACACTGGGCCCGCTGGGGTATGTCACAGTCGTGCAGGCCTGTCATGCAGTGATTGATGGGGCGCTGGTCCACAATAGCTTCAAACACAAGGTGGACACAATGTTTGAAGGGAGTCCTCTGAGCAGGCCCAGGGCCCTTCCAAGCTCCTCCCACACCAGTGGTTTAGTCCACTGGGGAGATGGTGCTGGGACCCCAGACCTCTAGGCATTTCTTCAGCTTCATGCCCTGCTCCCCACTAGGCTGGCACCCCCATCTGTCCTCCAGTTTCCTCAGCTGGACTCTGCCTCTAATCAGTCCTCATAGACTGACACCGTGGTCAATCTCTCAGCCTGGCTTTCAACCTGTTTTGCCCCAGGGCTCTGTCTCAGGCCACTCTCCACACCAGGTCCCACACCCGACACCCCCTTCATCTGTATGTGGAGCTAGAACATCGCAGCTGCACTCACTTCCTAGGGCAGCTCTGCTGGAGGAGCATTTGGAGCTAAGGATCTGAGACTTCTGCATGGTGTCTTTAACTTTGACCTACTGGGCAGGTGGAACCGTCGCTACGAATGCCAAAGTCAAGGTCACCCATTTCCCACCAAGGAAGAAATTTCCCACCAGGGCAGTGAGCAGGTATGGTGGAAAGATTGGGTCTTTGGGACAGGCAGCCCTGGGTTTCTACCAGGTACACATGTGTCCACCACATGGCTTTGGGTAAATCCTGTAACTCTCGGAGACTCACATTCTTCCCTTGTGAAACAGGAATTACTTCCAGCACACCAAGCAGAGGGAGGCCCAGTAAATGGGACTATTGTTTACTAAGGGTCCTGATGACAGAACTCATGGAATGAGGGCTCAGGAAATGGTGAGTGACACGTAGGTGAGTCAATAATACCCCACCTGTGCTTCTGCCTCAAGATGGAAGTCAAGGGCTGAGGTCGAGAGGTGACTTCCAATGGCTGGTTCAAGTACTCTGGGGTTCCCATGGCACCATTTAGCTTCTGGGTTTAAAGCTCTAAGTCCCAGTACAGGGCCCCATCCCTCACAATGTCAGAACACAACCCTTTAGTCCCTCCAGGGGGTCTGAGCGTCTGGATTGTCCCAGATGCAAGAGGACTCCTTGCCTTTCTCTTCAGTGGGTCCTTCCCAAAATTAATCCAGTTTATCTTTCTCCAGTGCTGAGAGAGAGAGAGAACGAGAGAACGAGAGAGCGAGAGAGAAAGAGAGAGAGAGCGAGCAAGGGAGAGAGCTGTAAGCACTGTCGGGGGAGGTAAAGAAGGGGATACTTCAAAGGTCTGTACCAAACAAGAGGTGAGCAAAGGATTGGCAGATGGAGGCCCAGCCTGTGCACGCAGCAGCTTAGACTCCTAGTCAAGAATGTCAACTACCTCCCACGCGACCGGCACTGTCGCACCCAGTCTCGTGGGCCAAAGGGTGGCCGGGATTTAAATTGCTACAAGTGGTCCCAATTTCCGTGTGGAAAACAGTAACCTGGATTATATCTACCAGTCCATGGGCACTGTCCTGTTCTCTTGGACCCTTTTCTCTCCTGGCACTTTCCATCATGTGTAATGTTCCTCCTTTCTCTAGGGTCCTCTGCCCCAAACTCCCTCAACTACAAAATGTGAAAGGAAACGCTCTCAAAGAGGTGGGGACCCAGGAAAGGTAGGAAACATATGTTCAGACAGAACAACCGGAGCTGAGCCTCCTCCTTCTCTATTTCTTACATCAAATATTTGTGATTTATAGCTGGTAAGGGAACATTTCATAGATCGTTTGCTCGAAGCCTCTCTTTGTCTCACCCTTACTAACAGAGGAGGACCTGACTGCAGGCATGTGGAGGTCATGACGTCCCCTGGCCAGCCATCATCTTCACGTGGGTTTCTATAATCGTCAAATCACTTATAGCAAAAGGCAGTTTATAATTTAATGTTTTAAATCATGTTTTTCTTTATGTAAGACCATTTTTCATGCCAAAGCACTTTTCTTCTCAAAGCTTTAAAAGCCAGCTTTACAACTCCGGACAGTTTGGTTCTAGCCTTTTCATTTTTAAAATAAAGAAAGCAACTTTCAGTGACTGTTTCACATCAATTAAAATGAAAGTCCTTCCTAAGGCTCTTGACAGCCCGGGCAGTTTTCCTCAGTCATCACACAAATGCAGTTCCTCGATGGTCTTCCTGATTATATCCATTCAAAGAAGAGTAATTTTAAAACCAGGACAGACTGAGCCGCTGGCCCAGCCACCTAAAGGAGACCTGATATGCATGAGGGGACACCAGTGTGCCCAGCTGTGCTATCCTCAAAGGCTCCTGACCTTTCAGAGCTGCAATTTCCCTGCAACTCTGACCCTACCTGTTCAACCAATGGGAAGCTGCAAGGTGAGATGAAGGGGAAAGTTCTGGAAAGGAGAAAAAACTGGGCTCCAAACGGGAATTAAAAATTAATTACAATTAAATTGTAAATTGGGGTTTCACTTCCCTAGGACCATACCGATGAATAAGCAGAGTGGGTGGCTGGTTCTGAGGTGCTGCCACCCACCTGACAAAGGTTCCCAAGAGCCACCTGTAGGTTGGCTGGGCTGGGAAATGAGGGAACGAGGGAGAAGGAAGGAAATGCTGAGAAAGAGGAAGGACAAACTAGTGAAAGAAGTCACATAATTGAAAGGAGAGAAAGGGCAGGGTGTAAAGAGCTCTAAGTACAGTGGTCTCACACAGCCTCTGTTACTACGATCTCAACAACGAATGCCTGAAAATGATTTCCCCTAACAATATAACAGGGAAGGGAGGGAGAATGGGAATACTGGGTGAGGCAAGGCTAAGCCTCTAGCCTAAACCTAGCTATGTCCTGCCTGACAGGTGGGCAGGTGTACGAGGCTGTTCAAAAAGATGCTGCAGAGAGGGCATGGGACCTCAGACTTCCGAACGCTCCATACACCAGGCCACATATTGTAGGGCTGTGTCCACTCAGAGCTGCATCTCCATCGCCACACAAAGGTGTTTCATAGGCAAGCTGAGGTCCATGTTTCCTTTATGTAAACATACTCTGCACATTCCAATTAGACATAAAAGTTTTCACCCAGCAGAAAAGAGAAAGTCACAGGTTTACAGAAAATACCAAATATGGACTTCCATGAAGCAGTCCTTCCCATGGTGGATTCCACACTTGCTCTTAGCCAAAAGGCCGAGAAGTGATCCATAATAGATTCTAATCACAAACAGATAATTTCCTCCAGCCAGCCCACGTGCCCCGCCTCAGCCCCAGCCCCTCACAGCTGGCAGGGCAGAGCCGGCCTCCTAAACGTTCCAGATTCTTTCCTCATCTTTCCCTGCTCTGACCCAGAGAGAAACTTTCCCAAGCCAGCCTTCCAATCAGGGTACTGTCCTAATAAAGAATTCCGGGGGAGGTGAACCTGACCACTAAATTATGCAGTGAGAAGCCAGAGTCGGATGCCTCTGGACAGACTTGGTTTGACCCAGTGAGCCATCTCTCCACACAGTGAGTTGTAAAGGAGTTCACGGAAAGGGGTGAAGAGCCCAGTGGCCGGAACTGCACAGGGTCTGCAGCAGAGGGAGAAACAGGAAGCCTCACGATGCCTGGTCTTATAGAACTTCATGATCTCCAGGCGGTTTTCATACTTGTTTCTGAGCAATGGGATCCCAATAAAATCTTACTGATAATTTGACATATAGAAAACTGGAGGCCTGGAGGTCGGGGCACAGAGGACAAGAGTCTGCCCACGGCTTCCTTGTCGCCTCTTCAGCAGCTCCTGAGCCAGCTCCAAAGGCTCATGGGACACAGTAAACTCATGACCTAGTCTGGTCCCCTCACTTTACAGGTGAGGAACTGAGAGGTTAAGTGACTTCCTCAAAGTCAAATGCCTACGAGTAGACATTTGCACTCTATCCTGCCTCTCCAGTGAGTGTGGACGTCAGGGATGGTTGGATCCAGAAACCCAGGGCACCGTGCCCACCACACTGACCCAGGACTGCACTTTACCACCCAAAGGGTCAAGGACCCACTACCCAAGTTGGAGCTGAAATGTAATGGAAATGGTGCTGCCAGGAAAAATAAACCTTTGACTCTCCATCTTAAACAGCAGAGAAGGAAATCAGGCCAAACACATAGAAATTGTTCTCTATTGAAAAAAAAAATGCAAGGAACTTTAGGAGAGCTGAAATCTCAACTCTGTGCAAAGAGACTGGCCTCTCTCAATTCACAGCTGTTTGGGTCATACTCAAACTATGAGAACTGCTTGTTCCCTCCCACCCTCAAGACTCCACCTCACCCTGCGAGCTTGGCAGCCTCATCCAAGCTTCAAGATGGAACAAACAGAAAGCACGCTAGGATTTAGTAAACAGCACGGAAGGGCAAGGAGGTGGGTGACTGAGGCAGTAAAAGAGAAATCTGTTTTAAATTGGGAAGAGATATTGAGTTCAGATGGCCCATTCAGCACACTGCTCTCCAGACTGGAAATCTCCAAGAACCTTTGAACTTAAAAATTTTAGAACCAACAGGTCAAAGTGCAGCAGTAAGAAAAAGTGGAAAAATTCAAATAATCTGGCTCTTTGTGGCTGGCCCGTCATCACCATCACCAAAAGCATCATCAACCTAAAGCATAATTAGCTGAAGTAAGACCCTCTACTCACTCACTCTGCTGGGGCTCAGAAATTCTGTTACGACCGCGGCTGTAACATTGAAATCCCTAAGTAGAATGGCCCAAAAGGGAATGTGAGATGTAAATCAGAAAGAATTCAGTCCAAGGCAGGTAATGACACAAGCGCCTACAAGGTGGTCCCTTCACATGAATCTCAAGGCCACTAATTTAAGGAGAAACAAGTCTAATTGTTTGAAGAGCTGTTAAAAGAAAGAAAAGAATTAAAAGGAGTTCTGTAAGAAGGGAACGTAATACACAGCTTGCAGCAGGCGAGGTGATGGTCTTACTGGTGTAGACAGTAACAGTACTTATTCCTGGTACACATGATGCCCCAGGGAGTTGGAAGTCGGGGTCATCTTTATAAACTGGCCGCCCAACTCCAGAACCTGGCACCTCCGCTCTCAGCCAGAATGATTACCTGGAGCAATACCTTTTACACAGGTCCTAACATACACCATACGAATAAAAATTTTGAAAATCCCATCGACCTACAGAACTTACCCACGCACGTTCCCTCATCTGAAAACCGGTAGCCCTGCACACACTCACAGCGGAAGGTTCCTGGGTGGTTATTGCAGATGGCGTGGCTCCCACACGCCGAGGGCTGTTCTGCGCACTCATCAATATCTACAAGCAAGTGTTTAAAAAAATGAAGACCTGGTTTAAACCTCTTCATACATCACTAGATATAACACAATAGACAGCACCTTTACCTGCGAGTGGACCTAAACCCAGGCAAAAACCCAAACCAAATGGTATTCAGCTTTTTAAAAATATATTGTAATGAATATTTCTGTAAAATGTTTCGGACACCAGATCTCAGGCAAGAGGGCGGCTCCAGGCACAGCTGGAAGGTTCTGGAACAAAGCCCCTCCCGAGGAGGCCACTTCCACGAGCTGGAGCTGGAGGTGGCAGGGTTCAGCGGGCGTAGACTTCACTGCTCCATCCACCAGCTGCTGCTCCAACCTGACAGAAAAAGACCATTCGGCTCCCACGGCTTCTCCGCCACAGCTCAGAGGACACTCCCAGCACAGATGTCTGCGTGCAGGGTGCAGACGGCAGGGCCCCACGGCTTGGACTCCACTGCTGAAGCACACTAGCACAGAGCAACAGTTTCGAATCCAAGGGACAGAACAAAATCACCCGGGGAACGTTTCCAAGTTGCATGCCCCCTGGACAGCTTTCTGGAAAGGGAGGCTGTGTGTTTTGAAAAAGCTTATAGATGATTAGCCGGGTGCTCTTCCCTCACGCCCTATCTGGAGAGCCAGCGGCAGACAGCGTCTGGGGACCCATGGGATGATGGTCCCCACCCCAACCTCCATCTCCAGGCAGGCCGACATAGGATGCAAGCTGGGCTACATACCTTTTCTTTCGAGCAAGTTCCCCGCTAATATCTCATGGTCCTTGCAGTTTGGAAATTCCTCCTAATGTCTAATTTAAATCTTCCCTTCTATAAACTGAGGCCAGGACTTTAATCCTTTCTTTAGTGGAAGTAGTGAATTGGCGATAACTGTCTCCCCTAAGACACCATAACATGTGCTTGGAGATTATTGTTCTTATTAGTGAATATCTGGGGAACCTCATCTCTGGAAAGAGATTTCCTGTCACATAAATCATTCTCTAACCCAACAGGAAAATCCTGGATGATTCTTGTAATTACTGCTTCCTTTTTGACTTTTTTCAGAGTGGCTACATATTTTCAACAACTCTACGTTTCTCCAATTTAACCCTTTTATAAAGGCCAGGCTTTGAGAAGAGTCTCATGAGTGATTTGTTAAATGCTAGTGCGTACTCCAAATTACTCAAGGGACTATCTGAAACTATCTCTACAGACGCCCAGCGGAGAAATATCTGGAGGCCATTCTCCCAGGAACTGGAGCTCGGTGACTCAACTGGAAATCTCCAAATTACCGTGAAAGGCCACGCTGCACTGCAGTGTCTGACCAGCCCTGTGGATGTCCTCTATCGTGACATCAATGCCATCCACACAGAATTACAGCGGCTCATCCTCATTTTCCTGAGGCCTCTCCAAGCCAGAATAACACATGAGTGATCTGCTTAATGCAATTTCCTATCAACAGCCTACTGTCTCAGTGCATTAACACTTTGAGGCACACCCTAATGACCCAGAACAAAACATAACCTGACTGGGAGTATACCCACATTCCACAGTGTTAATCTGCCAGAACGAGGACTAACCACAGGACGAAAGCAAGTCCACACATGACCACCTGTCTTCCTGAGCGAGGACACCAGAGGGTTTTCTAGGAGAGCAGCGGATTACATCAAGCATGCCTGGTTGCTCCATGTGAAGTGAAGCAAACACTCCCACGACGACCCGTTCAGGCACCAAGAGTGGGGTCAGCCAGAGGCAAGGCAACAGGTTGGGGTGTCTCCATGCTTTACTAATATTGTTGTCTTATGAAATTGAAGCAGGGCTCCATAAAGACTAAGGAGGTATATGCTTCTGCTGAGAAATGAAGGCGCCCCACCCCTGTGTGGTGTCCATCCCCATCTTCATGGTCCTGGGAGGACTCTGCTCACACACACAGAATCAGGCTGCTTCAAACTGGCCTGAGCCAATCCAGCCACTCAAAGCTGTTGGGCTTTTTGTGGAAATACTGGGGAACTCTCATGATCCGAAGTGAGTAGGAACTATGCCCTCCCTCCCACACAGTGATATGTTACAAGGAAGACGAGTCTCAGATTAAATTCTACCATGTGTACAAAGTTATCAGCAAGTTGGCTAAACAACTGTACAACCCGTTCCTGTGAGCACCTGACATAAAGTTTCAGCCGGAAGCAAACACAGCAATACCCTGACAGCAGGGCCTGCTAAGCTTCAGGTTAAATCAGCACGCTAAACCTGCCCTTAATTGGAGGCATGGAATTCCAGACCTAAGGCATGGTTTCCAAATTCCAAGGCTGCAGGGCTCACCAGATTCTTATACCCCAGTCACTTGAAGGCGCTGCTAATCTTTCTGGACAAATGTACATATGTATGCCCTTCATTTCACTAGTAAAGCTGACTTCTAAAGCATTCCTTGCATTCATTAGTGAGCCCTCAGGCACAGAGTGAGGTAGCACGGGTTGAAGCACCTGACATTCCCGCACCATTTGCCTCTGGTTTAAGAACTCTTCATTGAGTCCACCTTGGTACTGTGTTTCCCTGAAAATAAGACCCAGCTGGACCGTCAGCTCTAATGCGTCTTTTGGTGCAAAAATTGATACATTATATTATAAGACCCAGTCTTACATTATAGTAAAATAAGACCAGGTCTTATATTAATATTTTTGCTACAAAAGACACATTAGAGCTGACGGTCCGGATGGGTCTTATTTTCGGGGAAACACGGTAGCAAATTCTAATTTAGTAACAAACATATGTGAAAGTACACCCATGTGAAAATCTTTGAAATTAAAGTATAAACAATAAGTGCAATGAGAAGACAGCGTAATATACACGCTGCAGTCAGAGACTTGAGTTCCAGTACTCTGTCACTGACTTACTTTAACGAGCCTCAATTTTCTCATCTATAAAAACAGAAATGGATTTCCTACCCAGTAGGATGGCCACCATCAAAACAACAGAAAATAAGTGTTGGTGAGGATGTGGAGAAATTGCAGCCCTTGCACACTGCTACTGGGAATGTAAAATGGTCCACCTGCTGTGGAAAACAGTACAGGAGCAGGAGTTCCTCAAAACTGAAACACAGAATTCCCGTATGATCCAGCAATTCCACTTGTGGCTATAAACCCAAAAGAGTTGAAAGCAGGAACTTAAACAGATATTTGTACATCTATGTTCATAGCAGCATTATTCATAGTAGCCAAAGAATTGAAGCCACTCAAGCATCCACTGACGGATGCATTTTTTTTAAATGTAATATATGCAGACAATGGAATATTATTCAGCCTTATAAAGGAAGGAAGTTCTGACACAGGCTATAACATGGATGAACCTTGAGGACATCATGCTCAGTGAAATAAGCCTGTCACAAAAGGACAAATACTGTATGGTTCCACTTCTATGAGGTCCCGAGAGGATTCAAATTCATAAAGTAGAATGGTGGGTGCCAGGGGTGGGAGGCAGGAGGCTGGGAAGTTGTTGTTCAATGGGAACAGAGCTTCAGTTTTGCAAGTGATGAAGTTCTAGAGATGGATGATGGTGATGGTTGCACAAGGTAAACGTACTTACTTAGAACCACTGAACCGTACACTTAACAATGGTTAAAATGACAAATTTTATATTATGTGTATTTTACCATAATTAAAGACAATTTTTAAAAGACAGAGATTGTTTCACTAGTTGTTGAATTAAATGAGATGGTGTTTGTGAAGCAGCTCACACAAACGTGCCTGGGGACGTTACAGTTATGAGTGTTATAAACAGCGCTGACTTGATCCTCCCTTTACACCCGTGTTCTTATAGTGGCGTATAGCTTTACAAATTCTGCTCCGCTGCTTAGACTCTGTGCATTCGATTGGAGGAAAGAAAGGGGCAGTGCCCCTGACATTACTGAGGGGACACCGAGTGTGGAGCATGGCATGCCCTCACACTCCTGCAACGTGCTTCCTCCCCCACCCACACCCTCCATCTGGTACAGGATCTGGACACCTCCTCCCAGCCTGTCTCCCATGCCACCTCCCACTCAGAACAGGTGACTGTACCATAACAGGTGCGCCCATCTCCTCGGAAGCCGATGGAGCACTCGCAGGTGAACTGTGTCCCCGGGCCAGGCCGGCAGGCCGCGTTGGTGTCACACCCATGAGTGCCGAGATAGCAAGGGTTCTGCAGGGCGTCAGGGGAGCCATCTGTGAAGGCAGAGACATTGAAACCAGGTAAGTCCTCAGAAACCCTTGCAGGTTCCTCCTTCCAGAGAGGAAGGCAAGACTGAGGACCAGGGGGTGGGGGCCTGGAACAGGGAACCAGGGTGCTAGGTACTTTCCCTAAAGCATCTTTGCCGCAAGCATTTCCACCGCATAACGTACTGGCCGTAAGGCGATTGTGCGTAAAAAAAGATAAAATCATGACAATTAAAGAGGGACATTAAAAAGGACATCATAAAATTTAAAAGACCTTATTGTGAAATACAGACTATTTGAATACATTTCAAATGTGTGTAGATTCATGGCAATACTGCGCAAATAACTGATCTCACTTTGTGATTGTACCTAAGCCCTTATTTCGTTCTGTGGGAAACGTGGTTTCACCTCGGTGCCTTTCTCCTCCCCTGTAGTTGTTTAAGAATAAGAAGCCAGCGAACTCTTACAGTAAAAGTCGTCATCTGGAAGAATGCTGTTTTAAGACGACCACTATTTAACTATTTTCTCTACCATTGAAAGACCCACATTAATGCCATTTCTGGTAAGCAAAGAAAATCCGAAAAGAGTTTTTGCTTTTACTCAAAAGCATTCCCTCACATATGTATGTCTTTCATAAAAGTGAAGTGGTGTAACAGCGAACTTTCAAAAAGCACGTTAGGCCATTTGGGCTCAGGGAAGGTTTCCGTAGGAACTCTCCACTTTCAGAGAGCAGGAAAAACCTGTATTTTATCTTTTTATGACGAGATTGCCTTACAGCCAATTAGGGGGTGAAAATGTTTGCAGCCAAAATGTTTGCGACAAAGATGTCTATGGCAAAAATACCGGACAGGAAAGCAGCTGCCTCCTGTGTCACCCTGGGCAGGACCAGCAAACCACATCCCACGGGCCCCATGCCTGTTTTTGTTAATCAAATTTCACTGGAATCTAGCCACACCCATTCGCTTGCATACAGTCTATGGCTGCTTTTGTGCATGATGGCAGAAGTGAGATGTGTGACAGATCTGTGAGATCTGGATGGCTGGCAAAGCCTAAAATATTTACTATCTGGCCATTTATTATTTGCCTAGAGCTACAGCTATCAAAGGAGGAAGAAGACACCTGCCCTCCTGCTTCATGGAGCCAGATGAGGACAAATGTGACCAACTGGAGAAGTGACCTGGGTATGGCGGGAGAACCAAAATAACTGAAAAAAATGAAAGACCTTAACTCCGGGCCCCCAAATATGCAGAACCCTTGGGGCTCGGAAATTTGGACAATGTGAAATCTGACAGAGATGTCACAGTAGCTCCCCAAAATGCCAGTTCCTTTCACGCAGCCAAAAGCACCCACAGACCAGACCTCGGCACCCACAAGGTGCCGTCACGGGACAGTTTGTTGTAGGCTCCGCACCTGACTTTCATCAGATTTTATTTAGATTTCCTCAGGCTCTGAGCACACATTTCTTTCAGGGTTGAGTATTTTAAAAGCCCTGCCAAGGCCAGCTGCAGGCTTGGATGGCCTGATCTGTAAGGTAACTCACAGGTGAGCATTCTTCACTCCTCCCCAAACCAAATAATGATCAGGTCTTAGGATAGCTGAACAGAGACAGGTAGGCTTTCTAAGAAATCACAGATGTCAAGACATTTTTTTCTGTAAGGAAGATATTTTAGCATAATTTTCTTCCTACTCGAGTAGGAGACAAAAAACAACACGTCACAGAGGAGAGACAGATGTGCAGCACACATGCCTGAGCGGCCGTCTCTTACCCCGCACAGGCCCAATGGAGTTGCTCAGAGCATAGCGCAGGATCCTCTCCTCCTGGTTGTACAGGACAAACACGCTATCCACTGAGAGCTGCTGGGTGCTGGGCTGGGCCAGCCTGGAGTCATCGTGGACACACTCCTGGAAGGTGATAGTCTGGCGCCACTGGTAGGCGTGGACGTTCGAAGCGGCAGTGCCATCCCGCTCAGGCTGTGTCACAGTGTACTCCCGGGTGGAGGAGGACGTGATCACTGGGATGGCGGAGGGCAGGAGGGAGACAAAGGAGGCAGCGTAAAGATGCAGAGCCTTCACGGAGGGCTTTAAAACCATCAGCGGTATCCCTTGCCCACAGTGCTACCGGGGGAAAGAGCAGGTGCAGAAGGTAAATAAGAGCCTTCACGTCTATGCTACCTAGATTTCCCATGCGATTATTGGTATTATTTGCATCACTAATATTTGTTGCTTTTTCTCATCAAGTGCTTCTCTCTCTAAGTTCCTAAGCCACCAAGAACCAACCCAGAGGTTAAGGTCTGGTGGAAAGAGACCACGCTTGGAAGCAGATAAAGCTGAACTCACACCTCGCACCATCGCTCATGACCTGTGTGATCACAGGCTGGTCACTGACTTCTTTAGCCTCCGTTTCCTTTAGAGCATGGGTTGGGATGAGGATGGTAATGTATGTCAAGTTCCTGGAACCAAGCAGGCCAATGCTTTTTTTAAGATCAATTACCACTTAAGGAACACTTACCACGTGACTAGTGCTTCATATAATTTATCTCACTTAAGCGTCAATAAATAGTGGTTCTTATGCATAATCCTAGATCAAGCTGTTCTCTGACATTAAAAAATAAGACATGAAATGAGTTTCAGTAGTCAGTTTCTGACAATTTACTAAGTGCTATGAGCAAACCTCAAAAGAAAGTCTTCCCTACTCAAGAGACTCTGCTTTTCACCCCTGCCATGAAACTCTCAACTTCCTATTTAAAAAAAGTATAAAAGTATAAAAGAGTCTTTATATTTGTGTGCTCTGCTGTAGTTCAAAATAAAGCCAGAGAATAAATAAAAGATTAGTGTAAGCTGCTTCTTGTCCAGCTCCCACGTGCTGGGCTGCCAGAAACACCATCTGGTTGCAGGCTGACCACAGGCTGGGGTCCTGCTACTCATTCCACTTCTTAGTCACCCACTCTCGTCCCCTCAGGATCGCTAACCAAGCCACAAAGCCTTGGTAATTGGTGCAACCTTCGGCAATTTAATAAGAGCCTTGAAAAGGTTCTTCTTGTTTGACTCAGCACATCTGTTTCTAGGAATTGAGTCTTAGAAAAGAATGAGAAATTTGGTCAAGATTTATAATGAAGATGGTCATTTCAACTTGTTATGAGAAGGGAAAATTGGAACTAACCCAAGCTTTAGAAAACAGAATGGTTTAAATCAATAAAAGTTGTACAGATTCATTAAAAAGTGTTTTCAAAGCCTACTTAATAAAACCATAAGATATTCATGATTCGACATTAACTGGAAAAGTGAAGCTATAATAATGTGGCATGATTGCAATTTTATTTAAATAGACTGTATACCTCACTACAGATTATATAATAGTATTACATCAATGTTAAATTTCCTGATTTTGATTATTGTACCGCATCCATGTAAGAGAATATACTTGTATAAGAAAACACATGAAGTATTTAGGGATAAAGGATTATAATATCTACAACTTTCAAAAAATTATATATATGTATAATGAGCGCGAGAGAGAATGATAAAGTAAATGTGGCAAAATGTTAGCTGGTGAAGTGGAGTCAATGGTATGTGGAAATTGTGCTCTTCTCAACTTTTCTGTAAATTTGAAATTATTTAAAATAAAAAGTTAAAACCTCCATGTAGATATATAGTATAATACAATTATATTACTTCTTTTTCAAATTATATAAAGTATGTTGAGATATTTATGCTGGGATATTATATACGAGTTGGTATATATATTTTAGGATTTTTTATATAGTATAAACTAGGGGAAAGGCTGAAAAGAAATATATTTATACCAATAAGGATATCCTGGTTTTACAACTCTAGGTTATGCTTATTTTATTTCTGCACTAAACTCTCTACAGGAATTGTGTACTATCTGTAATAAGAGGGCAAGGTGATTTCGTAAAGTATTGCCCCATGTATTTCCCTCTCTAAAGCCCAGGAGACTGTACCAGCTCGGGCTGTGGCGGGGGTGGCCGGGAGCCCATGGTGAGCGCCAGGCTGTCCCCTCACCATTGCGGGAGTAGTGGTAGAGCTCCGTGTAGGGCTCGATGTGCACCGAGGCGCCAACCGGGATATGCGGCACGTGGCCCTCCAGCTCTGTGTCGATGGTCAGGTGGCCGTGCTCGTCGATACCGCTGAACCGCTGCTTGATGACCAGCTTACCCGGGTGTCCCACGAAGGTCACCTCAGCCTGGCGGGTGAACTCACCCCCTGGAAAACAAGGTCAGCCTGTCACTTTGCTATCAGGGAAGCCACCCTCGTGCTCTCCCTAGGCTCACAGTGCTGGTCTTCAAGGGGGGGGAGGGTGCTTCAGTTTGCTTGGCAGAAATGGGGCTGGTGACACTAAGGACAGAGCTGGGATATCCATGTGGCCCAACTGAGTCATGCACGAGAAGCTCCTTCCTAGCCACAAACCAGCATTGAGATGTGTTGGCTCAGGGGTTGTGCTGAAAACGTAGGGGACCAGGGTTTAACGCTCAACTGTGCTAAGTACTGGTCAGGCGAGCTTTACCCCACTAAGCCTCCAATTCCTGACACACTGTAATAAAAATAAAAAAAGGGACACACTGTATCTTGTGTAGATGAGATGAGATCCAGTACGTTAAACAGTGCTCAGCCGGATGTCCAGTGCTCCAAAATGTCAGCTAAGTCCTGGTCAGGTTGGGTGAATTGTTCAGGGCAAACCATCACCAGTACCAGAAACCACGCCAGGAGCACACTCAAGGGTGTTGGCTCAGGAACTCTCCTGGGTCTGTGCAGGGAAAACTATTTCCGCCTCTTCCAGCTTCTCCCCTTGTCCACATGTACATACACCCATTGAAACGGGTTGGCATGCTACATCCCTGGGGCTAAATCCCACTAGCAACCCTTGAGCTAAGAATGGTCTTCATGTTTTTAAATGTTTTTTTAATCAAAAGAATAATATTTCATGATATGTGAAAACTACATGACATTTAAATTTCAGTGCTATTAATAAAGTTTTATTGGAACACAGTCATGCTCATTCCTTTGCACATCACCTATGGTTGCTTTCTCTCTACAGCGACAGAGTTCAGTAGTTGCAACAGAGATCGTATAGCCTTTAATATTTAGGCAGAGCTTAAAATATTTACTATCTGGCACTTTGCAGAAAGAGTTGACAACTTCTACTTTATAGTACCCCAGTTCCAGGAAGATATCCAGCTGACAACACAGGTCCAGGGGCAACTAAGAAAGACCGTTTTAGTAACAAAGATTTGTTGTAGGGAGTTTGTAAATGCTCCCTTAGCACCCCCGCCCCAAGTCGGTGTGTGCTAGAAAGTATTACCAAATTACATTAACTCTCATACAAAGCAACACCCTATAAAAAGCTGTTCAGGGGAGGAGTAGGGTCTGTGTGTCTGACTGCAAAGCTCGACTATGTCTGCAAAGGATTGAGCATGAAAGTGGTTAAATACTCAAGATACACATGCCTGAGGGATAGGGAGAAAAAACATTAGGCCATAAACTAGAAATCTGGTGGGTGGGTCGGCTCACCCCTTTTCAAATATATAGCCTCTCCTTTCTTAAATGGCCACACTTCAGGGAGTTACATCTACGCTCTGTAACTTTTGGAGGGTGGCGGTGTAAAGCCTCGAGATCCTGCTTTTAGCTGTGTTTCCACAGTTAAGCCATGGCTGAGGCTCCAGTGAGGCTGGGCAGTGGGGAGAAGGCAGGCCTAGGTCTTCGGGGGCAGTGGCTATGTACCTGTGCCACAGACAACAGGCTCCAGGTCCTGAACGTAGCCAGAGATGAAGGACGCTTCATCTGTTCTTCACCTGAACTGTCCCCAGGAAAGGGACTCTAGCATGCACAGGTGCACAGAGCATGGGAGAGGCCGTCACTACACTTGGGGAATGTACCCCCAACCATCTACCCTCATGTCCGCTAAAGGCTGAGCTTTCCCTGACAGGCACAGTGTCTAAGACACTCCAAGGAAAGTCAGGTCCTAAGAGTTAGGATTATGTTTATTGGATTATGTTTAAAATCTTGATTATAATTTACCAGCTAAATTTACCAGCTAGAAATGACAGGTTCCTTTTCTGCAAGCAGATACTGAGGAAATGTTAAATACCAGTCTCAGATTGGTTTGGAAGGCTAGGCAGCCTGGATAAGTGGGACGAGGGAACCTGGGAGCCCCACACTTTGGGAGGTGAGGGCACACGTGATGACATTCGCTCTGCTGGAGACTTCTCAATCCCCCCCACAAAATCACGCCCTGACCCCAGTGCAAGTCTAGATAGTCTTAATTAATATATATTAGTGAAAAAATATTGATAATTTTACCTCAACTTCTTATTTCCGGAGCCACAGAGTACTTATCAGTAAGTTGTTTGTGGACACGGAGTTCCCTTTCCGTTCACCCCAGGCCCCACTGTGCACCCATTGGTTTTACTGTCTGTTGTGCGTACCCGTGATGCTGAACCCATTCTTGAATCCATCTTGCTCCACTGCAAACATCCATCCAATGATGCCTCCCACAGGGGCCAGAGGGAGCAGGGAGTACCCGACGGTCTCGGGGATGGTGCTGATGGCGGTGTAGGAGCGCCCGTGGTTCATTACCACGTACGAGTGCAGGTCGGTGTTCTCAAACACAATGGGGACCGGGCTGTTCCCCACGAAGATCCTTCCTTTCACCTTGCCATTAACTCGCTGGGGGGAACCTGAGCAAGAAACAAAGGAAGAAGCCAGACTTTCACAAAAGAAAAACGTCTGGTAGGACCTGTACCTATAAAGCAAAGAGGCAAAAAAGGTGTTAGGTAAAGGGCTTTGGGATCAGTGTGTCATTCTTCCAACAAGACAGTACCCACCATGCCTGTCTGTGAGCCTGAGAAACTCCAGGTCCTGCTCTCTGTCCCCATGCTGACTGGTAATGGACAGCAAGAAAGGGGCTCCAATGGGAGTTGTGTGTGATGAAGGAAGTTACAGGCAAGTAAAATGATCTCAGAGAAGAACAGTATCACAGGCGATCTAGAACTAGGTGACCATAAAATCAGTCACTTTGGAGAGTATAAGGGATAGACTTAGTAATTTCACTGGGACGACAGGCCAGGACTGGATGGTCCTGGGCATCTAGAGCCTTTGGTTGCCTGCCTGACCTATAACATACGAACAAGCATCTCTGGCTGAAATAGTCCTATGACCCAGGTTAGGACTGCAGGTCTGAGCGCTGGCTCTTCCTGCAGCCCAAGTCAGCACACGTGGCCACACAAACACGCCCTCTGATGTAGGACCCACTTGTGGGCTGGGATGTGTATTGATTGTTCCTTTCAGACCACTGCGAAAAATATGAGACCAACTGTGGCAAATTTGAAATCATTTTTCATAAATTGCCAAACAGTATATGTAAGATATCGTTTTTGTTTTCAAAATTACACTAATAATAAATGTTAGCATATACCTAGGGGTATACCTGAAGAGATGTACACAAAACTTCTCACAGGGGTTAACTCAGGGCAATAGGGTGAACCTTCATTTGCTATACTATATATCTCTATAATGTTTCAATATTTATAACTTGCACATATTTATTATTGTTTATCAGGAAAAGATCTAAATAAATTATGTTGTTCTTGTATTCAAATAAGAACACTGAAGGCTACCAAATGACCTCTATTACACAGAAGAGTGCACTTAAAGAATAAGCTTTCATTGTGGATTTTCAGCAATTCCAACTCCTAGGTGTATACCCAAAAGAAAAGAAAACATATGTCCCCACAAAAACTTGTACGCAAATGTTCCTGGCAGCATTATTCATAATAGCCAAAATAGGAACCACCCAAATGTCCATCAATTGATGAATGGATACACGAAATATGGTTTATCCATGCAATGGAATATTATTTAGCTAGAAAAAAGGACTGAGGCACTGATACATGCTAACCCATGGATGAACCTTGAAAATATTATGCTGGGTGAAAAAAGCCAAACACAAAAGCCATCACAAATTGTATGATTCCATTTACATGAAATGTACAGAACAGAAAAACCTGTATTGACAGAAAGCAGATAGTTGCTGCCAGGCGCTGGGGGACTTGGGGAAACTGAGAGTGTCTGCGAATGGATATGGGATTTCTTTCTGGAGTGATGAAAATGTTCTAGTTAGAGGTGACAGTTGCACGACTTAGTGAATAGACTAAAAACTACCAAATTGTCTACTTTAAACAAGTGTGTTAATCATTAAAAAAAACTGAAAGAAGAGCTAAATAAGTCACTTTGGACTGTTCAGGTTTGATGGAGATTAAATTCTATCAGTTACTGGTTGTACATGTCTTCTTTTCTTCCCAGCTTAGAAATTACTAGGCTGGGCTTTCACACCCAATTCCCTCACTCGGTCTCAGCAGAGTTTTCTGAGCACAGAGATTTCCTAGTAAAGTTGCTGAATAGACTTAGACAGACGGGCTTGTCCCTGGGCATCATCACCCACATCCTGAAGACCTGTTGCGGTGTTCAGGATGCCGGGTTGCTAACAGGGTGGCTGGTAAGCCAACGCCACGCAACAGACCAAGTTTTTCTGCACACAAATTGTGTCATGATACTGAAGAATGCTGTGGAATTAGAAGACTAATATCGAAAAAAAAAAACGCACTCCCAAACAATTACAGAAACGAGCAGGAAAGCCAAGTTAAGGAAACCAAACAATTTTTTTCAACCAAACTCTGAGCTAGAAAAATATTTCAAAACTACCAAGAATCCGACAAATATTTAGACTATGCAACTCTTACGGGGCATGTATATAATATCAAAATGTGGGGCCAGACAGTTTATCATATCTGAGCTCGCTGCCAGACACACTGCTCAGTATTTCCAGCTCTGATCTGTGGCACGGGAAGAGCTAATGAGGTTGCTTTTTGAGAATAAGCTTTTGTTGTGGATTTTGGAAGCTTCTCCCAGGGTGAGGGCAGTATAAAAGCCAAGCCTACAACAAAGAAGCACAGGCATACCAGCCCGGGGTGGTGGGATTTAGAAGAAAACAGAAAACACATTTAGAGAAGTTAAAAACATCCCCCAAATGAACATAGTAAGTATACAAAATTTTCTTTCATTGCCAAAGTAAGTATTCAACAAAAGTCACTTTATCTAATTGTGACCCAGAACAAAACTTTTTTTTTTTTTTTTTTTACACAGCAAATTAAAAGAACTTATTTAACTATAGATTCCCGAGAATCTGGAAAACAGGACACATTCTTCCAACTGAGTTTTGTTTAGTCAAATTTTGTGAAGCAATTGAGGTTCCTCATTAAACACCAGGAAAATGACCAGTGACAAGTGAAGAGACTTGGCATCCGAAGGGACAAATATTCAGTATGGTAGGGTTTTTGTTGCTTTTGTTTTAATTCAAGTTTATGGCCCCCGGCTCCCCTAGGGCTCACTCTGAGTAAACTGTTATCCGGACCCCCTAGACTTTGGGAGAGAAGATTCTTCTGACCATCTGAGAGCATTGGGACTGCTTGGTGCTTTGGGGAACGGAGCTCAGAAGTGATGTCACCCCACAGCTGAATCCATTTTTGGAATTAGTCCCACGATGGGTTCAGTGCTCTAGAATTAACTGGCGCACCCCATTTGTCCACCATCACCACGCTATGATTTTAGGGGCAAGAAAGAGAAAACCAAAGGGACAGGGGACTGGGACAGACATCACCCAGTATATACTTTGGTCTATGCCAACCTACCATGGCCCTGCCTTGGTTTAACACCCGTTAGGATAGTCAGGTCTGTGAGCAATGCCAACTAAGAGGTTTGAAAGAAACCAAGGAAAATGAGAGGCATCAATAATTCCTGGTCCAGGCCGCATAATGTCATCAACTTCAGCCTTTGTCCCATGCTACAGGCAGTAGTGAAGATGAGTTCCAAGTGGCAGTCATTTCCTAGATAGAGAAATGGCACAGGAAAGAAAGAGACCTCCGCGAAGAACGCCCATAGGAAGTATGAGAAAGAATGAGAGATTAAATAACATCGCCCCACTGGACACACCACGCCCCTTTAGAGATCTGGGTAGAGGCAACATTTCAACTCAAGCACCGAAACCGTAACTCCACTCGCCCTCCTTCTCCCCCACGAATTGCACACAGAAAAGCAGAGTACCTTCGGCAACACATTGCCGGCCATTCCCCGTGTAGCCGGCGACGCAGCTGCAACAGAAGCCGGTGGCGAAGTCCCTGCATTCTGCGTGCACGGAGCACTGGTGTCTGCTGTTGGCGCACGTCGGGCGGGAATCTGTGTTGTAGCTGAAAACTGTTCAGAGAAAATACAGCACACCAGTGAGCGTGTCTCTGGGCTCTGGACCAGGAGCTGGCACATGGTGCGCCCAGCCCTGCAGAATGAATTCACATGTGCTGGGGTGGGTCAGGGACAGGAGACAGCATGGGGCTCCATGACTCAAACCATCACAGCCAATGGGGCTAAAAGGGGTTTGAGAAATCACAGAGGCAAATTATTTAAAAATGCTATAATCCAGTGTCCTCAGGATCACTGCACCTATATGGCGTTATGCCATCCAATATCAATCTTACTATGGTGTCCATTCAATGTAGTCAGAAAGATCAGCTTCACACTTTGGTAGGGAACCTTAAAATTTTTTTTTTACTATTTTTTAATTGTGGCAAAATACGTATGACATAAAATTTGCCATTTCAATGAACTTAAAATATTTTTTAAAAATTTCACCCCACTTTTCTCCCCAGGGAAGAACTCAGAAGCTCTTATACGCAAAAGCTGATTAGAAATAATTCTTCAGTCATACCTGGTCTAAAAGCCTTTGGCCCAAGAAACAAAAAGAATGTCTACATATTTCAAATTTCTACCTCCCAGGTTCAATTTATTAGAATTGGGAACTAACTCATTACACTTAATAATCCAGAGCCAATTAATTTGGAATGAAGCTCAAAAGCGCAAGAAGGAATGAACTTTTAGAGGGGACAGTGATCCAATTTATAATTGACTGGTAGGAGTGAAAATAAAAGTAAAGTTTAACCCAGGAAGATTCAACGAGTTCTACATGCTCAGAAGGGAATTGCCACTTTGTAGAAAGATGGCGTTTGGAGCTAGATACACTTGGACCCTGAGCTGAACACATGTGACACTACTGATTGCTTAAGCTCCGGCTGCGGGCCCAGCTCCCAGTGGGTCCCCAAGGCCTGTGTATCTGGGGGTGACTACTCAAATAACACCAGGAATGCACTGCTGGCTACGGAAGACTGACCTTTCTAATAAAAACAGTGAAATAACTGGGATAGAGGGACAGAAAAACATCTGTTTTAGACACATAGGTTCAAATGTAGGCTTTCAGTAGTACTGAGTAATATACCACCATATATTGTTGGGGCTAGATACAATCTCATTTCAACATGATGGCTTCACAAAGGAGAATTTCAGAGACACATAGACAGGGTGAAAGCTCAAAACTCAACATCTGCAACTAAACATACCCAACATATCTGAGGAGATCCCTCTGAAACCTAGTTCCAAGAGCAGAGTGTCATGTGCTAAGAGATGTCAGCATCATCCCAGGAAATCCAGGGGGAGCCCTGAGACATGGACCCATGCCCTCATCGTACCACTAAAGGGCAACATCTCCATTTCTGTGCCTGAGAAGTAAGTAAGCACACTACCCCGGCCACCAGACCTTGCCCATGCTTCTTTGGGATACTCAAGAAGAACAAACATGTATGACTATTGTTAGGAAACAAATCAGGACAAGTAAGAAGAACTGAAAATGAGTGAGTACGTGCAATGGAGTAGATTTTTCTGAGGGCCTTATCATAACTTTGAAGTAGAAACAGTAGAGTCATAGTAAGCATTATTTAAAGCTTGGACCATCCCATATATGAATCTCAGTGGAGTATAGGTCAACCTGAAGAGCAAAAATTAATGAACACAGTTTAGTTTGAACGTCTTTTACAAGACAAATAAAACAAAGCATGATAGCGTTCAAATGGCTTTCCCTCAAAATGTAGCAAAAACCTGATATACACGTAGTATGGTTAACTACAAGATACTGTACTTTAAAACTACATTTTAAAAGGGGATCTACTTATTTGGTATCTAAATCTTCACAAACCAAATCTGAAACTGACAGGACCTGGGAGGAAAAATAATCAACCATTCTCATTCCAAAACCAAGAGGAAATAAATGTCAAAGATAAACTGCGTCAACGGCCAAAGGAACTTCTAAAATGTTTTTTCAGGTGGGTGAATATATTTCTGATCTCAGAAGTCGCAAATAAGAAAATCTGACTTTCAAAATAATTCTAAAAACACTTTTCTCCTTAAAACAGACAACAGGGAATAACAGGAAACTTGAAAGAGGACA
The DNA here is from genome assembly GCF_004115265.2 of Rhinolophus ferrumequinum. Lineage (NCBI taxonomy): Eukaryota > Metazoa > Chordata > Mammalia > Chiroptera > Rhinolophidae > Rhinolophus > Rhinolophus ferrumequinum. The sequence goes on along the minus strand of NC_046310.1, from coordinate 22,235,539 downwards.
TGCTCAACAGTCTCCATAACCACAGCCCTAATCCCAAAAGATCACTTGAGCCTTTGAAGCCACGGGGGCCTGTCACAGCTCTACAGCTGTGAGCTCTCGCCCTACTTCCCACGCTCTCGTCCTCACAAGCCACCATAGAATGCACACAGCACACACCCCTCCAGCACTTGTCCTCTGCCTGGAAACCCAAGTGTCCAAGCATGTGCCAACTGCAACTTCAACCACCTTACCCACTTCTGTTTCCTCAACTTCATCCACATCTATGACCTGTGGCTGCTGCTGGGGGAACCTGTCCACAGGCAGCTGGAAAGACCGGGTCCTCTCGGTCGAAGGTCCAGCGGGTCTCTCGGTGCCCCGGCGGCGGGGGGAGAGGACATGCATGTCGTATGTGCCAGTGTCTCCCCTTCTCGGAGCCTCATAGGGGAAGGATGTGGTGCGAACGTCCTCTGGGGCCAGACTTGTCACCGAGTCATAATCTTCATCATCATACTCTTCATCATCCGGTCTGAGGTTCACATCTGCAGACACCACACCACTGGCTGTGGCCAGACTCCCAATCTCAAACACCCAGATACCCTGCTGCCCAGAGTTGCTGCTCCTAAAAGAAAGAACAGACTTCTTGGAAATAAACCAGCAGCCCACCAAGAGCCCCCATTAACCAAGCAGAAGTGTCAATCTGAAACCCAGAGCCTGTCACTGCTTCTGCCTACAGCCGGGCTGGAGGGTGGGAGAAGCCATCACGTCTGGTCGTCACAGAGCTGAGGCCATCCAGGGCTATTTGGTGAGGCTGTGTCCGAGAGGACACAGACTAACACAGGTTTACCCTCTGCCATTCAAGAAGTGCACTCCAGGGATACTTGCCAGGCCTTAAAATGCTACTTATACTAATTGCTGGTTATGTGCCCAGCCATATGTGCAGCCTGTTGAATAGCGTCATTCATTCTCTCTATTCATTACTCTCTTTCCATGGCATGGTGTGATATAATGAGAAATATATACAGTGAGCTTTGAACAATGTGGAGGCTAGGAGTGCTAACCCCCCACACCATGGAAAATCTACATATAACTTTTGACTCCCCCAAAACTTAATGACTAATAGCCCTACTATTGACCAGAAGCCTTACCTATAACAGAAACAGTTGATTAACACACATTTTGTATGTTATATGTATTGTATACTATATTCTTACAATAAAGAAAGCTAGAGACAAGAAAATAAATGTTAGTAAGAAAATCCTAAGGAAGAGAAAATACAGTTACAGTGTTTATTGAAAAAAATCCACTTGTACGTGGACCTGCATAGTTCAAACATGTGTTGTTCAAGGGTCAACTGTATTTGGTCTTATCTCTGGTCCTGGCAGACGATAAAACCTTGTAATCTCTAGAGTGTTAAGAGTGTCTTTTTGTATACTAATGAGATAAGGAGTGACTGGGAACTCTAGATAGCTTCAGGATGGGGGTTGGTCACTAGAAAGACCAAAGCATGATTATAGGGTTGGAATTTTCAGCCCCACGCCTGGATTTCCAGGAGGGGAGGGGTTGGAGACTGAGTTAATTTCCAGTGGCCAGTGATATAATCCACTTGCTTATGTAATACAAACCCCTAAAGGATGAGGTGGGGAGAGCATCAGGTGTGATGTAGCCAGAGAGAGCAAGGAAGCTCCATGCCCCCTCTCTCTCCCTCGCCATGCCCTGTGCATCTCTTTTATTTGACTGTTTCTGAGTTGTGTCTTTATAATAAACTGGTAACAGTAAGCAAAGTGCTTTCCTGAGTTCTGTGACCTGTTCTAGCAAATTATCGAATCTGAGCGGTGGGGGCAGCTTGCAACCTGGGACTTGTGACTGGCATCTGAAGTGGAAGCGTCTTGTGAGACTGAGTCCTTCACCTGTGAGGTCTGTGCTAACTCCAGGCAGTTAATGTCAGAATTGAATTGAACTGAAGGACACCGGTTGGTGTCTGCAGAGTTGGAGACCTTGGTGTCGGGGGAAAAAACCCCACATATTTGGTGTCAGAAGTGCAAGTGAAAACAGTACAGACTTGGTTTATTAGAAATCCCAGCTCTATGGGGTGCAAAATCTTGGACAGTCCCGGTTTACATTTTGACACTCAAAGAGTATAGTAAAATGCAGATGAGATTCAGACTCTAAAGGCATTTTATAACTATAAAACACAACAGAATATCCCTAATCTGTACTTCTTGCTGCACCATCTTTACTGGTCTTATCAGATTACACAGTGGAAAGAAGGGACATACATTACTCAGTGGAGAACACCAAGCAAAATATTGGGGTGGCATGGGGGAGAGGAATCAATAAAGCCCTACACAAATAGGACGTCCAGCCAAAGTAAAGGTCTCATGCAAAGTCAGGTGGAGTGCAGGAACCGGCTTGCACCAGCTCGTGATAAGCCAGTTGTTAAATTTTAGGAACTTCACAAGCCACTTATTAAACACAGCCATTGTAAAAAATTAAATTATATAATTTAAATTGATAAGTTATATTTTGAAAAAGGCAATAAAAACTTGAAACTCATCCCATCTGAATTATGTTACAATGGTCTATGTTCTTGAAATTATTTAAGGATATTGCATCTGTGTGGTGAGAGTACTCTATAATACTATTCCAGGGTGATTCCACTTAAATACATCTTTTCTCAGCTCCACATTGAGCGACATGACGTGAATAGCTGGAAACTGGCCACGGCAGCAGCGTGTACACCATGGACATAGGCAAATGCTATAAATGAGGCCCCCTAACTCCTGTAAAGCCTGTTGTTTGCATCTACCAGCACACCATTAAGTAAAGGGCAGAGGCGTTTTAGATTCAATTTGACAATATGAAATTGGAGTGGGGGGGGCGTCTTTATATTTTAAAGAATGGGGAAGAAAGGATTTTAATTTTAGAAAAAGCAGTCTGAGCTTTCCTCCCTTTTGCCAAATTATACAAAATAGCCCGAGAGCACTATTTATGTTGTAAGAATTTCCTGCTTAGTCAATGTAGGGAAAAGAGTTTTTTCAACCTTCGGTTCATAGCAAGAAATGCGTTTAAATAACTTTTATTTCTAACGTTATACTTACAAAGGAGATGGTAGAAACTGTTCCAAATGAGGACTATCTCTAAAAAGTAGCATACCTGTTCATTCTATGTTCCCTTGAGTTCATCAGAAGAATGTACCACATAATATAAAAACTACATACAAAATTTAAATCCGTGGGAACATTTTTTTAGGTAATGTTCTGTAATGCTCCTTATGTTACCATTAATAAAATAATAAAGTGACAATCTTATTAAGGGGAGAATCTACTGAAGAACAAAGAAGCATACTTGGCCAAATTTCCAATTGATTCTCTGTCATTAGCAAATATATTGAAAGCTCCGTCGCTCTTCCACAGAAATCCCACTAGCCCTTGGCTGAACGCGACCACAGCGGGAACCTGGTTCTCGTCCTTCTTAGAGAATGTCGTTGTGAACTGCAGACCATCTTCAGGATAAAGGAAAATGGCGTAGGAGCTGGAGTCAGAGGAGGCCAGAACAGCCTGGAATGTGTTTCTCTGTGAAGGTGAGTGGAAATTCAGTTACTTAGAAAAATATCTACAGATCTGAAAATGTGCTATTCACCACATTATATATAAAAAGTATAGCAATGGCAGTGTTCTCACCTTATTTTAAAAGAAGTACATTTGTAGCAAGGACCAAGTATTCCAGAATAACTCCACTTAAATATCTCTGAGGCTATGTCAACATGAAATTTTCTGATTAATGAAAACCTTCTGCATAACTGTGGCCCTAAGGTTAACCAAAAATGATAGAGACAGTGGCCTAAATCTCATATAACAGCAAATTCTGACCCTTAGAATTTGTTTCCATGGCCAGTAAACATATTCAACCACACTCGTTAGGCATATACCTACTGAAACCAGCCGCTATTCAGTAAGAAGGAACATGAGCTTCGGGAGAAAACAGCTCTGGATCCAAACCCTTACTCGTCCTTGGTGTGTGAACTTGGGCATAAAGCCCTCTAAGCCTCGGTTTCTGAATAAGATGCAGATAAAACCACCTACTTCATAGAAATGGTAGGAGGATGACATGAGGCAACATACGAAGGGCCAGGCACAGAGAAAGTATTGTTTAAATGTGAGTCCCTTTCCTATGTGCTAAGTATTGCCCTGAGTAAAAAGACATGGTGCCTGAGAATTTACAGCCTAGATGGGAAGACTGAACATGAATAAAACATCACAAAGCCGGGGGAAAGATTCTGTAACAGAGTTCTGTGCAAGGGTATAGGAGCCACAGGATGTGCTGGACACTGTGGGGATGGGAGCAGAGGAGGCTGGCTGAGTCTGAAAGAACAAGCAGGAGTTTGACACCTGTAGACAGGGTCAGGGGGAGGATGACCCAAGGGCAAGATATTGCAGGTAATACCACAACAATTGCGTGATCAGGGAATTGCAAACCATGGGGTGCAGCTGCTGCTGGGGTGTGTAGAGACGTAAGGGTCAGAGGACATCAGGCCCCGAGGCAGGCGTGGGCTCCGTACAGGGGGCTAGGTGTTTATCATGCAGGGTAAAGGGGGAAAATTACATTACCCTGGGAAAATGTAAGGTTTTAAGAAGTTTCAAGTACAGCACTCAGATACAGGACACAAGATACAGGTGCAAAGCAAAGTGTGTCATGCACGCCCATGACAAACTTTCCCAAAGTGTGTTCTATGGGATGTAACGTATCTTATTTGGGAGGGGAAAAAGGGGTAGCCGAAAGGCTGGGGGACTGCTACACTGAACAAAATTAAGCAGGTTTCTTTACTGCATGACTTTTCAGAGTGAGCCACAAAGAGGGAGCTATAGCTTTCACGTTTCCCAAACTAGTTTGGCCACGGGAAGCCTTTTTCTCAAGGGCCATCTTGTAAGACTAGTGTTCCGAGGTACACACTTGGGGAACTACCAGACTGGAACATCCCCCATTTAGATGGGGACCTGTCAAGTTTCTCCCTACCCTGTTATCCTATAAAAATTAAATAGTGGTGGAGAAAAATTATTTTTCCAAGGAGAAATTGAGGCGTGTCCAAAAGCATCACTTCAGATCTAGAGATGGCTTCGTGACCTACTCAGATATCAAGGGCAAGTCCAAGCTCTGCACACCTACAGCCTTTCCTGACCACTGTGTTACAGAGACGCCCACCCCTGTGTTATGATTGAACTTGTGTTCTGAACCATTCACATGGTGCACTGGATTTTGTCTCCCCGACTAGAGTGTGGGCCTTGTTTTTATTTCTTCACATCCCTCAAGACTACTGTTATTTTAACCAATCACTTCAGATTAATAACATCTCTATTTAGAAACTACCTCCTCCTATCCAACGCAAAGTAGGAGCTTCTAGGGGATGGGGTTTATCAACCCTATTCTTGCCGTCTAGCATTCTTCTCAGAAACTGACTTTCTTTAACCTAATCGTCATTGAAATATAGATTTATAGCCTTGTAGATAAAGTGTTGGAAGGTTTGGACCTGCAATAACCAGCCTACTAGATTTTGCTGGGATGTCCTGTCTTTGTGAATGACATAGCGTGATGTACATCAGAGCAGCACAAATCAGACCAAACAGCACCAAGCCAACCCATTAGAGTCTCTGGACTGGTACCTGGGTGAATGCTCACCTTGCCTTCCTGGGCAGGATCCTTGCTGGGCCCTTGGTAGGGGGCCACAGAGTCCCAGGTGACAATCACCACACTACGGGGCTGGAAAGAGATTTCTGGGAACCCTCTCTGGACATACTCCCCTGCCAGCTGAGTGACAGAGGGGGATAGGTCTTCTCGATAATAAACCTTCCCGAGGCCACCTGTTGTATCCAAGTCTGCCAGGAAAGGTGCCACTGCCCCGAAGGTTGGAGGGAAGAGCCCGGGATGAGTTTCTTCAGCTGGGGGTTCACTCATGGCAATGAGGCCATTCGTGGTGACCTGTGCAAAATCAAGCAAAGTTAAAAGGAATGCAGAAATAACATCTTCCTTGGGGGGACTGAGCACCCACTCACAGAATGCTGTCACAGGTGCCCACAGTATGTCAAATAAAGCAGAATCAGAGAAAGACATGACCCTGAGTAGAACTCAGCATTTGTTTCCTGGGCAGACGGCCTGGTGGAAGGAGCACAGGGCAAGAAACACAGGCCCTGAGTCTGGCAGGTACTGAAACTTGGAGTCTCAGACTTTCCTTAGGTGTGTGCTTGGGATCCTGCAAAGCTCCACTCAGCCTAAGTTATTATTAAAGCCTTCGTCGATTCCCCCGACAAGCTGAGTACCCCTTACACTAGGGCTAAATGCTATGGGTCCACTGGGTAGCACAGTCTCTGCTGGGGAGGACCTGGGGAAGGACTGACACAAACAGATGGTGAGACGATAAGTAAACGATAAGCCAGGTGTCAAGACGAGAATCAGAATGGGGCATTATGGGGCATTATTTTGAACAGTTTAATGCCTTAGAATAATAGCCAACATTTATTGAAGGTTTACCATGTTGCAGGCACCTTATTAACATCTAATCCTCAGCAAAACCCCCTAAGATTAGGTACTACAACGATCCACATTTTTCTGATGGGGAAAATGAAGCAAGCGAATCAATTTGTCCAAAGTTACCGATAAGGGGCAACACTGGGATTGGAACCCAGGGAGCTGGACCCCACAGTTGTCTCTCCTACTCTCTGTGTGTACAGCTTTCTTGGAATCAGTTATAACTGCCTGTAAAAAGCTATCACTGTTCTTATCCAACTCAAACCCACAGTCCTTGGGAAAGGGGAACGGGACAAACAGTGCCACAGTGCTGGGGGTACGTGGCCACCTGCAAAGCCACTGAGAATGAGACTTTGACCCCACTCTCTTTCTCATTCCTGCGCTGATAATATAGAACCCACTCTAGCAGTCTTTTTACTTCGAGAATCTGTGAATTAAAAAAAAAAATCCCTAATCGAATGGTAGAGATTTTGTAAATGGCACCCCAGTTTTCACTTTAAGAGGCTGGGGGTTGGAAAAACACCAATGAAAATGGGACTCTTGATTGTCCAGGGGTTGATTTGAAGGCCTGGGGGGTTTTCCAGGTCACTTATTTCCCTCCCTCCTCCTCCCACAGCCTTATCATTAGGTCACTTCAGACCTGTTACTGGAGGAGGGACGGGGGTAGACAAAATGAGAAGGACTTACGACCAACATCTTGCAATGTGCCAAGAACCAGGTAATAATGTCCAACATGTTGGAGACGATTAAACAAGTTTTGGGAGTGGACTTAGCAAAACCTCCCTTTTTACCAAATTTCATGGGTTGTGAGCTTTTTAGGGGACAGACTCTCATCATCACCTGGCACCAGCAATGATTTTCTAGAATCCATTGATGATTTTCTAGAATACGCTGACAGGCTGCAGAGAAGGGGGTCTGGGAAGGAGCCCGCCCAGCTGGGCTCTCCCCCACCCCCACCCAAACACCTCTCAGCACAAACATCCTGAGGTTTACGGAGTGGGAGTGTGGGAAAAGGCTCACTTTCTCAAGCCACCAGAAGTTGGCAGTTACCAGCTGCTCTTGGCGAGTAACACACAGAGGCCACATATGGACAACTTAGTTTGAAAAAGCTGTTTTCCAGTGAAATTTCAGTCAGTCCAACAACTTTGAAAAGGCACCCAGTGTCTTTCATTATTTAGCACCTGGGCACAGGAATATTACTATTTTCACAAGGAGTGCTTCAGGAATCGAGTTTTCAGACCAGTATCACCAAGCACTGCAGACACTTTGGACAAAGACCAGATAATCCTCGGGAGTATTAATATTAGTTTTGGAAAATGATTTTTCCGCCAGTTTTTCTGCACATTCAACTCAATTGTCTGCGATCGTGAAGAAAGATGACATCACAGATAAATGTCACACACAGAACATCCAGAAGTTTCATTTAATTCTTAGCTTTAAACTTCTCCCCAGCAAACTTTTTTTTTCAGATATAGCAATTAACGGCAGGCTTGACAGACAATATTCCCATACATTTGGGTGCCAGTCTCATTTGACAAATCAGTCAAGCACGTGATGCTCCTACTAGCTTGTTCCTTTTCTCCATCTTTTTAAAGTGTCATCGAGCAATTCAAGAGGAGGGCAGGGAATGCAAAGGGTAGGCACTTAGGAGGCCAGGAGGACAGACCCGGTTACAGGCTCCAAGGGGACTAGACTGGCGACCCTGGAGGGACTCACGCAGCCACCTATCCCGCTGCCCAGGGCTGTCGCCATGCCATCCTTTACCCAGTTGCTTAAGCCCGGGCACTTGGGAGTTGGCTTTGAGTCCTTCCTCATTCTCACCCCATGCTATGTGTGTCCTACCCCTAGAGTATATGGCACTTTCTCCATCGTCACTGCAACCTCACGCATTCACAAGACTGGCTCTGTCTCATCCTTCAGGGCTCAGCTGAAGTAACACCTTCTAAGAGAGCTTCCTCCAACCATCCAGTGTAGGCTCCTCCCACTCGACCCTCTCTCCCTCACTCCCTGAACCTGGATTTATATCCATCTCCTATTTGTTTCCTTCCAGAAGCGGACCACAAGTTTGTAATGATCTCACTCACTGCCTGCTTGCTGGCTCTGGTTGCTGCCCCCACTGGGTTGTACCTCCCTCCAGAGCCAGGACCACCTCCGTCTTGGTCTCTGCAGTAACTGCAGAGCTTACACTTGAACTACCTTCCTGACTTCCTCCAGGAAACAGGGCAGGGAATTTCATGCAGGATAAGGCCTGCAAACTGAGACTGTGCTAGAAATCATGCCTGCAGGTGCACGGGCCACGAGAGACCAATCACTGCATTAGGTGTGACTGAGGTTCCTTCCACTGGTGTGTGACACTGATTACTACACAAGGAGTCTGCATAAATATGAACTGATAACTTGAATCCAAGCAAGTCTCTAGACTTAACTACCAGTTTACAGGAAATACAGGGGACAGAGAACATGTTAAATGATACCAGAGCAATGCAGTCAAAATCACACAGGACACACTGCAGGACAAACACCCAGTTTCTTTAATAAACACATTTCAAGCAAAAAAGAGATGAGGGGAACCTGTAGATTTAAGAAGACTGAAGAAATATATCTACCAAATGCAATGTGTGGTCTTTGACTGGATCTTGATTTAAACCAATCAACTGAAAAGCAAAACAGAACATTTAAAAACCTATTTGGACATTGGATGATATTAAAGAGTTATTTATTTTTAGGTGTAATTGTGATTTTGCAGTTGTGTTTTTAAAGAGAGTCATGTTTTAGAGATACATCCTGAAATGTTTAGAATGAAATCAAATGTTTAGGATTTGCTTAAGAATAATTCAGTTTAGGTGAGGGGGTATCATGCAGGGTGTCATGTGGGGTCTCTGGTCCTGCTCCCCACATAAGAACACAGGATACGGTGAGGCCAAAAAAGGAACACCAATGGAGCCATAGATACGATAGTCATACCGCTATATTCTCGCTGGCGGCTGGGTTGTTGACACAGGAAGCAGGAGCCACATGATCCGCAATCCGACATCCGCTTGTCTGCCAACCGACCCCACTTGCTAACTGCAATCCGCCTTGCTAGCTCAACCACGGCAGCTATATCAATAGCTAAGGGCTAACTGGTTACAGCTGATGGCCAACTAGTTACAGCTGATGGCCATCTACTACCCGAGCCAGCACCTTTCCAAGTGAGGCCAAGAGCCTGGAAACTGCTCTCTGGGACTCTGTCCCCACAATATCCTTCAGGAGACAAGGCCTGGGGTTCCTCGTCTAAATTCCTCCCTTCCCCAGACTTGCCCACCCTCCCCTCAAGGCCCTTCCCCTGCCTACCAGGAGTTTTCAGAAATGTTTGTTGCACTGGGTATGCTGCACTGTGATAATGGGCAGAAGGTGTGGGCAGAAGCTGATTTCGTAATTCATTAAAAGTTACAGAGCCCTGAGGCCAGAAAGAAATCATGATTAAACCTAAGGATTACACAGCAGGCACGAGTATTACTTTCTATTCACCCGTTTGTGCTACTTAAAAAATTACATGGATGATGGGACTGGATGTTAGTTTTGATCTGAATGTTGGTGAATAGAGGCCGGAGTAGAAATCCATGTGCTAGAAAAATGTGTTTAAGTTGCTTACACTTTTCCAAACTCACCATGCTGTTTCACCTACTAATACTACATGCTTTTGCATCTACGGTCCCCTCTGTCTCAAAGATCCCTACTCAGCTTGTATCCTTGGCAAAGTCCCATTCTCCTTGAGAAGGTTTCCCAGCCAGCCCCAGCGGGGCGACCGCGGGCTCCTTTATGTCTTTGCCATGGGCAGCTTGGAGCCCCACTCAGGAACCTGACTCCCAGTGGCACACCACATCCTAGCTGTAGATCACACCACAAAGCCCCTGTGGATTGAATGTGTTCCTGAGAAAGCTTGTCTGAATTACTGATAGATGGTGATAATGATGATAATAATAATTAATAATAATTAATTGTCTTAAGGTAACTCAAATAGCGCCTAGCTGAGGTTCTTGGTGGAGTAAATAATATACCACTTCTTTATGGAAAAACAGCTACTTCCAGCACATGGACCGATGTAAATATTGCCCTGAAATCCTGCTGACAGTTTACACAGGGGGTGGGGGCGGGAAAGAAGTTCCTTTAGGGAAGTGGGACTTCAGCTCAGGGTGTTACTAGCAACCTAATGCCCAGAAGACATCGATTCTATCACAAAACACCCCAAGGTGACAGGCCAAACACCACAGGGCTCACAGCTGGAGACATTTACGTACAACTGTTTCAACGCAGTGAAGTTAACAAGGGGATGGACAGAACAACAGCTCCTAATGGGGGGGTGCTCCCATTTAAAAGGGAAGTTCCGGTTTCATGCTCACCTTTCCAGTGGACTCACAGACAGCATGAACCACTGGGGCAAATCTCAGTGCAGAGACTCAGTAAATTCAAACCACACGTTAGAGTCCTTATATTCAAATGCACACGGCAGTGAAACAACAATCATCTTTTTAGGCTTCAATGAGCCTCGTCGCGGTCCCCAGGGCAGAAAGCAGCCTGCAGTAGTGGCGGCAGGAAAGCCTTCTCCCAAACAAATGTGGTTAGCGAACACTTGAGGTTAGCACAAATAAGAAACAAATGGGGTCATTTTAGAAATGCAAATAGCTGTACTGAGAAGACAATGAAATTGCATGAAGTTGCAAAAGCAGACTCCATGGGGTGGGAGGAAGCAGGAACTTAAGGTAAAATAATTTAGGATAATGAACGGAAAAGCAACAAACATTTACTGAGGGCCTCCGTTTGACGCCCTTTACTAAAGCTGTTCGCATTGTTTAAAATTTAATACAACCATCCCTCTTTTCAGATATATGAAATAGACAAGGAAATGACAAGAGACTTAATTTAGCTTACTTTTACGTGGACAGCAAGTGATGGAAATAAGATTGGAACCTCCAACTGCTGGAGTCCATAAGCTGTGCTTTCTGGTATATTTGCTTCCTAGTTTAGAGATAATTGGGAACAAAAGCCATGGAAGCTGCAAAGCTTCATGGGAAAGCTTCCTGGTTAGAAATTGGACAGCTAGAAAAAGCCGGAAAACTAAAAGCACCTACAGAAAGAAAAACTTGATAAAGAAGCCCTAGAAATAGGCAAATCCATGCTACAATCACTATGAAGGCTGACTGATTTCAGCTGAGAGCCCAGCGTGGCCTGGGACCTGACCCATCACAGTTGACAAAGTATTTTTACTCCAATGATCTCATTAAACCTTGTAAAAGAGGCATTAATATCATCTCATTCTTCATTTGAGAGAAAAATGCGTTTCAGTTTAGGGGACTTGCCTCAGATCCTACACGGGAAGTGCCAGAATAAAACTCTTGAGTGCAAATTGCAAAATTTTTCCATTTACACACAGAGCCAGAGAAATAGCAATGGCTCGAATCAGAAATAGAAACAAAAGGATTAGCAGATAAAAAGAAGGGAAAATCTAGGGGTAATAGTTAGGAGAGGAGTCAATATTTGCAAATTAATCCAGTTAATGTCTAACGAGAGACTTTGGATCAGTTATCCATCCCTCCTGCAGGAAATGTCTACCTGAGATTACCGTCCAACATTTAAAAATGGTTGGGGTCTTTAAATTTTAACTTCTGGTGTGTCTATCGAAGAAGAGGCAGTACTGTCCAGAACAGGAGAGGACCAGGGAAGGAGGAGGGCCAGTGCAAACCCCAGTCTCTGGGGAGAAGCATGCTCCCTCCTTAACCCTTTAAATGTCCACATCAGCCGTTTACCTATGCCAGCTGAAGCACCAGGACTCCCTCAATTTAGATTACACAAATCCTTTCGTCTGAATACAATCCCTTAATTTGAAATTATAAATTATAGAGACAGGGTTAAGCATTCATCGTCTTTCCAGAATAACCATATGTCAGTGTAATTCAAAGGCTCCAGTTGGTGAGGGAAGCTCTTCTTTACATTAGTACGCCAGCTAATAAATGTAGGAAGAATGATGGAAACAAGCAAACAACAAAACAAAGTAAAACATCATTCGGCAACCCTTAATTTAATAATCGATTCAGGCAAAGGTCTTCAGTGGATACTAAATCATTAGGCAAAAGGCTGGAGGGCGAGGGGACAGCCGCGTGGCTCAAATCACCCCATAGCCTGCTCACTGCTCACAGGAGAGAAACAGAACTGACAGGTATGACCGGGCAGTCATCTCCTTAACGTTAACAGCTAGCAGAGCAAAAACCAAACACCACTTGCCTCCTGATATTATACAGTATGACATACACGGCTTCATTCATGAAATATTCTTGTTAAACAATGTTTAAGGTGCTCAACAATGAAAACACAAAAACCCAATTAAAAAATGAACAAAGGATCTGAAGATATACAAATGGCCAATAAACACATAAAAAGAGGCTCTATGTCATGAGCCATTAGAGAAATGCAAATCGAAACCACAATGAGATAGCACTTCACTCCCACCAGGAGGGGGAGAGTCAAAAAGTCAGATAATAATAAGTGTGAGCCCTTGAGGATGTAGAGAAATTGGAACCCTCATCCATTGCTGGTGGGAAGGTAAAATGGTGCGACCACTTTGGAAAACAGTTTAACAGTGCCTCCGAAGGTTAAACACAGAGTTCCCGTAAGACCTGGCAATTCCACTCCTCTAGGTATATTCCCATGAGAACTGAAAGTAGATGTCCACGCAGACACTGGTGCACAGACATTCTTAGCAGCATTATTCTTAATAGCTGAAAGGGAGAGACAACCTGAATTACAGACAGTTTTAAAGATTGAGAGCTCAAAGTCGTCTGCTAGCACCGGTCAGTGAGGAAACGAGGACTGAGTTGGTTCCTGGAGTGTAAGGGAGGATCTGAGAGATAAGAGATGGATTAAGTGATAGAGGAAAAGAATGAGCCAAGGGCCAAAGGAAGACGTATTTTACTTTTCTGGGAAGTGTTATGGGAAAGCTGGGAATAAAGCTAGAAAGGTAGGGCGAGGTCCAGAATCCACACCAAGAAGTGTACCTTCCTCTGAAGTTAGGATGAGGAGAAGACACTAAAGAAACTCAACTGGAAAGTGTCTATTCCAACATGACAAGAAAGATACAGGTGCCACGGTCTGCTGTGAAGGTAAAATAAAGGACTGGTAATCTGCCAAGATGACCACCATGTTTCTCAACCGGATGGGCAACTCTCAGTCCTCAGCTTTTTGGCCCATCAACAGCACTTAACATGGTAGTTCACTCCCCACTCCTTGGCGGACTTTCTTCCCTTGGCTTCCAGGACTCCACCTCGCTTGGTTTCCCTCTTATCTCACTGGTCACCCCCTTTCCGTCTCTGAAGCTGGCTCCTCTTCGTATCCCTGACCCATTGGAGGCTCCCATGACCTGTTTTCTACCTATGCACATTTAATTCTCTTGTTTTAAATGCCATCTATGTGCCAGTGATCCCAAATTTACATCCAAAGCCCAGGCTTCTCTTCCAAACTCGAGACTCATATATCCAACTGCCTACTCCATCCCAAGTCCCCTGGTGTTCAGTAGCAATGTAATGTATAAGGCATCATTGATTATGTCTGCTGTTTATTCTCTTGCTCCCATTCCCCTGCTAGAATGTAAACTCCTTGAGGACAGAGTTCTTTACTTTGCTCGCTTGTATTCTAAGTACTTACAGCAGTGCCTGGCTCATCGTTCACACCTGATAAGTACTTGTAGAATAAATGAATGAAGCAACAGCAGTGTAAGAACCCTCATCAGGCGCCGTTAACAAGCAAAAGGAAGCGGCAGTGAAAGTAGCTGAGGGAGAAGAGAGGTGACTAATTCTCAGGTGCCACAGGGAACCTGAAGTGGCAGACGGGCATTTGGATGGAAACTTCTGGTATGATTTCGAAAATCTGGGGCCAGTCCTCATGAGAGCAGTCACGGCCAGAGCCATTGCCAGGGAGCAGGCAAGTAAAGCCACAGAGGGTGGCTAGCTCTCCAAGAAAAGGAAAAATTGAACAAAGGAAATACAAGCCATACCCTATGATTCCAGGGCTGTATAGTCTATTTGTGGGCAGACAGAATATATGAGATGAGCAAAGGAAACATCTGCAATGATCACAGTACAATGTAGACTTAGCTCAGGATACTGAGGTGTCCGGAACGAACCCCATCGAGGGGAGCGCCTCACAGAGACTCTGAGCAACCCCACATCTGGGTGTTGTTCCTCTATCACAGGCGCTGGAATCACCTATTCATTGGTGGCTCCCTCATGACACTGGGACATCCTTGAGGACAGTGACCCGGTCATATTCAGTGGCAGTGTTTCAGAGTTTATAGCCCCAGCACCTGGCTCAGCACCCGACACTCATGAGACCCTCGGTAAACATCTGTGGAATGAATCAAGTTTTGAAGAAAGTGAGTGGCCTGTATTGGCAGAGAAGGTAGGGTGAACATAGGAAGAAAGCTAGAAGATCCTGAAAGATGAGTTACATTTACCCTACATAAGTGGGATAATGCAAATCTGTGGAAGATGCCTCTGTGTGTGTGGGGGAGAGAGAGAGAGAGAGAGAGAGAGAGAGAGAGAGAGAGAGAGAGAGAGAGAGAGAGAGAGAGAGACTCAGTGAGACCAGAGGCAGGGAGATAAGTCAGGATAAAGGTATACAACTTTTTTTATTTTTGTTACCAAGGATATCCTTTTATTTTTCCATAGCACGAAGGCTGTTATTTCCCAAACAAACTGAACTTATCAAATAATAACAAATTCATTTTTTCCATTTGTATGATCAAGACCTACATAATTTAATATGCAATAAAATCATGTTCTAGAAATTCTTCTATTGGTCTACACAGCCAATCAGAGTTTCGGATCAGCATGAGATAACCAGTGTTAATAACTGAGGTGATAAAATTACAGTCAAAGGAAGAAAATGGTTTGTCCTTCTGGACAACCTCATTACATTTTTGAAGCACAATTGCCCAGGGAGGCCAGTTCACCAGCCAAGGCAGCAGAGCTCATGTGAAATGTCCAGTGGCCCAGTGCGCTGGTTGACTAGATTTACAGACTGGCCCATTCCACACTCATTGTCCAGCAGGGGTCCAAAGAATGTCTGGCTTCATTGCTGGGACTATCCTGATTTACCATCCCAAAATAAGAGATTATTCCATGGGGAGAATCAGACCTTATCGTGTAGGGAGTCTGCTGTGGCCCCCAGGTTGGCTGCTCATCCCACCATGGAACTTTCCTTCTCCTGCCTTCAAATAGCTCTCAAACTAAGGCAGAGGCATGCGATGTCCAGACACCATTAGATCAGCTGCTCTCGAACATTTTGGTCTTAGGAGTCCTTTACACTCTTAACAATTATTAGAGGCCCCCTCAAAAGCTTGTGTTTATATAGGTTACAAAGAGCAATATTTATCATGTCAGAAATTAAGACTGAGAAAAATAAAAATATTTTTAAATTTTAAAAATATAAATATAATACTTTCATAATGAAGTCATATGTTAACATAAGTAACATTATTTTTTATGAAAATAAAACCCAATAGTACTTAGGGAGAGAAGTGGCATTGTTTTACATTCCTGCAAATCAGTGTGCTGTCTGGCTTAATAGAAGACAGCTGGACTCTCACATCTTCTATATTCGATCTGTTGGGACAGATAATACACGTCATACAGCCTCTGGTGAACTCCACTATACTCGTATATACATGAGAGCATGGGAGTATAAAAAGCAAATAACATTTTAGTATGATTAGGAAAAGAGTTTTGACCTTGTGAATTTCTCAAACAAGTCTCCAGGACACCCAGGAGTCCCTAGACCACGCTTTGAGAACTGCCACGTTAGGTCATCACAAATGGTGTCCTTTCCAGGGACTCTAAACCTAGCTCACAGCTTGGTTCTCACTGCCCTAGCTCCCTTTGTAAACCAGCATCTCAGGCTTCCACTTTCCTCCCCAGCCTGACAGCTCACTCGAAGGTCTGCTGGCTCCAGGGCATCTCCACGTTCTGGTCCCTTTGTTGGTCCCAATGTGACAGAGTCAAACCTGAGCTAATGCCTTTTCACTCAAGTCAGCCATCTCATCACTCTCTCACACCTCAAGACTGAGAACGTCCCCCTTCTGCCACCTGCCTGCTCCTTCATGCCCTACCATATGCGACTGGTCAGAAATCCTGTTGGTGTATCTTAGATCACCTCTCAGGTTCACCCTCTTCTCTTCTTGTCCCCATTTCTATACGCCCTCATCCCACATGTCTGGATAAACAACCAACTTGTGGGACTGGTTTTCCCGTCCCCAAACTCTCCCTGTCTGTTTGTCCGTGCTGCCGTGCAGACCACTGCCAGTCTCACCTTACTAAAGATGGGCAAGCCTTGTGACCAGCGATAAACAGCTTAACCAACCAACCGACTGTCTAGCCATCTTTCATGACCCTCCATGGAGTTTTTTTCATGACCCTCCATGGAGTGTATTGCGTCATTTGGCCTGGCATCTTCACCTCTCCCTAGACCCATGCCTGTTACCACTATGGGCAGGGGACCTGCCTCACCCATTGACTCTGCACTTGCTTTAGTACATGAGATGTTAGGAGACATCACCCAAGCAGAGACTTGAAAAAGCACGTATGCATTTCCAATTATTCTCTGTGTCTCTGACACCCCCACGTGGAAGGGTGTACTTAGCCTGGCCCTCAGACGCCACCATACTCTCTAGTAGAATATTTAGTGGTGATGGAAACTGGAAACGTTCTACAGCAGCCTTGTGCAATATAGTAACCACTAGTCATAGGAGGGTATGGAACATTTTAAATGTGGCTAGTGTGACTAAAAGGCTGAAATTTTGTAATTTAATTTTAATTTATCCAATTATAATAGCCATATGCGGCTAATGACCACTATATTAGACAAAATGGCTGTGGAGGATAAGAGACCCATGGAACACAACCAAATCATCCCAAATGGCCCTGCTAAAGCCACCTCCTGATTCCGCACACATGAGCAATAAGGCTTATTGTTATAGGCCACTGAGATTTTTGTGGCTGTTTGTTACACAGCAAAAGCTAACTGATACATTCTATCTCCTGATCCCACCTGCTTATCCAGACTGAAAACTCCTATTCCAAGGGAAACACTGCTCCAGTCAGATCATATTCCTCAGTCTCCCTGCACATGCCAAGCTTGTTCCCATCCTCATGCATTTGTCCTGGAATTCCTCTCACCTGGAATAGCCTCTCCATTTCCCCTCCACCCACTGAACTTGGACATGTCTTAACCTCCTCTGTAAAGCCCTCCCTCACTACGTTAGCACACAACAATCCCTGTGTCCATTTCCACATTTCCACATGGGCTGGACGCTTGAAAGTATTATGAGTCAGACACAGACGTGGGCGGGAATCCTAGTTTGGATGTTCAACAGGTGGCATGGGATTGGATAATTACTTATCATCATCATCATCATCATCATCATCATCATTATTATTATTCATCTGAAAAAAAGGTGGGAATTGTTTTGAGGATTAAATAATGTAAAACTAGCAAGTTCCTGACACTATATCCTGGATGAGATATATACTCATCCAATAATTTTTTTCTTTCTTGGTGGGTGTTCTTTCTTTTTCCTAGTCTAGTGCCCAGAATAGGACAGACCATCTGGTTCCTGCTTACACGTCCTGTCAACTCACCTTCTCATTCAGGGCCACTGAGGGTTTCTATCAGCTCAAAGAGCATCTACACAGCCACAGACAGCGGTGGGTGCTGGCATGAGTCACCAGATACATGTCACCTCCTGGGAATGCAGCTCCTAGTTGTCAGCCTTCTTTGAGGACTGCCTCCATGGAAGAAATTGCCTCATCCAGGGCCATTCCTCCTTCTAGGGGAGCCCTTATCCAGTGACTGATCGCTGCAAGGGCCCAGAGGCCCAGCCCTCCCATGCAGGTTGGAGATAGCGCTGAAAGGCCATCCCACCTTCAGAGCAGCCAGGGAGATAGCAGCCAGGGACCGTTCTGCAGTTGAGCTGTCTCCTGCTTAACTCTGCTTCAGTCCCCTGCCTTCCATAGGTGTGGATCTGAGGAGCTCACCCTAATGAAACAACCTGCCTGCTAAGCTTCATCTCAGAGTCAGCTCTCTGGGAACCCAACCTATAGCACAGATATAAGATCCTTAGACAGCTCTGGGATTCCTTCTCATTAAAATGCTGACTAAACCCAAACAGACCCAGAAGGTACAGCTCGACAGGAATCATGTTTTAGCAATAGATTTTCCAGGTCTTTAGAATGCAATGTGATTAGTCTGATGCCACAAGTAAAGGAGAGCAGGAGGTCTCATATTTAACACAGGGGTTCTTAATTTGGGGCTCAGTGACCCTCATGGGGGTTCATGAGTAGAATTCACTCAGTCTGTTAACCTAGATGGTAAAAAAGGAGTTTGATGTTTTTCAGTAACCTCTAACTGATATTTACCATTTTCTTCTACGCGTGTAGAATTTCCTTCCATGCACATAGGCGACAAGGCACAGCAATAGCAACACTGAATGACCTTGCCAATGGTAGAAGTCACAGATATACTCATGTCACGTGATGGTCACTATAGGTATCTCCAAATGTTACTTACAGACCTCGTGAGCTGGAAAGTTCAGTAATTTGACCCACCATTGGATCCATTGCTACATCTTGCTATTTAATGTGGTTGAAAATAAGCACATATATACCCATAAAATTTTTGTTCTAATATTTGATCTGCATTTCAACAGAATTGATTTCTTTGGTCATCTTGTGGATTTTATTTTATTCATTAAAAAAAAACATTCTAAGAAGGGTCTTACAGGCTTCACTAGACGTCCAAGGAGGTCAGGGAGTCCACCCACAAGGGTGACAGTCCCCGCGGGTGGAGATTTTCAGGACTCATTCTTTTTAGGCAAAGCGACAAGCTTCACGTGGGTGTGGCCCAAGGCGCAGTCTGCCCAGGCCAGACAACGAGTACAGCCATCCCCGGGCGGGACAGGCTCCAGCCGCTGTTGTGTAGTTCCCTGCACTCCTGGAACGCACACAGCTTTATATGAAATCCACATGGTGCGCGGCTGAGGGAAGTAGCGCCCCTGAAGGCCTCGACCGACTTGACAGCGCCTCCAGCGCCCCGCCAGTTCCGAGCGGGTTCTAAAGAGCTAGAGGTCACCTGGCCCCGCTCCTCATTTGGAGCCTCCACGATGGCAATGTTCGTCTACAGGAAATTGGATCACCTGGGCGCCCCGCTTCCCCTGCCCTGAACTCTGGACTACAACGAGCTCAACTAGAGAGCAGAATCAATGCCAAGATACATCCGGAGTTCACACACCAGCGCTGGGGCCCGTGGCTCTGTTCCCGGGGCGGAGAGCCGGGTTGGGCGGTCTTTTCCTGCCCGCGGCGCCCGCTGCGCTCCAGCTCTGTGCATTGCCCCGCGGAGCTTCCGCGCGCTCGCGCGCCTGGTCCCACCAGGCCGGGTCCTGTCTCCAAAGACTCCGGACAATGGCCAGACCGACTTGCCCGCCGCGATGCCGCGCACAGAGCCGGGGAGTACACTCCGCCCGGGATCCCGGGATCGCGAGGTCTTGGGGTCCCAGAGCCCGCAGGGCGCGCGCGGAGCCGCGCAGACGCGGAGAGCTCCCCAGACCCGAGAGCTCCTCGGAGACAGAGACTGGACGGTGGGGACGTCGGGGGCCAAGCAGAGGCGGGAGCGCACTGGGATTGGAGACCCAGCGCGAGCCCAGAACCTGGCAGCCAGCGGGTGGGTCCCGGTCCCCGACGCCCACGTCCGCCCGGCTCCTTGGGAGCGTGAGCCACCGGCCTCCTTCCTCCCGACGCCGCTCAGGCTCCTGTCACCCCGTCAGCCGCCCCCTTCCCTCCCCAGGCGCACTCACGTAGACCGAGCGAATGTCGGATTTGTCGAAGAAGCGCAGCGCAGTGCTCAGCTCCAGGGCGGGGGAGACACGGTCGTCGCCGGGCTCCAGCTCCAGGTCCTGGTGTCCGTGCCCGAAGGGGAAGAGCTCCTGGCGGCGCAGGCAGCCCCCGGGCCCCGCCAACAGCAGCTGCAGCAGCAGCGCCCTCGTCCACGCAGCCCCACTCCCGCGGACGGCGGCCCACATGGTCCCCAACTGCGGTCCCGCTAGCCCTGCGGATCGGCGCGGGAGGTTGGAAGGCGGAGATGTAACCGGACGCCCCTCGGCAGCCCCTCCCCGGGGATGGGGGAGGAGAACCGTGGAGGTGGGGAGGGCCCGCCGTGCTGAGGGCGCGCCCAGGCCTCCCAGTGGCCGCGCGGGAGAGAGGGCGACACCGTGCCCCTGGCCGCTCGTCCCCGGAGTGGTGGGCGTCAGTGGCCGCGAGTCCCGAAAGCAGCTCGACTCCCACGGACAGCCGCTCTGGGGGCGGGAGGTGGGAGCAGAGCGCAGTGTTTGCAGTCAGCGCCGAGTGATGGGGAGCAGGCGGCGGGCAAGAGCCCTGGACTCGCGTGTGTCCCCAAATGGTGGGCTATGTGCTCACTCAGAGGCCGCTGGCAGCGTCGGGAGGTCAGAGCCACAGGGTCCGGCTTTGGTGGGAAGAGGGGTAGGTGCCGGGAAATGGCGAGAAGAGACTGGGGCCAGGAGCACGTTCCTTTACTCCCATCCGGTCTTTCAGCTTTATTGAAGCCGGATCCTGGGGTCAGTGTAGAAGTTCCGCCAGAAATGGGGTCCCACCCTCCGAAACAGAGTCACGAGAGTGTAACATAATTCAGTGTTAGTGGGGTGGGGTCCTCAAGTGCAAAAAGGTATTCGGGCTGGGATAACTGGCCAAGGAGAGCTTCGCGTGGGATGTGGGACTCGGACCAGGTCTACTGACACAAGAGGCGGAATTTCATCAGGCGGCTGGAGAAGGGACGTTCTGGAACATGGAGGACTGAGCTGTGGGTGGAGTCAAGTACCATCCCCCAGTGGAGAATTTGGGAAAGGACTGTTCCGAGCAAAGCCTTTGATAAACCTAGGAATTTGAACTCGCTTTAACACTAAGAGAACTGCTGAGTTCCTGATAACAACGGGGCATAAGTGATGTAAGTGGATCCTTAATAACCGATCGATCATTAATTTGTCATTGGGTTGCGAGGGGAGACAGGGAGGTCTTTAGAGGACGCTGACAAAAAAATAGGGCTGAGAAAGGAAAGGGTGGAAATTGAGAAGAAATTAATCTAAGAGGCGTTCCAATGAAAGAAGGAGTAAGACTTGATTATAAATTTAATATGTGGGGAGTCAGAATGGGGCTCAATTCCGAAACAGAGCCTGGAGGATTGCAAAACCAGGGCTGCCTTTTGAAGTCAGGGAAGAGGACATGGGACAGCGGAAGCTGGATGTGTGTTTAAAGTTGCGTTAACCTGGCAAGGTCAACAGTCATCCCGTTTCTGTCACCAGCTAAAACAGGACCTGGGACTCACTTTGGAATAACTCTCCCCCAAACAGCAAATTCTCTATTAAGATTTAAGGAGTATGAGTCCTGAACCAGTAGAAATATGAAGAACAAGCAAAGGAAATATACCCTCTGAACATAAAGTCTTTGATTTACTAATGACATCTTTAAAACTCATTAGCCATCAGAGTGCTGGCCCCAAGAATGAATGTACCTGCTGAGAAGGTCTCCTGGTGGCTAACTGGGCTTAAATTTATAAACAGAGCCTAGCAGCCATTGCTAAACAAGGGCCTCTCACACGAGCTATGTTTCAGGGAGAAGCCTGCACTAAATTTCCTGCCTCCTGCACTGAACTATGGGCCTGCCTGCATTGTGTTGTTCCTGCTGGCTGAGCCAACCCTTATAAAGGAGTTGTTGGAATCATATTTCAACCAATAAGACTGAGACTTTCCCGGTCCAGTCAGCTACCCAGCTATATCCTTCAGCATCTTCAAGGAGCAACCAGAGCAGCTCCATTCCAACCAAACAGGACAGTGTTTTTTGTCCATTCAAACTGTGACGATTTGGAGTCCTCATTTGCATGAGGATGGTCCAATCAAGGACCAGGGGCGGGACTTCTCTGTTTATAAGTGAGCTCCCCTCTGACTCTGGGAGTGCGCTTTTCCATTCCACCTAGGCTGGTGTTTCCCCAGTTGGAGTTGAAACATGGAAGACATCTTGCAGACCAGGATGGAGCAGAGTTGCCTAGGTGGAGAGGGGCCTGGATGGAGAGCCACCTCACAGCTCTGCTGTTCCACAATTGAGCTGTAACCTTGTTGAGCTGTTCCACTGCCATGTTTCATCATCATTAAGCTGTTTGCACTGAATAAAGTCTCCCTCCTGCACCCTAAATTGGGGATTCCTGTTGGCCTTGAATTGGCACCAATGACCATCTACATTAAGTGGCCTCTATATCGCTACATTTTCTTTTCTTGTTGTTAAAGAGTGATTAGTACTGCCTGCAATCTGTTGTCAAACCTAGGGGCTTTTCCTTCAGCTCCTCCTCGAATTGCAGTACTGAGCCTCTCCCAAAAGTACTTCCTGACTTTACCCCATGCCATCTGTAGCTTCAACTGTAGCTTCGCCATCCATCTCTGAGCTTCTGGGCCCCAGCACTGCCCAGTCCAATTGCCAGGAACTCCACATGGATACCCTTCTTCGTCCTCTGTGTTCACCTGCACAAAGCACGGGCCCCATTACCCAGCGAGTGCCTCTGACACTCCTCCTCCAAACCCCTGTCCCACCTCTGTCTCACATCAGAGCCAGCTGTCACCTGTGCCCAGCATGCTCTCACCCCTCTCACAAACTCTCACCCTTTTTGTACACAGACAGCTTCTGAAACGCCTATTGGTCCATGGAATCTTCCTCAGTAATACAGGAGCAAAAGCAGTTCTCCACTTGCTGGTTCAGAGAATAGTGTGGCTGAGGCCTGGGCTCCGACCTGTACCAGCCCTATAAACATGAGAGATTTCTAAGTCTCATATCCTCCCAGGTGGCATGGGATGTTCATAGCAACAAGGATTGTTGTGAAAATGAAATAAGACGACCCATGAAATGCTCCTAGCACAGAGCCAGGCCCAGAGTAAGTACTCAGTGACTATTACGCCATCATTATTATTTAAACGTATAGTTTTCATGATTTTTATTATTTCAGCGTTTCCAAAGACTCCACCATGAGTCAGACACTGTCCTGGGAACTCAGAAGACTAAGACCACTAAGATGCAATCCCTCTTATGAGCAGCTCACAGTCTCTCGAGGAAGACAGACATAACAGTAACACAGTGGGATGTTAACTATGTTTTAACACGGTTAATATGACTAATGTTCGCGCGAGCTGGTAGGCTCACGGTAGATGTGGGGGGAATGAGATTTGCAGGAGTTAGATAACGGGCCCAGTTTCCCACAGTTAGTGAAAGAGCCAGGATTTAAATCCCAGTGTATCTGAAATCAGTTAATATTCCTTCCACCACACCTTTCCTTTGTATAGAAGGAGAGGTTTCTCCCTCACTTTCCATCCACAAGACATATTTGCTCCCTATTTATATGTAATGTTCGTGCAATATTTACATATGCTTCTTTCGCTTATTTCATCAGTATCATCTTGCTCACGTATGTCTAGAATATACTGTAAACTATCTGTCATCTCCTATTTATAGCCTTGCACTCATTGCACGTTGCCTGGTGCCTGGGGGACGTGACATCTGTGCTGTGTCTCCTATTAGGACAATGTGGGCTGGGTGCCAGCCATTCCTTTAGGATTTATAGTTTCAAATACATTTAGCGTGCAATCATAATCTTCATCATAGACTACTTAACTTCATGGTGTGCTCTGGCCACTTTCTAAGTGTACATAATAATTAGGTATTTTTCTATGGTCGTTTCCTGTGTTTTTTCCCAGATACAAGTGCATTGGGGCAAGGATCATGTGTTTTATTTCTTTTCCAAAGGTCACAGAACCTAGCCCAATGCTGCATGCACATTAATAAACATTAACAATTTGAGAATTCAATAGTACTTTTAAGAATCATTTGACATAGGCTGTAGCATATGCACCCGTAATTATAATAACATACCAGTTTTGTTTTGTTTTGTTAAAGTTAAACCCTGCATTTTTGAGACCTGTTCTCTTTTGTTGTCTGCTGTCATCTGAATGAAGCCAGAAGACGAAATTTAGGAAGCAAGGTAAATCTATAAGAAGCCAAGGGAAATTTTCTATTTGATTTATTCAGACAGGAGTCCAGGTGATTGAGTGGGAAAATAGCTCAATTGGCTAGTTCACTGGAGGAGGAGACATCTGTTCTAATCTCGCTGTCCTGCAAGGTTTAGCCACTGACCACTTAGGCACGGAAGATTCCTTTATTAACCAGATGTCAAGTAGAGCTAATTGTGTTAGTATTTCATTTCCAGGGGATTCCCCTAATTCGTGAATAAGATGATCGTCTGAGGTACGTATATTAAACATCGTAAACTCAATTCTTACGTCTATCTGTGTGTTTGGTTTGAAAGATGCAGAAGTTTTCAAGATGAAGTTTAATCCTTCCATTTGTACATCCTGTTTTTCTTGGGACCTTTCTCTGGGTCATTATCCTGAGACCTCCAGTATGAGCTGCCTGGGTTCCACTTGCCTTTTGTTGTTGTTTTAATATTTTAACTCAATTTATGTAATTTTCACTTACATAAAAGTTGCAAGAATAATGCAAAAAATTCTCACATGCCTTTACCCATATCTCCTGAAATGTTAACATTTTTACCACATTTGCTTTGTTTCTTTCTGTCTCTTTCCTTTCTCTCTCTACACACACACAAACACACGCACACACACACAAACATTTTTGTCTAGACTATCTGAGGGTGAACATAATGCCCCTTTACCTCTGAATATTTTACTATATATTTTTTAAACACGGGAACATCTGCTTACATAACCACAATACAATTGCCAAAATATGGAAATTAACGTTGATTACATATGGATATATAATATATATAATCTATTATCTATAATCTAATTTACTGATCTTATTCACAGTTCACCAAATGTCAACACGATGTCCTTTAATAACAAAACACTATCCCAAAGTATAAATTGCTTTCAGATGTCATGTCTTTTTAGCCTTCTTTATTTTGAAAGAGTTCCTTAGTCATTCTTTACCTTTCACGGCCTTGACATTTTTTTAAGGGTACAGATCAGGTATTTTGCAGACTGTGTCTCAATTTCAGTTTTCCTGATGTTTCCTTTATAACTAGATCAGGTTTTTGCATAAATTTTGGCTGCCGTCCTGCAGAAGTAGTGAGGTGCCCTTCTGAAGGCGTCACATCAGGAGGCATATGATGTCAGTTGGTCCTACCCTGGTGCTGGTCGCTCTGGCCACTCAGTACATTCACATCTCCTGGATTTCTCCACTAGAAAGCCACTGTATTTTCCTTTGTAATTAAGACGTATGTTGAAGGGAGTTAATTTGAGACAGTAAATACCCTGTTCTTCATCAAACTTTTACCCTCTAATTTTAACTCCATTAATGATTTTTGGGATGGTTGCCAAATGCTTTTTTCTTCCTTTGGTCATTTTTTAAAATTTTTCAAAATTGTTGTAAAATACACATAACATAATATTTACCATCATAACCATTTTCAAGTGTACGGTTCAGTGGTATTACGTTCATTCACATTGTTGTGCAACCATCCCCACCATCCATCTCCCGAACTCTTTTCGTCTTGCAAAACTGAAATTCTGTCCGCATTTAATAGCTCCCCATTCTTCCCTCTCCCCACTAACCCCTGGCACCCACTACTTTACTTTCTGTCTCTATGATTTTGATGACTCTGGGCACCTCAGACAAGGGTAATCACACAGTATGTGTCCTTTGTTATCAGCTTATTTCATGCAGCAGCATGTCCTCAGGGTTCATCCATGTTGTAACATGTGCCAGAATTTCCTTCCCTTTTTTTTTTTTAAAGATTTTATTGGAGAAGGGGAACAGGACTTTATTGGGGAACAGTGTGTACTTCCAGGACATTTATCCAAGTCAAGTTATTGTCCTTTCAGTCTTAGTTGTGGAGGGCACAGCTCAGCTCCAGGTCCAGTTGCCGTTGCTAGTTGCAGGGGGTGCAGCCCACCATCCCTTGTGGGAGTTGAACCAGTAACCTTGTGGTTGAGAGGTGGCGCTCCAACCAACTGAGCCATCTGGGAGCTCAGCGGCAGCTCAGCTCAAGGTGCCACGTTCAATCTTAGTTGCAGGGGGCAGAGCCCACCATCCCTTGCGGGACTCGAGGAATTGAACTGGCAACCTTGTGGTTGAGAGCCCACTGGCCCATGTGGGAATCGAACCGGCAGCCTTCGGAGTTAGGAGCATGGAGCTCTAATCGCCTGAGCCACCGGGCCGACCCTTCCTTCCTTTTTAAAGCTTAATAATATTGAGTATATACACCACATTTTTTTATCCAATTATCCTTGAACAGATGTTGGGTTTCTTCCACTTTGGCTATTGTGAATAATGCTGTTATGAACATGGGTGTATAAATATCTGTTGGAGTTTCTTCTATCGATTCTTTTGGGTATTTATACCCAGAAGTGGAATTGCTGGATCATATGGTAATTCTATTTTTTAAAATTTTTTGAGGAACCATCATGCTGCTTTTCACAGCAGCTGTACCATTTTCTATTCCCAGCAACAGTCCACGAGTGTTCTTGTTTCTCCATATCCTCAGCAATACTTGTTGTTTTCTGTTTTTATAAATAGTAGCCATCCTAATGGGTGTCAGGTAGCATCTTGTGGCTTTGATTTGTGTTTCCCTAATGATTAGTGATGTTGGGCATCTTTTCATGTGCTTATTGGTCATTTGACATCTTCTTTGGAGAAATGTCTATGCAAGTCCTTTGCCCATTTTGAATTGGGTTGTTTGGGTTTTTTCATTGGTGATGGTCATTTTTTAAAGTTGTTTATTTTGAAATTTTTCAAACCTTGAGAAAACTTAGTAAAGAATGCATCCAAAAGCATGAGTGGTTAACATTTTGCCGCATTTGCTTTCTCTCTTTCAGTCTCTCTCTCTGTATATTATTATTGTTATTTGCATAACCATTTGAAGGTATATTACAGATATTATGACCCTTCTTGCCTAAATATTTGAGTATAGTCTCCTAAGAACAAAGTGCCATCATCACAGTTAGGCAATTTAATACTAATATAATCCCATTACCTAAATGCATAATCCAGATTCCAATTTTACCAATTGTTCCAACAACATTCTTTGTAGTAAATTTTTTATGATTCAGGAGCTAATCCAAAATCATGCACTGTATCTAATTGTCCTATCTTTTTAGTCTTCTTTAATTTGGAATAGGTCCTTAGCCTTTCTCTGTCTTGCGTGTTACTGATATTTGTTAAAAGAAGAGGTAGACTGTCTCTCAATTTAGGTTTGTCTAATTGTTTTTTCATGGTTAGATTAAAATTGTATAGTCGAGGAAGAATACTGCACAACTGATGTGGTATCGTTCTCATTGTGTCACATCACCAGGTACGTGATGTCACTTACTGCCATTGCTTGTGATGTTAACTTTGATCAGTTGATTAAAATGGTGTCTGCTGGATTTCTCCACTTGATTTTTTAGAAAGTAAAATTACTTAGTAATGTTTCATTAAGCACCAGAACGATTACTATTATTATTAACAGAGACTTAACTATCTTTCACATGTTCAGGGTTTGTAAAGCATCTGTCTACATTTAATTCCATTTCCAATCACTGTTTTACAAATTGTTTTCATTTAATATCAATTTTCTTTTATATTTTTTTCCTCCAACATTATTTGTGAGAATATTTTTAAAACTACATCATGTTCCAAGACAGGGATCATCGCAAGACAATATTACAAGAAACTATTGGAGATTAATCTAAAAATCTTATATTTTTGACTTCTCAGCTCCTGTCTTTAATTTTCTTACTTCAACAATGGATGTTCATATATTAACGTAATTATATTTAATAACCTATACTAATCATTTATTCATCAATTAATATTTATTGAGCACCTACTATGTTCCTGACACTGTTCTGGACATTGGGACACACCTGAGAACAAAATACTCTAGGTGGGGGAAGGTGGACAGTAAAAGAACAAATAAGCAATTTATATTGTGTCAAGTGGTATGAGTAAACTGCTATGAATAAAAATATATTAGGAAAAATATTAGTATAAGAGTTTACAGAGTGATGTGAATGGGTGTGAGAGGTAATTTTATTTAGGAAGATCAGGGAAGTCCTTCTCAAGGAAATACCTTTGGAGCAGAGATCTGTGGAAGTGAGGGAGCGAGCCGTACGTATGCCAGGTGAAGGAACGTTGCAGGCAGAGACCCAGAGGGGGCGCTCTGAGGTCCTGGGGCTGCAGATGTCAAGTCCTTTAGCAAGAACGGGCTCCCTCAGTTGAAAGAGGGCAAGAGGTGGTTGAGTTGGGTGAGCGAGGGGTGGGCCACAGGAAGGGCTCTCGACAGTTAGCAAACACTGGGAAATAGTTCAGTAGGCAATATCAAAACCAGAAGGAATCACCCAGATCACCAAAGTATGCATTGTCATGGCTGAGTTCAATGGCTACCTCTGGTTGTGGAAAATACTGAAGGTATTAGGTCAGTGCAAAAGTAATTGCGGTTTAAAGGGTTAAAAATAATTGCAAAACCCGAAATTACTTTTGCACCAACCTAACAGAAGGGCCAAGAAGGGAGGTGATTCTAGTGTGACACCAAAGGAGACGTGGTCATGGGAAAGGTAGAAATACAGAGAGTAAAATTCTATCGTCTTTTTCAATGCATTCAAGTAACTCAGTGCTACCATAATGCTTGTTTCCAAAAATTCAAATCTGTTCCAACACGAATGATATGAGGGAACAATTTTGGCATAATGTGTTTTTACATTGGCTTCTGCAAAATTTTGTCTTTGAGAAACACCAGATGAACACAGAAAACCACACCCAGCTGAACTGAGCTGTGAAGGAATTCACAAACTGCACACATGCACAGTTCTAGCCTGGATACCAAGGCGCGCCTGTCCCCAGCTGGAGTCACGACTTCCCTCCATTCTCCCACCCCTAACACGGACTCCTGGTCCTCTGGTCTCAGAGATCCTCTCTCCTTAATTTCTGCTCAGCCTCCTTTGTTATTTTTCCTCTCTGTTCTTTTTTTCCCTTAATCTCTCATTTTTCTCACTTTCTCTCTCTTTTTTGTTCTCTTCCTCACACACACATCCATAAATGAGTCTTTTTTCAAGGTAAAGTGCGATAGCTGTAGTAAGTGTGCGTGTCTTAACCATTTAACACGCATTCATTTGTGCTACCACTTTTATTAGGTTTCTATGTTGTTTTCAAGTTTCACTGATGAAGATTTTGAGTTTTGTGTCCCTAGCCCTGTTTCCCCCATAAGCATGTGGTTTTTATTTCTGTGGTGATTTTTATGGATGCATATGTTCCAATCTAGCAGAAACTTTCAGATTTTGGTAACAAATATCAGCACAGATAACATGCAGATGTCCTCAGATCCACTTGTTTCTCTCTCGTGTCATTCAAGTTAGGAAAAAAGTGATCTGCCAGTGCCATCTTTGAGAGTGATGACATTTAGGCCACCACGGGAACACAGGGCACATGGTCTATTTCTCCTCTTTAGGCTATCTTTGTCTCCCTGCCAAAGACCAGGGATTTCCCCTTCCAGATCCTTCTCAAAGCATCACACCTCTTCCATGTCTCCTGCTGGACGTACCCCAGCCCTTGGCTTCCGGCCCACTGGCACCCCATGGTGACCCATTAAAATGACAAAAATCACCCTCTGACAATAAATAGTGAGCCATGGAACTGACTGGAAAGGAGGATAAGTGGAAGTCAGCAAGTGGAAGTGAGGTGGAAGAGGTACATTCATGAGAAGACAGACTCAGCAGAACTTTGAAAGCAGAGGAACAGCGGAAGGGAGGCCTCCTGAGGAAGGGTTTGCCACAGAAATCTTATACAAGTTAGGGCTGACTGGAAGAAGCACAGGGAGCCTTTTGGGGGTAATGGTTGGCTGAAGAAGATTCTGGAGCATGACTTCCCATCTCCCACCTGCCTCATGGAAAATGACTCAAGCTGAGGCAATGGTTTCCAGACTGTCCAAGGGAAATGCTGCCAGAAATGCTGCAGAAAACCCCAACTGGGGTCTTTTTTTTTTTTTCCTCACAATTTTTATCAGAGTTTATTTGAGCCAAACTGACGACATACGCCAGAGAGCAAGATCTCAGATGTTCTTCCAACTGGGGTCTTATCAAGCCTCTTATACCCCTAAGTGTATTTCCTGAAACTCCACTGGGTTGCAAAAGCAAACCGTGTGCCCCGGACATAAAATCCAGGGTCCAGGTACAACTTCTTACTACATAACCAGAGTCCACCACAGGTGACACAGTCTTCACAGGAACAGTCACATTTCAGCTGTGTAACGACTGGCTTGCACACTGTCAGACAGGCAAAGAGGATGGCTGCATGTGTGCCATTTACGAAGTATGTGGTCACGTTTGTAATGTCATCTAATCCTTACGGCAGCCCTGGGGAGTATGCATGACCGTGTCCACTTTACTGGTGAGGAAACGGGGTCTGAGAAGCCTAAAGCACCGTCCTCTGACTCCAAACACCACCCTCTCTCCACCAGTATAATGAACGCTCAAGTGCGTATTTAAAATTTCTAAGGCAACCTAAGACTATTACCCAAATGCAAGTATTTTTCTTTTTTGTATTCTGATCAGTTCTAATATGCAAACATTTTAATATGCCACTACAGTACACATACATCATTTTGTATTCCCCTTTTTCCAATTAGCATGACGTTGCAACGATTTCCATGTTGTGACATTGCTTTTATAATGATTATTTCACAGATACCACATTGATTAGAGCAGAATTAATTTGCCATTTCCCTACTTTAGCATTTAGGCTGTTTCTAATTTTTTGGCTATTATTAAAAAATATCTGATGGGGATGTGAAATACAGAATGGGGAATATAATCAATAATATTGTAAAGATTATGTAGGGGGCCAGGTGGGTACTTATCAGGGGGATCACTTCATAGATTGTGTAGATGCCTGACCACCATGCTGTGTACACCTGGAGCTGATGTAGAATAATATTGAATGTCAACTATAATTAAATATATATAATTAAATATATATATATATAATTAAATACACACACACACACATAGTCACACACACATAAAACATAACATAGGGAATACACTCAATGGTATAGTAACAGCTATATATGGTGCCAGAGGGTAGTAGACTTGGTGAGGTTGTCACTTTGTGAGGGGTGTACATGTCTACTCATTATGTTGTTTTATACACCTGAAACTAATATAAAAAATAAAATAAAAAAAACATGTCTGTAGTGAATATTGCTCTTTATCTCTGGGAATTATGTCCTCAGTTTCTCTTCCCCCAAGTGGGGTAACTGGGTCAAGGACGTGAACATTTCCACGGCCTTGATATGTCACTGTTGGGAGTGAGGGGGAAGGTGGTGGAGAAACTCACCACCAACACTGGAGAAACAAGATATGTGCCTTTCAAACTGTCTACAATCCAGCTCAAATCTACCCTGCAAAAATCCTTCCCAGATCCCCCGACAGAACTCATTTCTCTCCTTCCTGCACACTGTTAACTTCATCTCAGCTGAGAATTCTTTAGTTTACAAAGTACATCTAAAATGTCATTTAATGGGATCAAATGTACGGTGATGGAAGGGGAGCTGACTCTGGGTGGTGAACACACAGTGTGATTTATGGATGATGTGATTCAGAATTGCACAACTGAAATCTATGTAATTCTACTAACAATTGTCACCCCAATAAATTAAAAAATAAAAAAAATAAATAAATAAATAAATAAATAAATAAATAAATAAAAATAACTTTATCCTTGTCCCAGGGATTCTAGAATAAAAAAATAAAAAAAATAAAAAAAAAATAAAATAAAATGTCATTTAATCTGCAGTATTTTCATCCCCATTTTATAGATGAGGAAACTGAGACTTGGTGTAAGTGCCTTGACCAAGGACACTCCATTAGCAAGACGCAGGCCAGGTCTTTAAACCCAGGGCCCTTTCCATTACAGACCTCTAGAAGGACAACCCCTGTCGACAGCCAGCTTTTGAAACTATGCTGGCTTCTCCACACTGCGGAGGCCAGGCAGTGTCTTCAGCTTTCAGACATCTCACCAAGGACAAGAGAGCACTCCCAGCTGTCTTCCAGCAGAGGGATTCCCAGCATGGGAATGAGGGCTGAGCGGCGGGAGGCTCTGCAGGTTAGTAAGTGGACAGAGCCCCAAGTCCATTTATTCTTGTGCTAACTGCAGAAGATCTGAAGCTAAAACAGTCAGCCATCCGCTCATTTCGGCCCAAATATGGTGCGATATTGTGGCTCAGAACACATGCCCCGTGGGGCTGTCACGCAGCACACAGGAAAGTTTACAAAAGTCAAACACTCCTCTTCTCCCAGGAATTGGAGCACTAAATATTTACAAATGCAGAGCGACACAGGGCCATAACCCTCCAGGGAGGAGTAGCTGACTCAGGAGGTTTTTCTTTCTAGGTTTACACTGAAGATATATTATGGCAAAACAAATGATGAAAAATGAGAAATGTGTTCAACTGGTTGTTTGGACAACAGCATCAGCTGGCTCATCGGCCCATCTGGGAAGCATTTTTAGTTCCATCTGCTCGTCTTAGCATGAAACTCATCCTTTACAACATCTCATCTCGTTATAACATCAGGGCACACCATGGGGCAGCCTTCCCACTTCCTTGAAGCTGAGTGAGCAATTGGGCCAGAGAAGTAGATATTTTTTCCTTTTCTTTTCTTTTGCTTTCTTTTCTTTTGTTTTTTTTTTCTTTTTTTCTTTTCTTTTCTTTTTT
Source organism: Rhinolophus ferrumequinum (assembly GCF_004115265.2). Lineage (NCBI taxonomy): Eukaryota > Metazoa > Chordata > Mammalia > Chiroptera > Rhinolophidae > Rhinolophus > Rhinolophus ferrumequinum. Next base: position 22,202,200 of record NC_046310.1, on the reverse strand, counting down.
TTTTCTTTCCTTTTCTTTTCTTTAGTTGTATTTTCAGTCAGTGTTACCACTCTCCATTGTATTTATTTTTCACTAAAATATTTAGACTTCTAATAAAATCTTCCCTTTTCTAAATTGTAAAAGTAATGCACGACTGTCATAAAAAATGCAAACGTTCATTAATGTATAATGTAAAAAGGAACACTTCTCCCTCCTGAAACGCCACACTCCAGAGGTAACTGGGGATCCATATGAGAAACATGAAGTCTGGAGTCAGGCAGCCTGAGTGTGTGTCCCAACTCTGCCGCTCTCCTTCTCCTAGGGGAAGACCCTAGACAAGTTACTTGGCCTCCTTGTGTTTGAGTTCTGTCATTGGTAAAATGGGGACAATGATGGTACTCGCCTCACAGGGTCATTGTGAAGATTAAATGAGTTATTACATATCAAGTGCCTGGAACAGTGCTTCACACATAATGAGCACTAGACGTGTGTTAATTATTAGTAGTAGTAGTGGGAAGATTATAAACATACCCTACATTACTTAGACTACAGGATTCGCTGCTGTAACAGAGACCCCAAACTACAGTAGCTCAAACTTTCTAGAAGCAATTAGAGGAGTGGGACTGGGTGGCTAGTTGCCTCCTTTCCTTGAAGGTTCATCCCCTAGCAGGGGTCCTTCTCGGCATCACATGTTATCTCTGGGGTCCAGCTGCAGGAAAGGGATAGAGGAAGTGAATGACAACTAACTTCCTTTTGAAGGATGTGAGCATATCCCGTTGGCCAGACTTTAGACCTTCTGTCAAACCTGGCTAAAGGGAGACTTTGGCTGCTGCTTAAATGCAGGATTGCACCACAGTGCCCCTGGGATCTTCATGCCCCACACCCCAAGCTAACAGAGTCTTTAGCGGCCTTCGCAAAATGGATGAAGGAAGGGGTTGGGATGGGGTGGCTGAGAAACCAGAATCCTATTACGAAATGAAATAAAGATGGGATACTGACAACTTGGAACCTCTGTCCCACATACTTGTCCTTAAACCATTTGGCACATCTTGCTCTACACACAATTTTCATTTAGCAATATTGGGTGGGTCTCCCTAGGTCAACATACAAGGGCTGACAATTAAGTTCGCGAATTTGTTACAACAGTGTTGCTAACCCTTTTTGATATCAGAGGGATTATTCATTATGAATTTGTACCAACTAGACGAACAGTTAAGCAAGTTTATTATTTGGAAGTGCTAAAAACGCTGCATAATAAAACTTATACGACCTGAACTTTTTGCCAGCAATTCATGGCTCTTGCATCACGACAATGCACCAGCTCACACAGCACTGTCTGTGAGGGAGTTTTTAGCCAGTAAACAAATAACTGTATTGGAACACCCTCCCTCCTCACCTGAACTGGCCCCCAATGACTTCTTTCTTTACCCAAAGATAAAGGAAATATTGAAAAGAAGACATTTTGAAGACGTTCAGGACATCAAGGGTAATACAATGAAAGCTCTGGTGGCCATTCCAGAAAAAGAATTCCAAATTTGAAGGGTGGACTAGGTGCTGGCATTGGTGCATAGCTTCCCAAGGGGAGTACTTGGAAAGTGACCGTAGTGATATTCAGCAATGAGGTAGGCAGCACTTTTTCTAGGATGAGTTCATGAACTTAATTGTCAGACCTCGTATACAAATCTAGTTAATGTTGTCTGTTAGCTCACTGTATCCAGGAAACAAAGGTCGCTCAATTCACTGAACCAAACGTTGATGGGCACTGAGGTTGTTTTTTATTTTTGCTCTTACAGACAAAGCTGCCACGTGTGTCCTCCTACCCAAATACTTTTTGCAATTTTTTGCCAGCACCTTATAACATAGGTTTAGATAGAGTTTCCAGGTGGGAATTCCTGCCCATTCTCAGGAATTTTTTTCGCTTTCTCGTTCCCGAATCCCGAGATATAAACTGTTTTCTATTCTCCACGATGAATCATTTCTATAAAGTGACGGCCGATACTACCAACCACCTTGGTTCAAGGAGCTGATTTTCCCGATTTCCCCACGAACTTTTCTCAGGATTCGGGAATAGGAAAGTGAAAACAACTCCTGAGAATGGGCGGGAATTCCCTCCTGGAAAGCCTAGGTTTAGACAATTGGGTTGTTAAGAAAACGGGCATGTAAAGTTTTGTTACATACTGTGAAATTCCACTCGGAAAATGCTGTTTCAATTGGGGGCCCCCAATAGTGGATGAGAGTCTTCATGTCTTTTCATCTATAGAGCAGAAGTCTCCCCTTTTCCATTTGACAGCTTTGGGGGGAGGAACTATAGCAACAACGCCACTCCCCACCCAGAAATGAGAGTCCCTTCTATCTCCGTCATTCTGGACACAACCCTTCTCACACTGATGGAGGTGGACGGTCAATCCATGTGCAGTGACTGAGAAGTTACCTGCCAGAAGAGAGAGCTGATTAGAAGAAGTGAAAATAGGAACAGAGACAGGATAAAAAATATTTCCACTTGTAGAAAAGCTGTGTAGTCTTAATCGGGCACACCAGATTATGCAATTATACAGGCTGAGAGCATGGATGCTGAAGCAGGCTGCCTGGGTTCGAATCCCAACTCCACCACTTATCCTCTGTGCAATCTTGGGCAAGTTACTTAACTTCTCTGTGACAGTTTCCTCATTTGTTACATTGGCTAATAATAGCACCTACCTCATCTGGTTGTTGCAAGGATCGAGTTATTGCAGGTAAAGTGCTTGAAACAGTGCCTGGTGGACATTCAGCATTAGGGATGTGTTGGCTAATCTTTAACCATCATCCTCATCACTCGTCACCACGTACCTATAATTTAACTAAACTGCATTTCACTGGCACCCCAAGATTTCCTTACACAGGACCAAAAATGACTGTCCAGACTGTACCCAGAGTCTGTGCACTGTCAGGAGAATGAAGGACGAGGGTCATCAGGCTGCCTGCTTCAGCATCCATGCTCTCAGACTTTACAGTTGCACAATCTGGTGTGTGTCGATTAGCATTTCTTTTCAAAGGGGGAATCTTTTTATCCTGTCCATGTTCCTATTTTTGCTTCTGCTAATCAGCTCTCTCTAGCTCCTCCCCTTGGTAATTCACACATATTTTCCCTTCAGTTTGCCCTTGATGGCGTTCTGCTCTGTAGAGCCTCACAACTCCCTGGTTCCTTCTTTCAAAAGGTCCCTCTTCTGGCAGGTAACTTCTCAGTTACCCAACGTTTGATTCTGGGACAGAGTTGTCCTGTCTACAGAGGGAGCTATCAGGAGCCTCTTTTTCGGATTTGCATGAGGGTGCCCTTTCATCACGGGGTGGGGGAGAATTGGACCGGCAATGGGGCAGGAGAGGTACAGCTCCACGCTAACCTGCTGAGGGAGTGAGCTCCATTCCTTAGTTCCCACTCAGTCTCTGAACACATGGTGGTATTTAATCGGTCACATCACACAGAGGGCTTCTGACCTGCCCTAGATGTGCATGGCATTGTTGCACAAATAGACATGCTTTAAAGTTAATTTGAAATGCACGTAACTTTTGCAAAACCGGAGATTGTAAAGCAACTGCATTCCCACAGACCTCCAACACTTCCTTCCTTCCTGGTCAGAGTGTTTAAGTCACTTCTAAAGGTCCTGATGAGTGGGGTGGTATGCCACAGGCCCGGGAGGAAGTGCTGCAGAGCTACAAAGCCACACGGACATCTGGCCTGACCTGCCATGTAGTACATTCAGCAGACCTGCCCTCCACCCAATGGCTGAGCCCCTGGCCTTCTACCCTAGAAGCAAAGACAGAGCTGGGCAGAGAAATTGCAAGTGATTATATATTCCTAAGGAAGAGAGAAGAAAGAAAAGAGAAAAGAAAAACAGAACTGCATCCTTTGAAGTGAGGTTTTTGGAGCTGCTGGAGCCTTCTTGTAAGTTCCTTGGGAGGCAGGCAGGTGTCTTGCCTCCTTTGTGAGCTTTTTGGCAGAGAGCAGGTACACACAGGATTCTGGTGGAGGCCTCCTCGCCCCTGGCAGCTCTGCTTCTGGATAGCCTCTGTCCTCCAGCAGTGACACTTCCCGGTATCCTTGTCAGAAACCCTTCCACCCGCCACCGCTGCCAGCCAGTGCCATCTGCATTCTCTCCTGTTCCTATGCTAAGGTCTCTTTCCAAATGATTTCACATCGCTACTGGCTTAAACTTTCTCTTTTGTGCTGTGACTCCCCCAGATCTCCAACTGCAGCTGAGATCTCTCTACTGAATGTCTGGTGGGCATTTCCATTGATATCCTACAGGTGTCTTAAGTCCAACCTTTCCAAGGCTGGAACTGGACGTCTCTTCCCCAGGTGTCCTCTTCCACCTGGATTCCTCATCCAGCTCCATGACGCCATCTTTCCCGGACCATCTAGAAACCCGAGTCTTCTCCAACTTCCCCCATTCCATCTTCCTCCCGTGCTAATCTGTAGCAATAATTATAGCTAACATTTATTGAGCACATCCTATGTGCCAGACATTATACTAATCCCTAACATGTTATTTGATACACCAATTATACGACGTAGGCACTCTTACTAGCAGCATTTTATAGGTGAGGAAACTGAGGCACAGAGAGTTTGCTCAAGGTCACAGAGCTAAGAGATAGAGGGACTGTAACTTGGATCTGTTTAATTCTTCACCACCACCCTGTACCACCCTTGATCACATACCCTAACTACTTCTCACCTCTGCATCCTTTCTCCATCTTCAAGGCCGGCCTTTTTTGTACGTGCGTCATTTCTCACATGAACCTGTAAAAAAAATAACCTTAATGGAGCCACTTCAAAATGGAGTCAGCACTGCCATCCCAGAGGAACTACCCTGCCCGTCTTTCTGCTTAAACCCTTGCCATGTGAAAACCAGGCAAAATAACCTTTGGACCAGGCCGAAAGCACCATTGAATTCCAAACAACTGTCTGCAAAGCTAACAAGGAAGCAGACACTATGACCACTGAAAATTAAAGACATTCTTTAGAGTTAGCATCACTATGTTAGCTTCTGCACCTATAAAAAGCCTTCCTTCTATAGATGTCATTGTTCTCCTTCCCTTTCTTGTAAATCCCCCTTGCCTTTACCTCCCAATCGTGACACTGCTTGGGTTTCTGCCTGAATCAATGCTTCCCAAATTCTTTTGGATCTCAAATAAATGCTCAAATAAATTGTCTCTCATTCTGGCCTTTTATTTTGAGGTTGCCAGCCCAGCATCGCTGCCTAGTAAAGTCTCCAGCTTCTCGGCTGCACTGCCACGTTGCTAGCACAGGGAGTTCTAAAACCTTTCCACGATTTGGCATCAGCTATAGGGGAAAGCCTGACCTCTGAATCATGGCAAAAGAAACACAAATTTTTTTGCCCAGATTTTCAGCATCATCTCTCTGCTTGCCCACGTGTGTGCTGTGTCTCCATCTACTCCCCAGTGGGTCGTGATCTTTCACTTCTTAGGAAGTTTGCCCATGTGACTTCTACCTGTCCTTTAAAACTCAGCTCAAGTGGCAACATCCCTATGAAGACATCTGTGATATTGCGATTTATAGAAAGAAGTATGTTTGGTCTTCATTCCCTTCTGGCACAGAACTCTAAAAAGCCTGAGGATTTCTTTAGTGATAGGAGGGATAAAAGTATCTTTTGTTATTCAGAATGAGCTCCTTTCAACCACACCTGAGTTTAGTTAACAAGGTGACTTTTGGAGGGCCTCTAAGGATAGGGGCTGATTGCCAGGGGAACCCACCAGGTGGTTAGAGGGTTGGGACTTTCAGCCCCACGTCCTGACCTGCCCTCAAGTATTGGATCTGCAGAGCTCCTGCGTTGGTGGACGGGAGCAGATGCTGGGAGGGTGGCTGCTCAGAGAGGGCATGGAAGCTCTGTGCCCTCTCCTCATGTCTTGCCCTCTGTGTCTCTTCCATCGGGCTGTTCCCGAGTTGTATCCTTTTATAATTCAACAGGGATCTAGTGAGTAAACTGTTTCCTGGGTGGTGTGAGCCATTCTAGTGAATTATCGAGGAGGGGGCCATGGGAATCTCCGATTTTCAGCCGGTCCGAAGCCCAGGTGGTGACCCGGACTTGTGATGGGTGTCCCAAGGGGTGTGTGTGGGGGTTGGGACTGAGCCCTTAACCTGTGGATCTGACACCACCTCCAGGTGGATAGTGTCAGCACTGAATTAAACTATAAGACGCCAAGCAAGTGTTGGAGGATTGATTGGTGTGGAAAAAACGCACACATTGTGGTCACTCATACCTGTCTGACTTGCCGATCTAACGGAAAGCCCCTTGAGGACAGCACAGGGTCGGGCTGGCTTGGGATCCCCGGCACGCGGTGGGTGCTCGGCAGTGACCTTGTTACACCCCAGGCCCAGGTGTTTTGAGTGTGTCCTTGGAGTGGTTTTTCTCCCCAGCTCCATGGAGCATGTGCTGGGGCAGCCTGGCGTGGAGGTGGGGACAGCAGCTCCCCCAGGCTTTGGCGAGGCTGACCCAATCATCCTCCACAGTATAAGCCCCACCGGGTCCCTGGGTCCCTACAAGGCCAGGCAGGGTTACTGAGAGCCTGGGAGTCAGAGGGGCCGCTCTGTGGTGTCTGGACGGTTCGCGCTCCGCTTCCTTAGTGCCTCAGTTTCTCACCGGTGGCACTAGGAACAGCCTCTCCCCACCTACCTCCCAGGGTGTTGTGAGGTGGCTCCATGACAGCCTTTGAAAAGCATCAAATGATGTATAAATACCAAGTAATTTCACTGTGAAAATAGATCTAATCTTTCAGGGGAGAGAAAAGATTATTTATCAGTGTCCTACAAATAAGCCACTGGAAATGAATTAGAGTGAAGTAAAACTCAAAAGAGGAAGAAGAGGAAAGCAACCTGAGCTTTTCTGAACCTGCTCCTTGGGGCTGGGCGTTTGCATGTCTCCCTGCAGATGTAACCTGCCCAGTGAAGGCTTCTGCCCCCACTGCAGAGGGCAGAGGCTCTCCAGCAAAGCTGCTGTGAGGTGTGCGGCCTGTTGGTGCAAGCAGCTGGCACATTTGGCTGTGGTTACCTGATTTTAGAAGTTGCTGGAAGTACATTTCTCTCTCTCCTGAAAGGGCTGTGCTGACTTTGCATATAGAAATGCCTCAGTTTCTCCTGTCAGTGGCTTTTCCCAGCCTATGCTTTTCCCACTGTCTCTTCTCTGGTATTTGGTTGTTCTGTATGTGAAGGAAGGGTAGGCTGGAGCGGGAAAGGAGTTAAAATTCAACCTGATAGCAGATTTGATAAACGTTTTAGTAGGGGAAAATTTAGTATTAACTAAAGAACAGAATACAAAATTTCTATTTTGTCAATTTTGTTGAATTCATACCATACATGGCATGTAAAAATAGAAGCTTCCAGCAGATGGAGGCAAAGTCTGACTTTTCTCCACCTTCCCCCGGCTCTTCACAGTTTCACAGCACATCTCACCCTCAAGAAAAAGACATTTATCAGCAAAGACCAACTCTAGTCAAGATCTACAGCAGAAAATCTGCAGTAAGATGTGTAGGGAAAAAAGTTAGCCCCAGGAGTTATAGCCTTTGTTGGTAGACCTAGCAACTTCCAGGTTTCCAAGTTATTTATGGATTTTGAGCCAATTCAGTCTTTTTTTCTTTTTTTTAGTTTTAGGTGTATAAAACTCTACATAGTGGTTAGACATTTATGTACCTCACAAAGCAACAACCCCAATAAGTCTACTACCCACCTGACACTGTACATAGTCTTTACAATATTATTGACTACATTCCCCATACTGTACTTCACATCCCCGTGACTGTTCTGTGACTACCAATTTGTACTTCTTAATCCCTTCATCTTTCTCACCCTATCCCCTAAACCCTTTCCCCTCTGGCAACCACCAATTTGTTCTCTGTATCTATGAGCCTGTTTCTGTTTTGTTTGTTCGTTTATTTTGTTCTTTATATTCTACATATAAATGAGATCATATGGTATTTGTCTTTCTCAGTATGACTTATTTCACTTAGCATAATACCCTCTAGATCCATCCATGTTGTCACAAATGGTAAGATTTCATTCTTTTTTTTTCATTCTTTTTTATAGCCAAGTAATATTCTATTGTATAAGTGCACCACAATTTCTTATCCAATTTCTTATCCAATTATATGTTGATGAGCATTTTGGTTGTTTCCATATCTTGGCTGTTGTGAATAGCACTGCAGTGAACATAAGGGTGCACACATCTTTTTGAATTGTGTTTTGGATTTCTTTGGATAAATACAGAGCAATAGAATTACTGGGTCATAAGGTAGTTCTATTTTTAATTTTTTGAGGAGCCTCCATACTGTTTTCCACAGTGGTCGCACGAGTTTGCATTCCCACCAACAGTGCATGAGGGTTCCCTTTTCTCTACATCCCAGCCAGCACTTGTTGTTTGTTGACCAGTTCAGTCTTGTACCGATAGGCCAGACATTAGCCTCATTTCCCATCTGCCACCCCCACCTCCCTCTGACTCCCATGAAAGCAACAGCCCAAATGTTTTGGGAAGCAGCAAAGTGCTGTGACCCTGGGAAGACTCTTGGTCTTAAAAGACCATAAAGTGTGAGCCCCTGAGCCCCTGAGGCCTCCCCTTCTCTTATGTCTGTGCCCGAGGCTGTGGCCAGGACTCAAATGAAGGTGGAGGAAAGAGAAACAGCTAAAGTGGCAGGATTGTCCTATGTATTTCCCCAAATCCAGGTGAGGAAACCGTAGAGAATGAGAAACTAAAACAGCAAAGCTAGACCGAACATTAATGCTTAAGTGTCTACTTATTGCTGTCACTGTGCGTGGCATTGTGAAATTGAAAAGAGACACAGTCCCTGGCCTACAGAAATGAATTAGGTGGAAAGAGCGTTTCTTCCATCCAGGGACATGTTAGAGCCAGCTGTCTCTGGTGTGCTGATGGTGGTCATCTCCTTCCATCTCCCAGTTCAGGGACATGGTGGCTTCAAATCAACCACGTTAGGAGTATTTACATGAGGGAAATCAGCAAACACTACAAATCAGGGCACCCCCGGCCCCCAGAGCTGAATGTTAAACCACCACACAAGTGATTCTGTCCCACCATAACAGAAACTGCTTAAATAAAGGTGGAGCAGAACATTTCACAGCTGGGAAGCAATGGAAAGTGTCATGGGTTTGGATTCAAGGTTAAGCTCCCCCACTTACTGACTATGGAACCCTCACTACTGAGGCTCCATTTCCATCTCTCTTTAATGGGACAAAAATGCTACTTAGTTACAGAGCAGTTTTGAAGCTTAAAGGATGTGGGCTTATACAAAATGCCACGTAAATCATAATTGATTTTACCAAGGTGACAGAGGCAACCCAACCTGTAAAATCTGTTAAAGGATGGAGAGGGTGTCTATGTCATCCCAGTTTATGAAGAATTCATAAGATAATGCATTTTTTTTTTCATTTATTCCATAATGTTTATTGATGTTTCTTGTTTGCCAAACACTGTGCTATCTGGGCAGTCATAAGAGAAGATGTAAAAACACTTTGTAGATTATGAAGCTTTTATGTAGAAAGTATTGTGTAAATTAGAAGGTATCGTACATTGTTTTATTTTCTCTCAACTTTCTCCATCTCTTCCATTCTGGACACTAGCACTATAACACATCCTGCAACTAACATTATATCCTTCATTTAAATCATAGTACATGGCAGTCATCACAAACAATGACACAGAAACAAAACTATGACAAGAAAATCTCCTTGAAATATTTTGTTGACAGAAAACGGGTAATAACAAAATTATATATATGTATATATATCAATCTAAAAGAGCATACATTAAAATATTCACAGTAGCTTTCTCTAAGTAGTAAGATGAATGATTTTGATTTTCCTTTCTTCTCAAATGTTTTACTTTTTCTAAAAATTACCTATGTAGTGTTTTAATTAAAAATAAAGAAATACAAATTTTTCACTTAGCTATTTTTCTTATAGAATCTTAAATGTGGATTTGAAAGGAGACTTAGAGATGATTATAGAAAAGGAAGCTGAGGCTGGGGAGATGAAATAACTGGGTTAGTTGGACTTCGTTCTGTAAATTTGTCATTATCTTTCCTCTCTTTCCAAATGTGTTTGCTTTTGATTATTAGTCTAAACCTCTATGCTCTGTAATTAGATTCTCATCTTTAATTATCTTTTTGATTTTCTGATGTATCTACTTATTCTAGTATGGTCGATTTTCTTTGAGTTGTTTCTTTCTTTTCTTCCTTTTTTTTTTTTTTAATGTTCAACTGATTTCTTGGTTTCTTTGAGTTTTCTCTTGGAAAGACTCCTGAAGTAAACAAGCATTTTTATCCCAATCTGTGGCTTCTTTAATTATATTCTTCTCACATTTGCCTCTGGTCTCTACCAACTAATTTTCTCAGAAATTTCCAAGGATGAGTCATAATTCCTCAAAGACATCATTCCTGGAATCAGAACATTTTTTTCTTTATTTGGTGTAGACTAAGAGTTTTTCGTACAGGGTATACAATATTATTTAATACAAAGGCTTTGCCCTCTGGGACTCAGTGTTTCCATCTTCCAAGTGGATGTTTCCCAACCTACTAGATGACTCTATCTTATTGGAAACATCTTGAAAAACCTGAAGCCCTTCCAGCCCCTGCAGACAGACACTGGACTCCTTAGGTTGCACATGAGCAAATAGATCTGGGGCCAGAGGTTGTGCCAGAAGCCAGAGACTCAAAGCCGCCTCTGACACAAGGAACAGGCAGAGTGCGGGTGGGAGGGGTCCTCCCCAAGGCAGGGGACTCTGTATGCCTCCTGACTGCAGCCAGCAATAGCTTGCTAATTCTTATGGGCTGGCACAAGACAGGGAGGTACAGCTGAAAAGAGGTCCTCCTACCGCAGGACACTTGAGTCCTGTTTTTAACTAGCTCTGTCACTAACTGGCTATATGACCTCATAAAGCCAAGAGGCCGTCTTCCTGTGTAAAACAAAGGGCTATTTAGATCTCTTCCAACTCTAAAATTCAGAAAGGGGAAACATTTGCATTTAAAGTTTGGTCACCACTTTTAAAGTGAAATGAATCCACATTTCCCCGGGTATCAAAGGCCTGGCTGACCCCTCTCCCGGTGCTGGTAATCGCAGACCTCTCCCCTCCACTCACCGGACTCCCACCTGCCTGTAGATGACTGCTCTTCCAGGCGCTTCTCTGCAAGAAAGGACCGTAGTTGTTTTTAACCATTTTCCCATGTGATGAGCTGAAGTAAATGACATATTTGATTAATGCATGTGAAATTGACCCTGCTCGGGGATCTTTGAAAGACAGCTATGGCACTGAGTGAGACCTGGCTCTGTCCATCACCAAGAGGGAAAGGAAAGAGAGAGGTGGGTGTGGGGGGCCAGGGAGAGGCTGATTTCCTCTCAAACCCAGATGGTTTCCTTTGCAGTTGTCTGTGGCTTCCACAAAACACACCTATCTTACAGTCAAGGCTGTTAATTAGGGGGCACAGATTTGGACTGCTGTCTCCAGCCCCCAAGCTGGTTATTAATGGGAAGGCTGAGCTGCGGGCTGCAGCAGACACTGGACATTCAGCCAGTGTCACCCATGTCCTAAGTGGCTGTGGGGTACAGGCATTTCATTCTCTCAAAGTCCTACATATCAGATGTGATAAAAAACTACAGTGAATGGGGGGCAGCCGGTTAGCTCAGTTGGTTAGAGCGTGGTGCTCTTAACAACAGGGATGCTGGTTCGATCCCCACAAGGGCTGGTGTGAGCTGCGCCCTCCACACCTAGACTGAAACAACTATGTGACTTGGAGCTGATGGGTCCTGGAAAAACACACTTAAATAAAAATGTTAAAAAAGGAAAAAGAAAACAATAGTATTTTTTAAAAAAAATTACAGTGAATGTTTAAATTAAAAAAAAATGTATTACAGTAAAAGACACATTGCCATTAATCCCCCTCAAAATACTCCCCCTTGCTTTGAGCATACTTATCCCATTGTTCTTGCCACTTTCTGAAGCAGTTCTGGAAATCCTCTTTCATGAGTGTCTTTAGTTACGCTGTCGTGGCTGCCTCGATGTCCTAAATCGATTCAAAACATTTACCTTTCATGGTTATTTTGACTTTGGGGAAGAGCCAGAAGTCGCACGGTGCCAGATCCGGTGAATAAGATGGATGAGGACACACCATAATGTTTTTATTTGACAGAAATTGCCATACCAGAGGTGATGTGTGACACAGAGCGTTGTCATGATGGAGGATGAAGTAAAGACACAAAAGAGGACTTCCAGAACTGCTTCAGAAAGTGGCAAGAATGACGGGATAAGTGTGTTTGAAGCAAGGGGGGGGGGGTGTATTTTGAAGGGTAATATGGCAATTTGTCTTTTACTGTAATAAAGTTTTTAAAATTTAAACATTCACCATATTTTTCTATCATACCACATAGATCTTACTACATTTAATACTCACAACCACACAAGAGGTAGAAAACATAGGATTTAACTTCTAGATTAGGAAACTGAGGGTCAGAGAGAAAAGATAATTTGCCCAGTGTCCCCAGCTGGGTTCTAAAGCCCCATCTGACCCGAGGGCCGTGCTCTTCTCTCTCCACAACAAGATGACCCGCCTCTATCCCCTGCCCGTCAGGCCTTCTCGGTTCTACCAACTACTGAACAAACCTCTCGCAGGTCCATCCGCTCTCTGTTTCTCCCAACCCCACGTCTCTCAAACTCTCTGGGATTGTTTCATAGGTTGCTTTCACCGCTCCAAGCAGGTGGTCAGTTTCTTGAGGTCAGGAAGAATGTTTCCTACTTTGTTTTTCATCCCAAATTACCTGGTGCCAAGCTGGACACATTACTACGTGTGTGATAGTTGATGGGCCAGCAGAGAACCCACCTGTGATGTTTTGTTCATAGACCACAGGCTTTGGGCTCATGGAATGACTCTTCTCTTCATGTCCTGAATTCTTTTTCTCCTCCAATCATCTCATGTTTGAAAGACCCTCTTGTAGCTCCTTAGATCTCAACCAAAATGTCACTGTCCCTGGCTATTCCCTGCCAGGGCATCTTTCTTCCTTCCTTCCTTCCTTTCTTCCTTCCTTCCTTCCTTCCTTCTTCCCTCCCCCCTCCCCCCCCCCTCTTTCTTTCTTTTACATTTATTGTTCTCTGTTGAGCATGTTATATAAACCGGCATTCTAAGCTACCTCTTTGAGTTATTCTTTCCCATGTATATATGAGATACACATGTTAATAAACTTGGGGTTTTTGTCTTGTTCATCTGTCGTTCATTACACAGTGTCATCTGAGAACCGGTGAGGAGTAGAAGGAAATTTCTTCCTGTTCTACACTATGTCCTGATTGGTTTTCCTTTGGTTTTTGTTCCCTTGGGTGTTTCCCTGATCAGCTCCTGGTTGTCCTGAGTGGCCCCTGCTGTGAGCAGCAGCCTGCATTCCTAGTGTTGTGGGGTCAGCTTCAGAGGTGCTGGGATCTACATCCAAGGTAGCAACAGGGTGGCATCCTGATCTGGGACAATATGCTTTTAAGGGAGAGACTGTAGCATGTCAGTAGACAGTGGCACTTAAGAAGCCCAAACCCATTTGCCAGGAGATTTTTTTTTTCTAGGCAGACAAAGTCAAAGGTTTATTTTGTACTTATTGGAAGCGTATGAGTATTTAACACAATACCACCTTAGATATAGATTTACTTTGCTGTTTTCTCATGTGATCTCTTCATTCTCCTTTAGAGAACTGACTGCCACATGAAGTTTTACGAGTAGTTACTTGCTTGCCTCATTAGAACATAACTCCCCGCCCCCCAAAGGTCAGGGACCACATGCATTTGGTTCACCAGAGACTCAAAACCTATGTTTTCAATGAATGAATAATAGTAACTTCCACGACCATCATCCTCTAAGAGCCCACCGTGTGTGTTGGGCAGAGGGGCCCAAATCAGGAATCAGAACTAGGTGCCAGTTTAGGCTCAGTGTCCCCCTTGCAGAGAGGTCGTGTTCTCTCTCTCTCTCTCTCTCTCTCTCTCTCTCTCTCTCTCTCCCTCCCTCCCACCCCCCCAGTTCTTTACTTGCAAAGCAAAGCTAATGGTTCTAGTCCCACAGTCCCACATATTCTCAGAGGCTGTTAGGTGAAGAAAGTGAGACAACTCTAAACTTACTGTGTTATTCAAGTTAAGGCCTGATACACACGTGACTAATTATAGGTCCCTTGAGGGATGGGCTCGTGTCTAACTCTTCTTTTTGACTTAATTTTTGTGACTAGGCCACACTGATATACGGTTCAAAAAATATCAAAATATACAAAAGGTATACAGTGACAATCCTTCACTGCTGTCCCGTCTGCCCAGCTCCCACCCACAGTGAACCATTACGATTGGTTTCTTTTGTGGCATTCCAGAGTTTCCTTATCTAAATCCAGGTAAACATGAAGCTACTTCCTGCACAGGATCACGTCTTACACCTGCAAGCTCTCCAACTACCTTGCTTTGTGCTCAATACTGAATGAATCTTCTATAGGTACCTGTTTATGAATTTGCTGAATTGACGGGTATTGTAACCAAAAATTGGACAAGAAAGAATGTAACTTCGCAACATGTATTAAAGATGGGCAGACACACATGCTGACTGTGGGCTTTCTAGAGAATAATACGTCTGTATCTTTCCCACTCCCCTCCAGGACTAGGCGCGACACCTAGGCCAATGCTTTGTTTTGCTTTTGTTTCTTAATGGATGTAAGCAGTTTGTTGGGAAATCTCAATTCATTGGTTGTTATGAGGATAAATTTAATTACTTCGTAAGAAGGTCTTAGAACAGTATTTGACACAAAGACAGAACCCAATGAGCACTGGAAATGTGATCCCATGCCCTTTTACCTCCCAGACACAATTCACCTCAAACGATCTGTTAATCTTAATGTCATGGGCTAAATTGTGTCCCCTGAAATTCAGATGTTGAAGTCTGTCGTGCGGGGTGTCAGGTGGGGTCTCTGGTCCCACTCCCCACATAAGAACGTAGGACATGGTGAGGCCAAAAAGGAACACCCACGGAGCCATAGGTAGGCAAGTCATACCACTATACTCTCACTGGCGGCTGGGTTGGAGACACAGGAACCAGGAGCAACACAATTCTCAACCCTCACTGTGCCGCTTGCAGACTCAGCCACCATCTTCTTGCTAGCTCCCCCTTTTTCTGCTAGCCTAGCCACGGCAGTTATATTCATGGCTAATGGCTCACTGGTTACAGCTGACGGCCAACTAGCCACAGCTGATGGCCATTTTATCACAGTTGACAGCCATTTACTACCTGAGCCAGCACCTTTCTATGTGAGGCTGAGAGCCTGGAAACTGCTTTTTGGGGCTCTGTCCCCACAGTCCTAACTCGCAGAAATTGACTGTATTTGGAGATAGGAGTCTTTAAAGAAGAAAATAAAATAAAATGAGGTCATAAAGTTGGGGCCCTAATCCAATGTAACTGGGGTCCTCATAGGAAGAGATTAGGACACAGACACACAGAGGGAAGAGCACGTGAAGACACAGGGAGAAGCTTCTGCGAGCCAAGGAGAGAGGCCTCAGAAGGAACCAACCCTGCTTGATCTGGACTTCTAGCCTCCAAAACTGTGAAACTGAACTGACATTGTGTAAGCCCCCCCCCCCCCCCCCCCCCCCCCGTTCTGTGAGACTTTGTTACCAAACAAATAAACCTGGCTTAGCCCCCTCATTTCCCAAACGTGTTAAACTGGAGATGCTCTGTGAAGGAATTCCCATGGGAGCGGCCAGCAGGAAAGTGCACCCCAGGGCAGGCACTCAGAGTCTACCCCAGGAGTTCTGCCACTGTGCCTGCGGGTGGAAGCAGCCTGCCTCGCCATCTGTCTGCAGGAGTGTGTGCAGAGCTGCGCCACCAGCCACTGGGAGAAGCTCCCTCAAGGAGGGACCCCAGAGCAAACAGCTGCCCTAGGTCCTGCCCTGGGCCCCACCATCACCTGACACCTCTCAGGCCAGCCCCACCTCTGCCTTCCCCGAGCAGGGTAAGGGTTCCCTTTTGTGCTTAAGTTAATTAGAGGTGGTTTGCGGGGCAGAGGGTCCTGACGAATACAGTCCCTAAAAAGTAAGAACCCAAATCAGCCGCTCCTGGTCAGTGGCTGCTGCCCAGGCTCCAGCCTCCCTCTCATCCTGCCCCAGTAGTGCAGAGACAATCCTGGAGCTAGAGGTCTATCACCCCTGGGCCTGCGGACAGGCCCCTGATCGGAACAGCTGCCCTCTCTGGCAGTGCCTGCTCGCACCACCCAGCCATGCCATCGCCCACCCCAAAGGCTGATCCTCCTTCCTCTGGCTTCCTCATGTCACGTGGATGCGTATCTGTCTGCCTCGTGCTCCTTGAGGCCATGTCTGCATTCTCAGGACCTGCCATGGAGCCCCATGCACGCTGCATTCCATCAGCTGGGGAAGCCTGTCCCTGGTGACCTGCCCCTCAGCCCCTAGAGTCCCGGACTGCTCACAGAGCTGGCGGCCACAGGCCAGCATTGTGTCTCTTACACCTCGCTACTGTAGCGTCAAGTAGGACCCAGACTGAGACCAAAAATCAGGCAGCTCCTAGTGCAAATGCCATTGCACGGTGGTCAGTCACATGGCAGCTCTCACTGGGGCAGAACAGAACCGGCTGATCGCTGGCCCTGGGCTCCGCGTCCAGAGCCTGGCTGCAGATTAAAAGCCAAAAGGCCGGATGTGGGAAGTGACAGTTCATCAAGTCACCAGCTGCAGTGGCCCGTGGAATCGACGTGGGCTCACCCTTGGTTGGCAGGCGAGTCCTGCCTGTGCTCATTGGGCAGCACTGTGCAGTGGCTCAGAGCTAGACTTGGGCTTCCTGGGCCAGCTCTGCCCTCAGAAAGCTGTGTGCCTCCAGGGTAGGCTCCACACCTCTCTGGGCCTTTCATCACCCATCAGCCAGAGAGAACAGTATTATAAATTAGTGGGGAAGTACTGCTACTGGAGTCAAATAGGCTTATGAATGAATGAAATACTGTGCTTGAAATGTCTTATTCTAACACCTTGAAAATAATTGTGGGTGGTTTGTTTGCTTGTTCGGTTTTCCTCCAGCCTATTTGACTCCAGTATCTGGCCTCTCCACCCCCACCTGCCCATGTTCTGATCTCAGGATGACCCCAAACCTGCTTGCTGTCCCTCCCGACAGCCGGACAGCCGACACAGCCTGTGATATCTGGCCCCTCTCTACTTCCCTTTACCAAACCTTTCTTCTTCTGTCCACACTCCTAGTTCCCACTTGTCCCATGAGCACGCCCTGACTCTATACTTCCTTCTCTTTCCATCTTGATCCCGTGACTCTCAGTTCTGGAGCCGGGAATGGCACGTCTCCCAAGTGACTGCTCATTTCAAGGCCACGTGCAGCTGAGTCACTTTTGTGACAATGAGGAAGGAGATAAGAGGTGATGGACAACCAGCACACAGCCGTCACCACTAACGTAAAGGTGCTTGTGGCCCCTGTCACCATCACTGGCTCGTCAGCGGCAGCGCCATTCACCACTCTCAGCTGGTGGCCTCTCCCAGACACAGGGCTCAGCGCTCCTGGGCATATTTCATTTCATTTTCACAATAGCCCTATGAGGCTGACCGCATAGTCTGGACAAGCAGAGCCATGGTGATCAGCAAGGCTGCATTTAAATCAGTGAGGGGCAGCTGTTGTCCATCCCAGACAGAGCTCAGGGGCTCCTATTTGGTGTTTAGCACTGGGCGTGCCGGTGGCCTGCCCTCTCCTCAGGGTCCCCACATGTTCCAGCTCAGCCGTCCACTCAGCTCGCTGCTGGGAGACGCTCAGGCTGCTGTCCTGAGTGGGCCAGCCTCCCACTGTCCTATCAGGGGCGATCGCTCTGAATGCAGAGGCTGGCTGTGTCCCACGACCCGCACGTGCTGAGGTGGCGTGTGTTGGCAGCTACGGCCACTGCAGTCACTGGGTGGCTCTTACTATGAGCAAAGGGGAGCAGCTGCTCACCTAACTACTGGCTCCCCAAACTGCCTCTCAACGCCTATGCCTCCACTTGTTTCCAGCTCATCTGAGCTCCTTTTCCAGGCACTTCCTTTCCTTCCATTTAGTTGGAGCTATGAACTGAACTGTGTGTGCCCTCCTCCTCCTGTAAATTCATATATTCAAACCCTAATTCCCAATGTGATGGTATTTGGAGTTGGGACCTTTGGGAGATAATTGGGGTTAGATGAGGTCATCAGGGTGGGGCCCTTATGATGGGATTAGTGTCCTTATAAGAAGAGACACCTGAGAACTCACCTTCTCTCCATCATGTGAGGACACAGCCAGAAGGTGGCCGTCTACAAACCAGGAAGAGAGACCTCACTAGAACCCAACCATGCTGGTACCCCACTCTTGGACTTCCAGCCTCCAGAAGTGGGAGAATATAAATTTCTGTTGTTTAAGCCCCCCAGTTTGTGGCAGCTTGTCACAGTGGCCCTAGCAAACAAATACAGGTAGTTTCCTTATTCTCTGTACAATACAAGAGATCAGACATGTTGACTGTTGGAATCATCCTGGTGCTGTTTTCACAGCACAGTTAACAAGTACTTAGTTTAGGATCTGCTTCTAGATGCTCCTGAACCAAGTATAAATTTTCTATCTACTCTAGAGGGGTCGGTCTGCCTGTCTGATCCCAGTCACCTGTTGGAATCTAGACCTCTGTTGGTGGAGTCCTTCCAGTCCAGACCCCCTGAGCCCCAGGAGCCCAGTCTCCCACTTGCAGGGGCCCTTGGTAAGACTCTGTGCCTCCTCTTTCTCCCCTCCCCCTGTTTCCAGATAAGAGGATGCGGGAGGCTGCTCTCTTGCTTCTGGGCAGGGAACTTGCCCCTTTCAAAACACAAAGGAAAAATGCAAATAAGCCCTGGGTGTGGCCAGGGCCCAAGTGCTAGCTTATATTTTTTCTTTGGGTGGCCTTTGTTTTCCCTTTTAGCAAACTGGACCTGGACTAGGAAGATAACTGAGAACCCTTAATACACCATGGCAGGGACATGACAACAAACTGGGTAACAGTGTCCTCAATTCAAAAACCATTTAAGAGTAGTCAGTGCACAAGGAAACTTGAGGTGCCCTGAAAGCCATGGGTCAGAAGTGACAGAAAAGTTCTTTGATGTTTTCCCCAACTGACAAGTATCCTAAAAATCTACATGACGAACAATAATGAGTTGTAAAGCTGAAATTCTCCTGAACTCAATAATAAAAAAAGTATTTGATCAAACGTGCTAGAGAGAAAATAAAAAGATCTTTCTATTCTCTCTACAGAAAATTATTTTGCAGGACTCATTGTTATATGAAGAGGAGTATGCAGCCAAAAAAAAGGTAAGGAAAGGGAATTTAAAGATGCCTCAGACAATAAGTGAAAATACTGCATTATTCTTCTGGATCTTGTGATGTTTGTAGTACTGGTCCACTTCTTAAAATTCATAATTGTTGCCCTAAATAAATATTCACATTAGTACCTAATTTTGTGTTTGTCGTTTTGTTTTTCTTTCCTTAAAGTGAGTCTCTAACATTGAAGAAGCTTCAGGATCCAGAAAAACTGGATGTGGCCGTGTCCACAGCTTTCTCAGGGGAACTTTTAACACGCCTCTCACCCCTATCCCTTTTGCCTGCCCTGTGGCTCTCAGCAAGATATTCTCCATAGTCCACGGGACCTAGAGATTCCAGCCACCCTCAGTGGCTAAGCCTGTGTGTGCAGGGAGGGTCGAAGTACACAGACAGTAAGTAGCCAGTTCCCTGCTGGGCATGAATCTCACACCCTCAGGCCCCCAGGGGGCAGAGCGAAGTTCCCTGGTGGGATCACTCCCTCTCCTGCTCACTGTACTCCACCCACTTTTTCTGAGATGCAAATACGAACCTCTGAGGAGGACCGTGGAACAACAGGAGGCAGCGCAAAGGCCTTTCCAAGAATTCCGGAGAAGAACGGGGTCTCGTTTTGTCCCCTGAAACTTATAGTGACTTCCCTGGAGCAGAGAATGATGGTCACGTGCTTGGGGGATTTCATTCTGTTTTCAGGTAAAGAAACTGTCTTCCATGCTCTTGGCTGCCATGGGCCCCAGTTTATACTAAGTTCCCTTTTCATTCCAGATCCACTTAATACCCAAGTTTTAATGAGATTATTGAATCATTGAGAGAGCGGTTCTGAGCACCCCAGAGGGCTGCACCATTCACTGTCTACTTAGTGAGCGAGTGGCCAAGGATTGTCCTAGATTTGGAGTTTGTTATAAATAATCCTGAGAAGGCTGCCTGACTGAGTTAAAACCTGCCGTGCTTATGGTTGAGCAGGGGATGAGACATTCAAATGCAGATTTATGGTGATAATTGCACCACTAGGTAAAATTCACTGAATTATACACTTGAAGTGGGTGGATTTTATGATCCTGTAAAGTCGTTTTAAAAATCTATATGCTTCATGACCTTTAAATTTAGGAATTACAAGCATGAGATTTTTTCAAAAAGGTACATAAATCATTCATAAATCACAAAAAGTAAGACAGTTCACAAGGTAGCTTGCAAAACCATTATCACATACTCCCCCTTGAATCTCCCAGCATTCCTGAGACTTTCAAAAGCCTTAGCACTCAAAGCTTAAGATTGCAGTTTAGACCCAAAACCCACAAGAAAGGTTGCCTTTGTCCTGAATGGCTAAGAACAAAAACTACAGCCAGCAAATTGTTTGTTCATTCAATAATGAACCAAACATATTTCATGTTGATCATGGAAATGACGAGACCACCCGGTCTTTCTATGGCTTTAGGTCTGACCAAGCATGACACAGCATTGCTTAGAACAAAGCAAGTCTTTTGGGAGTGGGATCTGGAGACTGAAAGCCATGTGACACCGTTTCCAGGGGTTGAATTTAAAGTATGTAAGAAAGCAATAATTCTGTGGCTACTGTAGCTGCTGAGTCACCTCATCTAACAATGTCCACCCATTAATATGAATAACTGTGGTTCCCACTGGCCACGGGGCATGCCCTCTCAGTTGACCCATACTCCTGATCTGTGTCCCTTTTAGGGGACTTGATTAATATCCTAGACTGAGCAGGCACGGTTAGTTGTTTCTCACTAGCTGGCATCAGCGGGCTCTTTCCCAGGAAGATACCAGCAAGGATTTGTTTATTGAAATGAGCTAGTCACCACCATGGAAATTCACTGAAGTGGGGCACAGATACATTACCCCAGCATGGAGCAGGGTGGGGCCTGATGTGGTCTGCACAGTGGGGGTTCCTAAATATCTAGGCACCCACTCAGGACAGGAAGTTCAGAACTGGGAGAGACGCCTGGTAGGAGCTGGATCTCAGCCACCAGCCAAGGGGCAACACAGATATTCCTTTTTGTCCTGCCATCTTATCACCCCTTAAACATTTAAAATAATTTCTGAGGACAGCCAACAGATAAAAATAAAAAAGGTAATTTCTTGAAAATGTTACATCCATCTCTCAAAAAGTTAATTCTAAACTTCTAACTATGTGCATATAATCATCCGGGAAGGGAAGGTCTGTAACAATATGGGAACATATTTGTCATCATTTTGGCCTCTCAGGGTCTGGACTTCCTTCATATATATTGGGGAATTTCCTACCCGAGAAGTAGAAGCTCCCACCACAGAAGCTGAAGATACTAGCGTCTCATGTTCCCACCCACAATTGCTGATAGGATGTGGGCACTTAGTCTAGTCTCTCAATCAGAGGGCCCTGCCCCAGACTCCACATTGGCACCTCTTGACTCCAAGACACATGAACTGTATAATCTATTCTAGAGAGATTCACTCACCCAGCACCTTGGCCCCTTTCCCCTGCCTGCTCTATACTAGAGGCTGGTCCTGCCAAGTATGTGTATTTCTACATCCCTTTGCATCTCTTAGATGGTTGTATGGTACACTTCCAACCAGGAAGACACAGATGTCTTGAGATTTCTTAGAAAACTCTTGCCTTCCTCATACAGGAGTCACCCTTTCTGTCTTCTCCCAATGTCTGCCTGGAATGCAAACGTAACATCCAGGGCTGCAGCAGCCATCTTGCAACCATGAGGGAACAACTCTGAGGATTAAAGCCAATATGCTCAGGGTAGTAAAGCAGATAGAAAGAGCCAGGATCCCTGGCAGATTTTTTTTCGATAGTTGAACACATGCTTGTAATAACTGACTTCTAGATATGTGTGTGTGTGTGTGGGGGGAAGCATTTATTTTTAAACTGTTATTGCCAGGTTTTCTGTATTTGCAACTGTCCCCATTCTGAACGAATACAGGCAGTTTCCAGGGTCCAGCAGTGGTGTGGCCTGTGGCACAAACTCCCAGTGGTGGGAGCAGTGTGTTTTCACAAAACCAGTTCTGCAGCATTATTTCGGGTGGCATTCCTCTTTCTTAGTCTCCAGACTCCTCCAGAAGTCCTGAAGATTTCACGAGCTACATCCTGTGTCTTTTAAGACATTCTTTTTCTGCTTAAATTCACCAAAGTTTAATTGAAAAAGATGAGGTCATTAGGGTGTGTCCTAATGCAATCTGACTGGTGTTCTGATAGAAACCAAAAGTTCTTACAGGACTTTTGGACAGAGAGATGCACACCGAAAGAACCCTGTGAAGATGAAGGCAGAGATTTCAAAAAGAATTGACCAAAGTTTATTTCTGTTGCTCATAATCAAGAATCCCGACAAACACAGAGATTGACACCAGGAGTGGTGGCAGCAACCTACCCCCAGGGAATGGGGAGAATTTGGGATTGATTGTCTGGTCTGGTGGGCTCTAAGGAGAGTAATAATTCAGGTAGTAATAAGACAGTTCATGGCACAAATGCTCCCTTGTGCTCACTTGCAGAGAAGGTGGCCAGTACAGTGAAAGACCCACTGAAGTTAAGGCATCGAGAAGCCAAGAGAACAGCACGAAGCACAGAGAATCAAGATCTGTGGGTGGAGGGGTCGATGGTAAAGGCGGGAAAGCTTCTGAAGTGAAGTGAGCGGCAGGGTCTTGAATTCTAGTTCAGGGCAGTCTGGAAACCAGGGACTTTCACTGATGATGTGAAACCGCAACTAAACCAAAAGGGAGACCTGTAGGGTCCTGATTTACAACATCTGCTAACCTCACAACTTCTCGTTTCTCATTAATAGTTAGGGCACTGATGGGAAAGAGTGAGCTCGGGGACATTCTGAATGGGGATGTATGGGATTGAGGACGCACAGAGCACACCCCCTGGCTCCCCCCACCCGCAGCTGTTGTCACAGGGAATAACCCCTTCTCCCTGTGTAGAGAAGCTGCTCCTCACTTGCTTGAAGACCTATAATGTTCTTGCCTGGGGAGGTCACTTTGCAAGGAGGAATGCAAGTCCCTTTGTACCTCCCCTCTTCTCGTTGTCTTTAGACCAAAACCATAGCTAGATACCAGCATGTCCTTCATGTTATAAAACCAAACCTGGATGGAGGAGACATACACCAAATAAATTGCAAGATTTTGCTCTTTATCTTGGTAAAAGTCTTGGGAACACATGTGGGAATCAACCCTGAGGGTGCTAAGCCAGGGAGGGAAAAACAGGGTGTCTCCTTCCCAAGAAACTGTAGCTCAGTGTGCTTACGGGAGGGGGCGTGGTTCTGACTGTTGACTCGCTTGGGCGGTTGAATGAAACCTGCTGGCCCACACCAAGAGAAGTCGAGATGCCCGAACTTCTTTGGCACAATGTAGGAAGAGGAATCCAAGGAAACAGGAATGTTGGTGTGGATATATTGTGTACGACCCACTTAGCCCAATTCCCTGACCCTGTCCCATGAAAGGAACCAGAAGATACTCCCTTCATCAAGGCATTGAGAAGTACATTGGTGAGGGAAGTGCCACCACCTCTCTGTGCCACCACAAGCACTGTCATGGCTATTTTATCTACATCAGGGGTGCTGTGAGAGCTGCTGGAATTAAACAGACTCCCACCCAGCTGCCAGAGGCCAGTGGTGGCACAATAACCAGAAGAGGTGAGGTCACCTCAGTAGAAGTCACGGTGACCACAACCATTCCCAGGACCAGTCTGGGGATCAGAGTGGTCTGCACATCAGATACGTTTGGCAGAAATTAATTGATTATGAGCCCCCAGGACCCAAATAGATACCTAGCCCTCTATGCTCACATAATGCACATGATGGAAGCAAACCAAAAGCTCTCTAGGTCTGATTAAACCATCAAACAATCTGGTAGCCATACCAATTCTTAAACCTGAACTTGAATGCTACAGAAGTGGTAAGTTCCTACCACAGCCCTACCTAAGTGTCCAATGGATATAGAAGATGGACAGGTCTTGGAGAGTGGCCATGGGTTATCATAAACTTAATAAGGTGGTGACTTCAATATAGCCCCTTGAGGAAATATCTTTCTCTCATTCCCAATAAGCAAAGAACTCCAGAAGCTGCTTTGCCTCATCTGGCAAGGATAACTTTCCATCTTGCTTCAGAGTTATGCCAACTCTGGCACCATGCCACAATTTGGTCTGTAGAAATCTTAATTAATCACCTCACTATTCTTTGGGACATCACAGTAACTACCTGTAGGGACAGAGCCAGGAGTGCAGTTTCCAGGCTCTCGGCCTCAGGTGCTGGCTCAGGTAGTAAATGGCCATCAAACTGTGATTGGATGGCCATCAGCTGTGGCTAGTTGGCCGTCAGCTGTAACCAGTGAGCCATTGGCCACTAATATAACTGCTGTGGCTACGCTAGCAGCAAGTGGGGGCTAGCAAGAAGATGGGGGCTGAGTTATAAAGAGTGGATTGCAGTTAGCATGGCGGATTGCAGCTAACGGGTGGGGTTGGTTGGCAGAGAGAGGTGGACAGCAGGTTGCGGATAGTGTGGCTCCTGGTTTCTGTGTCTCCCGCTCAGCCGCCAGTGAGAGTATAGTGGTATGACTCCCCTATCTATGGCTCCATGGGTGTTCCGTTTTGGCCTCACCATATCCTGCATTCTTATATGGGGAGTGGGACCAGAGACCCCGCATGGTGCCCTGCATGACACTACCACATTGATGATCTCATGCTATGAGGACCTCGAGAGCATGTATAAGCGTTATTCTAGATGTTAGTAAGAAACACCCAGATTGTAGTGTGAGAAATGAAGCTCATGCGTCTACAGGGCCTGTGACCTTAGGGAGGCTTTTTAGGGGGTCCGTGATCTGAGTTGAAAGATGGCCTCCAAAGGGAAGCATGGGTTTTTGCACCTCTCACCAATGACTACAGGAAAGAGAGAGAAAATGCTCAGAGGTCCTCTATATGGAGGCGACATTTGTCACAGCCTGGGCCTCTGATGACAAACTACATTCTATCAATATAATAAAATATAAAGATATGTTTGAATGTCCAGGCAAGCACAGGGAAGACATTGGTAAACAACACATAGTTTCTATCCTAAGGAAATTTCTAAACAAATAGAGTGACTGATAATTATGCAAGGATGCTCTGTACGTACACAGCTGGTGCACCTAACCTAATCCTGAGTGGATGGTGGGCGGTGTGGTCTGGGGGGAACATCCTGGAGGAAGTGACCCCCTTACAGATAAAGAGGATTTGGCCAGTTTTGGGAGGAAGGGGGTTCTCTTGGCCTGGGAAGTTCATAGGTGTTAACACTCCTAAGGGACTTCAGGGAGGTAAGCTAAGGTAGGAGTCTGGACTGTATCCTCAGAACAATGAAGGGCAAGTGAAAGGAGTGCAAGCATTCGAGTGACATGGTCAGGTTTATTCTTTAGAAAGAGCATTCCAGCTATTCTGTGCAGAATGGATTGAGGGAAACAAGATCAGCGGTGGGGAGACCAGTTCCATATTTTCTCTTTAAGCAGTGATGGGGTGAGAAGCACCTGAAATACATGGGAGAGTGTAAATACTAGATAATTGGGAGGAAAAGCAAGGCTGGATCCAGGCTCTGAGGGCTCTTTTTAGGCAGAAGACCATACAATTAGGCACAAAGTTGACTACAGGTATACCTTGTTTTATTGCATCTCGCTGTATTGGGCAACAGGCGTGATTTTCACAATCTGAAAGGAAGACCCTCCGCCAGCAAAAAGATTACCACTCGCTTTATTGCTGTGGTCTGGAACCTCACCGCAGTGTCTCTTATTTGTGCCTATACTAACTTAAGATGAGAAAACAAATCGCAAGAAATTACTGGAGCTTTGGAGAATCGGGTCTTTTTCTTCTGTTTACCGGAACTGCTTGCCTAAAAATGCTTCTAGAGGCAGCTGGCTTGGCATCCCCTCTCTGCGTAGAGCGCGGTACAACTCAAGCACCCCAAGATACGGCGCCCTGGGGCGTAAACTAAGTCAACTTCACCGCCTCGGAGAAGCCACCCGCTCAGCCAGAGAATGACGGGCTTGTTGGTCTGGCGGAGGGACCATTCTACTGGACGGTTGGACAGGAATGGGAGGCTGGACGGGAAGGCGGTGCCGCTTCACTCGGAAGTCCTGAGGCTCGGTTCGCGGACGCCCCGCGCTCTCGGGGCACCGCCTGCACCGCTTAGAGGTGAGGGGCGCAGCGTCCCCGCGGGGCGCACTGTGTGCCTGCGGCGCACGGTGCGAGTCTCCGGGAGCAAACTGCTGACACAGGGACCACTCCTTCCTTCCGAGTTCAGAAACTTGACCTCAAAAACGCAAACCGTCAGGCATTTCTGGATTTAGAAATAAACATCACTCCATCAGAAACAGCCACGGAGTCATAAAGTTTTATTTTCTAAAGGAAAATAAAAGGACTTGTAAATTTACTGTTTTTGAAATAAAAGAATTAAGTTCTGCAAAACAAGTCATCAGCAGGTGAAAGCGCGAGGCGTGGAGCTCGGTCCCGGAGTAGCGGTCGGCACCAGACGCCGGCGCGCTGTTCTGGGGGCTTGGGGTGGGGGGTGGCACGCAGAGCGAGACTGGTGGGCGTGCGGCGCGGCACCGGGGCTTCGGGGGCGCGCGGGGCGGAGACGCACAGTGCGGGGCGGGGCCTGGCGCAAGGGGCCGGTCTCGGGTGTGCCGTGCGGGGCGCGCGGGCGGGGGCGCGCAGTGCGGGGCGGGGCTGTGGCGCTAGGGGCCGGTCTCGGGTGTGCTGTGCGGGGCGCGCGGGCGGGGGCGCGCAGTGCGTGCGGGGGCGCGCGGGGCGGAGGCGCGGCGCCACCAATCGCAGACAAAGGCCGCCCCGTGAATCATGTGGTGCCGGGAGGAAGTCGGCTTGTTGTCTTTCCTCCCGCCGCTGGCCCGGGCGGAACGATGCGCGGAGACCCCCGCGGGGGTGGCGAGCCCCGATGAGGTCCGAGCCCCCATCCGCGCCACAGCGCCCCCGGCCCGATGGCGGCCCCGCGCTGGGACCCGCTGCGCAACGACTCGCTGCCGCCCACACTGACGCCGGCGGTGCCCCCCTACGTGAAGCTCGGCCTCACCAGCGTCTACACCGCCTTCTACTCGCTGCTGTTCGTGTTCATCTACGCGCAGCTGTGGCTGGTGCTGCGCTACGGCCACAAGCGGCTCAGCTATCAGAGCGTCTTCCTCTTCCTCTGCCTTCTCTGGGCCTCCCTGAGGACGGTCCTCTTCTCCTTCTACTTCAGGGACTTCGTGGCAGCCAACGCGCTCAGCCCCTTCGTCTTCTGGCTGCTCTACTGCTTCCCGGTGTGCCTCCAGTTCTTCACCCTCACACTCATGAACTTGTACTTCACCCAGGTGAGTCGGGCGCGCGGGAGGTACGTGGAGGGCCCTCACCTGGCAGGCGGCCCTGCACAGTGCTCAGTGCGATGGCAGCGCGGGGGGCAGGTCGCAGAGCCACGGCCTGGGAGTGTGGGGAAACGGCAGTGGTTCTGGGGTCGTCTGAGCCTGTCCTACCTGTAGGCCTTTCTCGCAGGTAAGGCCCTCCCATTCTCAAGAGGCGCAGGTGGACAGTGAGGGCTGGATGCCATCTGTCAGTCTGCCCTTAGCTCAACACCGTCCGATGAGTGCGGGGCCCTCTCCGCGCGGGGCGCGCAGCATCTTCGCGCACACATCAGCATAGGTGCTCATGGCAGGTGGTGCCCACAAGGGAGACTTGGGTCAGGCCCCAAGCACAAGCCTAGACGTTTGCTGGGGCTTTTTTACAGGCATCTTTTTATGAGGCGTATTGTTAATAAGCTAATGGGAGTACATACTATAAATTGGCTTGATTGCTGTCACCGTTGAGTTAATGAAAGTACAGTAATTGTAAAGTGCTTTGCAAATACTGTGGCAAGTATTTCATAGAGTTCAATAACACAATGCTACCATCATCATCGTCGCCATCTCTGATTCTCATTAGCTTTCCAAGGTAATGAGGACTAAAATGTCCGTTTTCGCTAGGACTCTGCCCGAGGGAAGGGCTCCTAGTGTGTCACCTGCTCAGGGTAATTTAAAAGCTGTCTCATGGGCGGAGGCTTGGTGCAAGCAGGCATTCCATTCCTTTAAAGAGTGTTGCTATTTCTCTAAAGAAACTGTCATTGACTTTTTTAAAAGGAAAGAAAAGGTACAAAAGGGATGGTCCTGCTGTAGTGGGAGCCCCTGACTGAAAATCTGAAGGACATGTACTTGTGGCTAAAATATAGAATGTGTACTATTTCATGACTAGTATACTCTTACCAAAACGGACCTACAAAGCCTTCTGATAAGTCAGTGTATCAGTGTATTTTCCAGTCTATGAGTAATGTCTCTTATTTGTCCAAATACTACTTTTAAGCCCCAAAACCAGTTCAGGCAGTCAGCTCCATGGCAGCCACTCCAGCTTTTTAATTGGATCAAAGGGGGTTGTTCCAGCAAGACACAAAAGTCAGGTGGCTTTGTGTTACTTCAAGAACTGTGACAGTGGTCATTTGCACATGGAGGTGTTGATTCGTGTCTCTTTTTGCGACTGCCATGGCTGTCTGGTAGTGACGTGCAGATTCTGCTGGATTAGGAGCAGGCTGCACATTTTTTGCACCATCTGCTGATTGGCGAGTCAGTGCTGAGCGAGGGAAAGCGTGACAAGACACACAGTCACTGCCTGCCACAGCGCTGGCTCCCTTATGTCTCCCGAGTCTTTTGTTCTCTGTATCTCCAGGGTGGCTGGTGGAGAAGGTGGCACCAAATGCTGGCATCTCAGATGCTGGCAGAGCAAAGCCATTCCCTGGCTTCCTGACAAGTATTCTGGTACTCTGGGGAGTCCTAAAGGGGCCCCTTTGGCTCCCTGCTCTGGCACTGCTCTTTCCTTTCCCCACACTCCTGCTCTTAGACCTGCAAGCTCTTAGACCGGGGTGCTTAAGAATTACTGCTGCCTGAGCCCCAAATCGGAGCAAGTAAATCACATTTTGGGGGGGGGGGTAGCAGCCAACAGTTAAGAAACAGGTACTTACTATGTGCACGGTTTTAAGCAGTTTGTCTTACTTATTTTTCATGACACTGTGAAGAAAGTACCGATAACGTCCCCATTTTATAGAGGAGGGTCAGAGAGGTTAAATACTTGTTTAAGGTCACATAACCAGTGCACGTTGGAGCTGGGAGTCACACCCACATCTGTGACATCTGAGTAATGCTCAAACCTACGGTATAGTATTGGAAACCTCTCACTATGGAAAGCATGCCCTCCTCTAAATGTAGCCCCTGGTTCTCCAAGAGCTGACCATCAGGGTAGGGGTACAAAGTGTACGCACGACACAGTTCAGTAATAATTCCAGGAATTTCCGGGGGGACGTTTAAGCTTTAGGAGATTTGAGCAGGACCAGCGTCCTCAAGGAAGAGGATCAGTTCCTGAGGCTGGAGGCTGGAGGCGGGACGAGGGGACTGTGGGAAGGACGCTGCATGGGCTAAGTTGAGAGTCGGGAAGGAACTGGAAGGGGGTTCTGAGAGGTCGAGGAAGGTTCTCTTTGTGGTTGTCAAGTCCTTTAGAGCCACTGGCTGCGCAGTAGGCAGGGCCTACTGCTCCTCTCTCTGAGGACCTCCCTGAGAGCCTGGGAGGTGGGTACCAGCACTGGCTGCTCTGAGGTGCCGAGAGGAGGCAGTGGCCCGGTGCAGCGCCGCCGTGTGGCCATGTGCGGCGCTGTCCTGCCTTTGCGAGGTGTGTCCTGCCCTCCCATTCGCTCCCGTCCGTCATCCTTGGAATCGGGCTCTTCTGGGGCTGGCCCGGGAAGGGGCAGGGTTGCCTCACGAGACTGTACCTGTTCCCTCCAGGTCTTGCTCTGCCATCATGCCGTCAACTTCATCCTGGCTCCCTCTGCCTCTGTCTCCCTTCCATCCCAACCCCTTCTTCAGGGGGTCCACACAGGGTATCGTCTGGTGCCCACCCAGTGTCTCCTCCAGGCCCCCACCTGCCCCTTTTCATTCTCTGCCTGCCCAGGGGCCTGCCACCTGCAGAAATCCAGGGTGGAAGCAGGTGATGCGCTCCAAGTTCCTGGGGCCCACACGCCTCCAGGGCACAGGTTGGCATCTGCCAGGACTCCGTCCACAGCCCACTTAGCTCTGAGGTCCACACCTGTTGGGCCCGCACAGTCCCTGTCCAGGGAGCAGGGGGCCAGGTCCCCTTTCTCCCTCATTCCCCATGAGCAGTTTCCGTGGCACTTTAACCTCAGTGACCTGGGCTGAAGGCTGCTATCTCGCCCCCAACACTGTTCTCCTGCCAACAGGATGGTGACTTTTTCTCCACTCTCCTCATCCAGGCTGTGAAGGCGGGATGTGGCCGGCGGAAGGACTGGTTCTGCTCTCTGAGCAGGCCTGGGGTGCGCTGTGTGTACCTCTGGCCCAAATGTTCGCAGCTGTCCTTGGAACAGGAGCACTGCGTCCCTGTGGCAGCCATCTCGGAGGGAC
The DNA here is from genome assembly GCF_004115265.2 of Rhinolophus ferrumequinum. Lineage (NCBI taxonomy): Eukaryota > Metazoa > Chordata > Mammalia > Chiroptera > Rhinolophidae > Rhinolophus > Rhinolophus ferrumequinum. The sequence goes on along the minus strand of NC_046310.1, from coordinate 22,171,441 downwards.
AGCCCAACCCCACTCAGCTCCCTGCTGCCCGGGAAGTGGCAGGACCAGGGCTTGAACAGGCCATTCCCCCAGGCCTGTCCTATCACCGTGTGAGTTTGTCTTTATAATGGGGGTTTCGCATGTGGTGGGACCCTGACACCTGACTGTGAGGTATCGTGGTGCCCCCCACACCAGGCCGTGGAGTAGGGGCTTCTGTGCCAGGGCGGCACCTGGGCCAGCAGGTCTGTCTGCAGAGCTGGGGTGGTGGGTCGTGGGGTGGCCGGGAGCTTGGTGACACCTGGGCTGTCAAGTCTCCCTGCGGTTCTCCCACAGAATCATGGGTCTGGGTCTCAGACTTGGGTTCCTGAGTTGGTTGAATGGGACGGGCTCAGCTTCTCCCTGACTCACACTTCCTTTGAGCCCTGTGACAGATTCCTGCCATTCAAGAGGGGTGGTTCCAGGACGGAAAGGAGAAGTGAACCCTGTCGACGGGGGGAGAGGTGGTGTGACAAATGGGCACTGACGCAGGAGCCAGGACTGTACCACGCCTTAGAGGGTGACTGGGAAGCTGCAAGGGGGCTGTTGTGGGGGCCGGGGCTCATGGCAGGGCCTGGGGACTCATGGCAGGGCCTGGGGGCTCATGGTGGGGCCCTGAGGTCATGGTGGGTGTTGGAGCTCCCAGTGGACCTGGGGTCGTGGTGCTCCAGTGAAGGGCTGTGACTCAGGAGGCAGCAGTCGGAGTGGAAGGAGCAGGGGCCCTGTGGGCAGAGGTGGGTTTGAATCCTGGCGTGGCCCCCAGTGTGGCCCGCCCAGCCAGAACTGACCTCCCTGAGGCAGTGTCAGCCTCCTTCCCCTGGAAAAGGGCAACCGTGGTGCTCAGCCCCAGGGGGGAGCGGTGAAGGAGCTACTGTCTGTGCTGCGTCCTGGCTCCTTTCCCTCAGTTAGGGGCTCTTTCTGTGTCTCCTCACAGCAGGAACCCAGGCTCCTGCCTGACTCGACCACAGTCCTAAGGGTCAGGCCCCAGCCCTGGCTCTGCCTTTCCCAACGCACCGTGTCATCAGATCAACTTTTACCACCACGCTGCAGCTTTGTGCTTGCAAATGGCAGTGACAACATGGCCTCCCCTTAGGGAAAGTGTGGCGGTGCCAGCTCCTCTCAGCTGTAGCTCCTGAAACCTGGAGACGCACAGATTGGGAGATCCAGCAGATGAGCCCCCTGGGCCTGGAGAATCCTGGTGACTTGTCTCAGGTCACCAGCCAGGCGTGCGGAGCAGGGCCCACCCCTCTGACCCTGCGCTTACCGCTCGCACCCCCCCCCCCCCCCCGGTTTCGAAATGCATCATGGTCCTGGACCTTGCTGGTAGGGAAGTTGGAAGCAGATGAAAATCTCACCTGGGGGCCCTTGGATACCCCACTCCCAGAGAAAGGGAGGGGGGTGACCTTACGAATGGGTGGGTCTCGCTGTGGGACTTGGCAGTTGATTTAATCACAATTTAATCAGGAAGCGTTTACGAAATATACCTGTGTGTGCCAGGCCCTGATCTGGGTGTTGCAAAGGGGGAAGCCTCTAGGCCTCTTGGTGATTTTGAGGAAGTCAGACGCTTAGGAACACACGGCCTTTGCCGGGCCCCTAGTACCTGACAGCAAAGCTGGGACCACACTGCCACACAGGGCAGGAGTAGGCGTGGCCTCGCCTCTGGCTCCACACTGTGGCCTCCTGGCCCCTGGCACTGGCTTGGCCCCTTCTGGTCACTCCATGGGCTTACTGCCAGTAGAGCTGTGTGTGTGTGCCTGTGTGTATATTCCTGTGTATGTGTGTGTGTGTGTGTACGCGCCTGTGTGCATGCCTGCGTGTGTGTACTTGTGAGTATTCCTGTGCGTGTGTGCATGCCTGCGTGAGTACTCGTGTGTATTCCTGTGCGTGTGCACCTGTGTTCATGCCTGCGTGTGTGCACTTGTGTGTATTCCTGTGCGTGTGCGCCTGTGTGCATGCCTGCGTGTGTACTCGTGTGTATTCCTGTGCGTGTGCGCCTGTGTGCATGCCTGCATGTGTGCACTTGTGTGTATTCCTGTGCGTGTGCGCCTGTGTGCATGCCTGCGTGTGTGTACTTGTGTGTATTCCTGTGCGTGTGTGTACTCGTGTGTATTCCTGTGCGTGTGTGCCTGTGTGCATGCCTGCGTGTGTGTACTTGTGTGTATTCCTGTGTGTGTGTGTACTTGTGTGTATTCCTGTGCGTGTGTGTACTCGTGTGTATTCCTGTGCGTGTGTGCCTGTGTGCATGCCTGCGTGTGTGTACTTGTGTGTATTCCTGTGTGTGTGTGTACTTGTGTGTATTCCTGTGCGTGTGTGTACTTGTGTGTATTCCTGTGCATGTGCACCTGTGTGCATGCCTGCGTGTGTGTACTTGTGTGTATTCCTGTGCTGTGCGCCTGTGTGCATGCCTGTGTGTGTGTACTTGTGTGTATTCCTGTGCGTGTGCGCCTGTGTGCATGCCTGTGTGTATGTACTTGCGAGCACCTGTGTGTGCACCTCTGTGAACCCGTGTGTGTGACTGTGTGTGTGCCTCTGACATCCATGTGAGCGCGTGTGTACATGCTTGTGTGAGTGTAGGAAAAGTTTCCTTATTAGCATTCAGTCTGCCATCCACCACCAGCGCCGCCAGGAAGTAGGTTCCTAATTGACTCCTGTATGAATCTCCCTCTAGGATACATGTTTTAAAAAGAACCAGTGGCTTTTGCTATTTAAATGTAAGTCAGATCCATTTGCCCTGGTTTGTTCACAGCAGTTTCCTGGGGCCCCGACCCATATCAGGATGGATGGGTGGTGCTTGGGGAAGGCTGGTTCACTCCGTCCCCACCCCATGAGCCATGCTGAGCAAGTGTAAGTCTTCCTCCCAGGACAGCCAGCCTTTCACAGAGTCGATGGCATACGTCGTGTCTTGTCCGAGTGCCCTCTGCTTGGGGTGGAGCATTCTCAGTTCCTCCTGTGTCTGATGATGTGGGTTTGTCCCTCACCATCTGGTCCCTGTCCCCACCGGCCCTGCCCAGTGGCCACAGTGAGCTAGTGGCAGCTCCAGGGGCCTAACAGAGGGAGTTTCTCTCACTATGTTGCTTCCTCTCGAGGAGATGGGATGGACGGCCTCTTGGGCAGGGTACAAGGAGCGTGGTCTAATAACTACTGTCTTGGTCAGCTTGGGCTACCACGATGGAATATAGTAGACGGGCGGGCGCCTTAGACCGCAGACCTTCAGTTCTCACAGTTCTGGAAGCTGGAAATCTGAGATCAGGGTGGCAGCATGGCCGGGCTCTGGCGAGAGCCCTCTTCCTCTTCTCAGAGGACAACTTCTCCTTGTGTCCTCATGTGGTGGAGAGAGGGCAGGGTGGGGGGGGGGACGGCTCTGTGGGGTCCCTTTTATAAGGGCACTGATCCCCTGCATGAGGGGTCCACCCTCATGACTTAATTACCTTCCAGTGGTATCACCTTCTAACACTGTCACATTGGGGGTTAGGATTTCAGCGTATGAATTTGGGGGACACAGACATTCAGATAACAGATTCACATAACAAATAGCAGAGTGCTCCTAGCAAGAGCAAGAGTTCCAGGAAACCTCATAATTCTCCCCATTTCTGAGGCAGAAAGTTATTTTGTGTTTGGGGAGGGGAAGAACAGAGGCGTTTTCACTGCTAACTTATTTTGTTTGGGCATGATTTGCCACAAGGATTTTGTACACTGGTGAGACATGACGCACTGCACAGAGCCCTTCTTTCAGGGAGCGTTTCTTTCGGGGAGCCTTTGGGCCTGGCTGGCTAGTGACCCTGGCTAAGCATCCTTGGCTGTGACGATTCCTCCATGCATAACGCGTGACCTTGTTTAAGCTCATTTGGAATACTCGTGGGCAGGGCCCTGGCTGTACACTGGCCTGCAGATGTGGCAGAAGCAGCTCAGAAACATAATGATGGTAACAGTACCTTGTGTGGCTCAGCCCTGACACAAAGGGGAAGAATCCTGCCAGGAGGCTCATCTGAAATGGCAGTCTCCACCTGGGCCAGGGAGCCGGCAGGTGCCTCCCCACAAGGCAGTGGGTTGGCGGGGGCAGGGCTGTTCTGGGGACCGCTGGACCCATGTCCCCACCTCCGCTGACAGGAGGGCCCATGCCCACTTAGAAGCGAGGCTGCAGCAATACCTGCTGGGCCTCGCGGGGCAGAGGATGCAGGCTGCCCTGAGGGAAGGCGTCTCATGTCATAGGGTTTCAGAGTAGAAGGCACCTTCGTGAACATTTGCACTAACCCTTTCCTGAGCTCAGGAAAAGTAGAGAGTCCATCAGGGGTGCAGGTTTGTGGCCATGTGGCCAGCTGCGCCCCGCATCCAGACGCTCAGGTGACAGGAGAGAACATGGGAAAGAGGGAAACTGAGGCCCGGGTTCCGTGTTGACTTGGGGAACTTTTGGAGGGGGAGTGCTCTGCAGGGCCTACCTGCCCTCTTGGGCTTCCTGCTGCCCAACCTAACTGTGGGCCCAGCCTTGGGACGGCCTGGCGGTTTGGGGCCCAGTTCCGGTAACACGACAGGAGGCTCTCGTCCCCCTGGAGGGTGGAGGAGAGAGAGAACTTGGAAATAGGAGAGGGACGCATTAGGAAGGGAGGAAGCCAGGGGAGGTGCCTTCACAGGTGGGGCCTCTGTCTCCGTCACCATTTCCTGAATGAGTGCTGAGTGTGGGAGCCATCCAGGTGAGGTGTGCCCCTGCCTGACTGTTGGCGTGAGACACATACTTACATGTGTAGACATACATGCAGACGTGCACACATGCACTTGAGGAAGAGGGTGCTTCGGAGAGTCTGAGGGTCCTTCAGGGACTTGGCTTCACAGAAATCCAGAGGAAGGCAGTGTCTTTGTTGGTCCCATGGTCACATGTGAAGAAGCGCGTCTAAGTGGTCGGGGCTCTGTGTTCTGAGGGTCAGCGTGAGGCCAGGACGGGAGCAGGACTTGCTCCATGAACCATGTGCTTGCCAAGTTCAAAGACAGGAGGCGACAGGGTGAAGACCTGACCTGGGAACCCAGCCTCTCCCAGGGATCCCCTCACACCTGGATACAGAGCTTGCCTGGGCCTGAGGCTGCTGCGCCCAGAGTTATGTGGTAGGGACCGCAGACCCTTTCTCTGTCGTGGGCCCCGCGGCTTAAGAACATGGCAGTCTCTGCAGAGATGTCGTGTTTGCACAGAGAGTGCGCCTGAGGTGCCTAGCGGAGCTGTCACTTGCTCTTCCTCAGGGATGGCTGCACAAAGGGAGGAATCCCCGCTTGGGCTCTTGTGTCGCCCTGCCCTGGCGAATGATGGCACTTAGCATGTGGAGACACAGACCGAGGCAGCTAATGACTGTCCCCGGGACACCAGGCCCTCGGGTTTGCGGAACTTCCCCCAAATGTCAGGAAGTGGGCAGCACAGAGGAAACACCGGAGCAAGTGCATCAGTGGCTCCTAACTTTCTGAGTACGAAGGTTCCTTGTATGGTCAAGAAAGCATCTGTGCTCACAGTTTGGTAGCTGAGCACGGAGGGAAATGGTTTGAGAACAAATAGCAGCAAGCACTTCCCATCTGTGAGGTGCCAGGCGCTTGCCTAAGTGCCCCAGGTAGCTAATTCGCCTCATCCTCACAAAAACCCATGAGGTGGGCATCTCACTTTGCAGATGAGGTACTTGAGGCACAGAGAGGTTAGGCGATGTTTCCAGAGTCACACAGCTGATCATTGGTGGAGCTGGGATTCAAGTCCAGGTGAGCAAGCTCCAGAGGCCACACTCTTAACCGACTTTAGATGTCTCTGTGCTGTGGGTGGACACAGCTGTGGACTGGGAACCGTGGAATCCCGGGTCCTGGTGACAGTGCATGACCTGGAGCTGTGTGTTTCAGCATCCACACGTGGCAAATATGTCAGGATGGGTAAGCAAACAAATTGCAGAAGGGGATGGAAGGTGTTCGTACATTGAAATGGAGTGAGAAACCATGCACTGTATGTTGTTTGTGAATGTGCTCATAAATAGTGAAAGTGTAAGCCTGCCTGGGTGTAATAACACCAAATTCAGGTGGTGGTGACCTCTGCGGAGGAGGGAGGGTTAGAACCAGGGCGCTCCCGGGATGCCAAGGGTTCAGGGGTGTCTTTTTATTTATTAAACGTAAGACACACTGAAGCAGACATTCGTGTACAGTTTACAGAGCTACTGGCGGGTACAGAGTGTTTGCTCTGTGGTTTCTTTGTATCGACTTGACAAGTTTTATAATAAAGTTAAAATCTGCCACAAATTTGTAACATTTTCAAACAAAGTTGCCTACATAGACATTTAAAAATTGTGTGTGTTAGAGTCGCGACATACTGGTTACTTTCTTTTTTATGTAGCCCAATGTCTTCCTTTTTAAAAACCTTTTTACTACCTGTAGTGAAATCCCCTGATCTCTTGGGACAGCTCTTTTTGTTTCACTCATCTTCCCTATCCCCTTCCCCTTTGGCAATCATCAGCTTGTTTCTTGTACCTATGGGTCTATTTTTGTTTATTATTATTATTTTTTAAATTCTACATATAAGTGAAACCATACAGTATTTGCCTTTCCTTGACTCACTTAGCATAATGTCTTTTAGGTCCATTCATGTTGTCGCAAATGGCACGATTTCCTTCTTTTTTATGGCTGAGTAATATTCCATTGTATTAATATAAATACATTCCGTGTTCCTTATCCATTCTGTCTGTGGTCCCCCAGGCTGCCTCCACGTCTTGGCCACTGTAAATAACGTGCTGGTTTCATTAGACTTCAGCCTGCTTGGCACAGTTTCGGACCTGCTCTGTTACTCTAAGCCCCTTAGCCCACAGGCCAAACCCCAGCACATGGGGTCAGGGGTCCAGCTTTGGGGTCCGGAGCCTGCGAAGGTGGGCGGATTGGGAAGTGTCTGCAGGCTAGCACTTCAGGGAGTGATGGCACAGAAGTGAGGGCGTGGAGACATGGGTCACATTTTGTGGGGGGATTTGTAAAGCAAAATGGCTACATAGAGAAGTTCTGAATAAAGTGCATGTCTGGACGCACAGTGCTTCATTTATTTGTCACAGACACGGCTTCTGGGAAAGAAGAGGTTACTTTTGTTAGTTTGCTGAATGCACAAGGGACACTGTCATATCCACAAAGAATAGCATGGGATGTTTCTGACAGAAGCAGCCAACATGACATTAGGAAAAATGACTGTGAGACAGTGAAAACCAACTTGAATTAGTGGGAGAAAAACAGGCAGGCAGGAGTTCAAGGGTGGGAACAGTCGGTGACATCCAGGGGCAGTGATTTATAAGGGGACGGGGGCAGAGGTCAGCAGCTGCTTCTAGATCCTGCTCAAGTACGTCACATACCGATCCCTGGCCTTTCTGCGTCATCTGAAAGGTGGTGTGAAGGGCCTGGGGTCGCTGAGGGCTCTGCGTGTGCCCACAGTGGGGGCGAGGGAGCCCAGACCCGCACAGGAGGGAGCAGAAGGGGGTCCAGCAGGCTTTGCAGCCTCCCCTCAGGCCTGCCTGGGAACAGGAATGGGAGAAGCCAGGATCACGCACGTGTCTTTCCCAAACCTGAACTACATCTTAGGAAAGTCACCAGCTTTCCTCTCAGTAGCTTTAGTCCTAAGTCGGACTTTTAATGCAGTAGGTATGTGGCTGAGACCAGAAGGGATCCATGACCTGGGGGCAGGGCCTTATTGCCATGAGAGGGCAGGAGTTTCTGGGGAAAACGGCTGCTTCTCTCTGTTCTCGTCTTCAGTCCTGCTCCCTGCCCATCCCTTCAGCACCAACGGGGACTCTGGAAAAACCCTGGTGTTTTCACAGACGGTGTAGATGGGGAGGAGAGGGGTGGAGCCTGGACCTTCCTTCACTCACTTCCTTTCCTGATCAAGCTTCCCCAAGAAGCAGCTGGGCCTCGCCCTCTACTGCAGGGTTCTAGGCCCACGTCACTGTCCCCGGGCTCCCTGTCAAGGAGTGGGCCGCCTCCCCACGCCTCCCCACGCCTCCCCACGCCTCCCCACGCCTCCCGCACCAGCTCACACATCTGCCCTCCTCAGACCACAGGCATGTCTGTGTCTGGTTGTGAGTTTCTTGGGCTCAGGGACCAGCTTTTCCTTATTTTCACAATTCCTGAGACCACACAGAGTGCTCGTTGTCAGGAACCTTGTGACCACCACCAGTCTGAATGTGGCGGTCCGGCATCCTCACCTGGCGTCATTTGTCCCCTCGGCACTCACCCTGTCCCTGTCTGTGGCAGCCTGTCTGATTTTGTGGACCTGCTTGCGTATCGAGTGGCAGAGCCGGTGCTGTCAGTAGTGCTGCGATGTGAAGCAGTAATTAGTGTTTGTCTGCCTTCCTCCCAGGAGCCGGCTCCTCCTCCAGCCGAGCCCTGGTGGGGTCAGTGGGAGCCAGCGCAGACTGTAGGAGGCGGGCAGCCCGATAAGAGATCCGCAGGCGTTAGCCTAGGAGGTTCTGCTCCAGCCCTGGGCCCTAATCAGTCTTTAGGGAAGTCTCTTGGAACACGGATGGGCGTGGGGTGGGTACGAGAGTTCGGATTATTTTGTTTGAAAACTCGGTCCAGACAGGTATGTAGTTTATGAAGACAGACATTCTATACTGTAATTAAATATATATATATATATATATATATATATATATACACACACACACTTATATATGTATATGTAGTTACATATATGTATCAGTTTGACATGCCAGGAAATGAAATACGACTTTGCGGACCTTACATGTAAGGAGTAGCTTGAGGAATAAAGGAAGTGTTTCCAAGCACAGCTCGCATAGGCCCAGTTGAATTCAAGACCTCGAATTGCCACAGATGGTCATGAGGGGCTAGAACCTTTCCAACTCACGGTGCAGGCTTTCACCTTCACGTTGTTACCACCTTTGCTTTCAGCTTAGAGAGGACCAAGTGATTTATTTAATATCAGCCTTTGCCTGGGCTGACTCGTCCTCCAGGCAGGGATGTGAACTTAATGGTGTCAGAGGTTGAGTCTTGCGGGGTCTCCCCTACTGTTGTTGCTCAAGTCATTCTGTGGGGTGGGGGCTCTGGGTCCCTTTCGGGGTCCCTAACCCCAGGGGCCCCTCATGCTCAGTGCACTGCTTGATTGGTGTTCCTGTTCACCGGGCAAAGGCTCAGTGTGGTTTTAAAGTTGTTGCTTCTTGTTTGCTGTGTGGGGGTTGGGTCTTATCCGTCATTGTTACTAGTATTGAGGCTGCAGTGAGTATTCCATCTGTTCCCAAACTCCGCTCCATGGGACACCCACTAGGAAGACTTAAAATGGCCAAATACGTTTGGGCAGCTGCTTATAAGCCACATGTTCCACTTAGAGATTTACAACGTTAGCTTTCTAAAGGCTCTGGGAATTCCTGCAGGGAACAAAACTGTTTAGCCCAGCAGTTCAGATCTGTTTGATCACGTGACCCTGGCTTCCAGCCACGTTTATTCCCAATTCTGTGGAAACACCTGGAGAAGCCCTGCCTCCGAATGCTTTCTTACAAGTGGAATGATTGGGGCAAAGCCTAAGACTGTTCATGAAGCTTGAATACTGGACCAGATATTTGACAGTCCTGGCTGGGACCCGTGTTCTTCACCGTGTCCCCGGAAGAACGTTCTGGGGCCCAGGCTGGCCTTAGAGGTCGTCCTGCTACGCCTGACTTCGTTCAGTCCACCCACTGCCAGAACTGTGTGGATGGCGCTGCCGGGGCCGGGGGCCGTGGGAAGGAAGGTCTGGGAACGTCTCGTTTCATTTATAAAGGAGGATGGTGGGTAGGGGGGCGGCACTTCCAGGTAGGAGTGTCACCTGCTTTTGCAGCTCTTGGCTGGCCGGGTATGTCGTTCTGCGGCTCCCAGGCCTGGAAGACCCAGCGCTGACCGAGTGGTGGGAGTGAGCTGGGAGCCTTGACCCGGGCCCACCCGCACTCTCTCCTGACCTGGGAGCTGTGGCGACATGTGACCAACGAGCCCAGAAGGGCTGAGTCGCCGGGAGGCTGAGCCCACGACCTGGGGGTCAGCTGCTTGGGCTCTGCCCGGCTGTGGCTGGCGCCTTCTGGTTGGCGTCTCCTCCAGTCATTTCCTCTGTCCACGTCTTTCCTCTCCACTAGGACTGTGAGCCCCGTGAAGGCAGGACTGGTCATGTTTTTCTTTCGTTCCTGACAGCGCTTTGCGCAGAGCAGAGCCCAGAGGTGGGGGTCGCTGTCCCATGGGGGGTGCCGGCGAGGCTGCCATAGGCCTGGGCCAGTGAGAGTAAACGGAGTGACTTGGCGGAAGTCCCCTGTCACTGATGAGCCCCACTAAGTGTGGCGAAATATTAACACAACATTTGCATATTTCCTTGACAAGGTCCAACACTTTTTAAAATACGGTAGTTTGTTCTCCTCACTTTGATACCTGGGAAGAATTCTCTCGGTTATTAAAAGCGAGATCCCCAAGCTCTGTTCAGCCGGAGAGCGTTTTTATGAGAGCTTTGGGCTGCGGTACATGAAGCAGTGTTATGTCTGTAGCGGCACTTTGCAGTCATGTATTCGCCTACTCCTTGTTCCCGAGAGAGGCTGGTTTGTGACCTTTCTGCTCCTTGTGGGCCGCCCAGAAATACCAAAGGTGATGTGACTTGCCTACAGTCCCCTGGGAGGCTGTCGGAGGTGAACTCAGGACTCCTGTGCTCATGCCATCCGTTTGTTTGTATTACCAGATATTTTAACTTATTTACGATGCAGCTCCCTGCCTCCTACCTGCTTCCGAAAGGACTTCGGACAGAGACAAAACTCCTGTCAGAAACCAACTAATTCTCCCGTCAGTTTGGAATGCTCGCCTGTGAAGCTCTGAACATGATGGTTTAAAAGGGGACTTGTCTTGAAGGGTAGATTCGCTTCCTGTCAAGTCTGTAAGAACCTTCCTGTCCCGCATCAGTGAGTCTGTGGGTTGAGGTCCTGAGGCGTGCGTGTGTGTGTGCGAGGCTGTCCGTGGACCCCGAGCTGCCCGGTCTGTGTTCTCAGCACCATCCTGCCTCTTTGGTGTCATCTGATCGTTGTAGTCACCCGTTTCAGTGTGTTTTATATCAATGATTGCAAAGCTATTCAAGAATATCAGGTCAGGCAGTTTTGTTCCCTTTAGATCAGTATTTCTCAAGAGGGGGTCCTGGGGCCTGCTGTCAATCACACGGTCCGGGAGCTTCTTAAAATGCACATTCCTGGGCCCTGCTGCCCCGGGCCCGGCCCACAGGGGTGGCACCTTGGGATTTGGCTTTTTAATAAGGTGCCCATGTAAGCATGAGAAGTGCACTGAAGGGTCTCAGGAGAATGCCTCTCAGAGGCTCCCCAGGGAAGGTGCTGCTCCTGTTGCATATGTTGTGTCTTCTGGGTACGGGCCCATGGAGTCACACACAGGGTCCCCACCCCATGTGACAGCTGCATCAGCACACTTGGCCGGGCGCTTGCGATCCACCAGGTGATTTCCTGGGGTGACTTTCCAGTGTCCCTGGAGGAAACTGATAGCTCAGTGCTTCCTCCTCAGAGAAGGGGGCACCTATACCCGACCCCCATGTGCCCCCTGGGTCCCAGAGCAGCCTGTGCCCTGCTCCGCTCCCCCAGAACCAGGCTCCTGCTCCCCACCCCATTGTCCTTCACTCCTTACAACTCGGGGAGTTCCACCTCGAGCAGTGTGTCTCTCCTGTTAGATATTTGCAAGCTGAGCAAATCCTGAGTTCCAAGAGAGCTGAGGGGGTGCATGGCTGGGGGTTAGTGAGGAGACAGGGATGGGGACCAGGAGAGGCTGCGGCCGGGGGCGCATTTAGGAACCCGATGCAGGAGGATCTGCTAGGAAGCCTGGGGTGCAGCTCTTCTGATACTAGATCATCTGAAAAACGTCCTCTTCTCCGCACTTCCGTTCCTTTCTTTCCTTCTCCCAGGGCTGCTCCCAACCCCAGGGACCTAGAATGGCGAATGCACGAGCCCAGCACTGTTCTGCACGTGCCCCTCAGCCAGTCCCCGCCCCGCGATCCCCAGGGCTCGCCTCCCAAGCTCCCCACACCCTGGGAAGAGCAGCCCACTGGCTGGGGCTGCAGCTCAGACCTGCTTCCTGCCTCCCCCTCCCCCTCTCCGAGGCTCCCCCAGGCTGGCACTGTGCTGGCTCCCGAGGTCTGGAGACCTACCTGCAAGCACACAGCACTTGTCCTGCAACCGATGTGTGTCCCCGCAGTCCAGAGACGTTTTACTGTGCAGCCCAGTTTGATGCCCGGGAGATGGACACTTAACTGTCAAACGCCATTATTTTGGTGCCAGTGAAACTTCTAACAAAGTGAGGGTGGCCGGTTTATCTCTAGGGGAAGTATGGGCCCAAATACAAATCTTAAAATCAGAGAAGGCCAGTGATACCTTTACTTTTTTCAAAACCATTTTAAACATTTTAAAATACCTTCATTTTAAACGTGTATGCACAGCCTAAAAACATTTAGCCTTACCACTTTTCTGACAAAGCAGACACTCCGTTTCGGAAACCCACCCCCGTGCCTGGATATCAAGGGAAAGGGGACTGATCAGCGGTGATATCAGCTTGTTGGTGTCAGCTTATTGAATCCCCAACCTGCCATGTTTTTCTGTCATTGCAGGTGATTTTCAAAGCCAAGTCCAAATATTCTCCAGAATTACTCAAATACCGGTAAGTACCTGGGGCATTTTTCTCTGAGAAAGCGGGTGAAAGGCTCACACAGTAGCCTGTTTCTGCAGCTGGGGCTGGCACACGCCAGCGCTCCGGGGGTTGCCCAAAGCAGTCCTGTTTGCCCAGTGTGGAGCTGGCTTGTGGAAGCAGGATTTCGAGGTCTTGCAGCATGTCTACCTCGTTTAGAACCAAGAGCCTGGTGCCCTTCATAACCAGGGAGAAAAGAATGGGGAGTAAAATTGATGCACGCTGCTGGTGGAGGCACATGTGAAGAAAAGGGCCTCAGCCGAAGGCAGAGGGCTCCCTGAAGATGCTGGCATGTGGTCTGGCATCCCTTCCTCACCCTCTGGGTGCAGGTGCAGCTGTGGTAGAGCCGTATCTCCGCGGCCATGCCCTCCATCTGGTGTCCTGGCCCCCCTCGTCCCCAGCTGCCGACTGCTGGTAGGCTGTTTTCCGGAGCTGCGAGGTCTGTGTGTGGTCGCCATAACTCGCCACACAGCTGCTGGTTTGCAGTTCCACCCACGTCCAACAGATACATTTTTGACCGTCGTAGCACTCAGGCACCCTGAGGCAGAGATGGAGTCTGTGTCCTGGAAAGATTATCGCTCCATCTGCACAGATGTCTAAAACAGCAGAGCAACTCACAGAATCAGGCCAAGTGCCATCTGTGACGTGTCAGGCGCGTGGGCGGTCTCTGCTGTGGCCTCTGTGGACGTGGGAGTCACAGGAATTTGGTGGAGGAAGAGAGGCCTGAGCTTGCGGGACAGGAGAGGTGTGCAGTGTAGAAGGAGTGCTTTACATTACTCTCCACGTTCGTGTGCAGAGGTGGATATGCATGTTTTTCCTGTGGGGAGGGCCTATAGCTTTTCCCAGATTTCTGTAGAGCTCTTGACGCCCAGCAGCAAAGAACCAGTGGCTGAGAGAGGTCAGACGTGGCCAAGGTTGGGGGAAGGGAGAGCAGGCGTCCGAGGGCGTGAGGCGGGTGTCCTCCTGTCCCTGCCCAGGAGAGCTCTGCGCCATGGGCAGACATTTCTGGAAAGGTGACTTTGGTCACTTTCTTGAATCAAAGTAAAAATTTAATTATTTTATTGCTTTAAAAATATTCCAAAATGTATGCATTTTACATTTTATGTATAGTGGGGGTACCAAAAAATTGTATACAAGTAGACACTTTGGTCAACGTTGTTCAAGCAGTAGTTCGCCGTAATTGGAAGTGTCTGGATGCTGATGGGAACCACTTTGAGCACCTATTGTCATTGCAGAAGTCAAACGTGACTTTATTCATCTTTTGTTAGCGGAATATATTGAGTATTACAATTTTGATACAGTTTTTCTTTCTTAAAATGTGTATACATTTTTGGGGCACCCTCTGTATATATCTACCTTAAATTTATAAAGACTTTTTAGTTAAAATTCTGGAAGTAAATATTTTCATCCTCATTTTGCATTCAAAGAAACTGAACTTCAGAAAGTTAGGTGACAGTATGGAGCCAGGATCCAGGTAACGAGACTCTTGGTGCCATTTGTTTTTCACCTGATCTTGCCGTCTCCCTTCACTACTTTTTGGGTTGTTTGGTTCGTGTTTCTACTAGACTATTTGGCTGGGACTTCAGAGCCCACCATGAAATGGCGCTGGTCCCAAGGAGGGCAGTTTCAAGTAGCAAGTCCAAGTAGACAGTCCTTCTGCCTCTGATAAAACAGCCTTTCCTCCGCGCTGCTGGTAACCTAGGCCCACCAGCCCCTGACCCGAAATGGGGGTCAGTAGGGGGTGGGGGGTAGAAGGGGGGGCCTGGGAGCAGAGAATGCATGAAGGCTGGGGTGGGAGAGAGTATTCTGATTGGATCGCGGAGCCGGTCTTATCCTGGAAATGCTTGATTGAGGCCGGGGTAACAAGGTGTGGAAGCTTCTAGAAGTGTGCTGTGAAAGCACTGGTCAGAACGGAAGACTGAAGTTTTCAACCTCTGTGCACTAGGGAGATGGGGTCTGTCAGGTGAGAAGACGGGGGTGGTACTTGATCCTGGAACCAAAGTGCAGACGGGACAGGCTACGCTGAGGTGTGTGACTGCTGTCATGGGGAGGGGTCTTGTAGAGATGAAGAGAGAAGCGGGAGAAACACAGTTGGATCCAGATGTTAAAGGTGAAACGTTTGGGCCAGAGAAGGGAAGGGCCTCCTGAAGCCAGGAAGGTGAGGTTTCAATGGGAGAAGCCCGTTTACTCAGATCTGATAGCTCAGTGGCCACGTGTGCAGGAATCCTGGGAGTTCTCGTGTTTCTACACATCTGTAGTCTCCTCTGACTCCCCGTTTCTCTTAAGTCAGATGCCACAGCCGACGTTTCAGGCCACGGCTTATCCCTTGAGATGCTGCGGATGGACTGGCTTCCCTACCTTGCAGTGAATCACAAGCCATTGGTCTAGAACTAGTGGAAACTTCCCACCCCACGCTGCTCCTGTAGCAGTTCTGTGTTTCCGAAGATAGTTTATATTCAGCCCAGATCAGAACCACTTTGTTTCACCCGTTTCACTAACACATCCACTGGCTCTGAGTTTTATGGGAGTTGCTGTCCATGTGGTTTGGTTTTGCTCTTTCTTGGTCTGTGTTGTTTTAACCTTTGGATCAGGAAATGTGAACGCTGGGCTCGGGAATGCACACGAGTACTTTGATTTTTAAACATTTGCAACTGGTTTCCGTCTATCTTCAATTTCTTTTTTAAAAATAAAAGCTATAATGAGCCGGGCTTTGCTTTTTCTGTTCGGTAAGAAATCTAAGGTGTTAGAAGAGAAATTGAGACAATCTGGTCATCCTGTCCCCG
Organism: Rhinolophus ferrumequinum; assembly: GCF_004115265.2. NCBI lineage: Eukaryota > Metazoa > Chordata > Mammalia > Chiroptera > Rhinolophidae > Rhinolophus > Rhinolophus ferrumequinum. The sequence continues at coordinate 22,155,965 of NC_046310.1, read as the reverse complement.
CATGGTAGGAGGTGGTGACGTTACATTGACCCAAGCCCAGCACTTCCTGTCCTGAGGACGAGAGGACAAGTGTCTGGGGGTGGGGCATGGGGGCTGCCTCCGCTCTGTGCTTGCTAACCAGCCAGACGTGGATCCTTCTGGTCTCACAAGTGAAATGGTCTTCCCAGAAGCTAGGGTCCCACTGATTTTCTTACGCTTTGGTCTTTTATCTGGGCTATTTATCTTGACCCTGTGGTTTGGGTTGAAAAGAAGTAGTTTTAGGGCAATGTCCAAAACATTGTTCCTATGGAAACACACCCTTCTGATAAGGTCTGTTCTGCCCCCCTCCCCTTTAAAACTCTCTCTCCACCCTCCAGAGCTCTCCCTTTCTTCCAGAGCTGCAGGCCAAGGGGGAAAAGTTAAGTTTTATAAGATTTTTTTTTTCATTACAAAAGTTATGTAAGGTCATTAGAAGAAAATTATAAAATAGAAAAAGATAGAAATTTGTGCCTTTACACATGTGGAAAGAAGTAGAACAAATTTGCTGAAGCTCTAAGGGAATACAGTGACATATTCCATTGTAGGTTTATGAATACATTTTTCAAGACAGAGCTGGTGTTTTGTCGCATTTCTAATTTTGCTTTCTGACATTTTAATGTTGGATCATAAGTACTTTTTTCATATTGTTTCAAGTCTTACAACGCAGTGTGTTTCTTTAAGACAATCACAGGCTTTGTTTAGCAGGTGGCCCTATAGGCTCAGGGAGTAACACTTGACTGAAGTCAAGGGGGCAGGAAGGTTTTCAGCAGAAAGATCCGCTTGTATAAGACAGGAGGTGGGGACGCTTGGAGAGCTTTGGGGACAGTGGGGAGCTGGCTTAATTAGCACACGGGGTGCCATAGATTGAGCTGACGCTGGAGTGCAGAGGACGGGAGGGTGGGGTTCAGGGTGGAGGTGAGTTAGAACACTCACGTTAGTTCTGGTCAGAGGCGTGGGGCAGGGGGTGGTGAGATGGGAAAGAGGCACAGATGGGAGAGTGGGAATAAGGAACCTGTGGACAACTGATTAAATGTGTGTGTGTGTGGTGTGTGTGTGTGGTGTGTGTGTCGTGTGTGTGTGATGTATGGTGTGTGTGACGTGTGATGTGTGTGTGTGTGTGTGTGTGTGTGTGTGTGTTTCAGAGATCTTTACAGTCAGCAGCCTGAAAAGTTAACGGTGGAAATGATGGTTGTTCGGAAACGTGGAGGAGGAACGTTAGGAGCTAAGGTGACAGGGCCTCAGTGGCAGTTGGTTGGAACGTGAGTCTGGACGTAGGACAGAGGCAGAGCTGTCTGAACATGGCCGTACAAAAGCTGTCCATAAAGCGGCAGGAGTGAGCGTACTTCCTGGGGAACTGGGTGTGGAGGAGAGTGCCCTGGCCGTCAACATTTTGGGGAAGGAAGAAGACGAAGAGGAAGCAGGGGTTCCCCAGGGACAGGATCAGGTGAGGAAATGAGGGGAGTGAAAATGAGGGGCATGTTGAGCTGTGGAGGAAGTGGGGGTGCTCCAGGACAGCTGCGGGGAGATGGCGGCCCAGCCAGTTTGCACCTTTGAGTGTAGTGAGTAGGTCTTGGGGCCTGAGAGAGTGTCAGCAGGACTGCAGAGCCAAGCAGAGCCTGGTCACAAGGGTGACTCCCTGTGGAGGAAGTATTGACGGAAGAAGGGGAAGCCTTTTTCTGGAACTTGCTGTTGATGAGAGGTTCTGTGGGGGTGAGGACAGAGAAAAAAGCCGGACAAGAAGGCAGAGGGCCAACTGCGTCCTCCCAGAGGAGGGTAGGGGTGTCATCTCCATGTCACACATGAGGACACACAGCTCTCTCTCACACCAGGCGGGTGAAGGCAGGGCAAGGGGAAGGGTGGAGGCTTGGTGTGAAAACCCAAGCTGGGAAGGGCATAGGGCGGGATTGGGGGGGGTTTAGGGGGAGCCACCCCGTCCGGGTGCAAGTTACGCCTGGTTTTCTCACCCTTCACCCTCGCGGTACTGTCCCAATGTCCTGCAGTGGTCATGCACTGCTTTCTTAATAAAGGAAAAGGAATAAGAATTTACATCCACAGTAGCATTTAAAACCAGACCCATGAGAAGTCATCTGGAAAAGTTAGATGTCCTGACAGTGCTTTTTCCAGACACTCACTGAGGCCATGTGGATAGAAATGTGTGTACGCTTGGGCAATGGCCCAGACATGACAGGACTGATTCCAGAGGGTTCTGGATGCTTCTAACCCACGCCCTTCACAAAAGTGCAGCAGATATTAAAACAGTAGGAAATAGGGCTTTGAAGGAACCAGGATGCAGGTTTTCGGTGACTCCCAAATGATTCTGCCTTTGTCCCTCTCTCCATGCCCGACTTCCCCATGTGTGAAATGTGCTAGAGAACAGATAAAAGCCACAGTCATTTACCATGAGCCAGACACTGTGCTACGTGCCCCCCCTGTGTTCTCCCCTGGCCTCTCAGCAGCCCTGCGAGCAGGTACGGAACCCCCAGCTCATGTCCATGGAGGAGGCGGAAGCTTGGCCTGATGGCCCAAGGTCACAGGCAGATTTCGTGTTTCCCGATTGTGACCTAGAGGAAACACTGCTGCGTTGCCTGTAGTTTTCCACATGGCGAGGTGATGCTGATCTTAGCGATGGGAAAACGTGTGTCCTGCACAGGACGTGCGGGCGGCTAGGCTGAGCCCAGCGTGGTGTTTCTGCGCTGGGGACACAGTCGTGGGGCCGCCCTTCCTGAGCTGTCGGCTGTGGGAGATGCTGGAACCTAGGAACCCAGAACTGAACCGTGTACCCGTGTGCTGGGAAGGGCACTAACAGCACATGTGATGGGGGCGGCAGTGGACAGACGGAGGGCCTGCTGGCTGGGACGAGCAGAGGGACCGGCAGGGACCGTGACACTCGGTGAAGACAGTGAGGTGGGTTGGAAGGGCCTTGACCAGGGAGCGCGTCCTGTAAAAGTACCTGACCCAGGTAACTCATGTTTATTTTTCCAAAAAAAAACTGTTTCTGATTGAAAAGCTTTGAGTGCATCACTGCACATGAAATCGCATCTCAAAGACTACAAAGCACGGCCCGTCCCCACTGCACGCGGCACAACCCCAGGGGCCCCTGGGGTGGCTCTGACCTCCCTGTACCCTTCCTGCATCTCTCTCATGTCCTTTGATGGCACCACCCTGTGTCCAGGGTGTCCACTGGTTCCTTGTCGTCACTCCTCTGGCACGCCTCCCTCCTCAGTCCCCGGGCCACCGTGTCTCCTGCCTGAAGTCCTTTCATCCCGTCCATGCTCGACACTGCCCTGAATCATCTTTCTCAAATGCAGACATGGCCACGTGTCATTCCTGTGCTTATCCACCTTGTGGGTCCCCAGCCCCCTCCAGTTTCTCTGCCACCCCGTCTGTCCCCTACGACTGCTCAGGTCCAGCAAACACTCGCCAGCCCAAACCCAGTGTGGTCTTTCCTGCATTTCCACCTTTGCACGTATCATGCTTTGCGCACTGTGTTCTATGCACATTGTCCATCCTCCCAGTATCTTCCCAGCCACCTGGGCTGCATCTTCTCCATCCTGTTACCTCTGCAGCAGCTGGAGGGGTAAGCGGCGCCCAGCCCAGGGCTGCGGAGGGAAGAGCCTGTCATCCCTTCGCTCCACCTTGAAAGATGCAATTCCTCAAGTTCAGGTGGTTCCCCCAAGAAAGGGGGATGGTCTCATAGCTGAGGCGATGGAGTGTTTACAGGAAAGTAAAGGACCACCCTGGTTAGGGATCCAGTGTAATGCTTCTGGGGTCTTTCCTTCCTCCCTCTGCCTCCCTACCCCCCCCCCCCTCTCTCAGACATATTTATTGAGCTCCTACTGTGTACAGTGTGGATAGACGGGGTGAAGGAAAGGGCCAAAGTCTCCATCTTCCTGGAGCTTACCACCTAGGAAGGAGGTGGTGTCGGTCAGACCGTGTCCATGTGCTTTATTATAAACTGACCAGTCTGTGAGGTTAAAGTACAGGGACCAGTAAAGCAGATGTCAGAGACCTGATCGTGAGTGTGCGCGTGTGCACGTGTGTGTGTGTAAGGGGGTGCAGGGTGAGTCAGGAAAAGCTTTTAGGAAGACGTGATATTTGAGCTATGATCTGAAGGATGAGGCGGAGTGAGGTCAGCAAACTTCCTCTGACAGAACGTGGGCTCTGAAAATTCAGTGAGTTTCCCGGTGGATAGTAAATTATTATTTGCGAGACATAAAATACCATTCAAATCAGCTGGGGTACGTGGGGGGTTATTATATGGTCCTGACATCTGCGGGCAGAAAATAAAACTGCAGCCATTCATCTGCCCCACTCTTGGTCCCTCCCTCCCTCACCCCGCGAGCTCCTGTCAGTGGCTTCGTGTCTGGAGCTGGGACTAGAATCCAGCTTTCCCTGTCCTTGTGGGTGATGGCTTTTGCAGACATCACTCTCTAGCTTCAAAACTACTTCCAGTTGATGGTCTTGGACTTGGTTTTGGACTTACAAACATTCAGCTGAAACCAGTCTGGCTTTGAGCCCAGCAGGCCTGTTCCTTATTTGTGCGTCTTCTGGAAGACATCTGCCTAAGGGAAATGTGGTATGTGCTTAAGAGAAACTTGAGGCTGCTGATTTCTGTGTTAGCAAATCTGAGAAGTCTTTATATAGACCTTATACAGGTCACTTAGGACGTGTGTGGCTCTGAGAAGCCGCAAGGTCAAAATGGCCAGTGACAAGGACAGCCAGCAGCATTCAGCCTTGGGCCAGGTGCTGTGGCAGATTTTTTACCCCAGCATCCAGGAGTGAGGGTTCCTAGGTACGAGAGAGTGCTCCCCAACTCCCACTTCACCCATGACTTTTTTGGGGGCAAAACCCTTTATAAACATTTCAGTCTGCGAAGACAACCTGTAAGGTAGGTATAATTTAGTCTAGTTTCAGGTGACGACACTGAAGCTCACACAGGCTGACTTTGCCCCGCCCCCCGAGCGCAGAGCGGGTGGCGGGCTCCTGGAAACCAGCTGACTCCAGCCCGTGCTTCATACTCTGAGTCTGTCCTCCGCAGGGAGCATCCACGGCTCAGACAAGCTTCACAGCTTCCCAGGGACGGGAAATGGGGCTCCGAGTGCTAAGTACCTTCGCGAGGGCACAATTGGTAGCCAGTTTGTAATTTGAATCCTGGACCGCCTACCTCCCAAGTCCACCTCTGAGGTGTCTGTTAACTTGGGCCTGTTCTGCTTCCGGCTGTTCCTTCTCAAGTGACGCAGAATATGCAGGCAGGCCCCGGTGCCTTAAATTTGTGTCTCGTCCCATCCAGGTTACCCCTCTACCTGGCCTCACTCTTCATCAGTCTCGTCTTCCTGTTGGTGAATTTAACCTGCGCTGTACTGGTGAAGACGGGAAGCGGGGAGAGGAAGGCGATCGTGTCCGTGCGCGTGGCCATCAATGACACACTCTTTGTGCTGTGTGCCATCTCTCTCTCCGTCTGTCTCTACAAAATCTCTAAGATGTCCTTAGCCAACATTTACTTGGAGTCCAAGGTAAGGGAGCCAACGAGGCCAAGCGCCCGCCACTCAACTTGTTCTAAAAATAGACAGACTCCGCACACACCTTTCACACCTGACCGCCTACTGTGGCTGCCAAAACACAGAGGTATGTGGTTCACTGACCTTTGTATGTGAGGAGGGTTCCATCTCGGTGGCTTGGTGTATCGGAGTGTGCGGAATTCCTGGCAGAGAGTAAGTCTCTGGTTTATAGATGCAATGGTTTAACCACCATTTTAAAGGACCAGTGGGGTGGATTGTGCTAATATTAATAGAAACACATTTTTTTTTTAAAGTTTTATTGGGGAATATTGGGGAACAGTGTGTCTCTCCAGGGCTCATCAGCTCCAGGTCGTTGTCCTTTCAATCTTAGTTGTGGAGGGCGCAGCTCAGCTCCAAGTCCAGTTGCCATTTTCAATCATAGTTGCAGGGGGCGCAGCCCACCATCCCATGCGGGAACTGAACCAGCAACTTCGTTGTTAAGAGCTTGCGCTCTACCCAACTGAGCCATCCGGCCGCCCCAGAAACACGTTTATGTTCACTGTTCCAGACACTTTTATAAACACTCGACATGTATAAACTAACAGAAGCCTCACGACTCTGTGAGAGTATGTATGATCCCCACCTTATACATAAGGAAACTGAGGCACAGAGGTTAGTAGGTTGCCCCAGGGCACACAGCTGGTAGAGGCCGTGCTGAGACTCGGCCTCAGCAGTAGGTTCCAGGGTCTGTCCTCTTCTCCACATGGTCGTACTGTTATAGTGACTCCGAGGCAGGCTCACTGCCAGCCTGGTGTGCCCACGAGCAGGGTCTGGAACGCTGGGGACGGCCCCGGGAGCTCAGGACGCCATTCCTCTCAGTGATTGTTCAGAGCCACACAAGGTGCTGGCCCGTTCTCTTTCCACTGCTGTGCTTCACATCCTAGAACCTGCGGTCTCCTTTCCCTTCCCCAGAGTTACAGACGGGGGCTGGTAGGCTGCCCGGGGCTGTGGTGCCCAGTGCCCTCCATCAGCCTGGTCCCCAGCTCTCTTTTCATCGAGAAGCCTAGTGAAGTGTGAGGACGGGGAGCAGATGCTGGGCGCCCGCTGGCTGTGGGACCCCAGCCCCACAAGTCACGTGGCCTCCCTGGGCCGTGGTTTTCTCACGTGTAGAATTGTTGAGTGGTTTCTGTGGCGCCTCTGCTTGTAGAATGCGGGGGCTGTGTGCCCGGGGGCATACCCCCGTCTGCCTCCTTTGCCTGTGGCCCATCAGGCCATATCTTTGGTCTGAAGATTGTGAGGCAGCTCTGTCTTCCGTGGTGGTGTGTCTAGCGTAGTTTTTCTTTAATACATTTTGACGAGTTTTAGACTTGATTTTGCCTTAACTTTCTTATTATTTATATTGTCTCCCATCTAAGGCTTTAAAAAACAGAATTGTGGTTTTAACAGGAGGGGTTAAATTTTAAATTATCAACTACCGTTTGGGTCACGACCATGGCAAACAAGCTAACTACTCCTGGCAAATTAAATATCTTGGAATTAGTGATTTCCAAATGTAAAACTCAAAAAATGAATTTTAGTGTTTTGGATAACTATCTTTCTGGCCAGGGGGCTTTAACTGACTTTGGGAATTGACAGCTTCATACATTGGGGCACAGATCACTGATTTCCTGGTAATTCTAAGCCGGGACTCCAGGGCTCCCCACTTAGGAGATTCCGGGTTTTGAGGAAGCGACAGAGCCTCTGCCAGCCACACAGCTTTTTCCCAACCACTGTCCCTCTGAGAGTGTTTGTCCCCAAGCCACAGGCGGAGCACTGGGCTCAGAGGCCGAGGGGGTCCTCTTGGAGCTGGGCAGTGACTCTTAGAGCTTTAACAGGGAAGCCATCTGACTGTTTTGTTCTTACACGGCCTCAGACAAATAGCTCACACTGTAACCCCATTAAAGTCACGTCCAAAGCAACTCCCAGGCTTCAAATCATCTGTGTGCAGATAACTGAAAGTTCTAGGAAGGGTGTGGAGTGAGGGGAGGTCTGGAGTGGGTCTGAGGCCGGCAGCTGGAGGGTTCTGACATGTCGGGGAGGCTGCAGCGCCCCTGAGGTCCGACGGGCTCCCCAGCTGGGAGCAGGCAGTTCTGGGTGGAGGCCGGCGTCCTGCACCTGCAGTGGGCACGCCCCTCATGGCTCCCGCTTTTCCAGGGCTCCTCTGTGTGTCAAGTGACCACCGTCGGCGTGACCGTCATCCTGCTGTACGCCTCCCGAGCCTGCTACAACCTGTTCATCTTATCGTTTTCTCAGAGCAAGAACGTCCATTCCTTTGACTACGACTGGTACAATGTATCAGACCAGGTCAGTGGGCGCGTGATGTGTCACCCGAATGGTGACTCTTTGCAGCATCGCATGTGGCAGAGAGGTATAAGCTCCTGGCTTTCGCTGGTAAACAGCTGGGCACCTTGACAGCCACTGACCTGTGTAGTACCCACAGCCTCATCTGTAAAATGGGGTCGTAGTGCGTGCTGTTCCAGCTCATACGTCTTGTGCGGAACTCGGATGTGTGCACACACGCGTGCACATGCGCACACGTGCACACCTGGGCGTACTTCATTCTCCTCTATCTTCTGGGGCTCTTGTCAAGCAGTACTTACATTGTTCAAAGTGCTTCCATGTAATTGTAAGATGGCCTTATTAAAGGGTGAAATTTGCACAGGTAAAACACATTACATGTAGGTTTCAGAAAGTACATAAAACTAGGAAGTTATGAGAAATTTTGTAATGGAGCACGAACACTAACCGCATTTCAGGAAATCCAGACGAAAGTGACTGAGGACCTTCAGGTGGTTAGTCAAAACTCATTTACCAGCCGTCTCACTGTGATACTCTCCGTTTCATAAGTTATACGTCATAAAGCAAACGAATCATCTGGCATCCATGTTCACAGAATCTCACAATACGAAACAATGAGTTCACACACTCTCATCTGGACCTTGAAATACGGACTCTTTGTCTCCAGCCCTGGACAGAGAGGTGGGGATGTGGAAATGAGCAGACTCCCTGCCTGTAGGAGTTGACGTCCTCTGAGGAAGAGACCCGCACAGAGAAGCCATTACAATACAGACATAGAACGTCTGTAATAAGAGCCTGTTGGATTGAACTGCAAAAACGCCTTAGTTTTTCCTAGGAAAATACTGAGTACCTAACTGTATACAGATCCATTTCTAAAATCCCAGCGGTGCTTGGAATCTGGACTAAACTATGACTCTGGAAGAAAGAATGAAATGACCATGATAAGTTAAACCTGTGAGGACAAGATGCACTTCAGAATAAGAGAAAGGATTAAAGCAGTGGTGACCACCACTACCCCTCACCCAGACCAATACCACAAATATAGCTGGGAGAAAGTGGGGCCAGGCACTGCTGAAGCTGTGCCCTGTTTGGAGACTCAAATATATAAAAATCTGAACTTCAAACAATGATAAATTAGATTTATTGGAATACACCCAGGATTTCCATTTAGGAAAATATGCATACCATTTACTCTTTTAACCATTCGTAAGTGTCCAGCTCAGTGGCTTGAAGGTTACCCATCTTGCTGGGCAGCCATCAGCATCGTCCACCCCCAGAACTGTTTGACCCCGTGTACCATGAAACAACAGATTTGGTTTTACAAAATAGTTATTTCAGTTTTTCTTTCAAGTAAGGGCTTGTAATTATGATAAATTTAAAATACCACAAATTTTAAAATTTTGTTGTTAGGGGCTATATATTCAGAGATCTAGACCTATGTGTTGTAACCGAGAGAATCTAGGAGCAAAACAAATGGCCACAAGTTGCACATGTCTTCCGTGTAAAATGGAAAAAGAGCGACAAACTATTGAGACATACTATGGGTGGAATATGAGGTGCAAAGTTTGAGAGGAATCTTTCTGAAGAGTACATGATTCGTTTTGGTTAATGTATTTACATACGGTGTAATACTCCATTATAGGAAAAGGATTAAGATTAGGTGATGGGCCCTTTATGGTTTGATTTTGGTGCACTTTCTTTGAAATGTTGGCTTCCTGGTACAGTTACCCAAACACAACCTTGCATGTCCCTCACACACCTTCCGTCTGCCCCACAGGGAGACAGCATGGCCACTCGGCCATATCTCTGCCCCAGAAGCCTGGCGTCCTGGACTCTGAGAATTATTTTCTTGACAGTCTAGCCTGCAAGGAGCTTACAGGGCAAAGAATAGGATAAAGTGAATGTAAAGAGAAGTTTAGAAATTGTCAGGTTTATGCGAGGGATGAGACAGTGTAACAGAGGCACGCTGCTCTCAAGACTTGGGAGAGGGCAGCATATTCTTATTCAGTTGTTGAAGAAAGAAAATCAGCTTGAATTTGAGAAAGTTATTTTGGACATAAGGAAGATTTTGGAGGGTGATGTTATAAAACATCAGAGTGGCAGTTTCCAGGTTAGAATATCCTGAAGAGGAGGATTATCTGCCCTGAATGGTTTAAGTAACTTCCCACCTGAGGGTGGACCATTAGTATTACCTGATTTCAACAGGTACATTTTAGAGAAAGGATTCCACTCAATTAGAATTCGTTTCTGTCCACATTAGAAAGAATTGAGTCAAACCTACTTCCTCTGTCCTCGCTCTAGTGACACCACTTTCTCCATCTCTCTCAACAGGCCGACCTGAAGAACCAGCTGGGAGATGCTGGCTACGTAGTGTTTGGAGTGGTCCTTTTTGTGTGGGAGCTCTTACCTACCACCTTAGTTGTTTACTTCTTCCGAGTTAGAAATCCTGCAAAGGACCTTGTAAGTAAACCATTTTGTGTTTGCAGAAAATACCTCCTCATTCTAATCACAAGATACTCAATTCGAATTTTTTCTTAGATTTTTCAATAGAGAGCCTCTTTCATCCTGTGGTGATATAAAAAAGTCCCTTATTTGGAATTTTCTTCTCCCTTAATTCTCCTTTGAGGGAAATATGTTTTTCAGTTTAACTTTGTTTTACACAAGAAATGAAAGTAAGTCGCATGTCAGGGCCTGGACAGACTGTTGAACTATTTTTCCTGATGCAACAATAGCCTCCCTGTGAACCAAATCTATAAGCTTCTATTTTAGCAAAGGAAAATAGAGAATGGCAATTCATTTCTTCACCCCTGTCTTATGCTGGATGGTGAGTAGGGAATGGGGCCGTAGGAATTAAGAACATTATTGTGAAGAATGCTAAAGCCACTCCTCCAATTTGGTCACATTTCTGCTCAACTAACTTTATATAAATGTCTTTATGAGGGCAAGACAGAAGATGCAAGCTCCCGGGAGCTGGGCCCCATAAATTATTCCAACCACGCTAACTAGTGGTAGAATTTTGAATCTGTGGTCTTTTAAACCCATGGGAAAGTATAATGAATGGTTTTTGTCCAATGTGAGCAAAATGTGGGTGGTAAGGAAAGCATAGCTATAATAACCAATCTGTTATGTTTTACTTTGTGTTTTTTGTATTCATCTCTGGATAGTCACTAATGAGTCAGGAATAGAAAAAAAGAGTAAGACAGGAGTGGGGAGGGTGGTGCAGAAGCCAACCTGATAGATGGGTCTTGACAGAGAATGGCCTTTCTCAAACTTTTTGGTCTCAGGACACTTTACACTGATAAATTATTTTGTTTTAAATTGAGGTATAATTGACATTCTGTTACTTCCAGGTGTATTACGTAATGATTCTGTATTTATATATATTGCAAATTGATCAGTATAGTTAAGTCTACTTAACATCCATCACCACACAGCTACAAGTTTTTCTTATGAGAACTTTGAAGATCCATTCTCTTAACTACTTTCAAACATACAATACAGTATTAATAACTATAGTCGCCATGGTGTACATTACATCCCCAAGACTTACTCATTTTATAACTGGAAGTTTGTACCTTCCCTCATAACACACACACACACACACACACACACACACACCCACCCCCTCCCACCTCAGGTAACCACCACTCTGTTCTCCGTATCTATGAGCTCCAGGGTTTTCTATTTGTTGGTTTTCAGATTCCACATGTAAGTGAGATCATCTAGTGTTTATCTTTTTCTGTCGACTTATTTCACTTGGCATAATACCCTCTAGGTCCATTTAAATTGTCACAAATGGCAAGTTTTCATTATTTATGGCCAAGTAATATTCCATTATGTATATATACTATACCACATTTTTATCCAGTCATCTACCAGTGGACATTTAGGTTGCTTCCATATCTTGGCTATTGTGAATAGCGCTGCCGTAAACATAGGGGGGCACATATCTTTTTCATTAGTGTTTTGGATTTCTTTGGATAATTATTTCAGAAGTAGAATTGCTGGGTCTTAAGGTGGTTCTATTCTTAATTTTTTGAGGAACTCCCACTGTTTTCCATAGCGGCTGCACCAATTTACATTCCCACCAACAGTGCACGAGGGTTCCCTTTTCTCCACCTCCTCGCCAACACTTGTTTCTTGATTTATTGATGATAGCCATTCTGACCGGTGTGAGGTGACATCTCATTGTGGTTTTGACTTATGTTTCCCTGACGATGAGTGATGTTGAGCATCTTTTCATATGTCTGTTGGCCATGCGTATGTCCTCTTTGGAGAAATGTGTCTTCAGATCCTCTGTCCATTTTTATATTGTCTTTTGATTATTGAGTTGTAAGAGTTCTTTATAGATTTTAGATGGAAGTCCCTTGTCAGATATGATTTGTAAATATATTCTATTTTGTGGGTTGTCTTAAATTTCTTGATGATGTCCTTTGAAGCACAAAAGTTTTTAATTTTGATGAAGTCCAGTTTATCTTTTTTTTTCTCTTGTTGCTCATACTTTTGGTATCTTACCTAAGAATTCTTTGCCAAATCCTAGGTCATGAAAATTTGCGCCTGTATTTTCTCCTAAGAGTTCTATAGTTTTTACTCTTACATTTAGGTCTTTGATCCGTTTTGAGTTATTTGTATATGTGTGAGGTAAGGTCCAACTTCGTTTTGTGAGCTACAAATGGTAAATTTCAAGGCATCCCACCTTGTATAAATGCCACTTGGCGTGCTATACTCGGTTAGTCTTAGAAAAGCAGGAGTTTACATATAGTTAGCCACCATATGACAACTTTGTTTCATACGGTTGGTTAACCTTTACGTAGACCACTAATGATATGTACAGGATGTCAGACAAATGCTGGATTTTATGCCACATTTGGTTTGTCGTATCACATCGTTCTGATCTGCTTACTTGAAACCAGTTGAAATTTTTTCAGAGGTAAACTCAGCTTGGGGACAGAAACACGGTGTACAGATTATAGAGGCAGGGTATGGAAACTGGATAATAAACTCTCTCAGAATTATTTCATCATTATTATTTCATTATTTTAAATTGTTGTGTATACCCACATTATCATATAGGTTTATGTCCAGTGTGGGACCATCTAGTTTGGCTGATTTGGGTGTTGTCTGGTGTTACGATAAGGGATTAAAACTATGATAATGTATTATTGCAAGCAGAACCCCGAAAGGAGATTTTGTCCGTACTGATAAAAGGCAGTACCTTTCAAGTATAAAGCAAGTGAAATGAGCTTTGTCTCCCTCAAGGAGATCTTGTTTTTCTTTGTCAAGTGTGAGGCAGTGTCTGAACCAGTAACTGTCCTTCCAGACCAGCCCTGGAATGGTCCCCAGCCATGGCTTCAGTCCCAGATCCTACTTCTTTGACAACCCTCGGAGATATGACAGTGATGACGACCTTGCCTGGAACATCGCCCCTCAGGGTCTTCAGGGAAGGTGAGCCCCTGCTGCGTGTTAGGGAGGCGGGGCTGGAGGGTGAGGGCTGCCGGTGAGATGGATTCCAACCAAAGGAACGTGGCTTCACAGAAACCCTGGAGCAGGAGGTGGGTGTGTGACAACTGCAGCCAGAGCAGAGACCCTCCCAGGGCTGTGACCTCAGTGGGCATGGTCAGCCAACAGGAGGGGGGGGGGCGGGGGCAGCTGCAGGATTCCCTTCCTCTTTGCTCAGCCACACACCACTGCCTGCCTGGTAATCTCCATATCCCATCCTGCTACCTGACTTCGAGGCCAGCAGGGGCCAGCAGGGGCGAGAGGAGCAAAGTGGGCTGACCTGGTGCTTGGCTGGGCCCCCTCTCTTCTCTGCTCATGTCCCAGGACCCTGCACTGTTCTGTGAAAGGAGCTTCAGGGCATGTTTCTGACAGGTGAAAGCTTAGCTAATGCAATCCTTGGCGAATTTAGAGACCTGTCATTAACGTAGTACCATAAACTTTCTCCCCCCTGGGAGGAAATGAAAAAAGATGTAAAAGTCCTTAGAAAACCTTAAAGGAGCTCTGAAGAGAGCCCTTGCTTTAGCGACGGTGGGGAACTGAGGAAAAGCTGGGAGAACACATGGCTTTCTAAGTGGATCAGGGAGCAGGGAGGTCCCGGTCGCATGGGATTAAAGATGGTGCTTGGGAAAGAAAGACCAGTCCACCAAGCCAGCAGATGTGGGGAGCACAGAGCATCTGGAAGCGAGTCAGTGAATCATGGCTTCCCGACACCAAAAGTTGTCCTAACCCTCTTCCCCAAAACGGTTCTCTTGTCCAGTTACCCTACTGCATGTCCTGCTAGCCATGTGTGTCTCTCTTTGTATGTGCCCTAACCCCTCACCTGCCAGAAGTGACGAAGAGCTGAGGGAATCCTGTGTGGAAGACCCCGTCCACTACATAGACAGGAGAAAATAACAGCAATAATTGTACATTGATTGCTGACTGTATATTAAGATACTGTTCTAAGCATTTTATAGGTATTAACTCACAAAAGCCCAACCAGGTAGTTAGCAATATGACTCTCATTCTACAGATGATAAAATGGCACTAAAGCTATCTATCCAGAGACACACAGGTAAGTGAATTACACTTGACGTTGGGATTCAGATACAATTTGTTAGAACATTTTGTTACACATAGTGATTGGTGTGTGATTCTAGTAATGCTGCACTTCCAGGCACTACAGATTTCCGTCGACTTTTGTGAGCGCACTTCTAGCCCCTCCCTGTACATAGCACAGTCTTAGGGGAGAATGGGCTTCAAGAAACTACTTTAAAAAACCTGGGAATTGTCTGCAGTGTATCTGCCTAAAGCGGACGTGTCATCAATAGCGATTACAATGTTTCACGTCACTGAAATAATCTCTTTTTCTTTTGAAGTTTCGCTCCAGACTACTATGATTGGGGACAACAGAGTAACAGCTTCCTGGCACAAGCGGGAGCTTTACCACCAGACTCAGTTTTGGATCCTGACAAACCAAGCCATGTTTAGCACCAGTTAACAGTTTTATGGAAGACTCCTCAGTTGAAAGCTTCTGAAAGCTTCAGAAAGACTAACTTCATGACAGCTGAATTTTTAGGGCACTTTTCCTTACTCAAGTGGACTTGATTTTTATTTGTTACAGGTTTCTAATGGCTCCATAGACTAAGCAATAATAACTTAGATTGATAAAACCTTATTTTAGTACTAAAAAGGGAGCCTGGCTGCCTATCTCAGTGGGTATAATTTAAACTTTAAAAAGTTCTGTACTTTTATAAAGATGTATTTTATATAACTTAATAATGCTAAAATATACTAGGGGTTTTTGAGAATGTTATTGCAATATATGTTCTAGTTTGCACAGACTTTTATGCATAATTCACTTTAAAAGTATACAGTATATGGTCTGAAGGTTTTTTAAGGCTTTTGGACTAAAGTATTCCTCAAATCCTTACCTCTTCAGGTCACTCAGATTCTGAGCTCCACGCTGGTAGACTAGATACAGCTGACGACTACAAAGCCAACGCTGGTAGACTCCAAATACAGCTCCAGGGTTGAAAGTTAGAAAGTAGCAGAATGTCAACAGACTCCATATGAGGTAACTGGCTCCTTAGAGTTCCTTTAGGACCAGCGAGGTGATCCCTCCAAGAGTCTCCTCAATTTTGCCAAGATTGGCACTCCTGTTCAAGAGGTCACTAATGTATACACTCCAATGCTAAGGGTAAAAATGTCGATAGAGTTAACCTAAACTCTTAAAACTCCTCTGCGCTCTCCAGAGATTTTGCACAGTTTTTCAGCCCAGTGAAGTCTAAGACCTATTATACCTCAGGACTTCAGCAAGACAGCACCTTTCCCAACTCACTGACGGTTCGTTACATTCAAGGAACAAAGAAGGTGTTCTCAAAAGGGGATTAATAAAAAATACCCCTGGCGCATGAGCCAAAAGACTATATGGAATCCTAACAGTTTTCCTTTCATTCCCAAACATACTTAAAACAATGCCCTTTATTTTTAAATAGCCCTGAAAGCAGCCCACTAGAAGCTGCGTGTTTAAAATGGGAAAAGCACTGCAATATTCTCTAGTGTGATTCCTGTCTCTTAGTCAAGTAAAACGGGCAGGTTCCAGACCACTGCTTATAAGCTGTTTAAGTGAAACACTTGTCATGCAATACTAGTTTCCCCGACATAAGTGCCATTCTGAAACCTCCAAGAGATATGTATATAATATATATAATATATTCTGCAGTTGTAAAACTGCCTATAACTGGAGACTGGCTCTTGAAGGCGGTTAAATACTCTGATTTTCTACAAAACAGAGGTAAGGTACTAGGGCAAGTCCTGTTACCAGAGAAAGTGTTCTGCTCTGCCGAGGGCGTCTCACAGCTTGGGACAGGGAGGGCGGGGGAAGAGCTTCTGTCAGTACGTATCGTACCTACACGACAACCCCCCGTTCAGATGTCTCTTACTTCCCATTTTGGTCTTCAGGAATAATTTATCTCTGGGCACTGATTTCACAGAGATCAAATCTACTTCTCCTATCTTGATGGTATTTAAAATTGGGATTTCATGTTTTACGTGGTCAGGATTGGGGTTTTCATTTATACCTTGCATAATGGCACATAACATTCTTGACTTTCAGTGTGGAAGAATTTGGGTCATGTATCATTTAAAATAGTTACTTTCAGGGGAAATTCTACACTGAAGCAAAATTTGCACTGATTATTCAGGTTGCCTTAAGATATTTTAAGTGTTAATCTAAACAGCTCTAAGAACACCCTGACTTGTCACTTACCACACTGTTTTTGTTACTAATACTTAGGAGAATTTAAAGGCATACTTAGCATATGCTTAAAACTCCTTTACATCAATCAGGCTTTCAGAAAGTACTGCATTCTTCAGTATTAGCTCATTCCAGGGTAGATATATTTTTAAATACAGTGATAAAAATATCACTAAAATCATGCAATTATACTCATCCTATGATGTATAAACACTTTTTTTATTGTTATTACTGGCAGGAAAATTGAAATAGTTAATAGGCATTAACTAGTAAAAGCCATAATCTATTTTTATGATAAAGCTGCTAGTATTTATTTGAACTACTTTTTATTGGAAAGGATAAAAATGTTCTAAGTGCCTGTTTTTCTCTTCGTCCCCTTTTTAAAAAGTAATGCTAAAGCACAAACACATCTAGACTATTAAAAACTATGTGTCACATGATCTGTCTCTTTAGTAAACACTCATGTATATACCCTGTGAAATGGTCCAGGTATGGATGGAAAGGAAAGTGCAAATTCCCTTGAGCTTCCCAACTTACTTGTGCTGCGAAGTACACTAACAACGCTACTCCTTACATGAAACAGGAAAGGCTAAGAGAAGTCAAGGAATGGTGATTACTGGTTCTAAAGTTCCCAAATGTCCTCGTTTTAAGGAAACATAATGAAAGTTAAAAATTGATGGGGAAGAGTCAATATCCCTAGAAATTTTGTGCCTCCCTGTACTCGGATTCAGCACTAAAAGGCTGCCTGCGAATGCTTCTGGCATCTATAAGAAATACGTGGAGGCAGTGAACTGCAGAAGTAGGCACCTAAGAAATCCAGCTGATTTGTGTAGCCATCTTTCATTGGCTCTTTTCCCTTTTCACAATTAACCCATTTCATTGAGCCGGTGAACAAGGCGTCTGGGGCGTCCTACATACACCTGTGGAGGGTGAGAAGCTTTGACTCTTAAGGTGTATGTACAGTTATCAACCACAGTTAGGTCCGTTCTTACCTGAGTATGTCAGGCATCTCAGGCATATCTCAGTGAGTAACTGTGCAGGTACCACGTTTGGCTGCATAGATTAGGCACAGTCATTAGTGCAGGCCCAGATTTCCTCTTTTTACCAAAATCCCAAGGACCGCTTTTTGGTGGCCTTGCTCACTTAACCCCTATTAAGAGGAGAGGAATAAGCATTAGGAAAGCCTGGAGCGTGAGAAGTGCTTTGAGAACATTCCCATTTATCGTTACATAGTGCATATTACTAGAATTGCTTTTAGTTTTTAGCAGTAAAGGTGAACTTACTTGAGAACTAAGGGTCTAAATATTTGAAACTTTTATCAAGATTTCCAACTAAAGAAACTTGGTTAAAAAAATACTTGCTTTCACTTTAGATGACCACATGGTAAAATAGAGACTGGTCTGGGGCTGATCAAAGACACAGCTAATAGGCATTTCCATTTTTTGTCTATGTGAGAATTTTAATTAACATTTCAAACTACATCCAGTGGTACCTCGGTTTTCGAACATAATCCGTTCCGGAAGACCGAGTTCTGAAACGTTCGAAAACCGACACACAGTTTCCCCTTAGAAAGTAGTGCAAAATGGATTACTCCGTTACAGACCTTTAAAATCAACCTCTACAACTGCAAATTTAGCATGAATTTTACTGTCTAATGATACCATAGATCCATAAAATTTATGGCGTTCGTAAACCGAAACGTTTGTCCACGGAGACGTTCAAACACCGAGATACCACTGTAATGCTGCTTAAGACTTGTCACGGTCCAGACGAAGGAGCTGTTGGAAAGGATCAGGCTGAAAAAGCCAGTGTGTGCCGAGTGCCTGTGACGTGACAGGCACGGCTCGGACGTGGTGTCTGTGGGCGAGTCCACAAAGGCAGCAGCGCTCTCCCATCAGCCACGCTGGCCACCGCCGGGGCCATGAGGAGACCGTGCACCAAAGGGTCACAGGACCTGGAAGTCTGCAGTGATGTCCTTGTGGCCCAACTTCAATCTGCTGATTTCCCGTCCCTGTGGCCCAGCTCCTCTGGGCCTGGGCGCTGAGGGTGGGTTCCTTCAGCATGAGGTTCTGAGACTCGCTGCCCAGGTCAAGTGTGGGTTCCGGCCTCAGGCCAAATCCAGTGACCCAGCAGCACCTACTGGTTCCTACCAAGATGGATTCCTTACCTCTGTTCCTTGACCTGTGGCTGGGACCTGTCCTGTGTTTCCCCATAAATGGACTATACCTTGCCAGCGTTAATTCTTTGCCCCCAAACCTGGCCTTACCTACCACTCAGAATACGAGACTGCCTCCAGGAGACCTTCTGCGTCTGGACTGCAGCCTCTGGACTGGAGCTCAGATGTCGGCTCTCTTCAGCCGACATGAGCCACACAACCCCTCCCTTTCACGACTGCTCCCTGTCACCAGGTCCTTTTCTTGACTCAATCTCAGTTTCCCGTGCACCTTATTAACCTACAACAGCTCTTCCAGGCTCCTTGCAGTTCCAGGTCCTGGAAGGCAGTGGCTGAGGTGTTAAAGGGAAAGAGTACGTTTGGGATAAACAAGCAGTGCTCTACCAGGGCCACGCGATTTGTGTCACTGGTATGTCTGGTGAAGAAATCCACAGGGAAAGTTAAATTGTATCAGAACACTACATGACAAGTGCTCCCTCTGCTCTGACCGAGGGGTGTTAGATGGACGACTTAAATGGATTTTACTCAATCTGTGACAACTCAATGACACTGTCAGGCAGACACAGGTTCATCCACATTGAGGGCACCTTCTCCACTAGACAGGTTTCTGTTAGCTGTTCCTCTTCAACTGATAGAATCTCTCTCTTGGTGCATTCTCATTCGAAACGAGATGTAACCTACTTAGGTTGTGGAATTCATAAATTCTGCGCTGGTTGGGATACTTGTCTGTCTGTTCGCGCTGCATCCCCAATCCTGGAACAGTGAACGAGCGTCAGACCCTGCTCTTTGGGCAGACCTCGTTTTTAAGCTGACTTCTGGCACTTTTATCCACTGCCTATTGACTTTATAGGTTTAATGCTCATTTATGGGGCCCATCTATTTTCTTATGAATCTTGGACAGATATCCAACTTTTGGACATAGAATTCATAATGGAATAAAGAAGGAAATATGGATTTGCTATGTAGTTCTCAAATGATTCTTAGAAGCTAAGTCTAAAAATAGAAGCCCTGAGATGAAATTCTGTCTACACAGGCACTACAAATCCTGCTTCTCCTTGCCCTTACTTGTTTGAGCACTGGCAAGTAGAATGCAGAAATAACACAACAGGCAGTAAAAAGTAGATCTGTATCAGGTAAAGTATCAAATTAAAAGAACAGTGACTTTTAACACATTGAATGGTTAAAAGTGCAATCCTTGAGAGAAAACACTGAGTTGGGCAGAGTTTTAGAGGGATCCATTGTGTTAAAGGATTTTTTTTTAAAGCTCATATGGAATAAACAAGAACAGCTAAAGAAAATCGTGGGGGGAAAAAAAGGTGAGAATGAGACAGGACCAATGCCCCAAATAGTAAAACATAGACCCCGAGTAATTAAAATAGTGTGGTCCTGGTGCATGAGTACATAGACCAGTGAAATAGAAAGAGAACCCAGATAGAGAGCCAAGTTCTCGTGAGATTTTAGGTATGATAAATGTAACATCTCACACTCGTAGTAAGGAAAAGATGAACAGTTCAATAAATGATATTGGAATAACTGGGTAATCATCTGGGCAAAAATTAGTTTGGATCCATAACTTACACCTCATGCTAGGATACACTCCAAAGAAATACAAATTTAGATTTAAAAAAATTAAAACATAAAATTTCCAGAAGAAAATATAGGTGAATTATTGCTATGGAATGAAGAAGGCATTCTGACTCACAGTCCAGAAACCACTAAAACAATAAATTAGACTGCATAAAAATAAAAATTTGCATGGCAAAACCACATTAAGCAAACCACATTAGGTCAAAAGATAGGCAACACATCAGAAAAAAATTTACAGCTCGTTACAGTGAAAGGATTAATACTCCTAACCAATAAAGCACTCTTAGAAATTCATAAAAAGATAAAAATGGCACAAGATGTGAACACAAAGGTAATACAAATGGCTCTAAAACATGGTAGTCACTTGTAATGAGAAAAAAGACATACTAAAACACATTGATAATGTAATTTCGCATCTATCACAATGGCAAAAATCCAAGTTTTTATTAACATCTGTTGTAAGGTTGTGGCTAAGTGGGCACTGTCTAAATTGCAGGTGGGTATATGAATTGTTAACCACCCCCTATGAAGGCCAGTATTCTAATTTCTTTCAAAATTACATATGCATATGGTCTTTCACTGAAAAATTTCATTTTGGGGACTTTATTCTACAAGTACATATTTATATATGTGTGAAATAACATATATACAAAGCCTGGAAACAATCCAAATGCCCATTAATAGGGAACTGGTTAAATGACTGCATGTTCATATAATGGAATCCCAAGTAGTTAACAAAAAAAACGAGTAAGCTATCTAGTGATATGGGAAGACGGCTGAGAAAAATTAAGTCAAAAAAGCAAACAGTATGTATATGATGCCATTCTTTGTGTAAAAATGAGAAAAAAATAAAAGAGTTTACATTTTTATTTGCTTGTACATGCCTAAAACAGTTATGGATGGAAACCTAAGAAACCAAGAACAGAGTTATTTGTGGTGGGGCTGGGGGAGGGTGCGCATGGGGGAAGTTGGGCCAAGGACAGAAAAAAAGACATTCCATTGTACAGCTTTTATACTTTCTGGTTTTTGAACTACGTGAATGTATTACCTGTTCAAAAAATTAAATAAAATAAGTATATTTAAAAAGCCTTGTGACTCAGTACAAATTAAAAGGTGCTGAAAGTCCCCGATTTTTAGTGGAATGGCCAACTTAGGAAATCACAGACAGCACATTCTGGGAGGACGCCCCGGAGTCAGACTTTCTGGTTTCACATTCGAGTCCCACAGCCTAGAGTGTGTGACTACCGACAAGTGACTCAGCCTCTTACCCTGTTTTCTAATGGACAAAACCAGTGACTGTGCCCACCTGCTGTGCTGCTGTGACGATGAAATGATCCTTGCACAGCCTTTAATCCAGTCGCGGCCACTGCTTGCTGTTACGACGACGATAGGAAGGAACAACCTCAGACCACTTACAGATTTTCTCCCTTCTCCACAAATTATAATCAAATCCTCCTCTCAAAAAAGGAAATATTTAAAAGGGGAAAAAAAACAAGAAAAAAAGATGGTAGGAACATTTACTTTAATTCACATTTTTTACTACATGGTGGGTACAACAGCACATTATTTGCAATTCTGTTCTAAAGCCAAGGTGTACCTGTAGATATTACTAAAACAGAGTACACACAAATTTGTGTTTCTGTTGTTTTATCAAATAATTTCCATGATGCCATGCACCCAGTCTGTGTAGTTTGGTGAGTAGCTATGGTTTCTGCAGGTACTTCCAATTTGCAAACTGCTGAGACGTTTACTGTGAACTGTTCTCAAGTTCCCAGGAGAAGGCAATGCTGTCCTTTCTTAGATACAGTGGCACCTAGGGAAAGCCGGAAAATGTGGCACAGTGTTTCATATAGACACAGAGATTACAAGTATTAAGTAATTCACAATGTTAAAACATCAAAATATTTGACATCAAATTTCAAAACTGAAAACTATTACTATTCTGTCTGATCCTCCATTATAATCTAAGAATCAACACAGGAGAAACATTCAAATTTTACCAACTTTAATATTATGGTCTTTCTAACTTACATAGATGCCACTTAAGGAAAAACAAAACAAAACAAAAACAAATTCATGCCATTGAAGGAAGGGATATTTTCCTCTTGTTTAGCTTCATTACTTCATCAGCTGGTACAATTATTTCTGTCAGTGCTGGATTATCAAGTGCTGGATTTTTAAATTAGGTGATGAGATAAAGACAAAATGCCAAGAGGTATTACCAGCCAAGCATTTTCACAAAGCAACCAGTACTTTAGTATCACTTCACAACAAAAACTATGTGAATTGAAAAAACAGCTTATATTACAAGGACCATAAAACATCACTGGGCTCACAAAACAGCTTACAATCATTTAAGAAATACATACACAAAAATGTAGGCTGCCCCCCACAATCTAATTTATGGTAAAATAAAGTTAAATAAATTTCAGCTTAAGAATACTTCATTTGTTTACTTTCTTGGTAGTGAAAAAAATTTGTTAAAACTTTGAAAAGAACTTTTAATCCTAATTAGACCCTTTAATTTCCTAGCATTCTAACATATACTTTTTCCTAAGCTTCAAACAAATCACAGTAAAGAAGAAAAGCAAATGGAAATAGCCAAGGATTTTCTCCAGTAAACAACAGTTTAAATAATAGCCTTTATCTTTAACTAATGGAACACTGAAGTAACCCTACCAAAAAGATTTTTAAACTTAAGGTAAAAATAGACAAGTGCAAAACTCACATTTTCTTAAACTCTGAACACTAAGAATAATTCTTATTAATTTACCAGCAAGATTACTTAATTCACTTTTTAGACAAGTTTACCTTAAGGTCCCCTCTCCCACCATACAATACTTCATCTCTAAAAATGAAAAGAAAAAGTGGAGGAAGCTCCAATCAAGTCAGGCTGTTTTATTTGACTCAACAAAAACCACCACCACCACCACCACCACCAACAAAAGCCCGGATCTACAAAGGTTAGAAATTGGGTAAGAAATAA
The DNA here is from genome assembly GCF_004115265.2 of Rhinolophus ferrumequinum. Lineage (NCBI taxonomy): Eukaryota > Metazoa > Chordata > Mammalia > Chiroptera > Rhinolophidae > Rhinolophus > Rhinolophus ferrumequinum. The sequence continues at coordinate 22,132,629 of NC_046310.1, read as the reverse complement.
TTAACTAGTGAGACCTTGCTCTCTCCTACCACATCCCTGCCTCCTATGGTGACTACATATTTTTAAAGGATGGGTGAGCCAACTAAATACAATTAAAATACATCACTTAGTCATCAATGAACACATTTCAGGCTTTGGCAGGAGAAGAAACAGGTTTAAGAGCACTTATTTCATAAAAGACTGAAGAGTCTAAGGAAAAACATCACTTCCACACAGATGCAACCTTCCAAATTAACCACGTTATATCTACTAACACCTTTTTAAAGAATCAATATTTTAACTATTAAGGATGCTTAACTGCCAGGTTTAGAAAATGACTGTTTAGGACTAACTGAGTCATCTGTTGGTACAAGTTACATTTATATACAGTGAACTACAATGACCAGGTGGAGAGCGGGGAAGCTTAAAAGAGGCTGGAACTAACCTACCTGCTGAAATATCCTAGGAAAGCAAATGAGATTGAGAAGATTGCATAGATTGTATTCTAAAATAAAATATTTAAAAATGCTTATTTTAATTTAAAATAGTAAATTCTGTGCATATAATGTTTTAAATTGTCATTATAAATCCACAAAATCCCATTCAAATTTTATCAAGATGGAAACTAGTGAATATTTATGTTTTTTTAGACTAAATGAAAATTTCTAAAATTGAAGTAGGAACAGAAAAACGCAAACTCAAAAGAAACTGATTTCTAGGTTCTAAGAGTCCTCCTGAGCCAGCCAACTACACACAGGAAATCTGGCTGGTGGCATAGGGGACAGTCCTTATTCACCTTGACCAGCACAGGTCCTTCAGACCAAAACAACACAACAGCAGCAACTACAAATTTAACTAAAACTAACCAATGAAATTGAAGTTGAAGTCCTGGGGATTCTTAAGTAATTTCTAGAACTATACACTGAAAGGGCTTTCATCGTGCTGACACTTCCATGTTCTAGAAGGTGACACAACGCTAGGCAAGGTGAAGCGCACATTTCAAAATCACTGATAAACCGTTACCACTGATACAGCCCTAAGCAACATTTGTTCCCTAGCTCTCCGTTTCCATAACAGGCTGTTAACAGTGTTATCAGGATGGAGACATTGTCATTTAAGTTTGAAATAAAGCATAACAAGAACAAAAGCAATTCTAAACAATAGCAGAATATTCAACAGATGAAAACATGAAATTAAACACAGAATTAGTATAACTTACATGTTTTAAAAGTATATACTTCATTTATAAATACCTCTAATTGATAGTCTATTAAGAATCATAAATATTCAAGTGAACAACTGAATTTTCTCTTTAAGAGTTCAGAATTCTCAAAGTCGTTGAAGATTAGCTTCCTTCTGTTGAATGTCCAAGAGTAAAAGTCTTCACACAGTCACTTTATGTCTCTAATTAGACATATAAAAGCCTTTATTACCTACTGTGTTGTAATAAGACTTTAAAATTCTGTAATTCTCTTATACTTGTGGAAAGCCTGTAGGAGAAAAAAAAGCATATTAGTACAGCTAATGCGATGTATACATATTTCAAACAATTGATGTTGTATGGGTTATAATATGAAAGCAAAATCCAAAATGTACAACACTGACTACTGAAGCTTCCATTTTTAAATAAGTATGCTGAAATTATGTACTAAAGATTAATAAAACACATAGCTATGGTTCTTTAGTCTTGGTTTACAAGGAGCAAAGGAAGCCAGTTGCTTATCAATGAATTTTACATTAATAATGGGAACAGTGATATGAATAATTTGTTACAATAAAGAACCCCAAAACATTTATATTTAGTCTATTTTACACGTTCCTCTCCAAGTGTCCACTCCTTTCTTGTTGCTCCCCAAACACATGAATTTGTTTTATACCATTAGCTCCACAATCTTTAAGGGCAAAATTCTGTTTATTTTTTGTCTGCTGCCGAATCCTTGTGTCCTATGCCCATCAATGCTTATGGTGTTCAATAAATAATGAATGAATGAATGAAAATGCTTCTGGGTCCACATCCAGCAATAAAACTCTGGAATGGTAATCACAAAAAAATTCTACAAGCTCAATTATCCTTTTGTAAAATTCAAGCTGGATTGAATTTTGAATGTAAAAATTGAATGTTTTCTTTCTATAACTTAGGATATTACAATATGCAGTATTCAGCTATTCTCTTTATACTAAGTACTTAATAAAGGATCACTTCTACTGAGAATTTAGGATATGCCAGGCAATGTTCACACACATTAACTCATTAATTGTAAAAAAAAACAAAAAACTATAAGGTAGATAAACTTAACCCTGATTTTGCATTTTAGGAATAATGAGGCTCAAATAGATGGAGTAATTTTCCCAGGGTCACCCAGCTAGTTGCTACATTCATCAAATCCCAAGACCGTATGGCCACTCAAAATACCTATGCTCTCTATGGTATCAAAACCATTTTCTTCATACTCTGACAATTTGTAGGATTAATGGAAAATGAATTCTTACTTTAATCCTCAGAATCTTAAAGGGTTAAAACAGTTTTTAATTATTAGGAAAAAAAATGATTCTAAACAAAATAAATGTGTAAAATCATATACAGTATCTCAAACTAGATGCTGAAAAAAACCCAAAACTTATCAAAATATATATGAAGATGCAGTAAAAGGACCAAGGCCTAACTAATTAAAGAAAAGAGCTTATAAATATGCTGAGAATAAAAAATCACGCTCCACGTCTGACTTAGACACAAATAGAGAAGGTCAGAGGGCTCCAAGGTTATGGGACAAATTAACTGCAGGCGAGTCCCTTTTCCCAGGAACACAAACTGCCCAGCAGTATATGGACCGTTACAGCACAGTCTCTGTGGAGATGCAGTCCAGACTTCACAATTTATCCCCCAAGAGATATTTGCCACGTTCTCTGTTGTTATTGTAAGACTGACACAAGAAGGCACACAGTAGGCCTGCATCTGTCTACTGCTTTACCCTTTCGGAGGGGCGCTAAGCGGTACTGTAACATCCAGCAGGTACAGTGATGTCCTCGCTTTGTTCCCTAGAAAATAAACTGTTTGATGGAAGTGTTGAAACTATCAAAACATGGCTGTTAGTGTAGGAAAGATACTGCAGAGTATTCAAGATAAAGACACATTTTCCAGGGTTCAGTGGCCACAAGCAAAGACAATACCCACTAGCACCACGTGATGGAGAAATGCCGCGCTGGGTGCCCTGACCGAGGGAAAGCTGTATTAAATAGGTCGTCAGCCAGAAAACTACCAGTTCATTTAAGAAAGACTACTGCACAAGAAACTCCTCAAAGCGTAAGGAATTCTGTGGGTTAGTGCCCCCCAAAATCATTTACTCTTTAAATGGACTGATAATCAGGTGGAACATACAATGAAGTTAACAGATCCCATTAATTATTAAGAAAAACTGTAGCATTCTTTAAGAAAGAATAAGCATATAGAATCTATATGAAGGAAACAATAAAACTCTACTGAATAAAAAAGGAGAATGGCTAAGTAAATTGTGATATATCCATGTAACAGAATATTGGTATATATCACAAATAACGTCTATGAAAAAATTGTAACATTGGAAAATGATTACAATATAATTCCAAGTAAACCAGAAGAAACTATACAAGAAGTATGCTTTCAACTCTAAATACATACACACACATACATACAATACACATACTATATATGTTAGTTTTTATTTATTAGTAATGGGGAAATACACATCAAAAATACATCAAATGTTGAAAGAGTCCTAGGTGGGATGTGAGGGATTTTTAAATTTAGTTTTTAAATTATACTCTCATATGTCTTTCCAAGTTTTCTAAAATGACCATGAGTTACTTTTATAATTGGGGAGGAGGAGGGATGACTATTTTAAAAAGCAGATGGATAAACTGCAACTTGTGTTTCCCTGGGGAGGAAAAAGCAGATTAGGCTGTACCTTACTTGTGTCACCATCCAATCCTGAGTGTCATTACCCTTAAGAAAACAAAGGTTTCTCACATCTAGTTTAGTCAGGAAAAAGAAAATAAAAGGACAATTTTTTTAGTACTGGAAAATAAGAGCACTGAACACCCAAAGGTGCTTGTGAATCCCTCATCACCACCCCACTGCATGGCGCCCGGGCCGCGCGCTGTGGGTAAGAAGTGCTGTCCGTATAATCGCACTGTACCTTCACGGTAACTCTGTGAGAAAGGTTTGGACCTGCCCCATTTCACAGAGCAAGGAAACAGCTGGAAGAGGGCAGTGATGGGCCTGAGCTCACACCCGAGGAAGTGGCGTGGCCAGGCTCAGACTCGGGGGGGCCCCACTGGGTCGGGCAGGCACCAGAGAGCAGTAAGGGTGACACCAGGCTCCACACACAACTAAGGCGGGCAGGTGGCAGTTAGGACTTAAATTTCATTTTAAATCATTTAAATTGTTTCTCCTCTTTTCTCTTACTACAGGCTTCGTAAGTGAGTGGACTGAATTTTGCATGAAATACCCATTACCGACGGACAATCTTATGTCTATGTTGTTTGAAATCTTAACCTACATGGTCATCTTTACAGGGGAGCAACAGGTGACATCTCTGCTAGTAAGATAGGGCAGGGGAAATTCACTTATTTTTATTTTAGCTGCCTCTTTTTAGCTTAAAAACGCAATGTAAGAAAACATAACAAATAATCTCTGTATCACTTAGCTCCTTTATTAAAAAAAAAAAATCTCCCTTAACTTGACTTTTTTGCCTTTCCCCGCCCCCCAGAGCATAGTATTATTTTCTTGATTCTGTTCCTTCTGTATTCCTTGGTTGGTTGGTATTGCATGTATCTTTACAGGCAAATTCAACTTATTTTTGAAACCATCTGTGGTATAAACAAATAGCAAACTATATATACTATATATCTGTATATAGAAAAAAAAATGGAGTAAGAGTGCGTGAAAGAAAAATGCCTCCTGGGTTTAAGAAATAAGAGAGTTGAAAGGTTTCACCTCTCTCTTTCATCACCTTCTCGGCCAAGCTCTCCTTACCCCTGCTATTGTTCTTGAACAAGTGACAGCAGCTAAAGAGGATAATGGTATAGTGAGAATATTTTCCCCATACAAATGGGAAGGCAAACACAAATGCTGTGAGCTGTAGAGAACTTGGCTGTGAGTACAGGTGTGATAACATATGATGACAATTCTCTTTATCAACAAAACAAAGCAAAACAAACTACTTCGGCAGAGATGACCTTTGCAGCTGGCTGGCTGAAACCCGCAGGAGAATCAATCCTTACCTTCCAAAGGCATTTAAAAGAGCAACAATTTCTTGTCGAGTGAGTTGGAAACCTTTCGACGGGCTATTTTCTGGAAGCTTTTGGATTTCTTTTTCAGAGAATAGTATCTTCAGGGCAGTTCCTAAGCCCTGAGTCTAAAGAAAATAGTGGTAAACTTACAATTAAATTCATACCATAACTACTTTAAAGGCTTAAAGGAACAGTCACTGTGATGAGTCGGGAATGCATAAGAACTGACCTTCACTGAAATGTCACACTATGCAAAATACAGTTTCTACTTCCTCATGGATTTATGCACGTGGTAAACTTACCTAAGCTGTTAAGGAAACCTGACTAGTTTAACACTTGTTGGACACATACCATACTACTCCAAATTACTAAAATGCCTTTTTTTAACCTAGAAAATGTCACATTAGGATTACAATGTTCAATATGTAACCTTGAACCCATAAAGCATTCTTTAGCAACTCTTAGAAATTATTAGTGATACCTCACTTAATAATTTCTCAATTATTAGCACTAGAGAAAAAGAAAAATCTGATTTCAGTGTAGCTTCTGTTAAAATAATTCTCTCTCTTGATTTTCTATGACTTATTATCTTTGTAAAATACAATAAGAGATAAAATATCAATCCTTTTACACTAAATATATAGGGACATGGGCCTGGTTGGCAGAACTTTAATATTTGGTGACTAGGTGGCCTTCTTTTGATCACTGAAACAAATTCATTGACCACAATGTCATAATTAAGACTTTTTATATAATTATACTTTATCTTTCATATCTTTAATAGAGTACTAATATACTCTATTTATAACCACCAACTGCAGAAATGAATCTGAGATTGTATCAATAGAAACAGATACAATAAAACCCAATCATTAACACAGAATAACAGAACATCCTTCACATGCACATATAACACAGAATTTAATATTAATTTTTTCATCAATAATACAGAAAAACCACACTTAAGATTTCTAATTCAATGAACAATGAGGATATTTTAATAAAAGCTTTCAACTCCTCAGTGGGAAAATCTAAGATTAGTAATCGTTTCAAAACAGAAGTCAACACACAAACCTGTAATTTCCCCCACAATCTGCATTTGTCACATCCAACACAGTCCATTATACGGGAAATGTTCTTGAAATGTAACCGGAATTCCTCCTGCCATGCACAAAATATTTGCATTCTAATTAGATGTTTAAAATGAAACTGCATTCGTCTGAATTATAAGAAATAAAAATGCTGAGTTTATTAATGACGGAATTGTGTTTTTCAACAGTGAAGAAGAAAATTATTTGAATTTGTATGGCATAACATGGCACATAACACAACTAACATTAATGGAAATTTATAAAATTCATTCCACATATGAATTCAACAAAGCACCAACATATGCACTTTGAGGGACACAAAAGTAAATAACACGTGGTTTTTACTTTTAAGCTGCTTCCACTAGATACCTGCACACAACCAGTGGTGATTACAGCTATCTTCTATTTCAAACAGAATATAATATAGCTCGGTTTGAGGCACTGCTTTGTGTGAGTCTAAGCCAAAGCTTGTCCTAGCACGAAGGTCATCCCTTCCTCTCTTAGAGCCACATGGTGTTGGCACGGGGGCTGCACCAGCGTCGATGGCTAAAGGGCGGTGCCAGGGGCGCCATCCCCGCCCCGCATGTGCCAGGGCAGCTTCCAGGGGCGCTGCTTCCTGGACCCTGGTATTTTGCTCTCATAGCTCCCGCCCAGGGAGACTCCTGCCTGTCAGCATCCGCACGTTTCTATGACTAAGGTCACCTCACCTTACCTAAGGATGACACTAGTTAAGAGAAAGTTTCCTGATCTTTTATACGTGGCAAACTAGGAAAATCATTGTATTGTACTGAGGTGAACCGTTTATTGCATGAAGCTAGAGGCAAGCAGCCTGAACACTCTGGTCACCCCGAGCCCTGTCCAGGGTTCTGAGGAACCGGCACCTTGGCCAAAGGGCAAGCGATAAAATAGAACACGCAACTCCTTGGCTCTCGTGTAATTCGTGTTCTTTGGAGCGGATGGAAAAATGGACTTAGGTTCTCCTTTACACACCTTTGACAAATAGCAAACACAATGTCCTGCATTTTGTCACTGATAGCTAGTTATTAAAACTCAGCCCTTTCTCAGCCTCACCTTCCTCGTCTACAGAAAGATGATGATATAGTTGTCCTATCTATTCCACAGGGGCTCTGGGACGATCAAAAGTATCTTTGTATAAACACTTAGAAAATAGAAAGCAGTACAGAAGTGAATTAACATGATATTAAATACAGTAATAGCAATATGCCTCTAAAAACAACCATAAAACAACCTTCCAAAACTATAGTTGTGGGTAAATTATTTACTTCATTTCAGAAACATCAAGAAACTCTTACAATGGAGAATCACTCAGATCTAATTTATTAGTTCTTGTAGTATACCCCCATCTAAAATATCACAGGGCCAAATGTGTTTCAGAACTTTTCAGATTTTAGAAACACTGTACATACACTATTTATTATGAAACACCCCACCAGGGCGTGTAGCAACACCCTGTAACCAAATATATTAATGTTTTTTGCAGCAACATGTAAAAATAGTAACACAAAGTAGAATTTTTTAAAAAACATTATAAATATTCTTACATCAGGTCAGATTTTGCTAACAAATTAATTCGCACCAAACATAAGAAAAATGTTTCCGTTTTTGGAGCTTTCGGGATTTGGGAATTGCATATAAAAGAGGGCAGAGTTGTACTAGAAGATGACTTGCCAGCCGATTTCAAATCCTCTTATAACATTTTAAGTGTACAATGTATTCCTTAATGTACTTAATGTAAGTGAATTAAAACAAAGACCTCCTAACATGAAGTTTCATGATGTTCCTAAAATATATCTTCCTTTTGATATCACAAGTTAACAGATAATTTTTGCCTTTTAACGTTAGTCCATCAGGACAAAAACAATAGTTTCATAAATTGTAACACTGCATAAAATACACTTTAAAAAATACTATTTATTGCCTTCAAAGTGGTTAACAGCTAATGATCTTTTGAAAGACGCATCAAAACAATACACACTGTGACTTTAACATAAGAAAACTCTCTCTCAGACTAATGCCCTTTAAAAAGTCATTCATTTACAAAGGAGCCATACTCACTGGTCATTGAAATGACTGAGGACTCACTAAGCAGTTGGTCAAAAGAGAAAGGAACTGAGAAATGTGGAGAAGGGGCTGTGTGTATCATTTATTGTAAAATGCAATCAGACCAACTTCAACGAGATGGACAACTGGGAAAGAGGGTTCAGATGCACAGGACAAAGACACAACCAGCAAACTGTTCCCACCCCATCCACCACTCAAGGACTTTACCTTTAATGACTTGGCCCCCTTTTTGTCCCCTGCGAACATGGATTTCTCGTCAAAATGCATGGGAAAGGACCTGATGAAATGACAATACTATAAGTTACAGACAAAAAAACGTACTATGTATTAGAGCTCTGGTAGAATTTTCTATCCCTACAAATATCTAAAATTCGTGATTTACTCATGTATAAGGTTTAGTAACAAAGGAAGGTGGCAAACAGTTCACATATAAACTATTCAATAAAAGACTAAAGCAAGATAATGACGGTTTTGTAATGTATAAGATTGTAATGTTTTAAATTATATGATAAAAATAATGTAAAAAATTAACTACAATTTAGGTGAAAAGTGGTGTGCAATGCTCTCTCAACATTTTAAAGCATCTTTTAAAATTTAATGCATAACTTACTTTAAAGACTTCTTAAACCAACATTTCTCCATGCTCATTTTAACAACCACTACACTCAAGTTTTATAGACCCAGCATTTTTTTTTAAAGGTTATAGTCTAGAAAGTAAGGCTAATGTTCCCTTAGGTATCTATCTTTATGCTAACATCCAATGTCATCTGAACTTAAATAGCAACTGGAAGAATACAAAATAGGTAGCAAAAACATGAAAGTCACATTACACTTTGATACTACATAAAATTTAAAGTTATATTTAAAAATATAGCCTCGTGTCAAGTGTGAAAGTCTGCAGTGACGCTTTATAGATGATTTTCAGTTTAGATTTTTAGAAAAAATTTTAAATACTGCTGTTCTATTGCCATTTCCTTCTCAGTTCTAACTCTCCCTTTTCCTAACTCACTTTTCGGAGCCAGTTTTTGTTGTATATCAAGCACTACCTCATTCAAACAGAGCAGAGAATTTCAGAGCACTGAGACTCGATTCTTACTTTGTATCTTGAAAGATATCCAGCAGGAGGGTTTTTGTGTCAGCATCATCCTCTACATTTCCAGTGTACAGATCGACGATTGAGCGCTCAAAATATGGGGCCACCTTTGACAAAGCTCTAAGCTCAATTAAGTATAAAAAGTAGAGATTCTTTAGCCTTCTTGGACCTTCTCCCTTGGTTTCCACAGGGTCAAAGCGGCGTTTAAATTCTTTGATATTTGGTCCCCAGCTAGGCTTACCCCAGGTTTCTAAAGAGAAAGAGAAATACATGATATACTTCAAATAGATAGCATTTTTTCTCTCTACAAAAAATATGTATTTCCCCCAATAATTTTTACACTAACAGAAGGTAAAATTTCTATGTAAAAATCTGATTACCTTCCAGAAGATAATTTGCACATAGATGTAAATTGATACTAGCATGAAGTCCCGATATAAGCTTATAGAAGACTCTTTTCTCTAGACATAAACCTATTCAGAAAAAGTGAAAAAGAAATCAGATCCATTTAGATAACAAAAATACTGAAAATTCAGTACACAGCTTATTTTTCAAGTTAAGATTCAAGGACATTAAAAAATAAATCAAGGGATAATATAAAATAATTAGATCAAGATTCTCTCGCTAGAAAATAGGATTCTGACTTCAGAATACAGTGAACTGAATATGGTAATTTAATGCAGAATAAAACAGAAAGTGTTAGGCCACTGGATGTCCAAACACGATGGATACACTTGGTAGGTCCCCATGTTACCTAGAAGACGACAGCACAGATTTGTCATGGTTTAGGCTAAACTAAAGCAAATGTAATTACAAAGTTACTGCTCTCGTTTGACAATGGCTGTTTCTCCTTTTCCCCTCCATATAGAGGTTCTTTCTTTGAACGTACTTGGTAATGGAGGAAGAAGAGACTGGATTGTTTCTCTCCTTCCCGCAGTTCTTTAGTGTGTCTTATGAATCCTCTGCCCTGGAATTCTCTAATTCTGCTTAACCATATGCTCGACTTGTAAGGAGCCCAAACTTGGAAAACAGTTTACTATGTGAGTAGAATTGTATCAGATGGAGCCCAGGAGTATGATGGAAATTTGGTGTAACCTTAAGTCACACAGCCTTTTGCTCAAAACAGAGGTCAAGATAATTCTACCGCCCGATCCTACCCTTGCCTCCAATTTAAAAGATTTTCTCTTATTATAAGAGTAATACGCATTGTGAATGTACATAATGCCACTAAATAGTAAATTTAAAAATGGTTAAGATGGTAAATTTCATGTTATGTATATTTCACCACAATAATAAAGAAAAAAGAATACTTTTAGAAAATATTCTTTATAGAAAAATTTAGAAATACAAATACAAAAATATGAGTTTTAAGAACCTACTGGATGTAGAGCAATCAGCTTCTGCCCTACTTTACCACCCAACAGAATTTTTTTGTTTTTCTCACTTTTACTTTTTGTTTTTTGTTTTTAACACTCTCTCCACGGTGTGAAAATGGACTTCAATAATGGAAACTAAGAAGTAACGTCATTTATATGCTGAGGGATCTTTAAAATGTTAGAGTAGGTAGGTGGATTACTTTGCATGTTTTTAAATCTTTTAGATCGCCAATTTACTCTATGTTCTAACATAGATGGCGCTAAAGAAAAGCTGCTCCTAACAGGAATAAATGATGCTTTTGAGATCTCATTCCCTAATTCAGAATTTTTGCTAGAATATTCTCATTGTCATGGGTGGAGACCAAAAAGTGAAAATTATATTTTGTAGTCTCCTCCTAAAAGTATATAGCCAATTTGGAATATTTATGGTAACAAGGGATACAAACTATGTGAATAAATTTGTTAAAACATTAGGTACAAATGTCTCCTCGTAAAACTGCTAATCGAATCTGTTATCAAGTAGCAAAATTATCAGATTTCAAATTCTTTCTCTTTCTTTTCCTTCCCACCCACCTCAGTGAGTAGAACTTACATCTAGTAAAATGTCCAGACTAGAGAAGGAAAAACAGTCAAAGCAAAGCTTGTGAAGATTCATAGGCCTAAATATGAGACTGTGAAAACCTAGGAGGCAATTCTAATTTGCAAAGTCCACAAAGCCCCTTGCTGAAATGGGGAGGGGAAACGTGGGGCAGGAGGAGTGGAATGCATTTCCGTAAACCTGAAAATCAGGTAACTTCAAGCAAAATGGTAACAAAAGTGTGCCGACTGGGGCACCAAACAAGACACACGACACACTTAGCAGGAAATTGCTGGACAGCTGCTACCGCCTGCAGGCTGCTGCCAGGCCCGGGGCTACCTCTGACAGCTGAGGTCCAAGAGATGCCTTCAGTCCGATGCTTAAGTCAAAAGGAAATCCCACCACCCTCGTTCCTAACAATACAGAGCAAATTCAACTATCCCACTTCGAAAGTGTCCTCCTCTCCTTATGCATTTCATTTCATTCAAATTCATTTTCAGCAATTGAACTATAGGACACTGACATATAATGTTCTTTCACAAAAGGGTAGATGTACTGTGTTATCTGGCCTGCGGACATTGCTTAGTGGTTTTCAAGGGAAGTTTTACAGGCATGATCTAACTCACAGTTGGATGGCTACTGCCACTCTCCCGCCCCAGATGAGGAAACTGGATCTCAGAAAAGTTGAGTCAGTTGCCTGTTTATAAATAGGAGCGCTCTCCAACCCTGTATCAGGACTCAGGACTCCCATCCATCGGACCCTAGGAGGGTGGTTGACACAGCATGCCCTAGAATCCCGCATTGCCCAGAAATGTCATCCTCTTTCTCCGTTACCAATACTCAGAGTCTGACCACCTCTTTTTACCTAAATATTACTTTTCACAATTTATATCTTTAGAATAAAGCTAATTAAACAAAGCTAAGCATCTTCTTTCACATAGGTCATTTATCAATATAACTCTTAGCAGTATTTCCACATTAACAATGTTTACCTTAATAATGGCCAATATATGCACACAGTTCATTAAAAACAAAGAGAAATCATGTTCATAAGATAACATGACTGATTAACAAAATAGAATTAACTACTTAGTTTGACTCTGTAGATGTAGAGTTCCTATCAGGTTATAGCTACGAAATATCAATTTTCCTGTATCATTCAACTTGCTTACCTTTAATATAGTTTAACTTTTGGTTTCACACATTAATAGCAATTTGATACATTTCTAAAAAGCATCATATATCTGGTTGTTAAAATTGTAGAATGTTTCAGCTTTCCATGAATAACATCTTATATTTTCAACACTAGAAAATACTATAAGAATGCAAAAGCATCTAGTACACATTGGGATCTATACCGCTTTACACTTTAAGTAGAAAAGTTTAGCCTAAACTCACATGTTTAAAACCTTCTGAATTCAAATTTACCTTCCCTCAATTTCATATATAAAAAAGTACTTCCTTCCAAAAAGAACGTCTCTACTTTAAAAACTAGGTTTGCATAATGGTCACGAGAAGATGGTTTGGATGGGCATCACATACAAAATGGAAACAAGCCCTCGCAGCCAGTTACAGAAACCTGATGACAGTATCCACCCTGTGTGTGTTTCCCCAATGCTGGTTTTGGCTGACCAATAGCGTCAAAACTTTCAATAACTGCATCCGAAAATATAATAACCTAAAACATGTTATTTTTTTTTCAAACACTGTCAAATTTAGTTGTCTAGGTAATGAATCCTGAATTTTACAAAGACATATTAAATAAATCAATACTTTTTTATAAGAACCCACTAAATTTAAAACATTGACATAGTTTACCTTCTAGCCATGTGTAGAATGATTCTCCTTAAAAAAACAACAACACACACAGAAAAAGAATTGGGTTAAAATATTTTACATAGTCATTTATATATTAGAATAAATTAAGTCTATACAAATTTTTATGACAGATTAAGGAATATCTCTAGAAATGTCCACTGTTTCATGTGAAGTAGAAAAATAGACATATGGTTCTAGAAAATAAAGCCCCCAAATAATTTAAGTATTGGTAGAATGTTCTTAAAAATGATATTTTGATTAGCAAAATTTTTAAGAAAACATTTCAGTTAAAATCTTACGTAAATCTTATTCACTAGAAGGCTTAAACATTCGTAAGCATGTGGCGAGTTTAACACTCTTAAATTAGCTTTTGAGAATTACTATAGCACTCTTTAAAAATTCCAGAAAAATAGTGAACTATAATTAACACAAGAATCAAATTATTAATTATCCCATTTTTCCTGATCCAGTAAAACTAGGTAGATTTCCTCAATTACATGAGACTACTAAGTTTCAAGGGAAAATTTAAAATTTTCAAGATAATTCTTTAGAAAAGTTAATGACCAGGATACGGAGAGGCCTGATTTATCTGTGTACTAATGATAAAAGAACTTTCTAGACCAATACTGTTGCTCTGACTGAAAAAGAAAATGACAGTCAATAAAGATAAAAATAGTTAATGCACTTCCTAAATTACCTATCCTTATTTTATCATGAAAAGTCCACACACAGATGAGCTGAACAAGGAGTCTAGGGGATAAATTAGATGGTGGGGAATTACTTTGCCTCCTGAGAGTCTACACACTTTGCGAAACACCAACATTGTCCTACAGAGTCATTCGTTCAACATCCTCTTAGTAAGGATCATCCATCATTATCCCACTTGTTTATTCAAAAAAACCCCAACAGCTAACAGGGAAGTCTAGCTCCCAAGGTCCTCGGTAACCTGGCTTCTACTCATCTGTCTAATTTAAACTACCCCTACAGAAAGTCTCTCCTCTGCTAACAGGATCTCCCTAAACATACTTGGTTTTTCCTTTCTTAGCTCCTTGGTCCATAGTATTTCCTCCAAATAGCACATACTCTCCAATTCTACTGGCTGAAATCTGCCCCATGATTCAAAGTTCATCTCAAATGCCACCTCCTCCAGGAAGCGATCCCAGATCACTCCAGTGAAATATGACTTGTTCTGCCTTTAAAGAGCTATATCACCTACTGTTTGAACTGTGTATGTGCAGTACTTCTTTACCATTATCTGTGTATACTGCTTACCATTCCTGCTCCTAGAGGGAAGCATCGTGTTTATACATCTTTCTGTCATGTACATCAGTGCCCTTGAACATAGATAAGTACACATCCATTTGAAATTATCATTTTGGCTTTTTTGAAGCACCTTATGACAGCTATTCATTCAGTAACCTGGAGTAACCAACTGTTGATAAATTACTATTATTCATCAGATTAAATATTATAATGATAACTGAGGTTACAAGTTTCAAAGTCAGTAAAAAAATAAAGTCACAAGACAAGTTATCTGGCTGCACTATCTTAATTTTTTTGTTCATAACATATTTAAGTAGATTATAATAATCAGAAAATTGGGAAGTTGGAATGTGATCATGGTTCCTATACTAAATATTTAAGGGAAATGGTCTTTATACTTTTCTTTTTTGACATAGGATAACTTTATATTATTAAAACTCATTTTTTGTCACCATTCATTGCTATTTTCTGGGGGGAGGGAATAAAACAAACTCTTTTGAATTAGAGGAAAAATCAAATTTTATCATTAACACAAACACACAGAGACAAGAGTTTTAACTCACCATCATCTTCTCCTGAAAGAGAAAATAATAGACAAGATTTTAGAAAATGTCTCCCAGTTCAGATTCTAATCCTATTTATTTAAAAATGGAATTAAAACTTCCCGTGTGTTAAACTATTAATTATATCATGATAGTCATCCTGCAAATGAGACTTCATAATCAGAATATCGGCCAGAAAGTACAAGATCTGCACATACGTTTTATACAATAAATATCGGAAGGCAACTAAAAATGACCATAAAGACCACTAGTTTCAATAATTAACTAACAAATATACACAGTCACTCCTTTAACCATCATGTACACAACCCTCCCTGAACACGACGGTTTCCATGCTGGAATAGCACACACACACGCACCTTAACAAAAGTACTTCCCAAACTGGAATCAATGAAATCCCCACTGCATTTCACTTTTGGAAAATAGTTGTTGTTCAAAAACTGGTGGAAAGCTAGTTGTAGAAGCCTGTGTATGGCTCAGGCAGAGTGTGGAAGAGCTGCTCCTCCACAGCTGGCAGTTCCGATGGAGAGAGCACACAAACAGCACTGGCACGAGCGATTTCCTTACTTCTGGAGTCCCACCTTCAGCCAGGGCTCAGTCTCGTCCCTACCTAGTCTTCTCTCTCCCTCTTTCATATCCTTTTTCCTTCTTTTCTCCTCTTTCCTCCCTCTGTCTTTTTCTATATAGCACTCTTCTTTCTATCAGTTTCATGTCTCTAATTTATTGTAATATGGAATGAAGTATTTCTTAGGACTTGATGGTTTTATGAAATGAATCATTATATTTTCTCCTTTATAAGTAAGTGATATTATTATTCAGCTATAAGAAAAAATGAAATCTTGTTATTTGTGACAATATGGATGGACCTCGATGGCATTATGCTAAGTGAAGTAAGTCAGACAGAGAAAGACAAATATGATCTCACTTATATGTGGAATCTAAAAACAAAATAAAACCAACAAGCCAAACTCAGAGATACTGAGAACAGATGGCTGGTTGTCAGAGGTGAGGGATGTGGGGTTGGTGAAATGGGTGAAGGGGGTCAAGAGGTACAAACTTCCGGTTATAAAATACGTAAGTAATGGGGACATAATGGACAACAGGGTGACTACAGTAATAATACTATATTGTGCATCTGAAAGTTGCTGAGAGTAGATCTTAAAAGTTCTCATCACAAAAAAACAAATTTGTAACTAATGTCTGGTGACGGCTGTTAACTAGACTTACTGTGGTGATCATTTCATAATATATACATGTATCAAATCAATATGTTGTGCACCTGAAACTAATATAGTTTCTAATATGTCTATTATAGCTCAATCAATTTTTTAAATTCCAATCCTTAAAAAAAAATAACTGATCATACGAAAGCTCCAGCAGAAGACCTTCCAAACTCTGTCCTGTGGAACAGCATGGAGGTACTGTGTAACAGCAGGTGGGGAACTTCCCGTTTTGCTTTATGTAACTGTTGTAGTGTTTCAATTTTTATAAAATCTTATAATAAAACCATAAGCTGAAAACGAAAAGTTATGAAGCAAGGGGTAAGAAGCACCCTTTTTCCACATCCCAATTCCTTTCTGCAGGCAGTTTGAGAATGGATCTGGGGAAGAACATTTGCCACATTGTGACAGAGCGAGCAGCTAAGAGCAGTCCATTCATTCCACCTTTCTAAATCTCTTGGGTTCTCAGAAATGCATAAAGACACAAACCTAGACCAGGAAATCCAAGTTCTTAAATCAGTCCTGGCCTGAAGAAAACATTACATTGGCAAGTCCATCACTGGGCTGCTCCCGGGGAGGGAGAGCTCCTCGCTGACCGAACTGAGCATGTGCCCAGTAGGTTTACACTAAATAACCTCCACTGTCCACAGCAATGCTGTCCTCCAGAGAACACCAGCCACGTATGTGGTTTACGTTTTTTCCAGTAAAAATTTCTAACGAAATATTTCTAATGTCCACATTTTAAAAAGTAGAAGGTATACATGAGCTACCATACAACAAGAGTTGAAGTAGTCCTACCAAAATGATAAAGTTCTGCTTAATGGCAAAAATATTTTACACCCTTCTGTTTTTACATTTAAATGAACTAAAACTAAGTGTACAATTTAGTTGCGCCCTCGCCACACTTGATGCACTCAGCAGCCCGACATGGCAAGGTGCCACCTGCCCGGACAGTGCAGCTCAGAGGGGTGTGGCAGGCGTCCTGACTCTGCATCCTTATGAGTTAAAGTGCGGACGCAACACAGGTCGGCACCCTGGGTGTCACCTGGGAGCCGGAGAGCATCTTGGGCCTCACGTGCAGAATCAGAACCCATATTTTGACAAGGCTCCTCGGTGATTTGTCCGCACACCAAGTTTCAGAAGCACGCCACAAGCCACTGGTTCTCAAACTTGGCTGCATGCTGGAATCTGGAGAGTTGAAAAAATACCAAGGCCTGGGTGCAGTCCCAGAGATTCTGACTTAACTGGTGTGGGACAGGGCCTGGGCATCCAGATTTAAGAGTTCCCCGGAAAACCTCTGATATATATGGACCACTCATGTATTCTAATCAATTTTACATAAGGCTCCTAGCGTAGGGCCTGGTATGTTTCAGACACGCAATGAAAACATGTGGAAGTTTTGAGACAACTCTCTTATACTTTTGACTATTCAAATAAAGCAAAATGTAAAATAACTTCTCAAATTAAGTTTAGTTACAAAGACATTTTGTAAACAATTGTTGAAAGCAGGAAAATGTATGAAAAACCCACCTCGGCTGGGTGCCAGAGGATTTAAAGGACGATAAACAGATCGAGGCCTGAAAAAAGAAAAGCAGAAAAACATAAAACGGTTTGAGTGTGTTATGTAATTTTTTTTCCAACAGAAACATTCTCCTTCCTCCTCCCTCCAGCCCCCCCCGCCCCTCTCCCAGTTACTTGAAACAGTTTTCTTCATAGATGCTGTTCCACACTCTCCATGCAGACGGCCCTTTGTAGCCAGTGTAACGCTCGGGGTTCAGCAACAGGTCTACATACTGAGCAGTGGGAGACCTCTCATCTGAACAAGAAAATTCATAAAACCATCCCTATGTCAGTTACCATCCATCTCAAGTTTAGCATTACAGAGCAGACAGGACTACCAAAAGGCTGGAGAAATGCTACACTTTTCAATCTCCAACTTCAACGGTAGAGTGGTGAGCACACTTTTGAGTGTACTTGACCCTGGATTTGTAGTAACTTGGACTTGAAAGAAGAAAAACAACTCCCTTTCCTCTGGACACTCAGTGCTCTGAAGTCATGTCATGGCCCTTATCTTATTAGAGGCATTCACTGTTGTTTTTTTTTTTTCAGTTTTTCCACCAGGATTGAAGAGACCTAACAGAACCATCACCTGTTTTAATATTCTATTTTTCTCCCCTACATGCAGGCAGTTCCAAGCACATGCTTGGAAACACATATTTTGTGAGCGTATATTGTATTAAAAATAGAGATAGTCTCCACTTTTGACTTATGAAGTAAATGGCTCAATAACTTTGTGATTCAAATTTGATCACGCATACACATACAATGGTCTAGTTTTAAAAAGTTACTAATTTATTTTTACTAATCTTAACATGTTAAAGTGCTCCCCCCGAAACCAATACAGTAGGCATAATTTCAAGAACTTGCTATGACATTTAAAATTAAATAACCATTTTCCATGTTGAAACTTAAATGAGTATTTACTAGATCTCCACTATTTGGACAACATTTTAATAGAGATCTCTGCAGGATACAAAAGATAAAGAAAAATGGTCTGCATCACTGAGGCCTACATTGTAGGCAGAAAGGGAAACACATGCTTTCCCACCATGGCTATGCTCACAAATGCCTGAGCATAATACATAGAAGCTGAGGTGCTGTATATGTTGGCACGGATGCGTTCCTTTATCTAGATGCTTCCTACCTTTTGGTGCCATGAGATTAAATCAATAGTACACAGGCACCTGACTTAAAATAGTGGCCAAATATGGTCATTAAAATATGGTTCCTCTTCAATACCTGGCAGTATATTTTCCTGTCAGTCAACAATATTCACGGGACATTCAATGATCACATATTGGGGTTACCCATAATCATAAGGGGAAAATGGCACCCTGATCCATGGCTTCCAAGAACTACTCGGTACTTTCGTGATTCAGGAAGAGTACAAAGATAACTACAACTTCTTATTACTAAATGAGCTGCATCCTACTTATACACAACGGAAACATGATTTTGGAGAATACTGGCTGTTTCTATCCCTAACATTATACAGATATCCCACTCTACAAGTTAAAGCACAGAAAACAGTTAATTTATAGATGGATAAATGGAAACTGTCCAAGGTCATAGATTGATTCAAGACTTAAAAGTAATAATTCAATTTTTAAAATCTTAATTTAAAAATAAAGATTCAAATTATGAAGTTAATAAAAGTACGGCTTGTATAGTAGAATTCCAACAGAAAGTTCTACAATTCACTAGTTTCTGTTACATATTTTTAATTTCTTTGCACTGGTCTTGGTTACATTCATTTGCACAATTGATTCAATTACATATATAGGCTTTACAAGTATTAAACACACATAAATATATATGGACTGACATACATATGTACACATGTAAAGAATGTGTGTGTGCATGTAAGCCTACACATCGGTAGGTCATCTATGAACATGCAGATTTGACTAGTATCTCTCCGCCCAACAAAAGCAATTAAACAAGCAATAAAGAAAAACAACTAGATTCAGATATTAAAGTACAATGATTTAAAATGCATTTTAAGGGAGCAGACAATCACAAGAGCAAAATCAATTACAATCAATTCCAGTAATTTTTAATTACTTTAAGTAAAATTTACATTTTCCATGTTCTCAATGTATTATTTATTTAATTCAATCAAGAGTTGTTTGATCATGTTTTAATCCCTTTTCAAATCATGAAAAAGGTGGGTTTTGTTAACCTATAGAAGGGGTTAGAGAACCCACAGGCCAACTCTGGTCTGCTGTGTATAAAGAAAGTTTCATGGGAACATAAGCCATGTCATTTGGTTACATGCTGCTCTCACACTATTACAGCAGAGCTGAGTAGCTGCAACAGAGACCGTATGGTCCACAAAGAATATTTACAATCTGTCCAGTTATAGACGAGGAGTTTTGTCAACCCCTGACCTATACTGAGAAGAGTGTCATCACATCCAGAGTGAGGAATGTGTGTGGGAGAAAGCCCTCTCTAGCGACAACAGCGCTGGTGCCCATCCGTACCCCTGGGGCCACCTGTGACATGATTTGAACGAATTTGCTCCTCATCTGTAACTTCCATCAGTACAGCTATATTATTCATTCAGCTAATTCCCTTTGGGTTCCTACTCTATCCTCCTCCCAAAGAGTTTTCTCTTCTTCTTTCCTCTACCAAGCTGCTGCAAAGCTGTTCTTTCTATTTGACCATGCTAACCATTACCCAAGGATTCAAGAAACTTCCACTGAATCAAAATATCCAATTCTGGAATCCATCAACTTGAACTATGTTTTTTCCTCCTTCTCAAGTACACTGAATGTTCTTGTCACCGTCCTACTTTAATGTGTCATGAGGTTACACTTCACTTTCCAGGACGCTAGACCCTCCTTCCTGTGTCCTAACCCCGATACCTCTTAAAACATCATGGGAGCACCGGCCCCTTAGTGTGCAGGCTTTTTGCTTATGGACACAGATCAGAAATGCTGAGACACAGACTCAGAACGGAGCCTACAACGCCCCATCACCAAGTCTATCCCAAATGCTACAACCCACTGTTACAACATGATTTACTCAGTGGAAGAGAACCTATAATTTATAAAGCTCCCACGTAATTTTGATGCACAGCCAGATTTAGAAACTACTGTTTTAAACAATATTTTTAATTTATTAATGAACATGTTTTAAGGGAAAATACGACAGTAACAATCGAGCACACTGTGTAGGTTATTTATGAACCAATGATTTCATTCGACAGACAGTTACTGCACATGTACCACGTTTGTACCAGGCACTGGGGGTATAGCAGTAAACCAAAGAGACAAGGCGCTTGTCCTCAAGTGGCTCACGATCTATGGGGAGGACAGACAACAAACCTGAACTAAATAACGTGCCAGGTACTCTCTGGGAGAGACAGAAGCGACAGTGGTTACTATTTTATCTACAGAGTGACAGCAGCCTTTGGTGAGGTGACATTTGAGCAGAAACCTGAAACAAAGGAAGCCATGCGCAAAGACAACAACAAAAAATTGAGAGGGGTGGGGAGAGCAGCTTACCTTGAACTGCTCAATTATTTAAAACCCTACTATTTGATCTACAGGGATCATCTTCCTTTCAAATAACAACAGAACCAACGACAAAACAGCAGGGAGCAGGGCTGTATGGATATAGTCCAATCAACTGGGGTGAAGCCTTTAGATTTGTTTTAATCCAATGATTTTCGATAACTGAAATAACTAAACACTACTCTGAGCGACTCTGACAGTATGTTTGGTAATTGTGGGTCTAAATCACTGGGACACACATGAACAGTACTGCCCAGAAGGGTAGTGGGAATACAGCTAGGATCATGGTTTTATGTGTAAGAACTACATAAAATATACAAGCTACCAATTGTTTTAATTATGTAATTCTAAGAATCTTAAAGGATTTTATTTAAATTCTTATAGGATATCTCTTCCACTTTTACAGATTAAGAAGCTAATGTTAAAATATGAGTTAAGACTATTGATGACAAGTAATGGAGCACATCAACTTAAACAGAGCAAGTGATCCCTGAGTCGTATTTTTCATTAAATACCGATAGAGAAATACATATTCACATTATATACTATACGAGAAATATATGCATTCACAGAAATTATTTTTTAATCTGAAAACCTGTTAAATAAGCACTACTGAAAATTTTTTATTTTAACCAAGGAATAGGTAAAATGAGAAATTGGAAAGAAGTGACTATAAGTGTTAAACACTCAAATATAATTAGAATGACAACCAAAAGGCACATGAAAGAGTAAGCAGTGAACTGTGGGCTTAACCTGGGTTCAATGGCTTGCTTTGATAAAATCTGCCAATTCTAAGTATAATTATGGGGTATTTTATTCATTGCCCATTTATTGTATCTGGAGACCCAAAGAAGCGTTGCTCAGATTTCTTAAAAATTGCCCTGCTGAACCATATAGACCGTGGTAATAACATTTCATCTCCCAGCATCTTCTCAATTCACCAGACTATTGTAGCTCATTGTAAATTGTTCCTGGATTAAGAGCACAATTCTACATGAGTCTTTTAAAAACCCTTTGAAAGCAGTATGACCACTCCAGACACTTTAAAAGTTCAGAAGAATGTCTGCTGTCTGTTTCCAACTATGCATGCTTGAACCCGAAATTCTTTTCCACTACCAAAAATATAACAATACCAAGGTACAAGGTAAAACTGGAGGCCAAACGAGTGATTTAAGCCTACTCACACAATTCTTAGGAATATTCTCCTATAGATAAAAATTCTGAGCCACTTCAATTACCTTCTTTTAAGAGAAGTGGTAGTTATCGTTGAACAGTGCCCTGTCTTTGTACCATTCCAGGGGCTTCTTGGAAAGAAGGCTGTGGAGAAGTCCAATTAGACTTCCAAAGTATTGGAAGGTGTCTTTACGATAGTTGTTGAGACCTCCAACAACACATTCCAGTGTGGACACTGTGATAGTGTATTCACAGAACTGTAAGTTAGTGCCTTGAACCGGAGGTCCCCGGGAGATGGGGCGTCATAATGGAAAGAACACAGGTTTTAGATTCAGCCAGCTCTGGGATGAATCCTGTCTCAGCCTCCTGCTCTTGTGTGGTCTTGGGCAAGTTACTTAGTCTTCCTGAGACTCAGATTCTTCAGATATGAAACACTACGCACTTCATAAGGTAGCTGTAAGATCAGAAGCAATGTACTTAAGGCACTTAGCACAGGGATTGGAACACAGGCTATTCTGAATAATAAGATCCACATAGAGACATCCAGTGCATTAAAGCCATAACTCTGTTGATATTTTAATTGATTTCAATGTCTTATAAAAGGGTTCAAGTTAAAATAATAA
The DNA here is from genome assembly GCF_004115265.2 of Rhinolophus ferrumequinum. Classification (NCBI taxonomy): domain Eukaryota; kingdom Metazoa; phylum Chordata; class Mammalia; order Chiroptera; family Rhinolophidae; genus Rhinolophus; species Rhinolophus ferrumequinum. The sequence continues at coordinate 22,109,425 of NC_046310.1, read as the reverse complement.
CGATAAAATAGTTCATTTTATTACCATCAAGTTCACAAAAGTGATCCTGTGAATCATCGTATCTTGCCCAGTCAATGAAAGCTTCTTTGCTTTGATTACTATAGGAAGGAGGAATAAAAAAGAAAATGATTAAATTTGGAGATGAAAATTTTAACACTGTATTCTAGCGTAATTAAAACTAGATAATATGAGGTCACTTCCTTTTTAATTAGATGGTGTCAAAAATTCAGTTAGAGGTTACATGAAGGAATGATGGAAACAAAGTATATGAAAAACATAGAAATTAATTTCCATGAGTGATTTATATTTCTCAACTATATTAAAACTATTATTAGCCCCAGTCAATATTAATTACTTGGACTAAAATATTAATTTACAAATATATGTAAGATGTAGTTAAACACAAAATTCAAGCTGGCCTTCTCAATTGACTAAGAAATTATAGGGAATATTTGTTATTTTTTCCTAAGGTAGGAATTAAATTTACTTTCATAATTCTTTTAACTTAAATTGCTTGTGTACATATAGAACCCAAAATACCAAAAATTGCATTTCTAGGATCTCCCATCCAACATGGTATTCACTGGCTACACAAATGTCACTTTTATTATGGTACATCATTCATTTTACATACTATTAATACCTCAGATTTAAAAATATCTATGAATGAGAAATCTGACTTGGAAAACTGATAAAGGAACGACCTCATTCAAACGAACTTTGACCTGCATTCACTTTAACCTATATTCTCTGTCTCGAGTATGTGATGGCAGCACCTATAAGTATTACTACCCTTCTTTATTCACTACTCAAATAGAAAAAAACAAAGTAAAAAAATTGTGCACCAAGTATAAGTCAGGTAATTCCTAAATGCAGTGCTGGCACAGCCAAGAATTTATTTGTATTTGAGAAACTGCTGAATGACATAAGGTGGGCTGTACCATATCCACTTTACCAACAAATTTTTCTAATTCAATTTACTTTGGGACTTTTTTCTCCTATGGGAGTACATAATTAATTCAGTAACAATAAATTTTGTATCATATTTGACTCAGTTGAAATATATGATGCCAGAAAATAAGAGTGCCTAACTTCTAATTACAGCTAAAATGATAACTATAGTTATGTTTAATCACACAAATCTTCTGTTGAAAACAGTAAAGAACAAAGCAATTCTGATATAAATTCCTATTTTCTTGTCTGCAACATGACTAATTTAGAGGAACTTTTTTCTTTGAGCATCCTTATTTGATGAGATTTTGTTGACTGTTCCATCTAACTCCTGCCTAAAGCCATGGTGTGGAAAAGATATGGAATGCTTATCTAATGCTAACAGAGCTGGCCCAGTTTCGTTTATAAATGAGTCAGAAAGAACGTTAGAGATCATCAAGCCCAGCTTTTCCAGAAGTCCATTTGCAGATGGATGCTAAGCTACTTATACAATGTCTTGGGTTTAACCTTAGGCTTCCTGTCGAGATGGTGCTGTGTTAAGGTGGGGGTCTTCCAAGTGGGAAATACAGGGGCAGGAAGGGATGGGATAGAGAGATTAAAAGGGGCATGAGAAAACTTTCAGGGGTGATAGATAAGAGACCCACCTTGACTGTGCTGATTTTTGTGACTGTACACATGTCAAAACATCAAATTATATATTTTGAATAGGTGCTATGTCAATTATACTTCAATAAAGCTGTTTAAAAATTACAGTGCCCACTGGTGGTGAAGTTGTGGAATGAGGAACTCTTGTACCCTACTAGTGGCAATGTAATTTGGTAGTCATTTTGGAAAACCATTTGGCAATAGTTAATTCCACTCCTAGGTATATTCTCCACAGAAATGCATACCAAATGCACCACAAGTGTCTACCAAAGTATTTTTTGAAATGGCCCCAAAATGGAAAACAGTAGGATAAAAACATTATGGTACAGTCTTACTGTGGAATACTATATACCAATGAAAAGGAAGTAAATGCTTCTAAGCTCAAGAACATGAATGAATTTCACAGACATAACACTGAATAAAAGAAGCCAGATATAAAATAATATATTCTTCATTATTCCATTTATGTAAGCAGGCAAAACTAATCTCTGTTAATAAAACTCAAAATCATGGTTAATATGACAGTAATGACTAGAAAAGTCTGCGTGGGAATCTTCTGGGGGTTAGCAAGTATATTGTTTTGGATGGTGGCTACAGAGTTGGGTTCCATTTGTGAAATTAAATGGACCTTTACACTTAAGATCTGTATTCATTATATATGTTATACTTAAATTTAAAAGTTTAAAAAAAATAACTTCTGTTGAACAAAAACAACTATCAGCAAAATTAAAAGACAAGCCCTAACAACCTATATAGCCAACAAAGAATTATCAGATTATATGAAGAATGCCTACAAATGAATTGTAATTTAAAAATGCAACCCCCCCCATGCGTCCCTATGTTTACTGCAGTGCTATTCACAATAGCCAAGATACGGAAACAACGAAAATGCCCATCAATAGATGACTGGATAAAGAAATTGTAGTACATTTATACAAAGGAGTATTATTCTGCCATAAAAAAGAATGAAGTTTTACTATTTGCAACAACATGGATGGACCTAGAGGATATCATACTAAGTAAAATAAGTCAGATAGAGAAAGACAAATACCATATGATCTCACGTATATGTGGAATCTAAAGAACAGAATAAATGAGCAAACAAAACAGAAATGGACTCAGAGAGAGAGAAAAAACTGATGGTCGCTAGATGGAAGGGGGAATGGGGAATGGAGGGGCAGGTGAAGGGATTAGAAAGTACAAATTTCGAGACACAAAACAGTCACGGGGATGTGAAATACAGAATGGGGAATATAATCAATAATATTGTAAAGATTATGTAGGGGGCCGGGTAGGTACTGGACTTATCAGTCACTAGTGGATTCTGAGTGAGAGTGTGAGGGAGCCAGGGGTCCGTTGTGGAAGCCTGGTTATGGGATTGTCATGGGAATTTAGATAAGACCTGATGGTGGTTTTGTTAAGACCAGGGTGGTAGCAGTGGAAATGAGGAGAAGTGCTCAGGCTGTTTTAACATGGATAGATCTAGAAAGCAAAATATGCAGTGTACAAAGAAAGTTGCAGAATGTTACAGACAGTATTATACCATTTACATAAAGGAAAAATAAAATCACACGCATAAAACTATATACATATTGCTTTTTCAGCGCTGTCTGCTCATGGCGCCACCTCTTACTCCTCCTGCGGCTTTCCCGAGTCACCACCCAACCAGCTCCGGCCGCCTGGCCACCCCTGCCAGCCATCGATATTTGGAGCTCTTACAACATGGCAGTCACTGACAACCAAGAACAGTCTGAATTTGATAAAGTTTTGGGTGATGATGAAGTAGAAGAAGAAACTGGTGAAGAAACAAAAATCAAAGCGCGTCGGCTGACTGTTCAGATGATGCAAAATCCTGTTCTTGCAGCCCTCCAAGGAAGACGTGATGGTCTAGTAGAAACAGGACGGGATACATTGAAAGCTTGCCCAGGGTGGTTAAAAGGTGAGTGAATGCTCTCAAAACCCTTCAAGGTAAATGTGCACAGACAGAAGCCAACTTCTATGACGAAGTTAATGACCTTGAAAGAAAGTACACTGTTGTCTATCAGCCTTTATTAGATAAGTGATTTGAGATCATTAATGCACTTTATGAACCTACAGAAGAAGAATGTCAATGGAAACTAGATGAGAAAGACAAAATTTCGGAGGAACTAACACTAAAGGGCAAGTTTGAAGATGAGAAAAAGGAGGAAGTAAAAGAAGACCCCAAGGGAATTCCTGAACTTTGGTTGACTGTTTTTAGGAATGCTGATTCGCTGGGTGACATGGTCCAGAACACGACGAACCTTTAGTGAAAGGCACCAAAGTGAAGTTCTCAGACCCTGGCTGGCCTGTGAGTTTTGTCTTAGAAGTTCACTTTGAACCCCACGAATATTTCACAAATGAGAAGCTGACAATGACATTTAGGATGAGGTCAGAACCAGATGATTCTGATCCCTGTTCTTTTGATGGACCAGAAGTTATGAGTTGTACAGGGTGCCAGACAGATTGGAAAAAAGGGAAGAATGTCGTTTTGAAAACCATTAAAAAGAAGCAGAAACACAAGGGACCCAGTGGGGCAGTTCATACTGTGACGAAAACAGTATCCAATGATTCTTTTATTTTTCTGCGTCTCCTGACGTTCCTGATAGTGGAGATCTGGGTGATAATGCTGAAGATTATGTGGGGTGCCAGATGGGTATTGGACTTATCAGGGAGACCACTCTACGGACTGTGTAGATGCCTGACCACTGTGCTATATTCTGGAAGCTGAAGTTGAACAATATTGAATGTCAACTACAATTTAAAAAACAAAAAGTAAATAAATACACACACACACACACACACACACACACACACATATATTTGGTCACGGGATATGGAGTACAGCATAGGGAATATAGTCAAAGGTACAGTAACGGCTATATATGATGTCAGAGGGGTAGTAGACTGGGGGGGTTATAACTTTGTAAGGGGTGTAAATGTCTAACTATTACATCGTTTTGTACACCTGAAACTAAAATAAAAGAAAAAAGAAGGACTTAGGTTCAAATTCCTTTTCCCATAATAATAGACCCAGAAGCCCTGCTAGCTGAGCAATCTTCTAAATTTTTACTTTTGAATAGAGTCATATTGATGATTTAGAAATTTAAGAACAAATCAGCCAAGAGGAAGCAAAGCTATCACAAAATTTAGGATAGAGAATAACTTGTTCCTCTTAAAAAGTAGTTGAAACATTAGTGTTTTAAACTCACAAGAAAAAAAGGAGATTTCTGGTATAAACAAGAGAATTTTTTTTAATACTACTAAAACAAAACTTACCTTAATGTGCTATTAATTGCTCCCAGTTTATTAGCTTGCTCACAGTCTTCTAATTCTTTGGTATTGTTTGCCTCTTTCAAGTACTAAAAGGAAGTTCATAATAAACACATTCAGTAAAATTCATTCCTTTTTCTTTATTTCAGGCTCAACCGGCAGAATAGTAAATCTGTCAATGCTGATGTACACTAAACATAGATAATCCTATTACTGGAATCCCTAACTATGCACGAAATGCAAATGAAAATTAGTCACAAATTTCTACCTAATCAATAAGCAAGGACATTAAAAACATAACAATCATCACGTTGGTGATGATGTAAACTGAGAAAACCCTCTTGGGAATATAATTTGACATTTATTTAGAGCTGTGAAAATGCATAAGCCCTTGAGCCAACAGTCCCACTCTGAAACCACAGCCAGAGCAGTATTTAAAAACAAAAACAAAATCGAGGCACCACCACTTTAGAAAGTTGTCAGGTACTATCTTATGATGCTGAGATAGGCACACCTTATAGCCCAACAATCTTATTTCTAATTATAGACCCAGAGGAACTCTTACATGTGCGTGATGAGACAAAAGACAAGAAACTAGTGCATCACTGTTTTTAACAGCAAAAGGCTGAAAACAATGGAAATGTCCATCAACAGGGTAATGGCTAATCCATGATACAGTCATACAACTGAATATTACGCAGATGTTAGATTTTTTTAAATCTACATATATCAACAGAGACAAAATCTCAAAAGCATAATACTCAATAAAAATACAAACTGAAAAAAATGTTTTTAACTTAAAGAAATACAAAAATATAATATTATTTAAAAATTTTTTAAGTTTAATATGAAAGATCTAAATATATAGTTGTGGATACAGCAAAATAAAGTATAAACATTAAAAGGATCACAGAAGGATACACATCAACTTCAGAAAACTGTCTAGCCCTGGGGAGGGAGGAAACAGAATGGAATTGGGAAGGAGTCCAGAACGGATTCCAACTGTCTTTATACAATTTATTTATTTGCTTTAGTTCTGAAACAAAAATAAATAAATGAGAATGAACACAAACAAAAGGCCACATGGGGGAGAGCATGTCAGAAGAAAATGCAGCGAGGATGCGGAAGGAAGCAGAGAGAGAGGGTACCAGGATCTTCATGAAGTACGTACAATAGTGAAAAACTACGAGTGTACCGTTACCTAAAAACATACGAATGACAAAGTCAATTATGGCATGCTCAGAAGACGGAAAGGGGAAGCTTTAGTAAAGGAATATTTTAATTCCATTTGCAACTACTATGCTCAAAATAACTTGATAACTGTTTACACAATGTAATCCTGAATATGACAGGTTGACTAATGGAAACAGATGACCAAAAATACGTGTATGATTAAACACCTGTTGAGGAGGCCATCTGACACTGTAGTTACACGTCATAGTTCTTCTAGAGGTTGCAAAACAAATCTGAAATATTTCATAAGAAGCTATATAATTTTAATTGTAAGAATATACAATCTCTCTGCTTGCTACAAGAATTAGAAATTTGGGATTTTAAGGCAAAACGTATCCATTTCCAACTACCATGTTTCCCCGAAAATAAGACCTAGCCGGAAATCAGCTCTAGTGCGTCTTTTGGACCACAAATTAATATGAGTATTATATTTATATTATATTATATTACATTATAATTATATTATATTATATTATATAATTATATTAAAATAAGACCGGGTCTTATATTAATTTTTGCTTCAAAAATCGCTTAGAGCTGATGGTCCAGCTAGGTCTTATTTTGGGGGAAACACGGTAACAATGTTATGGTTCTCTTCTACAACTACTGTCAAGCAGTAAATGGTAAGTTTCACCATGTAAAGCAGAAATATTCAAGGAAGAAGAGTGACTCACCTTATTAGAACTTCCAGCTTTAATTCCAACTGGGATTTTACTCTTAAAAGAATAACAACAGCAATTTTACAAGCAATCTTGATTTTTTTTTCAGATTTCTTCACAAATTAGTAACATTATTGCTCTGATACAAAGCCTATTTTATTCTATGAAGAGAAAATATACATTCAAATTCTGTTTTCATACTGCTTTTGTGAGGTAAAAGGAAGAGTTATACCAATGTGCAGACTTGTAATCATAGGACAGAAAATTGAATGACACACAAAATTAAAGCATCAAAATAAGCTCTAATTTAAACTCTCAATGCAGTATTTAACAGTATATATAATTTTTAGGTTTAAAAAAATGACAATCACTTTTTCCATAAATTTTCTTACCACAGAAAAAGAAGTTTTTAAAAATTTCAAATTTATTTGAAATATATTATGCTCAATTTTAATTTCTGCTCTAAATTGATGTTTAAAGGTTAGGCAATTTTGGATTCATAGAAGGCTAGAGTATGATTAACCTGGGATTTACCAATAGAAGAACTGCATGTATGTCTGATTTTCTTTCCTACAAAGCTAATAATTGCTTTTAGGCTTTAATAAACAAACCAATCAATTATCACACCTGGTTTATCAAACACAATAAAAAAAAATCACATCTGAAATCAGACAATCACAGGTTGATGCTCTGATCAACCCAGGGGACTGATTTCCGATGTTTATATCAATGAGCTATCAAATTAATAGCAAATTAACTACTAAAAAATTTTCATGTTTCATAGATACAGTTTAACCAAATATTCAGAATAAACATTTTTCTGTCTGGCTAAAGAACGTAAATAACAATAAATTTTTTCCTAATCAATAAAAAGACCATATAGATACAAATGTTACTTGCTGCCAGTATTTTATCATTTCCATGTTTCCTAGTATCTCTAACAGAGGGCAGAAGACAGAAAACTATAAAACTGAAGTCAAATCGAGCAGTCACAATGATATGACCCTGAATTTAAAATAAGGAATAAACAGTAATCCAAAGCACCCTCTGACTCCTGTATGTCCTCTAACTAGAATAGTATGTTAAAATCTTTAGCAGCTTTTTAAAAGGTTTGATGCTAAATGCAATAACTTGACTTAAGCAAATAATCTTAACATAGGCTTTTTAGAAATATGGCGGTAGGCACCATAGAAGATCGTCATGAATAACATAAAAATCACCAAAAAAGAATTATTAAAAGTAATAACTATAAAGTTAACAACTAAAATCGAGCATGTAACAAACCTGACTGTGGCCGCTAACACAAGCACCGTGAAGCAGAACGACAGTTACAGTTAAGAGAATGTGAGCTTTAACTCTGTATCATGACACGTTTGGGGTCAATAGGAAATGGCTACTGAATTTTCCCCCAAAGAGAGAAAAATACAAATATCCTCACATCGCTTAAAAGGACCAACATGAAGGGCTCGTTTCTGTCTCTGGGGAGAAAGGGAAGGGAACAGACAGGAATTTTTAAATGCATATACAAACACCTTTACTTATTCTTATTAGAAACTTGACAAAAGAAGATAATCCACTGTCAACAATAAATGATTGTTTTAACGTAAAAACAATTTAGAAGTACATACTGTGCAGCCAAATAACTCTTACAACTCAGCAATAAAAAGGCAACTCAATTTTAAAATGGGCAAAAGATTAGAATAGACATTTTTCCAAAGATGCTATTAAGCACCTGAAAAGAGGATTGATGTTATTGGCCATCAGGGAAATGCAAATCAAAACCCAAATGACATAACATTCACAAGGATGGCTAAAATAAACAAAGATAAGTGTTGACGGCATGCACAGAAATTAAAACCCTCGTACATGTTGGTGGGAACGTAAAATGTGCAGCCACACTGGAAACAGTTTGGTGGTTCCTCAAAGAGTCAAAGCTACTACATGACCCAGCAATTCCACTGCAAGATACACACTCGAGAGCATTGAAAACATATGTCTACACAAAACCTTATACCTCAATGTCCATAGCAGCACTATTCATAGCAGCCCAAAAGTGGAAACAACCACATGTCCATCAATTGATGAATAACCACACAATGGAATATTATTTGGCAATACAAATGAAGCCAGTAACAAGACCACATAGTATATGATTTTATTTACATGACACGTCCATAACTGGCAAAGCCAATTAATGGAGACAGAAAGTAGGTAAGTGTTTCCAGCGGGAGGGGGCAATGGGAAGTGACGGCTAATGGGCAGGGGTTTCTTTCTGGGGTGGTGAAAATGTTTTAAAATTAGATAGTGGCGATGGTTGCACAATTCTGTGAATAGACTAAACACCACTGAATTGTACACTTTAGAAAGAGTGAATTTTAGGTCTCAATAAAGCTGTTATAAAAAATAAATAAATAAATAATTAAAAATAATAATTCAAGTTCATACTGGCATAAACATAATTACATAAATAAATAAAGGGAAAGGGAAAACAAGAAAAATCTCTTGCTTACAAAAAAAATCTCTTGCCAACTAATAAACGTAGAGGAAATGGAATCAGAAAATCACTATATGGCAAACATTATATAAATAATTCAGGCAAGAATCATTAATGGATGTTAAAATTATGATGGTAAAAGTATGATGAAAACTGGGATATTTTCATAGTCTCAAAGATTTTTCCCACTTTACAGTGAAGAAATCTGGCAAATACTACCTTAACCAAGTGATGACGATGACAGCACGTGCCTCCTAATACGACATACTAAGAAGGACAAAAGGACACATCACTTCTATGACACACCTGCCAAAAGTGCGTGGCCTGAATCTGACAGTTAGAAAACATCAGAAAAATCCAAAATTAGGGGTATTCTACAAAATAACTGGTATACTGGAAGGGACGGAGGGAAGGAGGGAGGGAAAAATGTCAAGACGTTGAAAGACGAACTACCAAGAGACTATTCCAGATTAAAAAGATTACAGAGACATGGCATCCAAATGCTACATACATTTCAGGATCAGAAACTTTTTTTTTTTTTTTTTTGCTATAATGTACATTAGTCAGTTGGCAATAGATAATTAAGTTCTATAGACTACATTAATATTAATTTCCTGTATTATTAATTATGCTGTGGTTAGGTAAGAGAATACTCTTGTTTCTCAGGAAATACACACTGAAGTACTCAGGGGTAAGGAGTCATGCTGGTAACTTATACCTAAATAGTTCAGGATAATATTAATATATACAGATGGAGAACAAGGCAAATGTGATCAACATTAAAGAGTAGGAAATCTGGATATAAAGTATATGGGATGGCTTGTACTATTCTGCAAACTTTTATCTAGGTCTGACATTATTTCAAACTAAAAAGTTAAAAAAACATTATATTCTTAAAGGAAAACAAAGATAATATTTTTCCCTATTAGGAAGGAATTCGTTGAGATGTTTTTTTCATATTTTTAAGAACAAAAAATTAGACCAATTGGTTAGGTAAGAAAAGCCAAAAGTAAAATGAAAACATAACGTATAACTAATTACTGATGAAGAAAAATAAAAATTACGCTAGATGTCACAAAGCAAGGTCTAAAATGTAGCATTCCCTTACTAACAAGACCAAGTAAAAACCTAATTCCGAGCCTAAAATCTCCCCACTTTATGCACTTTAATTCCCACTTTAAATTTGAAATTTAAGGTCCACTAGCACACTTTTTGCCTATGAAACAAGATGAAGGTTCAATAAAGCGTGAAATAAGTCATTCAGTTGTAGATCCTAGAATGGCCTCTGGTTTTAAATGTGTTACCTCTGGACAGGGCTCCACGTGACAGTCTTTTATTGAACAATGGCCATCTTCTGCCCAGAAAGGACATGGTCGCTTCAGGTTAACCTTAGAGAAAGAATGAATTAACATGAGCAAGCGTGTGTCACAGTTGTGCAGTGCTCTTTTCAGTGTCACCACGCTGGGGACGTGGTAGGGAATCAGAAGAAGTGCCTACTGTATAGTTCAGAATTTAAAATGACTGCAGTTTTTCAGACACCCAGATAGAATATTGAGTTTTAAAAATAAATGATGCTATTAGTCCTCTGACACTTCAAAAAAGGAATCAAGTGCACGGCTCATCCGAAGAAGCTGGGAAGCATCTGACTACGCGCACACTTCCCTATCATCCAGGGTTCTCATGCCGTTCACCAAACAAGTGTGTATGGCACCCAATGTGTGTCAGAGCTGGGTGGGCTCCAGGGGAAAAGGAGGCAGAAAAAGCACTTCCCCGGAACTCACAGTCTACTGGAGGGAACAGAAGTGATATATTTCTGTATTTATTTAATAACAAATTGTGGTAAGTGCTACCAAGGAAAATGCAGAATTCTGTGATAGAAAATGAGGGGGCTGGGGGCTGGAGACCTCGGAGGAGGTAATAGTTCAGGACAGATGAACGTTGCAGGAAGCGTGCATTTGGGTAAAGTGACAGAGCTTGAATAGTTCTGGGAATGGAAAAATGCCGGTTTTGCTGACTTTTAGTGGGGGATGGAAGATCGTGCAGGACATTTTAACCATTGGAAGAACTCTGAAATGTCACATTCTAAACATGACGGGAAAACAGTAATTCAATAGGACTTCCAGAGGGATCGCCCATGTCGAAGATCACAGTTGTATTCTTGCTTCATCCCCTTCAAACAGTTCATTATCCATTTCTCACCACCTTCACTGTCACCACTCATTTCTTGCCAAGATTACAGCAAGTCTCCCTGCTTCCACTTCCATCTATTCTCACACAGCAGCCACGACTCTCTTTGAAACTTAATCTGGATTATACCAATCCACGCTGGAACCTCCTGTGGCTTCCATCACCTTTGGAGGAAATGGAACCCTGCAGCTGGCTCCACTGGACCCTCCGTCACCCAGCCTCCCGCCCACCTCTCTGAGCTCGTGTCCTGCCACGCGTCCCAGCCACCCCGGCCTTCCTGCTGGGCACACACTAGGCTTGCTTCTGTCGCAGGGCCGTTCTCTCTGACTGCACTGATGCTTCCCCAGACCTTTCCATGGCTCGCTCCCTTTGCCTCCTCCAGCTCTCCCATGGGACATCCACAGGCACTTACTATGTCAGGCTTACTAACATACCCAAAATTGTGTTCTTCCCTCTAGTAATTCTTGACATCCCAGCAAATAGCAACTCCATTAATCCAGTTCCTCAGGCCAAAATCTTGGCATCAGCCTCGACTCTTCTCTTTCTCACCCCACATACAACACCTCTGAAAATCGGTTTTGAACTGACAGACACTTTGAGGGAAACAACAAGAGACAGACACTTTGCCCAAGGTCACCTCACCCCTTCCTGTGAGGGCCTTCATCCAACAACTGGTGCAAGAATCTAGGGGCCTAGACCTCTGCTTCAAGTGGGGACAGCTCTGAGGGTCATCCCATCTTAAGAACTCATCGCGTCTTAAGAGGTCCCCAAGGTCTGCACTGAAGCTGCATCACAGCTTTACTTCTCCCTCTCCCCACCCTTCCTTTCCTTTCCCTAATTTGTTGGTTCCAAGAGTAGTCCCTAATTAACTTCTCATACACTAATCACTGTCTCGGAGTCGGCTTCCCAGGGGACTTAACCTGTGACAACCTGGCCAGCTCCAAAGCCCTCCGATAGCTCCGTACCACACTTACAGTAAAATCCAACATCCTCAGGTGTTTAACAAGGCCCTCCTCTAATCTGTCTCCTCTAGCCCTTACCTGCCTCTCCAACTCTGCCTGTCACTCACTTTCCTCCAGCTACGCCAGTTGTCTTCTTATTCCTCAAACACTAAACCCTTCTACCTGCAGTCAAGCCCTTCATACCTGCAGTTCCACCCCCCTTCCCTGGCGTGTTCTCGCCCCAGGTATTGGCACGGCTTACTCTCTCACAGTAGGTATGTCTTGGCTGAAACGGGACAGCATGAATACCTTCCTTTCCTGACCAACTTCTTTAAAATAGGGCTACCCACCCTCCGCACCCCTCTTCCTCTGTATCTCCTACTTTGCTTTATTTTTCTCCAAAGCACTTGTAGCCATATGAAATTATATGATATTGCTTACTTGTTTATTGTTTGTCTCCCTAATCAGATTGATCAGTTGATAGAGGTATATTGTTGCTTCTACCTATATTTCCTTGCTTGCTGAATCTAAGTATGTAAGTGTGTTTAAAATTAACCTCTTCTCTTAGCTTTCCTTTCCTGCCACTGTTATATGTAGAGTATATTGGTTACATTTTCTTTTTGTTTGATTCAGAGATTAACAGAACTAGAAGGATACATATCATCCAAATATCCTCAACTTGGGTGATATCTAAAGCTAAATGCATTAACTAGATCATTGCATTACTCTCCTTGTGGAGAGAGTATGAGTCTATGCTGGTTCCATAGAGAATATGCTGGTTTCATGGTGTTGGTTAGAACATTCTTTAAATTACATGTAAATGAGTAAATTGTATGTTGGCTAGCCAAGGCCCACGTTGTAATTTTTGCCTATCCAACTTCCACGTTTCCTTCTTCTGTTACGTCCCTCCTAACTTCCCTTTAAGAAAAACTGACTGCCCTTATATTTATGCGAATAGGAGTGTTAACCAAAGTGTCTTCCCCTCTTTCGTTCATTAGAAGGAAATCCTTTCTCCCAGGAATCTAACTCTTGCATAAAGTGCTGCAAAAATATGAGTAAATGGTGACTTAGACCCAATATTTTGGTGGCCCATAAAAAGAATGGTCATTAGTGGCTGCTCTAATTTCTCCCTTTTTTGAAGTATGCTACTTCAGCTTATCTTTCAATTTTGCGATCTGCTCCCGCACCTTTTCTTAATCCAACTCTACCTGGGATACCTAACCCATTGTTTCTTCATTTATAAAATGTGGCTAATGCTGACTTGACAGTGTTCAGTGTAAAGATTAAATAAGATACTCATTCATTTATTCAAATGTTTGAGTGCCTACTATTGACCAGGCCTGTGGGGATACAGAAATAGAAGACATAGTCCCAAAAGGGAGACGTGGTAGAATGAGGGCTGAGACACACTGAGTGGAGATGTGAGCAGGGCCTTCTGTGACGGGATGACCTTTGATACAAGAAACACTTCCTCCATTGTACTAGCCTGAACCACGTGGAACGGGCAGCATTCAACCATTCTGACCTATAACCACAACAATTTCATCTGGTTAAACCTCGTAGTAAAAAAAGAGCAGGAGAAAGCAGCTAGAAACGCAGACAGACTGGTAGATTTAGAGGCAGGAATGAGAAGACGCTATTCCCATCTGTCTCACGCATGTGAAATGCCCAGAATCCTAGACACTCAGTAGTTTCTCTAAGCATAGATTGCTCTGTGAAATAAGTCCGCAGAAGCTGCATTGTTTTGCATAGAGGAGAAACATTCACCTTTTCTGGGTATTCTTGGTGCTGACCTGGGGGGTGGGGATCATTCCCAAATCTTTAATTCTCTAATTTGCTACCTTTTGCACTACTTACAATTACCGAAATGCTGGATTTTTTTATCCTCTAAAATATTTAAAGGACTAAGATAGCGTATACAGAAACAGGATAAAAGAGAAAATCTGCTCAATTCTTAAAATATAAAAAATGAAATCAAGGAAGTTATACACCCAACTGAATACTGAGAGCAGGAGCGCAGGCAAAGCACAACGGCAGCTCTACGCATATTGTTCTTAAATGTAAACTACTGTCCTTTGGAATATGCCTCCTTGCTGCTGCCTTTAAACTACCACTGCTGATTTGTGAATGTCTAGAGGAGACTGCTGTCATAATAGAGTTCAGGACCAATTCTGCAGTATTACTGTGGCTGGTGTTCTGCGTGTATCCGCAGCCTGGCTGGCAAGCCCTCCAGTGAGCTGCCCAGTGACCGTCTGCTGCCCTGGCACTTTACACTGCCAGCAACACTGGCACATGGCACTGCCTTCAGCTCAGCTCAAGACCTGGGCAGGTGCGTCTAGATGGCAGAACCTAAGGTACAAGGGAGGCTAACAAAATAAGTCCCTCGCATTCAGCTTTTGTGTTAGGGAGGAGTCTCTGCCTCAAAACCAAAATTGAAAGACAAAGTATTCCCGAAATATAAGAAAAGGGTTCAGATTCTTAGTGTTCAAGAAGACTAACAGGTTTTCAGTGCAATACTTAATCCATTTCCGTGACAAAAGACACACGTAGGGTGCTGAGAAGAGTCAAAAAGGGCTTTCAAAGGGTGATAAAAGTCACATCTGTAGACAGGTATATAAAATTCTTTGGTACCAACGGAATGAAAAATTATAACCCTACCTTATAATAACGGAAGTAGTCTCGCTCTTGCAATTTTTTCATTTTTGGGAAGATTTTGAAGGTATTGAATTTATCGATGCTATCGACATCACACAAGCAATCATCTAGCACTCCAGTGACCTAGAAAGAAATGTGTATATAAAATTTAAAACCTGTTTCGACCTTACCAAATCTGTATTGTTATATAAAAAAATAATTTATACATTCAGATTAGCTAGTATTTGCTCATTAAGATACAGAACATTAAAGCAGTCCCTTATTTTTTAGTATGGTCAATTCAATTAAAAAACAACAGAAGGATGAGATGTCCCCATTCTGAAGAACAAATCAGTCTTGTATAGTGCTCAAAAAGCAAGATACGGATGCCTCTTCCCTTGCCTAAACATATATAAAATCCAAGTAGTTGTTGGAATGCTAAAGCAATTCCTTCCGAGACTACCGACGTCACATTGCTGTAGTAACGCTATCTTTTTTTTAGACTGCCATTCAAGGAACCCTTACGTGATGGTCATGGCACTAAGAGTGTTACGGATCTCATTTGTTCTCTAAATACCCAACGAAATGGATATCATCATCTTTGCTTTACATGTAAGGAAATTAAGCCTTAGCAAGGTTAAAATAATTTTTCCAAAGTAGAAATGAGACACAGGCCCAAGTCTGTCTCACTTTAAAATACATGCTTTTATCCACTACGCAAAATATACATTAATCAAAGATACACTGATATTTCCAAAGTGAGTTCAGAATCCAAAAATTCCATAAAACATTCTTCAGCTAAATCTTAAAATGAGATCACTGACATGCTCAGCTTGGTTGAATCTTCACAGAATAATGCTGAGTGAAAAACACCAATCCCAAAGGTTACATACTGTATCGTTTCATTTACTTAATATTTTTGAAATGACAAAATTTTAGAAAGGGAGCACAAACATAATTGGTTGCCGGGGTTTAGAGACTGGACTAGGGATGGAAGCTGGAGTGGGGTAGGGGAAGGAGGGAGGTGGGTTATAAAAGGGTAACAGGAAGCATCCTTGCGTGATGAAATTGTTCAGTATCTTGACTGGTGGTGGGTACATACAACATATGTGATAAAGAGCATGCAACTCATACATACGTACATACACAGATGAGACAAGGAACCAGGTATCTGAATAAGATTAGTAGATTGTGTCAATGTCCTAGTTATAATACTATATGTTTACAAAATACTACCATTGGAGAAAACTGGATAAAGGGTACATGGCATTTCTCCATATTATTTCTCACAACTGCATGGAATCTACAGTTACCTCAATTAAAATTAAAATTTAAAAAGTAAATGGGACTCAGCCTGTTACAGGTTACTCATGGGACCAGTAGGAGGAATAGATGCAAAGAATGGCCAGAGAATGGAAACCAGTCCTTCTCAGTGGTTTCTTTCTGTCCAACGCTTTCTTTCCAGGAGTGTAAATGTGTCCCCAAACTCCCTACGACATGAAGAGTTAGAGCTCTGTTACCCTGAGATAAAGAACAGGGGTCATTACCAAGAATTTTGGCTCTGGAATTCTGTCTGCTTTGTGATCCCATTTACTAAGGTCTTGTCACCACTGTTTCCCCGAAAATCAGAACCTAGCCGGACAATCAGCTCTAATGCGTCTTTTGGAGCAAAAATTAACATAAGACCCGGTCTTATTTTACTATAAGAGGAGTCAGGGCATATTACTATAAGAGGAGTCAGGGCATACTTATTTTACTATAAGACTGGGTATAATATATATACTATAATAACGGGTCTTATATTAATTTTTGCTCCAAAAGACGCATTAGAGCTGATTGTCCAGCTAGGTCTAATTTTCGGGGAAACACGGTAACTCTGCCAAATTTCACCCCATTTGTCTAACGAGAACTTCATATTCTGGCCGCTAAATAATAGCAGGAAGAAAAAAAAACTCTAGAAATAACTTTGTAGGTTTTAAAAAATTTTATCCAGTGATTGCTCTTTCTTCTCAATTTTTCTTAAATTGTTGACTTGTAGTTAGTAAACTATATTTTGTTTTTTAAAATATTTTAATTGTGGTAGGGGCTGGGGTGAGGTATACGAAATCACCAGGTACATATTTCTAACTCTTAAAGACTATTACAAAGACAAAAACCTAACAGTTTTGGAGACAAAGAGGAAAAACTGAGGGTTGCTAGATGGGCGGGAGGGGTGGGGGGTGGGGGGGAGGGTGAGGGGATTGGAGGGCAGTTGGTGACCACAGGATGGCCACGGGTTTGAAAATTAATCTGGGGAACATAATTTGGTGGTTACCAGAGCGTAAGGGGGTTGGGGGGTGGGGATGAGGGTGAGGGGGATCAAATGTATGGTGATGGAAGGGGAGCTGACTCTGGGTGGTGAACACACAGTATGATTTATGGATGATGTGATACAGAATTGCACACCTGAAATCTATGTAATTTTACTAACAATTGTCACCCCAATAAATTAAAAAAATAAAAATAAAAAAAAAAAACAAAGACAAAAACCTGTGTATCAGCAAACTTTAAAAAAGTAAACAAGAAATGCTGCCTGTATCTTTTAAGTCCCTCCTTAATCACAGCCATCTCCCTCCCTATGGAGGTAAAAAATCCTACTTTTGTTCATTTTTTTTACTTTTCTTTGTAATTTCATCGCAAATGATGTGTCCCTAAACAACATATGTAAAGTTTTTCCTTCTGATTTTGAACTTTGATATTAACAGAAATCTAATGTGTGGATTGTTCTGTGATGTGCTTCTTTTGATAACATTTTATTTTGACATCTATCCAAGATGATGAGTGCTACAGTAGCTGTAAGTGTTAAATGTCATACGAAAGTATCAGTTTCGTTTATTGTTTGTTCATATGGTACATTGGCAGAATAAGGGCCTCCAAAGATGTCCATGCCCAGACTCCTGAAACCTGTGAATTTATCTCACGTGGCAAAAGGGATTTTGCAGATGTGACTAAGCGAAGGCTATTGCGAGAGTAATGTTAGAGTGAGGGAGATAGGAGTGTCCGAGTCACAGAGAGACTGGAAGATGCTACACCGCTGGCTCTAAGGATGGGGAAGGAGGCCGCAAGCCAAGGAGCACAGCAGCCTCCGGGTTGGAAAAGGCAGGAGCGGTCGCCCCTAAAGCCTCGGGGGAATTTGCCGTGCTGACCCCTGATCTTAACCCCGTAAGCCCCACTCTCGGACTTCTGGTCTACAGAACTACAAGTTTATGTAGAAATTTGTGGGACTTTTTTTGTTGTTACAGCAGCAATAAGAAACCAATCATCTACATTTAAGTTATTTCCAGATTTAGCTAAAGAACAATGCTATACAAACATTTTTGTTCATCTCTCCATATAGTATATAAGAGTATCTCCAGATTATATGCTTAGGAGTGTAATTGCTGTAAGTATATGTCCAGTTTTACTAGAAAATGGCAGGCTTACTTACAAAATAATTGTGCCAATTTACAATCCTAGCAACAGTGGATGGGAGTTACTGCTAAGACATATCCTCACTGATATTTGATAGTAACAGAGGCTTTAATTTTTGCCAATCTAATAAAAATGAAAGAGTATCTGGTTTTTTAATTGCACTAATGAAGTACAATTTATAAGACATTTGCATTTCTTCTTGTGTGAAATGTCTCTTCATGTCTTTTGTTCATTTTTCTATTGGGTTCTTTTTCATATCGACATCAGGAATCAATCCTGCTTTTTCCCCATTCTATTATGTTCTTCTGGAACTCCCCTCAGACATATCAGAGCTTCTCTATTCTCCATGCCCTTAAACTCTTTTAAATGTGTACTATCTGTTATCTCTCTGGGCTTTATACTAATTTATTTTCCATTCATTTATTTCATTCAACATATTTATTGAAGGTCTAACATAAGGCTTGCACTGTTTTAAGTGCTGGGAATATAGAATTAGAAGAAAAAAGACACAGACAAAAATCTCTGCCCTCCAGGATTTCTTTCATAGGGGGAGAGAAAAAAACGAATGAGGAAAGTACAGAGTCTGTCAGATGCTAGATTATTAATAAAGTAATATGGAAGAAAACTGGAGAATGGAGATAGGCATTGCAGAATTGGGGCTGCTACTATTTAAAAAAGGATAGTAATGAAAGGTCTCACTGAAATTTTGGTAAAATTTGAAGGAGAGAAAGGAGCAAGCCATGCTCTTTGGGGGGTGGGGGGGAAACATTCCAGGAATTGGGAACACTAAATGTGAGGCCCTAAGGCAGTAAGTTGGCCCAGTGTTTTTGAGGAATGAAAAAGAGGGTATGTAGTAGGTTAAAAAAAAAGAAAAGAAAAGAAATAAGAGACCATTATCAGGTTTTTGGCTTTTACCAAGTTTGGTGTTTTCTCACACCAACCGATTCGGTGCCCAGTTCAATTCGATACTATTTGGAGTTCGAGCAGAGCCCACAGATTAAGGGCTCAGACCCACAGGACTTCTTAGACGCTGGTCCCAAGCCCCAGGCCACCTGCACTTGTCTGATTGGCTATAAAACAGGGGTTTCCACGACTACCTTCTCAGGTTTGATAATTTGCTAGAACGGCAACAGAACTCAGGAAAACACTTTATTAATGTTTACTGGTTATTGTAAAGGATGCAATTGCCGAACAGCCAAATGGAAGAGATTCCTCACTACTGGGAGATGCAAGAGCTGAGCTTCCACGCCTCCCAGCCTCCCGCCCAGCCAGCCAATGTGCTCACCAACCCGGAGCTCATCACACCTCCTGGGTTTAAGAACTTTTACAGAGCTCCCCCACCAGCACCCCTCTCCCCATCCTGAAGGTCGGTGGATAGGGCTACAAGTTCCAGTCCTCTAATCACGTGGTCTTTCCAGTGACCAGTCCCAACCTGAGGCCATCTAGGGGTTACCACCTAAGTCACTACGTTAGCATAAAACTTGGGTGCTACTGAAAAGGGCTTATTATGAAAAACAAAAGGCACTCCTACCACTCAGGAAATTCTAAGGGATTTAGGAGCTCTGCGCCAGGACCAGGTGACACAGACTAAATATACGGTCGTATTATATACCTTACTGAGTGAGATAGGAAGGCACTGGAGTTTCCATCAGATGGTAAAAGGAATACGAAGTACAAGGTGAAGAACATGGAGGGTTTTTCTCTTTTATATTATATGATAAGGGAAGGTAACAACTGAGACAAGTGGCCAAGTCAAATAAGCTGACACTTCAGCAGAAATGTACGAAACTGAGCGAGTGAAGACACTTGAATAGATGAGAAGAGTGTACAAGGCGTCCAAAGACCTCCAGGCAAGACCATGGCCGTGTTTCAGGAACAGGGAGGTCAGTGCGGCCGCAGCACAAGCCTAAGGGGGAGAGGACTGGGTGGAGCAGATCTGAGTGAAAAGATCAGGAATTTGGCTCCTGGTCCATCAGGTTTGCGATACCTAGTAATCACCCCAGTGGAGATGCTGAAAGGCAGCTGGATATAGGATCTAGAGCTGAGAGACTCCCAGCCTGGAGATTCTGAGAGTCAGTTATATAGATGATGTTTAAAGCCAAGAGACTAAATGAGACAACCAAGATAGAGAGAGGAAAGAGTATCGGATTTGAATCCTGAGGTTCAAATGATTAGAGGTCAGGGCAGAGGAGGAACAAGCAAAGGATACTGAGAAAGACTGGCTGGGAAGACAGGAATCGTATCCTAGAAGCCACAAGAAATAAGTATTTCAAGGAGAGTGAGTGGTGAGCTGTGAAAAAATCCTGCTGGAAGGTAAAGTGAAGATTCAAAAACTACTGGCTTGAGCGACAAGGAAGACATTTGTGACCTTGACAGGAGCAGCTTTGGAGGAGTGGGAGGGGCAAAAGTCCAACTGGAATGAGCTGGAGCGAGGTCTAGAATAGGAGGAACAAAGATAACTCTTTTGAGGACATTTTATTCTATAGAGGGGAACAGAAAAATGGAGCAGAGTCAGAGAGATGGCTGGGTCAACAGAGAACTTTACAATCGTAGCATGAACGGCACGTTTTATGACGACAGAATGCAGCCGTCCATTTAGAGAAGGAAAAATTAATGATCCAGGAAAGAAAGGGCAGATTTGCTCAAGCCAGGTCCTTGGACGAGAAAGGAGGATTGGCCTTTGATAAAGAGTACGAACAGTTTGTCCACGGGAATCAACAGAAGTCAAGATGTAGGGCCGCGACCAGCAGGTACACAGACACGGGCTGCTCTGGTTCATCCAACTTTGTTAGTCAAGTATGAAGCTAAGAGTGAGGGGGAAGGAGGTGTTGGAGGATTAAGTAGAAAGAAAAAGACAAAACAATGGGCTGATTCAACAATTATTTCTTCCGCTGGGTATAATCAGCTACTTAATCCAACCACTGAGTTTCTAATTTCATTTCTAGAACTTCTGTTTCATTGTTTTAATCTCTTTAGGTCATTCTTTAATTTGATCCTTTGTTCCTTTTTCACACTTTCAAGTTTCTCGTTCTATTTAAACACATTAAACATGATTTTAAATTATGTCTGATATTTTCAGAATCTAGGTCATTACAGGTCTACTTTTATAGTCTATATTGCTAACACCTCATTCATGGTGCCTTGTGTGCTTTGTGATTTGTGACTGTCAGCTACTATTCTTCCCGGCACTTTATCTTCAAGAATTTTTTAGGGCCTGGGTTGAAAATAAATTCCTCTAGAGGGGATGGATATTTGCTTTTACCAGTAAGCTGGGGGCAAACCAACCCAGAACTGCTATAAATCAAAATGTCCATTCAAAGCCTTTCCCAGCACGGGTGGCATGAATACGGCCTGCAAACCTGTATGAGTGGCTCGTGGCTACAAATTCTCAAGGGAGTCTCCCCCCACCCCTCAAGTTTCTTTCCTTTCCCCTTACTCACAGTGGGATTTGTTTCTCATTCGCCCTTATATTGAGGGTGTACATAGCTCTTCAGAGTCCAAGTTTCAGGGTGAGGTCTCGTTTTAATTTCCTCTCCCCGGGCAGACACAGGCTATATGTCTTACCTATTCCATCCCACGCAGCTGTTAAAGCAGAAGCTCAAGATCTTCAGGGTTTGGGAAAATCCCCAGGGTAATGGACTGGAACAGCACGATTTGAGTCCCAAGACTATGGCTTTCCATTTTGGGGGGGCCCTCTGTGTATTCCTGGGTTTCATGCCACCTCCGAAATGTATGCACAAAGGTTTAAAAATATATCTGACTGAAACTACTTCTTTACAGGAAGACAACTAGTTACCTCACTATGTACTGTGTCTTTAGTTCCCAGGGCTCTGTCACACTACAAAGCACATTTGCATTTCATTAAAAGAAAATGGGGTATGAGATATACAAACGCCTATCATTTTCTGTGCTCAAAAATAATTTTGTGCTTTTATTGCAAGGAGATATAGTCAATATATTCATCTCCTTAATGATTTCTTATTAAGAGATATTTTTCAAAAAATCTACTTCCCTTTATGCTTTAGTGTTTTGCTTCCAATATACTATGTGGAAGAGAAGTGAAAGAACTATCTTAGTTCCCATTTTTCATTTTCCTGGGTCTCCCTGCACTTTAGTTCTATATGACAAAGAAACAAAGACACTGAGGTGTGCTGTACAGACCAGAACGGGACTCCCAGGGGTTCCAGCTTCATCTTGCTCATTGAGTTAACAAGTCATGTTACTAGTTATGTAAGCCCTTTGAACTTCAGTTACCTCAAGAGCTCCACTTCTGAGAGATATATCAAATTAAATGAGAGAATATATATTGAAACCTGTTACAGATTAAAGGACTATCTGAAATACGATCAAACACTCTATGAGAAAGTACCACTGGAAACAAAAACCAATGTATTCACTTTTGAGGACTGTTTGGCACAATGCCACCTTGACTATGCACAAATCTTTCACTGATAAACTGTATATATTCATTTGGACAGATGCAATGTAATAAAATTTAAAGTACAGGTGCAATAAAATTTAAAGTACAGATGCAATTATAAAACATTGATACATATAATTAGTGGCAAGTGAAGAAACCAAAAAATCAACTTCTAGATTGGTGACAAAGTATACAATTACTATGCTATATAAAAAGAGAAAAATCTCATTTTAGAAAAATATCTGAATGTAAATTCCACTCAAAACCAAACATCCAACTAGTAATTAGAAAAAAATTTTACCAGAATTTTCTTTTCATAAGTCAGGTAGGTATGCCCAGATTTCCACGTGTTTTCCAAGTGGGGATGAAAAGGCTAACAGTTACCTACAAGACTCATTTAAAATGCTGATTCCTGGGTCATATTCAGATCTCTTAAATCACGATATCTGGTAGTGGGGCCAGAGAATTTGCATTTTTAACATGCTCCTCAAAATTCAAACTAAGTTTCCCCTTTTATTTTCATCAAATCACTCATCAAAAAACAATCAAACACGGACACAAACAAATCCCATTGTGAGATTTAGTGCAGAACACCATAACGCCATGAAAAGTGTCTGAATAAAATCAGAAAAACATGTTTACATAGTTACACACATAGTTACCTCCTATTTTTCTTAGCAATGAGCATTAATTGCTTCAAATCACCTCTCCCCCGGCTATCAGGCCACCTGAGACACCTTTTCCCTCGCTCGGCAGTGTTGCCACTACGCAGCAGGTGCAGACAAACAGCAGCACCTGGCAGCTGTCGATTCAAATGCGACCGTGTAACAACCAAACACATCTCTTAAGAGCAGAGCTTGTCACTAACCCTCCGATTTCCAGCATGTTGACAGCACTTGTGTAAGCTTCGCAAAGACAAGCCCCGAAGTCAACTCTACTCTCTGGCCATCACCTCTCGGCTGCGACCGGCAGGCTGACCCAGACCCCAGCCACGCACGTGGGCGCACCTGGACGCCACCTGGCAGGCAGTACAAGTTGGTAAAACAGGGTGACAGCCGAGGGACCCTCCAGTTCGAAAGTTCAGGAAGTGAAGTTCCGTCCTCTCCCGCTCTGCTCGGCTCCCACAGGCCGCGGGTCGGTCCCCTAGTCCCCATCCCCCCCGCCCCCCAATTCTCGAAGAGGGGTTTCCGTTTCTGTGCCCGTTCTTGCTCACAGCGGGGACGCTTTCGCTCCTGGCCCTGCCGCCGCTCTCCCAGCCACTTCACAAATCAGCTCAGAACGTAACACCTACAGGACCCGCACCCTCTTCCTTTTCCCTGCCGTCACCCCGAGTGTCGCCACCCCGCGCACCAGCGGCTCGCCGGCGCTTCCTAGACGCCTGTCAGGTCGCCCCGCTGCCACCCTCAGGCCGCCCGGCCTCCCAGCCATCTCCGGCTCACCTGGGCCTCGACGACGCCGGGGAGAAGGCTCAGGGTGACCAGAAGCCGCACAGCGGCCGTCCCCCGCCCCGCGCCGGCCCGCCGGGCCCCCCGGCTCATGCTGCCCGCTTTCTGCACCGCGGCCGGCCGGGCCCCTCCGGACCGGGGAACGGCGGGTGGCCCGGGCGGCAACCCACAGAGACGGATGCCGGCTGCCGCGAGATTCCAGGGTCAGAGGTCCGAGCGCCCGGCAGCTGCGAGTGAGGCGGAGAGCCGAGCGCCCCCACCTCACCCCAGGAGGCCCCGCCCCCTCACCCAGCCCCGCCCCCGAGCGCGAGGCCTTATGGGAGTTGTGGTCCCGCGCGAAAGCCGGGGCCACAGCAGAGCGAACCTGGCCCTGCGCTGCTCCGCCTCGCGGACTTGGACTCCAAGGCGGCCAATGAAACAGGACCACGCGGGCCCCAAAACAAGGGAGGTGGGGGGCCGGCGGAGCGTCCCCTCTCCTCCCGATTGTCCTGGAAACACGGCCCGGCCTCCTGTGTCGTCGTCCCTGAACTCGCACCGTCGCGGAGTCCAAGTTCGCCCAGTACCTATGTACATTATTAGGATCTTCGATTTCAAATCAGAGGCACTTTCTTTGTCTCAGTCACTGTCCTGCGGCCTTATCCACGGCAGGAAACTAGTAAGCCACCTGCCACTTGTAGACGTGGCTTCGGCCCCTCGTTCATTTTGTACGTCCCGGATGTGGAGGCCATCCTGTGCCCTGCCTCACTCCCACTCCTAGATTGACACATACTCGTACAACACAATGCACGTTTAAAGAATGGGAACAAACCCAAAAGTTCATCATGAAATATGGGAATGGGGATAAACACACTGAAAAACTTGGAGTGATATAGACTGGGTTCAGCTCCCCCCTCTATAAACGTTTTAGTTTATGTGGTTTTAGGCAAGTAACTTAACCTTTGGGCACCTCAGTTTATCCGCCTATAAGGGAATACAATAATGCCCCACTCCACCATTGTTCTAGGATTACATGAGATTATAGACACAAAGGAAGTCTTAAATAAATGATAGCTGCTATTTTATTAATAGCCTTGATGTTTAGAAAACTAGAAATACGTCCCCTTTTATGTAGTGTGTGTAAGTTAGCCATCCCTTCTATAGCAAATTACCACTAAGGAGCGACAAAAAAAATAAATTTATTATCTTACAGTTCTGGAAGTCAGAAGTCCAAACTGGATCAGCCAGGCTGCCTTCCTTCTAGAGGCTTTAGGGGACAATATGTGTCCTTGCCTTTTCCAGCTTCTAGAGGCCACCTGCATTTCTTAGCTCATGACTGTGCATCACACTGTGACATCTTCACTCCCTCTGTTCCCATTGTCACATGCCCTCTCTTTCTGAACCTAACTTTACTACCTCCCTCTTTAAAAGACCCTTGTGATTACATAGGGTCCATTCAGACAATACAGGGTAATCTCCCTATCTCAAAATCCTTAATCACATCTGCGAAGTCCTTTTTGTCACATAAAGTAACATATGCACAGGTTCTGGGGGTTAGGCTGTGGGCGTCTTTGGGGAGACATTCATCACTCACAGTGCTTTATACCTTTCAGAGCACTTTCATGATTCATGGGGCCTAGTGCAACATGAAAAGGTAGCATCCTGGTTCCAAAAATACAATAAAGAATTTCAAGACATGCAGGACTCTGCTAAGCACAGAGCCCTGTGGGACCGGACTGCACAGGGCACATGCCTTTTTCTCTTCAGCAATTCTCTCTTCTGCCTCCAGCATGTCCAGCTCTTTCCAGCATGTCCAGCAAAAAACAAAGAATTTGTGCTTGCTTCTTCCAACGACTTTTTCCATCTTTCCTCTATTTTCTATCCTCCCAATCTCCTCTTTCCCTCACATGAATGGGCTCTGTCCCCATCATTCTACTAAAGCTTTTCTCTTACCAAATCCAGTGGTAAGAGATTTTCTCAAGATTTTCTCAAGGTTCCTTGTCTCTATGCGGCATTGGTTGTTATTGGTAACACATACTTCCTGGGGATTATGTAATAAAAAAACTCCTGGGCATTTTTTGTTGTTAAAAAAGGTGGATTATAAATTTTTTATTATAAAATCTCAGATCCTTTAATGGACTTTTAATCTCAGGTCCTCCAGGGCTTGTGATATCAAGTGTAGAATCCATGGTCTATAGATAGAGTCTTTCTAGATTTTTCATGAGTGGTCAGTTTGCTCAGTTAATTGTTAAAAAGAGGACAGCAGGCAAAAAACTGCACTGCAGGCTCAGATAGCTTTTGTCTGTTTGGTTACCTGACCCAGAAAGTCGCAGCAACAAGGATACCGCCTATGTGTTTTCAGCTCAGAAGCCTGACGCACAACTTCTAGGGACGGATGGGTTTTTTTTCTTGGTGAGTCATATTAGAAATCGCAGGTGTTTATAATCAGATACTGTATACCCAAATTCATTCATAATGATATCTGTTGGGATCTGTGTTAGTGTTAATTGTTATGAGTGTTATGAGTCTTTTGTGAACAGACTCCCATCCTCTTTGTTCTCTCACCCTGGTCTCTTTGTTCACCTTCGCTTCCCCTCAAATCAGGTGCACTAACACTAGCACCGTGAGCGGCATTGGTGATGTCACCTCTGCTTCCTGCAGATTCCTCAGTGATGCAGTTTGCACCTTTCCATCCCTTATGCCATGGTTGGAAGTTTTCACAAAGGAAGGAAAGTGCATACACTAAATCTTTGGTTGCAAGCCCCAAAAAATCACCTCTAGCTAAATTCATTTTAAAAAGACTAACAAATGAAAAAAAATGTGGATTCGCTTACAGAAGATACCACCACTCGCACCTCCCATGAGGACAGCGTTCAGATTCTAAGCAGCCTTTTTCAGGGCCCCGCCCTTGGACTGATCAATTCCAATCCCTTGTAGTCCATTGTCCCTCTTATCAAAATTCAAATTCCTTCTAGAGCTTGGATTGAAGGGGGAGAGCAAGCTCTTGGACTGTCCGCCCCACAAGAGTTCACAAAATGAGCAAAAGGGAGGTAGACAAATGAACAGTGAACGCTCTACCTTCAATTATTAATAGAAAGGAATCAATGTTGGTCAAACAAAAGCAACAGATGTGCCCTTCAGGAAGTCGTGTTTTCAGTCGGGTACTCCATTCACACTTACTTTTTCTTAACCTCAGCTTGTAGGCATATGTTCTTTAAACCATCACAGATGTCCTGAGGGTGGGACACAAAGAAGTGAAGATCAGGACGCTGGCAGCCCGGTAAGAACCACAGTGTGCCTGCTGTCATTTAGGTAATTTATGATTTACTGACATCAGCTGGATTAGATGAACCTAGTTATCTGGAATTGAGGTATAGAAAAACTGACCACATTTTTCAAATGGGAGAATTTAGGGGTCTCCCAGATCTATTCATCTGAGAAAGGTCAGGGCCAGCACTGACGGAAATTCTGCCAGGGACAGCTGTAACTCTATTTCCCGTGATTCACAATGGAGCCAAACAGAGTCAGCCATGGATGACCTCAGTGTGCTTCATCTCTTCCAATGAACAGTGTCAAAATGTGCTTACGTCAAAATTAATCTTATTCATTTTTGGAATGTAGTCACACTGACATCAAACACACACACGCATACCCAGGTTTATATTTCTTGCAGGTTCACTCCATTTTGTTCTCAACTACAAATGATCCCTCATCCCTCTCATCTCTTTGTTTCCCCTTCCCCTCCGTCCCACTCTATGTCTTCCTCTTCTCTGAGAGGACAACCTCATCATCTCATCCCCATATCCAGAGCGAGTCATCCAGAGTGTGATGGCAAGTCCTACCCAAGACCTTCACTTAGCAGTAACAGTTTGTTGCTGCTCTCATTAGGACTTAGTGTTACCTGTATTTATGTGTATTATAGACATCTAGAATGTGAAGTTTTCGAGGACTCCATCTTCTCATACCAAGTTATCTTTAATGGCTGTTCAGTTCCCATAAACAATAGTCAAGAAATATTTGTTAATGTTATTTAGGATCTCAGTTTAGAAGACATCTCTCTCAGAACGAATCCTGAGAGTGATGTGCCTGAACATTTGCTGGGAAGTGGCTGCATTGCACAGAAACGGTCCTGGAGAAGGCAGTGAGATGAAACTGGCCGTCTTTTATTAATGCAACAGAGTACAGCTCCTTAAACAGAGGGGTGTTTGGTGACTATCAAAAAGACGGAGACCAATTCCTGGGAATCCATTCCTTCAGGAGTTTTTTGTTTTGTTTTGTTTTTCTCAAGCACAACTGGAAAGACTATACCTCGTGGTTTTTGAAGCAAAGCCCTGAGAATTGTCTTGAGTAAATTACTGTAATTTTTAAGAGACTTTATGAAGTAACAAAACTGCACTAAGTAGTTACATTTCCAAGATATCATCATATGTATTGTGTTTCTGTGATGATTTTATGGCTTGGTTAACTTGTGACTTTGTCATGCGGGGATCCTGCCGACTACGCCATGTGTCATGCGGGGCGGCCTGCAGGGTCTCAGCTCCCCACATAAGAACGCAGGATGTGGCTAGGACAAAAAGGACCACCCACGGAGCCATAGGTAGGGGAGTCATACCACTATACTCTCACTGGTGGCTGGGTTGGAGACACAGGAAACAGGAGCCACACAATTCTCAACCCTCACTGCTCCACTTGCAGGCTCAGCCACCATCTTCTTGCTAGCCCCCATTTTTTTTGCTAGCCTAGCCACGGCAGTTATATTAGTGCCCAATGGCTCACTGGTTACAGCTGACGGCCAACTAGCCACAGCTGATGGCCATTTGATCACAGTCGATGGCCATTTACTACCTGAGCCAGCACCTTTCTATGTGAGGCTGAGAGCCTGGAAACTGCTTTTTGGGGCTCTGTCCCCACAGACTTCTAATGAAGGAGGAAATCATTGATGAATAGTCCTAAATAAAAGTCAAGGTAATGGGGTGGAAATTTAATAACACCAGTAACTTTCAGGCTGAATTGTGATTAATGTACCTGCTGAGCACTGGCAATCTGTTGTGTTTAAACAACTGTAGTTGCAGATATTACTGGTGTTTTAACAACGGGCCACGGCAATTTTTTAAAAAGGGATTTGCGCCTGTAACTGAATTATAAATCAAGAAATCCTATTTGCTTGATGATAGGATTTCCGAATTTTACTGAGGGAATTTCTTCTCCTTTTCTTTTCACAGGTGATAGGGATTAAAAGTAAAGTGAATGAACTTGGTTAACTTGTGGCTTGTTATTAGATACCTTCCTAAAGTATTTGCTGTTTTTCTTAAATATTTACTCAGCTGTCACACTCTCAAGCATTTTCACTTAATAGCATTAAAGCTGATAAACTCGAGTAAGTTAGATTTATTTCCATTTGTAAAGGAGTTTACATAATGATATATGCAGTTTGTATAAAACCTTTTACATAACAAACACGGTATAATGCTAGACGTTAATATATAATGTGATGGGCAATCTATTAAATCTAAATAATTGGGAAAACTGGAATTCTATAATAATTCTGTGAATTTCCTCCTTCCTCCTAATTTCTATAATGCAAAAGACTTCACATAATCATGAAGTTCTATGTAATTATCTGCACTTTGGGACAGTCTGACTTGACCCTTTCATGTCCCACTCCAGTCCACTTCATAGGGTCCAGGGCACATCACACTGAGGGCAACACTGAGTGCTTGTACAATGGAAAAAAACAGACTTCACGGGAAGTGGAGAGGGACAGGGTTATGGACAAGGGGACTGCCGATAGGGAAAGGCAGAGAAGGTCACAGGTCATAAGTGGCTCTGGAGGTGTTCCTGCGTCAGCACTCACCAACCTTTTCCCTTCTGTCAATCTGTACCTAGTCACTAGGAGCCCCAAGAAGTATAGTTTCTCCAAATTCAGTTGCTTTTTCCTGAGTTCAATTGAGTATGTTTATTGAGTCCAGTCAGCTGCTTCATCCTGGCTTCTTCTCCAAGCGTCACATCCATACTTCCTCCTCCAGTACTGGACCCTCTTACCCACCTCTCCCCCCAGTGGAGTCTGCTTTTTGTTGTGCAACCTCAATGGGGCAGGATCCCAACCTCCTGTGCACCATTCTCTCTCATCTGCCAACATGTTGACTCAGCTTCAGACTCTTTTTGGCTTTAACAGAATCACACACTTGCTGGTTTCTGTTTTGTATTATTTCCTTTGTTCTGCTTTGGGACTTTTAATGATCTCTCTGATACACCTTCTGTACTTGAGCAGGATGGCCATCTTGCATTTAGAATGTTAAGCAAAGACTCTGTGTTCTTTTCACACAAAAAAGACAAGCATAGCACACACTCTGCCAAACATAATAAGGCCTCTGACCTAATGCCTCTTAGGGCTGGGATCCCAATGGAATTCTCACGGTCTGCGACTGTCCACAGTCACGGAAGGAGAACTGACTCTGGGTGGTGAACACAAAATACAATATACAGAAGCAGGACCAGTCACCACACTAAACAACATTCTAGGGGCTCTTATAGTCCCCCAGAATGAAACAGGTAATTTATCCCTCTCCTTTCTTCCATGATTGCAGGGTTCACTTTCTGTTCTGCAATATAATAAAATCAACTCACTATTTCTTAGAAAATACTTGCTATGTTCACCAGTCTGCAATTGCCACCAGGTTATAAAACAATCAGAACACCCAGAGAAAATATCCAATTATTTCAGATTACTTTACAATATTACTTGAGAGAATTTCCCCCCCAATTTTCAGGTCTTATTTTTAAACTGTCTTGAAATCTGATGTTCCTACTCTGTGGTGCTTTCTTCAGACGTCCCTGGATATATCACACAACTAAATTAGAGTGAGTCTTCATGTACCAAGTAATTTACCTAAGAAGAAGTCCCTCATCAAAACCTTCATTGTGGTTTTTAAATTGCCATGGATAAAAATTTACTAATTTATCCAAATATTGCTCAAAATTGTTAACAACAAAAGAACATTTTGGAAATCAGTCGTTGTGCTTATTCCAAACTTAAGTTCATAGCTGAAAGCTTTGTGAAGTCAATTTTTCAATAGACTATTATTTAAAGAAGTTTTAGGTTCAAAATTGAACAGAAAATACAGTTCCTATATACTGCCTGTCCCCACGCCCCCAGCTTCCCCCACCAGACTGGGACATTTGTTACAGTCAATGAAACTACATTGACACATCACTGTCACCCAAAGCACATCGTTACATTAGAGTTCACTCTTGTGTTGTACATTCTATGAGTTTTGACAAATGTATAATGATGTGTATCCACCATTATATTGTCACATAGAATAGTTTCTGTGTTCTACCTGTTCATCCTCCCACCCAAAGAAATCATTTTTCTAGTAAACTTCCTACCTTGAGGTTTAGGTCACAAATGGGTAAGTGCATATCAGCTGGAATTAATTCCAACCACTAGCTTAAAACAGAATGAAACATCAAATTCATTCACCTGAAATGTTTTCTCTTTACTCTGTGTGCATGATGTGCTTACAAGGGGAAAAAAATTGATGAGTAGTTGTGTCTAGCTGTCTTATTAAACATGAAAGATTATCCACTTAATCTTCTGACCAAAATTCTGAATCGAGAGCATGAGATCTGAATTTGCAGCAATCCAGGCACCCTAAGCTAAGTCAGAGACAAGTGTCTGTAGCACTGTCAAGGTTGGAAGAAAATGAAGATACAGTGACCTTCCTTGGGTAGCTTTGGTATAGCACCCGGAGCTCTGACTTCCCATGTCTCTCTGTGCCCTCACCTGTGAAGTGACCAATGGTTAGGATTCTCAGCTCCTCAACCTGTGGCACGAGGTATCCATAGTACCTTCATGTCCCCATTTGTACCTACAGAAAAAGCAGAATCCTGATTTATATTTGTTGAGTAACAACTGAAAAGTCTCTTGACTGACCTGAAAAGTTGCATACAATTTATATTAATTTAAGTAGAAACCTACTAATGTGTTCTTGGTGTATAATTTCTATGATACAGAGGAATAACGTGGGTACTTCCCTGGCTGGCACTGAACTAGGTAAAGAGTGGACAACCCTTAGCAGGGATGCTAAAGGGGAGTTTGAGCATCAAGTACCTGAATGGGCCGGGGGTGTTTTGTGAGTTTTTCGATCCTGACTTTCAGTGACTCCTAAAAAGCAGAGAGCTGTACGAGCCTTTTCTCAACCAACCAACCAACCAACCAACCAACCAACCAACCAACCAACCAACCACCCAACCAACCAACCAACCGACAGAAAGCCTTTTTCTAATGTATTTTAAACATTTTAGAATTATCTCTTCCCCTTTTCAGGATGAGCATCGATGTCAGCAACTCAATAAGTGGCTTATTATCTTGTGTTCCCACAGTTAGTAGTTTGAATTGGAAAGTAGCTCTAAACGGCAAATTGAGTGAATGAACCAATCAGCAGCCATAGCATACCAATTTCTGAAACAGACTAGACTACATACAATAATGCCCAGGAAACAGGGATGTAGTGTACTCTGAGAAAAAAAATAGCAAGAAGAACTTTCAGACTCAAAGATTTAAACAGATAGCCAGTGTTTAGATGAAGGGAACTAATTATTGTGGGGCTATTTTAATAGAGTCAATTATTAAGGAAATACTTTAAAACATCCAGATAGCAGTGTCAGAAAGAACAATTTGGAAAAAGTCACTAAACTGTATTAAACTATTAGTGCACCATTTCTCTCGATGTTCACAGCAGCAGCTTAAGACTTTTCAGATTTTAAAGAGAACCTTTTCATCCCAAAGTAAGTATCTCAGCCATCACTGTCATTATATTTAAAACATAAGCATCTTAACCAAAAATTTTATTTCATTTGCAAAAAGCACACAGAAAACCAAATATATGTCTCCCACTATCACATCAAGCCACGGACTTGCATCTGTGCCCACATGTCTGCCTTTCCTCTTTGTATACCCCACCCTTCCACACTAGCCCTATTCCCTTTGCCAACTTAAGGGCACTGCTCTAACAAATGAACAAACAACACAAACAACTAATTGACACAGACAACAGTATAGTGGTTACCAGAGGGGAAAGGAGTGGGGGGAGGTCGAAGAGGGTAAAGGGGGTCAAATATATGGTGATGGAAGGAGAACTGACTCTGGGTGTTGAACACAAAATACAATATACAGATGATGTGTTATAGAATTGTACATTTGAAACTTATATACTCTTATTAACCGATGTCACCCCAACAGATTTAATTAAAAAAATGTTTTATTTGCAATACTACCTTTTTCTCTAACCTTCAGTTCAGAGTCAGTCTTTGATTTCTCAAGGAAGGCAGTATTTTATAGTAACATTGGAGCAACCATTTTTACTTTGAGCATCCCTAGTGAGGTTAAATAAGAGAGTTGGGATTGTCCAAAAGAAGGGACACCTTTGAGCTCAGTGAGGTAAGGGAGGACCATGCCTGCGTGTTCACCAAGAAATCCCACTCAGAGCATCAAGCCTGGGCTGAGGACTCTTAATGTTAGCTGTTATTATTATAGTGAGGACTTGGGAAAACTCATTGAATACTGTCAATGTGGAGGGGGGCAAAGGGTTATAAGAGACAGGACAGCACAGGGCCCTCAATAAAAGCTTAAATGGCCCAGAAATGTCAGTTTCTCTGACCTTGTTATCGAACCAAAACATGTTGTGGGGGTAGCAACTGACAATACCCAGGAGGACTTAATATTATAGGGTCATCATAGCAAAATAAGAGAAATGAAAACAAACAAATCACTAATTAGCTAAAGAGGATCCGTATCACATAAACCATCATGTATGTCAATAACCCTGAATCACTTGGCAACGTCCAGTCCCGTGCAGCCACTAAATCACTACCTCCGGAGACAGCCGGGTTGTCGAGCTCCCTCCGTTCTCGCAGGCACAGTTTGTAGTTTGAGATAAGGTTTTCACTATGGTGATCTTGTATGCATCCTTATCACCATAAATGGGTATCTGAAACAAAAGATCAAATGTCGCTAGTGGTTTCCCTTGGCGCAATTTCCCTCTCATGTTTGGCACATGAACAGAAACAGAAACAAAAACAGCCCACTGTTGTTTCCCTTGAGGGGGGCTGGAGCACCTACAAGGAATGAGCCAGGAAATCTGCTGCTGCCACACCCCCACCCCCACCCCTACCCCCTTCTCTGAAAACTGCTTCTTATGGCTCATAAGGAGGCTTAGCAGAGACGAGGTTACAACCAGTGGAGGTGCTTTTGCCTCGCTCTACTTTGAGATCTTCTATCAACAAACTCTCTCCATGCATCTACAGGGTCCTGGTTCCCCTGTCCTCGACACCCTATCTTCCCTACGAGTACCCCCTCTTCTCCAGAGGAAAGGGAAAGTAGCCTCTCTTAATCCAAGGTTGGAGAACTCGGCTATACTCGAAACAAAACAAGACAAGGTCTTATACTGGGAGGAAGAGGAAGCTATCCTGTACTTCGTATTGTAAGAAAGTGGTTATTCTAACCAATAGACTGGGACCAAGGAAAATAAAGATTTTAAAAAGGCTAGTGAGTTGAACATTGATTGATGAGTAGAAACCAAAAGAAAGTTCCTTAATTGATAAATATTTTTAGTAAAATAAATCTAAAATATTCTCTGTAAAAAAAAAAAAAGAAAAAAAGAGAGCAAGTTGTGCTTTCCCTGAGGCAATTATAGATAATATGACCATGGTTAGTAGGCTAAGCCCACACCCATTGCATGATGGGATACAGTCATGCTCTGCTCCGCCAAGGTCACGTTCTCAGAAATGTGTTGTTAGGCAATTTTGTCCTTGTGCAAACTCCACAGAGTGCATTTACACAAATCCAGATGGGACAGCCAACTACACACCCAGGCCATGTGGTACAGCCTATTGCTTCTGGGCTACAAACCTGTACAGCACGTTACTGGACTGAACATTACAGGCAACTATAACACAATGGTAAGTATTTGTGCATCTAAACAGATGGAAACGTAAACAGGTACAGTAAAGATCTATTATAATCTTATAGGACCACTGTCATGTATGCGGTCAGCTGTTGAGTGAAACGTCGTTTACAGTGCATGAGTAGTGCTACCTAAGTCTCCCCATTTAGCCAAGACCCTCACATCATACCAAAGTGATCTCACGTTGGTAGTGATCTCCTGCTCCTGGTAGAAACAAACTCAAAAGCTCTCTTGGAGGAAAATAGCTCCAACTGAGGCATTCTGGGTTCCCATAGGTTAAAATCAGTGAAGTACAAATTCACAATTTAAAAAAAATCACCAAACATATAGGTATTATCTGCTATCGATAAAAGTCAGAAACAACAACAGATTTAGGCCTCTAAGGATTCCAAGGATGGGAATTATATATCAGATTCTGATATCAAAATAACTATGTAAGACATGGTTAAAGTCTGATCAAATTAAATGAAAACCAAAGTTTTTTAAATGAGCAAACAAAGGACTGTCAAAGTCTATGTAGAAAAGAACAACAACAACAACAACAACAACAAAATAACATTTAAAAATGAAAAATATAATCAGGGATATTTCAAACTCATCACATAGATTAAAAAGTAAACTACATGCAGGTGAGAGAATTAGTTAACTGGAAAATAATACTGAAGAAATTACCCCAATTGCAGTATAGAAACTAGAAGACGAAGAATATGAAAAAGAGGCAAGAGACATCAAATCTAGAATGAGGAGGCTCAACAGACACTGAATCCCAAGAGGCGAGAAAAGAGAAAATGAAAGAAGAGAAATATTCAAGTAACTAATGGGCAAGAATTTCCTAGAAAGGATAAAGAACACATACCCACAAATTTAAGAACCCCAGTGAATCTCACATGATGAATACAAAAAAATCCACACATAGACACTTTGGAGTGAAATTGCAGAATAGACAGTTAAATAAAAAATCTTAAAAGCAACCATAGAGGAAAAGCAGATCACTTCTGAAGGAATGACAACTGTACTGCAGATTTCTCAAAGCAGCAGTGTAAGCGAGACGACAATGGAATAAACGACCTCAAAGCCTGAGAGAAATTCTGTGTCAACCTACAATTATGCACCATCAAATCTATCTTTCAAAAATGAGGGCAAAATGAAGCCATTTTCATATTGCCTAAAGCCAAAAAGTTTATCTCTTACAGATACTAAAAGAACTAATAGATGATACACTTTCAAAGGAAGAAAAACACTCCCCAAAATGAAAGTCAGAGATGCAAGAATGGATGTGGAGTAAAGAAATCAGTAAATATAAATTAATATAAACACACACTATCTGTATTAAAAAGTATTAATGCCTAATGAGGAGTTTAAAAAGAATAAATAATAAGTAAATTGGGAAGGTGTAACCAGGTGATGCTGTGTTTCTTGATCAATGTAATGATTACATGAGAAATATTACTTTGTGAAAATCAAGGTATACATTTATATTTTCTGCACTTGTTTGGATGTGTGTTATACTTCAGTAAACATACAAATAAATATATGTATATATGCATATATGTACATATCTATTTTCTTACGTATACATTTTTTTAAAGAAAAAAAGAAAAATAACACCTGCATCTGGCCAGTTTAAAAGCAAGTTCTACCTAACTTGAAAGCAATAGATCACACCAAATTTATAAAACCTCTTCTAAAGAATAAAAACAGAAGTGGTCTCCAATTCATTCTGTAAGATGAGTCGTACATTAATAGTAAAACCAGACAAGGACAGTGTGAGAAAGGAACATGAAAGGCCAGTCTCACTAAGGAGAAAAATGTCAAAAAGTCTCAAACCAAATATTAGCAAACTGAATCCAACAGCATATAAAAAAGATGACACACTTGAGTTTATTCCAGGGACATAAGAGTGGAATAACATTAAACAATCAATGTGATATATTTAACAGATTGGAGGAGAAAACGCACATAATCATCAACAGATATGGAAAAAAATTAAAACTCAGTAGCTATTTATGATTAAGGGGAAAAACTCTTACTAAATTAAGACTAGAAGGGAACATCCTTTATTCAATAAAGATTACATGTCAGAAATACAACAAACATTATACTTAATGGAAGACCTGTAAGCTCCCCTTGAGGTAGTAACAAGATAAGTGATTCCCACCATCACTGCTACTGTTGAACATAGTATTTTGAGGTCCTGACCAGCACTCAAAGGAAAGAGATGATGGATGTATAATTAAATAGAAGATGGTCTGAAAGAAAAAAAAGGAAAGATATCCCATGATTGGGGATGAAATACTTTTACATTATAAAAATATCAATTATCTCCCAATGAATCTCTAAATCTAGTGCTACTGCAGTTGGATTTTTCTTGAGAAACTCGACAAACTTGTTTTAAATTTTCCATACGTAAATAGCGGTCCATAAATAATTAAGTCAATCTTTAAAAAGAAAAAGGCGACATCTTGCCCTCCAGACATTGACAGACTTCAAAGCCATTAAAAAAAATTGTAAACAGTGACAGTGGCCAAAGAACAGATCATAGCCCAACGGAACAGAAGGGAAAGCTTTGAGATAAATTGACATCTCGAGCAGCCTTTCCACTTTCCTCTCTGCATGAGACATTTTATGGGGAAGGTTTAGACGGTCCAGGACAAATGCCTTTCCAGCGCCACACTAACTGTACTGACCTCTTGAATTTACATCTTTTTTTTTCTTTAAAAATAATTTTTGTAACAAGTATAATTGACTTACCACATTATATTAGTTTCAAATGTACAGCATAAAGAGTCAATATTTGTATACATTGTGAAATGATCACCACAGTAAGTCTAGTTAAAATCCATCTCTTGAATTTACATCTTATCTAAGCTCCTTGAAAGAATGGTCAACTAAAACTGGAGTGAAACCTGGTGATGAAGACGGGTGGTGAAGACACTGTTAGCACCCTGCTAACCATGTCTTTTTCTGTTAAAATGGCTATTTTCCACCATGGAGCTACATAGGTAATTTATTACAAGAGAACAAATATTCAAAAGTAAATATTCCGATGAAATTAATAGCTCTACTGTAGTTGCCATTTTTATACGATTATGAAGTCGTATAAAAGATTAATGTTCACCGAATGCTCTTTTGTAAGAGCATTTAAGTCAATCTTTCCTTTTGTTTTTTTTTAACTTTTGACGAGTTTTAATGGGTCATTTATCCCCTCTCTTCCCCAAGGATATTGTTCCTTGTTCTCCTTTTACATGTAATCTCACTGCAAGGTACTTCCTGTGTCAAAATGTAGAACTGGTACACACCTCTCTTCCCCTCCCTCTGACCCATGGAAGGAAGGAATTTCTTTCTTTTTTTTTCTGTTATTCTATTCTGGAATTTCTTACAAAGGTTTCATTCTTCATTCAGGGTTCAAGTACAGAGCAATGGCCTTTGATTTTCCTTCCTTGAGATCAATCCTAAATCTTTTAAGTAAATAAAGTGAGTGTTTAAGTCAGCTCTGGTATTATTATTTACATGCCCTTTATAAAGCTTGAATCA
This sequence comes from Rhinolophus ferrumequinum, assembly GCF_004115265.2. Lineage (NCBI taxonomy): Eukaryota > Metazoa > Chordata > Mammalia > Chiroptera > Rhinolophidae > Rhinolophus > Rhinolophus ferrumequinum. Next base: position 22,070,598 of record NC_046310.1, on the reverse strand, counting down.
TTGTTAAAAATGACATACGGCATTTGTACGCACCTGGGTAAGATCTGGACAGAAAACATAGACAAATGAAAGCACTTTGATGTGCTTGCAAGAATGTAAGTACATTTAAAATTTGTGTTTAAATTTAATATAGTTACATTATATATAAAAAAAAAATCTGTGAAAATATTAGTGATGGCACTGAAGACCTACCTACTGGGTAGGAAGAAAGGTAGGATGGGGATGTATGCAACCTACTGGGAGGCAGATACCTCCCCAGCCCAGCCTGTCCGCTTCCAGAGCTCAGGTCTCAGAGGTCTCAGGTAAAATCAGTGTTTTGATCATTCCAAAGATCAGAAAAACCTTCCTCCAGTAATGCTAGTGAAGGCCAAAAAGTCAGTGCCCTCACTTCCCCCTCAGCCAGGCCCTTCCAGAGTAGGTGCACTGGGGGGGTTGGAGTAATTTCTTAGGGTCTCCAGGTCCCCCAGTAGAGCAGATTTGTCATAAGGAATAGGCAAAGGGGAGCCGGGGACCTGGGCACAGAGGGAGGGAGCCCAGAAAGAGACTGCTGCCTGCTGCCCTAGGGGATTTTCTCCCCTCCACGTCCAAAAGGAGGTGCATCATTGAGTCCCAGATTCACCTGGACACGGAGTCAGACTATCCACTAAAGCCCTATTTGCCGCCCACGCCTCATGGACTTGGGACCCTGAGTGAGCCTGTTCCAGGAGAAGCCTCTTCCAGGACTGGTGAAACCAAGCCAGTGGGACTGCCCAGGGCTTCTGCTGCTTTGAGCTGACATGGGGCAGGGATAAAAAAGGTCTAGAAGTCCCTTTCTTTCTATATCAGCCCAATAGAATGGTCCCTTCGAATTGTATCTATAGGAAACGGTTGACAGGTGACTGTGCAGTTGAAAGTGTCCCACCGGGCTCGGCGCCAATAACATCACTAACAGTGGCATTTGAGCACTCACTATGTGCCAGGCTTTATATGCTTTCCACGGGGCACGTCTGTGGCAAGGGCTGCTCTTTCTCCTGTTTCTGAAAGGAGGAAATTGAAGCTCAGAAATTGTCCATAACTCCCCAAAGTCATAGAAGGAACAAGAAGTGACACAGGACTTGGCTCTTGCAATCTGATTCCAGGGCCATTGTCCTAACCACACACGCACGTGTTCTGGGAGTCTAATTATAATTACGCCACAGTTCACTGTATGACCTTGAGCAGTCATTCATCTGAAAGGCCTTGCTTTCCTTATCTGCTGTTAAGCTGCTTGTGAGCTCAGATTTTTTTGACTGTTGTTTGAGTTCTCGTTATTTAGAAGGGTTTGGCAGATAGAGACTTTCTGAGTGAACTTTTTGGTGTACATTAATTTTGCAAGGCCACTTAGTATTTTTTAAAAACTTTTATTTATTTAAGTGTGTTTTTCCAGCTCATCAGCTCCAAGTCAAGTAGTTGTTTCAATCTTGTTGTGGAGGGCACAGCTCACAGTGGCCCACGTGGGATCGAACCGGCAACCTTGTTGTAAAGAGCATCGCGCTATAACGAAGCCATTTAGGTTTGATCTCTGCGCTTCACTGCCTAGTTTACCACTCAAACTGAACTGATCTACTCCATCCATGCCCAAACAGGCACCAGTGATGAGCTTTTCGTTTTCTTCACTTTGGGACAAACCTTTTTATTTGGAGTGCACTGTTTCTCAGGAGCCTTTTTCTCCTCTGACCTCTGGGTTATAGGACTCACCTCAGCTCTGCCTTGTGAATCTTCCCTTATGGCCTTGAACCTGTTTTCCTCTTTGAAGGACTCAGATTTAATCGTTTAGAAGATTACTTGCATCAAGTACCAATATTGACTCCTATAATATACTGAATTCCAATGTAATTAGGATTTGTAGCAAAACCCGCTTATGTACAAATCACTTATATTAAGCAATCAGGCAAAACCACATTATTATAAGAAAATATTTTGGGGTGGAGTAAAATAGACCAGAATATGGTATCTGGAATTGGAGACACTGCAGTTAAAATCCCAGTACTTATTTTTTTTTCTAGATAGTGTCAATTAGATAAGCTAATTAGCTTTTCGAAGCCCCAGTTTCTTATATTTCCAAAATAACATATTTCTTATAATAGCAAACAACTGTGTGGCGCACTAACTATTACCTTGTTTAATCCTCACCACAACCTCATCGATAGGTATTTTATTATTCCCATTTTACAGGTGGGTTAAGCTGAGACAGTTACTAAGTAAGTGGTGGAGACAGAGTTTGAACTGGGCAGGCGGCTCCAGAAACACTGGCTCCAGAGTGTGTATAACACAAGCTCCCAGCTCCTGGGCCTGACTTGCACACTCCAAGCTCCCAACGATCTGTCACTGCAGAAGCCAAGTACTGCTCATTGTACAGGAGGAAAGTGGAGGAAGGTAAATATCTAATAACTTTCATGCTCTTCGATCCCTGGCAGAAGTCCCAGCAGCAACCCCAGGATTTTATTCACCTCCAAAGATGGACTTGTGACTCTGGGAAAGGTGGGGGCCTCTGCCTATTCTAAAAATGTGGAGAGCTGAGTGTTGCCTTTGAACTCCACGTTCAGGAGGGAGCTGGCCTAGTCCACAGAGACAGTCACTGTGCAAAGCGTAATTCTGGTGAGTCCATAGGAACAGACAGAGAACTGGTGCTGTGAGCTTTGTGTTCAGCTGAGAAGAGGCCAGCGTTTCTTCTCCAAGTGCTTCAGTTTTGAGAAAGATTCTGTTGTGAGGGTTTCAAACTGGTGGTCCGTGGCCTCACACAACCACAGAACTAACCTGTTTGGCTTCCAAACCATTGACCTACAGATTTTTTAAAAATGTAATTAGTTGTCAACATTTAGCAATAAGAAGAGTTCAGCAAATTGCTGACCTACTGAAAAATTCGAAGGTCTGACAACAGTCCCACATGTCAACTGTCAGCTGGAGCTCAGCAGATGCTGATGTCATTGGAACAGGTATAAACACCACTTCCCTACAGCCTCCCTTGTACCTCCCTAGCAGCCCATTTCACTAATGTCCATGCCTCCCGGACTCTCAATAACAGCTGAAACAGCCACCCCTATTCTAGCCTCTTCAGGCTTTTCCCTGACATCAGCCCATTTCACCAGATGCTTAGCACCTTTATTGCTGAAGGCTGCCTTCTTCAATTGATTAGGGACTATTTCCAGGTTAAAAAGTAACTTAGCCTTGCTAAAAGGCAAGCATCTCCCTAGAAGCCATTATGGGAATTGTGTTAATAATAAAGATTTGAGGCATCCAGAAAATCCATTTTATCAAATGGTCTTTTGGCAGGGCTTGCTTGATAATAAATCATCTTCAGAACATAAAATATATACATTTTAAGGACTATGGTTTTTTTAAGTTTTCATTTCACAAATGAACCTTTTCAAAAAATGAACGAGTCAACATACAGAATTACATAGTTAAGATGCTCCAAATGTCATGCCTGCAGAAAAGTGTAATGATGATCAGCCTTGTAGCTAACTTATTAAGGGGCCGTTTCTTGAAAACTCTTGAAATCGTATGTACATAAGTGAATAAGACAGAATCTTTCATAGAGAGAATCCTCTTCATGAGCAAAATTTCAAACCTCTAAACTTGGATTTTTTATGGTTTAATACTTTCTAAGAGACTATCCTACTCTGGATTACTTTTAGACACACATTACAACTCATTATTCTTGATAATAGCTAAACCATGCTAAGTCAAGATCCCTGGAAAATCTAGAAGTAGAATCCCATATATAATGAAAGTCCATTCAGATGTAAGTAGATATGAACTAACTTAGCAGTATCATCAAATCCATAGTTAGGAATATTTTTTCTCCCATAATTAATCAGTAATTATAGATTTATGTCATATTTAGCATCTCTTAGAACACATAGTGCACAGCATAAGAAGTATTATAATTTATCATTCCTCCAGGAAGAGAAGGAAAGCATTGATGACAAGAAAGAACAGAAGTGTGCACGGCAGTTGGAAGTCTTATCTTTGCTACCCTAGTCCTTGTACCAAATTTAACACAATTAAAACTATTTTCTGTGCTTTTATATATTTATAAAGCAACTCCTGGTCTTTGTTTACCTTTAATTTTCACAAAATACTATAACCATGGTACATCATAAAGAAAGAGGGCAGTCATCTACTCATATTTTATTGGACACACAAAGCTCTCTGCCAAACATCATTAGGCTTTGAGAGTCTCTGAACTCACAGCTGTTGGAGACAATGGCACCAGCAAAAACAATGGCACCAGCAAAAGGAGACACACACCGTGCTGCCTCTCTTATCTTGGTGTCATTTCAATTCATAAGATCACATGTCTGCAAAGATACAATATCTATTGATGACAAAAACTCTCCATAAATAGTGAAAAGCTGAAAGCTTTTCCTCTAAGATCAAGAAGAAGACAAAGAGGCCCATTTTCACCACTTCTATTCAACATTGCATTGGAAGTCCTAGCCAGAGACTCATGTAAGAAAAAGAAACAAAAGCCATCCAAATCTGAAAGGAAGAAGCAAAACTTTCACTATTTGCAGATGACATGATATTATAAAGAGAGAACCCTAAAGACTCTACTAAAAACTATTAGAACTAATAAGTGAATACAGTAAACATGCAGGATACAAAAAATATACAGAAATCATGGTGTTTCTATACATGAATAACAAATCATCAGAAGGAGAAATTAAAACAATCCCATTTACAATTGCATTAAATAAAACACCTAGGAATAAATTAACCAAGTAGGTAGAAGACTTGTACTATGAAAACTATGCCATTGGTGAAAGAACTTGGAGAAGATACAAATAAATGGAAGTCTATCCTATGTTCATGGATAGGAAGAATTAATAAAATTAAAATGTCCATACTACCCAAACCATCTACACATTCATGCAATCCCTATCAAAATTCCAATGGCATTTTTCACAGGACTAGAACAAATAATCCTAAAATGTATATGGAACCACAAAAGACCCCAAATAGCCAAAGCAATTGTGAGAAAGAAGAACAAAGCTAAAGATATCGTGTTCCCTAATTTCAAACTATATTACAAGGCTATGGTAATAAGAACAGCGTGGTACTGCCATAAAAAGAGATACATGTGAGAAAAACTCGTAGATCAATGGAATAGAGAATAGAGAGCCCAGAAATAAACCCATGCCTATATGGTCATTTAATCTATGACAAAGGAGGCAAGAATATACAATGGGGTACAGCTAGGCTCTTCAAAAAGTGGGGTTGGGGGTGGCCAGTTGGCTCAGTTGATTAGAGCGCAGTGCTCATAACACCAAGGTCGCCAGTTCAATTCTGACATGGACCAGTGAGTTCCGCCCTCTGCAACTAGATTGAAAAAAAAACAACGACTTGACTTGGAGCTGATGGGTCCTGGAAAAACACACTGTTCCCCAATGGTCCCCAATTAAAAAAAAACAAAAACTGGTGTTGGCAAAGCTAGAGCTACACGCAAAAAACTGAAGCTGAACCACTTTCTTATACCACATATAAAAATAAACTTAAAATAAATTTAAAAATTAAATGTAAGACCTCAAAGCATAAAACTCCTAGAAGAAAACATAGGCAGTAAACTGAAATCAGTCTTAGCAATATATATATATATATATATATATATATATATATATATATATATGTATTTTTGATATGTCTCCTCAGGCAAGGGTAACAAAAGCAAAAATAAATACTTATAAATGGGACTACATTAAACACTTTTGCAGAGTGAGGGAAACCATCAACAAAACAAAAAGATGATCTACACAATGGCACCAGCAAAAGGAGACACACACCGTGCTGCCTCTCTTATCTTGGTGTCATTTCAATTCATAATATCACATGTCTGCAAAGATACAAGATAATCTATGAATGGGAGAACATATTTGCAAATGATATATCTGATAAAGGATTAATATCCAAAATATATAAAGAATTCATATAATTTAACACAAAAAAAAACCCCCAAATGATCCGATTAAAAAACGGGCAGAGGATCTGAAGAGACATTTCTCCCAAGAGGACATACACATAGCCAACAGACAAATAAAAATATACTCATATCACTGATGGTCAGGGAAATGCAAGTCAAAACCACAATGAGATGTCACCTCACACCTGTCAGAATGGCCATCATCAATAAATCAACAAACAACAAGTGTTGCCAAGGATGTGGAGAAAAAGGAATTCTTGTGCACTGTTGGTGGGATTGTAAATTGGTGCAGCCACTATGGAAAACAGTATGGAGGATCCTTAAAAAATTAAAAGTAGAACTACCCTATGACCTGCAATTCCACTTCTGGGTATTTATCATAAGAAAATAAATACACTAATTTGAAAATTTACATGCATCCCTGTGTTCACTGCAGCATTATTTACAACAGCCAAGATATGGAAGCTTCCTATATGTCCATCAATAGATGAATGGATAAAGAAAAAGTGGCACATATATACTATGGAACATTATTTAGCCATAAAAAAGAATAAAATTATCCATTTGCAACAACATGGATGGCCCTAGAGTAAGTGGGCCATAAGTGAAATAAGTCAGACAGAGAAAGACAAACACCATATTGATTTCACTTATATGTGGAATCTCAAAACAAAACAAAACAAGCAAGCAAAACAGAAATAGACTCATCGATACAGAGAACAAACTGATGTTTGACAGAGGGGGTTTGGGAGATGGGTGAAAAAGGTGAAGGGGATTAAAGTACAAACTTCCAGTTGTAAAATAAATAAGTCACGAGGATGTAATCTGCAGCATAGGTAAAATAGTCAATAATAACCTAATAACTTTGCATGGTGACAGATGGTGACTAGACTCATCATGCCGATCACATTGTAAGGTATACAAACATCAAATCACTATGTTATACACCTGATAATATAATATTATGTGTCAACTATACTTCAATAACTTTTTTTTAAATTTGTAGACACTGCCGAATTGTGTGAGAACCACTGCTCGATCATGCCAACGGATTTCTTCCCTATTTATATAATTTCCCATGGGCACCATTAGGTCCAAGCTTGCAATAGCTAACCCAGGACACTTCCAATGTAACCAACTTTTAGGGTCAGCACACTGAATGCAGACTGCAGTGATAATACTCAGAGTTACCCATTTATCCGGATTCAAAATGATGATCCCCTTGGCCAAGCACCTTCAAAATTCCAGTCCCACGAATTGTCCCCCAAATTCTGATCCTTTCAGGATCTTTCTGATCCTGAAAGAAAGTGGTGAATCCTTACAGTTCCTTTTCCTTATTCTTATTCTGCAATTCTGCTGACCAAGCCAACGCTATGTTAAGGTTGGAACTAGATTTCATGGCAAACAACAATGACTAACGTTGCTGCATTGCTTGGAGTACTAACACATGCCTGGCACTGTTCTTTTCATTTTACAAGTATTAACTTATTTAATCTTCCCAACAACCCCATGAGGTTAGTACCGACATACCAAGAAATTAAGCAAGTTGCCCCAAATCACCTTGCAAATTAGTGGGAATATGTGAGCCAGCCTGATGTGCTTTGTCTAATAAAAAAGGCAACTCTTTGGCTAACAGAGAGGGGTGTGGTGACAGGGAAGTGTTCCCTTTCCTTCGGAGTCCTCAACAAAGAGGATCAGTGAGGCGTGTTTGTGTACAGGCAGACATTCGGGTAATACTTTCCTGAATCCTTCAATTGGATTACCTTATTTCTGGAGCCCTATACACTCTTTGTTCTGATCCTGACGAATGAAACTGCGGCTCAGGTCTGAGACTACAAACCTCTAATGAAATTTTTAATGAAATTTTTTGAAGTAAAAATGATTACTGACTCAGGTACTGTTAGAAGACAAAATTCTGAGCAGTGTTGCAATTTAAAGGATTGTTAAATAGATAAAGGCCGGCAATTTTCTTTAAGACTTGGTGATAAGATTCTAAACCGTAATGCACATTGGGGCAAAGCACGAGGGATGGGAGAGCGGTCAGATAGGACAGGAAGAGACTGAGGGTGGGCGAAGTCCTGGTGTAGGCTGATTGCACTATGGCCATGGCAACTGTCTGCAGCTCTAGCTGGGGCCAAGAGATCAACCACATAGACTTTACCTTTTCAAAGGGCTACTGCGAAAATACGCACAGATCGATATGTTTGATATATATATTCAAATCTAATTTCCAACCTCATAAAGTACCCTCCAATTCACTGCAGATCCTATCTCTGGAAATATCTCCTTTTCTCCCCCTTCAACATTTGGTGTTCCTCTCCCTCCACCCTACCCTGGTCCTTTAACTCCACTAGTCCCTCAAAGCCCGCTTCAAATGCCACCTGTACCCTGAGGTGTAACCAACCTCACAACCACAGGCCAAGCAATCTGTCTGTCTCTCCTTTGCAGTCCGGTGGTAACTGTAATGTACAGCATTCCTTCAGCGCTCGCCAGCACTGCTCTGTGTTATGAGTGGTCTTTTCTGTGGGTGTTTGTATCACAGCCCATCCAAACTGTGACATCCTTGGACAGAGAATTCCTCACTCATGTAACAGCTCTCTGATTATTTATTCCACTACCCACACACAGTAGTCGATAAACATTTGTTGACTGAATCATTGATATGGTTGGAATTTTCCATCAGATCCCAAAGAATATCCCCACCGACCATCCTAGAATCGGTGCCCCTTCTGGAAAGAGAAAATTGTAAACGCTAAATACTTCCATTTTGCTCTTATTAAATTTAAAGCCATAGGGAAAACAAAATCAGTATAATATTTCCTCGAGAGGATAAGGTCAGTGATGCAAGCACTTTTGAGAAAGCTACACTAAACTTCCCATTATCCTTGGACAGAGAAAAAGGAGAAGGCTGAAACTTGTGTACTTATCAGTTACCATCACAACACAAAGAGCATTCGCAAGTGGAGTGAAAGGCTGAACATATTCTGATTTTTAGCATTCTGGAGCTGAGTTCCTGGCTAATGTTTTTCTATGAAGGACAAAACATTCTCCTGTAATAATCTATGTCTAAGTGCACATTTTTTACCCTCTCCTTGAAAAAGTAACCCTTAAACTCGAGTCTAGAGTTACACGTTTGTTTTAAGATACTGTATTTATTATGTACTTATTATTTTTAAATTCATCTGCCATAGATATTTAATTACTTCACCCACGCTTTAATGTATACATTGTTACTATGAGGATTAGTTTGCCACCTACGACCTTATACCCTTGTTCTATAACTTCACCAGTATATATGTCACATAAATTCACTTTCTAGGCAGAAAGCACTCAGACACTTTATCTTGACATTCTTTCTCAGGTCTCTTTCAGAAAAATACATTTTATGATTTTTAACAGACTTCTTGAAGTAAAACGTGAAATCTTGTTTCTCTGATATCCTGAAATTTTCTTTTCGATGGCTTAAATATAGCATTTCTTGAAAAGGTAGTAAGATGGAAAGTGATCTTTCATTAACAAAGGATATTACAGATTCTTCCCAAAAGGGCATCAGAGTCAAAATGTTTAAACGATCATCCTACACATTGGTACCAATGCATGGAATCCTGTCAGCTCCAGGTTTTCTCTGAAGCACTATTTTAAAAGGCTAATGATGTTTTTCATAAGAAAGGTTTCAGAGCTCCTTGTAAGATTACTATAGTGATAAGTGATGTTGTGAATTAAATTGCACTGTTTGCATTTCCATGACCCTAGCAAATGTACTGCCATTCTACCATAACTGTTCTGGTTGATTTGTCATTTTTAATGAATGAGGAAATAGTTGAACATTTCTATGTCAGCCTAAGGTGTTGTGGGGAAAATGTAATAACGTATTTTGTATTTTTAATAGCAAGATAAACTTGTATTAATGAGCTAGCTGGATACTGGTGCTTATAACACTATAAAGGGGGATACTAGTGATTCATTTCTTAGATTTATATCTGTGACTTCTATGAATGACCTTTTGCTTGATGTTAGGTTTTCTGGCCTTCTCTGAAGACACTTTGTCTTTCTTTTGAAAAGTAATAGGAATAAAAAGTTATGAAAGTGAAAGAGACCTTTTTCCTCCTGAAAAACTTCTTGAGTATAAAATTTTCTTCTCTTTATCATACAACATAGAAAAACATGAAATAATTTGGAATCATGAATCACTCTAAGTGAGTTTATACAATGAGAAATGTCATGTAGAGAAAGATCCTTTTGAAATAACCAACATATTGTGCTAGGCTAGGCTTCAATGTGCTAGTTATGTTCAGGAGATGCTCAGATTCAAAACACTGGTAAAACTCATGCCATGTTTCTGCTCTGTTTCTTCACACATTAACTTCTATAATGCAAATCTTAAGATTAAAAGGAATCAAAGAGTCACGTAACAGAACCAGCATATTAGGACCCCTTTCTTAACTCCTACCAACTTCCCTACTCTATTCCACTCCTCCCGGGATCCTGGAGAAGACTCAGTGAGGACAACCACAACAAATGCTTAGACAGAGAAATGCATCATGGGGAGTGGTGCGGGACAAGGTCACGGAGAGGTGACTGCAGACAGGGAAAGGCTGACTGCACAGCCATGCCAGTCACAGGTGGCTGGCAGAGGTGATTTCGTGTTGGGACTGAGCTTCTCCCTACTGTCAATCTGTACCCCAAGGCATTGGGAACCTCATAATGCTGGGTTTCTGCACTAGCCTGGAACTCTTCAAGCTCAGTGCCTTTTCCCTTCCTCAGTGCCTTTTCACAGCCGCATTCATTGATTCCACGTGGGTGCTCCCTTTTGCTTTGTGCTGCTTCTTCTCCAAGGGCCAGATCTGTTGCCTCCTGAAGTGCCCTGTGCCTCCTGTGTCGGCTCAGCAGGGCAGCTTTCTGTTCCTGGCCATCTGGGCATCACATCTCACTTGGGCTTAGCGTCCCTCTGCCTTTGCACAATCCATGATCACTGGTGATTCCATTGTCTTGTTCCCTTCAAGGACTTTTGCCTTCTCCTTTAGAAGACTCTAGTTCACACTCATATTTCACCTGGCACACACAAATCCTATGCTCGTGTTTGGAAGAAAGACAGCAGATGCGTGTTCTGCATGTCTTTAAAATAGTCCTTTCCACTTGGTCCTTAATAGAGTGTTTAACAGGATTTTCACTCCTTGGTATCACTAATGGGAGTGACTCCTAGGCTGAACTGCACTGCTGGAATGTGCATGTCCCCCAGGGTGAAAATCGTCGTTGATGCCACCACTTTCCTTCCAGGCTCTCACCAAACATCAGCTACCCAGGGCAATCAATGGGTGATGTCTAATTTTATTATTGGCTCCTTAGCACATTTAAAGTAAAAATTATTAAAACAAAAATTTTACTCCGTTTGAAAAATTACACAGAAAACAAGGTACCATCATGCAACACAGATTATAACATTAGGTAAATTACATGTAGCTATATATTATTATATATAGTTCTATCTATTATAATTACATATAAATTAAAGTGACTGTCCTGTAATGCTCCGTGACAAAAATAGCCTCCTGGAAAGTCACTGCAGAACGAGGACTCAGTGAGGAGAAGCTATTTTCAAGGTGTTTCTAGCATTGCTGGTTCTGATACCAACGGAGATCTGGTCAATCCCTGAAAAGTCCTCGTGTGCACAGCATCTATTGTGAGGGGAGAGGAAATGGTGCCACTGGCCCTTCACACTGTCATGCAGGGTGTCAGGTGGGGTCTCTGGTCCCGCTCCCCACATAAGAACGCAGGACATGGTGAGGCCAAAAAGGAACACCCACGGAGCCATAGGTAGGGGAGTCATACCACTATACTCTCGCTGGCGGCTGGGTTGGAGACACAGGAACCAGGAACAACACAATTCTCAACCCTCACTGTGCCGCTTGCAGACTCAGCCACCTTCTTCTTGCTAGCTCCCCCTTTTTTGCTAGCGTAACCACAGCAGTTATATTCGTGGCCAATGGCTCACTGGTTACAGCTGACGGCCAACTAGCCACAGCTGCTGGCCATTTGATCACAGTTGATGGCCATTTACTACCTGAGCCAGCACCTTTCTATGTGAGGCCGAGAACCTGGAAACTGCTTTTTGGGGCTCTGTCCCCACACACACTCTACTCTGGGCGCAATGACCACAGAATCACTGGGCAATGGGAGCGCTCAGCTATTAGCATTTTCTGTGTCAGGCACTGGTCTTAGTGCCTTACGTGTACTGACAAATTGCAAGGCTCCTCATAACCCCAAGAGTTCTCTTTCCTTGAAAAGTTAAGGAACTCACTCCACATCACATTCCTAGTAAGTGGTGGGTTTATACCAGCAAGTCTCACTCCAGATGTGTATTAGGCAGGATTGTCTCAGTCACCATACTTTATACGGGGTGTTATTCCTTTTCTTCTAAAGGAGTAGTTTAGGGGAGGAGAAGGTACTTAATTCCACAATATTAATGACTCATAGAATATACCAGTATTGATTTAGAAAAAATACTCCTAATTTTTGTTTCTCTTTGGCTTTTAGCATACAGGAAAGTATTTTCTTTGAAATACAGGAATCTTGTCTTAGTGTTCTGCTTACTTAAGTTGGCTTATGCAAATAGGGCTAAAATAGGGCTAAAATTCCAGAAACAGACTGGAAGTGGATGGCCTCACATTGTCAGGATTTATTCATTCATTCATTCTCTCTTTCTCTCTTTCTCTCTTTCTCCTTCTCTCTAAACATGTCTTTCCTTCAGCTCCCACTGCAGACCAGCGTTTTCTGCTTCCCAGTCTAGATGGCAGGACATGGGTACTTCCAACTCCCAGGCTCCTATCCCCTCCCTTCTAAAATCCACGGTCCATTAGGGGAATCTCTTGGTAATCATTCTAAATTCTCAGCAAAGGGACTTGGATGACCTCAGCATGGCCAGGTGTTGGCTCTCGTACTAAAGTCTAGGTTTGGGGTAAGGTCATGTTACCCAAATGTGGCTGCTCCCTCAGCAAACCTGAGTGATGAACAGGCAGTTTTCTGAAAAGGGACAGAGGCTGGGGGGTGGCAGTGCAGAAGAACGAACGAACAGACAACCTTGGAGGTATCTACTACACTTAGATTTCCCTGAAATTCGAACGAGAAATAATTCTCAGACCCTCATTTCTTCCTGAGCGCATTGACATAGGCTTGGCTTGATGGGTTCAGAGTGACCAATGGTTACTTGAGAGCAGTTATTTTAATCCTGAGGGTCGCAGTGGCACTAACACCTGTAAAAAGCAAGAAAAGGGGCGCCAGAGAAAACAGTAAGCTTCATTAGGTTTCCATAAATGGAAGATATTAGTCTCATTACTTTAGGAACACAGCTCCTAGAACCTTCCCTGACACACAGTAACATTCAGTAAAGATTGTTTTTGTTTAGCGAAAAGCACAAAATGAATAGTATGAAATGTTGAAGTGGGAACACAAAGTGGGTGCTGGTGCCTCAATATTCTCCAAGGCCCATTACAGAGCTAACAGCCGACAATACACAGTAAAACTTAATATTACAAAGAACTATAAAAAAATTAAAACAAGGAGATGAGCATTTAATAGGCCAAGATTATATAAGCCATGTTATATGTGAACATCAAACTTATAGTAGCCTCTTTAACTACTGGGTGTTTCCTTCTAAAGATTTGACATCTCTTTGGATATCTAGTATGTCAGTCTTTTTAGTATCCTACAAGCTGTTTATACGAATTCCATGAAATGCTTATTACTTGCTGTGATCTTGAAGCATTAATGTCACAAAGAATTACTACCTAAAATTTAAAAGTAAATATTAGTTTTAAATATTTTGTGTCTTTTTGCGTATTAATTCAAATAAGTTACAAACATTTCCCGTGAAGTTCTATTATGTAGAGCAGGAGGAGGGCCCTGCAAAGGAATTTGGTCCTTCAGACCTATGGCTGTCACTCGTTGGCTTCCTCGATGGTTGGTATGGATTCTAATCAAAGTCTGGGTTAGGACAAATGGTGGCACCTTCTGCCCTGTACCACTTGGGGATAATGACCTCATCCTTCTCGGAACCAGGCACTCTACCACCCTCTATTCCAGGGGAAAGAAAACACAGCTCTTCCTCAGCAGTAAACTCTGCTGAGGTCAAAAAGGTTGCTGAGTGCCTGTCTTTCACTCATGGAGGAAGCCACGCCAACTAATCGACAAGGAATCAAGGTCCTCGTTGTATGGCTGCCATAGACGAATACCTCAAATCGTACAGTTACAGAAATCAAGAATTATGGACGGACCAAGGTCATAAAACCATTTAGAGGGCAAGACAGCTCCACAGAACTCTCAGGGTGCATTGGCTCCAAATGGCCTCTTAAGCCTGACATTCTGTAACGTCTTTTTCACCCTTGGCCGTCTAGTAACCAACCATCCCTTTCAGAATCACCATAAGTTGCCAACAGTTATCTGGGCTTCCCGTAGCATAGGACTGACTCCCAAACTTCTCTACCCTGTTCACAGCCATCCCAATTATCCTTGCCTACAGTTAAAAATTTCAAAACCAAATGACAGCAAGCTAGGTATATTAGTTTTCAGATGGGGGAAAAAGTGACACGGCTCCGACCTCAGGCCAGAATATGCTCTGGAATGCATTGGAGGGCACCGCACCATGGTTCATGAAAGCTGCAGTGAGACTGTAGACCTGCGTGTTCTGGGGCAAAAGATTAAGGGCAGAGGAGTACAATCAAACATCGTAAGCCCTGGAGAAGAAGCTGGGGTGAGACTCTTTGGGAAATTAAGACATTTCAAAGCAACTACGGATACAGGGGGGTAGTTTTAAAAAGCAAACACAGGCCCAGGCAGGATGCATGCCCCCCAAAAAGGCCCAGGCAGGATGCATGCCCCCAAAAAGACCCAAGAAGTCTATGAGGTTTCACCCTGAGATGTCAAAGCTGAGATCTTACCCTGCTAATTAGTAAAGGTCCCCCTGGCACACAGCCAGCCTGCAAAGACTGGGAAAGGTGGATGTTTTCTCAAATGCCCAGCTTTCAACAGAAAAATTACAATGCATACAAAGAAACAGAAAAAAAAACTTGGCCCATTGAAATGAAAAAATCTCCAGAATCTGCCATTAAAGAAGCATAGGCATTGGAATGACTAGTCAAAGACTTCAAACCAACTGTCTTAAACATGCTCAAATAGCTCAGGGAAAACATGGACAAAGACTAAAGGAAATCGGCAAAACAATATATAAATGAAATGAGAAGAGCGACAAAATTAATTTTTTTAAAGGACCAAATTCTGGAGCCGAAAGATAACTGATTTGAAAAATTCAGTGGAGTTCAAGAGCAGACTCGAACACACAAAAGAAAGAATCAACAAACATGAAGAATGGTCATTTGAAATTATGGAGTCTGAGGAGCAAAAGAGGTAAAAAGAATGAAGAAAAGTGAACGGAACCTGGAGGACTGACAGTACACCATCAAGCAGATGATGGAGGGGACACCTCCTAGTTTCCCTTCTCTCAGGGATTGCAGTCTGTGCTGTTTTTGCACAGTGCCTGGAAACTATTGCCTCATATGTTTTGTCTGGTTTTATAGAATTTGCTCTTGTTGGAAGACAAGAGGAAAATGAGAATTTCTTACAAAAAATTATTTTTTAAAAATCTTGGTGAAATCTAATCCTGTCATGGCTGTGCTTGAAATAAGCTCACTATCATTCTGAGGATATTATAAAAGAAAACATTTATCCATTTGAAGTACTATGATATAAGATAAAAAATAATATTTGAATCCTGTTAGCTCAAGCGTTATACGCCATCTTCACATCATACTTGTCCACAAGACTACACCTGAGCTTTGGGAAGCTCTACGTGCCCTTCACTATCTATCTGAAGAAGCCCTGCTTAAGAAGTACGAACAGACTGAAGAATTCTGACCTCAACTTAAAAAGTATTTCAATTATATGTGGATTCAGAGACTCATTGTACTGATAGGATTTAGACTAATAATTGCATTTCATCAGCATCCAGAGATTTTTAAAGGTTGATGTTAAAAAGCTCTGAGGAAAGCCTAGAAAGATCGATGATCCTCTTATTGCTGCCTTATGTATCAGTTTGAAATAGGAAAGAATATTCTATATGATTATCTGAAGCCTATTCTCATATCTAAAACACAATTTAAAAAAAATTATTTCTTTATATATTTAACAAAACAAAGAATCATTTTACAATAATGGTTTCTGTAAAAAAAAAAAAAGAAGTAATGCTGAATATTTTTACATTCTTCTTTGATATTCCCAGAATAGATGCCTGTATATTTCTCAGTTATGAAGGAGCGTAAAAATTCAATTTTTGGACACATCAGGTTATCCTATCATCACCATGATATAAAGATAAGGGAAATGTCCCAGGAATGTTTCATGCCTCGCTGTAATCCAGGCAGCAGCACAAAAGAGGGTCTGTCTTCAGGCAGGAGTCCCTCCCAAAACCCTCAGTGATGTGGGGAAAAAGATACCAAGTTACTGGGGACTCTCAGATTTGTTAATAACCAAGAAGCACAAACATCGGAGGAAAACCAACATCATGAAAGAGAGACAACAATCTCTATAAATGAAGAGTCTTTTCTGAAAAAGCAGAAGGGAGTTCTGAAATGGCTATAGTTAATATTTTTAGAGGGCTAAGTGACAATGGCACCTGCAGAAAACAGACTGGATGCTGAGAGAAGATCTTGCAAGAGAAAAATAGTTTCTAAAGTTAAAGAATTCACCAGATGGGCTATGTAGCAGAAAAGACACAGCTCAAGAGTAAATCAGTGAACGGAAATATCAAGCTAAGGACTTCTTTGAGAACACAATGCACAGAAAGGGAAGATATAAAAAAATGTTAAGATATACAAAGGACAAACCCTAAAGTTCCAACATCATTCCCACATTGTTTTATTTATACTGCTGTCATCTCCTTCCTGCCTTTCTTCCTACCCCCAAATAAGAGACCTTAGCCAGGCTTTTCTCTTCCCAAGTTTGAGGTCACTGAAGAGCACACCTTAGGGGCCCGATGAACTGAGACCACTTGAACTTCAACACCAGAAGGGGTGCCAGCCTGGCCAGAGAGCGAGTCCTCGTCTGCCCCATGGTCTGTGGCAGTCCCTCCCTCTGGACCCTGGTCTGCCACCTGCCTTCCCAGGCCCAGGTCTCAAACTGAAGATCGCTCCTGGAAGAACGCAAGGAATTGAGGCTCGGCAGAGCTTCCTTACCTGGAGTCTCCAAAATTTTCTAACTAAAATGAAGCCTGTCCAGGGGGCCTGTGCGGCCCTAGCATTTGGCCCAGGCTTTCACAAAAATAGGGAGGAAGGTGGATTCCTTCTCTCTCTTTCTCTCTTTCTATCCCCATACCAACTGGGAGTTCTTACAAGTTCCATCAGTGACTTCTAGGTGTAGCTTCTGTACCATTTTCACTGAAAGCCCAATTAAGGGCTTTCACGATCACCACCAATCGAACACACATACAAGCAATTAAAATTGTAAAATAAACAAGCCAATGTCCGTGAACCCTTTGGCAGCAGCACAGGGCACGAGAGAGCTCCCTACCTTGTGAAATGCCAACAGAGGCTGAGTGCAGAGAGCTGGGACCTGGGACCTTTGGCAGTTTCCATGATTGCAAATATAAATGTGCCAAAATCTGAAGGACAACATACTTACTCTGAAGGAGTAAAAATTTGTCAGGACTGAAAGAGTGGAAATCAATTTGTACTGAAAGAGGAAAAGAAGCCCTGCTATGAATCAGGCTGGAAGGACAGAACCAAATAAATGCAGCTGCACAAGCCACAGGAATTGCTGTCTCTTTCGGGTCAGCTGGAAAATGCCAGAAGGACTCCCTTTTTGAGTAACTACTGCTTTCTTGCCAATGATGCCCCAGACCTACTTTGCTATTCCCATGTATTACTGGGGATACCCAGTTACTAAGCCACCTTGTCCTCATGACGGCACGTGTTATATATTTGTGTCTCCCCAAAATTCGTGTTGAAACCCTACTCCCCAATGTGATGATGTTAGGAGGTGTGCCCTTTGGGGGTGATTAGGTCATGAGGACAGAGCCCTCATGAATGGCATTCGAGTCCTTTTAAGGGGAGAAACAGAGCTTGCTCTGTCTGCTGTCCATCATGTTATGTGAAGATACAGCGAGAAGATGGCTGTCAGCAGACCAGGAAGCGGGTCCTCCCCAGACATTGAATCTGCTGGTACCTTGGTCTTGAACTTCCCAGCCTCTAGAACCATGAATCATAAATGTGTGTTGTGTAAGCCATCCAGCCCACCGTCGTGTTATAGTAGCTGAACTGACTGAGACAACAAGTCCTGATGAATCTCTGCTTCTAGTAATTCCACCTCAGAAACAGCAATCAATCCAGAACTGTCCTCTGCTTCCCTCAGCCTTGCCTCAGACTCCTTCCGTGGGAGCCAAACCTCCCAAAACATGCTTTCTTTCTCCCTCTTGGCAAGTAGAATCCTGTGGCCCCTGTGGAATATCCTCCTCACTGCATCAAGTCCGTAAGTCTGATTTTAATGGACTACAGGCTTCTTCCTGGTGGGCTTTAGAAGATTAGGCTTTAACACCTCTGAGAAGGTTCTTGACAGATGGCCTCATAAAGGGGTGAACTGGGTTTCTGAAGCCTGTTCCGCCACCTTCTAATCGTGCTTGTGTGGCTGAGACAAACCCTCCCAGGTGCAGTTCTCACAGCGTTCAGGGTTTGGCTTTGAAGTTCCTCATATGACAATTCTGCTCTAATCAGTTCTTCACAGGAGAGCCAAGGGGTAGTGAGTACAAAGTGCACTGAGCAGTAATCTTAATGTCAGGGAACAGTTTTCCGAGTGTGTGTGTTTGCTAAGCATGGTGGTGAATGTCTGACAAGGGCTGAAACATTCAAAATCCAGAATAACCGTTTAAGGCAGGCATTGTTATTAACCCATTTCCTAAATTATGAAACAGGGTCAGAGAACAAGAAGTAGCAGAAAGAAGTAAGATTTGAGTCCAAGCAGCTTGACTGCACAGCCAGGATTAACCAATCAGCACGTGGACCTGGTCCTGGCTTCAGCACTGCTATAACCTTGCCATCACCTTGGTACACTGTTCATCTCTCAGATTCAGGCTCTTCCGCCACCAGTTAGGGATGTTTCAGCACATGTAACTCCCAAAACCCTCCTATGAACTCCATAATTGTAAATTCAACTGCCTACTTGACTTGTTATCGAGAACTGTGAAGGGTGTGACACTTTCCCCTACCTGCATGCTGAGAAGCTAGGCTGCCTCAGTTTCATGGACACTGGCAGAAAAGAAGGTATTTAGGTCAGACACAGGCCGTTACTCAGGACACAGCAATAACGTGAGCTTCGTGGTCACGTCGGTTCCCCTCATCCCCCATGTGCCACAGGCGTAACGTGGAGCAGCCCAGGTGGACGCTGTGCACACAGTGGGTTTGCATCAC
Organism: Rhinolophus ferrumequinum; assembly: GCF_004115265.2. NCBI lineage: Eukaryota > Metazoa > Chordata > Mammalia > Chiroptera > Rhinolophidae > Rhinolophus > Rhinolophus ferrumequinum. Next base: position 22,051,209 of record NC_046310.1, on the reverse strand, counting down.
AGCTGAGGAACCCTGAGCTGTGCGACCCGAATATTTTATAATGAACGGTAAGCTCGGCTGACCTTCCCTAGAGGAGGACATCATCTTTATTGTACTGGGCAGTAAGCAAACCTGTCCTCTGCTCCGGAAAGAGACATTCCCTCTGTGTTTCAAGGATGCTCACTGCATCACACCCTTGAAGACAGTGTGGGACCAAAGCTGTCAGGGCCTCTGCTCACGAGCCATGCAGACATGGAGAACTGTCTCCCAACCATCATCACTCCTCATTTCTACTCTCTCTGGCTTCTTGTGAATTTTATCATGAGTGGGGCACTCTGATGACTCTGACCAATCCACTCATTTTGTGTCACACAGCACACAAAGTCACTATTGACAGGACCCAAGAAGCAGGACGAGGCCAACCTGCAGTACTGAGCTCGATCCCCTAGGGTTCTGGACCCAACCAGATGAACAAATCTCATAAACCATCATTGCCGTTAAGGTTCTGTTCTGACCCTTCCACGTGGCACAAGGCATGAACCCAGTTGCGGCAGGAAGTATTAGAGGCTGCACAGTCTTGGCCACGGCCCACTAGGAGGGAGTGGAGGGTCACTCTGACATCCATCAGAACGCTGGTCAGTGAGCTGAGGCTGACCTGACTGCCTCCCGGGGCCAAGCTGGTGATCACTTCTTCAAAGTCAGGGGCACATTTTGTACCAGCTTTTCTAACTGGATGAATCCCATTGTAGGGAAAACTGTCTGCAATGTGTACCTAAGTCATGAGTCAGTTATCCCTCTGGAAGTTTCCCCTGAGTAACCAAGAATAGCCTCATTTGGGGGAGCTCTCTGTAATTATCATAGGGCTACATGACCTCCTGGTGGTGTTTTCTTGAACACTTGAAGGTCTCCTCGCCACCTGCCCCTCCAAAGTACAAGTCTGAGTGTTTTTGGAAAGAGACATCAGGAGTTAGGGTTGGGGGGATTCTGGCTCAACCAACTGGACAGGATTACTGCTGAAAGCAGGCAAGGGTGATAAAATATCCAGGGTGGAGGATAAGAAATTTGAGCAGATATCGGGGGGGGGGGGTGGTTCTGATAAACTGGACTCAGCAGATTCTTGCTAAAACTGGATTAGAGGACAGAGCCCAAGGTCAGCGCCTCCTAAGAAAGAGGGCTCAGGGGAATCTGACCTTGTCATGACCTGAGTCTCTGTCATGACCCATCCTATTTTCCACAGTCACACATATCACGAATTCTTTTATCAGACATGCAGTGAGCAAGAAGTATTGAAACAACAACAACAATAATAACAACCAATGTAAGTACTCTGGCAGAGACAGGGGCAGTGCTCAAATCTGCCTCGTCAGGTTTAGAATACACGATTCCGTGAGTGACCACCACCATGTGACTTAATTATTGACATTAAGATGTAGCGTAACTCACATCTTTTGAGCAGAAGAATGTGTGGACTTTCTAGACCTGCGCTGTTTAAATACTATGGCCACTAGCCACGTGGCTATTGACCATTTGACATGTGGCAGTCCAAAGTGAGACACACTGTAAATGTAAAATACACACTGGCTTTCTAAAACTTAATACGACCAAAACGCAGACGGTACCACAACTCCAAGATTGCAAACACTGCAAGTAATCTACAACAATGGGAGTGGGACAAAATATGGAGAGGCCATGACAGTCCCTGGCATCAGATAGACCGAGGGGGAAATACTTATAATCCTGGAGGGGGTGGGCTGGGGCTAGTGACGATTTTTGTGTGTGACTCTGAGGGATAAAGAGAACTCACTGTGAACCACATGTGTGTGCCTTACATGTTTAAAGGAAAACGATCAAACTGTATCCAGAGTATAGCCAGAGTAATAACGTTTGAAATGCACTGAGACCTCCCCCAACCCAGTGAAGTATGTTCCTTCACGGTTTAGCTGTAATGTTGCTGTTTGGCTCCTCCCATTCTTGAAATCGCAGCACAGATCCTGCACCTTGCCTGAGAAAACCCAGAACTGACTACCACACTATCAAAGGCCAAAGTGATTCATTCAAACAATTTCATTTTGAGTGGCTACAGTGTGCCAGGAGCTGTTCTAGGTGCTGGTGGCATCGCAGGGCAGAAAATAGGCAAAGATCTTGCTCTCACGGAGCCCATATGTCAGTGGTCTCACTCCTCTGAAGTTTTAAGTTTATTCTTTCTTCCATTATCGGGCTGCTCTGTTTTTTCAGTTATCTTCCCAGATATGCATGTGTGTCGTGTAAGAAGGGGAAATTCCTTTCCTTATCAATACTAATAAACTTATGATGGAGGTTGTTTATAATTTCAGTTTTATCTCGGAGATATTTCAGGGGACCACCTTGCAGGTGCTTCTCCTGAAAAGTCCCCTGGAGGATTGGTTCAACCTTCTGAGTCAGGAACTTCCCTGAGAAGGGCAGTGACATGAAGGGTGACAAAATTGGCATTCTCTCATTAAGAAAAAGGATGAAAATACCTTAAGCACAGATATGCTGTTCAGCTGTCAAAAGAGCCACAAGGCTCTCAGAGGTGTGTGGCCAACTCATGGAGCCTGTCAGCTCAGAGGCTGTTGTCCTGAAGAGCACGGGAAATTCCCTGTTAGTGACTCTCCTGGACAGAGGCTGGATGATAGCCTTGACTCAGTTACTGTGCTGTTTAAGTATTGCACAAATTAAGAAAATTGCACTGGGTACTTGCCAGTTAATGAACAGTTCTAATCCATGTCAGTGTAAAGGGAATGGAATCAAAATATAACAAACAATTTATTTGTACTTCTGGGAGTGCGTTGAATTGTGCTTAACAAGCCAGCTGGGCTCTGGTAACTACTTTCATTTATACGGCATCATAGAGCTATTAGAAGGTGGGTAAGACTTCTGCGGAAGCTGATGATTCATTTCCTGAAGAACAGTCTAGACTTAGGCACACACTGCAGTTTGTGCTTGTGATAAGATTTCTGATATTTACTTTCTTCTTTCTTTGGTAAACCATCAGGATTAGAAAGTAATTAAAACGAGTCCACTATTTTCCTTACATGTTTATGGAGCTATAAACTTGCAGGATTTTTTACAAGCAGGGTTAGATATATCTGGGATAAAGTTGGAATGATCAGCGGTGTTGAAAGAGGTTACAAAATGAGAAATGTCCGTTTAAAGAACGCTGATTTTTACAACCGACAGATGGAGTAGGCAAAAGATTAATGAGTGCTGTGCTCTGAATGAAAAACAGTAGTAATCCGGTGACTGGTAAAACTTGCTCCACAATTCAGCCCCTCTGTCCACAGACATCTTCCTCAGCCCAAGGCACTTCCCATAATTGCATTCAGAACATAGTTAACACAACTGGGCTGTGAGTGTTGCTTTTAACTCCCAGCCACTCCACAGGCATGGCTGACATCTGGTAACTGACGCCTTGTTGGAATCTGCTTGTCTCCCGCGAGTGGGAGGGACCACTCAGGACCTGCTCTTCTTCCACGATCTCAGGCTCACTTCTTCCTCTCTTATTTCACCCTTACTAATGTGATCAGGCCAGATAATCTCACCAACCTTCAGCAACCAGGAAGCACCCCCAGATGATGAAATTGCCAGCAATCAGAAAGAAGCAATGCTTTCCTCTTCCACCCTCAAGGCAGAGCCAGCCTTATGAGCTCACTGCGGACACTGTGGTCCTTTTACAGACTCAGATACTTCCAACCCTATAGGCACCCGGTGTGGCTGCACAGTGACCGGAGAAGACAGAGGGGGAGTGGGACAGGAACGAGAAGAGGGTTGCAGCGTCATGGGAACTGAGCCCACATCTATTTTTATTTCTATTTTATCTCATCTCTGTCGACCCAGGTCATAGCACGGTGCCTGGAACCGAGTACAGCAAGCTTTCCAAAACTGATAACTGTTGCTGTTTGCACTAAGGACACTCAGTAAGTACGTGGGGGAAGACTGCTGACGTGGGAAGAAGGAGTGCCCTCCACCACAGCCGAAGTGGCCCATGTCCCCAGGTTCTTTGCACTGTGCTGCAGCAAGGCCCAGGTGACTTAGCACAACGAAGAATCATGCCACCAGATTCAGGACGGCGAGACACATTTAATGGGGCGAAGCTTCCATCCGCCACGTTGTACTGCAGGACTGAGGTCTTACCAGGGAGGAGGTGTTCACTCCTCTGCTCTCACTAAGCAGATCACTCCTTGGATCTCCCTCTTCAACCCTTGGAAACTGAAGTCGAGCACCAGCCAGCACTCCCTTTACAATCATATTGAATGTCTTAACATCACAGAAAAAATCTCATCAGAAACCAATCTCCTTTGTTTAAAATTTAATTAATTCTTTCTTTCTCTCTCTCTCTCTCTCTCTCTCTCTCTCTCTCTCTCTCTCTCTCTTTTTCACACACACACACACACACACACACACTCACACACAGACAGACATATTGGACCAGTGCTGGCACCTCTGCCTGCCACCGCAAGTCTGTTCTTAGCGCGCTCTTCCCCGTGCCTCCATTCCCAAGGGCTGGCTGGGTTTTCCGTCATGGTCTGCCCTCTCTTCAAGCTTTTCCACTCTCCTCAAGGGGAAGTGAACCGTCCCGTCTCACCAATGGTCATCGTGCACCTTATATATTGTAATGTTAACAGATTAGGAAGCAAAGGACCTGTGTCTGGTTATAGGTGAAACTACCTCTAGGGCTTGGGTCACATGACACCACCACACTTTGGTAGAACTTTGTTAAGGAATTATCTGAGGTCTCACGTCTGGGCAGTAGCAGAACAAGGCAGATCCCCTAGATTTCCTAACTCCCAGGAACTTCCTAACTTTCATGTCCATTACAGCACCATGTTCTCAGGCTTTGGGAGTGGCATGTTTCCAAACCCAAATCCTGGATTCTATGCTGTACTTCAGGTTCTCATAGACACTCACTTCAGCATCCCACTGGCTGGAAGCAATGGTTGGCAGAGGACTCCCAAATATCTTCCCTTCAGGGTTCCCCCTGCCTCTGCCTCATGCTGTAGGAGATGTGGGACTTCTGCTGTAGCCTGGAGCTCTAACATCCTCGTTGACTTCAGAGGTACTTTTCTATACCCGCTCATCTCATCTCCCAGCATCCCAATGTGACCACTGAAGGGTTAACTCCATGGTTTCTCTTCTACGCTGATTGTTATGGACTGAATTGTGTGTCCTCCAAACTCACACTAGTCCCCAGTGTGACTTATTTGGAGGTAGGACCTACAAGGAGGTAATGTAGGTTAAATGAAGTCACAAGGGTGGGGCCCTCATCCGATGTGATTGTTGTCCGCAGAAGAGGGAGACCAGACACCAGAACTCTCTCTCCCAACCTTCCCCTGCTGAGTGCCCACAGAGAAGAGGTTATGTGAGGACACAGCAAACAGACAGCTGTCCACAAGCCGGAAGCGGGGCCTCACCAGAAACCAACCCTGCGGGTATTTTGGCCTTGGACTTCCAGCCTCCAGCACTGTGAGAAGATAAATGTCTGTTGTTTAAGCCACACAGACTGGTATCTTATTGTGTCAGCACGAGCAGGCAAACACACTGATAAAGCCTTCTTTCAGGCTTTCCAAAAATGGCACTGTTTTCCACACACTGTGCTCCCTGCTCTAGGGGTCTCACCTCTCTATGAACAGCTGCCCTTCAGCCAGGAAAGCTACTAGGAATGTTGGAATTCCATGGGCTATTAGTAATCATCCGACTCTGTATCCTCATCTGCGAATCAGCACACACACTCTACAAATGTGATTACCTGGCTGAATTACAGTGCAGGGGGGTCCTTGGTACCCAAACCCAAATGCTGGCTCCCCTTTGGAGTGGTCACTTCACCACTTGCCTGCAGCCCACCCACCTCAGGGCAGTTTCGGGACACCCTTGTACGTCAGCTCCTGCCGAGCCAACAACAGAAGTTCACAATGCCTTTCCTACCTCTTGTGCTTTACTCATTACATCCTACACCTGGTAACACCATCCTCACCTGCTTTCCAAAATAATCCACCACTTCCTGGGACCCTTCCAGAGACATTTCTCACCTCTAAAGTCCAGTGGACAACAACTTACTGGAACAGCCAAGTGAATATTGATGCCAATTTGTCACACCACGTATGCTATGTAGTACTCTGTTCTGTGTTTGTAACAACAGGACTTGGACTTGTGGCAAAGGCCTCTGAACGTCCAAGGACTGTAAGTTTGTAAGCAGCTGGAGGCAGATTTTAACTAGAGTCTACTGTGTAAATATCGAAGCAGTAAGTCACGTACAGGTGAATGGGGCATGCATACCTCCAGAGACTTTGATCGTCCTCTCTGTAAATATGCACAATCACTCTGAACTGTCACCCCCACGCTGAGAGAAAGGATGACCATCTGAAACCAGAGTGTGACCTAGGAAAGGGGCTGCTGGACTGTGCAGGCAGCATAGCATCCAGGCCCTTTGGTCCCCGACCTCACTCAGTGCTAAAAATCCTCCTATCCTCTACGTTCGCTTCCTTTCAAAAGTCTAACCAATAGAAGCAGATAGGTCATTTCCTACATGATAACAAAAGTTCAAGGGTATGTATTTTGAAACAAATAATTTTGTACTCTGTTGGTTTTGTTATTTTAATAGGATTATCTATAAGTCATTTAGAAAGCACTTTTGATTTGCCAAAGTATATCTGAACTTATTCTAAATTAGTCATTTATTCTCTCCCCTCCCTCTAATGATTTTTTTCATGTTCCACTTTCACATGAGAATAGTCGAACCTCAAAAGGAATTCCATGTCTGAATGGGAGTTTTATAGCATTTTCTCTTCATTTCCATTAATGAACGAATTCCTTATAATTGCTTTAAACAGTATAAACAGTGTCAAGAGAATGTCCATATGCAAAGCAATGTACTTTGACTTTTCTGCTCGTAGAGTAACAACAAATCTTTTGAAAAAATAAAGAAAGCATACGTTAGAGGGCAGTTTTCAAATTCAAGCCATCATTAAAACTATATAAATCACATATATGTATGTGTGTCTAGAAAGGAAACAGCCATTACCCCAAATGATAGTTTAATTTGTTGGGAAAACATTGGGGGGATTTTACCATTTTTAGAGTTATTTTAATGTGGCTATATTATCTGCTAAAGAAAAATGCAATAAAATCTAAAACCAGTGCTATAGAGAAGTGGAAGTCTGGGGTGTGGGAGTGAGCAGTAGGTTATTTACCAAATTCTTATACGGTAGAATATGACCTGTTCAGGAATAAGGTATTCTTGTCACCATTTCTGCTTTGTTTCCCATTTAAGGAAGTATATTAACAAATTACTAGGATGAAATCCTAAACTCGAGCTTTCATGAGGCAGTTAGTTTTTAGAAAAGACTAACATTATAGGTCACAAGGTGAGAGGGGACCTAAGGAACACGGATTTTAACATTACTTGATCTTCATGGTGGTACTTGAAGTTCTTCTACACAGCGAGGATGGATCCCTGGGAGAGGAGTAAATGGGGTATTGGTGGCAGATCAACAAGGGCTGTGAGTAGTGATGTCGTTCAACCATCCCCTCTGGCTGGAAGATTCAGGGTCTGCAAACCTGAATTCTGGAACCAACTGACCTCTAGGTTGTTGGCAACTTTACACAAACATCTAACCTCTCCTTCCCTTAGATTCTCACTTCTAATATGAGAGTAGGGACACTAGCTCTCTTTAAGCCACACAAGGCTGCTTCAAGAGTAAAAGAATGAGACAAACACACATGAAAATATATGAGTAGTATTATTATTGATGATATAGTTATTCTGACCCACTAGCCTTTTTGCTCACAACGCCTTCAGTGAGAACAGTTTTACCAATGACCATTTGCAACATATGGCACTTGCTGAAACGAAACCATACCCAGAGATGTTAAGAACTGGAGATCATGCAACATGGGAAAACCGTCTTCGGCTGGTCTTCATCACAGCTGTATCCCCAGCACCTAACCCAATTCCTAGTACTTAGCAATGGTTGTATGAAAGAATGATATGCAGGTGGTCTGCTATTTTTGTACTAAATGAAGCTGACACTGAAGGTCTGAATTCCAGGCTCTGTGTTCTGCCTGATGTGAAGGGCATGTTAATATGAAGAAATCTTGTTCACTACTTACAGAGTCAGAATCTATATGCAATGTTTTAACAGAGAAGCCATGCCATGCCTACATAGGACAAGGAAGTGGCTACATTGCCTTCATCTGGAATTTAAGTCATAAGAGAAGTATGCACAATTAAGAACTGTGGCTCCTGAAGCCTTTGAAGGTGTTAGTATTTTGAATTCTATCAATGCACGACTGATAGAGACATCACTGTTTCCAATGCAGACAGGTCTGGGGTCTATTATCAATGTTTGTGCTCTCACTCTGCTACTGGGATGTGGGGGGGGGGGGAAAGGTTGAGCTAAATGAACCTCTCCATCAATGTTTGGAATTATGTATTTCTAGCTATTAGTAATACTAATTAGTAGTAGCTAGTTAATTAGCTATTAGTATTTTTATTGTACCTTTTAGGAACTGGTCAAGAATACAAGTTTTGCTGGGCAAGTTTTCTTATTTGTTGAAAGAGATGGGGAAAATGGAAGCCATAAAAGAAGAATTAAACTTTGAAGTGGATAAAGTCTGATTCTACACTCTACTGAGCTGAGTCTGGCTGAGCTTTGCAACTTAAGTAACTGCCTACTGCGTAGGTATCCAGAGCGAGGATGATAAATGTTACAGAAGTGAAAACATTCATTCAATCTGAGTGTGACATAACTCAAATGGGAAGACAGCATGTCAACCCAAGTATGCTAAAACCTTTATATGCCATAACCATTTAATCATTTTTTTGCCTAATGCCAAACATAGTCCTTATTTTTTGTGCCCTCTACTACCTGTCCGCAGAATGCTGAAAATCACAGCTGTCAATGAAGTGCTTCAGTGCTGAAGACAATAGATCCTCAAATTTCTTGACTGATTGAAAAAGTGAATATTCAAATTTAAAACTGTGCCCATTGACAATAGGGGTTCAGGGCACAGATGGGACTTAACCTGATAACTGCACTTGATCACTGTTCCAGTTTTCTTCTTCTTATTTTTTTTAAATGGGGGGTGTTTCCTTAACAGAACTATGAAAGAGTTCTTATACAGAACATGGATGAACATGTCTTTACAGTTACAAGACATAAAAGTGTACAAACATCAATTTTCAAAGGATTGCCTCTAGAAAATTCTTATGTTTAACGTAATTTTTAAAACTTATTTATTTATATGCAATACAAGAACGGATATTTTGTCATTTCTGTGGCAAAGTTATTCGTGGTATTGCTTTTCATTCATCTTTGAGAGTCCTGGTGAAGATTGTTTCTCTTTTAAATACTGGGAAAAAGATACTAAAAAAAATTTGGGAGGGCTCCTCAGTCACTCTTTCCTACCATCCTCATCTGTACAGGAGCAAAGTGGGTTGAAAATCTGGAGGGAGGAGCCAGGGGAAACTGAAAGTGTAAGTGGCTGAGGTACTAGAACAGGAAGCTGCTCCAAAATACAATCTTTCAGGAAGTAAGAAAATGGGATCTCTGCTTCCAGTTGCACACAGAGTATGGGAGCTTGGGTTAGAGAAACAAGCAAACTCCCTCTGATTATCAGGCTCAGGAGGGATGTGGGGGTGCCCCCAGATAGCTATTAGGCTACAAATCTTGTCTCTTTCCACTTCCATTTAAAAAATAAATAAATAAACCCTGCAGCACCTTCCTCCTCATCCCCCTCCCCCTGCAAAAAGAGTAAAAACCAGGGACTCTCAGGTATGCAAAAAAAAAAAAAAAAAAAAAAAAAAAAATAGAGTGAGACAAACCAGCAATCACAAACATTTCAGGAAAATGAAATCATGAAAAAAACGCTAATATATTTTTTATCTATTTTTAAAGAGAATTTGCATCTGAGAGAACTTTTAAAAAAGCGATCAGGACATTAAAATCTGTACAATTAAAATAATAAAAGGGACGGGAATCAGATGGCTCAGTTGGTTAGAGCACCAGCTCTGAACAGCAAGGTTGCCAGTTCAATGCCCGCATGGGATGGTGGGCTGTGTCCCCTGCAACTAAAGATTGTAAACAACGACTGGACTTGGAGCTGAGCTGCGCCCTCCACAACTAGATTGAAGAACAATGACTTGGAGCTGATGGGCCCTGGAGATACACACTGTTCCCCAATATTCCCCAATAAAATTAAAATAATAACAATAATAATAATAATAAGGCTAAGCAAGAATATTACGTCATGAAATGAGAGCAGGCAGTTAGGAAAAGAACCAACCAGAGATCTTGGAAATACAAACAGCTATTGAAAAAACAAACCTTGAAGAGACGGGCTGGATAGCAGAATGGACACTACTGAAAACCAAACCAGAGAGCTGGAACATCAAGCAAGGAATTCTCCCAGAAGGCAACACAAGGCATAAAACGATAAAAGCTACGAATGACACATAAAGAATTGTGGAGGACAGATCTTAAAGTTCCGGCCCAGGTCCACAGACGTCCCACTGATTTGGCGGTTATGTTTCCTGCTCGTCTTCTTAGCCAACATTAAAGCACCTTAGCGGGTGGGCTTTTCCCCAGGTATTGTTGACTTCCGGCTGGTAGCGCCGGTCTGGGCCGCGTTTTTTCCCCGCGCCCCCGGATTCCCCTACCAGCACCTGTTCCTTTCTGGCCCTCCGGGAGGCTCCCCCGGAAACCCAGGACCACCAGCAGTTTCAGTGCAACCCAGTCCCCGGCCTGCGCCTCCCCAGCAGACTTAGGCTCATGGCGCGCAGTGAGCGAGTCAGGGGCAGAGGACCAGATACCAGCCCAGCTGTGACAAAACTCCCAGCTTCTGGACGCCGGGTGGGGAGGCCAAGATGCTGAGCGCGGACCTGTCATTTGTGCCACGGCCCCGCCCCTCCGCCCCTCCGCCCCTCCGGCAGACCCCGTCCCGGAGCCCAGGTCCCGCCTCTCCGATCTGGCCACGCCCCGAGTGTGGGGCCTTGTGGGAATTGTGGTCCCCCGCGGAAGGAGGGACCGCGGCGGAGCGCCCTGGCACTTGCAGCTGCGAGGCTGCTGCGCTTTGCGGGCTCGCGTTCCACTGCTGCGGATGAGGCAGGACCACGCGGCCCCCAAAACAGGGGCGGTGCGGCCGGGAGACGTGGCGCCCTATCCTGGGCCCTCCCGCGTCCCTGGTCTCAGTCCTTAAATGCAGCGCTTCTCCTGCTCATCATTGCGCAGCCCTGAGGCTAGAATTTGGCCGGATTTTTCCGAAACAGGGCTCTCTCTTTGACTTCGTCTTTCTGTGGCTGCTCACCTACAGGCTTACAAATGACACCCTGACTTGAGGATTCTACATTGACACAGTCGGAGGCTGCGTTCAGGAGCCTGGCACCCGCGTGGCTCACACGTGCAAACACCGAGCCCTACCTGCACAGTGCCTTGCTCACCTGCTGCCCAAAAGCTGCTACACAGGAACACGCCTGGAATTGCCACCTGTCCCCAGCCCTCTGATAAAATCCCAGGCGCACCCATTTCAGGTTTAGATCGAGGTATTCCAATCCCAATTCTGATTGCCTACAACTGTCTGGAGTATAAAAAAGCCGGGAAGTTTCTCGTGTCATCCCAATAAACAATCAATTTTAATCAGACTGTAGGGGGCGGAAAAAACCCTTTTTCATCTACCCAACTAGAGTTTCCTCCTGGGGGCCTTGGAAATTAAACTGACAAAAGACATTAAGACATGGGAATTCCACAGTGAAATGTACTCAAGATGGTACCAAGTGATTGAGGCTTACAGAGCTCAGTCATTACTGCTTCCTGTATTTCTTCTATTCCTTTCTGTTTTCTTATCCTTCTGATATTCCCTTACATGTATGTTAAAACTTCTGTAGTTATCTCACAGCTCTTGGATATTTTGTTCCTTCCCCCTCCACCCCCCACCCCTTTTCTGTCCCTTCCCTTTTCCCTTTTGCAGTTTCTGTTGACATGTCCTCAAACGCCAAGACTCTTTCCTCAGCTGGGTCCTCTCCTAATGAGCCTATCAAAGGCACTCTTCATTCCAATGAAAGTGTTTTTGATCTCCAGCATTTTTGATGCTTTCTGAGGATTTCCACCTCTCTATGTACACTGTCCATCTGTTCACGCATGTCTCTATCTATTAGTGCCCTTAACATATTAATCAAAGTTGTTTTCAGTTTCCTGTCTGATAATTTCAGTATCCTTGCCATCTCTGAGACTACTTCTGATGCTGGTTTTGTCTCTTCACACTGTTGTTTGCCTTTTAGTATGCCTTGTAATTTTTTCTTGGTAGCCAGTCATGATATACTGGGTAACAGAACTGCAGTAAAAAAGCCTGTAGATGTGATGTGCTGTGGGGGGAGGGGAAGTGCTCTGTAGTCCTGTGACTAGGTCTCAGTCTGTCAGTGAGCCCGTGCCTTCGGATGTGAGCTTCCCAAATGCTTCTCAGTCGCCTCTCCCCCTTACATGGACAGGATTGCTAGTTAGCTGGAGTTGGATATTTCCTTCATCCAGGTTGGTGAGGCTCTGATAAAGCCATGATATTTTAATAGTGTCTCTGGAGGGCAAGCGTTGTTCAGAAAAACAGAATGCTCGGAGTCTTTCAAAATGATCCCCTTTTCCCAGCCCCCTGCATCTGATAATCATATGAGAACCGGGTCAAACTAGAGGCAAAACTCACAGAAGTGTGGCGACTCCCCTGGAGAGTTCATCTCTCACCCTTGTCTACACTGCACCTTCAGTGTGTCAATTACAGTTCAAGTTTTCCTGCCTTGGGGTTGGTTCCCACAGAGGTTTCTGCTTCCGAGTTTCTTTTTTTGGGAAGTTGTGATTCTCTGTATCTGCCTGCTGGTCTCTCTGATTTCAAGGGCACCAGTTTGCCCTATGACATCACTTCTCTGATGGATCTAAGGAGAGCTACTGATTTTTCAGTTTGTTGAGCTTTTTACTTGTTAGGAAGGAGTGATGACTTCTAAGCTCTTATGTGCTGGCCATTATGAAGTTTTTACTATTTGAAAGTGTTGACAAAAAAAACAGTCAGCCTAAGAAAAAGTCTTATAAGAATTGATTTGAGCTAAACTGATGACAATTACCAAGAAACAAAATCTCAATGGATTGAGAAAATGCTCTGAAAAATGGTAGTTTTACAGCTTATTTTGTACATTAGAATCAAAGGAGGAGGCATAAGTGTGTGTGGGGGGGTGTTACATGAAATCCATTGTTGATAGATTAAGAGGGTGAGAGAAAGCTAAGCAGGGAAATCTCGGAGACATTAAAGTGTAAAACAGACACATGCTTCTTTTACATTGGTGGGAACAAGACAGTTAATAATTAACATTTTTAGCACATAGAGATGGTATTTGGGGAACAAGATAACAATGAAGGGTTTTGTGGTCTGTACTGTGGTGGGAGGTTGTACCCTGAGGGGTCTGGAAAAGATTACTCTGACATATGTCATCTGAGATGCAAAAAGACAATAGACAGGCTCATTTAAGGTAAAGGTAGACCTTTGTCAAGGAAGCTACAGGCCTAGGATGTGGCTACCCACCATGGTCCGCTTTTAGTTAGGAATTTTGATGTTCAGACTATCCTTTGTGGTTACTTTTGGTCTCTGAGTTTGTAGGGCCTGCCATGCTGGCCTCCCCTGAGTTTGTCAGGTTTAGTATGGGGTCCGTTTTACGTCCACAAAAGCAAAGTAACTATTTTATTGTGTATTGATACACTTTTGTGATCATCATTAGTGTACCATAATTCAACCACTCTACTATCATTGAACAGTTAGGTGCTGCCACTTTTCCTTTATTTCTTATACTTCAATACTTAAAATTATTCTTTGTGCATTTAAAGTTATTATTGTTTTGAATTATTCTTATATCCAAAACTCACATCCATAATCCTCAATCCCAAACTCCATCAAAAAAAAAAATGATTAGTGTGCATAATTGCTTGGATCTTTTCGTGGAGAGATGGAGGGTGTGGGAAGAAAGGAATGGGGATTTAGGCCTCTTTCCTCAGATTGACATGGAAATTGCCTGAGTATCATAGGAAGTTGCCTGTTGAAACAACTAGTCATAAGCCCCTTTCTCTACCATAGAAATAAGTAGCCCTGACGGCGGAGAGAGCTTTTATTGAAATATTGGTGATTGGCATTTCTAAAATTCCAGTGCTAACTGACCACACAAAAAAGGTCAATTACCTCTGTTAACCTGTGAGAAATTGTATGCTAAAATGTGCAATTTACAGTTCCCCATGTTTCAACTGGATTAAACTTCTCTCCATACTAATGGTGCCAAGTGTAACTTAACTGACAAAAATGGACGCGTTTCTTCCACCAGCGCTGCTGATCCAGACGTTGATTTGAGGTTGTTCCTGCACAGGCTCTCCTCCGCACACTGTATGCCGTTGGCGCCCCCTACCTTTCCACTCCGTGCACTTCCCTCTCCTGCTTTTCATTTTCTCTCTTCATAATGTTCCACGTTCCCCAGAGAAAACCTGACTGATGAAAATAATTGATAAAACATAAGATTTGTATTTTGAAAGGGATAAAAATAGTGTATCACAAAGGAGTGAAACGCTAATGGCGTAAATCAGATAGGAAAAGTCTCAAATCATTTCAAATAGGCTAACCACTCTTCTGTAAAATGGAAAAAAATCAATTACTTTCATATTACTAATTTCCAGAACATCTCATAGTCTGGAAATTTTTGCAAACAGATCAATGTGAAACAATGTTTGTAGGGAGGGCAGGCAGGTCATGACTGATTTTAATGAAGCAGGCACCTTTGTGAAAATCATTTCTAAATGTTCTATTTAAAATTACTTAAAATGAAATAAAATATACATAAATAAGTATTCATATGTAAAATTAGAACACTACAGACAAAGCTAAAGTCTCTTTAAGCATTACTCTCTTCCAGTCCTGGTCCTTCTCTCATCCCACAAATTATGAGGTATTTTTCTGATTTGGTTGGTAGAAACAAGCACCATTACTGGCCCTGGGTTCCCTCTAATTCTCCTTTCCCAGCAGTAAGTGTTACCTGAGTAGTCAAGGGGGACATCCATGGATCTCTGGGGGACTTTCTGTGAAATCTTCACAGCACTCCGTCCTGTGACTTCTAGCTGTCTTGATCTCGTCAGATTTCCAGTTACATCTCTTCAAAACGGGGAGTCTACCGGGCTCTGCTTGGGTTCCCTTTCTCTGTACTGGAAATTCTCTTAAGGCAGTAAGCTCGGACACTCCTAGGAATTGCCTTGTCTATATCCTAGCCTTGGGGAGCACTGTCCTTTGCCTGGTGTGCAGTGCCTTAAAAACTATTGTTTCATGTATTTCCTCTGGTTTTTTTTGTTATTATTGTTTTAGGGAAGAGGGTAAATCTGGTTCCTGCTACTCTATGAGTATCTTGGCTATAAGGTAAAGTTGATATGTATCCACTTTTTAAAACTTATATGTAGATGTATATATATGTAGAACAGGTATAGATGGGTTTATGTCAACCCCTTATGTCATTCTGCAACTGGTTTTTTCATTTACAATGTTTTCGAGCTTATTTTTCATGGCATGATTATATCATATTCATCCATTCTCCTTTTACCGGATATTGAAGTTGTTTCTGATCTTTGCTATTACAAATAATGCTGCAACCAGCATTCATATGCATGTCTCCTTGTACCATGTGTAAGAGTTCCTTTAGGGAAGATACATAGGTCAAATTGCTCTCCGATGTCGCCATATCAGTTTACACTCCTACAATGTATGAAGACCTATTTCTGTATAATCTTGCCAGTATTTGATATTGGCAAACTTTTAAGTTTTTGCCAAACTGTTAGCCCATTATGATTTTAATTTGTATTTCTCTTATTTTTCGTGAGGTCGAGTTCCTTTTCATACTTTTATTGGCCATTTGTGTTTCTTCTAGGAATTTTGTTTAGTTTTCGCCTAACCTACTGAATTATTTTTTATCATATTTTATTTGAATAAATGTTTAAAAACTTGGATATTAATCTTTTGTTTTATATATAAATTATATAGTACATAATTCTATTTTATGTAGCTATAAAATAGAATATCATGTATGTAATTAATTAATCTAAGTTTACCCTTGTTTCATAATTTTCTATTGTCTGGTGGCATAGACTTTAAATTTATTCTGGTTAGGTTTATCAGATTTTTCTTTTATGTCTTTTGATTTTTACCTTATGAAAGCCTTTCCTATTACCGAAGTTAAGAAATTCTCTTATGTTCTCTCAAGGATTTTAAAGTTAAATGTTTTACAGTTAGATATTTAATCTATTTGAAGCTTACTTTTGTGTACAGGATGAGGTAGGAATATAAATTTCATAGTTCATATACATAGAGGAAAATAACCCAATGCTATTTTTTGAACTGTCCACTTTTCACCATTTAACTGTCTTTACCATATAGCAAATTCCAAAAGCATATGAGTCTGTGTCTTGCATTTTTTTCTGTTCCATTAATCCTTTTTTTTTTTACTTTTCTTGCATCGATGCTCATTATTTTAATTGTTGTTGCTTTATAATATCTTGCAACCTAGGAGGGCAAATCCCCTCTATTTTTCTCTTTCAAAATTATCTTGAATTTACCCTTCCATATGAATTTGGAATCAGTTTCATGTTGTCTGAAAATCCTGTTAGTTTGATTGGGTTTGTATCGAATCTACAGATTAATTAGGGGATCATGACTTTCTTTACAATAATGAGACACCTATTCACCTGGGATAGCTCTCTATTTAGTCAGATTCACTTTTATGTTTTTCAGCAAAGCTTTGTAGTTTTTGCAAATTGTTTTACAGTTTTACTGAATTTATTCCTAGTTATTGTATAGCTTTATTTGCTGCTGTAAATGGGATCATTTTTTCCTATTTGGTTATTGTTAGTAATAAGAAAGCTGTTGGTGTCGCATGTTGAGTTTATCTCTCCTCCAAGCTAAACCCACTAACTAGTTTTAATAGTTTCTCAGTTGACTTGCTTGGCCCTACATCCATCTTTTGTCTTAGCTTAGAATAAATTCGAAATGACAATTTGTTAATTGTTTTAATGATTGATGATTTTCTAGGCTTCTGAGTCACCAACCCAAGCCTATGTTCTGCATTTTGGGGTACAAAGCACAGGAAACTGTGCTCTTGCTAATGATGATGCAATTTTTTGGTTGGTCACTGATAACACCAGATTTTGTTCTCATTTGCCCTTTTCTTCTAACTGCAAAAACGAAAGAAAATCTCCTCTGGCTGACTTTAGTGAATTGGGCTTTAGGTATTAAATGTATAATGTTCATCTCTGAACAGATTTTCTCTCAAAATGTGGAGCAAGAAGTAAATTGTAATATATGAAGATATTCACTAAGAAAGCAGCTGGAAAGGGTGCCGAGTACGAGAGCACCTAAGATGTGAGTAGTGAGTAAGGATCCCAGGCTGGAGGAGTGTTTCTAGAATAAAAATGCTCACTGCACAGCTGCACCTCTTCTCCCTGTCTCTCCTGGCCACTCCACATTTCCCACTCCCCATGCCATGGCATTCTAAGTGTTCTTAGCGATATGAGCTGTGATTAAAAAAAAAAATACAGTGAATGTCTAAATAAACATCGATTCAAAATGTTTACCTTTCATGGTCATTTTGAATTTGGGGAAGAGCCAGAAGTTGCATGGTGCCAGATCCGGTGAATAAAGTGGATGAGGACACACTGGAATGTTTTTATTTGACAGAAATTGCCGTACTAGAAGTGATGTGTGACACGGAGTCTTTTTCGTTGTGATCAAAAAATACGGTGAATGCTGCTACCAGGTGCCATCCAACAGAAAAAGGGATCTTCAATATGGGAAGTGGCACATCGAACCTTAGTAACAGTGTGTGACACGTTTCAACGTGTTCGGTGCAGTCAGTTGGATATGAGCTACAGTTAAGAGAAGGTGTGTTTTAAATTGTCATTCTCCATTCTCCATTATGACAATGCTCCATGTCACACATCACTTCTGGTACAGCGATTTCTGTCGAATAAAAACATTCGGGTGTGTCCTCATTCATCTTATCTGGTACCCTGCGACTTCTGGCTCTTCCCCGAAGTCAAAATGATTCAGGACATCGAGGCAGCCATGACAGCGCAACTAAAGACACGAAAGAGGACTTCCAGAACTGCTTCAAAAAGTGGTAAGAATGATGGAATAAGTGTGTTTGAAGCGAGGGGGAGTATTGTGAGGGAAATTAATGGCAATGTGTCTTTTACTGTAATACATTTTTTAAAATTTAAACATTCATCGTATTGTTTGATCACACCTTGTACACCATACTGCCAGTTACCACATTGTGCCATTCTCTTTGTGGGAAACCAAACACAGCACCAAAACTGTGGTTTTCTAGCTCCTGCGTCTTAAGGGGCAAACAATTCAAAGTATGCTGGTAGAGTGGGCAAGCAAGATCTAATCTCCTGTTCGTAGAACGGCACTGCATAAGTGAGGAGGAGAGGGGCCTTTAAGAGTGATTCATGCTTCAAAATAGGTGCCAGAATGCTGTGCCCCTGTCAAACAGGATTGAAATCAGCAAAAAGAACCACAAACCCAACCTCAAAGTGGATTCTAAGAGAAAATACCCTTAAAAAAATTTCCCTTCCTATCAGAAGGCAGACCAAGAGGGAGTTTATCCTCCCACCTACAAATTCCCCCCAAAGGTTTCATCTGGAAGGTGTTTCTCTCTTTAGACACCCAGCGGGACCCTCTCTTCTGTCTCGTGTCTTCCATGGCACATTTCAGTGAATAAAACGCCGCTCTGGAGAGGACCATGGGCCTCAGGACTACCAAACAGGTGGGGAGAAGCGCAAAGCAAGGCCCTGGTCGCCAAGAGGGTATGTAGACATTTACCGTTTTCCTGCATTTTTCAGAGCTCAGTTGTTAGACAGAGGCTGCTCCTTTTTGATAAATTGCTGATACTGTGCACTAAAAGCTATTACGTTATCTATTTCAAACCAGTTCCTATTTTTCTATTTTTATGTGTGAAGATAGACATAGTTTATTAAAAACCCCTAAAGAGATTCCTATTAAATTGCACATCACGTTTGTATAACAGATGATACGGTGATGCTAGGTTTAGTTAAAATATAACAATCGTAAACAAAATACCAAAAAATATAACAATGCTTAGTAAACTTTGTCAATCTGTGCTCATGTAAGTAATCAACACAAAATGCCCCTTAAATTAAAACTTAGTTTTGTTTAAAGACCAATTCGGCATTTTCAAGAGAACTCCAGCTATTTTTCTGCAGAGGCCGCGCGAGTGTGCCAGGCGTGGTAGTCCCACTCGGTTTGTGTAGCGCTTGCCCTGAAGGTCATGTAATAACTAATGCCAAAGAGAAATCAAAATAGAAGTCGTTAGCGTGTACCGTCATGCAGCGGCACAGTCTGCCTGATGATCTGGAAGCTGTTTAGCCGAGATCGCCCCCGGGCATTTCCACCCGGGCCTGCCCGCCTGGTGTCCTGGCTCAGAGCGATCCTGCGCTGCTGTGCGGGTTTTAAGGCTGATTTCTCCGCAGCCCGTCGGGGCAGCCACCGCGCGAGCTCGGGAGACGTACCCTGGGACTGGGCACGAGCTGGAAGGACCGCGGCGCTGGGACGCGGCGGGGCTGGGACGTACCGGACCGGGACCGTCCCCGCGCCCGGCCCCGCCCGCAGCGCTGCAGGAGAGACAGGGGACGCGCAGAGAAGGGGTTTCGGTGGTTGCCGGAGCAGGAAGTGAGCGCGAGGAAGAGCGGGTGGAGAGCTGGGAGGAGGAGGAGAGGAGAAGGAGGAGAGAGAGGAGAAGAGAAGAAGGAGGAGGGAGAGGAGGAGGGGCGCAGGGCCGCGGCGCCTGCTCCGGGCGTTGGCACCACAGGACTTTCCTTCCCCGCGGTGCGCTCCCCTGCTGTCCCGAGGCTGCCAGCCCCGCTCGGGCGCTCGCCTGCCCACCCGCCCCATGGCTTCTCCGGACGACCCTCTACGCGCAGGTAAAGTGGCCCAGGGCCGTGCGCTCACCTGGAGGCGCCCGGGCCACGGCGGGGGGTCGGGGCTGAGCCTCCTGCGACCCTTGTGGGGCGCCCACCCGGGGTCCGCGCGCGGTCCGCAGGGGACAGTGACACGAGGTCCCCCCTCCACACACACACGGCCCTGCCCCCCTCACTCACGTGTACCCCGGACTCGCCTCTGGCTTCCCATTTCCCCAGCGCTTTTGTTCTGGACTCAAGCCGCCAGGTTGGGACAAGTCCCTCCAACCTCTCTGGCGAAAAAGAGCGCGAGGGGTGGATTACCCTTTTCTTTTGGGTTCTCCGTTTCTCCCCCTCACACGCCATCTCATTTCTCCTCTTCTCTCTTCGTTTCACTGTATTAAATGGGTTTGTTCTAAATATCGGCCCTTGAGCTATTTCATAAACTAGTATCACAAACACCAAGGGGCTGGCCCACCTGTGGGACCCCACCTGGAGGGCCTTTGATTACAGTGGCCTCTAGTCCCGTCCTTATTTTAAAACACTGTGTTTGTGCCTGAGGCAGGAATCTAGATTGTTCTCTAATCTCACTTGAATTTAAAATTCTCAGTCTTGACCTTCCAGGAGTTCTTTGTCCTTGCTCTTCCATAACCTGGGCTCTTTCTGCAGCTAATGCTTGTTGAACACACGAATGAATGAATGAATGAATGAATGAATGAATGAATGAATGATTTACACGTGGGACAGGAGGGGTCTTTTTCTAGTTTTGTGGAGGTTGGGAAGGCCGTGGGAAGGGGGGGAGTGGGAGAGGAGCGGGGAGACCAGATACACAGATGCAGAACCGCATATAACTGCTTAGGTAAGCGTGGTTTCTATTTCACTCCTTGGGCTCTGGCAAGGACAGAACTTGAGTGTTCCATCCTTAGTTTGTAGCTTGAGCAGTTGGGAGGAGACATCATCTGGAGATGGGTGAAATGACAGCTACATTGACATTGTGATATGCTCGGTTGGGTGTTTCCTGGACATTTTAAAGGAAGATCTAAACTCTTCAAGTGGGTTATGCTCAACATTTTATGATGGGAGATGGAAACTCCCATCAACACTGTCTTGATGTCCTTCCCCTTCCTCCATACCCATTGTTTGATATAAAGGGAGAAACCCTCCCGCTCTCCGTGCCCACTCTCACCTCTACATGGCTTCTGAGAACCTGACTGAGAACCTGGGTGCAAGAGGTGTTAGGCCAGATTTTACTAACAGTGCTCTCAGGTCTCATTAAATGATGATGGTGAGGGGGATTCATTGAATGGGGATAAACGTAAAATCTGCTCCCCACCCCCTTATCAAAGGTGGTGCTTAATAGTCACACAATGTATAAAAAAATCTCAGTGAGTCAATAGTGTGATGAGGCCACCAGGTTGGCTAATATGACCTTAGATGACAGTGAGAACACTGAGGAATCTAAATTCCAGTGATGGTCTCTGAGTTAGCGTGGCTCAGCCAAATGGGGGCTCCCAACCTGAAACAAAGGGACTTGGAAATCCCAGCGTATGTGTCATGATGAGAGAACTGAAGATCTGACGACAGGAGGATGTCTAAGGAAGGAATGTCTCCTTGACTTTATGGACTAGTGCCTGTAGGTGGAATCTTTTTGGCTCCTACAGAGGGGAGAGGCCTCCTAAGGTAGAGTTCTTGTCAGTTGCAGAGATGTTGAAGAACATATTCAGGCATCTGAAAGACGTCCCTGTATCCATGCCCACTCTGGATTTATCAATAAGATGAGGGTTCCTCCATTAAAAAAAAAAAAGTTTAAAAATGACTTCTCCTTTCTAACATCTCATTTGGTTTCTGTAACCTTCAGGGCACGCCCATCTACCCTTCCATTTCTGTAATGAAGCCACAGATGGTGCCGATACGTGGAACTTGTTAAATGGAATTTTCACTTCTCCAGCCCAGACCAAGTTTCCGTCCTCGCCTGATTTCCTACACATATCTCCCAACTGGTGTTTCACATCCATTCTTGCCTTCCACCAAACTGTTTACCAAAATGTGGCCAGAGTGATCTTCTACAAACAACTCAGACCCTGCCGTTCCTCTGCTTAGAAACCTACAGTGACTTTCCAACAAACCCTCCGTCCTTAAACTGCTTCCGTACTTTGTACACTGCTCTCTACCTCTTCCCTCCACTGACTGGTGCCTTTCTGTCCTGCAGCCACCTTGCTTCAGATGTGCCTTGACACTCGGGTACTTCCGCATCTTTGCAAAGGTCTTTCCTGTTTCCTGAAACGTTCCCTCCACCTGCCTCCGCTCCAGTTACCTCCTGCTCATCCTTCATATTTCATCTCAAAAGTGATGTAGATCAAGCCCCATGTGAGATACTCTGGTGCTCCCTGGAGCTTCCCTTTTAGCACTTGTCACTAGTATGATTATTTCACACCCTCCAACACACACACGCTGCATTAGACTATAAGTTCTTGGACAGAGTGTACTTCTGTTTTGCTCAGCAGATACCTCAAACACCTGCACAGTACCAGCACATAGTAAATGCTGGCTAAATACTTACCGCCTCAGTGAATGAATGAAAAGAGAGGACATCTAAGCATATATGCTTCAAATTGTGGGTAGAAAAAGCTCTTCCCATATTAGCATCTGAGGAACTCATTCTTCAAGTTAGATAATGTGAACTAAGTTTACCTTGTAAAGTTAAAAAAGATGTTTGTATGTCCACATACAAGTAACAAAGGTGTATATGTCATTATTCTGTTACGAGCTTAATTACATAAACACCCTTTACACTAAGAAAATTGATAAGATTGTTGAGGTTACATGTCATACTGGAGGAAAACAGTCATACTGGTTACAGTGTCACTATCTCACTCTGTCTCTACCACCAGTCGGCAATCTAACACGGAGTGAGTCAGAATTGCCCGTCAGATGTGAATAAAATCTGGTTCCTGTTCATACAGATATTAAGACAAAGAGGCTTTGCAAGGCCGGGTTGAGGTGATGGTGCAGTTCCTTGCTTCCTTGCGATGAGCTAAGTCCCACTGCCGACCAGCGCATCAATGATGCCCTCCCTTTGTTCCTAGGGTCTCCTTTGCACCTCACAGCGGGCTTTCTCCCCCGCCCCCCAGCCCTGGTCCTAGAGACCGGCTCAGGACATAGCCCCTTAGGTGGCAACTCAGCTGTCACCACCCCTCACAGCGCTTCTGTGTGCTGAGATGGGTCCGAGGTGCCACGTGCCTTCCTCACAAACCCTAAGAGCACTGGGAGCCGAAACCTGGACTCCAGGGGGAACCACTGCAAGCAACACCCTTGTTTGGAAAGCTGGACCAGCTCTGTCCAGACCCACCAGAGAGTGGTGACTGGTTGTGGTTTTCCTTTGTCCCTCCTCTTCCTTCTCTCCTCCCCTCCCTGGGGGTTTTTCCAATGCCCACTTCATTTCTTTTCCTTTCTTTTAATGCCTCTGTCTTGTCAGTTTCCTCCTCTCTACGCGTACTGGAACCTCCTCCTTCGTCCTTTTGTTCCCTCCTCCTCCCTTTCGTTTGTCCCTCTTCAGTTCCCCTCTGTAGGCACGGAGGGCCAGACTGACATGATTGACACACAGATGCTAGGAGCGCCCTTCCTTGATCCCTGGTTTTTTCTCAGCCTGTTCAGCCACTGCTCTGAGGTCTGAGGGTGACAGAGAGGAAGATAAATTAAACGGGGTCAGCAACACCCACAGCGGTTCTGAGAGCTTTGTCATCCTGAATCCAGTTAGCTCTCTGTGTCCTTGTAATCACTAATGCAAACAGCTGTAGGTCAGAAGAAAAGCTCTGCTACAAAAAATAATAACAAATGAAAAGAAATTAACTCTGAAATCACAAGTTCAGAGAATTGCCTTTAATTATTCACTAGAAAGCACTACAGTCCCCACCCTTTTGGCTCATGACGCTGGGAATTTGGGAAGCTCTGACTCACTTCCCTCTTTGTGTTCTCTGGAAAGACATCCTTAGAGCAGATCTTTGAACTTCCTTGGAGAAACTGTCTCTAGGAACTATTGGCCCTTATCTAACGGGACTAATAAGGGCGATGTCAGAACGTGACGCTACGGCAATGGGGCCACTCACCAGTGTCTGTGTTGGGCAAAGTGCCTCCTGCAGAGGCCGCTGGGTGCGGCGCCCAGTTTCCAGGGTCCGGAGATTCTGGATCCCTAGATGATGGGATCTGGTCTTTGGATGGACGATGAGTAGATGAGATTCTGGATGTAGAGTCGATGCTGAAATGATCTGGGGGGATGTTGGGTGAATGTATTGTGCACGTGGGAAGTACGTGAATTTGGGGGGGCCAGAGAGTGGACTATTATGGGTTGAACTGTGTCCTCCCCCCAAATGTTGTTGCATCCCAGTCCCCAATACCTTAGAACATGACCTTATTTAGAAATAGGGTCTTTACATATGTAATCATATTAAAATGAGGTCATTAGAGTGGGTTCTAATCCAGTATGAGTGGTACCCTTATAAAAAAGGGAAATTTGGATGCAGAGATTCTCCCCAGAAGAGCCAGTCAGGTGGTCAGTGCATGAACCCCTTCTAAAACCCTGAAGGTGGAAAACGGGCATTTTGAAAGCAGGAAGTCCCAGATCCAAATTCTGGCTCTTCACTACCCTGTGACCTTCGGTATTCAATATGTAAAAGGTGGGGGACACTTCTACCTTTCTCAGGGTTACTGAAAGGATGAGCTGAGACTGTGTGCAAACCATGCAGCACAGGTGGGCTGCAGGTAAGTGGGAGGCTCTAGTTGTCACTGATGAGGTTTGGGTATTTGAGTGGGTGATGAGTAAGTTCACAAACGGGGCTTCCTATGTCATAGTAACCTTTTGCCTGAAGGTGCCCTCTTACCCACAGGGCCACTACTTGTCACCACTCCTGGGCTTTTAAAGCTGGAAGGGCACTTGGGGGCTCTCTCTTCACCCAAAATATTAGAGATGAGGTACTTGTCCAGAGTAACAAATAACTGTGCCGCCCGCCTCCTTGCTCTCACCCGAGGGCTCTGAGAGCCAGGCCAGGTGTTCTCTTCAGGGCATCCGTTCTCCACTGGTTTCTCTCAGGCCTTTGGAGAAAGTCCCCAGGAGATGCTCATGTGAATGAAACATCATTCTCACCGCCATCAATGAGATCCCTCTCGTCAGTTGCCAGCTGACCTGATCTATGCCTTGTTTATTTCCTTATTTTTTTCTTTATTCACACAGCCATTTGGGTCTATTTCTAGATTCTCTATTCTGATTACTTAATTTATGCGAGCATCAAACTTTTAATTACTGTAGCTTATTTTTGAGAATTTTCTTCATTTATTTTGATTTTTTTAATAAACTAAGAACCTTGTCTCTCTCTACTCCCACCATAAAAATCCATGCATGTATGTATGTATCTGGCACTTATATAGTTCTTACCAGGCACAGTTGTGAACATGTTAAATTTACAAGCTGGTGTAAAAAGACACCTTTATAATTTTTACTCTGGTAACCAAGAATCGGTATGTCTTTCCATTTTTTTTTTTTTTTTTTTTTTGCATGTCAGTGATGCTCTGAAGAAAACTGCCATTACGCTGCATCAGTATTTTCTATTGCTTCCGGAAGACCTCAACCTACTATGAGTTTTAGCTCCATAAATCAATTTTCCCAGGACCTGATAATCTCTGGGTTTGGGGTTTTTTTCCTTTTTACCTTTTGACCCTCTTGTTTAGAGTGACCCGTCCAGGGGAGTGGAGGCAGCTGAGGGACAAAACATTGCCTGAGACAGTAGAGCTGTAGCCAGGAGCTGGAGGAAGGTCCCCGCAGTGGTGGAGAGGGTGGGGGGAGGGGTGGGATGCTGGTCTTGCCACCACGGAGCTTGTATGGTATCCTTTCCGTTTCAGCTCCTCTGTCTCATCTGATACCAGAGCCTTGTCTGAGGGCTCAGCCTATTACCTGGGCCCGTCAAAATAAAAAAAAACTTTTAAAGCTTCTAAGTAAGCTATTAGGTTTTATACTTAATAAAATTGTGAACATGCAGCTCCAAGAACTCTCAGGAATGCCTTAGGACAACTTCCTACTTCTAGACCGGTCTCACATAACCAGGATCAGCCCTTCCCCAGGCTGCTTAGGCGCACAGCTGCCTGGGTCTTGAGCAGTTTGGCGAGAACACGCGTGGAGGAAGTAACATCCACAGCCTGATCCACGGCAGAGGCTGATCCAGTCACAGCCACTGCAATCAAAATAGTAGAAGGGCCGGAAGTGCCTCTGATACCTGAACGCGCTGCCGTTCCTCATTACGCTCTCACTTTGCCGTCATGCTTCAGGAAACCTGAATTCTGCGTGCCCTTTCCAACTGCAGCTCCCTTTACTCTCGGAGATTTCAGACCAAAGCCAGAGACCCGGTACCTCCAAACCCTGTTGTCCGCCTGTGTCTTCCTGTTCCCCTCGGAACCCTCTGAGACACACTCAACGAGGGCCCAGAGCTGGGTCAGCTCCGGGGGGGATCGTAAGTTCATCCTGCCTGGTGGTTCCCAACGTAAAGGTGATCAGCTGAGTGTGGGCACCAGAGACCAGGGTCCCTCGTGCTATGACAGGAAGCTGCTAAGACTTACGTGAGTCATCCAAGGTCACACCGCAAGACTTGTCCGAGGCCAGACCACTAGCTCTCAGTGGCATGCAGTGAGGACACAGGCCAGTGTTCCTTTCTGGTAACTGCCTTATTTCCATCCTCTCTGCTCCCTTTGGTGGTGTTCTGCTTTTCCCAGCCACCTCCTCCATTTTCCTCCCCTCTGTCTTTTTCTCTTTCCTTCCCCTCTTACTAATTTGTCTGTAGGAAGCAGGACTAACTTGTCCTGGACCCACTGCGCATATCTGCCCAGGATGCTGTCAGGGTCATTTAGAAACACCCCACCCCTCCTGCACCCCAGGACTCCAGTGCTTCTTAGCCCATTGACGTGAAATTCCATTGTTGATACCTGTTACAATACTACTCCCCCTGGGGGGCTAATGTTTTAAAGTGTTACCATCCAGGTACACTTTAGTGAAAATGAAATTGTTGACATGAGGCTGTGACAGGAGGAGGGAAGAAGGGACCTGAGGCTACTTAGTGGTAGCTTCCACCACCCTCTGTCCAGCCAGGAACCAGAATGTGAGAAGTAGGGAAAGGAAAGATTAGAAAACCAAATGCAGGTATGTCTGGCTAATGTGTCACGTTCTTTCTCATCTCTAGGCCTTTGCCCATGCTGTTCCTTCTGCCTAGAATGCTTTTCCCTCCCCAACCCCTTCTCCTGGCTAGCTTCAACTCCTCCGTCCAGACTCAGATATGAATTCCTAGGCAGGCTCTCCTGCACGCCCCTCTGCTCCCCACCGTGCACCCCAGGCTGGGCACGCGCTCTTCCTGTGTGTTTCCACATCGTTAACCCGAAGTGCTCTGTGTTATAAGTGCCTGTTACTCGGACAGCAGGCATCCCATAAACTCAGGGTGGATTTAGCAACACAATTTGTTCTTATTTTCTTTATGTTGATTTAAATCCGAATCTTAGTCTATATCCCACTGGGCTGGCAGGAAATTCCATTTCAGTACAACGGGGCCCCTGGCCCCCTCCTTGGGGTCACACAGGAATCTGAGAGGATGATGTCGTGCTTGGAATATGAGGGGGAAGCCCTGAATTTTTAGTGCGTTGGCGTGGGAATCAATGTTCTCCTTGTCCAAGCCTGAGGCGACCCTTGAGATCCCGCAGTCCCCTGTTTCTGTACCAGGCACAAATCGTGGGTCTTCTTGCTGGGGCTGGGACCCTGGGACCCAGGGGTTACCCCTTCTGTGTGTTCCCTGATGTGGTCTTGCCACCTGGGCTCTGCCAGAGACCCCCTCACAGAGCTGCAGACATCTGTCCCTGCTCTTGGGAGGACTCTGGCAAAGCTCTGCCTACGTGTTCTACTCCTCTGGCCACCTCCTTTAACCTCTCCAGTGACTGTAGGGCGCCCTAAAACAAACAGAAGTGTTCCCTTCACACCACGTTTTCTTCAGGCATTGCAACGAGCTGTGGGAAGCCTCAGAGGGAAACCTCCGGGAAGACAAATGATCCCCACAAACTGTCCTTCCACGCTTGTTTGGATCCCAGAGGCGGTGCCAGGCCCCAGGGCCTGGCCCACAGCTTGTACTTACGGAGGAAGTTGGACTTTGACTAGCCCAAGGCTGCCCCCTAGGGTTTTGCTGGTCACACACTGCAAAGCTAGAGGATTTCACTCAAATACATATTATTTATTAAGAAAGCTTTCTGGCAGGTGTTTTGTAAAGGTAGCCGGTTCCTTTTTGTATATTTTCTCATTAAATTCTTGAAATGCAGCAAGTGATAAAACATAAGCAAAATACTGAGAAATCAAAAACCACTTTTGGTTTGATAAAGATTCTGTGGGGTATTTTTGACCTTGGTAATTCACACGAACTACATCCAGACGCTTAGTATTT
This sequence comes from Rhinolophus ferrumequinum, assembly GCF_004115265.2. Classification (NCBI taxonomy): domain Eukaryota; kingdom Metazoa; phylum Chordata; class Mammalia; order Chiroptera; family Rhinolophidae; genus Rhinolophus; species Rhinolophus ferrumequinum. Next base: position 22,022,789 of record NC_046310.1, on the reverse strand, counting down.
TAAAATGATAAAAATGAATCGCCGGAGAGTAGGAAATAAGGAAAGAAGCAGAAGTCAGAATTATTAACAAGTCATTCCTGCTTGAAGTTATAATCAGATCCAATATGCAAAAGTGTTATTAATATCATATCTGCATAACTTGTGGTTATTTGTAACTCTGGGTATTTGTTGATATTTATAAGTAAACTGTTTCAAAATATGTGTTTTTTTTAAAAATAAAGTTTATTTGTCTTAATCTCTTTCTTGATACAGTTTAAACCCATCCCTTTTCATTTTGTCTACATTAACCATTGAAAGTAAGTAAGCCTGGCAATGGTAGCTTACATCTACTTGAAGACAATAATCAAAGGATACATTTATACTTCTAAATTAAAGGAAATGCTCTCTATTTGTGTTTTTGTTTTGTGTTATTTTGTTTTTTACAGATCACATGGCGAAGGAGCCAGTGGAAGACACAGACCCTAGCACTTTATCCTTCAACGTGGTAAGTTACAAATTCTACACTAATGGCGATGACTTCTTGTTTTTCCTTTTTTCCCCATTGATATTTCTTTACATTTTTTATTACTCAGTATTTCCACAAAGATCAGAAACCCCAAAATGAAAATTTCCCAAGATAAGTTTTGTTTTTTGTTTTCTTTTTAAATTATCATGGTAAGATCTGTGGCATAATAAATTTTGGGTTTCTCCAGTCTAAAAGTGCTATTAGACTCTGTTCCTGTTTTGTTCATACCAGAATTGATCTTCTCAGATTATGTGAGATCTTGGTCTACTTGTCTACCTTTAATATTACCTATGTTCAATCACCCCCTCTTTAAAATTCAAAATTCAAAATATCTAACTTGACAACCAAGGAAAAAATAGGACTGCCTAATAATGGTAACTGAGTGCTGCCTGTATGCCAGGTGGGTACACTCTGTTGATTTACTGGTCACGGTGTTGAATCCCCACCCTATAAGGTGGGCACTGCCCATTTTCCAGATGAAAAGCTGAGGCATATGGGGTGAGGTCAGTTGCCCCACTTGGAGCAGCCAGGTGGGATTTAAACCCGGCAGCTGACTTCAGATGCCCACCCCACCCTCCTGTAACCCCTCTGGCATGTCTGCTTCTTTCAGCTTGACCAAAAAGTTTTCTCACACATTGTTCTTCACCCTCCACTGAACCTATGAGACAGTGGGGCAGGCATTTTTATTCCCATTCTACAGATGAAGAAATGGAAGCTAACTGACTTGTATGAAATTACCATGCTCTCCTGTGCGGTACTGCCTCTTGCTTAGGACTAAATCTGTGCCTCTCACAAAATTCCAGGTGTTACTGTACATACAGTGTGAGACACATTCCTTTTATCAAAGTGTTTGGAGGATCTGATCTACTGAATCATGAAAAATTCTGAGAACTTATTTAGCTAAATGACCTCAAATACATTTAACATTATTAAATTCGATGTCTTTAAGTCTTTGGTGATTCACGAGACTCCTCAGTGTCTTGAAGACCCGAGGTATTTATTTTCATGGCTGTAAGTTAACCACTGCAGAGTATAAGTGATTTGAAAATAAGACCTAACTGGAAAATAAGCCCTACCATGATTTTTCCGGATGCTCGTAATATAAAATAAAACCCTAATGCGTCTTTTGGAGCAAAAATTAATATAAGACCCGGTCTTATTTTTGGGGAAATACAGTAGGGCTTATTTTATATTATGAGCATCCTGAAAAATCATGCTAGGGTTATTTTCTGGTTAGGTCCTATTTTCGGGGAAACACGGTAGGATGGTTAACTTTTATATCCAGCCTAGTCAACCAAGGACAGAGGTCTACAACAGTGAGTACTGCCCAGAACACATGCTTGTTGGCCCAAACGGACATCACAGAAATGGTGAGACAAAATGGTTCTGTCCCTATAATTCATGAAAACAAATGCACCTCAATTTTAAACTGTAGGCAATACACAGGAGGATTGCACTGCCGATAAGAGAGGAAGTGTGGTTTCATGGTCACAGCTGAGGAAATTAGGAAGGCTTATTCTGTTTCATTGTCCAACATCAACTTCTCATCAACATTGATTTTGTTTCTGTAAAACTGAGAATACAAACAAGCTTATGGGTCAGCCCTAATTATAAGTCCAAGGCGAAAAACTTGCAAGGTTTTAAATTAAAAGCATGACTTTCCCAAGACAAAGCTTTCTTTTCACTTTGATCGTATAATTGACTGTGGTATTTAAAAATAACTTTCCTCTTTTGTTGTTTTCTACAGTCAGACAAATATCCCATTCAAGATACGGGACTCCCTAAAGGTATGTACAGTTAATATAACTACTTGAACTTGCGATTATTTTAATATCTCGAACAAAGCACTAGTCAAAGTAATTCTGCATTATTTAAAATTGTAAAACAGAAACATATTGGTCATTTAGTTCACGATATTTTAATGATTATCTCAGGCATGAATTTTCTTTTTAAAATCTAGAAATTATTTTATAACCATCAAGCTTCAAATTCCTGTGTTGTTTTTAACATGCATATGCTGAAGACACCCAGGACTCTGGACTGCAAGAAGCCTAACGCAAGTTAGTTTAAAAAAGTGGTGAGGGATTCTCTGGCCCTAGCCCTTTGCCTGCTGCTGGGCCCACATGTTTGAAGGGCAGCTCCAGATAAGGCTCCGTCCCGCCCTCTTTCAGAGCTCTGTTTTCTGTGGTGGCTGCGTTCTCAGCAGAATTTCCCCACAGGTGGGAAGGATGGTCCCCACACCTTTAGCTTCACTTGGTACTGCTCAAAATGGGAGAGAGAGAGGGAGACTTTCCCACAGCACCCATAGCACAATTTTAGGGACGGTTGTAATCTGAGTGGTTTGGCCACGTGGCCGTTGCTGAATCAGTTGTGGTCACCAGGACGCTGGAGGACTTTGGCCAGGTATGAGCTTTGAGGTTGGGGTAGGGGGACCTGCAGTCATTTCCACCCAAACCACAGAAAAGCAGGTTCTGCTACCAAAGGGCAAAAAGGGCTCTTTCTTAACCCTTAGATGGATGTATGGACCTGCTGCAGACCGTGAGGTGGCCAGGCCTTTACCTGTCCTAGTCCCCCTGCCAGACAGTTTGTGGGACTGCGGCCATCAGCTATCGTGTAGGCGTAGGCGAGGCTGCTTGTTGTCATGCTGGAGCGTGTTTACCTTGCGCTCTGCTGACAACCAGGGAGGAAGGGGAAGGTGGGGGTTGGGGAAAGGAGGGGGAGGAACATTCAGATCTGACCAACTTCCGAATGGGCACCCCCCCACACCCCTCACTTCCTGCAGAGGGAGGACTTCCCAGCTCGCATTATGTGGGTTTCCCGGCAGTACCTGTGGTAATGGGTATTATAGGGTCACTGCCTGGAGGTGGGCGAGAGCTCCTGCCAGGGCCCACCTGTGGTTAAGCCTGGGTGCTGCTACCAAGTCTCCCCTCTCTTCATTCCCTACTCACCAGACTCCCCCCTGCTCCCTGAAATGAGAGTTCATTCTTTTGTCTCCTACTGCACATGTCCCAGGAATGGCAGTGGTATAGGGAAGACCAGGTGTGAGCCCCAATCCTGGCCTTGAGGGGAGGTTTCTGGCCAGCTCACTGCCCTTTCCCCTCTCCCTGAATGACTCCTGAGCGCCCTGAATCCCCCAACGTGTGGTTCTCTAGTTCAGCAGGAAAGTGGAGGGTGTGAGCCTGGCAGCCAGGCACAGAGGGGAGGCAGTCTTGGCTGGCAACAGAAGATATCAGTGTGCGGTGATGCATCATCCAGGGAGCTTGTTTAAAATGCAGATTCTGGACAACGGGTCTGGCCAGGGAACCGGAATTTTAATGCTTCTCTCAGTGGTTGAGACACAAACCTCACTTTGAGAGTCAGCCTAAGAAGCTTCGGGAACTTCGTGTGTCCGCCAGGCCAGTGAGGTATGTGGAAGAGAAAGCCCCACTCAGCCACACCGGCTCTGGGTGGACTCAGCAGCGACTTCAGGTCCCAGGTGTCAGTCTCCTGTTTGCCACGCGGGAACGACACGTCAGCATCCACCTCCCAGGGAGCTTGTGAGAATTTAATGGACCGAGCCTGGGACACTGTCAGACGGCTGGAGGGAACTATGAAAAATCAGGGCCGAGGACTGTCAAAAGCTTTCAGAGCGGAGTGGCAAAAGTGGGACTATTTTAGACAAAGACTGAGTTGCAGTGACTCTGGGAATGCAATGTCATGGTTTGATCTGTCTAAAGATCTTTCTTATTTTTTATCACTCTTTCACATGACTTCCTGTTTTCAAAGAAAAAGATTATTGCTTAACAACCTGATACTTTAGTAACTGTACGATTGGGGTTCTCCTAGAACTTGAGTTTCACAAAACCTTAATTAAAATGGTGATGAGTTGACAAGTAACAATGGCTGTGAAAACCGTACACTAAATCTTTCCTCTGTCCTTATTCATGGGGAATGGCATTATGAAGCATGGAATGTTTTATCTTCAAGGAAGTACATCATCTTCTATGTAACCAACCATGTCCAGACATTTAAATAGGTACTCCAACATTTCCATTCAATAATATAACAATTTAGTGTCCGCTAGTATTTTTTTTTAACATACCATAATGGACCCAATATCATCATTAAATGTTTATGGTAATTTTCTCATTGAAGTTGTTTTTAGGGGAAAAGACCTATCTGAATCAGTGAACAGACTAATTTATAGATTTAGAAGTAAATGTCATCTAATTTTATTAAGTACAAACTGAGACTGACATTTAAGTGAATTTTAGAGGAGCTTATAGATGAGTCATTTGCAATTAGCTTGAGCAGTTTCCATTTGGTTAAAAAGTACTCAACATGTATTTTCTTAAGCAGATTAAGCATGTTTCACAAACTCTTTATTATGCCTCTGTATAACATTCCTACTTTATTCATGGACAGGAGAAAGCTAATTCCTTAAAGCCGTCCAAACCAGAGTGGTTTTGAATAATGTGGTTTTACCATAAATCAGCTGTGGAACTCTAGTGTAATTTCAGTGATCAGCATGTTTTTGAGGTGAAAAATGTTATTCTACCTGTTTCTCATTGGGCACAAGTGCGTAGCTTCCGCCTCCCGTGATTTTAGAGACCTCAGAGGGTTCATTCTGTCCGGACTCTTTTATGGTAGGGATTCTGTGACAGCCCACAGCCACTGAACTCAGGACTAATTTAAGGTTGGACAGAATTCCTGATGTTTCGTAGAAGACGCCCGCTTGGGTGTTCTGAAGGGAATGTGACTCTTCACATTTTGAGGAAAAATATCTTTGGGAAAAGAATTCTGAATTTTGAGACTCTATTCATAGTGAGGGGACATTGCACATGAATACATCATAAATCAATTAAGATTTTATCACCTTCATTTTTTCTGGTGTGAATGCTCTTTTAGTGTTCAAAAATTTTTATAGTGAATTTAAAGTTAAAAGAGAACTAGAGTAGACTGATACTATTGTTAATAATTTTGAGGAATTTGAACTTAAGCATAAATGATCTTTGGGGTGCATTATAGAACAATTTGTTAACTAAACGTAGAAGTGGTAGTTCTTCAAGTTGTCATAACAATTTGAAAAAGTTAGTAGAAAATAAACAAGTACCAAGGAAGTCACTGAAATAATTCAGAAGTAAAAATGTCTGCCCTAAAATTAGCAAGCTGATATGCTGTGTTTTATATGATTTCTCACCTCGCAGATTGGCAGTCTTTTGTTAATAGGTTTTCTTGTTCAAACACGAAATCGAACACCCTACCACCTGCATGGTTTGCTGTATGTGCGGGTCCTGCTCATTCTATAAGTACACTGCCTCCCACCGACCTTGACAGACTCTCTTGCGAATCTCCTGTTATAATAAATCAAAACTCAACCCCCTCCCCCAAATGATAACATGAATACAAAGGTGACCATTCTGCAAAACTTGTTTTCTTTTATGGAGGGCAGAAGGGAGGTGACCACAAGAGTGTTTGGAGTGCCACATAAGAAAAATTGCTATTTCAAATCAAGTTATCCTTGTATTGGGGGAAAAAAACTCACTCTTACAAAAATGCTGGGTTGACCATTATGACGCTAGCCATTGTGAGAAGAAGTATGGCTGAAATTACAGGTCCGTTACTTTCTGCTGTGAAGAGTCACACATTAGTCTGCACCAGAGTCTGTGGAGTGCTTGTTGGATGTCAGATTTCTGGGGGCCCTGAGATTCCAGTTAAGGAGTCTGCGGTGGAGCCTAGGAATCTGCATTGTTAATAAGCAGCCTACGTGACTCAGAAGCGAGAGCTGAGGACTGGATCTTAAGAACACACGCATAGGCTAGGTCTCTACTGCTCTAGCTGGAAAAGATGTCACATAGAATTTCAGTAAAAGACCATGCTGTTAGTTTAAATTTTTCAGATAATACTATTAAGGAAAAAATGTCTTTTACTCTGGTCGTAATTGTGCTGGAGGCAATGAATATAGCCCCTGATTTGAACAAATTAGCCACCCAGCACACAATAGGTGAAGGAATGTAACAAACGTAAAAAATGAAGAGATAAATCAATCTTTCACTTGTTCTTATCTTTTGAACCCCGAGTTAAATTATTCTCTATCTAAGGCTTTACAACTCTAAAAATTTACGTGAATGAAACATTTCTTTCATAGCATACTATATTTCTGTGACCTTTTAAGTTTAGAGTGTGATGTTGAATTGTGTGGTTAAAGATCAAAATCTAATGGAACAAAATCAGTGTTTAACACATTTGTATAACTTTCACCACACATTGGGGAGCTAAGTTACAACATGTAAGACAACGTGAGGGTGAAGTTCATTCACAACAGTGAATTTTGAAAGGTGTTAAACATTTCACATGCATGTCATGCTCCTTTGACCTCCCTGGCAATCCCCACTTTCATAAGAGAACTGACATGGTTTGCGTTTGACTTTTGGGAGGGTGAACTAGCAAGACAAGTATATCCCCACTCTGCTGTCTGAACGGCTTAGTCAAATGTCAGACAAGTGATTGACACAGTGGAATTGGATGTCAGGTCAATCAGGGAGTGTGTTTTGAGTGCCTCTTATTCACCCCATTGGTGAGAGAGGGATCCTGCCTTGGGGTGGGGATGGTCAAACACACTACACCTGACACTGGATGGATGACATCCACAGCCATTCATAAGTCACATATGCTCACAGCCTAGAGGAGGCAGACACAGCCCACCACGCAGGGCCTCACCGGGGCTCCCTTGGGGAACAGAGTGAACAGCCAGGCACTGCTGGAGGCAGGCCTTGTAGTAACAAGAGGGTGTGGTGGCCCCTGGTCCCTGATGGAGGATGAGATGGGCTTGTCTGATTAATTCTGTGGGCTGGCAGGGAACGGAAGCCCACCAGGCAGGGTTAAGCACGGACTGTGCTGGTCCCCTTGGTAAGGCATGTTGTTTAGTGAGGGGGACTTCTCTGTGGAACAGAGTACCATTTGAGACTCTCCTGATTTTACCAGGTGGCAAGGCAGCATGTCATATGGAGTCTTAATTTCAGCCTTTCACCACAGAGTGTGTGCTTTCTTTATCAAGCTTCTGTTTTTTTTTTTTTTTCCTAGCTGAGGAGTGTAATCCAATTACTTTGAACTGCCCAACAAATTCTGATGTGCAACATCAGGTAAGAATAATTTCAGTTATATTTCTACCGTTAAGCACATGCTAATACAACTAGAATTATTTTTATTTTTATGAATTATCTTCTAGAGCTTTAAAAATAAAGAAAGAAGAACAGGATTTTTAGATAATAAAATAAGTTTGGAAGTGATCTTTCAGAATCCCAGTAATGTAGCATATCCATAGAACTTCTGCTACTTCTAGTAACTGGAAGCTTGCGTCTACTCTATGAAATAAATATTTATTTGTATGCTAAAAACAGACAATGTCAGTGATTTAGAGAGGAGAGTTGCTTTCTTTCCCATGTAGTTGGTTTGTTGTAGTTGGGAACTTTTTATTAAGCTGCAACAAAACTAAATAGTCTAATGACATTTGTGTAATGTTTTATAGAACTTTTTTCAGATATCAGAAGTCAAACTTTAACATATTATTTTCACTGTCTTTTCCCAAAAAGCAAATACGTTTATTGTTTTCTGGTTATACGAGAATGGTTGTTATTTTAAACTTCAGATAGGACAAAAATGTACAAAAAAAAAAAAAAGAGAATTGCCTATCATTTCACTGTTCATCTTTTGAGGTACATTCTTCCAGAAACTTCCTTGGGTTGCCACGTGCTTCAGTTACATCTTGTATTATCCTATCCATCTTGTTCACTCACTCAAAGCTCATTAGAAAATTACACAATACCTTACATCTGCTAAACTATATTTAGAGTATTAAATGTCTCAAAAAGCATAACTTGCCTTAAGTTGAGTCCTGCTCCTTCCATAACACCAGGTTAATTTTTAACAAGACAAATTTGAAGTTTTGTTTAATCTTGCTTTGAAAACATCAGTCTTAATAAATCATTACTAATGATATTCTTGGATAGCTAAATCACTTTTGTAATAAAGCAAAGTTATATAATACAGTTGATAAAACAAGCAATTTTAGTTATAAACATTTTAATTGAAAGTTGTCACTGGTGCTACTTCAACTTTGATTAGGAGGTCTTCAGTCATCCATTGTGGATATCATATTCTTCTTTGTTAATCCTGATACTCAGCATTTTCCCTGGAATTACAATCTAGTGATTGACTTTGATACTGATTGAATTTCAACTATTTTAGTAAACTTAATATATACATTTTTTTCTTGTAATTCTTAATTTGTTTAACAAAGTTTTGCTCCTCACATTTTTTTGTGACGTGTTATAGACTCCGTTAAAGATACAAGAATGCTATATTGTTTACTTTGCTTTTTGGGATTTTCCAAAACTGTTTAAGATTAGGTACAGAATATACATTAGGACACTCTTCAGTGTCTTTTCTAATTTTAGTGTTAAAGTTCTGTCTATGTGAAGCAAAGACTATCATCCTAACAGATGGAAATATACTTATCAACTAAAAAAGGGAGGAAAACACCCATTTGAGGTGTGTGTTTTTTTTTAATTTTTGTTTTAAAACAGAGTGTCTTACATTCTTATAAAAAGTAGACAGGTGCCTAGCTATTTCAGTTGGTTATTTCTTTGTATAATCTATAGGATTTGTTCTAACTGCAAGATATTCAACAGAAAGATTCTTTGAAACCAACTTGGCAGTTAGAACAAAGAAAACTCACCAGGGGAGAAACGTTTAAAAAAACAAAACAAAACAAAACAAAACTCATACTCCATTTTCTATAGCTCACACATTAAAAGTAAGCTGAAGACATGTCATTTAGAATATTTCATATTTGCTCTTTTAGTGATTTTTAGAACTTGAAAACTAAAATCCACTTCTATGAGCACTTAATTTTAGCTGCCTTGTTTGAGTGATACAAAGGAAGAACATTGTGGTATCTAGGGTTCAAAAATTAAAGTCTGACATCTCAGACAAAATTTCATAAAGAACCCTTTACTTTTAGTAATTTAAAATCAATACCCCATCTCCTAGGGCTATCCTGCTCCTTTAATTTATTACAACCTCTATCAAATAATTAAGTTTTCGCTACTTTAACTACATGTACAAATATATGGCTAACAATAGTAAAGCAACCTTTGTTCTAGTTTGTAGCCAAGAATCCATTCCAAGTGGGACTGAAGTTATAAGAAAAATAGTAAATATTAGGATGCTAAGTTGGAGTTAGAAGTAATGGAAAGAATGACATTTTCCACTATTTATGTTGTTTATTTGGTTTTACCAAACTGGAGGTTTGTGGTTTTTTTTTTTAAAGTTTCAAAAACCACATTAAATTATTGGCTCATTTAGTTGTGACAAACGTACCAAACTCTTGTAAGATGTTAATAAGGGAAGCTGGGTATAGGGTACATAGGAACTCTCTATACTATGTCCTCAAATTTTCTGTAAATCTAAAACTATCGTAAAATAAAAATTTATTTACAAAACTACACTAAATAAAATTTAGAATCTAGAAAAATGAAAAAGTTCGTCCACAATTCCACCACTCTAATACAACATTTTTTGTCATTTTCATGTATTTCCTTATCCATTTTAATATGGATAACTATAAAAACTGGAAATAATTGTATATCCTGCTTTTGATATAGAAAATTATTTCACAAACATTTTATCCAGTTTGCTACAAGGCCTTCCCATCAGTTTGAAAGGCTGCGTGTTATCATCTCTGACACAGAAATAGTTTCTAGGTGTGTGTCTGAGGGCAGGTGAGGACCCTTGGAAGGAAGGGTCCAAGCAGAGACCCTGGGGAGACTCAGTGACAAGAGTGAGCTTTGCCTGGAGCTGAAGTGTTGGGAGATCGTAGGCGAAAATAAGTTGGGTCCCAGAGCCTTGAACGCCAGAGAGGGGTAGATGGACATTACTGGGGTTGTAAGTGACAGTCCCATGACCATACTCAGGACCCTGGGTGTACTGGAGAGAAGACGAGACTAGGTTCAAGCCCGTGACTGGGACATCGTTGCCACTAACAATATAAGTGGAGAATTCCAGAAGAAGATCCGATTTGTGTGTAACTGTTAGGATTGCTTTTGGTTTGTCTAGGATAGCAAAAGAGGACATAAAGCTTTGCAGACAATGCAGCCCCAGATTTTGGTTTAGGGCTCATGGGTCAGGAGGTTGAAGGCGAAGCTCTAGGAGTAGATGAGACCATCAGGGAGAAACACAGGAGACCCAAGGATGAAGAACATTTCGCTTCAGAGACCAGAGAGGAACGAGAGCTCAGAAGCAGACAGAGGAGTGGCCGGAGAGGAAAGCTAGCTGTGGTGAGGGCAGCTGTCCTTCCCTTCATAGCACTGATCCTCAGTTGTAGTTATATGTCTGCTGACGATTTCATTGTCCCTCCCAGGATTAGACCATGACCTAGAAGGGCAGGGGAATGCTGTGTCTTTTTGCTCGTAATTGCATCCTCACTGCCTAGTACGTAGTAAGTCTCAATAAATATGTGTTGAATAAAGGCCAGGACTGAGCATTGCTTCAAGGGCCAAGGAAAGGGCTGTCAACATCCTCAGACAACAGTGTGGTCAAGGGCGAGGCCCACAGAGACACCACTGGGTTTGTTCCTGGGACCCTTCCGGAAGGAAATCGGTCATAGGGAGAAAAACACAATTGCAAGGCTTAAGGGGTGAGTGGGTGATAAGAAAGTTTGTGCAGTTCTGTCAAAGGTATTAAGGCAGGAAGCAAAAATATTAACCACTTATTTGAGGGTGTTGGAAGTACAGTAAAAGCTTCCCTCCCCCCTTTTTTTTTAAGATGGGAAACATCAGATTTTGAAGGATAAGGTATCACTGGGAGTGGAGAGATTAAAACTGAGAAGAGAGAGAAGTGGAATAATTAGTGGGATTTGTTTTCCCTGTGGGAAGTAGAGAGGACTGATTTTCTTAGCAAAGACTATTTATTGATGACGTACTTGGCAGTGTTACATCAATTTCCCTAAGGAATCTGTACTCTGGCGGGAAGACCAGATATGTGTACACAGATGTTAGGTAAAGAAAGTTATGAAAGGCACAGAGAGACGAGGTAGGATTTTAAAAATAAGAAGCTGCACTCATTTTCAGAGGCAAGACTAAGGAAAACCTGGATAGGTAAAGATGTAAACATTCTTTTTAGCTGTAAAGGCGAGAAGTCGTGTTAGCTGCTGTCCAATTAGAGTTGTTGCCTTGTATGATGACATTTGGATGGTGCAGGAAAGGAGGAAACCCAGAGAAGATATTAGGGGGTTAAAAAGTGTGTTCTGTTCATATGGCAGGGATGTCACAGGCCTTTGGAAATAGGTGGTGGCAGGATAGTGTTCGATAAATTGGAAATCGATTACAAGAGGATATATAAGGAAATATACATGCATGCATCTGTCCATCCATCCATGCATCCAGGTGTCCGTCCATTCATCCATGCATCCGTGCATCCATGCATCCATCCATCCATCCATCCATCCATCCATCCATCCATCCATCCATCCTTCCATTCATCCATCCCTCCAGTAGTTGGGTGCCAAGAATATATCACCATCACTCTCTTGGGTGTTGGGGTATAGTGGTGATTGCTTAGAGCTTATAGTCAAAGTTAGCATTTAAAATCTGCAGCCAGGAAAGCTGAGCAAGAATGTGTATGGATCATCCAGGAACAGAGGCTCAGTAGACAAGTAAGCTAAGAAACGCTCCCTCAGATTCCTAGGGTATCTGTGCACATATACCTACAGGGAAAAGGGAGGGGAGGAGACACCTGACTGAGTCCATTTACCAGGTAAGCAGACTTCTTGGAATAGAGAGACTTGTTTCTCCCATGTTGGGATACCTGTGAACTCGCCCGTATCCAGAGCTTCCTCTAAACACGTCTTTGGGAAGTGGGCTCTAGTGGATGTCTCACATGCAAGGATGGGAGGACAGACTTGATCCCCAGGCCCTGGGGAGTTCCTGAAAGAGTCTCCCCATGGAATGATGGGATTAAAACCGAGTTCTAGAAAGGTGGTCCTAGCAGTGTCCAGAGGATGGGAAGGAAGCAAGACTGAAGCTAAGAGACCCAAGTGGCTATAGTAATTCCCGGGAATGTAATCCTAGGGTCTGGATGCAGGTTGTGGAAGGGAGGATGAAGAGAGGAGAGTCCAATTAAAAAGCGTTTGTAGTCATTTGCTAGGGCATGTAGCGAAGTGCCACAAATGGAAAAGCAGAAATGTATTGTCTCCCAGTTCTGGAGCCTGTAAGTCTGAGATGGAGGTGTCATCAGGCCTCCCTCCCTGGCTTACAGACGCCATCTTCTCCCTACTCTCGTCACACCATCTTTCCTCTGTGTGTGCCTGTCTCTGTGTCCAGATTTTCATCAGGTACCGGGCATGCTGGTGTGGGGCCCTCCCTCCTGACCTCGATTTCACTTGATTACAGTCACACTCCGAGGTGCTGGGGGTTAGGCTTCCAGTGTATGTCTTGTGAGGGACACGATTCAACCCCTAACAATATTTGAAAAGAGACCAAAACAAGAACCAAACAGCAACAACACACATTTTGAAGGAGGGATGAAAAGGACTTGGTGTCCGAGAGGCCTTAGGACTGCAGAGAGGGAAGGGTTGGAAGTTCTGCTTTAGAGGGTCCCAGCTGGTGACCAGGTGCCTGGTGGGGCCACTGTCACAAATAGGAAAATGGCTTATCAGGGCCGTGGGGGAAAAGTGAGTTAGTCTGTTTTAAGCTCTTAAAATGTCATCAAGCGCACTGTAAATGCTTTATGGGTGTGTGATGAATAAATAAGACGCGCCATGAACAAACCTGCATAGTTCGTTTCTAATGGTAATAGTGCGGGAAGAAGTGTAAAGCAGGGAAGGGGTGGGGAGTACAGACTGGGTGGGAGTCGCCACCTGTAAAAGGGAACCTGAAACAAGCCATGGCTGAGTTCAGGCACTGAGCACATGGTATGTTTTTGGAAAGTGTTAAAGAAAGCAGTGAATTGTTTCTCTTAGCATAATAATCTCAAGATCCAACAGGTCAGACAAGAAAGTCAAGAACCGTATACTTCACTCACATATGGGATGTAAAACTGAAAGCAACAAAGGAACAACACAAACAAACAAAAACTCATAGACACAGACAACAGTTCAGCGGTTACCAGAGGGTAAGGGGACAGGGGGGTTAATTGAAGAGGGAAAAGGGGCTCAAATATATGGTAATGTATTATAGAAATGTACACTTGAAACCTATATAATTTTACTAACCAATGTCAGCCCAACAAATTTGAAAGAAGAAAAGAAAAAGCAAGCAAGCAAGCAGTGAAAACGTTCAGCGTTGAGAGTCCCCAGGAATCAAGGGCCCGTCTCACATGTTCAGCAGCCTGGCCTCTTCCGCCTCACAGGTTGTGGTTGGCAGTGTGGTTTGCTGGGGACCCACAGGCCTGGTTCCTCTTCCAGAAACCCACAGGGGAGCTGAGCGGGCAGGATATGCAGACGGGACACAGAGCTCGAGGCACTTACTGTAGGGTTCACCCAGGCACACGCCTGAGACCGGGGCCATCGGGGTCCAGGGCTCTTTCCTGCAGTGGGACAGACCTGTTATTTGGGGACAGTGGGCTGTAGAGGCCTTAGAGAGACCATCGTGGAGGAGAGAGGCAGGCAAGTAGAGGGAAGGAGGTAGGCCCGTTTGCAGGAGCTCTGAGCTTCTGGAACAGCAAGAGGAAAAGCAGGACCTTCCCAAACCTGGGAGTAGTGTGAAAAGCCTCATAGGTGACTCTGACGCACCCTACTTCCTCCCCTTAAATAAAGTCATTGAATGGAAGGGATAAAGTGCCTGGCTGTGGGTTAAATTCACAAGGGAGACGTAGCAATAATTTTATTTTACGTTAACATAAATCTGTAGTTGAAGCGGTTGTGAGATTCGTCTTCATCTACCTTTATCTGCTATGTCCTCTCACTGCCCTATCCTTGGCCATTTTTGGATAATCCATGAGCCTGGCCCACCATGTTGCTCACAGAAGGTGCTGGAAAGGGGCAGGGTCCTACAAGCAGCTGTTATGTGATCTGGCGCTACAGGCAGTAATGAAATTCCTTAAGGACAGATTTTAAAAGCATGGAAAGCCCCTATTGCGGCCAACAGAAAACAGATTTAAATGTTCTTACTAGGTTATTACTGCCCAGCTGTGATGTGCTTAGGCCAATGGTTCTGGATCCTGGGTCCTACCTCCCATAGATTCGAGATAGTGGTCGGGGGTGGGCTCCAAGCACATGTTTTTCACAAGTCCCAGGACTGTTTCTGGGCAGCCAGAGTGAGGAAGGCCGGGTTGGACCAGGGGTCCTCAGGGTAGAGGAACCCAGACATACCCACAGCACACAGCCTCGCTGCTCCTACCTGCCACCAGGTGTGACTTGGTTGGCTGAAATCGAATTGGGGCAGACTGACTGGTAGGCCTGATCCTGGAGGCAGCCTCCCACCGTGATCAGAGCAGGTGCAAGGGGACAGTCCCTGTTGCTGGTGCAGAGTGTGGGAGGGAGGATTTTTTGACACCGAAAAACCTATTGCCCATCTCTTAAAGCCCAATAATCCGGGGAAGTGCTGATGTCATGTATTTTCGAATTAGAGTTCAGGCCATTTAGGTTTGTTCTTCACCTAACTAATGTGCATTTCAGGTACAGAGATTATGCAGACTTTCATGGGCTGTATCATTGGGTCCGTCGTTTTGTCCCTTTCTCACTTTACAGATACGAAAATAGAGATGCAGAGAGATTTCTTTCCGTTTTAGAAGCAATGGACATATCATATGTGTATTAGTCTCCTAGGGTAACAAAGTACCACAGACTGAGTGGCTTAAACAACAGGAATACATGGTCTCACAGCTCTGGACTCGGAATCCAAGATCAAGGTGTCATAGGGTTGGCTCCTTCCGAGGGCTGCAGGCAGACTCAGTTCCCTGTCTCTCCCCTCACGTTGGTGGCTTGCTGGCAGTCTTTGGTGTTCCTTGGCTTGTAGAAGCATCGCCCTGATCTCTGCCTTCATCCTCACACGGCATTCTGCCTGTGTGTGTGTCTGTCTCCAAACTTCCCATTTTTATAAGGGCACCAGTCGTATAATGACCTCACTTTAACTTCATGACCCCTGCAAAGATCTTATTTCCAAATAAGGTCATATTCTGAGGTACCGAGGTTAGGACTCCAACACGTGACGTTGGGCAGAGGGATGCTATTGAAGCCATAACAGCTTGCAGTGATTTGGTTTTGATTATATTGCAGAATCTATCTTGGACTCTCATACTTTAATAAGTGGCGAGGATGAATGGATACATCACTCTGGACATAACTGTGTGTGTTGGCAGTTCATCTGTGGCAGAAACCCTCCCTCACTACTTACATTCTCCTCTGAGCAGAATGCCAGAGATTTCCCTCCTAAGTCACCTTGACTCTTGTGGATGATTTCGTTTTATTTGTCATTCCTCCTGCCTGTATAGCTCACACGTATGTTTTTGCCTATGCATTCTCTGTGGTTCTAACTTCCCATTGGGGCTCTGGCTCCATGCGTTCACTCATCCTTTGGCAAATCACAGGGCCTTACATATGATGGGCACTAATTATCTGTTTAAAAATGTTAAATGTAGCTGTGAGCTAGGAATAAAAAATTCTCTTTGTTGAATGATTACTTTCCCATAATCAAAGTAATGTTCTTATTAAAAGAAGATGAGGGAAATACTGCCATGTTTCCCCGAAAATAAGACCTAGCCAGACAATCAGCTCTAATGCATCTTTTGGAGAAAAAATTAATATAAGACCTGGTCTTATTTTACTATAATGTAAGACCAGGTCTTATAATATAAATATAAATATAATATGATATGATATGATATGATATAATATAATATAAAATAATATAATATAATACTGGGTCTTATATTAATTTTTGCTCCAAAGATGCATTAGAGCTGATTGTCCGGCTAGGTCTTATTTTCGGGGAAACACGGTAGATCTTTTTTTACTTTGCATGGGAGTACCTATTTTTGTGTAGTTCTAATCACACTGTATAGCAATATCATATTTTCCTTTCTTCACTTAATACAGTATCATAAGCATTTTGAATAAGGAGTTAATATGATGTAATCAAAATAATAATTATAGTTAAAATTTTTAAGGCTAAGTGTTGTTACAAGCACTTACCTGTATGAACTCATTTAATTTTCAAATGACCTTCTGCAGCATGTACTCTTATGCCCATTTTATGGATGCACACTGAGGCACAGGAGGTTAAATAATTTGTTTAAGGTCACACAGCTACTGAGTAGTAGAGCCAAGATTTGAACCACCCAGGCAGTCTGACTTCAGACTCCACGCTTGTAGATGCTTCTGGCCTCACCATGGGTAACAGAACAAGAGACACCTACTGTTCCCCTAGCTCTGGCATTTAGCTGTGTCACCTTGAGCTAGTTACCCAACCTCTGTCAGTCAGTTCCCTCCTTTGTAGAATGGGTGTAATAATCCCAGTTTCCTGGCACACAGTAGGTGCTTGATAAATATCTGGTTAGTATTGTAGTTAAATGATATGAACTCCATGCAGTACTTAAATCTCTCACTGAGCTTGAAGCTTCTCTCCTTACTTTCAACTCAGGCCTGATCTGAAATTTTGAGGCCCAAAAGAGGGGTAGCAGATCCAGTTCTCCACCCCTTCCCCAGCGAGTGAGAACTCAACTCTGTGCAATTACTTGACGTGGACAAAGCACTGCCAGCTGTATGCTTACATCTGCCCCCAGCAGCCAACCCCAGCACCTTCTCTCCCAGTATACATCATGCCCCTCTTACCTGAGCAGGTAGACGTCGTGGGCAGGGTCCTTTCAAGATGGCGTTGGTCCACTTGACCACGGACATCTTGCCTGCCATCAGGGACAGCTCCAGCTAGCTGCGCGCTTCCTCTTACACACAGGTTAGGGTCCTCCAATGGCTGAGGGTTGGGCCTGGAGTAGCTACAGACCACCAGGCATCCAGCTGAGGAGTGGGAGGCTGATCTCCCCCTTCTGGCATTCACTTCCAACTAGTGTGCTCTTGAAGCCCTCCTCACTTAGGTTGTGTGAGGCAGAGAGCCACCCCTTCTTCCTTGTGGGCAGAGGAAGGAAAGCAGTCAGAGCTCTCACTTCACCCACTAATTCCTTCAAAAAAATCTCATCTTTTTATGTGTAAGTTAACAGGTGGGGCTGGGGCAAGGGTGATCACACCACTTTTGGCCCCCGCTTAGCTGGTCTTTTAGGGTTTAGCTAGTACCTCTCTGTGGAGTGTATGCAACCACTGTCCTCAGCTTGGGGCCCCAATCAAAACTCTTAAGACATTGGGAAAACATCCCATCTCATATCCTGTAATGTTATATTCTGTGTCACAGTTACTGAAAGAGTTTCCCTCTTATGGGACTTTGAGATTGTTTCCACTATTTTGCTGTTCTAAAAACTGCTGTGGTGAACGTCTAACTGCCGATCCCCACCTGTCCCGCCCCCTAACGTCTAAGGCTATTTGTGTCTTAGGCCACATGTGCACCTCAATTCACAGACTAGACCTCACAGGCCAGACTGCCAGTCGTTCTTCCACTGAGCAAGTTATAAGAGCTCAAAGTCAAATCCTAGTGGTAAATGCCACCAAATTAAAAAACGAAAAACAGATGCTGTTTTATCTGTTGAAGGCCTATTAATGGATAATGGATTTCTTGGAAATTAAACAAGTCTTTCAAAAATAAAGCTCCATATATGTTATATGTTAGGGGGCAGGGGGCACACACAGTTTTTAAGCCATGGAACTCCAGGCATGCTGGTCTGTCGATGGTATTACAGAAAGTATAGCATGGAGGCCAAGACGAAAGTTCTCAGTCCCTTGTAATCCAGAAAGTTCTTAGTCCATTTTAATCCAGTCTTAGTTAATGACTGATGCTAAAGGAGCAGCCCAAGAAATTTGGACGGATTTTGTATCTTGTTTATTCACCAAAGAAACACAAGTCTTTGGTTTCCAAGGACACGTGTTTAGCACCTTAGGTGGGATCTCCCGGAGGCCCAACCCTCACATACCATCTGTGCCTTCCATTCGGATCTCTGGGTTCCCCACTTCCTCCCCACTCCCAAAACAGCCTGACATTCGCACAGCGGCCAGTGGGCGCCCTGTCTCCTAAGCGTGGTGCCGTCAGTACTACATCAGAGGCGTGGCTTGGAATTGCCAACCCTGGCAATGTAAAAAGTGGATTTGCGCCCGGACGCTCACATTGACAGCTTGGCATCTTCAGAGCCAAAGGGGACCTTAGAAATCATGTTGTTCGTGATTTCTCTCGTTTTACAGAGGAGCGAAGAGAGACCTTTGATGAGTGGCAGAGTTGGGACCTGGGATGTTGTCCAGCATCACCCCCCACCCCCCCTCACCCCACCCCCGACCTATCCCCAGTATTTCTCAGTCAGTAGCAGTTGGTGTCAACAGTTGCTGGGGCCTCTTGCTTTGCCTAAATCTAGGGAGATTTTAGGCTTTTCCACACTTTAAATCATATCAGTCTGGTGGTAAAAGCTACTGGGACAAAATTGTAAATGGAGGGCTGCTTTTGTCTTTAAACTGGACTGAGGTAGTTGGCAGAATGCGGTCCAACAGCCTCATTGCCTTGGCAGCACAACCGGCCAGCCGCCAGGCCATCTGCAAATCCGGAGCCTTACGTGCGTTGTATAAATAATAACAAGGAAGGGACCCAGCCAGCGCTTGCTGGAGATGATATCTGATGCGAGTGAGCCCAGCAGGCCTCTGCCTGCTCTTCTCCATGTGCAAGAATCCTTTCAAGCTCCAACAAGACCTGTGTAATAGACGGGAGAGTCCTTTGCTTTGTTCTCTACGGGAAAATCGGATGGCTCTGGTTTTAGGAAATTCTCTGTAGTTCCTCACTTCTTCCCTGATGTGAAGTTTAGAGTATGAGAAAGCAGGGCCACCAGGTAAAACTAGGAAACTTCCCCACAGCCTACACTTGGGATTTTTAACTCTGGTGAAGGGGACTCACTCCAGCGAGTCAGTCACTATTTATCAGTCCAAACAGGCCAGGAGGGTTTGTGACCCAGAGGTTTCTGGGCGTTTAGAGCGGGGAGAAGGAATTTCATCAGGGGTTGGTTTTGCTGGAGTAGGAATCACTTGTTCTGTGAACTTATCACTGATGTCTCCTGGCCGGTACTCCTCACTCGCCCTGTCCCCTCTGTTCTCCTTTCATCCGTCTTCACATCGGTCTGTAGAGTTCACATCTCACCACTAGGAAGGTGATGGAGGGTGCCATGTTAGAATAGGGAAAGAAATACACTAACCACTAGAATGTTCAAAATACATGAGTAACTCCAGCTGAACTTGATGTGTGTCTTCAAAAAGATCTTTTCTTTTTGTGCTTTGACGCCCTAGCCAAGTTTGCCTAAAACAGATAACGACCGGATTCTGTGTCCCATTTGGTACGTAACTTCCTCAAGTTGTGTCATCTTGCTTTCTCTAGACTAAGTTGATTTATCCCAGATGGTGACCTTCCGATGGCCTTCCTCCTTTGTGCTCATGCCAACCATGGGACATAGCACATTCTCCCTGGAACAGACCCCCCCCCCCCCAGACTCTCAAGCTCCATCCTCTGACCCAACCTTTTCTCTTCTTGCTTCCCCTCTCTCACCCCCTCTGCTGGTGGGCTTAGCTCTCGTAGCCTCCACCTGTCAGCCATGGTGATGTCTTGCTGATTTGGGGTGGGACCTGCCTTGCCAAACCCTAGGCTCCAGTAAACTGGGACCATCTACAGTCTCTGTTTTCGGTTGCTAGAGAAAAGAATGAAATATAAATAGCTATTCCCTCTACAAATCCATGCTACCCAACCATAGTCACCATTTCAGGGCCTTTGAGTACCTTTTCCTAATGATGAACGTTCTAGAAATAAAATTTTAAAAGAAAAATCACAGGACTCTGATTTGCTGTAGTCTACTAATGCCTCTGTCTTTGACTTATTTCTACTTTTAAACTAAGTCAAAGTACAATATTTGTGGTAAGACATGTACAAGCCGAAGGGCAAAATGCCTGCTTTCTAGTACTTTGTTATTTCCCTAAGAACAATCATTAAACTGTACAGTCCTCTATTCTATCGGTTCTAATTGTTTGACTTAATGCATCTAGCCTCATTATATAATTATATACATATTCTCTTCTAGTGTCACTTAGTGCTCTGTTGACTGTAACGCCTTCGAATTTCACAGGTGGGCTAGAATTTCACTTAAACTTCCCGCTGGTGTGGGGGTCAGGGCAGCCACCCTCATACACAGTTGAGAGGGTACGTTGATACAAGTTACAGGAAATTATTTGGCAGTATCTTACTCATGGATCCAGCAACCTCACTTAAGGACTGGATTCTACAGAAGTCATAGCAGAGGGTGTTTGAACTAGAGGAGATAATTTACATGCCCAGTAGGAAATGGATGAATAAATGTTGGTACTGTGACACGGTGTAATACTATTAAACCATTAAGACGGGAAGAGATCACTGGCCTTAAATTAATAAAGCACTACTCGTATATTATTATTGTATTATTAAACAAATAAATCAAGTTGACTAATACAGTTTGGGGCTAAAAAAAAATATCTGCATATAGGTTCCTCTGACTAAAGAATCAGGATGGTGGTGGCAGATTGTAACAGGAACCTCTGGGAGGATGATGCGATCAGGGATGGAGAGAAAAAGATTTTCACATCTCTTGCTTTTTTTTTTTTAAGTATGATTTTTTTGAATACGTTCAAGTTTTGTGTGTTTTGGGTATTTTTTCAAATTAAACAACAACAAAAAAAAGTAGTGGACTGAATTACCCAAACATTTAGATAGCGTTTAGGCGCAATACACTTTTCCTATATTGGCACTTGAAGCCAAGCGTCTTTGTTCGGCTCACACATGACTATGCACCACAGGAAGATTCCAGACTGAAACGAGGCCTTCTGTGAACGCATGTCCCGATCTGCAGCTTTTGATTGGTCTGGGCTCCAGCAATGCTTTGTATCCAAGCAACGCTTGGACTTGTGAATGAAGGAAATACAGGCAGAAACTCCCTGCCCCTCAGTTGTACTCACATCCTCGTGGTCTGCTTGTGTTTGCACATGCAAACCGTAATCTCCTGTAAAATACCTGTGACATTACTGAACAATAACCAACTATCCTTCATACACAAAGGGAAAACCGCTCCCCCTTTCATCTTTGAAACCCTAGCAAAGGTGTGAAATGACAGCTGAGTGCGGCCTCACAGGAACAGGAACAGCTGGAGCGGGCTCTGACCCCCACTTCACCTCCAGAAGCAGCAGGTCTTCCTTGTAATCCGATAGAAAACTCATTGAAGAGAAGAAAAGAGCTAAATGTACACAAACCCACAGGTTTCCGTAGCATTTAATTCAAATTCCATTCTTCTATCTGTCGTTCTTTCATCCTCAGTGAAACTTTCCCTGTTCCCTGAGGTCTCACTTGAATTTTGGCCCACCTCTGTGCTCTCTTGGCATCTGTCCATGCCTTTTTAACACGTTATTTCTTGTGGCATCAATATTTACGCACATGTCCTTGTTCCATTAATGGATTGTGACCTTGAGGCAGCAGGGCCCTGTCAGCTTTGTCCCATAGTCCAGGCCCAGAATGGTTACTTACACTGAGTAGGTGCTTGGTAAATGTATCCTAAATTAAATACATTTCTAAAAGCCAGTTTCTGGAATATACTTTCAAATAAATAGGTATGTCCGGTTTTCTATATGTATGTTATAGTTCAATAATAAGTAAAAATAAGTCTAAACAAATATTACAATAATAGTAATTAATTTGCAGAAAAAGGACTGAGTATACATTGCTTTAGAAAAACCCGACAGAGACACTTAGTCTAGCCCTAAATTTGTAAGTGATAATCGATCACCGCGTTCAGGAGAGTTACACAGATATTGGGTCTGTCTTGGGAATTCCTACCGCTGAAAGCTGCTTGAGTGTCCCTGGCTGTGCGATGGGACAGAGTTTGGAACATCCACACTACAGTAGCTATCTGAGCCCCACTACTGTTGCACACCTAAGCATTTAAAGTCCTATTTTCAAAGCCATTTGCTAAAATATTTTCTGTAAGTCGAGAGACCAAGCTTTGAGCACTGGTTCTCCTGGAGTGCCGAGTTCAGTACTTTGACCTTGTTCCTCGACTGTATGGGAGGCATTTCTTCTCAGGCTCTTTGCCTGTAGTTTCAGTTGCTGCCACCAGATGAGCTGGGCTAACTTGGTTTTGGTTTTCATGGTGGTTTCCAACCAGACTTGGGCTATAATCAGATTAACCAACATTATGGGTGCTTTCCCACTCAGCCATCCACCCCTTAGTCTGCAAAATAATAAAGATGGAACCCTGTATTTATCAGCTAAGCATAGAGACGTAAGGATGGACCTAGACAGTCCAGGAGAGCATGTTTCGCAGAACACTGGACCCTCGGTATCGGTTTCTACCTTCCCCGCTGATCTGTCAGCATCTCAGCCCTTCCAGCCATCCCCACATGGACTGTCCCCAGGGTGTTTCCTTGGCCCTGGGGTCTCTCAGAGCCTGGTGGGGAATCTTAGAGGTGGCTGTTCTTCAGGATGCAGTGCTGTCAGCTCCCTGAGCAGAGATGGGACCTGACTACCAGTTTATCACCTAAGCAGAGTGCAGTTAGTGTCACCTAGCCGAACTTCCTTCTGCTCAAAGAATTGGCAGCAGTTAACACATTTCCCCAAATATCAGGTATCTCCCCTGTGTTTGCAATGAGAAATTTTACAAAATGGGAGTTGTCTTTAGCCTATTTGAATATGTAAAATATTGGTATTCAACTTTGCGGTACCCTCAAATCTCCTAAGGAGATAAAAAAACTTACTGTGGTAAAGTACACATAACGTATTTATCATCTTGACCATTTTTAAATGACAGTTCTGTGGCATCCACATTGTCGTGCAGCTATCACTACCGTCCATCTCCAGAACTCTTTTCATCTTCACAAACTGAAACTCTAATCCACTAAACACTAACTCCTATTGCCTCTCCCACGCCCCCAGGTAATCACTATTTTACTTTCTGTCTCTTCGAATTTGACTCCTCTAGGCACCTCACATAAAGGGAGGCATAAAATAAATAGTTTGACTGACTTACTTTACGTAGTATGATATCTTCAAGGTTCATCCATGTTGTAGCGTGTCACAATTTCCTTCCTTTTTAAGGCTGAATAGTATTCCACATTTTGTCAATCCATTCATTTGTCAATGACATTTGGGCTGTTTCCTTTTTTTCTTTCTTTCTTATCTAGACCTTTCTTTTTTGGCATAGAAACCCAACCATGCCCAGAAACTATTCTCTTCCACAAAACCAGGCACGGCTGGGGCCCAGCTGAGATCAGATACCTGAGCTCAGAGATGTATGAGGTGTGTCCTTCTTTTTCCCCACAATACTTGGCAGTTTTGAGCTAGACTGGAAGAGTGGAGTTCATGCAGAGCTAAGGATTGCCAAGGGGCCCACAGCTGGCAGACAAATCTAGGGTGCTCTTAAACGTATCACTTAGATGCTTGACCACATCAGTGGGGTTGGAGGCCACCCACTGGTGACCAAGAAGCTGAGGCCAAAAGCAGGGTCAGAAGGAAGGAGGAGTAAGGAGGGTGCCATGAAGAACTGCAGTCCTGGGTGCTGTATTTGTCTCCTTTCCTCCCCCCTTCCACTCACCCTGCCTTCTGCACATGTGAAGTGCTATGCGTCTCAGATGTGCGGATCACCACGTTCCAGCATGGACAAGACCCTTTGCCTGGTAGTCTAGAGTCTAGTGCAAAAGAGACACTTCCAACCTTTACACTCAGTGGAATCAGAGCCCTGTGGGGTGGCATATACGGGATGCCGTGGGAACAGCCAGGGCACATGACACAGACGGCTTCCCAGAGGAAGTGGTGTCTGAGGTCTCAAAGAGTCGAGAAAGCTAAGCAGACAGCAGGGCTGGGGGAGGGGTGCATCCAGCAGACATGGCCATCTGTCTGCACCCCACTGGGTAGAAGCCAAAACTGGCTTCTAAACAGCTCTGCTAAAACAGCTTTCAGAAATCACCACTCATTTCCTCACCAAATCTTGTCTCCACGTGGCCCTCAGAATCCCTGGTTTTTCCACAACTTTTGCCAGTGTTGCCTCTTGCTGTTCTCCCTTCCTCTCTACTTTCCTGTCTCATTCCCTCCCCTGCCGCCGAAATGCAGGTGTCCGGGTGTCCTTAAGGTTTGACCTCTCATTTGGCTCTCCACCACCCATCGCTTCTTCCATAATCACTTCAACATCCTTATTTCCGTCTCGTGCCTTGGCCTCTCCCAATGCCAGTTCCATGTTTTCAACCCCCATAGATGTCTCATCTTATCTGTCACCTCTTCAGAACCTGCTCTCCACTTCACCTCCTTTCCTTCATGCCCCTGATGGCTGTACCTCGGCAGTGGTTCCAGCTGTATTCCTTCCTCTCCCAGGAGAGTGTTTTGGGATCTCATCAGTCCCTGCCTGTGAGTCAGTCCTGCTTTCCCCACCGCACACCAGTCACCCAGCCTCCATGCTGTCCCTGACCAACCAGGGACCCCCACGCCTTGCAGCCAGGCCATGTTTCCTGCTTTGATCCTTGAGCTCTGAGGCTGCCCTGCTTCTGGAGAGCCCTTTAATTATGCCCCCTTGTCTACGATATGGAACCCAGCTCCTTAGACAGGTTTTCAGGTCTCCATCCGGCCTCAGTCCCCTTCTGCCATCTCATCACTCTGTTACCCCTCTCATTGCCTTCCTTGAAAAAGACACAGGACCCCACAGGACCCCAGGTTTTCCTTGCTGGCTCATGGTGGGTCTCTGGCCAAATGCCTTTTCCTTCCAAGTCCCCACTCCAAATCCTCAGCAGGGCTTATCTCAAATGTCTCTGATTTAAAGAAGCCTCCTCTGTTTTGGTTTTTTTTCTCAGAAGAACCTCTCCTCTCTGACTAGCTAGCCTACCTTAGCTGTTTGTGCATCTCTATTTCCCCAGCATATTGAGGTCAGGGTTCAGGGCCTTTTATCTTTGACTGCAGGTTCCCACATGGGAGCTTGTACATACTAACTGCCCAATAAAGAGGCGTTGAATAAAGGCATGGATGTGATTTCAGTAAGACACTAAGAACCACCCCCCAAATTAATCTTTTCTGATTTCACTCTTAGAAATGTAACCTAAAAAGTATCATAATAATCAGAGCAAGAACAGAGATGGTAGATATGACCCTAAGTTCTGTCTCCTCTGACCTTCGTGAGTCATTCTAAGTCGTGTCCCTTGTCTACATCATGGGAACTGTGGGGACAGGGCCGGGAGTGCAGTTTCCAGGCTCTCGGCCTCACGTGGAAAGGTGCTGGTTCGGGTAGTAAATGGCCATCAACTGTGATCAGATGGCCATCAGCTGTGGCTAGTTGGCCGTCAGCTGTAACCAGTGAGCCATTGGCCACTAATATAACTGCCATGGCTACACTAGCAGCAAATGGGGGCTAGCAAGAAGATGGGGGCTGGCAAGCGCGGATTGCAGTTAGTAAGTGAGGTGGGTTAGCAGAAAAGTGGATGGCGGATTGCGGATCGTGTGGTTCCTGCTTCCTGTGTCTCCAACCCAGCTGCCAGTGAGAATATAGTGGTGTGACTCCCCTATCTATGGCTCCGTGGGTGTTCCTTTTTGGCCTCACCATATCCAGTGTCCTTATGTGGGAAGTGGGAGCTGAGAACCTTCATGACACCTTGCGTGACACCCCGTGTGACAGGGATGATTCTGACCTGACATTGACTTTGGTACAACTTTTCTCCAGATTGTGAGACATCAAGTCAAATATGCCCTATAATGTAGTCTTTACCTAAAGTTCACATTTTATTTAGGGACCTCAGTTGTACCAGGACCTGTCAAGCTTAACATTTCTGTGTCTTCACACCACGGGGAAGTCCTGTTTCATTTCCAGTTCAGGGAACAGAACTGTGACTTGTTGAAAGTGGTGCTTACCTGCCCGCTCCTGCTGGAGCCGTGCCGATGGGAAAAGGCAGGTCTCTACACGACCTGTTCGGTAGTGAAGTGTGTCCCCAATGCTGTGGAGCCTCTGGATTTTGCTTCGTAGAAGTGAAACGCTTGTGCTTTTTCAGAGGCTTCCTATCACTCTTACAAACTGTATGTATGTATGGGGAGCAGGTTGCTTTTTGTTCCAGGAAAGACAGTGGCAAGAGACGAGACTCAAACAGAAGCAAGAAATAATTAGATTAGTTAGGGAGAAAAATCCAGCTGGTGAGACATAGGAAGTCTTCATGTGTGGAAAAAAATTAGAGTTGTAATTAGACAGATGTCTATACACTGCTGAGACGTGGGAATTTATGAGTTTGGGGTGAGGAGAAAGGCTTCATAGAAGATTATGAAGCAAAGACTGTTGTAAATGTTTGACACCTGGAAGTTAGCACATCTTTAAAGGTGAGACCCTCAGATCTGAGAACACTTAGAGACAAGCTCATCTCTCAGGCACCTCCATGTACAAACGAGGAATGGAGACCAGCCTTCATACACAGCGTGCCTGAGGTTATGAGACAGCTGGAGGAAAAGCCTGGGCTTTTGACTTAACTGTGGTGCGTCTTCTGCAATACTGTGGATGGATAATAGTAACCGCGGAGACAGATTTTAGTTGTGCAAAGATGGAGTTTACATAAACAAGTACAGACTGGGCTGGTCTCTGCTGACTCCAGTGTAAACACACACACACTCCCTCCAAGATCAGAGTACATCTCTCTGTGTGCCACATCCTGTAGCGTGGCCTTGGTTGTGAAAATAGAACCGCAATCAAATGCACAGAGACACGATTACCTCTCAAGAGATTTTTAACAGTTAATCTTTGCTGCTTTGTAACATACCTATATGCTTAAAACGTATAAGAGATAAAGGAAAGAATTATAACTGGGACTGACAAACAGCAAGCCCACCAAGAAGTAGGTGGGGAATAAAATAAGGAAAATAATCCATAAGGAGAAATAAAAATAAAACAATAGCACATTGTTGAGTGTATTAGTACCTTAAAAAAAATGGAGACAGTAATTCATTTAATAAACGTTTGTTGAGTGTCATCTGTGTGCCAGGAATGGTTCTGGGCACTGAGGACCCAGCCCAGAGAGCAAATAGACAAGGCCCCTGCCCTCCAGCAGCTTACGTTATAGAGACAGACGCAGAGATCACTACCCATTAAAATACCATTCTTAAGAGCCACCTAACACGCCAGGTTTTGATGGAAATTTAAGTAAATTGGAAAGTTGATAATACATTCACACATGGATATAATTTTAACGATGGTTGCTTTTTGGTTTCTAGGGAGAAGAAAATGGCTTTGCAGACAGTACTGGAGATCCGCTTTCAGGTAAATGATTGACTCTAAAGATGTCTGGCTTCCTTAGAATCAGTGATAGCTAGCGTGGCTATACAAAAGATAATTGAGAATATGTTTATCATTAACTTTAAAAATCTGTGTTACAGACTTTCCAACCACATGCCATGGTAAACTGCAAGGAAACCTTACAAGATTTCACAAGAGTATTTTCTGAGTTAACCCTCCTTTGTTTGTGAGGGGCTCAGCAGGGTTCTCAAGTGGGCAGGTTTAGGATGGCGCAGAACTGGTCAGACCGACCCTCCCCGCCCAACCCCTCAGGTGTTGGCAGAGAACTTGGCCAGGTGGCAGAGAGCATTGGGACACAGGCAGAGCAAGTCAGGGGGTGGGGCCAGCCGAGCGGTCCACTGCCTCCCCTCCCTCTCTGTGCCTCCAGCACTTAGGTGCTCATAGAAGGGGGGGGGGTCCCTCCTGACATTAAGCCACTTACCATTCCCCACCCCTTTTCTGCTTTTTGTGTGTTGAACCAAAGAAACATTAAAGTTCCCCCCCACCTTTTTTTATTGTAAGACAGGAACTTTGGCAATGTTTAGATTTCTTATTAGTCTTAGGGAAAAATATGGAGTGAGCATTAAAATAAGCTGCCAAAATAATAATGAAAAAAAAAACCCTCACCAACACTTTCTACATCTTTAAAAACACATATTGAATAACCTGAGTGGTCAGGACTTTGTTTCTTTCTTTTTTAAGGGGGCTTGGGAGACCCTTGGGACAATCTGTCATCTACCCCAGACTGCGCCCAGGGTTGTTTCCTTAGAAACATGATGTTAGTTCTGGTGATGAGATTCTAGGTGATTTTTTTTCATCGAACAGCCCTTTATTTATTAAAGACCCAGTGTGTGCCAGGCTCTCTGAGGAGGCCTCGTGGCAAAAGGTACAGACTGTGAGCAGACAGAAATTGGAATTCTGGTTCCAGTTCAGATTAGAAAAATGAAGGGAGAAATTGGGCCAGATGAACCTCCAGTGTAGCCTTCCCAGAAGTTCCATGGGACAGTCCCAATGTGCAGGGTCTCATCAGGACATCCTATTGGAACTGCCTTTCTTGAGCCACACCTGCCCGCAGCAGAGACTAGGGCCGCTGGCTAATAATTACCCTCCTCCGCAAACACAGACTGAAATTAGAAGCACTTAGCTGTTTTACTGGAGGAGGGCAAAGCATCTTTGTATGCCAGCAGAGGCAATTTTTATCTTGTCTCCACTCACCTACAGTTTTAAAATTTCTAACATGCGTGGGTATCAAAAAAATCTCCTCCCCCACCCATAAAAACAACTTTAATCTGTATCTAGAGAGGTATATATAACACATGATCAGATGTAGACGAACACGTACAATGCATGATGAAATAACTAAGGAAGTCCCTAAAAGCCCGTGACTGGGCCTGGGTGGTGACAGCATGAGTTTTTTTCCATATGCTCATCCAAACGTTCAGATTTTCTCTGACAAGCATGTGTTTCTATTCTGATTTTAAAAATCCATATTTAAACTTTTTAAGGACTAACAACCACACACAAAGGTGAAATTTCAGCCAACATGAAAATGTATAAAGTAAATTGTTTAGGAATATCTGTAAACCCTTTAAGGACTCTTATGAGTTAAGGCCATTATTAATTAATAGATTAACTGTAACCCAATTTGAGGTTATCTCTAAAAATTTTACCTTCGTCAAAATAAAATGGAAGATTTTCAAAGAGAATAAACTTTTCACAGTGATAGCCGGTAACATGATTGAGAGCAGACTGTGAGCTGGGAAGTCACCTTTCCCACCTAGCACTATGCTTTGCACACAGGAGTGGTCGGTGTTTGATTGGGTCTGTGTTTTAGTTCTTCATACACAAGTAAATGAGAGACATCGATTTGAAGGCTTTGCTGTTGGATGAATGGCCAAAGCAGACTGTATATTTCATCTTTGAATGAGAGTAGCAACTTAAGATTTGTTTTATTGTTTTACTTACAAACACTAATTTAGCATTCACCATGTACCAGGCCCTCCTCTAAGCACTTTGCAAACGTCTTAGAAAAACAAGTGTTCGTGACAACTCTGTGTTTGGGTCCAATCATTTTCTTCACCAGGTGGACGTGAAGGATGCAGCACTGGGTCACGTGGCCAGGGATTGGTCACCCAGGTCCTAAGTGGGACTCCGGCCCCCACCTGACCTGAAGACCACTCCCAGCTGCCTCCCAGGCTGCCTGTCCTGGCCTGGCTGGTGCACCTCCTGTGAGCACCCACTGAGTGCTTGAGTGTCCTCCGTGGCTGAAGGTCAGACTCCAGCCACCTCAGACTGAGTCCTCAGTTGGAACAAGCTGAAGTCCACCCCACCCGGCAAAGTCAGTCTCTAAGCCACTGGATGACCTCTCACAAACGCTTGCTACTTTCCTTGGATCAGGCCCTCAGACTTAACTCAGAGCCTGGCTTTTATTTAATTCCTGTCATTTGAAAACATGAGTTAGCTGCGATCCAGTTTGTAACTCGTTAAGATAAGCAGGATGAAGGGCAGTGGAAGCAGGGTTAGGCAGGAGTGAGAAATGTGCCAGTTTGTCAAGAATGACTCTCTGACAACCTTGCATAATTCAGCACTTGCCTAATCTAAACCTAGTTTCCCAAAGAAATGAATGTAAAATAGGATTTTCATTTTTTTCAAGTTGGGTCTGTAAAGTGACAATTTGTTACTATGTTCGTGTCACATAGTTTTGCAATTCAAATTCACATAAAATTCTGTGCTGAATTTTAACCTGGGTCCTTTCTAACAGAAAAGTGTCTTTTTTTTTTTTAATTTATTGGGGTGACAATTGTTAGTAAAATTACATAGATTTCAGGTGTACAATTCTGTATTACATCATCTATAAATCCCATTGTGTGTTCACCACCCAGAGTCAGTTCTCCTTCCATCACCATATATTTGATCCCCCTTACCCTCATCTACTACCCCCACCCCCCTTATCCTCTGGTAACCACTAAACTATTGTCTGTGTCCATGAGTTTTTGTTTCTCATTTATTTGTCTTGTTCTTTTGTTGTTTTTGGTTTATATACCACATATAAGTGAAATCATATGGTTCTCTGCTTTTTCTGTCTGACTTATTTCGCTTAGCATTATACTCTCAAGATCCATCCATGTTGTCACAAATGTTCCTATATCATCTTTTCTTACCGCCGAATAGTATTCCATTGTGTATGTATACCACAACTTCTTTATCCATTCATCTATCAAAGGACATTTTGGTTGTTTCCATGTCTTGGCCACCATAAACAAAGCTGCAATGAACATTGGAGCACATGTGTCTTTATGTATAAATGTTTTCAGATTTTTTGGGTAGATACCCAGGAGAGGGATTGCTGGGTAATATCATAATTCTATTCGTAATTTTTTGAGGAACCTCCACACTGCCTTCCATAGCAGCTGCACCAGTCTGCATTCCCACCAACAGTGTATGAGGGTTCCTTTTTCTCCACAGCCAACACTTGTTACTATTTGTCTTGTTGATGATAGACATTCTGACTGGAGTGAGGTGATATCTCATTGTGGTTTTTATTTGCATTTTTCTGATGATTAGTGATGTTGAGCATTTTTTCATATGTCTATTTGCCATTTGTATGTCCTCTTTGGAGAAATGTCTCTTCAGATCGTCTGCCCATTTTTCAATTAGGTTGCTTGTTTTTTGTTGTTGAGTTGCATGAGTTCCTTGTATATTTTGGATATTAGCTCCTTATCGGAGGCACTGTTTGCAAAAGTCTTCTCCCATTCAGTTGGTTGCCTCTTTATTTTGTCGATGGTTTCTTTTGCTGTGCAGAAGCTTTTAAGTTTCATATAGTCCCATTCGTTTATTTTAGCTTTTACTTCCCTTGCCTTTGGAGTCAAATTCATAAAATGCTCTTTGAACCCAAGGTCCATAAGTTTAGTACCTATGTTTTCTTCTATGCAGTTTATTGTGTCAGGTCTTATGCTTAAGTCTTTGATTCATTTTGAATTAATTTTGGTACATGGTGACAGATAGCAGTCCAGTTTCATTCTTTTGCACGTGGCTATCCAATTCTCCCAGCACCATTTATTGAAGAGGCTGTCTTTTCTCCATTGCATGTTTTTAGCTTCTTTGTCAAAAATTATCTGTCCATATTTATGTGGTTTTATTTCTGGGTTCTCAATTCTATTCCATTGGTCTATGTGTCTGTTTTTCTGCCAATACCATGCTGTTTTGATTATTGTAGCCCTGTAGTACAAGCTAAAGTCAGGGAGTGTGATACCTCCAGTATTGTTCTTTTTTCTTAAGATTGCTTTGGCTATGCGGGGTCTTTTGTGGTTCCAAACAAATCTGATGATTTTTTGTTCTATTTCTTTTAAAAATGCTATTGGGATTTTGATGGGGATTGCATTAAATCTGTATATTGCTTTGGGTAATATAGCCATTTTAACTATGTTGATTCTTCCAATCCATGAGCATGGAATGTCTTTCCATTTCTTTGTGTCTTCTTCAATTTCTTTTAAAAATGTCTTATAGTTTTCAGCATATAGGTCTTTCACATCCTTGGTTAAGTTTATTCCTAGGTATTTTATTCTTTTTGCTGCAATTGCAAAAGGAATTGTTTTTTGTATTGCTTTTTCTGAGATTTCATTGTTAGTATATAGGAATGCAATGGACTTTTGTACGTTGATTTTGTAGCTAGCAACGTAACTGTATTCGTTGATTGTTTCTAATAGCATTTTGGTGGAGTCTTTAGGGTTTTCTATATATAGCATCATGTCATCTGCAAAGAGTGACAATTTAACTTCTTCATTCCCAATTTGGGTGCCTTTTATTTCTTTCTCTTGCCTGATTACTCTGGGGAGGACTTCCAACACTATGTTGAAAAGCAGAGGTGATATGGGACAGCCCTGTCGTGTTCCTGAACGTAGAGCAAAGGGCTTCAGTTTTTCACCATTAATTATGAGATTAGCTGAGGGTTTGTCATACATGGCCTTTATTATGTTAAGGTATTGTCCTTCTATACCTATTTTATTAAGAGTTTTAATCATAAATGGATGTTGTGTCTTGTCAAATGCTTTTTCTGCATCAATTGATATAATCATATGATTTTTGTCCTTTATTTTGTTTATGTGATGTATCACATTGATGGATTTGAGGATGTTGAACCATCCTTGTGCCCCAGAGATGAACTCCACTTGGTCATGATGAATACTCTTTTTAATGCATTGTTGTATTCGATTTGCTAGAATTTTGTTTGGGATTTTTTGCATCTGTATTCATCAGAGATACTGGTCTGTAGTTTTCTTTTTTTGTGTTGTCCTTACCAGGTTTTGGTATCAGGGTAATGTTGGCCTCATAAAATGAGTTAGGCAGTACTGTCTCTTCTTCAATTTTTTGAAAGAGTTTGAGCAGGATTGGTATTAGATCCTCTTTGAAGGTTTGGTAGAATTCACTAGTGAAGCCACCTGGTCCCGGACTTTTGCTTTTGGGAAGGTTTTGGATGACTGATTCAATTTCGTTACTGGTGATCGGTCTATTTAGATTTTCCAGTTCTTCATGGTTCAGCCTAGGAAGGCTATATGTTTCTAAGAACTGGTCCATTTCTTCTAGGTTATTGAATTTGGTGGCATATAGTCCTTCATGGTATTCTTGGATGATCCTTTGTATTTCTGTGGTGTCCGTGATAACTTCCCCTTTTTCAATTCTGATTTTGTTAATTAGTGTCTTCTCTCTTTTTATCTTAGTGAGTCTAGCCAAGTCATGTTTTTTTTTTTGATGTGCCTTCTACACACCAATTTTGTTTGATGACAAGATTGAGACCCAGCTTGATTTACCAGCCTTGAGCCATCCAATTTGTCAGACTGCCCAGTGCTGCCTCGATGTCTCCTGAAAGGGTGTTTTAGGGACAGAAAATGAAATCATATTGTTTTTCCCATTGATTGACATCAAACACCCACCAAAAGCCGATGGGTCAGTTTCTTAGTAGATAAACATAATTCTTCATCATTTTCCAGCTCCTGGCATTTAACTTATTCTGATGGATAACGTGGTGTGTGTGCACCCCAATGGTTTATTCAAGCCATAAATTGGCATTTTCAATTTATTGATTTCCAACCACATAGAAAGAAACATGAATATACACCCTTAATAAACGTAACTGTCGAAGTATTTGCTTCTACTGTGACACTGGTTGGTATCTGGCAGGCTGCAGATCTGATAATTTATAGACACCTGTGATAGAGTTATTTTATTTCAGGAACACAACATTTTGCTATTTGCAAAGTTGCCAGTAAAAAGTGTTTACTATTTAATTGTTTGAACTAACTCAAACCCTGCTTGTCCTGGGGAACATTATTATAAATGACCTAACAGCTAACAGTGGTTTGAGCCCATTGGAGGAAAACACTGTGTGATAATAGCTTTCCAAAAACCCAGTGTGCAAGATAAAACGGCACCTCCCCTGCAGGGAAATCCATTAAATCAATCTCTGATCCACTGCCAACATCCTCACTGGAGCCATTCCGAAGCTCAGCTAATCAGGACCTTTGTGAATCTCGTTCCAGGTCACAATTAACTGTTAATTGACTGGTTGTTTACAATCTGCCAGCTCCAAACTTAAGCATTAGACACCGCGCCATTTGGATGTGAACTGTTTCTTACAGTTGTAATGACTTCGACATACCTGTCAGAAGAACGTGCTTGGTTCCTGAATTCTCCTGTCAAGTATAACGTTAGAGGTGTATGAGAGACGGGCTGGGGGACGGCGCAGAAACGGACCATAGGAAAATCCATTCATGAGCTTGGGAGTGTGGGCAGTATTATCTGTCCTACACACACGGCCTCTGTCAAAGAGCTGTAGTTCCAGAACCTCGTTTTGGCAGGCCCTCTAAGACCTTAGTCTGTAGACGTCTCTAAGGCGATGTTTTTCAACTCTGGCTGCACATTAGAATTCTCAGGGGAGCTTTTAAAAATCCCCATGTCCTGCCTGCCCCCCCACCCCCGGGCCAATTAAGTAAGCGTCCTGGTGGATGGGACCAAACATTAGGATTTTGTCCATCTCGGGAGTGGGGGAATCCATCTTGAGAACCACTGCTTTACAAAAGGCCTTTGGTTATGGTTCTTCACCCACAGCTTCTAACTCTTGGTCGCTCGCTTACTGCGTGCTAGCATGAGGCTTTCGTGGGTGACCTCATCTAATCCTGTCAACAACCATATGAAATAGGTGTTGACATCTCTGCTCAGAGAGTGAGCACGTGGCCTTAGCAAGCCCAGTAACCTGTCAAAGCTGCACACCTGCACAGTGTGAATAGGTGTTGACAGTTGGGATGCCTCCGAAGGTCCTGGTGTTGATCTCGGGGGCATACAGTGTATTCCTTCTCCATAGCAACCGGTCGTCTTTTGTCTGCTTTGTATATATGTTCAGCGCTAAGAAGTTTTTCGATAGCTCTTCCCAGGTTGCCCGTAGGTTTCTCTGTGTCATACTCTTCATTCATTCGATTAACTCAACATATATTATTGAGTGTCTACTGTGTGCCTGGAACAAAGTGGTGACATCAGACATCAAAGTCCTTTTCCTCTAGCTGCTTAGATACTAGTTGGGAGTGACAGACAATAAACACAAACACGTAAGTAAGTACACATGGTGGTAGGGGCATTGAGGAAAATAGATGAGGGTAATGGGAATTTTCCTGGAAGGGAGAGGCTGCTGCTTTAGCTAAGGGACCTAAATAACTCAAAGGAGCCAGCCATGTGGAGATCTGAGGAAGGAGGTCTCCAGGGAGAAGAACTAGCTGGTGCAAAGGTCCTGAGGCAGAGCTGAGCTCAGTGTTGTAGGAAGAAATGTGGGTAATGAAGAGTAATAGAGAAGGGGGTGAGCTGGGAGATGTCAGCAGAAGCCAGATGGGGACTCTCTTCTTCCCAGTCTCCTTAAAAAAATACACATAAAACCTAACATCTTCAAATGACGTTTACATGACACTTGACAAAAATGAGTTATCTGATTTAATTCATGAGATACAGGAATTATCCTCATCCATTTTATAGAGAAGGAATCTGAAGTCTGTGGATGTTAATGCCATGAGAAGTCAGTCTAAAACGTTGGGGTACTGGGACTTGATAAGCCCATGTGACGCAGATCCAGAACGGGGTGATTCAGGGTCATGCATGTGCAGGGCTGGTTATCCACTATGCACTTGATAAGTGACACTTATTGTGATGATAAACCTCTGAGAAATCTGGGCCTTCCTCCTTGGATCGATTCCTCCTTAGTTTAAGGCAATATTCAGACTCGACTTACAGGAAACAAGTCCCTTCATGGTTTTCGCCTCTAAAATTAGAAATCATCATAAATTAATGGTGTTTTCCATTCTTGCTTTGCATCAGTCGAAAATATACAAGTTAAATGTCAATCTGTGGCAAGCAAGGACCCTAATTATTAGAGAATCTAAGTGAATTTTTATACATAATTAACTTCTTTTTTTCCTCCCCAAATCTAGAATCGATCCATCTTTTTGTATCTTAAGACCAAGTCTGTACTATTTTCCATCAATATCTGTTTACTGCCAGCAGGCACCTGCAACATTCTCTTTCCTTTCCTATTAATTCTCTATTCAGGTTCTAAGACTCATCAAACAATAATAACAAATCTACCCTGTCTCCTAAGGAGAACAGCCCAGTTCCCATTCATTTATTTATTCATTCACCAAACAATTTTTGAGTTTCTACTGCATAGCAATCTTGTCTTGTTCTTTGAGAGGCATCAAATAATAATCCCATTCCCCGACCTCCGACCCCCTTTTCTGATGAAAATTTCTTGTTTCTTCCCTGAGGCATCACCCAATCTGTCCTTCCATGTACGCTAGGATAGGAATTTAAAGCAGGGCAGGACAAATGTATTTGATGGGGGGAGGGGGAACATGTTTTCCTACATAAGTTCCCCAGGACGCTAATTATAGTTTATGATTCTAAAGGCTGCTTTGAATTTACTAAGGTTGGCAGTTTGCATAGATGATTCCAATTCAGTAAATGGTTTGTCATTCGTCACTGGAAATACAAAAGTAAAACATCACTAGACTTTCGGCACATCATTTATTTTTAAAACAAATTGATAATTGGTCAATGTCATTGTTCAAAGAAATGCAAACTTTTCATACACTAGAAGGCTGCCAGGAGCCCCACAGAAACCTTGCTGGTGTTTTTCTTCTTCTTGACACTAAAGGAGAAAACATTGTCCACCCTGAATCTTACAAGGGTAATACCAGAGGGACCTGCAGATACCAGGACATTTAATTCTGGCCTTGGAGGTTATGTCCTACTTCTTTTTTCTGAATATTTTAAAAGTATCCAATAAACACAAGAATTATAGGAAATTAGGAAATGTCCATTTTTGTTATACATACTCCCAGATTTTTTAATGTGCCTATGAACGTCTGTGTGATATACTTTACATGGATATGAATGACTATATTATTTGTTTTTACAAAAACAATTACACATAACCCGTTGGTAATCTGCTTTCTTTTCCACTCGGCAGAATATTGTTAATTTGACCCTACTTTAAATAAGGGCAAAGAAAATTGCGGAATTTCTTTTATATATCCTTCTTTTAGTGAGAAACTACTTTCACCATTAGACAGTTCTTTTGTTAGATAAATTGTGTCCCACGATACAGCCAAAGTCTTTCTTCTTTATATACCGTTACTAATGTAGCTGAAGGCCAGCTCTCCCTATATCACGTAGAAATGTATTTCTACATTTTTGAACTCTTAGATGTGGAATACAGTGCAGAAAGATACGGATCTATTCTCAGGGCATTTAAGGTAAAATAAGGAATAAGAAAACCATATAGAATGTCTCACTGCAAAGCAGAGTCCAGAGATGCAAACATAATGATGGGATTCAGGGAAATGGCGTTACAGTCGGGAGCTGGACGATTTCATGGAAAGGGTGTGTTTGAGGTGGGGTTTATCGGATGGAGGGAGTTCCCTAGTGGAAGGGAAGATCAATGGAGGAAGGAGAGGAGAGGGAGAGGGAAAGAAGAGAGAAAACTGATCAGAGAGAAACCACCAGAAAAGGAACAGAGGTAGAAAAATATAAGGTAGACTTTTTCCACCTATGAAATTGACAAAGATTTTTTAAAGCTAATACTTGGTGCTGACAAAGGTGAAGTGAGATAAGCACCATTACTGTACTCCCGTTGGAGTGTAAATTGGTACAGGCTTTATTTCTGGAAAGCAATTTGGGCACATGCATTGATAGCCTTAGAATGCCTTTTGGCCTAATAATTCCATTACTGGTGAGATGATTAAAGATGTGGCCAAAGTTTATGGGCAAGGTCTGCATCAAATTGTTCCTCCTAGTCTTGAAATTTGGGAAAACACAAGGTGATCAATAGTTTATGCAAAATCCATAATTGTATATAATTTCTAAATTTTCTACACTGAACTTATACTGGTTTGTCTATTAACATAACTAAGCTTAAAAAAGAAAAAAGAAAATGCAGGTTGTCTATTCAGGGAACTGAGTCATCCAGCTTGTCTGGGGCATAGGATATGTAGAAGGAAGTTGTGGCGAACAAGACTGGAAGAGTAAGTAGCATGGAAAGCTTCCAGTGGAGGCTGTGGCTGTGAGAACTGATTGCATAAGAGCAAAAAGATCTGTAAGGACACCAGGGAACTGCAGTGTAAGTAGGGATGCTGAAATGCTTTTGGTGAGTCAGGGGAGAAAGTTAAGTTCTGTTTTAGGTTCATTTAGTTGGAGATATCATCTGGACATCAAGAGAAGCTTTCTAGAAGTCAGTCCTAGAACCCAGGAGTGTGGGCAGGGCTAGTCATTCATTTATTCCTCATGCGTTCGATCACTCATTCAGTAAACATTGGTTAAGCATTGACTCTACGTCAAGGGCTGTGTTGGGTTCTGCCGATGCAAAAAGAAAGTTCTTACATTCTAATGGGAGAGCCTTCTAGAGGTTGTTGGGAGTGGGGGAGATGACCAAAGGGAGGAAAGGTGGAAAGGGAAATCTGAGGGCTAAGAACAGAACTAGAGCACCCCCTCATTATTCCCAAGGACTCGGCAGTGAGACAGTATGTTGGGCCGAAAAGGGGAGGGATATGGCTGGGGACATGGGGCCTGGCTGTCACAAGGAACCCCCAGAGAGGATGCAGCCTGCAGAGCAATGTACAGTATCCAAAGGGAAAAAAGAGTCTTGGGCCAGCTCCAGAGGCAGCCATATTCAAGGGAGCTGATGGGACAGGGACTTTGGCAGCAATAGGTCCAGTGATCCTGAAAGTCAGATAGGCATCCGCTTCTCTGTCCTGGATTTTCCTTCCCAGTCAGAACTGGACTTTGGCCAGCAGTTGGGGTGCAGGAAACTGGGTCCGGTCTCCACAGGGTTTAAGGGAATGAGGCGGGTCAGCTGCTGATCGAAGCCAAAGAAGGTGAAGAACACAGTGAGGCATCAGAGGGAGTGGGTTTTGAATTCTCCTTCTAGAAGTTTCTAGCACAGTGGATAAAAGAAGAGGAAGAGAAAGTGGCTTCAGCAAGTTATGAAACCAGAGGAGCGTAGTTCAATCTACCTCAGGGTTCTTATTTTTCACGATAGAGGAGCCCTTATTCATGTTTACAGATAAAAGAAAGATTCAGTCTCCAGACATGGGTGGCTGGAGATGAGGGGAAAGAAAGGAGATATTTAATGAAACAAATCACGGAGAAAGCAGGAGGGGTAGGCTCACAGGCATTAGGTGAAGCTTGCAAGGAGGGGGGATGCTTCATTGACAAGTCATCTCTGTGCTAAAATAAACCATGTGTTTGTTACTGTAACTCATTATCTTGGTTATCACAGAAATATAACACTACTAGAGAAAGTTCGGGAAATAGAAACGTAATCTCACCATCTTAACCAATAGCTGTTATTATTTTCGTACATTTCCTTCCATAGTAATGTGAACAGAGAGTTTCCACATAGAGTACATACATTCTTTACATCTGGCATTTTTCATTACAGCACAAGCACTTTCTACGTTGCTGACTGGACTCCAGCCTTCATAATTATTTAAATAATATTCTATCAAGTAGAATAATAACGTATTTCACTAGTCGCCTAACTTTCACATTTAAGTTGTTTAAAAACTGGATAACGTGGATAAGACTGTAAGAAAAATGTTTACGGATATACATATTTTAGATTTTCTCTTCAGGCTGGATTCCCAGAAGTGATATTAGTAGGTCAAAGAGAAGAAACACCATTTTCACAGCTTTTTTACCTTTTAATAGGTACTTGCTCCCAAATTGCTGGCTCTCAACCTAAGCGATCAGCAAAGTGACTCCCTTTTCCCAAATTCTTTCCTAAATGGGGAAGTCCATGGCTTAGTGTGGTAAAGGTCATTGTAACCTTCCAGAATTTTCCAGGCCAGGGGTCTCCCTTGTGGCCTTTGGCTGTTAAACTCCTGGTCAGAGGGGCCAGAGGCCCTGTGCAGAAGGTAAGTTGCTCAGGTTGCCTGGCTGTGCAGGCACCGCTCACAACCTTGTTATAAATGACTTGCCAACACCTCTTACCTGCCAATTCCCTCCTCCTGCTCACCTGCTCCGAGGACTGAAATGAGGCTAACGATGCCTGATGGGGGGTGCTGGCCGCCCTCTGGGCTGGGGCTGGGCTCTGCTCGTCCATCTGACTGTGCACACCTCGGAATGTGGGCTCCACTGCAGAGCCAGCTCCGTGGGTGAAGAAAACACAGGTGAAGGCAAAGGGACGATAAGGTGGATAAGGTGGCCATAAACTTTAAAAGTAAGTTTTCTGGCATTATCAATTATCACTCATTTTCAAATATGTGTATGAAGTGGATATTCTAGTTTTCAGTGTGTGCGTGTGTGTGTGTGTATTTAAAGAACTTTTAAAGAATTGTGCAATCCTTTACACGCTAACATTGAGAAACTCTCCGGGCTGGCTTGTGACTTGGAAGGGTTAAGGGTTGAGGTGCGGGCAAGTAAGGGCTGGTTTGCTCGTGGGATGGCAGTCTGACCCCTTGGACTGGTGACCTGCCCCCAAAGAGAGATCTGTCTCCCGTGCCCTCATTTTGGCCAGCGGCTTATGTTGTAAAACATGGGAAGTCTCAGAAAGAAAGGGAAACTGGCTTTATCAAATCTTACTACTGCTTCCAGCAGAGCAACCTCTCCTGGGCTCTTAGAGCACAACCTATTATTGTGTGAACATATAGGAGGGAGTGTCCTGAAATGTTCCTCTGTAAGATTCGTTGTGTTACACTTCCACTGATGTTATTAACAATTCAGATGGAAAATAAAGGAAGGAAGAGATGAAGGCATCTCATGGGCCTCTTGCTGACGTGTGGTCTGTACTGTTTGTTCTGCAGATATAAGCAAGGACACTTCCTGCCCGGAGAACTGTACTTGCTCCTCTTGCTCACTCCGGGCCCCCACCATCAGTGACTTGCTCAATGATCAGGACTTACTCGACGTGATCAGGATAAAGCTGGATCCCTGTCACCCAACGGTCAAAAACTGGAGGAATTTTGCAAGCAAATGGGGCATGCCCTACGATGAACTGTGTTTCCTGGAGCAGAGGCCGCAGAGCCCCACCTTGGAGTTCTTGCTCCGGAACAGCCAGAGGACGGTGGGCCAGCTGATGGAGCTCTGCAGGCTGTACCACAGGGCCGACGTGGAGAAAGTCCTGCGCAGGTGGGTGGATGAGGAGTGGCCCAAGAGGGTGCGTGGAGACCACCCCAGGAACTTCTAGACCTCTGCCCCTTCGTATTGGCCCCTTTGGACATTGAAACAACCCAGGTTAGAGAGCAACGTGAATCTTCTTTTTTAAGAGTTTAGGATAAAGACATGGTACAGTGGACACTGGTTTTCTCCCAAGCTGGTGGTTTGGGGGAGGGGTAGGTTATGTTTTGGTGGCGGATTTTCATTCATTTAGTTTTGCACATGGTTTAATTTAATATTTGCATCTGGAATTGGGATATTCCAAATATTTTGTGGGCTCATATAGGGACCAGGGCCTACAATCAGAATGGATTCATGCCACAATGAAAATGAGAGTGACCCTCTCTCTGAGTCCTGCTGAAGATTGAAGTAGGAGCTAAGACTGTGATGGCCCCAGACAATCATGGTCCATACACTCTGTCATGATCACCACTACTCACAGCTCAGAAGAAAACAGCAGAGAAGTTAGCCTGTTGGGTCCATTTGTTACCTTTTTTTGTTATAAAGCTCTTAGGTGAATTATAGGATATTGGTATTACGTGGTGGTGCCCTTTAGAACTATGTGCCCTCTTTTTTATTCAAACGCTTTTCTAATGCATGCACTATCAAAAATGTCGTTTGCTCAAGTATTTTTGAAAGAAATACAAACATTGATGGTTATTGGGAGGACAGAGTTAGGAATTAGTAGGTACAACGACCACAGGACTGGTGTTTGACAAAGAGAGGACGCAGAATGCCCTTTTGCCACCTAGGACTTTTTAAAAACTAACTTAAAATTTACTTTTACATCTTTTATATAAGGCTGAGTGTTCCACCCCTGAGATGAAGCTCTGTTAAGAAGTAAATATAAATCACCTGGCCTGTAGGGGAACTGCACCCACCTCTAACACTTATTGTTCCAGCTAAAAACACAGCTAGCATACACCGTAGCTGGGCCAGGAAGGGGGCACTTCAATGGTCATGCTGAGAGGGAGGATATGCATTAAAATCCAAATTTTAAACCCAATGAAACATTGGGTCCAAAGAGTATCTACTGTTCTTATTTGATGGTTAAGGAGAAGGGAAAGGGTGGGGGATAGAGGGTTTGTTATTGGAGAGTCTAGATGTTCTAGGTTTTACTGGGGGGGAAGAGAGAGAAAGAGAAAGCAAAGCCTTGGTTTGCTTGACAATTTCATAAAAATGCTATTTGGTTTTGGCTGTGGATTTAGAAAATTAAGGCACTTTGTTCAAGTTGGGGGGATTCTGTATAAATCCCTGACTAAAACAAGGAAAAACGATGAATTCATATGGATTGGATACAAGAAAGATTAGTATTAACTCAAAGGAACGTTATTTTCTAAACCACAAACGTTTGTTTCCACTAATGGTTACAGCGGTCTCTATTGGGTTGTATAATATAAAGGCAGCCTCAGCATCAAATGTAAACTCTAAACAAGCAAATCTATAGAGACTTACTCGTTGCTTCTCCTTCAGGGTGCATCACACCCAGCTCATCTTCCCTGTCAGATTTATCAGATAAAC
Source organism: Rhinolophus ferrumequinum (assembly GCF_004115265.2). Lineage (NCBI taxonomy): Eukaryota > Metazoa > Chordata > Mammalia > Chiroptera > Rhinolophidae > Rhinolophus > Rhinolophus ferrumequinum. The sequence goes on along the minus strand of NC_046310.1, from coordinate 21,979,666 downwards.
GTCAGGCTGATTGTAAGACGTATTTAAAGTGACAGCCAATAGTGAAATGCAGAGATTTTAAAAAACAGATTCTTTTGCAAATTGCTGTCCAGTGAGGTGGTGGTCCAGTATTTATGGTCAGCCATGGTCCAGGCACTGTGCAGACTTGTGAGGGGCTCTGGTCGTCTCAGAATTTGATTTTACGTGCTATGTTCTCATGAAGTGACAGGTGACATGTACTCATATGTTAGCCCAAAATTTACTGTGGAAAAACATAGATGAGCTCTGGGCATTCATTACTGACATTTTGGGAGACGGAACTGAAAGGGTTCTGATTAGTGCTGAGTGGTACCGGACCGCCAGCAGTTGGATGGACATCTCTACTTGTGTCCTGACACCCCGTAGGCATATCAGCAGGGGGTCCCAGCCTGACAAATGTCCTGCTAACTGCTTCCTGGCCAGAAAGTCCCTTCTTTCCCCAGGCTGCCGGGGAACTCCCCCCACTTCTTCCCTTCATAGTGCCCTCCTCACATGTCCACCCAAGCAGACTTCTCACCTCGACTCAACACCAGCCTGCAGGGCCTGTGACCATAGAGGCAGTGGGAGAGGGGAAATGGAGGAGGATGCGGAAGAAAACCCCTTTCATGTCCCTTTCCTCAGCCTGCTCCTTCTTCCTGCCACCTCTGGGTCCCAACCTCCCCCAGACAGAATCAAAGAGCAGGTGGTACCTCCACCCCACCCCAGCCCTCACGCCCACTGAGGGAGGGTGGGAAGGTTTCCCAATTCCTTCCCAGAGGCTTCTTCCACCTCCACTGACAAAGGGCAGACAGTGGGCAGTAAGAAAGGGCGACCTGAGGAGAAGGGGATCGAAATAGCACCCACCTCCTGCAACCCTGCCCTCCCTCCCTGCTTCTCCACCAGCAACCTGGTCTTCTCCCAAGTTCCCAGTTCAGTGGAGACTCCAGCAGCTGAGGGAGGCGGGCTGCTAACCCCTCCATCAGGGCCACAGCTGCCAATAAAAGCTTTTTAAAGTTCCTGTTATCCCAGATTTTAAATCTGGACAATGTGGTGAAATTTCTCCCCGCTGTAAACACTGTTCCACATGGCAGCGAGGTTCTACAGAACTGTCCGTGCTCTACTTGGCAAATTTCTGAATTGAAAGCTTTTTGTGGGCTGGCTGGGAACACTGGTACCTGTTGGCACTGTTTCTCTGGGACCTATCTCCAAAATTCCGAACTCAAAATTTTAATCTTAAAACTGGCTTTAAAGTGAAGTTATCATCATATGGATCTTGCACGTGGCTATTCCTCATAAGTGTCAGCTGAACTTACCTTTGAGTTGGATCAAATATGGTAAGACACAAAATTCCGATCAGATGTGAACAGTGTACTCCTTTATCTTTAAATTCAGGAAATACAGGAAAACCCTGTGACCATAGAGTTTTCCTGTATTTCCTGAAAGTGCCAGTGTGGAAGGGATTTTTTAAAATAGGAGAGTTGACATAAAATGTGTTATTTTAATTTAACTCTACCATTATTTGCACACATTGACATCTGTATTGACTGGCATTTACTTTATGAAAAGTTTTAATTACTAGGAGTATGATATTAGCAGAGAGAAATTTAACCAAAAGATTTTTTTCAATTAAAGTTCATGCAGACTCTAGACTTTGACTAAAATATAGAATGGCTTTTATCTGTGTCTCATACATAAATATTAGAGTTAATTCTCAAATGAAATAGAACTATAACTCAATTGTGTAATTACCCAAATCTTTTTTAAAGTTATTTCATAGCAAATAAATACTGTAATAGGATAAATACGCTGGTACTTTACAAAGGCAAGAGTGGAAAGGAAGGAAATTATGCCTAATTGATCAAATAATTGTCAAAATTGTAGTTCATTAATACTAAAGAGCTTTGCTCACATGCTGTCTGTGGGGAATCCATGTTAAATTGGACACACTATGACCTAAACTGCTTATGATGAGGTCCTTTTGCTATCAGAAGGATGACATCTCTTTAGCTAAATTCTAAGGTATACTCTTTTAAACAAAACTCCTATCTGCAATGTCACATGATGAGGCTCCATGTGATATGCATTTTACTTGGTTGCAGTAAAAAATTACTACACACAAGGGAATGAAAACAAGGTCGAATTAGACACCACACACCAGGACACACACGCAAAGAGGAAGTCCCAAATCAGAGGATGGGGACTCAAATAAGGCATGTTATTTCCAGTTGTAAGATTGAAAAATGTTAGGTCTTAAATTGTTTGCTAGGATTGGCCATCAGTATTCAAGATAACCCGTATGAACGAGTCACCCATTTTTGTGACACTGAACAGTAATTAGTCAATACTATAGAAAATTTGTAGTAATAGACAAAAGATGCTACACCTCAGTTTTTCCTTAATAGTAATTTTATGTGGTACCGCCCTCTGCTGGAGTATAAAACCTACACACACACACACACACACACACACACACACACACACACACACACACCCCCTTTCTGGTTTGGCTGCCATCCAAGATCAGCCTAGAACCACCCTTCTATTAATGATTGGTTGTATGTTAGAACCGTTATAAGTAGCCCCGTTAACAGGTAGGAAGAGCACAGTTATTTCACAAATGGGCAAACGGCAACAGAATGAAGCTGCCACCTCCCTGAGATGAGGTTTCAGGTCCCTGACGGTACCTGTCATTAATCCCGTCATTGGTCATGCCAATCCATGTGTGACAGTCAACTCTAATACAGTTCCAGACGCTGGGAATCATTTTCAGACAATCAGTAGGACGTTTCCTCCATGTAGTTTTAGGGTTAGCCATTTGGGGATACTTGGACTCTCTTTTTTTCCATTTTGTGATGCTCCAATCACTTGCAGTTATTGCAGACATCAACCAGGAGTGCTACTTTCCTCTTCCTCTGTAATGTATAAAAGCATGTTCTTTGGAATACAAGATTAATGGCTAAGGTCTAGAAGACTTTCTTTCCGTTTCTTTTTTAGGTGAATAAATATGTTTCATTTAGTTTTGAGCCAAGACTATTATTATAACATTTTTCCATTTCTGCCCTCCTGCTCTATAATTTTCCTGTTTTGACGGAAACATTTCCATGCTTAGCTTTTTGTGTTGCTTATTTTAGAGGCATTCACTCATTTCTGGAACCAGATTTCCTGTAAATGCCTATGGCCGTCTCTCTCCCAGCTACAGGCTAATATCTGCTTCCTTTTTTCACTTTGCATGCTCAGAAGTAATTTGTGGAATTGTCTTTCATATTTAATGACACTTTGGGCCTAATAATGTTAAACTGTTTTCTACCCTTGTAACTGAAGCATACATAACTACGTGTGCCCAAAGAATTGATGAGAAACATTCTCCCTATTTGCTCTGTGATTTCCTACTTGGGAATTCAAGCTCCACCTTCTGAAGCCCATGCATGTGGCTATAAATGGATGAGCGCAAATCTCACTTCCCTTGTGTTTAGGGAGGACCTTGCCCTGATGCTGAGCCATGTGCTGGGCCTGCTGGAGGTGCAGGAGAATGGGTGCTGCACCTGGTGGCACTCACCACCAAAGGAAGGCCCATAGCACAGGAGAGCCTGTGCTCTTTCTTCCTATAATTGTGTTTAGCCGAGGGTGCCGTCTAGAAATCAACTCTACCCACCGAAGAGATCAAAGCAGTCGATGGTGCAGCTTACAATGAAATGATTCAGTTTATCAACTCTTTTGGGAATGTAAAAGAGTAGCTTCTCAGGACTTCCTAAGCCAGCCATGCTCTTCTGTTGTATGTGACAGCTAGTGACCATTTTCGTTGGAGGTATACCCTCAGAAGCTTCATGGTGATGAAGGCAATGCTTTTAAACTACTGAATTTTTGTGATACTTTCTATGTTTATATGTTCTTCATGTTATACTTTTAAAGCTGCCTTCATTTTGCTCTCCTGTATGATTTTATATTTTTCTTAGAAATAAAGATTATTTTTATCTATAATAATGGGTGCTATAAAATTAAAGATTGATATCAACCACTATCTCTAATTGGTGCTTTTATGTAGATTCCAACACAGCCATGTGTTCTGTTGGTCAGTCACCAGTCAGAGACCCTGTGAGTTTCTAGAACGTGACCTGAACACTGGGGATGCAAAGATAAGCAACACCTGTTACCCACAAGTGGCCTGTGAACTCAGGAGACTGACTGCCCACCTGAGAGACATTACTGGTGCACATTTCACTAATTAGTACATTCACATTGTTGTGCAACAAATCTGCAGAACTTTTTCATCTTTCATAACTGGAACTCTATCCTCATGAAACAACTCCCCATTTCCTCCTTCCCTTAGCCCATGGCAACTACCATTCTACTTTCTGTTTCTATGAATTTGACTATTTTAGATACCTCATATAAGTGAAATCATATAGTATTTATTCTTTTATGACCGGCTTACTTCACTTAGCATAATGTCCTCAAGATTCATCCATGTTGTGGCATGTGACAGGACTTCCTTCCTTTTTAAGGCTGAATAATATTCCATTGTGTGTAAATATCACATTTTGTTCATTCATCTGTCAATGGACACTTGGGTTGTTTTCACCTCTTGGCTGTTGTGAATAATGCTGCTATGAGCACAGCTATAAAAATACCGCATTTCCCCAAAGATAAGACCGGGTCTTATATTAATTTTTGCTTCAAAAGATGTACTAGGGCTTATGTTCAGGAGATGTCATCCTGAAAAATCATGCTAGGGCCTATTTTCCAGTTAGGTCTTATTTTTGGGGAAACACAGTATCTCTTCAAAATTCTGCTTTCATTTTCATATATACTTAGAAGTGCAATTGCTGGATCATATGGTAATTTTATGTTTAATTTTTTTGAAGAACTGCCATACTGTTTCCCATAGCGGCTGCACCATTTTACATTCCCATAAATAATGTTTTGGTGCATAGATTTGAGCACATGTCTTGAGTCCAAGGGCTTAATTTCTCCACATCCTTGCCAAGACTTATTGTTGTTTGATAATAGTCAACCTAATGACTAAGGTGGTATCTCACTGTGGGTTTGATTTACACTTATGTAATGATTAGTGATGTGAAGCAGCTTTGCATGTGCTTGTTGGTCATTTGTTTATCTTCTTTCGAGAAATGTCTGTTAATGTCCTTTGCACATTTTTGAATTGGGGTAATCTGGGTGTTTGTGTGTGCGTGTTTTGCTGTTGAGTTACAGTGGCTCTTTATAGATTCTAGATATTAACTCTTTGTCTGATATATGATTTGCAAATATTTTCTCCCATTCTGTAAGTTGTCTTTTCATTCTGTTGATTGTGTCCTTTATGCATAGAAGTTTTAGGTTTAGAGTAGTCCTATTGGACTATATTTTGTTATCTGTGCTTTTGGTGTTATAGCCAAGAAATCATTGTCAAAATCCAACATTATGAAATTTTCCCTTTATGTTTTCTTCTAGCAATTTTATAGTTTTACGTTTTATGTTTAGATCTTTAGTCCATTTTCAATTAATTTTTGTATGTGACGGGTCCATCTCTATTCTTTTGCATGTGGATCTCCTTTTTTCCCCAATATTATTTGTTGAAGACAGTGTCTTTTCCCTCATTGATTTGTTTTGTCATCCTCGTTGAAGATCATTTGAACATATACACTAATTCATTTCAGGGCTCTATTCTGTTACACTGGTCTGTATGTCTGTCTTTATGCCAGTACCACATGATTCTGCTTACTAGCTTTGTAATATGTTTTGAAATCAGGAAGTGTGAAACCTGCAACTCTTTCGTTCTTTTTCAACATTGTTTTGGTTATTCAGGGTCCCTTAAGATTACACCTGAATTTTAGATTTTTTTTCTATTTTTGCAAAAAATGCTGTTGGGAATTTGTTAGTGATGTCAATGAATCTATAGATCACTTTGGATAGTATTGCCAAATTGCTTTAAAGTATTGAAATTTGATTATATATCTCTTACGAGATATAACCTAAGGACAGAAATAAACCTTGGTTTTGTTTTGTAATCATATTGTTATGGTGCTATTTATCTTTTATCCTGAAACTATTACATGTAAGAGGATAAAGTAAGTAATTATGTTAATGTTGTTGGAAACCAAGATTTTCATAAGAAAAATCAGGTATAAATATAAAATTAAAAAATCTAAATGAAAACATTGTAACCCTAAATTGAATGAAATGTGTAAACTTAGATATTAAAAAAAAAGTAATTTGTTCCTTAGCTTCACCCACTGAGGAAGTCTAGGAACCAACACAGTTGCCACGAGTATCCCTAGTCAAAATTGTGGTTTCCGTATGCCATTTCCCACTAAAAGTTTCATTGGAGAAACTGCTAAGTCCAGGTTTGGCAGGAAATGAAAATGATAGCTGGGGACATCTTCTTGTCATACCAGAAAGCAAGGAAACTGAGATTTGTGCCAAAAGAACATAGAAGTCAATCAAAGGTCAAAGGGGTACCTTCTAATTAAAGATAATTTAAGTGTCATAAAAAGAAACATCAAATATATTAATATTGTTGAATTCATAATGGTGTTTTTAAAAACCAACTAATTAGCTGCCTTTTGTGGGGGCTAAGGAACCAAGTTATTAAAAACAAAAAAAACCCCTAAGTCCAGGGAAAGGATCAAGCATGTACCCTGCCTTTCTAGTATAAAGTTCACCTTGGAGTCACCAAATAGTCGAGGAAGGAAAAGTATTTCCTTATAGAAGAATTCCAATTCATAAATGCAGGAGGAATGACGGAAGTGATATGTGGGGACAGAGCCAGGAGTGCAGTTTCCAAGCTCTCGGCCTCACGTGGAAAGGTGCTCACTCAGGTAGTAAATGGCCATCAGCTGTGGCTAGTTGGCCATCAGCTGTAAACAGTGAGCCATTGGCCACTAATATAACTGCCATGGCTACGCTAGTAGAAAATGGGGGCTAGCAAGAAGATGGTGGCTGAGCTGGCAAGCGCGGACTGCCGTTAGCATGGTGGCGTGCGGGTTGCAGATTGCAGAGAAGTGGATGGCAGGTTGCAGATAGTGTGGCTCCTGCTTCCTGTGTCTCCAACCCAGCCGCCAGCGAGACTACAGTGGTATGACTCCCCTACCTATGGCTCCGTGGGAGTTCCTTTTTGGCTTCACCATGTACTGCGTTCTTATGTGGGGAGCGGGACCAGAGACCCCGCATGACACCTTGCATGACATATCACCAGTTTTCAATTCCTAATGAAATAATGGATCTAGGCAATGACCATCAACAGCTAGCTGCTAAAAATGTTTGAGCAAAACATGATGGAAACTTTGTAATAGGTAGGTCAGACGAACAACATCTAAAACCACTGGCCAGTCTTGATATCATACGAAAAAAACAACCAGACTTCAAGTGCCTCCCGATGAGTTGCAATTGGAAGTACATACCACCTGCAAAGTCTTTTGGCCAAAAAACAGAACCTGTATCTTATTGAAGCTTTGTCTAACCAACGGTTTTGAAGTTTTTAAAGATCAAATGAAATCTGAGATCTGTTTCAAAACGAGCCCGTGGCGGGAGGGTGTGGGTAGAGTGTATGAAACAGATGGACCAGGCTGATCATGGCTGAAACTGGACATGAGCAGATGGGAAGTCATCATACTCTTATGTGTATGTTTTAAAATTTCCAAAATAAAAAAAGTTTGAAAAAGTATTTGGATTCAATGACAATTTTCTATTTGGAAAAACCACCTGGATTTCCTGCTTGCTCCAGCCTGTCACAGAAATTCTTCCCTTGAGGTTTCACTTGTCACTTTATAATGAGCGGTGTAAATACAAGGCGGAAGAAGAGTGCTGCGTGCAAGAAGAGTTGGCTAAACACTGAACCTGGGTTGCTGAGGAAGGCCTTTTAATGGCTGTGAATCTCAGCAACTTTGCAGCAACAAAGATCCCAATGAACATTGATGATCACAATGAGTTTCTAACACCATTCTTTGGCACTTTTTTCTAAAAAATAAATTTTATTGGGGAATATTGGGGGGCAGTGTTTTTCTCCAGGGCCCATCAGCTCCAAGTCATCGTCCTTCAGTCTAGTTGTGGAAGGCGCAGCTCAGCTCCAAGTCAAGTCGCCGTTTTCAATCTTTAGTTGCAGGTTAGTTGCAGGGGGCGCAGCCCACCATCCCACCATCTCATGCGGGAATTGAACGCAACCCTGTTGTTCAGAGCTCGTGCTCTAACCACCTGAGCCATCCGGCTGCCCCTGTTTGGCACTTTTAAAGATACAGATCTGTAATTACTAAAAATCTAACTCCTACTAGATTTAAGCTCCAGGAAAGCTCTTTTTTATCTACTGCATCTGTAGTGCCTAACACGCTGCCTGGCATATTGGAATCTATTTAAACTTTTTTTTCTATTCTAAAATATTCAATCTTGTTTTGACTTTCAAAATTTACATAGTTTCGGATATATTTTTTTCATGTCAAATAACAATATGGCATTCTCTGGTTAACATACCATAGTCTGCAAAGCCATTCAAGGAAAAGTATTTAACAAAGAGGACAGCATCTCATTCTTTGAGCCTTTGGGATACACCGATTTAATTTACATTCCTCTGAAGAGCTCTCCTATTTGCAAGATTCTTTTATTTTATGACAAAGCCATAGTTCTAGAAGCTTTCTCACACCTGAAAAGATTACATTTGGGACATGACCCTGTAGAACATAAGAGGTAAGCCTGGTGAATCTGAACGCAGGGGGGTCTGGAGGGTCAAAAAAGAGGTTGAATGCCCACGGGTGGTGCTGGTGTTGGGGTGTGGGAGACTTGTTCAAACAAAAGGATTCAAAGAGGAAATGAGTCTATTTAGAGTGGATGGTCAAAAGAGGTCCATGACAGTGACCATGAAATTGGTTTTTTTGGGGGAAGGCAGATAAATGTATAAGAAATGGTCTTGTGCTGTGGTATTGTAAAGAATGTGCTCCTAAAGACCGAAATTTAAACCTTGAATAATTCAAGACTAATTTTCTCATGGGAATACGTGGAAAGTAGGGTATGTGTTCTCAGATCTCATGAATCTATTACTATTGTGGCAAAGTTTTACTTTGATATTGTTTTGTTGTTACTGTTACTAAAGGTTCTAGAGTTCTGGCTCCTAAATTCACAAAATCAAAGCAGTCATTCCAAGTTGTTCTTTACCGAGTTTTATCACATCTCACTTGTATTCCGCAATTATTGATTTGGGGGCATATTTTCCCAGCACTGGCACCACTGTTTAATGAATAACTGGAGGGTCAAAAAATTTTTTTAATGATAGTAACAAAAATAACACAGCAACACAATAATAATCAAAATCACCACCTGAAGTGTTTCCTAGCTTGAAACATGGTACACATCACTGACAAAATATGTCAGGCATTTCTGTTTAATCAGTTGATCCTGCCACATAGCAATTCATAAGTAAAAAAACGTTATTTACTAGCTTTTTAAAAATGGGCAATCTATAGTCTTTCACACTTTGCTGATAAAACTTAGTATTTTGTATTATATTATTTCTAAATTTGCAGCCACACTATGCTATATAAATGTGGCTTCTTGGGTGAGGAAAGAGGACAATAAAAACAGATGAAAAAGAAATTGATCCTATCAGAAATGATCTCATCATCTTTGGAACTCTAAGGCAATTGTCTGCAGATAATTTGGAACATCTGTGTCATAGTTTTGAACCAATACTTTCAACTTTTATTCCTGTGTTGTTTGAGCAAAATCATCTCATGAACCACTTGTAACCATCCCCTCTCCTGCATCATCCTTTCCTCCTCTCTACTGGGTCATTCACGTGAGTAGTCAGTAGTGTGTTGGTAAGTGTTTACCATCTGGCTTTTGTCGGTGGGGGGACCCTAAGTTGTAGCAGTTGTCTATTTCCATGGTGTGACTACTTCCATCCTGCCCAATTTCAAGGTGCCAACATGGAAGAGATGTGCACAGTTGGCTCTCGCAGGTGGCACGAGCCAGCTCCTATACGCCACTGAAAGTGTTTTTCAAGTCAGGTCACACCCCATTGGTGGGTCGTCAAACATTTTAGTGGGTTATAAGCAGCATTTTTTAAATGAAAAATTAGAATGTTTCATGCATAACAAGAGCATTGTTTTGTGAAATTTTTGTTTCGTAACTTTAAGTATATCTGTAAGAAGTCACAATGTACATGTAGTCCTTCTTGTGGCTTACTTGAAAGAGTCTAAAAGACACTGCCATGGTACCTGGTCTTTCAAATACACAAAATACAAACAAAACAAGAAAATCAAAACCTTCACTTTGCCCCACTGCTTCCTTGGCTTCTACACTGTTTCTCTTCACAGCAAAACTTCTTGAAATATTTAGTCGTTACTTCTACCACTTCACCTCTCATTTCTCAAGCCACTTCAGAGTCTGTCACAAATGACCTCAGTGTCGCTAAATCCTTCTGCTTCTTGACCTCTCAGCAGCATTTGGTACAATTGGCTGTTCTTCTTTCTTAAGTCTTTGTTTCTCTGGCTTTTATGACAGCACTCTCGTCACGTCTCCATGGCTGCCCCTTCTCAGTCTGTTTTATCGGTTTTTCTCGACTTCTCTCCCCAGGGCTCTGTCCTAGGTCACCTTCTCCATCTAGCTACTCTCCTAGGTGACCTCATCAAATGACTTCAACTCAGACCATTTTCTCCTCACCTACTATACCTTAGCCATGGTGCTCGCCTCTCTGTTCCTGAGGACACCAAGTCTTCTCAGGAGACTTAGATTGTGTTAGTTGTTCCCTCAGCCTGGAATGTTCTTCCCCAAGATCTTCATTGTCTTCCTCCTTTCTTTCATTCACCAGCAACTTAAACTTCACCTCTTTGGAGAGGTTCTCTCTGGCATCCAACTAAAGTAGCCACCCAAATGCTTCCAGTTACATCATCCAATTTTAATCTTTTCCAAACACATCACTGTCTGTCTGTATCTCCCACTGGAATGTAAGTTCCATTGAAGCAAGAACAGTCGAAACTCCCTGCCTTCGTGGAGCTTATACTTGAGTGGGTGAAGTCAAATAAAACAAAAAGTGGATTATATAGCATATTAAAATATGAGAAGTACTTGAGAAAAATAAAGCAAAGAAGAGTGGGGACTGTGAGTACGTATGTGTTTCAGGAGGGTGCTTGCAATTTTAAATATGGTGGTCAGGAAGCGCCTCACTGAGAGATGATATTTGGGGAGACTTCAAGGAGGCAAAGGAAACATCAAATGCAAAGGTTCTGGGGTGGGAGTGTGACAATATGTCCTAAGAATACCAAGGCCAGTGTGGCTGCTGCAGAATAAGGGACGCAATAGGAAACGACGTCCGAGTGTGCGGGGTGGGGGGCAGACCATGGAAGTCTTCTTGTAAGAACTTGGATCCTTCCTCAGAGAATGAACAAAAGCTAGCAGAAGGCTTTAGAGGAGGAGTAGCTGTGTGGATTAGGCTTTGTTATGGTGTCTCTAGCTGCCGATTGAGACTAGATTGCAGGGGGGCAAGGGCAAAAACACGGAGACCAATTAGGGGGCCATTGCAATACTCCAAGGAAGAGATGTGGGCCTTCCAAATATTTAGGTCTCTTTTCTGCATTTAAAAGGGTTCCGTGAGGGGCAAGTACAGTGGTCCCCCCTTATCCACGATTTCACTTTCCAGTTTCAGTTACCTGCTGTCAACTGCAGTCCAAAAATATTAAATGGAACAATTCCCGAAATAGACAATTCATAAATTTTAAATTGTGTGACATCGTGAGGAGCATGATGAAATTGCATGTTGTCTCACCTCTTTGTCTCTACCAGTCACTTAGTAGCCTTATCGGTTAACAGATGGAGTGGCTGGTGATAGCTGGGTTTGTGTTCAAGACACTCTAATTTTACTCACATAACTTTTATTACAGCATATGGTTATACTTGTTCTATTTTATTGTTGTTGGTCTCTTACTGTGCCTGGTTTATAAACTTCATTATAGGTATGTGTGTACTGGTAAAACATTGTATACTACATAGGGTTTGGCAGCGTTTGATGTTTCGGGCGTCTACGTCCCCATCTATGGCGGCACGTACCCCCCACGGGTAAGGGGGTGCTGCGGTACCACAAAGCCATTTGTATACTTGCGTTATCGCTGTACCTCGTCATGGAGGGCATTCAGTACGTATTTGATTTTAAACGATACAAAAAACATACTGAACTCACTGAACAAAATAGGGACCAATGTGGGGGTTATTTCTAAGAATAAATTCTTGGGATTTGTAATGCATCTTTTAATTCGGTATTACTTCACCAACACTGGATTTTTTGTCCCTTTGACTCAGTTCCATTTTCACTTAAATCTCACCTACCAAAGAAGTAGAATGTAGATGTGTATTCGAGAGGTACTAAGCCCAGCCTTGCCTAAACCAGCTTTGCCTGGGCTTAGTACCTAATACACATTCAATCGCTGCTCACCTCACCAACATCCTATTTCAACCTAATATTTCCAGTGTCTACTTCGTGCAAAGCATTAGTAGGCATCGGGGAATATTATGCGACAAGTTCCTCTTCTGCTTACAGTGGAGCTGTACCGATACAACACCGTGCACCGAAAGGCGAGTCCTAGTCCAGGGGAGTGTGTGTCACGGGTTAAACGGAGCCATTTAAATTGGATCCTGGAGTCGCTCAAACTTGGAAAATGAGTAGGGGGGAGAGAGAAAAGGAACAGTGCATCAGACTGTGAGTTCACTGGTACGGGATGTGTAATGAATTCCTTAAATAGAGAATAACAGAAACAATTAAGCCAGAGGAGAAAAACCCACCGCAGTGGCACCGAGACGCGTCTTTCAAAGCAAACGCGGCTAAAAGTCGAGGAGAGACAAGTAGGAACACGGGCACTTCGTGTTCCCGAACAGGAACCGCGCCGCACGCAGCCAACCGGCCACGGTGACCTGTTTGCACTGTTCTCGGACGTTCTTACAGCAACAGGTTGAACTAGCAGTGGGTGGGGGCCCTTGGCGGAGACCTCGGGTGTTTACAGAACACCTACCGCTCAGACTCGGGCTCGTGTACAACACGAAACCCCCCACAAAAGATGGGTGAGGAATGCGCAGCGGCTGCTAGTCCCAGGCGGACTAAACGGACGCGTCCCTGGGCCGGCCACAGTCCGACTGCACTGAAGCCAGGTCCCCACCATTTCACTGACACCCAGGAGGGGCCCAAAGGGGGCGCCTCCAATCAGGTTCCCTGACCGTACAGCCCGGACTCTGATCCCAGGCAGACAAGGGAGCAAGTCTGAGAAACACCGGCGACCTGGGCAACCAGGGAAGGCCAGAGACGGGCCTGTGGTCCAGGCAGGGCCTAAGCGCCCGCCTTCGGAGACCGGAGGCCCACGACAGGGGACCGCGGGGACACGCTGGCTGAGGGGCGGAAGGCTTTCTCCGTTTTTCCCAACCCTTTCCATTCGCCTCACCCAGACGAAAAGGCAGAGGCAGCCAGATCCGCCCAAGGATTTTCTTAAACAGACTCTGCCTCGTCCAGGTCAACCCGCACCGCGCTGGCTGCGATCCGAGACCCCACAGGCCGTGTGGGAGGCCGGGCGTGGTGGCGGCCGCGGCGCAGCGGGGGCGGGGCCAATGGCGACACCCGGAGCGCGAACCCGTAAATGGCGGCGGACTGACTGCTCTCACGTTCCGTAGCCGCGCACGGGCGCTGGGCCGGGAATTGGACGGCGCGCCGCAGTGGACAAATAGCCTCGGCGTGAGCGCCTGCGTTGCTGGCCCAGGTGAGTCCGCGGCGGTGGTGGGAGCGCCCGCCTGGGAGAGGGTTCGGTCGTCGCTGTCCCAAATCAGTGATGGGGGTGGGTCCATCTCCCGTCAGCCCGCCGCCTGTGGCGCGGGGGTCCCGGCCTGTTCGCCGCTTCATCTCCCTCCAGTCGAGGCCGGCGATCTGGGGAGGCTTCCACTCTGGCCATTTAAATGACAGGGTCTTAAGTTTAGCGACAGACCCCGCAGCTCTTCCGGTTCGCTCTGAGGGCGCCCTGTGAGAGGCCGAGTCACTGGACTCCCTGTTAAACGTTAGGAAACGCAGGTTATCCGAATTGCACTGTTGGTTACAACGTAACGAAGGCTTCCTGCGAGGTGGTTGATGTCCGGGACCGCGGGGCCTGTCCCTGTGGACACTCGGGGAACGACAGGCTCCTGAAGCCTGGGGCTTAAACCGGGCCCCTGGTGACCGTGTGCACTGAGTGTGGCTCTGGGTTCTCTGCGGCCTTTCCTTTGGGTCTCGTTCGTACTTATGTTGTACTAACGTGTAATTGAAGACACAGGTCGGCGTTGCATTAGGTGCTAAACTAAGAGGGATGCGGCGTTCTCTTACTCGGGACAGAGTGATGGCTCCGGTCCGCGCGTGCAGCGGGGCAGAGTCCTGACAGCGGGCGGAAGTAGCGCAGGAAGCTTAAGTTGTGTTTTTGTTTTCGTTCTCAAGCTATCCAGTCTTCTGGGGCGCTGCTCAGTGTACCGATAGGCACTTTTTAAAGAATGAAAGTATAGTGGAATACAACGTCGTGTTAGTTTCAGGTGTGCAGCGCAGAGACTCCACACCTATGTACCTTACGAAGTGATCACCGCGGTAGGTCTAATTACCATCTGCCATCGTACAGTTCGTACGATATCATTGACTGTATTTTCTATGCTGTATGTTACATCCTCGTGACTTACTTATTTTATAACTAGGAGTTTCTCTTTAAAACTGGCTGATGCTCCCCCTCCCTTTTTTTATTTTAGCCGCAGAGAAAACTGTATATTCAAGAGATTGGATTCTTTTCCCTTTGACTAGTTTAATTTGGAAGAGGAAGAGCACTCTCTTGTATTAATAATAATAGCTAAAACTTATCTATTTCATTGTTTTATTAACTCATTTAATCCTCAGCACAAACCTGTGAGATGAGTAGTAGTAGTATTCTCATTTTATACATGAGAAAAGTTAAATGAATGTCTCTGATAATTGTACAGCAGTGTTTGCTATTATTTTATTTTAGTATTTTTATTTTTTGTTTTAATATTTTAAATAAGTTCCGTGTTAGAAATTTTCTACTGATGTAATATTTAAATCAATATTTCCTTCACTATTATGCCAAATTATTTAGTATATAAGTACACTAGGGAAGATTTGGGGTCAGATCTTTCATTGTAATAGCATCTTGTCATTTGGTAAATATCAGTGAGATAATTTATAATTTAAATTTTAAAATAGTTATGATATAAAGAAAAATGATGCATTTTGTTTCCCTCTGTTTTGATTTTACACAGGACAAGTGCCTGTTTCAGTCTGGGAAGCTTTTAAACGAAACGTGATTAAAATCTTAGGTCATACACAGAAGAGAGACCCCAGTCAACAATAAGGTGGAAAAGAAGAATGTTGTCCTTAAACAACCTACAGAATGTCACCTATAACCCGGTAACATTTCTATGAAATCACTTTTTACCTGTTGCAGGATTGAGAGCAAATCCAGTTGGAAAGTAATTATCTATTGCTGGGAGTGGAGGGGCAAGAATAAAATTCAAAACATATGTAAAGCACCCACTGTGTGATAGGGACTGTGGTGGGTACTTACTAGAAAACACGGAGCCCTTGGAGCTCAGTCTAGTGGAAGACCAGGTCACAGTTACAAAGACAAGGTGATGAGAACTGTGTTTTGAGCAGAGAACGTGGGAGAACAGTGGAGGGAACGCCAACTTGGGTGGTGGTGAGAAGGTGCAGATAATGATAAGACATGATTTAAAAAAGAAAATAGATTTCTTCCTCTATAGGTGTTTAATTTTCTTTTTTAATTAGACCTGTCCATGGCTCAATTTTTCCCTCTGCCTTTCAAATACCTCATGGTACTCAAGCAGAGAAACTCGTGGTGAGATGGAAAACGAGAAAAATTACAGGTCTTGTCCTGGCTTCAGGCTGGTCCACAAACCCCTGAGTGACTGGTTGCTGGAGATTTCAGACTTGTTTCAATTTCCACGTATCTGGAGCTGAGTCCAGAATTTAGGTCTGAGGTGGAGTTGCTGCTTTTTTTTGGTAAACACTCCAGGAGACTGTTGGACAATAGGGAGGGTGAGAGTCCTTGAAGCAAGACCCTAAACCAGTCTTACTAGTGTAAATGGGTTCAATTTTTTTTATTATTTGCTTTGTGGCTGTAACTCTTTTTTTCCCCTATATTTTAATGTCATTGCAGAAGAATAAACTACGACCACCATATCAAGCAAACTCAGTTTTAGAGGAAATAGCCTTCAGTAGTAATAGGTTTAAAAAGGATGACTTGCTGAATCTGAAATCAGAGACATTTAAAATGATTTTGTGTGTCCTAGAGTTCAAAACATCTCTAGGTTGTAGACTGACTTTCTGCAGAGGTTAAAAAAATATAGGCTGCCTGCCAAGGGTGACTGAGTTGTCCCTGAGCTTGGCTCGGGTGGAGGAGGGATGGATGGCTGGGATACACCCTCCAGTTCTGCTCTGCATGCACAAAGAGGCCTTATTCCCATAAGAAATGGGAATGTTACTTAGAAAATAATTTTCTGGATTAAAATCTCTGCATGTCTTGACACTAGCATAGTGATGGTTCCTGTGATTTCTGGGGTTAGCCCCCTAAGCTGCAGAGGTGAAACAAAGGTAGGATGATGTGTGTTTCCTGGTGAATGGGACCTGGAGGATTAGCGCCGCTGCTCTCCAGAGAGCGCAGGTCCCAGGGCTCCCGGACGGCATTATTGCTCTCAGGGCAGTTCAGGAGCACAGGTCAAAGGAAATAGTTGTTTTGGCAAATAGCTTTTTTCCCCCTTCTCTGTTTTATAGTCAGTTCTTAGAAGCAGAAGAGGATAGAGGTAGAAAGACTGAACTGAATGGCAAAAATAACATTTTGATCTGTCTTTAATTTCACTTATTGTTAAATATTCATAGCATTGAGTGCCTATGTCGCACTGAAGCTCTTCTGCCATGTGTAGCGAGTTGCCCTTCCAGTGTTCAAAAGACAATGGGGAAAAAAGGAGGCTACATATAACTTGAATATTTTATCAATTAGGATATTGTGCAAGCTAGACTTAAAAACAACTGTTTTCTTGCATTATGGTTATTTTGTCAGTGATCAAACAATGGGGAGGTATTTATTGAGTTGCTACTATATTCTTTATTAAGCATTATGAAGAAACAGAACTGTCACTTAATTTTATTTCTTAATGTTTTTAAAGTTTTTGGTCATATTGGTGATAGACAAAGTCACATTCTGTCCATATGAACTCTTCTTGGAAAAGATAAAAGTAAATTGTATAACTAGCCTATGTACTTTTTTCGTATTTAATATATTTCATTGACTATTCAACTGAGAATTCTAAACCTTAAAATAGTCAGGCTCACTTTTCTTTCCATTTAAATTCAGTGAATAATTTGGAACACAATATCTTCATACCAGAAATGCCCTCTGTGAAATATATTGCTTGACAACTATCTACCTAAATATTTTAGGTGGATAGATAAATATTGTTGTTTATAGAGTTCTTAAGATGTGATTATTAGCTGGTTAAGAAGTTATTTAGAACTTGAACAAATTGGTTGTTACTCCAAGTTAATAAACCAGCTGTTAACATTAATCCCACCCAGTGCTGAAAAACTTATGCCAATTTTCTTAGGGACCTTGCTTCCTTTCTTCTTAGTATTCTAAGTACCTCCCTTGCAATTTAATCTTAAAACACAAAACAATAAAATCTTCCTTTTTAACCTCTGAGGTTCCTTACAGCCTTTGTTCGCTTGTTGTTCTTTGGCTGAACACCTTCCTGAGAGTGAATCGGTATCAGCTGCCTTGATTTTCTCACCACAGCTCTGCCCTCTGATTCTTTTTCCTTTTTCTTAAGTTTTCTTGTCTTTACCAATTTTTTCTTTCCTTCTCTCTTTCATGTCTTTACTGATCACCTTTAGACCTTTCAAATATGTTTACAATCTGAATACAGTTCTGGCCGTTCACCTCTCCAGCTCTCAGATGCCCTGCCAACCCTTTAGGACTATGAGTTCAAAACAAAACTTGCGTCTTCCTTCCCCGAACGGGCTTCCCTTTTGCAGTTTCCATTTCTGTCAGGGTCATGGTACTTCTGCCTTTAGCTTGGCAGCTCCTCCCAGGCTACCAAGCCCTCAAGAGTCTGAAGATAATCTCTCTTCAAAATTTAAAATTCATTTAGGTCAAACCCAGTGGTTTTTCATTTTTTATTTTTTAAATATAAAGATAATATATGTAAATCATTTTTAAAAAAATTCAAAGTATTTAAGGATTTCATTAAAACAAATTTTTTTTCTACCCTGGTGCTCAGTTCCGCTCCTAAAGGCAATTGTTTTCTACCGTTTTCTTGTTTCCTTGAGAATGTAAGTGAATGTCCAAGAATGTGTATGTTGTATGTATCACCTCTTATATATCCTGTTTCTTTACATGCATGTACCATATAATCTCTTGTATACCTGGCTTTTCCCAATTAACACATTTGGAGATAGCAGCGCACTTAGAACTTCCTCGCCTATTTTAATGGCTACATATAGTTCATTGTATGTATGTTGTATAACTAACCATTCCCCTTAAAGGACTGTTTCCTTTTGTGATTACATCGAGTGCTGTGGTGTGCACCCTTGTATGTGAGTCTTTGTGCACATGTGCCAGTATTTTATAGGATAAATCTTACATGTTTTTCCAGAGTGGACTCTCTGGGTCAAAAGCTTTGCTATGCATGTCATTATCTCTTTTTTGGATCTTCCTTATTTTTCCATGTAAAGATGTGGCCAGGCCGCCCTTACTGAAATTGACTTCCTTGATGTGCTTGCTCTGCCCTCACTGATACTTCTCCCTTCTTTCCCTTCTCACCCCTGTATTGAGGTGTCCAAGACACCCTGAGTTTTGATGATTCAGCGGCATAGAGAGCTGTGATTTATTACAGTGAAAGGACACAGAGCCACATCACAAAGGCAAGAGGCACACAGGGCGAAGTGCAGGGGAACCACGTGTCAGGAGAGCCCAGCACAGGTCTACCAGGGAAGCTCATTAGTGCCTCACTGACCTGGGTCTGTACGTAGACAGCTCCTGCCTAGCACATACGAAGATTCCAGACCAGAAGATTCCAGACCAGAAGGAAGCAGGTGTTAGCATAAACCATATCTGCACACACAGTGTCGGCACAGTAAACCACCCTTATCATTAGGCTGCTGGGTGCTCTCCCCAAATCCAGGTTCCTAGACACCTGCCAAGGGGCAGCCTTGTGCTGACGCCTTTCAAGGACAGTAGCCAGGTCTGCTTTGTTCACTTTTTTCTGCACACTCCCCGTTTTAGAAACCATTGAGCTATTGCCCTGACTTTTCCTCTTAGCTTATCCACTCTGATATTTCAATAATCACCTCTACTCTGACTTCTGAATGTGAGTTCTGGCCCTTCACTGAATGTGTACCCCGGAATCTCCCATGCCTTTCAGTACCTTTGCTCTTAGAGGTCCTTCCAACCCTTCACACTGAAAATATTCAAAACTAAACTCATCCTCTTCCTCCAGAAATCTGTTTCATCCCCAGTTTTACCACTTCAGATGGTGGCCCTTTATAGAGTTTCCTTTGAAATATCTCTCATATCTTATCTGCACCTTCCCCCCACCCTGTGTCTTCTGCCATCAGCCTGAATATATCCTTATCTCCCTATGCCAGGTTTACTGCAAGTATTCAGGCTCCCAGATAATTCCCTGCCCGCTGGGTGGTTGTCCCCAAACCCCTTTCATTGTGTCATGCTAAAATCTGACCCTGACTCTTTAACTGCTCCCTTACCACGTCTGTCTCTTAGACAGGTTTTGTCTTTTCCTGCCTCTCTGCTTTTGTAAATTGACATTTCTTCCTGAACTGGCGTCATCGTCCTCTCAGCCTAACTATATTTTCCTAGCTCAGATAACACCTATTCCGTAAACTTTCTTTGGCCACTTCAGTTAGAATCTTTATTTTTTCTGAAGCATTTATTTGACACCTACTGCCCCATTTTTTAACATGTTGAATTAGTCAGGGTTTGTAGTTGCAAGCACAGAAGCCAGTCTCTAATTTAAACAGAAAAGGAAATTATTAAATGATGCTGAGTAGTTCACAGAATCTCTAGCAGAACTGCAGACCAGGCTTGCCAGCGACAGTCCCAGCTGCCAGCAGCATGCTGTCGCACTGTCCCACAGAGACACGCCTGTGGCCACGGCTGCCTCTGACCCTGAAGGTAGCTCCTGTCCCCTTGCCAGAGCGAATACTGCACGATTCTGGCTTCTTCCTGTCACTCCTTCTAACTTCACGGCTGAGTGGGGTCCTGACTGCCAGAGCTTCGTCACAGGCCCTCGCTGCAGTCACGACGAGGGCTGATGTTCCTAAGGGAGAAGATTTTCCAGATCAGGAAGGAGATTCGATTTTGAACAGCCAAACAAGTATCACATTTCCACTCTAATTATCTTTCCGTGGGTATCGGACTTCTTCCCCAGTGCATTATAAGCTCCTCATGCACAGGACTCCCGTACTTCTTCCCAGTTGACTTCTACCTAACAGAGAGACCCTTGCACATAGCAGACATTTAATAAGAAATCATAAAAAAGGCAGAGCAGTATGAATCAGATAGGAAGTTTTGGCGAGGAACACCAAACCTAACTAGGGCTTAAGCTTACGGTATTGTTTCCAATGTGATCCTACCTGTATTGGCATTTTTTATGTAAATTAACTAATTGGGAAACAAAGCATCAAAGCTTGGAATTACCTAGAAAACAGTTCCCTTCTCCTCCCTTTCACAGGAGCAAATAGCCGGGAGTTAGATGAACGGGCTGCGGGACCTTTTGTCTCACTCACCTGGTCCAAAACGCTGAGTGTTACTGATGAAATGTAGGGTACTTTACTGAGCAGGAAGCATTAATCCAGACAACAAAACGGCAGATGGCCAAAACCCTCAGCAGTTGTTTCTCAGACTGGAGCAGCAGTAACAGTTGCGAACAGCTTATCGGCAGTGAGGCCACTAGATTGCTGGTCTCTGAAAGCTCTTTCCCACCCTGAAATTAAATCTATAATACAAAAGCTGTGGCTATAAAAGTATATATGCTTATTATAGAAACCTGGAAAATACGAAGAAGAAAATTAAAATCCCCTCTCTTAAGAAAACTATGTAATGTTTTTGGCTTTCTTCTTTATAGTCTTTTTCTTATAATGTTTATTATTAACTTTGTTAAGATTATACGTATAGTTTTGTAGACTTTCTCATTGATATTTATATTACACTTTTGTGTTACTAAGTGTTCTGCACAAATATAATTAGAACATATGTAAAATTTGAAGTTACAAAAACTGTTCTCATTTATTAAGAGATTTACACTATGGAAGGTGCTACGTATTCTTGGAATCGGCCTAGGCCCAGGAGTTCAGTGCGAAGGTGTAACCCCTTCTGTACTCGCTACGCACAAAAGCCGACCATTCTCCTGTGTGGCTACAGCCACACTCTGTTCACCCGCCCAGCCTGCCCTCAGCGGTTGCCCTGACACCAAACGGTAACTGGCTTTGGAAACGTCTTCTCTTACTGCTTAAAGCAGCAGCACCCGCTGTGCAGCAGCTGCTGAGTCACCCGTCTGTGATTACGGCCTGTGGAGCCCAGTTTCTGGGTGGCGAGAGCCCATTCATGCACCATGTAGTCACTGACCATCTCTTGACCTCTGTCCTGGGGATGTGAAGGTCATCGATGGCCCAGTGCTGCCCCACGCAGCTCACAGTCGCAAGTGCTGTGAGGGCCCCGCAGAGGGGCTCACTCCGCCGGCCCAGGGAGTCTGAGAAAGGCTCCACAGAGGAGGTTGTACGTGAGCAGAGATGTTCATCTTAGGAGCCTCCAATTTACAACTACTTCATATGGCCTCTCGTTTTATTTCTTATTTCTTGACAGAGCTACCGCAGATAGATTTCAGCATATGTCATAAGATGGGTGAGCTTAGCACAAGGCACGATGGGGTCTGGCCTGCTTGGCTTGGCCACATGCTCCCAAATGGAAGAGGGAGGTTGTGAGGGAGGAGATGCAGCCACATAGCACACGTGTCTAGCCAGTGGGGTCCCTCAGGGGAAGGGGAGTGACGAGGTCTGGGAGTCTCAGGCCCCAGACAGAAAGGCTGGGTTCCAGGTGGTGAGGGGGCAGTTGAGACCCGAATCCTGTGCGGAGACACCTGTTGGAGCCCAAGCCTGCAGACAGACCAGGCCAGGGTCGGCGGACGCGGGGCCTTGACAGAGCCAAAGGCACCCAGAGCTCGTCCCTAAGGTCACGAGGTTCTCTGATTGCCCGCAGTGCGGCCTCAGGTGCAGTCTGGAAGCCCCGAGGCTCAGCACTGGCGTCCCAGGTGTGGAGGAGCCCCCTCCCCTGGCAGTGAGTGTCGTCATCTCCGTCAGCATCGGCTTAGGGCTGGTTGGACCTGATCCTGCTGTCCATCCATCAGCGGGACGTCAGGAAAAAGGGAGGGGGCAGGACCTTGCACAAGTTGTTTTTCTATTATGGGAATTATTCCATGAAGTGGAAGTTTTATTTCACAAAACCCCCAGCCAAATAAAAAGTACTGTGAAGAGTATTTATCTTGTGTCTTTTCCCAAAGAACTGTTTGCAGATATTGTAACTATCTAGGCGTGTTGTTCCCTTATAGCTGTTTGAATAGTGAGGACAGTTTGGAAAATGCTAGGTTCTGAGCAGATTTATAAGCAGCCTTTAAGAAAGTCCTCTTTCAGGTTTTGTTTATGTAAAAGTACATTTGTTAAAATTATTTTTCCTAGATCATCCCCTTCGTTGAGACCATTCCTGGGCAGTTGGTGCCTGGAACTTTGATTGTAATACGTGGGCATGTTCCTGACTATTCGGACAGGTAAAATCATTGTATTAGATGCAAAAAGAACACGAATAAACGTCTCTCTGTGGCTGTGGAACAACAGAAAATAGTAACGTGGGAGAGACATTTTGATTGTCTGAGGCAGGATTTTGCTGTCGTCAGCAGCCTGGCCCAGATGCTGAGGAGATTGGAATGACTGGGTTTTTTAGTTTATTTCTCTAAGTCTGATTTCAGTGTGAAGAGTGAGATGTATAGTTGACGAGGGGAGCTGTGATCAGAGGACAGGGCCAAAGTCTGGCTATAGTAGCACTCCCACAGCATCGTAAGGGCTGTTTTGGGTGCTTTTACCTGCTGCGGGTACAAACCGTGGATGAGGCCGCAGCAGTGAGAGTTGGGCTTGGCTCTTTGTGGCCGAAGCCCAATAACAGTGGCTGAAATGAGACGTGAGTGTCAAGTCTAAAGAGAGAGCCCTGGCCTTTTAAGACAACTCTGTCCGTTGTTAGAGAAGCAGGCCTCTCCCGGCTCCGCTCTGCTGTCCTCCTTCTCTGGATTCTCAGAAGCTGGAACTCCAGCCCTTTGAGTAGCAGGTTGGGCGCATGTGGTGTTTGGAGGGAGGGGCAGGGGGTGGAAAAAAGGCAGGTGCCACCAGACTTTGAAGGCAGCCTCCAGTAGTTTCCCTGAACACTTCCCTTCTACCCCACGGGCGTCCCTGCCTGCATGGGAGTCTGGAGAATGGAGGTGCCCATTGTGGACTGATGGGCCCCGAGCTACAGCCCAGACTGTTAGAAGGAAGATGAGGCAGCTAGGTGTTTCGCCGTGTGGGTGCAGGCCCGGTCGTGTCCTCAGCCCGGGTGGTCATGCTCTGGTCCTTCCCCTCAGCCTTCCTTCCTGAGTACTCACGGAGCTCGCCTTTCCTGCCGCAGATTCCAGGTGGACTTGCAGTGTGGCAGCAGCGTGAAACCTCGAGCTGACGTCATCTTTCACTTCAACCCACGTTTCAAAAGGACCCACTGCATTGTTTGCAATACTCTGAAAAATGAGAGATGGGGACGGGAAGAGATCACATACGACATGCCTTTCAAAAAAGAAAAGTCTTTTGAAATTGTGATCATGGTGCTGAAAGAGAAATTCCAGGTAGGTTTTGGAGAATGAAAGTCAAATCCTCACTAATGAGCGTAAGCACACAGGAAGCTTTGCACATTAGGGAACTCGCCCTTCCAGTTTTTAAATCCAGAAAAAGACTTTGCTTTATACTTTTTCTCTAACGTGGGGGCCAGGCAGGTACCTAATCATGAGGTGGGCGCAGCTCCTGTCTCGTGCCAGGCAGATTCGGGCTCAGTGCAGCCACGTCTTCTGATTATTTCCCCAGCAGGGCTGGGCTCAGTTCCAAATTGGTGCAGCATTCTATTAATTATGGGATGGTAAATCTGGAATGAATGGACCGCTAGGGAATCGTAGTGCAGAGGTCAGAATCCCAGTGTGAAGTTAAATCCTGTCAACACATCGTTCTTTAGAAGCATGAGATTTTAGACGCAGAAGAGGCCTCAGAAATTCTGTGTGTAGTAAATCACTGGCTTCCTTGATGGTTTCTTTTTTTCCTCGAGAGTTTCATATGTTGTGTGTGTGTGTGTGTGTGTGTGTGTGTATGCGCGCGCACGCAGGATCCCGCTCCCACCAGAACCTGCCCCCTAAATTTCCTAAACTCCATTTACTCCTCTCTTCTTTGGCCTTAATGCTTGTGTCGGTATCATTCTTTTTAACACTTTTTCCTGTGCTTTGGTTGATTCCTCTGTTTACTTTGTCCGACACAGGTTTTAAGCTCCTTGAGGTCAGGAACCACACTGTAGTCTGCCAGTGTTTTCCCAACATTCCCAACACCGTACCTGGTATTTGGGCGGGGGGGTGGGGGGGGACTCTGCCTCAGGCCTGTGAGTGAGGGCTTTCCCTGCCTGTGGAGAAGCTGGGGACGTGCCTGTGTTCGTTTATTCAGCAAGTTCAACAAGTACAACCCATCATGTGCAGGGAGCTCGCAGCGCAGATCTCCCCCTGGGTTCACGGGTCTAGGGCACCAGGGACCTCAGAACCCCGGGATGGCTCATATTTGTGCAGAGGTCCACACATGCACACGCACATAGGTTCATGCATGTGTGATTGCTCTGGAGAGCGGGTCCCTGGCATTTAATCAGGTCAGGAAGTCATGAGAGGATAAACTGCTGGTGCTGTGATGCTTTCCATCGCAATTTGGTCAGACACGAAAAGTGAAGACCTGTGGGAAATGGGATACAATTAAACCCAAGTAAACAGATTTTCACTTGGGTAAATGAATAAAAGTAATTAACTGGTTTTTTTGGGGGGCGGGGCGCTGTCTCCTGTGCCCGTCTAGGTGGCTGTAAATGGAAAACATACACTGCTCTATGCCCACAGGATGAGCCCAGAGAAAATAGACACTCTGGGCATTTACGGCAAAGTGAATATTCACTCAGTCGGCTTCAGCTTCAGCTCGGTGAGTGCCCTGCCGGAGCTTGGGGTCGTCTTAAACGTGAGCAAACATCTTTAATTAATATCTTCTATTAAGATAAAAATAATGTAACTACCTCCCTCATTTGTATTAATTCTTGGAATGAAGTCTTTTAGACGAGTAGATGCTATTTTTTGTGTGTGGTAAATTGTATTTGTGTGAATTAATCATTTAGCAAACTGACCTGGTTCTCTATGAGACCTATTTTTTTTTTTTTTACTTTTTTAGTTCTGTAACCCAACCTTGCCTTCTTTACCACTTTTAAAAAATTTTATTTTTTATTTTCTTATTTGTTATTCCCATCCCCCCACCTTCCTCCTCTTTGGCAACCATGAGCTTGTTCTCTGTATCTTATTATTAATAGTCCATTGTATATATGTACCACATGTTCTTTATCCAGTCATTTACCGATGGACACCTAGGTAGCTTCCATATCTTGTCTATTGTAAGTCATGCTGCAGTAAACATAGGGGTGCATATATCTTTTTGGATTTATGTTCTGGATTTCTTTGGATAAATACCCAGAAGTAGATTATATGGCACCTCTATTTTTAATTTTTTGAGGAAAATTCATGTTTTCCATAGTAACTGCACCAATCTGCATTTTCACCAACAGTGCATGAGGGTTTTCTTTTCTCCACATCTTCACCAGCACTTGTTTTTTGTTAATTTATTGATGATAGCCATTCTGAGAGGTGCGAGATGATATTTCTTTGTGGTTTTAATTTGCATTTCTCTGATGATCAGTGATATTGACCATCTTTTGATATGTCTGTTGGCCATTTGTATGTTCTTTGGAGAAGGGTTTATTCAGGTCCTCTGCTTATTTTTTAATTAGATTTTTTTTGGTGTTAGTTGTATGACTTCATTATATAGTTTGGATATTAACCCCTATCGGACGTATCATTGCCATTATCGTCTCTCATTGAGTAGGTGGTCTTTTCTTTTTGTTGATAGTTTCCTTTCATTATGATTTATTTCGGCTCGCTGTCTTACTTTCTTGGTGAGTTTGGCTAAAGGTTTGTCAATCTTGTTTTATCTTTTCAAAGAACCAGCTATTTGTTTTATTGATCTTTTCTATTGGTTTTTAAATTTCAATTTTGTATTTCCTTCTTTTTATTTTGGTTTTAGTTCTCTTTCTGAGTACGTTAGTTGTACAGTTAGATTGTCCATGTGAAGTTTTTCTTGTTTGTTAAAGTAGGTCTGCATAGGTTAACTATGCACTTCCTCCCTATTAGAACTGCTTTTGCTACATCCCATTAATTTTGAAAAAGTTGTCTTTTCATTTTCATTTGTGTCAAGGTAGTTTTTGATTTGTTTGATTTACTCTTTGATACATTGGTTGTTTAGTAGTGTGTTATTTAGCCTCCATGTATTTGTGTGTTTTCCAGTCTTCTTCCTGTAGTTGATTTCTAGTTTCATGCCACTGTGGTCAGAAAATATGCATGATATGATCTCTGTTTTCTTGTATTTATTGAGGCTTGTTTTGTGGCCTAATATGTGATCTATTCTGGAGAATGTTCCCTGTGCACTTGAAAACAATGTGTATTCTCCAGTTTTGGGATGAAATGTGTTATAAATGTCTTTTAAATTTATCTAGTCTAATGTGACATTTAAGGCCATTATTTTCTCATTAATTTTTTGTCTAGATGGCCTGTCCACTAATGTGAGTGAGGTATTAAAATAGGCTACTGTTACTGTATTACTGTGGATTTCTCCCTTTATGTCCACTAATAATTGCTTTATATATTTAGGTGCTCTTGTATTGGGTACATAGATATATATTCTGTAAGGACTGAATCTTTTTACTACCCCTTCCGTACTTTCCATTACTGATGTCACGTTTTAGATCTTTTTGTGTTGTGTGTGTCTTCTAATTAGTTACTGTAGTTTAGGCTGAGTTTGATACTTTTTTCTTTTGACCTTCATAGTAGCTTTTTAAATGTCTAATTCACTGTATTGATTGCATGTTTGGCTTTAGCTGTGAAATTTATTTTCCTTTCCTATTTTCTTATTTCTGGTTATGGCCTTTCCTTTTCTGCTTAAAGAAGACCCTTGAACATTTCTTGTAAAGCTGTTTTAATGGTGATGAACGCCTTTAGTTTTTGCTTGTCCGGGAAACTCTCTCTCCTTTAATTCTGAATGATAACCTTGCTGGGTATCATGTAGGTTCCTATCTTTTAGCACTTGAAAGATATCCTGCCACTCCCTTCTGGCCTATAAAGTTGCTGCTGAGAAATCCACTGATAGCCTTATGGGGTTTCCTTGGTTGGTAACTCTTTCCTTTCCTCTTGCGTCTTTCAAGATTGTCTCTTTAACCTTTGCCATTTTAAATACAGTGTGTCTTGGTGTCGGTCTCTTTGAGTTCATCTTGTTTGGAACTCTCTGTGCTTCCTGGACCTGGATATCTGTTTCCGTTTTCAGCCTTATTTCTCTAAATAAAGTTTCTGTTGTTCCTTTCACTCTTTTCCCTCCTGGGAACCTTATAATGCGAATGTTTGAGCACTTGATGTTATCCCAGGGGTTCATTAGACTATCCTCATTTTTTCAAGTTCTTTTTTTTCTTTTCGCAGTTCTGATTGGTTGATTTCCACTAGTCAGTCTTCCAGATTGCTGATCTGTTTCTATTAGCTACTCTGCTGTTGATTCTTTCTAAGGAAGTTTTCATTTTAGGTATTATATTCTTGGTTCTTTACTAAAGTTTCTCTGTTTCGAAGTTTTCCCTCAGCTTTTCTGTTCCACTCTCAAGTTTCATGAGGATCCTTATGACTGCTTTGTACGGCAAATTACTCATCTCGGTTTCCTTAGGGTTTTTTTCTGGAAGTTTTGCTTCCTTTATTTGAGAGATATACTGCTGTCTTTTCATTTTATTTGGCTTTCTATGTTTGTTTATATGAATTAAACAAAACAGCTCTCTCTCCGTCTTGAAAAAGCGGCCTCATGTAGACGCAGCCTCTGTGTAGGCCGTGTGCTGGGTGGTTTGGGCAGGCCAGTAGGAGCCAAGCAGGTACCTACTGCGTTTGGGACACAGAACTACCAGCTGGAACTGCTCCAGGAGGGGAGGCCAGGCGCATGTTAACGGCCTGTTGATCCTGCTGCTGCCTTTGTTCAGGGCCGAAATGGGCTCCGGCAGTGTGTCTGGGAACGTGCTGTAGCCACCTTGCACGTAGGCCGGAGCAGCTGGATAGAGCACCTGGTGTCATGGGCACCTCAGAGAATTCACCTCGGAGAATTCCTGCAGTCCCTGGAACGCTCCCATGGCTCCTAAACCTTTCTGTACAGTCACTGTCTTATTTCTTGTACCGAAAGTGGTCTTGTGTAGAAGCGCCCTCTCTGGGGGCTCTATGTGCCAGGTAGTTTGGGAGGCTGGTGGGAGCTGGGCAGGCGCTTAATGGGCCTGGGGCACTGGCTTGCCTGGCCGCAGCGGCTCTCATTAGGAAGTCAGGTGTGTGTGCTGGCGCCTGCGGTTCCTGCCTGCTCCCTTGTTGGGAGGCAAATGCTGCGGTGATCCTGCAGGTAGGCACAGCCCCCAGATAGAGCTCCGCTGCCCTGTCGGAGTGGGGGGGACGTGAACAATGGGGCTCCAGGCGCCTCCAGCCCCGAGCGTCCCGCAGCTCCCGCCGTTTCCTGGCCTCCCTTCGGTCTCTTTCTCGTTTGCTCAGAAGCTGCTTGTTCAGTCCTCCATTGTCTCTCAGGAGTAATTGCTACCTCTCTGTGCACTTGAATTTGCTCACGGGAGGGGGTGAGTGCTGTGTCCTCCTGCGCTGGTGCCATCTGGACCTCAGCATTATATTTATTGCCAGGGCTTTATTGTCATAGGATCTCACATCTAGTACAGTTTTAATGAAAAACCCCCAAACAACAACAACAAAACCCCTTTTTAGGTAGCTAAGGGGTATTTTGTTGACATAGGAGTACAATGGAGTGTTTTTCTAAGATAGTTTCCTAGAGGTGGAATGTCGGGGCCAAAGGTATTTGCATTTTAAGTTATGATAGATACTGCTAAGTGGCCCTCCAAAAAAATTTAATTTGCTCTCTTAATGATGGTGCCCATTTGCTTACTTTCTTTTTGACATTAGTTCTTATTCTCTTTAAATGTTTGCCAGTTTGATAAGGGTTAGATAAAGGACCTAATATTAAGTGCATTTTTGGATAATTTTCAGGAATATTTTCATGTTTTGTACTGTTTTTGATTGATTGATGTATCAAGCAGGTTATATTTGGAATTCTGATGGATGTTAAAAATTAATCTCTTCTTTAGGATTTAAAAAGTACCCAAGCATCTACTCTGGAACTGACAGAGACAAGTACAGAAAATGTAAATATTAAATCTTTTGATGAACCGCCAGTTTATAAATGTTCTTTTAGTTGCCATGTAAATTAGGTGGCAGGCAGGCTGTTTTTTATAATTAAGTTTTTAATATGAAAAATTATGTTTTCAGTATGAATAGGCTGAAGGTAATCATTAGAAAATTGAAGCTTGTACGTCTGTGGTGCCACACAGTGTAGGATTTGCTGAAACTGCTGGTGTATCTGCCCATTGCCCACCATTCTACGTACAGCTCTCCCTCTTAACTGTTGAATAGTATTGATAAGTACTGAACACAGGGGGTGCATTGGGAAACGATCTTGCACATGTATCTTCTCCCCATCTGGGAACAAGTGCAATTTAAACACTGAGGTTTTGCTATTATAATGGAGAAAGGAACGTATTACTCCCCTCAGCACATCTGTACCTCATAGACAGAATATAACTGCATTTTGGGAGTGCCTGGAAAGAATAAGTAAAATGTGTTTGGAGCTCACATGCAGTCCTGTGAAAAATGGTGGAGGATATAGGCTTCAGGTGAACTGGCCTACCAGACTGCATTCCTTGCCTGAGTAGCCCTTCACAACACCATACCGTGGTGTCATGAAGCTCTGGCACCTGTATGCCACCCCCAGGGCGGAGCAGGCACTACTGTCCCAGGCCCTGGCTGGGGTCGGCTCTGTGCAGCCAGTACAACCGGCTGCTCCTATAGGATTCTAGAATTCCGTTCTTCCCTTTCATCCTCATTGTGTCTTTCTCTTCCCACAGGTACAAAATGCTGGCATGTCACAGCTTGTAAGTATTCTGCCAATGTTACAACATGTGGAACATTTTGTAAAACACAGGAAGCAGATAGTTTAAATGTTGGAAGGCAGCTTCACACATTCCACACCTTACTGCAGAACTGTCTCCCTACAGCCCAGTAACAGAGGAGACACTGATAAAATCGTACCCAGAAGTGTCTACACCAAGAGCAGAGGTTCTGCTGTCAATCACACTTTGACTTGCGCCAAAATACTACCTATCAACTGTTTGTCAAAGGTTTGAAGAGCCCCAAACTTTCCTAATTCTATATGACAGATTAAGTTTAAATGAGCTGGTATTGTTACCTCTCCCCTCAGTAAAGCCTAAAGCAGCCATTTGTCACGTGTGTGCTGTCAGGTAGCCAGGCTTTGTCTCGAAGCCACTAGTGTGTATTTCCCCAACTCCTCCCCTCAGGCAAGACAGGAGCAGTGCTTCAGACCCCAAGCGCAGGTATTTCTCAGTGAGTCACTCATACAAAGGGTATTAGGTCCCACTCGACAGCCATTCATTCATTGTGTAAAACATGCGCACCGAGAGTGTGCTGGGAGCCACACAGTGCTCACTGCTGGGAACCCCTGGGACCAAGGCAGATGGAGTCTGTCCCTTCATGGGGTTTACTGTCACGGCCTTCCAACACTCCCGTGTTTGGCCAGCGTTCCCACGAGATCTCTTTCTGCAGACTTCCTGGTGCTGACTGTGGTTTCTTTGCAGTGTCTGCCATTTGTTGCGCGGTTGAACTCCCCAATGGGTGTTGGACGGACTGTCGTCGTCAAAGGAGAAGTGAACAGAAGTGCCAAAGGGTTGGTATCATTGAGTTACTAGTGTCAGTACTCTCCACGTACGTGTCCTGTAACAGTCTTCTGAGATACAAGTAGGGCTAGTGTCATAACCCTCATTTGTAAGGTGAGAATATTAGAGCAAGAGGAAGTTCGACTGCTGAGAACTAGTTGGTGGCAGAACAGGAACTAAACTGTAATGTTCTGACCGAGGCTTTTTGTGGCCAGATAGGAGGGTGGCAGTTGTCCACGAGGCCCACCCCCCGCCTTGCAGAGCTCAGGGCAGCCCCATGAGGTCACGGAACTTTGGTTAGAGGCCATCCTGTTATGCGACTTACACAATTTCTGCTTTTAGAATCTTCTCAGAGATGTTCAGACTTTTGAAAGCTTGAAATTAGAGCTCTTTTCCTAGAAGGTGGTACACTTCCAAGAACAGAACACATGTAAATGTTAGGCCAGAATCCTGCTGGAAAGGACCCCACACTCCTTCAGGCTGAGGAAATAACGTCGTTTACTGCTAACCCTTGGTTTCTTCCAAACCCGATCTGAACCCTCAACACTGATTTATTTTTATTTTGCACATAATATACTTCTATCAATGGAATTCTAACTCAGGATTTAAAATTTCACCCTTATCTGTGTTCCTGTATCCATGTGCATACTTATGTTTTGTGTACTTATAATCAGAGTTCAGTTCTGATTGTTAAAATTGCAGAAACTGCACTACTCTCTTTTACTTGGTTAATTTTTTTCTTTTTTTTCTCTCAAAAGCTTTAACGTTGATCTGCTATCAGGAAAGTCAAAGGATATTGCTCTCCACTTGAACCCACGCCTGGATGCTAAAGCCTTTGTAAGAAATTCTTTTATTCAGGAGTCCTGGGGAGAAGAAGAGAGAAACATCACCTGTTTCCCATTTAGTCCCGGGATGTATTTTGAGGTAAGGTTATATTTTTTGAAAATGGGACAGGAGAAAATCCTGGGAGCGGGGGTAGGATAAATGATCCATGTAAATCAAGTCCTGCTGTGGACAGTATGTGTGGTTTTCGTTTATGTGGAGATTGTACTTTGAGTGGCCCCTTTTATAACAAAGTACAAACGGCAAAGCCAGCAGAGTGCCACAGTATTTGCACTGGAATTATCTGACATTGGTTCTCACGTTGGAAACTACTGTGTAGCCCCATATTGGTTAATAGGAATTTTAACAGGAGCCCATCTCAATACTGGGGTAGGATGTTGACTCCTCGGTCGACATGAGGACACAGGAACCGTAAAACTGCCTGAACTGTCGTCTCATGTTGGCTGTACACAGTTTTAGGGGGTAGCCCTTTCTTCCAAGGAGTTAGTCCTGTTTGTATATATTCGAGGAAAGGGACATTTACATCATTGGGGCTTTAAGGCATCCAGTCCCGAATCCCTAAATAATGGGAACGTTACCACACCACCTTTCACCAAATGTGTTTCTGGGATGCTGTGGAGAATAAATTTTCCTTGGCATCTGGATGCTGGGTTTACTCATTAACTTAAGTGACTCACTGCCTCATGGTCATTTTAGGGTCCCTGATTTAGGTCATGCTTCTGCAGCATTTTAAACTGTCTTATGCCCTGGACCCTTTGAGTTCTCAAGGACTTATCAAAACTAATTGCCAAACGCATGACTGTCAAGGTGGAATAGAAGACGGCAATTGCACATTTCGATTTATTCCTGTTTCAGTCTCATGCAGTGCCCCGCTCTGCGGACAGATAGACGTGAGCTAGTTGTGGAAGTTGTGGATATTGGTTTGGGATTGAGAAGGATGTGAAAGGTTGAAGGTCAGGTTGGGTTTTCCAGGTTTAGGGGATGATTTGAACAAGTCACTGGAGGAGGGAAAGGCAGCACAAGGACTTGCTGACTTGGCAGGAGTCGGGGTATAAAGGGAGCCTTGGGGTTCACTGGAGGGAAGTACAGGCAAATACTAGGAAGGAAGTTGATCCTCGTCATTGGTGACAGGAAACTAGCGACACAACTTGTTTCTGACCTACTGGTATCTGAGCCCCAAGCTTGGAACTACTGAATTAAAAGAGGACAGTGATAATAAATTTTAAGGAAATCATCTTGTCCTTTTTTTGGTTTTCTACTTCAGGAAGTTACCATCCCCAGTGTGGGAGCACTGTCTGTTTCATATAGTGATAGATTTTTTCCAATTGCTTCAAACGCTTGCATTTTTAATACACCTTCATTGAGATTCAAAGATCTTTCCATTACGCCATTAATTTGATTTTAAACAGTATCTTCTGTTCCTTGCCATTTCAAATTCACTTATTAAAATACCTTTCAGTTTTGTAGTTTCATCTGTGAGCTCTTTTTATCAAATTCATGTTTTCAGCAGCTGTTCTGTAACATCAGGTAGTCGTGAGGGGTTTTGCTGTTCCATTTTCTCTTCTAGGTTACGTACTTTTCTTGTTTTGTGACAGTATTCACCTGGCCGCATGCCATTTCCTCTCCATTAGTTTGTCCCGCACTTGCTCTGATACAATGTAACTAATTGACTCTTACGTTGCATCCCTCTAATGCCAGTTTGTGTTCCCTTATGAGAGCATGAGGCTGTATGTTTTGTGTTCTCTCTCCTCCCAAAGGACCTTCCATCTGGTAGAAACTGGGATTTCCACCACTGTTGGTGGGATATAATCCCACGTTATAGATGTTTTCTCAATTGTTTATGTAGCCCCAGAGCCTGCACTTCTGTGGAATTTCCCCAGCAGCTGTTTCAACTGGTCTCATCAGTAAAGACACTCAGTTTGCTTCTTTGCAGATGCAGATTTTGTGCCTCGACCTGGCCTCTGGGGATGGGCAGGTCAGCAGCTAGGCTGTGCTGCTACTCTCTGCAAGGAACAGGGGTGGCGTGCAGGTGCACGACACACACCTGCAGTGTGCATGGAAAACAGATGGTGGAAGCAGGGCCTGGCTGCCATTGGGATGTGGTATCAGAGGATGATGTTTAGGTGTAAAAGGACTTAAACGGACAGTAGTTTCTTTCGTTTTATACTGTTTGGAGTTTTAGGCAAAGAACTTTGAAGGACTAATTACTCCATAGATTCATAGAATACTGAGCTTTGAAGAGCTTTTGAGAAACAGAGGCCAAGATGTGCTGACTGGGAAGGAAATCAGGGCTATCAAGCAACTGTGCAGGCCCTAGCAAGTGCCCTAAACTTCTGGAGTTTCCCATTGTCTGAGGCAGAGAAGTCAGGATCCAAGTCCCTTGGTTCCCAACCTATGACCTGGAATCTCCTCCTCCTTGAAGGAGGGTTAGGCAGGCAGCAGCAGTGATGGAGTTCCAAGATGGCGGTGGCATAGAACAGTGCTTAACTCGCTCCATCCCATGAGCAAATTCAAATACACAAGAGCAGTTGCTTCTGCGAGACAACCGAGCTGAATAAACAGCCTCCTGGCAAACGAGAGAAAGAGACTGAACCGAGGCCGGGAAACGGCGGGAGCTACGGGACGCTCGGGGCTGGAGGCGCCTGGAGCCCCATTGTTCACATCCCCCCCACTCCGACAGGGCGGCGGAGCTCTATCTGGGGGCTGTGCCTACCTGCAGGATCACCGCAGCATTTGCCTCCCAACAAGGGAGCAGGCAGGAACCGCAGGCGCCAGCACACACACCTGACTTCCTAATGAGAGCGCTGCGGCCAGGCAAGCCAGTGCCCCAGGCCCGTTAAGCGCCTGCCCAGCTCCAACCAGCCTCCCAAACTACCTGGCACATAGAGCCCCCAGAGAGGGCGCTTCTACACAAGACCACTTTCGGTACAAGAAATAAGACAGTGACTGTACAGAAAGGTTTAGGAGCCATGGGAGCATTCCAGGGACTGCAGGAATTCTCCGAGGTGAATTCTCCGAGGTGCCCATGACACCAGGTGCTCTATCCAGCTGCTCCGGCCTACGTGCAAGGTGGCTACAGCACGTTCCCGGACACACTGCCGGAGCCCATTTCGGCCCTGAACAAAGGCAGCAGCAGGATCAACAGGCCGTTAACATGCGCCTGGCCTCCCCTCCTGGAGCAGCTCCAGCTGGTAGTTCTGTGTCCCAAACGCAGTAGGTACCTGCTTGGCTCCTACTGGCCTGCCCAAACCACCCAGCACACGGCCTACACAGAGGCTGCGTCTACATGAGGCCACTTTTTCAAGACGGAGAGAGTTGTTTTGTCTAATTCATGTAAACAACAGAAAGTCAAATAAAATGAAAAGACAGAAATGTATCTCTCAAATAAAGGAACAAGAAAAAACCCCAGGAAAAAAAAAAACCTAAGGAAACCGAGATAAGTAATTTGCCTGATAGAGAACTGAAAGAAGCTTCATAAGTTTGCTCACTAAACTTGAGAGGGAATAGGGGAACTTAGGGAGAACTTCGACAGAGACAAAGTATAATAAAGAACCAAGCATTCCTGAAGATTACAATGACCAAAATGAAAAATGCATTAGAAGGAGTCAAGAGCAGTTTAGCTACTAGAAAGGAACAGAGAAGAACACAGAAGACAGATTAGTGGAAATCAACCAATCAGAATAGCAAAGAGGAAAAAAAAGAATTTAAGAAAAACAAGGATAGTTTAAGGGACCCCTGGGATAATATCAAGTGCTCAAACATTTGCATTATAAGGTTCCCAGAAGGAGGGGAAAGAGTGAAAAGAACAGAAACTTTATTTAGAGAAATGAGGCTGAAAACAGAAACAGATATCCAGGTCCAGGAAGCACAGAGAGTTTCAAACAAGATGAACCCAAAGAAACCTACACTGAGACATACTGTATTTAAAATGGCAAAAGTTAAAGAAACAATCTTCAAGGAAGCAAATGGAAAAGAGTTACCAACCAAGGAAACCTCATAAGACTATCAGTGGATTTCTCAGCAGCAACTTTATAGGCCAGAAGGGAGTGGCAGGATATCTTTCAAGTGCTAAAAGATTGGAACCTACCTCCTAGATTAATATACCCAGCAAAGTTATCATTTCAGAATTGAAGGAGAGAGAGTTTCCCGGACATTTAAACAGCTTTACAAGAAATGTTAAAGAGTCTTTAATCAGAGAAGGAAAGGCTATATAACCAGAAATAACAAACTAGGAGAAAGGAAAAAATATCATGGCTAAACCGAAACATGTAATAAATACAGTGAATTAGACATTTAAGCTACTACAAAGGTCAAGAAAAACGTATCAAACTCAGCCTAAACTACAATAACTAATTAGGAGATATATGACACAAAAAGATCTAAAACATGACATGAATAAAAAAGCCTGGAAAAGGGAATATAAATGGAGTCCTTACATAATATATTTGAACTTAAACACCTATCAGGTATATTGCTGTAGATATAGAATGATACACATAACCCTCATGGTAACCACAAACCAAAATGTACAGAAGATATATGAAGAATTAAGAAAAAAGCCAACAAAACACTACAGAAAAATAGGAAACCACAAGGAAAGAGATCAAGAGAAGGAACAGAGAAGAACTATAAAAACAATCAAAAACAATGAAGAAAATGGCCATAACTACCTACGTATCAGTAATTATTTGAAATGTAAAGATTAAATCCTCTAGTAAGACACAGAGTGGGCTGATGGATTTAAAAACATGACCCATCTATATGCTGCTTACAAGAGACGCACTTCAAATCGAAAGACATATTTGGACTGAAAGTGAAGGGATAAAGACACACCATGCAATATAAATGAAAAGAAAGCTGGGGTTGCAGTACTCATATTAGAGAAAAAAAACCTTTAAAACAAAAACTGTAAAAAAAAAAAAGAGACAAAGGACATTATATAATTATAAAGGGGCCAATCCAAGAAGATACAACAATTTTAAATATCTACATGTCCAATACAAGAGCACATAAATATATAAAGCAATTATTAGTGGATGTAAAGGGAGAAATCCATAGTAATACAGTAATAGTAGAAAATTTTAATGCTCCACTCACATCAATGGATAGGTCATCTAGATGAAAAATAAGGAAATAACGGCCTTAAATGTCACATCAGACCAGATAAATTTAATAAATATTTATAGCACGTTTCATCCCAAAACTGCTGAATACATTTTTGTCAAGTGCATAGGGAACATTCTCCATAATAGATCACATAATAGGCCACAAAACAAGCCTCAATAAATACAAGAAGACTGAAATCATATCGTGCATATTTTCTGACCACAGTGGCATGAAACTAGAAATCAACTACAGGAAGAAGACTGGGAAAAAACACATACATGGAGACTAAACAACCAATGTATCAAAGAGAAAATCAAACAAATCAAAAACTATCTTGAAACAAATGAAAATGAAAAAACAAGTTTTTCAAAACTAATGGGACGTAGCAAAAGCAGTTCTAAGAGGGAAGTGCATAGTTCAGCTGTGCAGGCCTACCTTACCAAACAACTAAAACTTCACATGAATTACCTAAGTCTAGAGTTACTATACCTAATATACCTAGAAAAAGAACTAAAAGCAATGTAAAAAGAAGGAAGGAAATAGTAAAGATCAGAGTGAGAATAAAATTGAAATTTTAAAAAATCAATTTAAAAAAGAAATTTAAGAAAAATCAATAAAATGAAGAGCTGGTTCTTTGAAAAGATAAACAAAATCGATAAACCTTTAGCCAAACTCATTAAGACAATAAGAGAGCACAAATAAAATCATAAATGAAAGGGAAGTTACAACCAAACCATAGAAATACAAAGAATCATTAAAGAGTATTACAAACAATTATATGGCAACAAATTTGGCAATTAGAAGAAACGGGTAAATTTCTAGAAGTATATAACCTTCCAAGACTGACCCAGGAAGAAATACAAAATTTAAATGGATAAGTTACGAGCAATGAAATTGAAGGAGTAATCAAAAAACTCCCAACATATAAAAGTCCAGGACCAGATAGATGGGTTCCAGGTGAATTGAATGCTTTCAAAGAAGAATTAATACCTATCCATCTTACAAGTATTCAAAAATTGAAGAGGAAGGAATGCCTTCAGACTCATTCTACAATACCATGACATCACAACCAGACAAAGATATTACAAAAAAAGAAAATTATAGGCCAGTTTCCTTGATGAACACAGATGCAGAAATTCTCAACAAAATTAGCCAACCAGATTCAACCATACATTAAGAAGATTATACACCTCTTATACACCATATATTAAAAGGGTTATTATATACCATGATCAAGTGGGATTCATCCCAGGGATGGAAAGATGATTCAACATCTGTAAATCAAATAATGTGACATGTCACATTAACAAAGTAAAGAATACAAACCATGTGATCATGGTGACAGAATTCAACATCCTATTATGATAAAAACTCTTCAACCAAGTGGGTAGTGAAGGAACATATCTCAACATAATAAAGACTATAGATGACAAACCCACAGCTAATATTATATTCAGTGGAGAAAAGCTGCAAGCTTTTCTTCTAGGACACGGAAGACAAGGCAGCCCTCCCCATTGGGGCTGTTAGCTCAGTTGGTCAGAGCATGGTGCTAATAACACCATGGTTGCGGGTTCGATCCCTTCGCAGGCCACTGTCAGCTGCACCCACCTTAAAAAAAAAAAAAAATCCACTATCGCCACTTCTGTTCAATACAGTATGGGAAATCCCAGCCACAGAGATAGGACAAGTAAAAGAAATAAAAGGCATCCAAATTGGAAAGGAAGTAAAACTTTCATTATTTATTCATGAAAAACCCTAAAGACATCCAAAAAACTATTAGAACTAATAAAGGAATTCAGTGAAGTTGCAGGATACAGAATCAATATACAGAAAGCTGATGCATTTCTATAAACCAGTAACAAATGAAGGAGAAAACAATCCCATTTATAATCGAATCCAAAAGCATAAAATACCTAGGAATAAATTCAACCAAAGATCTGGAAGACTGGTTTTCTGAAAACTGTAAGACATTGAAGAAAAAAACCTGAAGACATAAATAAATGAAAGGATATACCTTGCCTGTGAATTGGAAGGATTAATATTGTTAAAACGTCCTTATTACCTACAGCAATAATAGGGATTCAATGCAATCCCTATTAAAATACCAACGGCATTCTTCTCAGAAAGAACTGAAATTTATATGGAACCACAAAAGATGCTGAGTAGCCAATGAAATTGAGAAAAGAACAAAGTGGGAGATATCTTACTCCCTGATCTTCAACTATAGTATAAAGCTACAATAATGAAAACAGTATGGTACTGGCATAAAAACTGACACATCGATGAAACAGAATAGTCTAGAAATAAATACTCACTTACATGGTCAATGGATCTATGACAGCGGAGGTTAGGATATACAATGGGGTAAAGAGTGTTTCTTCAATAAATGGTGTTGGAAAAACTGGACACATGGAAAAAAAACTGGACCACTTTCTCACACCATATACAAAAATAAACTCAAAATGGATTAAAGACTTAAATGTAATACTCAAACCATTGAACTCTTAGAAGAAAGGACAAAGGCAGTAAACTCTTCACATGGCTCTTAGCAATGTTTCTTTGGATATATCTCTTCAGGCAAGGGAAACAATACAAAAAACAAACAATGGGACTGTATCAAACTACAGTTGCACAGCAAAGGAAACCATCAGCAAAAAAGAAAAGACAACCTACTGAATGGAAGAAGATATTTACCAATGATACATCCGATAAGATGTCAATATCTAAAGTATGTAAGGAATTCATACAACTTAACACCAAAAAAACAAAAAATCCAATTAAAAAATGAGCTGAGGGCTTGAATAAACATTCCTACAAACAGGACATATGCATGGCCAATAGACATATGGAAAGATGCTCAACACCACTCATTGTCAGGGAAATGCAAATTAAACCACAATGAAGTATTTACCTCACACCTGTCAGGATAGCCATCATCAATAAATCAACAAATAATTGTGGAGGAAAGGGAAGCCTCATGCGGTTGGTGGGATTGTAAGTTGGTGCAGCCACTACGGAAAACAGTAGGCAAGTTCCTCAAAAAAATAAAAATAGAGGCACCGTAGAAACCAGCAGTTGCATTTCTGGGTATTTACCTAAAGAAAACAAAATCACTGATTGGAAGTTATACTCATTGTAGCCTTACTTGCAATAGCCAAGATATGGAAGCAAGCTAGGTGTCCATCAGTTCACTGGATGAAAACCATGTGGCATACACGATGTAGTATTACTCAACAGCACAAAAATGAATGAAATCTTGACGTTTGTGACAAGAATGCTGGACCTAGAGGCTGTTTTGCTAAGTGAAATATGTCAGGTAGAGGAAGACAAATACCATGTGTTCTCTTATATGTAGAATCTTAAAAAACAAAATGAATGAATAAACAAAATAGAAACAGACCTGCACATACAGAGAACAAACTGATGGTTGCCAAAAGGGAGGGGGAATAAGGTGATGGGAACTGAAAAAACCTTAACAAGATACCAGCAATTTGGAGTTCCCAAACACGGGTGAGGAGGGTAACTTGCGACTTCCCTGGGAGCAAGGGGGCGAGAGGGAGCTGGGACAGGAAGGCCAGCGGCCCTGGGGGCTGGGGTTCTAACCATGTTGACAGTCACTTTCCTGAGGGGACAAGGCACTCCATTTAGATGAGGGTCCTAGAAATCACAGAAGAAGTTAGCAGCAGCAGGCTGGGAGAATTCTGTATAAAGCAAAGCAAATGGTTTACTTTTTGACAGTGTGCAAGAAACAAATTTTTAAACCAAGGGGAAGTGCTAATGTGTGTCCTTTCCTTCCAGATGATCATTTATTGTGATGTTAAAGAATTCAAGGTTGCGATCAATGGTGTGCACAGCCTGGAGTACAGACACAGATTTAAAGCGCTCAACAGTATTGACACGGTGGAAATTGATGGTGACCTCCAGTTACTGGAAGTAAGGAGCTGGTAGCGGACTGGACTGCCGCAAAGACTGAAATACAAAACGGCTTCTGTAACCCTGGCCTTGTTAAAATGCATCTCACTATCATTGTATCGTTTATACATACTGTTCAATGAGCTTCCGTAACATTAGTCCTCCTGGGCGTTCCCAGCCCTTGTCATGTAGCGTGGCTTGGTGTAGCGGAGGAGGAGGCAATCTGAGGCAGCAAGAACTTACAGCCATTATTAAGGCCTTTCTCCGTCCCCCACCCTGGCCTCTTGTGTTTGAACTCACTACCCATCCAACAAGTACTTATGAAGTGCCTACTGTGATACAGTAGCAAACACGCACCCGAACCTTTCGCCTGCACTGTGCTGCGAGCTGGGGATGTAAACAGTGGGGCCCAAAACCACGTTCCCTGTTCTCTTGAGCGCGGAATCTTCTGTGCGCTGCCCCTGTGCCACTGTTTCTTCTGTATAAACTCACTAGGGACGTAGAATTACTCAGCTATTAAATCAGCTAAACCATACTAATTTATAGAAGACACTACTCCTGCCCCAGTGATCAAATTCATAACGAGTGTCCTATCATCCCATAGCTGAAGGCTTGATACTCACTTCCATCTGGCAGTTTTGTTTAGCATATCTAGCTCTACTAGCTAAACG
Organism: Rhinolophus ferrumequinum; assembly: GCF_004115265.2. NCBI lineage: Eukaryota > Metazoa > Chordata > Mammalia > Chiroptera > Rhinolophidae > Rhinolophus > Rhinolophus ferrumequinum. Next base: position 21,937,923 of record NC_046310.1, on the reverse strand, counting down.
CATTACCAAATCATTAACATGATGAAATATGAATACAGCACAAAGATGAAGGCCAAAAACACCCAAGCAAAACTCCCCAAAAAACAAATGGTGTTGAAATTAATGATGTCAATCGCAAGACCACTGATTTCTGTACCAGTAAATGCTGATTTTACAATATTTGAATTTAGGGTTCAAAGGTCTGCATGTGCCTCTACAGAAATTTTAAGGTAGAAGAGGAATTCAATTTGTAAAACGTTTATGGGTAACAACGCATAGTCAAGATTTGATTTAATGATTGTTTATAAAATAGGCACTATCAGAAAGTCAAATATACCAACTGAGACCAAAGCAGAAAGGAACATAACACCTGTTGTCCACGTGTGAACCTACAGATTATTCCACCATCATTAGCCACTGAGATCAAAACATTGTTCTACTTTAAGTGATTAAAATCAAACCTGTATCAGCAAGTTAAGTTGTTGCATTTCTGTAATTTTTTCTTTTATTCTTTGAAGCAAGTTGGCAGGAATTCTTTGTGGAATTCTTACAGGTCAGATCTTGTTACAGGAAAATTCAAAGGCTTGGAGTAGGGAGGTAAAAAGCTAAATCAGTCTGATCATTTTATCATATTAAATTGCTGGGTGGGATTCTGCCAGGATTTAGTATTTTCCTAACAGATTTCAGTTAGATATTATTTGTATCCATATACTGAAAGGAATACTATTACCAATCTTACTTTTTAAAAGTGCTCAGTATAGGAACTTCTAGCACTTAATTCCTTTCCACCTTTTCATGTTAATTCATTATGCTGAGTCTTGCCAAACTCAAAAAAACATGGGTGGGGGCAGCAGTTTGGGAAAGTGGTAGAAGGCAGGGTAATTGTTTCCTTCATAAGAGAACATCAGGTTGCATGACTGGGATTTTCCTCTCAGTCTTAAACACAGTTCATTTTCGTTTGACCTGGAGATACAACTAAGACCTAAGACTGTTTCTTTGATAGAATAAATACAATAGCTTACCATGTTTTTTGAAATGAAGTTATCAGCACTTATGGCCGAATTTTACCAAAACATTTCCTGAAGAGGCATACACATTCCAGTGTGCTGCCTCTAAACTGTGCGTCAGCCTTTTGCTGCAGTGTCACTGCCTGCACTAAGTTTCTTTATTAAATTCGACCAAAGGCTTTCAAACTCAATTAGAACATTCTGTGGGGCAGTTCTCAGATGCTATAAAGTTTAAAAAGGCATACTCGTAAATAAAATAAATAAAGGCGGAGTTGTTTAATTTGAGCCATCACTTTCCAGCTTCACTGTGACACAGTAGAGATGAGAGAACTTCAAAGCTCTGAAAAGAATGTAGCACTTTCTTTCTTTCTCATACGAGTAATTCCTGGCTAACCACCAATGGGAAAATGATCATTCTCTCCTGGGGGCCCCTCACGCCCTTGGCGTTTCTGGGCCTTTCCTGCTTGTGGGATCGGTCGGCTGTGGGTCGCTTCATAAACAGCCTGTTGTTGCCTCTCCCCCTCCATCCCGCAAAAGACTGAAGGATAAAGGAGACAATCAGTCCTGACTGAAAAGCACATTCCAGAACTACCTCCCTCCATGGGCACACAGAAAAAAGTTAAGGCTGAAGTATCATCCACCCAAAAGGAAAAGTAAAAATCCAAATGTCTTTACAGTCAGAAGCATTCTTTAACTGCTGAGTAACCCATTTTCTTGAAGAAAAGTTGAATACTTCGAACAAAATCTCTGACCTGGATACCATGTGCACAAGACATTCCTTTACAGAAGAGTTAAGGCTTTACAGTCTGAGAAATCGTGAGCTTTGGGTGCTAAGACTAAACGTGTCTGTGATATTAATAACACCAGTTAAGAATGACTGTAACAAAGATTTAAAGAAACACAGCCGTCTGTATAAAACCACCACATATCATTGACTCTTTTTGCAATTCCATACAACTGGCAGGAGAGGCCTATATGGAACATACACCGGATAGGAATTTTGTGAAGTCCAAGTAGGTGTTTAGGCACCAAAAGTAACATGGTACCACACAACCCCAAATAAAAATATATAAATCCAAACTCTGAACAGAGTATGAAACATCAAAAAATGAAAATTTCAGAAGTAGCTCTGGAGCGGCTCTCCCAGTACAGCTTCCAGCCGCTGAATAGTCTTTTGACACTGATGTTCTACTTCTTCACATTCATCTAAGAAAAAGCAAATGAAAATGAGTCAATCTCCCTCCTCAGTTACCATGAGCCGAGTTCCTCACAACTTGCGTTCGTTCCCCAGCAATCAGCCATCCCCATCTGAAAGGAAAGCAGCAGGAGGCACCATGGAGCCTTCTCTGCGTCCCTCCTGTCTGCCTTCATACCCTTCTAACGGTCTTTGACTTGGAAGCTGAATAAGAAAGAACCCCAAAATAGACGTACACCAAAGTCCCATATTCCTAGTGAGACCACACTCCACATTTGTAAGAAACAAAGGTGAACGCTGGTTATTTTAGATAAGCAGTGAATCGTGACCACGACCACGAAGTGCTGGTCTACTTGCCTCCATCACCCCGCTCAATACTATGGCGTCCTGTCATTTCTTGGTCCACAAGTGCACACACCTGGACTTCAATCCCAGTTCCAACCATCACCCTTTGTTAATCAAATTACTAAACGCTCTGAAAGCCTCTCCTTCGTAAGACGGGGTGTTGACATATACCCGTCGTGAGGGTGAGATCATCCACACATATAGTGAGTAAATGCTGGTCACTGTTAACCGGTAGCTATGCTACTGCAGGCTTAATGGCCCTACACATTTTGACACAACCCTACATCCGGAAACCAAAACATTCACATGCATGAGGTAAATGAAAGGGAAACAAGTCTCACGATCATCAGGCAATCACTTCCTCCTCAGATAGGAACGCTGCCTCCCTGGGCGCAGGCAGAGGACCAGAGCCAAGGACTAATCCCACTGTACCCAAATTTGTTTTATCACTTGGCACATCCCCACAGAATTCTACTGTAATAATACAATCGTCTGGGAATTACCTTCCATCAACTCAGCTAAGAAAGGAATGGATTCTGGTAGCAAGACGATGTAATTCTCCTTTAGTTTCTCAGCCAGTGCTAATACGGTTATCAGGGCAGCAAATCGAACCTGAAAGCAACAGAAAGGTAAAGAATTATAAAAAACAAGTGTTGCTTTTTTAAGATTTACAATCTTAAAATCTGTCTAGCTTGAGACAAGCCCTTAACTTTTTAAACTAAATGTTATTTTACATTATGTCCATTTAACTTTCATCTTAGCATATCAGTTTAATGGTTTGGGATCTGTTTATACGGACAGCCTTATAAATCGGTGTTTTTCAAAGTGTGTTCCAGTACTGCAGACTTTAATGTCAATGTCTTTTTATAACATATTTCCTTTAAAAAAACAAAATGCCACATGTAAATTCAAGCGTGTCATCAAATTTAAGTGCATGGGAGGTCCAACTTGCCTGACGCAAATGATGCCGACCTGGCAGTCAAGTGTCCCCAGCCATCTCCAGGAGGGTCCCACCCACAGAACGCTGACAGTGGTCAGCACTGTGTTAGCTGTGAGCCGGGCCACCGGCTCTCAGCACTGAGTGCAGGAACACACGCACCGTGTCACAATGTCCCTGTCTGTGATCGGGATGCAAACAGCTGCTCAGTACTGTTAGTGACCCCCTGAGAAACAGAAGCTGCACTCGTCCTCACTCTGGTTTGGGGTAATTTAAAGAATACTTGGATATAGCAAAGTGAGTTGTTTAAAAAACATAAGTAACTACCTATGTTCGATCAAGATTTTGATACTATACAATCAAAATAAAACATAATGCTGCAACTTTGTAAATAGTTAAAATTTAAAATTTGGGGGTTCATCAAAATAGCCTGTGTGATTATTTCCTAATAAATATGAATTTCAACGAATAAATCTATTAATAAAATTCTGCTTTGGTTTGATTTATCCACGGTGGCACTAGTAAGGTAATTAGTCTGAGAAGTGGCGACTCATTGTTAGGACAGTGAAACTGACACTCGGGTGTGGAACGTGAACCTCCACTCTCCTCCCCTTAGTGGGTGTCAACCGCTACCACCTACCTTTCGTGATTCAACAATATTGAAGCCTGACAGAGGTGGTCATATAACATACTGCTCTAACTCAAAGGAATGTTCTATGGACAGAGTGAAAACGTTTCTGGGAGCACAATGACATTTCAATGGTGCTTAAAAAACACAAGGAACTACTTCACATCTTTTCAAGATTCAAAGGTACATACTTAGAAAGTATTTTAGTGCTTGTGTTTAAGACACCATGGGGTGGGAGGAGACTTCTTTATACATAGCCTGTAAATAAAAACTGAGTACGTCTCAGGCTCAAACTCCTGCTACCACAGCCCCATCTCGAGTCCTGGAAGATAAGCCCTGGGATCTGTCCCTGCTCGTCTCCCACGCTCCTACATCGCGTTACAGTTCAGGCGACACGGTGAAAATGCATGGCAGCAGAGCTGGTCACCCGCTGCTCCTGACCTTGGGTGAGGAGTCTCTTGTCTTCAGCAGAACCTGGTAGTTCAGTGGTTTCCAGAGAGAATCATCTGCCATGGCCACCGAGAACTGTGCAATGCACGGAACCAGGTGCTGTGTCACCCGTTCCTGGAAAGTCTCTTCTCCTCCAAGTCTGTTTTCCAGCTATTTAGAGAGAGAAAAGGACTTTGAGCTATAGGTCTCATTTCTGTTTGAAAAAACACCCAACATATAAATAATATTCATGATGTTAGCAGGCTCAAAAACCAGGTACCATTCTACCATTCTCTCTAGAGCAAATTTCACCTCTGGACAGAGAACCTCCCTTAGCAGATAACAGCCCTCAGCATCACCCCTCGTCCTCTCCGGCAGAACACCTCAGAGCCATTCTCCAGAGGGCGGCCATGCCGTCAAACATTGTCAACGCACCCAGTTTTAAAAAATTAAAAATTGAACCATTAGAGCTTATATCATGTCTTTTATTGAAAAATCCAAAAGTAAAACTATAAATGCCACTATGAAGATAAGTTATATTTATGAAAAGTGAGAAGTCAATTTTGATATAAAAACCTTGTTAAAAAACCTGCAGGAAAAAATAATTCCAGCAAGCTGTCATGTTAGTGGGTATAAATCCTGCGAAACTGTAACGGTAATGGCTTCCTCATCTTTCAACAAAAGATCATTTTATTTGGTTACCTGATCCACCAGGGGCATCATCAAGGCTTCTGCTCTCTCTTTACTTAAAAAATGCTGAGTGTCAAAAAGGAAGATTTTATATAAACAGTTCAAAATAAACTGTAATAGCAAGCAGCACTTTTCAGGGTCATTTTCAGAGTCAAAAAATGCTTCATCTGTAAGATGGGGGAAGAGTAAAAATGAAAAAAAAAATGAATTTCACCACTTAATCTCCAAAGTTTAAATTCAAATCACTACTAAAGGAACTATAATCAGAGGGTATTTCTACAATGATCTAGAAGTCAAGCTCAGGATGAAGATACAACACAAAGTGGATGGTCTCTCAGGTACGTGATTCCTTTCTTTAGAGTTCAGAGTTCAGATTATTAAAATTGTTTACTTAGTTGGACAAGTTCAACAACCAATTTCAAGTGGGATGCTTATTAGCATTAAACAAACCAATCTTAACAACGTAAAATAACGAAGTAATGCCCATTTACTTTCTTTCTCCCAAGTGAGTTAATTAATGACCAGTTTTCAATATGCTGAAACAGACACTTAAGGCCTGACAAATGACTCCAGAATGAAAAATCCACCTTCCTTACACTTACTACACTTACTGTACCTTGTGTAAAGCACAGAGCAAGGTGTCAACGGAACTGGGGTCAGCTACCAACCTGTTTTGGAGATGTTCACCTGGTTCAAGGTGTCAGCAAAAGGCTTCACTAAGTGGCCAGCGAACAGAGTGAAAAGCCCTTTCAGTTTTTCAGCGATGCAATCGGCCAAGTTGTAAAATGTCAATAGTCTGTCCTTTGGGGCATCCTCTGTCTTAGCCCAATCAAATAGCTGGAAAGATAAAGTAATAGGATCTTATTCTACAAGTCTCATAACTTATATGAGGACAAAGGAGAAGTGGTGGAAGAAAGCTTACCTTGAAAAACAGAGGTCTGAATGTGACTTCAGAAAGTTTTACAACCATAGCTACCAGACAGTCAATGATACAATTTTCTGTTTTCCCAACTTCTTCCAGATCATTCTGAAAACCAAAGAGCTGATGTATTAGTAAGAGTTCTGATATCTGACTCTAAATAATTTTGGTAAGTACAACAGGTTACATGGCTAGTTTTTCTCTGGCTCTCGGTAGGTACGTTTAGGATTTGGGGGAGCTAACCTCAGGGTGCTGTGCTCGGAAGTCCAGGGCCTCCAAGAAAAATACGGTGAGCTGAGCCTGATGGGAGGTGAGCTCGTCCTTCTTCATGACCCCGATGTGCTCTTGTAAGATGCTCATAAATGGGCCCATGTGATTCTACCAACAACACAGTAGAGAAAGGTGCCAGTCTTTAATATCCCTACAGTTCATTCAGCGAAACTTTAAAACTTTCAGTACCATAGCTCCCTTCTAAAGCGTAATACCCAATATACTCTAACCTTCCAGTTCTTCTCAATCTGCTTGTACGTTTTGCTGATGGCTGGCAGCAGGACTCGGGGTGAGAGAGTGGTAGCCAGCGTCTTTTTAAGAGCCGTGAGACGGACATTAGCTTGTGAGGCTGAACCCATTTCACTAGTGATTTTCTCCAAGTGGATCACCTATGGGAACATAAAAACAGTGATACAGGCCATTACAGGAACTCAGTGGGTATGTCTACACTCTCATAGCAAGTCAGTGAAGATGCGAGAAGTCAATCCAATGCTAGTGACTGGGGAAAGCTCGGTGCATGTTAGCTGCACAGAGAATTCCTTTTAAACTGGACCCTGAATGTCTGTACATACAAACAGACATGAGTCTCTCCAAGCTGGAAGTCAGGCATGCGGCCAATGGTGGAAGGACATGGAGCACGCAGAGGCCAGGAATCCAGCAACCCCACGAGTCAGTTCTTCTCTGTTCACAAATCTAGAAGGCTCCTCGGATGCAGAGGCCCCTTTCTGTAGATCTCGAGCGCTGGCTGCAGCGTATGTGAAGTCATTTGCATCGAAGCAGTTAAGGTTCTTGACGTCATCAATGGCAAATGATCAACACAACAGAAGAGAACGAGGGGTCACTCTCAGACATTTTCAGTTGGAAATGCCACCTGCCCATTGTCCGTTTGCAAGTAACCACTGTACTGCAGTACAGGAAACCTTCCAACATTTGAAACAAACAGGGCACCCCAGTTTGAACAGAAGAAAAGGCAGCTCTGAACGCTCACCTCCGAAGATCTCACAGGGGAAAAAAGCAATAAAATACATTCTGCAAAATCAAAAAGTAGAAGAGCCTCATGACAAAGTGACACCATATAAATGTCAAGATCACGCAGGAGGGATGACGGAAGTAGAAGAGAAAAAGTCACACATTAGTACTAACAAGCACATCTTTTCAGATATAAGAACCTTCCTGTTAAACAGAAACTAAAAACTTAAAGAATAAAATCATTAAGCTTTTAATTCCCCATCTCTGCCCCGCAAAAAGCATGTCGTGGTCGCGGAGGCTCACCTGTGACAGGACACCTTCTAGGTATGGGCTGATGAAGTGGGGGAGAGTCTCAACCACCTTCTGCAGGGCCGCCAAAGCGCTGAGCAGATAGACGTCGCCAGGCAGCAGCTCACTGCTTTGGATTGTTGTCAGCAAGGATGGCATCAGGCTAGAAACAAAGACGACAGTTTTAGAGGAGCCATAAGCAGAAGAGCCAGATGGAGACTGGAGAAGTCCCTGGAAAGGCCCAGCACTGGTGCCCACGATGGCATGGTGCATGTTAGAACCTACGAAAGGTCGTGTCCACTTTTGACGTGACTAAGCAAGACTCTGCCGAGTGCCAACGGTATCGACACAGCACTCGTTTTACAAAATGTCTTTGAACCTCACACTGGCCGTGTGTCAGACACTGTGCAAAAAGCCTCCCATCCCACCCCCACAGGCATCCTGCGTGGCGGGCACCATCTCGGTGTCACAGACGGCAAAGCGAAGTGACCCGTCCAACACAAGTCGCTAAGGCATTACTTTTCAGTTTGTACCACAAAGCCGCGTGCGTGACGGCTCTGTCCCAGGTACTGCTCGGCGTACCTGGGCAGCTGGGGGATGGCCAGTGCGTCCAGCGTGGAGGCCACCTCCGCCACACACAGCAGGGCACTTCCCAGCACGTTCTTCTCTTCCTTCTTTTCTGGCGCAATCAGCTGCACCGCGGTGTTCAGCACTGGGACGAAAGGCTCTGGGTTTTCTGCACCAAAATTCTTGCATAAAAGCTTGAGGGTATACAAAGCTGTCTGTCTGTTTACTGCTTGTTCTTCTACTCCCTTTTTTTTACGCTGCACAATGGCCAAAAGGACTGGAACCAGTTTTAGGAAATGGTAAACCTGAAGAGGACAGCCAAAATTCCCACATAGTTAAAGCTGCACACAAAATGCTGGTCCATTTTCCATTTGTACTGCTTGGCAAGGCCCAAGCGGATCAAGAGGAACTAAGCCCCACGATCATCACAAGTAGGTGTTTCTCCAGCAGACCGACTGACCACTAAGCCAATGCATGTGCTTGTGGGCAATTTTTGATTTATCTAAAACCACCTTCCTGGTTTGGAGTAAGAGTGGATGAGCATTACGCTAAAGACAATGCAGAGAACGCATGGTCCACAGTGAGCAAGTGTTCCATCAGGCGGGGAGGCCATTCTAGGAGCTCGTCTCTCTCACATGCGCGCGCACACACGCACACACACATGCACACACACACACGTGCACTCACACTCTCTCTCTATTAGAATATCACATTTTCAAACACACATCACAGTATTATATTCAGATAACATGCTTATTTAGATTGTACCACGGAGAAACTTAGGGGAGTTCAATGCAGCTTTGACAAAGCACAGAATGGTAAATGGGTCTGATTTAGTCTTCACTTACGGTTTTCTTCTTCCAGGATACATTCTGCTGTAGCTTGTTGTTCAAAAGATCCATTGCTTTGCGGCGAACAGAGGGCAGTGGGTTACTCAGCAGCCCTCTAATCACAGGGATGAAGGTTTCTGTGGGCAGCAACGCAGTGACCTGGAGAGCAGTTACATTGAACACAAAAAGATTTAAAAAAGGGAAGGTCAACTCAGATTAGGACAGACTTCTACTCACTGCACACCTCTAGGTGCCAGGCATCTTCACACACATTTTCTTATTTAATTTTTACACTGCTCTTTCAGGTAGGCACTACTAATCACATTTATTAAACAAACAAACAAACAACAGAAGAACTGATGCTAAGGGTAAGTGACTCAATCGCTCAATGCCACGCAGCTGAGTAATTCAGCCAGATCCTAAGCCGTGGTCCTTAGGTCAAGGCCAGCGATACGACACGTCCAGCAGACCACGGACTCGACCTGAGAGACACTTCTGTTCTGCTTGAATAAGGTGGAACACTCCAGTGTCATGTGACTGCATATTTAAAGCATGACATTTACTGAGGCACACGTTCACACAATCAACAGGGAAACAACTGTTCTTCCAACAAATTTATTTCTAGTCATCAAGATTCTTTTCCAAGAAAAATCTGAGCTGCATTATATTATTAAGAGAAGCTACTGCTAAGTTTATTCTTAAAGTAATACTTCGCTAAATCATTTCCCAGTGACATAAAAACAGCAACAAAGCACAGCGGACGGGGAGAAACGAAGACCTACCTTATCTAACATGTCATAAGCTTTACTGAGGAGCGCTCGCCAAAACTTCACGGTGAGTTTGTCTGCGTTTTTCTCCACGGACTGTGCGACGGCATTAATGTAGCCAAGAACTGCTTCTAGCAACCTGGAACGCAGGAGACTTGTGACAGTTATGTGCACTACCCTTCCAGTTTTTGGATAAAAAGTTGGAAATTAGTTCCAAATAGAAACTGAAAAAAGGGAAGCAACATACCTCTGTTCAAGGCCTTTTAAAACCTGAGGACCACCACTTTCAACTACCTAATTTTTAAAGAAGGCATCATTAGAACAGTATGAAAGCTGATAATAAACAATCATTTGAAGTTCAATGAAACATCTATGACTACTGAATTCAAACCTCTCACCGTTTCCTGACATTACAATTTAATCAGGTCCTGAAAACCCCAATCAAACTGTAATAACTCTATTTCCCTTATTTTAACTGTTCATTTATTTTAATTACATTCCATAGATATTTATGTCTACAAAGTACTACAAGATTCAGAAAAATGTAGCAAATGATCAATACTCATTTATCTCCTAATTTTATGAAATGCTGATCTTTCTTCAGCTCCTACCTAATCTTAAGATGAGCTGTTATGGACACAGCTTTGATCCCCTACGTACTGTCCCCTAAGCACCTTTTCCCATGACCCCAAGCCCCACAAACTTGATCTGCTGTTATCAAGGAGTGTATCTCAGTGAGCAACACACTTTTCTGGTAATTCTAGATTTCTGAGCTACCTCTACGTGACTTACATTGCTCTAGATCATTCGTTTTAACTGCACACAGTATCTGCTGTACACAGCACAACTTATTCACCTCTGACGATAGACATTTAGTTTGTCTTTTTTTTTAAACAACAATGCTAAAAAAGAGCCATTTTACGTCTCCTGGAGCCTCTAGGCAGGGATCCACGGCACCCCGAGAAGGGGACTGAGCATCTCCCCCTTGGCTGGACGCACTGCCCTCCCTCCCTGTGTATACAGCAGGCCCGTTCCCACAGCCTCGCCACTGCTTACTCTTAACAGCTTTTAATTTTTGCCAATCTGATGGACATCATAATGGCATCTTGTTTAACCTGCATTTTCCTCCTTACTAGGGAGTTTTTTTCATATGTTAATTGGCCATTTGTGATTCCTCTTCAGTGAATTCATCTTTGCCAGCTGTTCTAATGGAAACTGATACTTTTGGATTTATACGCAGCAGTAATCTCAGTAATCTCGTAGTCTGTGGCTTTCTTTTCACTTTGTTTATGGCGGCTTTTTGCTGAACCAAAGCTTTTTAAGAATTCTTTTCCACTCTCTGGTCACAATAATGTTCCCCTTGATTTTCTTCTCAAAGTTCTAAATATTTCTTTTTACACTGAAGCTTTTAATCTATCTAAAATGGTCCTGTGTTTACGGTGTGAGATCCATCTTTTTTCTCCCACACGGAAGACAAGTTGTGCCAGCTCTAGTTCTCGGACAGGTCTCTTTCCCGACTGCTCTGTGATGCCACCTGACAAAACCCATTTCTCACAAGCGCATGGGTGTGCCCAGCTGTTTCCCTCACACCAACCCACCTGCCTGCTCTTGCACCACTGTCCTTGGAAAGTTCGCTCCACAGACAGCAGTGTCTACACTGACCCATCTGCAGACAGTATCTACACTGATCCCTATGAAGTAAGCGTGCTGAACTCTTATTAGTTCTATGAGTCTGTTGATTCTTACACTTCATTCCTTTTGCCAAACAGAAACAGTAACAGAGGGCATCCTTGTTCCAGACTTTAACAGGCACACCACTGAAGTCTCATCACGAAGTGTGATAAAAATTATCGGTTTCTGACAAAAACCCTGCTCAGGCCAAAGAGTTCCCAGCCATCTCGCAATGCCAAGAGGATTATTTTCTTCTATCAGGAATAAGTACTGAATTCACTGAATTACTTCTCTGTAAATATTTCAAATATGGCTTCCCCTCTTGATGTATTCACGCAATACAGCAGACATGCTACAGATATTCTAATCACTCCTGCATTCCTGGTAATGATCCTTTTTTCTCTGTTTATTTCTTATGTTGTTTCTCTGTCTTCTTTCTCTTCTATTCATTGTTTGAACTTGAACACACCAACAGAAAGGTGCACCAGGGCTACGTGTAGGGCTCACTATTTCAGCGCTTCAAACACCCCCCACATGACCCCCTTATGACCCTCTCCCTCCTTCCCAAACACAAACACTACCCTTACTTCTGCAACCAGATTTGTTTTGCTGCTTTTGAACTTTATACGACTGGAGTCATAGGATACGTTGTTTGGTGTCTGCCTTCTTTTCTTCAATATTGTGCTTATGAGAGTCACCAGGTGGCCATGTGCCACCGAGACTCACTCACGTCCCTTCAGAACAGTACTTCCTCACTCCACTGCCAGTTCTGGGCTACCATGAAGGGTGCTATCGGGAACATTCCTAAACGTCTCTGGTGCACGGTCATACACTCCTGTTGGGGATCTGCCACTCGAGAGTGGGGCTCCTGAGTCACAGGGCTCATGTGTGCACCACCTTAGTAGGTCAGGTCATACCAAACAGTTTCTCATGGTGAACCACTACTTTTTCCTGTTACCTGTAAAGGCGTGCCTCAAGGTTTCAGGAGTTATTTGCCAAGCTCTTTTTACTAGTTTAAAACAGTTCCTCTGGAAAAAGCAAAATCACTGCATCATAAACACATTTAAAGGACACATCACCTTTCTGATAAAATGATTGGAAGCCAGGAGCTGAGACATGAAGGACACTGACAAAAACTTAAAGTGTCGCAGTTGCTTGCTAGTGTGAGTGTCTACATTAAAAATCTGTAGCATTTCTTCTTGTGATTCGCTCTTATTAGATACAGCTTTGGGAATGGTTTCTGAAAAAGAGCAACAAAACAAGGGACCGAACTCATCTTTGAGCCGAGTGGTCAGTACAGTTACGTACATAACGAGCATAGTACACAGCATACAATTTTCAGAGATATCTGTTAATTTATTACACCCAGTTTTTCCTCTTCTAAATTAGTGAAAGACATAAATATATTTACCAAGATTAAGTACTAGCAGCCCTGACAAGAGTGGGTAAGACAAAAACAACAAGAAACCCCACAAACAAAAAAACAGGCAACTGAGACAAGCAAATGGAAGAGAAAAGTATTACAAAAGGAGTTTTTACATGTCGGCTCCATACCCAATTTCTGAAGCCTCAGGGGCGTTTACTTCATGGCCCAGTACAGACTGAAGGAGGGTCATCTCTAGCCTTCAACCTTTAATTGTAGAAGTTTGAAGGTGTCCTAAACTTTGTAGGATCCCATGTTCTAATGCATCTAATATAAAAGGGGCACAGTGGTTGGGGGTTCATGGTGGGCCACTTAAAAACCACTGTCCTACAGTGACTCAAAATGAAGACTTCTTCCATAGCATGTCACCAGATATAGCTAGCTCTCCAGGCATCTTCCAGTCTGTCCTTGAGCTGACTCTAGGATGAGCCAAGGTCACTGCCTGGCCAAGCCAACAAGACAAGGCCAAGGGCTGGTCACACAGAAAACAGTCCCTGTGGAGTCCTTAGACCCTTCTTTCGAAGGCACCTCACTGTTTTGCGCCGAAGGGCATACAGCTAAGAACGTGCAACACATCAACTCTTTCCTAAGCCAACGTCATTGGTGCTGAGATTAGTGGAATTTTCTTCCAAATGGTAAATTTTTAGTATTCAGTTACCACTGCATGGTAACTGTTGTAGAAATCCTATGTTTTTCCATAAAAATTTGAGAAGGTACACAAGCACATACCCAAATTAAAAATTATTAACTTACTTCAAAAAATTCCTCTAAAGATGTTCTCTGGCTTCTAAGGATAATCTCCATCATATTCTGACTATCTTGAGCTTTCAGATTAAACAATAATTACCTCCTGAATTACGCTTACCTTCTTTTTCCTCTGGCAGGTTTATTAAGTACTGGAGGATATTCATCAAGCTTTGTATCTGATGCTGGACACTAAATTCACAGCAGACTGAAATCCAAAATTCAGTGTCTGCCTCTAAAATAGCATCCTATATAAAGAAAAGACATAGGTAATAAAACTGTACCTACAAAATGTATGTTAATTGATAAGTACAAATAAGGGAGATGTCTTGAAAATATTTCGTAGCACACAAAGTCACTACATATTGTTCCTTATGGTCATACTCATATGTATCACAAAGAGCTACTGAGCTCCTTACATAAATGAGCCAATTTGTGAGAATTATGAGCACAATTCCAGAATGATGTGCTTTATCAGTTTTGGCAGAACTGAATATACTGCTTTCCTTAGAGTAGGTTTAGATTTGGTCCAGACCCCATGTCTAAGAAGTCATTAAAAACAGTCCTGGACCTCCAAGTTCTACGCTTATCTGTCCCAAAAGGGCTCCTCAAAACAGTCACCTGCGTCCTAGTGACGTCAGTGATACTGACACTCCACCCCTTCCCCATGAAATGCCTTCAAAAGCTCTTCCCAAAGAAAGTTTAATTACTTTACAGCCATACTCTGTACGGCTTTAAACAGAACCACCCAGAAGGGCGCCAGACCTGCTCCTTACAAAAGTCAAATCACCCTCAGATGTTTTTGTTGTCACTAAAGATGTTCAGAGCCATGGGCTCTGAAAGCAACTTGAAAGAACACCAGAAACCTCTGACCGCAGTTCTGCGCAAGCGGTAAATAATGCACACCGCGCACCACCAGCCCCATATAAACTGGCAAATATCACCACGTCAGTTTGGAACACCACTGCCTCTTCCTTGCCGCCGCCTATGTTCTGACCTTTTCTCCGCAGGCAGCCGCCAAGACTGTCTTAGTGACGTACTGTTCAAACAGCAAGACGAGGAGAAGCCAGAGGAACCTCTGTGCGCCGAGGGTGTCAACGAGCTGCACCAGGATGGGCAGGCGCCTGTGGGCCGGCACGTGTGGCAGCGCGTCCACAAACACGCTCATGATCTTCACCACCACGTCTTCCACGTTTCTTGTGGCTTCTACAGAGCCTCCCCCATCAGACTGCAGAACGGCAAGCAGGGTCAGTGAGGGGCTCAAGTAACCCTCCACAAACAGGCTCGAAGAGGACATGAAAAGGCCTTCACGTGTGCCCCACGTTATCAGGGGAATTGTAATAATCCAAGAGCGACCAGCACACACTCAGTGAGTACAGACTGGGTCCCGGGCACTCTTTGGGGATACTAAGTGGGGGATACTAAGTGGGGGATGCGAGCCCTACCCCAGCGGAGACCTGGCATCCGTGTGAATCAACAGGCCTGTGTGCAAAGGCAACAGGAGGCAGTAAGTGGCAGACGCCAATGCGAGGCACGGGGAGCAAGTCTGCTCGGAGCCCATGTGGGGAGCTGCGGAACTCAAGCAGGTTTGTGTTGAGCTCGAGCAGAATGGCACGCTCCAGAGAAGCAGGGCGTGGAAAGGCCAGCACTCCCCGCTGCTTTCAGAATGAAGTTCAAAGCATCCTACTCCAGTACTGGTGCTCAAAATCGAGTTGGTGAATGAATAAACCAAAATTGAGAGAATGAATGAATAAAGCAACGCCCTCTACTTCTGTCTCAGCTCTCCACCAAATCGTCTCCACGCCATTCCTCTCACACACACTGCACACACCTGGACGGTGCCTTTTCTCATGCTACTGATGATGCCACAGTCAGACCCTTGCAGAGGGCATGTTTATTCACATTCTTGGAAAAGACTGTATTTCCAAGATTATTTCCTAGCTTCACCATCTAAAATTTAAGAGGCACAAATACCTGAGCATTTCAGAAAGGCCTTTAGTGTCATTCATTTACTATGACTTGAATTTCACACTATGTAAAATTTTAAAAATTGAAAAATAATACTAATGCTGGTATAAAGACAACTTACCTGAATAAGTGCTGGAATAACCATTTTCACTGTCTTGCTAATAACTTGAAAACTGTAAGTATCATCTAGACGCATGACATTGGCTCCCATAAATGTAAAAATGGACATGATGTTGTGTAGAACTTTATCCTGAAAGAAAACACATCTTTCAACATTTTCTATTTTAAACACATCAAATAGCAATGATTTATTAAAAGTCAGCAATAAGAGAAATAACTCAATCTAAAAACAGGCAAAGGATTTGCAAAGACATTTCCCCCAAGATAAACACACGCTCAGTAAGCACATGGAAGGATGCTGACATCAGTGGTCATCAGGGAAACGCAAAACCCACAAGGCAGCACTCACACCAGAGGACGGCTGTGATAAACCAGGCAGACGGTGAGGGTGGGGGAAAATCAGAGCCCTCAGGCACTGTTGGGTACAGAATAGTGCAGCAGCTTTGGAAAACAGTCTGGTAGTTTCTCTGAAGGTGAGAGTTAGCACATGACCTGACATTTCCACTCCTAGGTAAACTATGAAGAGAACTGAAAACATGTGCACACAAAACCTAATATACAAATGTCCATGGCAGCACAATTTTATCACAATAGCCAAAAAGTACAAACAACTTAAATGCCCATTAACTGATGGACAGATAATCAAAGTGTAGTATATACATACAATGGAATATTATTCAGCCATAAAAATACTGATTCAAGCTTCAACACAGATGTACCTTGAAAACATTATGCCAAGTGAAAGAAATCAGACACAAAAATGGCCATATATTATATGATTGCATTTATAGCAAATGTTCAGAATAGGTAAATCCACAGACAGAAAGTAGATTAGTGGTTGCCAAGGGAGGGGGGCGGGGAGGTAGGAGAGGGACTGGGTAGTGACTGCCAATGGGTGATGAAAATGTTTTGGAAGCAGGTAATTATGATGGTTATACAACTTTGTGACTATGTCAAACCACTGAATTGTACAATTTAAATGCGTGAATTTTATGGCAATAAACTATATTTCAATAAAAACAAAGGAAAAAATATCAATGATTTTTAACTGCTTCTGGATTATCAACTCCTTGAGAGCTACTGACTCTCTTCCAAGAAAAACACAATCCCACACACATAAAATCTTGCACATGATTTTAACAGCTTCAAAGACTCCGTAGCATTCATGGAAAATCCCAGATTAAGAAGCTCTGACATAAATCTCCAATATGAAAATAATTTCAATCTCCTCAAAAATCTTTAAGGGTATGTTTCTACAAGGGACACGATTTCTTTAACTGAGGTTGTTCATAATCAAATTAATTCTCTTAAATCACTGATTGGCAGCTGTGTAAGGATTGATTGGGCAGTAATTTCTCCCAAGTTATGCTAATTCTACCATTTTTCGGATAGTTCCATGTGCCAGGCACTGCGCGAGAGTGAGCCATAAACCATCCAGTCGCATCCTCACAACCGTCCTATGAAGAACGTAACTAATTTGCCACTTTACAAAAACAGGATCCACAGCTCAGCAATGTCCACCAGCTCACAGTCTCATCTACTAAGAGGCAGGGCTGAGAATCCCACCAGCACTGCATGATCCCCAAGCCCACTGAATTCACACCAGTGAGCACCGAGCAGTTCCATGGAAGACAGAAAATACCTGAAGTCTAAAGTCATTAACACTTACAGGAAATATTCCGGCCACAGTTCCCAGAAGTAAAAGGGCGTGGTGATGGGTCTGTGGCATCTCGGAAACGCGGATGCACTGGACGATCAGTTCCACATTGAACTTCTCCTCATCTAGCACGTCTATGGTGGTGAAAAGTAAACAGTGTCTCAATGGCAGGCACAGTCCTACTGGAAGGAGACAACTCTCCCACCCTTTCCCTCCAACAAAGCACACACATACCTTTTGGTATTTTGCCGCCATCTGGAGAGAGCTTTTGGCAGATGTTGAGCAAACAACTCAGAATTAACTGTTTGGTGTACTCCATATTTCCCTGCTCTGGTGGCAAAGGTTCTAAACACCTTCAGGGCCCGAAAGAGAAATGATGGGAAATGAAAGTTGTACAACTGCAGTGATGCACCAGTGACCACTGTCCAAATCACATAATAAATAAGGAACGACTAAAAGAAATAAGGAATGACTAAAGCATCAAACAGCGGGTCTACAAACAAGATGGAAGATTTCTAACTCCAATTTCTTTCTCATACGGGTAGGTGCCTATGACAGTTACCTCTCCTTTCTAGCACTTTCCACCAACCTGTTGGAACTCTTAGAATTACTTTGCTTTTCGGATGAAAGCACACATCCACAATTCAATGTTGTACCCTACAGCTATCTAGCTAATAATTTACTTCTAGAAAATAGAGTGAGTGTTACACTGTATCTTTAGGTAAAAATAATGCTGCCTGAGGGACATGGTACTGAAAGCTAAGAAGGAAGCAAGTAGGCTCTAAGGTGAGAGATCATTGAGTACATAACACAGGGCACTGGCAATGGGCACCGAAAACCATTCTTTTAGTCCTTCCACCTCAGTACTTCACTGCTTCATTTTACAGGCCAGTGAAGCAACAAGAGAACATGGTGAAAAGAGAATGTTTAATAAAATAAGATGAGGAAGAATCAGAATCCCCTTCTCTCCTGGATCCAAGACAGTGTCGTTACCTTGCCAACAGGTTGAAAAGAGTCGGTATCAGTATTTGAGGGTTTTTGAGTTTCTTTTTGTGCTGCAGTAATTCTAGGATGAGGGTTACTCTTGGCCAGTAAGAACCTCCCACTTCCTGAACCGATTCTAGATCTTGTGATTTTCTGGGAAAAAGCAGACAAAGCAAAACGTTGGGAAAGCAGACACTATCGGCGCCAAGTAAAAACATATTCAAGTATGCCAACGCACACAAGTCACAATGGTTTCCCAGCAGTCAGGCCTGGGGTGCCCTCCCTGCCCCCGTGGTGCTTACTTCTGCTGCATTTTCTGCCTCCTGGTTTGCTGGATTGTGCCCAAGGACTTAGTTTTATCTGGTGGCTCCAGTTCTGTTCTGACTTGTTCAGCATTCACGGAAATCTGAAATGTGAAGGAAGAATGGGTGATGACAGAACTCACCAAGTTCTCCTTATAACTCATCATAGTTCTCATCATAACTCAGCGAGTTATGATTGAGGAGCGAATGTTGATTAAAAAATACAATGAAACCTGTGTCCACATCTGCATCTCCCTATAGCTCTAGAGCCGGGGCCAACCCCCAAAGGCAAACACCACCGACAATTTCTTACATACTTATTCAGAAACTTTCCGTGTATCGACAGCTGTATGAAGATTTAAAACAGCAAACAAACAGGAGCACAGGATACACACTGCTCTGTATCTTATTGTTTCACTTAATGTATCTTAGAAATCAAAGTAAGTACGCTATATAATTCTGAGAACAGCAGAATCTGGATACTAGGACTTCACCACACTTGTATCTACTTATGTGAATGTGTTTTCCGAAAAAACACAACAAAACACAGAATGACTAGGCAGTAATTCTGATGTACAGCTAGGTTTCAGTGTACATATAAGCCAATGAGCAGGTTCTCAATGTGTCCCACATGTGTCCCTGGACAACTATTTAAGTTAAGCAGAAGAACCTGTTATCCAGTTGACCACCAGGCACTACTCACACCTATTCCTTGTAGAAAACAGACAGATCCCCCTATTATAAGTAAGACCCAAACTAACACACACACCCCACCTGGTCAAAACCATAAATATTTCCTGCACCAAAAATAGTGAAGACTTGTATTTTTGATTTAGCACATCTCTATGACCTACTTTTCCACGGTTCTTGTTAATGGTAACATTTGACTTTCTAAAAGCATGGAAAATAGAGGCTGCTTAAACATGGTATTACTTGGAAGAGAACAAACATTAATAAATGAAGTACAGAATGCTTGCAACTTACCCCTTTAAAAACACTGCTAACAGTCTGAGCACAATGTGAATTTTTACAGTTCACCAATAAGTCAAACAACATGTGCAAAAACTTCTGCTGAACTTTTTCATCTGAAATAGCTGCAAAAAATGGCTTCGTAATCTAGAGGGAGAGAAAAGGGAACTGAGCTCAATGAGCAAACTTGAATTCCAGAAATGGTATTTATATCATTCTCTTACAATTTAAAATTGTTCCCAATTTCGTCAGTTAAAATGCAACTTTTTTTAATGACCCATGTATATCCTTCAGTTCTGTGAAAAGGGTAAAATATACCATATTCCTTAAAAACATGTCCAGTCCACTTCATTTTCTCCAAATTAAAGCATTACACATTTTTAAAAACTTGAATGTGCTTTGGTTTCTGAAAGAAGTCACTGACCTTTTCAAGGGCTGTAACCTGAATGGTTGGCATTCCTGTGCCAAGTTCCTCTGTTGTGTGCACAGCTTTTATAAATATATCTAGACTCTTTGGGTCCTTATGTAAAAGGGAAGCTGAATATTCATTATATTTCCCCAGAGTGAGATGCAAAACAATGGCCTCATCTTGCAGGACAGCTGTGGGCTCCTTCTGGATCTTTTCTAACAGTTGTTCAATCACAGGCAATAGCTGAGAAAGCACCATCTGAAGTTTGGAAAATTGATTAGAAAATAGTTATTATACTGAAATGTTTTTCCTTGCTTTACAAAGACCTCCAACATTATCATGTTGGAAGACTGGGAGCTCAGCCTGGAGAAAAAACCCAGTAATGATGACCTCTTGCACATGGGATGGCTGTAACCCAGTTAAGCACTCGGGTCGCCTGGTACTTCAGTCTGTAACAGCCAAAAACTCTGAAGTGCGGGAAATGTGAGTGTACCAAGACTTTCTGAAAACAGGAAATACAAACTAAACTGAAGTTCTGGACTAAAAAAGTAAATTTTAGCTTTCTCTAAAACACTGCACACTTCCCCAAATAACGTTTCCAACTTGGTATAATTAAAATGAATGCAAATCAGTATGTGAAGTCTTTAACAGCTAAACCAGGTACCGGCAAATCCTGGCTGAGGGCGACACCCAGAGGACCGTGTTTTGTAAATCATGTTTACTGACACACGGCCAGGCCCCTCTGTTCCCACGCTGTCTCCACTGCCATCGCAATGCAAAGGCACAGCTGCATAGTTGCAACAGAAACGTCTGGCCTGCAGAGTCTTAAATGTTCACTACTTGGTCCTTTAGTGAACAAGACTGTCAATTTCTAGTGTAAACTACACCAGGACGACACAGAGCTGATAAATGCCATCTGTTTGCTCCCACCAGGAAATGGTTTCCACCCCATTTTACACATTTTAGTTCTCCAAGGCGCAGCCACTCTGAGACTGGTGAAGCTGCAGGCACTGGAAGATCAGGCCGAGGCACTTTCCCTCTGCTATCAGCACACACTGTCACACAAACCAGTGTTTCATGACCTCTCTTCTGTGACACAGCTTCCTTGACAACATAATAAAAGCTAAGGATTTCCCCCCAGAAAAGTGTACAAGCACCTACATTTAAAAAGTGAGCAAATGATTCTGGAATGTTCAGACTTGAGGTCTCAATATGGAGCATTTTCACATGAAGAATAGGTGCAAACCAACAGTTTTTCTGCAGTGCACATTCAGTGTTTTCCCCATGTGATTTTAAATGAGTTTAAAATCAATCATTCATTACACAGGGATGACACTTTTAAAATGGAAAGAAACTTATTGATATTTGCTTTTTGTATCCTTTTTTTTGTCCACCACAATTCTCCCCCTCCCAAATTCGTAAGAAAATCGTCACTGAGTGCACGTATGGAACTCTGCAAATGTCCCCCCCCACCCCCCACAACAGTTACAACAGGCCTCCGTGACATCACAGGGAATGCACAACCCACCAAAGCGGCACGCACCTCACTGCTGACTTCCTGAAGCACTTTCATCAGACCTTTTGCAACATAAGAAGGGGAATTATAGACACAATAAAGTAGGTTTTTCAAAGTTTCAGACAACTTCTGATGAGATTTCAGCTTCTTTTCTCTCTGTAGTTCCTCAAATAAAGTCGCCAAATCCTAGGATACCAAAAAGAAAACTGGATAAAAAGGGTTAAGGAACTATAAAGGTTAAATGTAGTAATTATGGAGGATTCTTTCCCAAATGATGTGACATTGCTTCTAATTTTTCATTTCCCCTGAAACCTTAATAGGAAAGGGCATCAATCCTCCTCAGTTAGCTTACTCTCAAAAGCTAGACACTGGTCTTCTAGGCAAGGGAAGGACAGAATTGGAACATGGTCTCGCTATCTTTTAAAAATGGGGGCAGAAAGGTGAGCAGATACTGACACTTCAATGTCTAAATTCAATGACTGAAGTCCATCAAAATCCTTGCAAAAGTCAAGAAAGGAGGCCACTGGTCACGTGTACACACAGGCGTGTGCACGTGCCATCTTCTGTGCGGATGGGTTACCTGAATGACGTAGGTGGCATCTGAGGTGATCTCCTCTGCTTTAGGGACCAAGTGATCAATTACCAGGTGAAACTGGGAAGCCACCCCGTTGAGGGCCTGCAGACAATGAATGGCCGCCCTTCGTACTTCTTTTATGGGGCTTCCCAGATTAAGGAGTAGCGATGGCACCACTAAAACCAAAGGGAAAACAATTTAAGCAACGATCTATAAAACAGAAACAGTACAAAATTTCAATAGTACCAAAGGGTACATAATGAAAAGTTTTCCTCCCAACTCAAACTCCTTCTCCAAAGACCATTCGCTACTTATTATTCCAGAAAAATGTTAAGACATGTGCTAGAACATTCTTTTAAAAATACACAAATGAGAGCATAGTATACACACAGCCACACACACACAGACACACACCCTGTTCTGCACGAACTACTACCCCATCTCAATGTATTCTGAAGTGTTTTCCACATGAATCGAAGTTAAAACATTCTTTTTAAATTGTACAGGTCTCCACCGCATTTTCCGTTATTTTTAAAACTAGTACCTTAGTGGAGAAAGTTTAGGTTTCTGGTTCTTTAGCATTAAAATTGCTCCAACAAACACCTTGTACACACACCCTTGCACAAGTCTGCCGAGGAAATTATCCATTTGTGCCTCACACTTTGCAGATTCTGTACTGAACTGATGTTTGTTTTGACTTTACTTTTCAATGCAGAAATTTTAAGTCAAATTTTTCTTATAGTTTTGTATGTTGCTCAGGAAGGCCCTCCCTACTAGGTGAGTTTAAAAGTATCTATCTCTATATTTAGAGAGATGATAGGGACTACATTGCTTTTTTTCTTCTTTCCTAATATCAGAGCTAAGTTTTTTATGTGAAATCTTTAGTTCATGTGAAATTTTTGTCTATGGAATGAGGTTGTAGTCAAACTTTTAAAATGTTTCCAAATGGCCGGCCAGATGTCCTATTTAATAATCCACCTAAGAACCCCACAGATCTGGGGTATCAGCTTTATCACTCGTACATTCCACCAGTATCTGCAACATCTACTCCTGTCAACTCATACTTCAATAATAGCGGATTTAACAGGAATGCCTTCGCTTCACCAACTGTGCAGTGAAAATGCTGGCTTTTGATTTGAGAAGAATTTTCATCAGGTTACTCCTATTTTGCTATCACTTAATTAGGAATTGCTGATTTTTATATAATGCATTCCAGATCTTCGGAACATGATAATACGAGTTTTCTCCTTCAACACTGATATAGCCAATTATATTAACAGTTCCTTTTAAAACTAATTTTGTGTTGTTGAAGAGAACTCTATTTGGGCAAATGCTTGTTTTTTAAAAATAGGCTGCTGGACTCAATTTGCAAACAATTGGATTTTGCATTATTATTCAAACCCCGGCCTATTGTTTTTGTCTGTGAGCATCAATTTTCAATGTTATGCTGGTTTTAAACAAAGAACCTGGAAGCTTCCCTTCGTCCTATGCCCTGCCCAGTTCAACTGCATTGAAACAACCTGCTTCAAAGATCGAATAGAACGCATTTGTGAGATCAACTGGATCAGCAGTTTTTGAAAAGATGTCTCTGGGATAAAGACATATCTAAACTCTTTTATGGTAATTAGTTATTTAAGCTTTATTCCATGCTATGTACTGGAGCAAGGTTTGGTGGTTTTTATTTTGTTAGAAATGATCTGTTTTACATATTCCATTTCTGGAATGCTAAGAGAGAACTTGATAAGCTTTTAAACTTTTCTGAGAAGGTCCTATGAAAGCTGGAAATCCTTCTTAGTCTCCGTAATATTAATTTATAAAATAAAGTCAGAAATGAACAGCTGGAAAGTTGAATTTACACATAGAGCAGCTTCAAGCCAAGATACCTATTTGCTAAGAATTTACATAGGGCTGCTTCAAGCCAAGATACCTATTTGCTAAGATTCCATGTAGAATGGAGCAGAGGTTCCAGAAAAAATCCAAATTCAAAATAAATTCAATGTATAGTTGACCCTTGAACAACAAGGGTTTGAACTGCGTAGCTCCACTTATACATGGATTTTTTTCAATAAATACCATAAATGTATTTTCTCTTCTTTATGATTTTAATATCATTTTCTTTTCTCTAGCTTAATTTATTATAATACAGTACGTAATGTGCATAACATATAAAATATGTATTAATTGACTATATTATTGGTAAGGCAAAGCTTCTGGTCAACCGTTGGCTTTTAGTGGTTTTGGGGAGTCATAAGTTATACATGGATTTTTTGACTGCAGGGTGGCTGGTGCCTCAAACCTTGCATTGTTCAAAGGTACTAAGAACTGTGGTTACCATGTTCAAAACAGGTATTGGAACTCAAGATAAGTCAAAGCTACATGATGTAAGTAATCAACTTTTCGGAACATTCTATCGTTTAAAAAAAAATCTATTTGACTTAATTCTAATTTTATTTAGATATCAAATAAAAATAGCTTATTATTAAAATAGCATATTTTACATAAAAATTGGAAAAATACTTGTGTTTTGAAGCAAATAAATTTACTATGTAAGGGGGCAGCTGGTTAGCTCAGTTGGTTAGAGCACGGTGCTCTTAACAAGGTTGCCACTTTGATCCCCACATGGGACACTGTAAGCTGCACCCTCCACAACTAGATTAATAACAACTACTTGACTTGGAGCTGATGGATCCTGGAAAAACACAAATAAATAAAAGTTTAAAAAAAAAAAATTACTATATAAAGTGTAACAAACCAAAGGCAGCCTCCACCTTACAAATGATGTTAAATGTTTATTCATTTAACAAAGATTTGTTACACATAAGATTGAGATGGAATACATATCTGTACAGAAAGTAATAAATGGTGGTTATAATTCCAAGCCACTGACAAAAACTTAAGTCATATATTATATTATTATAACATTACAATACCTTTTTCTTTTGAACAGCATAGCATATTTTGCAAAGAGTTTAACACAAACACCAGCCAACACTTCCTGGACCCCTGCAAACAAGGTACGGCTAGAAGCTCACTGGGGGTCAAAGTGGAGAGCACTGAGGCCAGGTGCGTTGCCTCAGTGGATAACTTGAGGCCCTCTGGGACTTTAGGGTACAGTCCTTGAACTTCCAAGTAGAACAAGGTGCATCTCTCCTGTTTTCAGTGGAGTACTGTGACATGTCCAGAAAGCATAAATGTAAAAGGACTTTAGGAAGTGGGGATGTGACAGGTACCACAGCAGCAGGAGCAGGCAGGAGCCTGTCTGGCAGCTCAATACTAGGGGAAAAGTGAAGTCCGTTGGTCCTGTTATTTACAAACAAGGAGACATACTCCACAGGGGCCACTGCCTTTGATGCCAAAGGATAGCAGACATTTCATAACTAATAAGATAATCAAAACAGTTGCAACCTCTAAATATTAATAAAATATTTAGATTTTTCTGGAGACTCACAAGTTTAACAGGAAATAATCATTTAAATAAACTATACTATCTCCATAAGATAGAATACTCTTAAACATTTTAAAGATAAATTTCTGTATTTATTAATATAACAGTGCTTGTAACATATTAATTGAAAAATCTGAGTTAAAAAAATGTACAGGAAGTTCTCATCAAAAAAACAAAACTGAAAAAATCTTCTTAAAAGTAAATCCATCTAAAACACCTTACTGCAATTCTATAGTAAGTAGTGCAGAAATAATTACATTCACAGGATTTTATAAGTAAAACGTGAATGTATATTATCTACTTTACATTATGTTTAACAAAATTTTGGTTACAATTGCAATTATGTGCTTTTTCAAGGAGCTAATAAAAGACAAACATTGAGAAACTGTTCTGGGAAAAGTGTATGATCATTCACTTGGCTTTCACAAAGTATATATAAAGAGCGATTTTGAACTTAAAAAATAATCAAGAACATCTTCAAATTTCCAAAGGGCCACTCTAGTCCTCTGATACTAAAACAATACTCATCATCCTTATCAACTTTCCCGAATCTTCCATCACTACAGGGTCTACTTTTGCCAGGCCCTCCATGTGTCAACAGCTTTGTAAGTCAGTCAACTCACTTGTATCATATTCATCAACTTCAAAAAATTCTGTGTCTTTTACAAAATTTGCAATTTCACTTTATCAAAGCTACAAATTTTATTTTTGGGTTTCATTAGTGAGTGCCCAACCTGAATATGACTTATGCCTGATAAAAAAGATAAATCCAGGAGGGTTGTCTGAGTGGAGAAGTCATTGAGAAGTCAGTTGAATACTGAATTGTATTATGATGATCTGGCTTCCCTGTAAACCCTGTAACTGCTAAAGCCCAGAAAATGAATAGTTGGCTATTAAGAACCCATGATTAATCAATCAATCACCTACCATTTCTATCATTTGTTTTGGTGAGATTTTGCAATTGACATTTATAACTTAAAAGCAATACTTAGAAGTAATCAGACATAGTTTATATGTAGAGAGAGAGCGAGAGAGAGAGAGAGAGAGAGAGAGACAAAGCGCGCGCGGGCATGCACATGCGTGCATGCAAGCCTGGTCCTCTATTTTTAAAAACATAAAGAAAGAAATCCTTCAAACTATAGCCCACATGCACTACATACAGAGAAAACACTTAACAGCTGGTCATGACAGAACACATAGCTACTTGCAGTACCTGGAGAAGACATGGACGCCAGGTGGTGCTTACACTGAGGCTTCTGTGAGGACAGCAGTGCATAGCCTGCATAAAGAGCTTGAGTCTGCAGAGCAGTCCTCACACCGCACTTCAGTGGATTTGAAAGGCTAGAACCATAGGTCCATAAAACAGAAAAGAACTTGAATAACTGGAAAACATCTTCTAGATGTTCCTAAATTTAAAAAGAAACAAACAAACAAAAAACAGTGAATATAATTTGGTTCCAAATCCTCTCTTCACCACGCACAATTATAGAAAACAAATACTTTATTGCAATGCTTTGCTTTGTCTAATCCCTTGAAATTACTC
The DNA here is from genome assembly GCF_004115265.2 of Rhinolophus ferrumequinum. Lineage (NCBI taxonomy): Eukaryota > Metazoa > Chordata > Mammalia > Chiroptera > Rhinolophidae > Rhinolophus > Rhinolophus ferrumequinum. The sequence continues at coordinate 21,910,778 of NC_046310.1, read as the reverse complement.
TGTACTTGGTATTTTAGCCAGTTGCGAAGTACACAAATTAATTCAGAGAACTGCTATTCAGTGATATTCAGAGGACTCGCCATCACGCTGCACTTGAACACGTTTAGTAATAAGAAAAACGAGGACACTCAGCAGAAAACAAGCCAAGAGTCATGTTGGGGCAGCCTCACTAAGAAAGTACCTCAAAGATGGAGGGGGGAATGTCAACTGTGTCAAATGCTGCTGAGAGGGCACCGAAGATAAGAGAAAGAACTGACCTCCGGACCTGCGGCACAGAGGTCCCCGGGGCTGTGACGAGACACCGTAACTGAGTGACTGCATGTGCCCAGTCACCTCTCTGAAAACCCGTTTCTGGTTGGCAGTGGCGTTCATCAACCAAACAGACGGGGCTATTATGATTAGTAAACACGAGAACAGGCCTAACACACAAACAGGCACGTGGCAATGTCAGCCTCTGTCCAACCTACTGACTGGGGTCATGATTACGGCACTGCTTTACACGGTCTGGGTTTATTATCACATACTCTTCACTGTTAAAAGTCTACTTTCATTTTCATTCAAAACTGTCAGAACTAAAACAGCCTGCAATACCTTCAAGGGAAGAGTACGCCCGAAAAAGACGAGTCTCGTACCTTTATGAAAAGTTTCATGAGGGCTCTGAAGTGAACAGCGTCAGCTCCCGTGAGGAGCGTCTCAAAGAGCCCGATGAGCAAGCGGAGGTAGTCTCGGCTGTCTTCCTCCAGGTGCTCAGGACTCCACCACACGTCACCTACACGGATGTGACGAGGGAGACAGGCACGACTTACGTCAACACACTGCTGGGCCTTTGCACCCACGACAAACAACAGTCATGTGGCCAATACTTCAGCTTTCCAGGTATCACATTCCAAAGTCACACCTTGTCCTACCTTTAGGGAAAGATTTAGGAGCCTTTAGGGTGTGAATAAAATTTTTCAGCGAAAATACGAGTAGCACGGAGTCCTCCACGGCAATCCTCTGGGCAGTGTTGACCTGTTGTATGTAATGTGCCCACAGCTCCGCTGGCATCCCTCTGTCAGTCATCAGCTCAATATGCCAATCTGAGGGGATTTCCTGAATTGGCAGAGACAACAACAGCACAGATTTAAAGAAGTTCTGAATGTGGGTTATACAGGTGGACTGCAACGGATGTATATGATTGGGTAACAAGCAAAACTTTGTCTCTATGTGCATTTAGGTGCGAATCTAATGTAAAGAGGTCTAACCATCACTTTTCACAAGAAAAAATACAAATAAGTTAGCCACGGCTTCATTTTATCTGTTGTCTTAAAACACCATCTCTAAAAACTAACGTTATTCATGTAAGTTTTGTTAAACAGAAAGGAGCTGGACTTCCATGAGATTCTAAAAGGGACTTTTCTCATTTCATACTTGACTGCTAATCTGAAGAAGGCATATGGTAAAAATCTCCAAACTTGCAGGTGATTCTAAACAAGTAGCAAAATGTTAAGGTGTTTAGAAAGAATACTGCGAATGCCAAAAGCATGAGAAAAGGTGCAGGAAAATGACAAACGAGACTCTGCACAGGTGAGTGCAGAGTAATGACTTGAAAGGAAAATAATAAAAGCCAGACTTGTAATGTTTTCAGTGAGGGAATTCCTGTCTCAATGTGCTGCTACAGCCAAAATGATGCTCGTGAGTATGAGGAAGGGGATTAAATACAAAATGATACAAAACCACCCGTATCTACGTATACATAAAACACTCAATTTGCCCACACTTTTAACACTGAGAACAAATACAGTTCAGGTTACCACACTTTACAAGACAACGAAAAAGTTAAGAAGGGCTTATCTGAGATACTTTTTAAAATACGAAGACTCACTCTTTTAGTTTATATAACTTCAGATATCAACAGCCATGACCAGAACTTATAAAGTCCTGAGCATATCTGTTAATGTCAAAAGGATGTGATTCGTTTAGATAATCTTATAATGAGGAGCCCTCTGAAGTTTGGAAGACAAATAAACACAAAATACTATTAAATATGGCAGATATTCAAATAAATAATTGTATTGCCTCAAGATGTGGTACTAGGTAAAAACATCAACCACTGAGACATGGTCCTTAGAAATACTCAGAGACAGAGGTAGGCTGGTTGAGATCCAAATCTAATGTAGTATTAAAAGAATACAAAAGATCTGTTTTTAGTAGACAACAGAATGAAGTAATATTTTGTTCAAGCACTGACAACACCTAGTGAATTCTTCATCACTAAGGCAGTTAGGTATAGGTTGGATAACTAATTAGCTAATAAAGATGACACAGATACAAAGCACTGCCTTCTCTAATTTGATTGATTTTCTGCGAAAGAAAGAGAGTGCATGGTTCACGCTCTGCTGTTCCCCGAGGCTGCGTCACTTTCACCCAGACCCGAAGACTCAACACCTCAGCCTCCAACTGTCAGCTGTGCTCTAACAGGCCAGGCGGTCACTTCATTCAACGTACAACTTTGCAGGGACTTACCACTGCAGTAATGACACTCCCAAGCTTCTTTATTTTCTCCTGCAGCAAACCGAAGACTCTTATCGCAAATGGAAAGTGAGTTTCTTTTAAAGATGAACAGCAAGAGATGAGCACGGCCATGATCACGTGAAAAGTCACTTTTTGCTTTGGGGTAAAGGACTCCTTTTCCGCAATGCTGATTAAATCCTCCACCTTGAAAAACAAACATACTCCATTACTGGTAGCTCTTGGTTTGTACAAAACAATTTTCACCCCCTCAGGCCTATGTAGGTATTATGTGTTTTACACTTAAAGTGATGACAAATATAAAGCCTTAAAAAGATAGCAAGCACTGATATCTAAGCAATTATAATAAGTCATTTCAGAAATTACAATGAACGTAACTGCACTTGCCACTGAACAAATGTTTTTAAATTATATACTAGTATCTTTACAACAGTGTATTAACTACAGCAAAAGAAAATTTCTCCTTCCTTAGATTACTATTTTAACAAAACATGTAACTTTAATATTTTAAGAATAATACACATTATCCTTATATATCCTATATCCTTATATATTCTATATAAAACCATGATGAAAAAAATTTCTAAAATGTTAGTAATTTCAACAATCTGCACAATATACTAAACAAGACTGTGTATGTTTAGCAAAACAAAGTACTCAATAATGCAAAAATTATTAATAAAAAAAAAAGAATCTAGTAAAGCAAACACCGAGAATCTAGTGAGATGAGAAGGAAACCCAGAGGGTGGCTCTGACAGTGTACCTACCATCTTTAACATTGAAGAAGGATCCCCTGAATTTATGTTGTCAGCCAACAACTCGACCATCTTCTTATTTGCTACACCAATTAGCTTTCCTGACTTTGTATTTTTAATTACATTTTCAAGAGCTGGAAAAAAAAGAAATTTAAAAACAGGCCCCTTAAGTCACCAACACTCACCTAAAGAATCACGTAGAGTAAGGAATGTAAGCAAAAATTTTACAATTTTCCTATGAAGGTTTGCTTTTTCTTTTTCCTTTTATCCAATTCTGAATTTGTGTGTGGGTCAGCTTCCTTTTCATTGCATACTTTTTATCTTAGTAAAAATTCTTTAAATCTTGCAGGTATGCAACATAAACATGATTTCAAATAACAAGTACAGCCCATTTTTAAATGTACTTATCTTCTTTTTAAAGTGTTACCTATTTATGTTTCCTAAAAAGCAACTGATTTACCTCCTTTCCAGCCTCTTAGTACAGGGTGCAGAGAGCAAATTCCTGATTTTGCTAAATAAGTAGCCATTTTCATCCCAGCGGACTCCATGTCATCATTGTCGATGACCATAAACGGAAGCAGATGCACAGCCACCTGGTTTGCCAATACCTCATTTCCACTCAGTATTTCTTCTTTAATCAGTATGTCTGCTGCAATCTCTAGTACCTTGTACCTAAAAGATACAAACACACAATTGGTTCCAGAGACACATTAGAGACTTGAAGTCAACACTAAGTTATCATTACGTTGTCACAACTCAACTGACATTATCCTGGTCTCCTCCAAACACATTACTCAGAGACACCAAGACAGCAGTAATTTTAATCTGCTAACTTGGCCAAATCTTTTTTTGAGAAATCATTAGGTTAACTATAACATAAAACATGTGTCACACTATATATCTGAACTCCACTAGAAATCAAAGATTCACATAAATTCAAAAAAATATCTGAACACATACTATGTGCTAAGAATTAAATATGACAGATACAAAAACCTGCAAGACATGCTCTCTTCCTCTAAAGAGCTTAGTCATTTTTCCATGCAAAAGGCTTCTGTGCCAAACATGAGGTAACTAGAGCTCATCAAATATTACAGAAGGTATCGTGTGCCTCTGACCTTATTTTTTATTTGTTTAATATATTTTTAAGTTATAAAGTCATTTATTATCCTTTAAAAAACATACAGAATTATATAAAATAGAAAAGGAAAGCTCTTTCCCATCCTACTTTCCAGATTTCAGTATCGTATCATACATACTTCTTTGTCCAATTTATTAAGAAAAATTTCAAACATAGATGATAGTATAACGAACCCACACAAACCCAAATGAATTGTTTTTATAATGCAAGAGGGTCACATTAATATCCATTTCACTATAATGACCAAAGTGTCATGTAACTAAATTATATGTTGCAAAAACGTGAAGAAAAAAAAAACTGGCATGGGAAAAAAAAAAAGGAAATCAAAATGAGTGTAAGAATTTCACCAATTAAAAATAGTATGAGGTGAAATGAATACATACCATCCCCTATTTTTCGAAAGTTCTGCTCTTCGAAAGAGATTCAGAAGATTTGAAACAGTCACTTCAGGACTAAAGTGTTGCTTGAAAATCTAGAAGGGGAATAAAAAAACACCTGGAGTACATTTTTACTTGCTTCAAATACATACAGTCCTTGCTAAATGAACTTAAAAAATTAATGAATTACAAAGACTTTATCTCCCAGGAATCCGACTATAATTTAAAAGTGTTAGAAGAGCAATTTCTCAAATGTGGCATTCAGGAGCCATTTCCCAGGACCGCAAGGTAAAGGTCGCACAGTACTTCCCCTTTTCGAAGAACTTCCCTATGTATAAACTTGTGCAATCTAATTATTCACTTGAGCTTTCCCCACCCAGGCTTCAGTCTGTGCTCTCAAGAGAACAAATTTCCAATGGAAGAATAATTTCCAAATACATTCCTGCCTAGAGCAGAGACTCATGTGAAAAGGGCAGGAAAAAATATTTACCAAAAATGTGCATTTCGACAAACAACAAATTTACTCACCTCAAAAGCACTTACAGCTGACAAAACAACGTCTATACTATCATCACCTAATCGTGTTAAAACAGCTTCTTTTATGAAAGACTCATCGATACTCTCCTGAGCAAGAGAAAAAATATTAATTTAGTTGTTGCTAAAAGACTTTACCCTAGAAAAGAAGCTTGGTTTTGTGAAAAGCACTCCAGAATACCAGTCAAGAAACAGGCTCTGCCCTGAATGCAAATTCAAATACTCTCAGCACACGTGCACTGAACGTGTAGATAATCTCTAAAGGCCCATTTTTGATGAGTAATTGTTTGGTACAAACCTTTCCCAGTTCCACTGAATATATACTATGTATAATCCAAATATAATTTTTGCATTAAGTAGTCCATCTCATTAAAATGAGAGTCCAGATATTGATTGCGGATAAACTAAAGAACCAGAATGTCTAGGTTTAAATCCTAGCTCTACTACTTACTAGCTGTGTGACCTAAAGTAAGTTAATCTTTCTACGTCTTATTGTTCTCATCTATTATAATAGTACCTACCTCAAGGGTTGTTTCAGGAGTAAATATTACACATCCGTGCTTAGAACAGTGCCTTACACATAGTAAGTACTGGTAAAAGTTAGCTATTATCATCATCAAGAGTTTTACAAGATAAGGACATACACTGAGAAGCCAGTCTATCAAAGAAAAGAGAGCCTATATTTTTTTTCAGTAACAAAAGAAAATAAAGCATATAATCATTCACATTAACAAAAAAATAAGACAGCCAATCCACCTGAATATATCCCTACCTGTAGGTGGTAGGAAAAAAACAACTAAATAATCCTACAAAAATAAAATAAAATATAGATCACTCTGTAGATAAACGAGAATCCTTAATAGCCACAAAACTGAAGTCAAAGTTTCATGTATCAAATGCCACCAAAATTTTCTCAGGAGCTAATAAGTCTAGAAGAGAACCTGTCCTGCCACTGATGGAGAAGGGAAATGCAAGCAGAGCATGCAAAGAAAGACATTAACTACAATTATAAAACTTCAGCCTGTAACTTGAATGTACACAGTGCCCTTCATTGAAAACTAACCAAATCCAGAGGTGGATGGGGGTAGGGGGCTGAGGGGGAGAAGAGATTAAAAGAAGGATGAGAAGAGCTGCAGGAATAATGGGAGATTCCAGGACTCTCCCTATTACAACAAAGACCAGCATTCAATGAGTGCAATTACCCAACAAATCAATAAGACAAACCTATCGCAGTTTGTGAAAGAAATATGATTTATGCCAGATCAGAAATGAATCATATAAAACAGTATTTTCCAAGTGAGTATATACAGATCAACCATTTTTAAAGAAACATTCTTAAAGCTCTTAATGTTGCTTTTATGATTTATATATCAATTTTAAAATTAAGTATAACTCCTTAAAATACAGAATAAAACAAAAACATTCAAAATATGAAACAAAATTTTACAAGTCAAATATTTAAAAACATTTAATGTGGTAATTATGGTTAGCTGAAATTAAATTCTACTTGTAATATGAATCTGGTTCTAAGGCCCACAATACGAGTTACAGAGTTTACCATGTGCTGTGGGGAAGTAAACTCTCTATCACTTTATTCCAGAAACTTTCCAAATATGCAAAAGTTAGTATATCAGATGATTTTAGATATTATACAGATCAAATTTCTATTTTAATCACAGTAACTGAAAATGTATATAATACAATTAGCACTTCAAACCCATGATTTGCTGTATTAGCTTACCACTGATATTATTTACTTAATAATATTGTGAAGGTGCTGCTTGAATGACTGAAGTTGGGAAAATACTGCTTTATATGAATCACTGTGAAGTCTCCGTAAAATATCACTTTGGTATAGAGGCATAATTTGCAAATTAAGTTGGCCTCTGTGCTCATTATTTGGAGCCACTAAAATTTTAAACACAAACACAAACTAACTGCAGGTACTGAAATCATGGAACAGTGTTCCAAAAGCTATCATTCTGATGTCCCCAAATATGTTCATGGTAAACTTAAGACAATCAAAATCAAATTTCAGAACCAAAAAACTTTCAGATAATTTGTGAACCTCTGCAAATTGATCTAGAAATTCCAGCTTGGAAAACACTGAACTGAAGTACAACTTACAATCTGCAGTGTGGAGACAGGACAGCATGGAGACATGCTGTCACCTGGCATACACAGGTTAAAACAGTAGCTGCGGCACATCCGGTCCTACGTCTGTTTTGTCCCATGTACTCTCATCTGCTTTACTCAGCTTATTTCTATAATTACACAATATCAGTTCTAGGAAACTTCAAGCTCTTATTCTAGAATTATACTGTTCATCATAAGAATAAAAACATCACAAATGAAAGCTACTACACACAAACCTTTGATGTTTTCATGATATTTTTCAGGTGATTAATGGCCAGAAGTCTCACAGGGGCAAGTGGATGATTCAGACTGAGCATCAGGGAGGTATCAGAATCTGCTAAAAACTAAAGGATTCATCATAATTATCAAATGATTTCACAGCTAGACCTGAGCAATGTATGATCAAGAATAAAAACCAGAGAAAATCACCCCAAACTGCCCAACATACTCAGTAACAATTGTCTAATTTCAGAAACCAAAAAGTAAAGCAATTTCTGTCTCGAGAATATGGTATGATGAAAAATCTGTATTGTTAATGCTGTGACTTTGTGTATACTATGTAGGCTTAACTTAGTGAGGTAATTCTGTCAAGTAATTTTATATTCTCTACGTGTATCTGATTCCAAAGTGAAAAGCACCTAAGATAATCACTATATTAGCACCTAGATGAAAACATAAATTTCAAAAATGGATCAATGAAGACGGAATGGGATTCATCTAAACGATGTAATAGTGATACTCAAATTAGTGACAACTTACTTCACTTATGTGATTAGACTAAAGAAAATCTATGTATCATGCTAAGATTTGAAAATGAAACACCACTGAAGATGAAAGTCCAATCATGAAAGAGGAAAACCAAAACAATCATATTTTTTTCATAGTGTTTATTTTCAAGACTGATTATAAGAAGTGCTTAAATGTCTAACTTCTAGTATAAAGATTTAGGGTGAATCACCAGAAGTTTCTGAAGTTCCAACATAATCATGAAATTAAAACCCACCTCCTTTTTTCTAGTCAATGATTTAAACAGCTACACGTGGCTGGTGGTATTACACGGGGAAGCGTACATACGGGAGAAAGATAAGGAACGCTAAGTGAGGCCGCCTTTTGCTCATTGCTAATGAACATCAGATACAGCATTTTCCAACAATACTTCTCCTGAAATAAGTGCCATACTCAGTTATTTTAATCCCTGTACCTTTCTCCAATTATTTAATTTCCTGCTTCACCGTCTAAACTTCAGGTAACTAGGCAAGCCATAAAATTTCATCTCTCCATCAAGAGGAGTGATGTAGCAAATTTCCTGCTGGCGTTCTTCAAATAACCACACTAAATAACCCTAAATGTCATGATTCCTCTGAAGAAAACCTTACCTGATATTTTCCTCCACTTGTAGAAAGAGAGATAAATTGGTGGAAAAGCTCTTGTTTTTTTAGGTCTGTAATTTCTTTTAGGCGTTCCTCTAAGACAACATCTAATGTTCTGGGATATCTGAGAAGAAATTAAAGAGTTAATTCATTATTCCTAATAAAAGTTATTAGCCACACACCCCCTACATGTGTACAAAGGAAGACATAATTAAAATTTTAAAGATCACTGGGATTGACACTTAAAATTTGAACTAATGAAATATGGAAAACCAAACAAAACTGACCAAGTTTGTTGCTGTGACAGTTAGAACGAAAAAAGTCTCTCTATAAAAAAATTATACTCTCCAGTCCCCACACTCCCCCAACTTCCTCTTCCATTTCAAATATATCTGAATCTTATACCTGTCCCTTCCTGAAGGAAACAAGAAGGTCTCTTTACAATCCATTTACTGAATTAAGTTGTGACTTGCAAACCATCTCTTTATCAAACAAGAGGTACACGTGAATAAAACAAGAGGCACACACACACATACAACTTACTTGCTTTCTAAAAGTCTGATAAGTGGAAGAAACTGTTCATTAAGCAAAGATACTTTATTAGGATCGATTTCTTCCTGTGAACTGTATGAAATATACTCTTCAAAAAGAAGGCTGCAAAACAAAACAATTATCAGCAGACGTGAGACTTACTGTTTATTGAGTACCAATCGTGTTCTAGGTGCTTTAGGAATATTATCTGTCATACCTCTACAAGGTAGAAACTACACTTACTTTACAGATACAAAACTAGGACTAAGAAGTCTTATAATCTGCCTGGTGAACCCTACTGTGTGCCATAGAAAGATGAGCAGGGTTTTCAGCCTCAGCCTAACTCCAGAGCCCAAGATGTCAACTCCCATTTCATTCACAAGCCACCCTGTGAGCAAGGGGCATGAATGACATAACAGCAGACAGGCACCTGCCCAAGACACAATGGCAAACCCAGACTCAGGCAATCACCTTCAGAACTTCCTATTCTCCTGGAAATGACAGAGGCAGGATTCAAACCCACATCTGACTGCAATGCCTACACTCCTGGCACTGTATCAAGTTGCCCTTTAAGAAAACAAAATGGAACAATAAACTATTTTTACAGAAAAGGAAGACATAATCTTTACTTCATGACAACCCTCAATATGAAGCTTCTAACTGATACTACCTGAATACCTACTATGATGTACTGTTTCAGGGATTGTGGTCCATTTATTATTAGGAAACTCTAAACAACCACTAGTTACATGCAACTACAAACTAAATTTAGCTTAACTATTAAGTTTCCATGATCATCTATAAGCACTAAAGACAACCAAGAGACATTACTTTTTTTTCTACTGCCACAATTATTGGACTAAATATTCATAATTAATGAAGTGATATGGACAAAGCAAGAAATACGTTATAAAGGGATACTACAAAATTGATCAACCAGGAAAAGTATACGACGCCACAAAAATACAAATCAAAAGCATGTCAAAAATAACAGCTTACCTAGCCAACAGATGGTCCACGTTGTTCTTCAGTGATATATTTGTAAGTATAGCTTCTAAATGTTTCCTGTAGATTTGGCCATCCAGCCCTTCAGTTTCTTCTCCTTAGTACACAACAGATTAAAATGGTTTTGCATGTTTACACTACAAATTTACTTATAGCAGAAAATTTTTCTACAGGAATATACATCGATACCTAGCTTTTTACCTATTTTTAAAAGTGTATTTCACTTATTCAGTTGGTTATATTTTTCAAAGAATTTTTGCATACATTACCCTCATCTATCTTTTACCTGAAATTCTCTGTATTTCTCAAAACAAGCATGATCATGCTAATTTCGTCAATGAAACAAGTCCAAGAAATAGTATGTCACATTATGAGTGGTTGAGTAGATCTCATTAAACTACAGCAACCCCCCCACTAATCCCTGGGGAATATGTTCTGAGACCCCCAGTGGATGCCTGACCACAGATGGTACTGAACCCTATATAGACTATGTTTTTGTCCTTTACATAGATATCTATTATAAAGTTTAATTAATAAATTAAGCAGAGATTAACAATATCTAATAATAAAACAACTAAAACAATATATGGTAATAAAAAACGTGAATGTGGTCTCTCAAAATATCTTATTGTCCTGCATTCACCCCTCTTCTTGTGACATGAAATGATAAAATGCGCTATTAAGTCAAGAATTTTCACCTTTCACTTATAGGAAGCCCTTTACGGCTTCTCTCTGGCATATACAAATTGCCAGCATCAGTCCTCTGATACTTTGGGACCATTACTACGTGAAATAAGGGTGACCTGAACACAAGCACTGTGATAGTGTGACAGTTGACCTGATGTCGAGACACTACTTAGTAACTAACAGGTTACACAGTGTGGAGATGCTGGACAAAGGAATGATCCACGTCCCAGGAGGAACAGAGCGCGATTTCATCACGCTATTCAGAACCATGCACAATTGAAAACTTATGAATTGTTTATTTCTGGAATTTTCCATATATTTTCTGACCGCAGTTGACCATGGGTAACTGGAACTGTGGAAAGCCAAAGGGGAGACAACTGTAGCTCTTAAAACAGGCTAAACTTTCATCTCAATACCTCCTTACTGAACTAAGAGCTGTCCTCATCTCTTTCAGAGTCACCATAAACGTATGAATCAGATGTTAGCATTGTCTTCAAAGATTGGATAACAGTACTCACCACTCAGAACAGAAAAAACACACTTTCATTTATGCTAATCATGCTTCTGAAACACGTTTCAACCAAGATTTGGTTGAGCAAACGTTAGTTTCCAACAGACTGACATAATCTTAGAGATGTCTTTCTTAGTCCAAGTAGCAATAGGACCAAGTATTTTTTCCTTGTGTTTCTGTATTTATTAAAGTTAAAACACATATAATGCAAATAATCACTTTCAAATTAATTTGAGTTTTTTAAAAAAAATTTGGATTTTTATGTATGAGATCTTCTTTGTCTCAAATTTTCAGTGACTCAAGGGAGAAAAACTCATTTGGTGGCAATTAGATATTTCTGAATAAAATTACTAAAGTTCATTAAATATCTAAATGAGAAGGGAAAGTTTTACTCGCTAACATATTCTGTTTTAAAATATTCCAGTCTTTTCATGTAGAGACTGTTTACACTTCAAAAAAATAGAATTCTGGGCATATCTCTCAATTAACAAGGTTCTTTCTTTACCCTACCTGCTCCTCACCCCAAATGTTTCTCCTAAGAAAAACAAATTCCACAAAAACAACTGGTTAGCAGACACTTTAAATATCTAAAAGATATTAACAAAAGTGTGGCTCTTATTTTCAGAAAATCAAATATTAGGAAGCAAGTTTCTGGACACAGAATGTAAAACCACATACCTGCAACATGATTAATGATGGAGACGACCAGATGGGGCAGCATGTAACGCAGAAGAGGACTGATGTCATAGGTTTCAGAAATTCCATGAAGGATGGTAATAAGATCAGGAACGTTACACAAGTGAGGAAATGGCCTTTGAAGAAACAAGTACATAAAGTGTTGACTTGAAAAGTTAGACAATAAATGGCAATTTAAAAAACAGTATAAAGTTTCTCTTTAAAAAATTACTCAAAATAAGTTAATCACCTCTAATTATCGTAATTTCTCAATTCTATTGTACGTACTTTTTCCCAAGACTCTCCAGCTTCTGTCTCTGCAGGAGCACTATCAAGCAACCTAGTCCATCCTTGACTAAAGAAGGAGTTTTGGTCAATGTTTTGGTGATCTGTGAAGCCAACGAATTAACGAAGGTATCTTCCATTGTCACTTTCACAGAAATCTGACATATTATCATATATGTTGCAGCTCTGTAATCTGGTAAAGATGATTTCAATCCCTAAATATTTTTTAAAATAAAAGGAAAAATAATAAACTATATTATTTTATTCTACTTTAAATGTTACTTTACCTTGACAAATTAGAAATGTCATAAATTAAGAGATTAATACTATCTAGTGCACACTCCTCAGAAGTGAAAAATCAAGATGTTGGTTGACACAGAGATGAGACAAGTCTCTTGGACGAGAGAAGGGATCTCAGAGGCTCTCGCCACTCAAACATGCACCACACATCCTAACAGGAGCCAACGAGCTCTTCCTTTATATGCAAAGTCCCACCTGCATAAGGGAGACTTCAGTCAGAAACAAACCAGTATCTGATTAAAGACAGTGACCCTGGGACACCAGTGAGAAGTGCAAGCAGTACCTCCATGGGAAGGTGGCAGGGAGACTTCAGTCAGAAACAAACCAGTATCTGAATAAAGACAGTGATCCTGCGACACCAGTGGGAAGTGCAAGCAGTACCTCCATGGGAAGGTGGCAGGCACCAAGGCAAGTGGAAGAAGAAACACTGAGAAGCAGAGGCCAATGGGAAAATGACGAGAGCCTATGCCTTAAAGAGATTTTCTAATCCATTTTCTTTCCAGTGAAGTAACACGACTGCTAAGAAAACAGCCTAGGATCGCAGATGACCATGTGAAGATGGGCAGAAACAAGTTGTGCTCCCAGCAGGCAGGGAGCACCAAGGACTGCCAGCAACCACCACATGCCAGGAGGGAGGACTGGAACTCTCCCTCAACAGCCCCAGAAGGAACCAGCCCTGCCAACACCTTGATTTCAGACTTCTAACCTCCAGAACTAGGAGAGAATAAATTTCTGCTGTTTTAAGCCTCTATCTATCTATCTATCTATCTATCTATCTATCTATCTATCTATCTATCTACCTACCTACCTAGGAGATAGTGGGAGGGCCAAATAGCCAAGATTTTAGTCTTTAAGGAGCCCTAATTCAGATTCAACTCAGGTAAGTTTTTACAACAAAAAAAGTTATAATTTTGTTTAATCTAAAAATTAAATCTCATCAACTATCTGAAGTAAATTGTCAACTTTAGAACATTTATGTCTAAGTTAAATTTTTTAAAGCAAGAACGTTCCTTCATGTACAAACTCATCTACACTTGAGCAAGGCTAACCTTTTGGATATACGGGAGGAGCTTGGCAACTACGTTGTCGGATATGTCCTCAGCAGTCACCAGGGCAGACACGATGGTAGAAGCATAAAAAGTTAAGAGCACCCTCAACTGAGCCGAACTCCCAGGATACTCAGCAAAAACCTGGGACGAACAACACAAAGAAAACACATTTAAGAGTGCAAGTCCAATTAGATAAAAGTATAAAAATATTTATAGCCCTCAACAACTTCAGGATGACATTTCAATTTTTACCATATACAACATTAAACAAATGCACAAATTCAATGGTTTGATTATATACGACAAGAATGAACGATCTTCCTGACATTTTTAGACTGTCTCTTTAACCTGATTATACAGTCACTATAAACAGAATCTGACAAGAAGTAGTTCAAATTTGTAGGAAAATACCACTGGTGATGAAAGACTGATCTCACTGCTTATGTTTAACAGGAGGGACTTCTTTAAAGTACCACTGTAACCACGAACGGCCTCAGTACGTTTTCTTCATTCAGAGCAAGCAACCTTTTAACGGACTTATACATTCATGAAACAATCTACTACTCACCTTCACAGACTTTGTTACCAGACTACAAATGAAATCCATGAACCCAAGATCTTTGTAGCAGTGGGTAATCAAGGTTCCTTTAGCTAAGGGCACTCCAGATTGCTGTTACGGACAGAAAGAACCAATGATTACTAAGGACAGTTATCGACTACTATCATGTTTAAAGTGCCTACCACAGTAGCAGCGCTACATTGCTGTAATTTGTCAATACAAAATATAGTCTCTCGTTAATTGGCGGCAGAGATGAGATTCACACCTAAAATTGTGCAAAGTTTAGAAATTCAAAGGAGAAGGTCAGCAACAAGGGTAGTAGAGGTGCGCAGTGAAAAATGCTTACTTATTATGTTGCATCTTGATATGTATTTATCTAAATCTGGATTCTGCAGATTCTTAGCAATTCTACTGGTTATTTTTGGTTTTTGAACAAATGTGTTGGTTTTGTCACTGCTTTACGGTAACACTAAGAAGAGAAATAGACTAGGAACTAGTAACAGAAATAGACTAGGAACCCGGCCAACTTACCACCACCTAGCATTGTGCATGGCATGTATTAGGTGCTCATAAACGTTGAAAAAAATCAAAGGACAATTTGAAGTGCACTTTAAAGGGAGTGGGATTTGGATACCTAAAACAAGGGTGCCTAGGAACAGCAGGGTCCTGTGTAGATTGGGGGAAATAAGGATCTTGGTATTAGCAGCGTGAATGTTGAGCAGTTTGACAAGAAGCTTTATCTGTATCTACCTTTAGCTACTAGGTTGGCATCCTATTGAACATTCTGTAGTTCAAGTGCTTTATACCCAAACTCTTAAATCCTCATTCTAATTAAAGATTCCCTTTTTTTTTTTTTACTAACTCTGATCATTGACCAGTCATCCCATAGTCAACTCTCCCTAGTCCCACCGTCCGTTAGCCCACTTTAGTCCCCATCTGCCCTCCTCCTATAGCCTGAATCGCCATGCCCAACATTCAATCAAGTTCCTACAAACAATATACACTCATATTCCTCTATTGTACATTGCAAATAAAGTGACGACAAGTCAGTTGTTTTACTACAAAATCATGCTACCTGATCTTAGCCAGACCCAGATCTTTTTATTTATCTATAAATTAATCCCTACCATCTTTACAACTTTAAGAATTTCCTCAAGTCCTTTAAGTTATCCTTATCCTTATAATTTTTCTAAGTATTTCCTGCTTTTCTTCATCTCCAACTTTTCTTAAGTTCCTCAGTTCCAAAATTTAAAATGCCAGACAGTACAGAACAGTGGAAAGACATAAGCTTTAAAATCAGATTTGGACTCAAATCCCCACTCTGCCACTTTATAGTTAGTTATGTGAACTCTGGAGAGTAAATTCTCTAAGCCTGTCCTCATCTGTAAAAAATGGAGTTTTGTGAGAACCCAAGATAGTGTATGTAAATCACCTAGCCTGATATCAGGCACTAAATAAAAGTCAGCTGTTATTATAATAGTTCCAATTGGAAGTTAGGAAATAAAAGTGATGGAGGTAATACTTGGACTACCCTCAGCACTAACGTCTTTATTTTTTCCAAATTATCTCTCTTAATCAGGATTTGTAATAATTACAGATACGTGTCATTCAACAATCATACCTTAACGGGCAACAACCAGAACCATTTGTGCTTTGAATTATTAATTTTTAGAAGCTGTATGACCCGCACAAATATTCTTGTCTCGTGGTACGGTAGAACACAAGCAATGAGGCTATCTTGATTATAAAGGTGGATGTGGAACCTGGGGAAAAAGCAAATAATTCAAACTGACACAAAACTTACAGGCACATATTTCCCTATAC
Source organism: Rhinolophus ferrumequinum (assembly GCF_004115265.2). Lineage (NCBI taxonomy): Eukaryota > Metazoa > Chordata > Mammalia > Chiroptera > Rhinolophidae > Rhinolophus > Rhinolophus ferrumequinum. Next base: position 21,894,528 of record NC_046310.1, on the reverse strand, counting down.
GTCCAATCATATTATCAATGAGCCAAAACTACTTAGAATGAATAACAGTAAAACCAACCACATAACTATTAATATAAGCAAGATACAGAGCACAGAAACATAAGCCCTCTGTTTTGCATTAAAGTACTCAACAGGTTCTGCCAATTCTTATGCAGTAATATTTTTTAATATTCCATACCAAAATTTATATTCCATTCACTCTCAACTTTTTTTAACCTATTATTACATTAACACAACTGTGGGATCATTTCAGTCAAACCACAGAGAAGCAACTGGTCAACCAGAAGCAACTGGTCAACCAGGAAGCAACCTGGTCAACCAGGTTCTCTTCATGCTTCAAAGCTCACCTTTCACAGCTTCCTCAGCTTCTCTAATTATCACAATTTTAAAACTAAAAGGCTAATTAAAAAGAAAACCACATTAGTTTCTTTGAATAAAAAAATTGATAAAATTACAACCCTATATAATTTGTCCATGAACTCCACAAAACTTTGCAGGGGTGCCACCACTAGTAACAAAAGACAGATTTATTAATTCTCTCAGAGACATTAACTCCTTTCTAGTCTTCAAGACCTAGCTCAAATGCCTTTTTCAAGACGCTTTTCCTAATATTCCCAGGCAAGTGATCCCTCTCATGTCTGTCTAACCTCTCCCATCTTTCTTAGAGCATCTTTCTGTATCTCTCTTAGAGTATCACACCACTCTGTCTTCTATTAGTTTTACATATGGCTTTAGTACTAGTCTAGAACTTACTTTCTCCACCAAGCTTTCCTCACCTACTCCACGTGGCAAGCAGTTAGTGCCCCAAACTTGGCACCTTTATTGTAGCATTTATTTCAAAATAGTAACCAAGGGCAGCCTACTCATCTTTGTATAGAACTTAATGTTACATGAATCAATTGCATGTAAATGTAAAAAATGCTTCTTACATTAATTGATCTATTTCAGGGAAATTAAATGCTAGAAGACAGAAGAAAATATTACAGGCTTGATTATTTTTTGTCTGATGGCTCTAATGTGCTGATAATCAGAAGACCCCAGTTAAAATTATGTTTTCTCAATGACTCACTTGTTTCCTGAAGGGAAGTCACTTTACCACGTCTTTAATTAATGAAATGGAAATCTCTCCACTCTTAAAACATATACATGGAGAATAAACAGAAATGTATAAGCTGTGTGATATTAATAAGTGAGAAAATAAACTGAGTAAACTTACTGAGACAATTCCAAAAGTGGATGCAAAATCAGACCTTGCACAAACAAACTTGTATCTCAGCGTACTAACTGTGCGACGTAGACAACTTAACCCCCTCGCCCCAGCTTTCTCCAACACGAAACGGGGTTAATACAGTAACTCCCCATAGGAATGCTGTGAGCACTGAGATAATACGCAGAGTGCTCACCACAGGGCTTGGTGTATCAACATCCAACACACATCACCGATTATTGTTTTTCTAAAGTTACAGTGTTTTAATTAGAGGACAGTAGTACCCTCTTCCCAAACCACTGATTTTGTTATTTCAGCAAGACATTTAGTAATCCCCTTTGCCCCAAATACGCAGTAACAATTTGTAATGGCAAAGTGTAGAACTCATGAGGTTTGACCTCAAGACCCTCAGTAGTTCTACTTTTCACTAGCAACAAAATAAGTTCAATAAAAGGGCACGGTCATCTCACACTCATCATGCTCACCTTCCCTCATCTCCAGATATCATGTCAATTTCTTAATTTCCTAATTTTTCTACTTTAAATTATAAATGCTATCACTACTTAATTTTGTAAAAGATCAAAGTTGTTAGGCCACAATTATTTCTGGAATTCCCTTTGTTACCTGCGAATCAACCACTCCAGACACTTCTGTGCTGGCTTCAGCAGGAAGTAAGGGGACAGGTGAATAAGGAATAACGAAATGTTTTCATCCAGCTGTTTGTTCACTGCTTTAGTCTGAACGCTGCGCTCCAAGGTTTTTGCCAGCTGGCTGAACAAGGGTGCTTCAAACTGCTCAAAGGAAGGGTCGATTCCAAGTAGCTCCTCCAGGCCAGTGCATCCTGGGAAAAGGACAGTTTATTTAACAATTCTTTGCAAACACACTCATCTCACCCCTCTTTTACAGTTTCACTTACCCCTAAAGAATGATGATTTCTTTTAGCATGTATGCTCTGTAAGACAGTCCCAAAAATAGATTTCTAGTTTTCAACTAAAAAATCGTATTACACCAACTAAGAGAACAAAAAGTTCTTCCTGGCAGGGCCTCCCCTACCCCCTTTTAAAAATATCCCCTACTGTAACTAGGGGACTAGTTACTAGTCTTCCTAGTCCAATGGGAAGACTCCTCCACCCTACCCACTGCCTCCAGCCTCTTATGGCTGCTCTCCCTCTCTGTGCATTGGATGACCTCCCGCACCTTGTTTTATCATCTGTGAAATTCAGATACTGCTACCTATACACATTTCAAGCATCTAGCATATGATTGTCACTCTTTCCCTTAACACCCAAGTCAACAAGTTAGAAGCTGCTAAGCAAGAGGGAAGGTCAGAAAACAATACAATACTGCAATATCCAGAAACAAATGCTTCGAAGACCTTTCTACGTGCAAGGGTAGCTCACCAATGGCAAAGGCGGTGTCCCTATCGACGGTGGCCGCTTCCTTGGGGTCAAACAATAAAGAGGCAACTTCATCTCTAGATAAGAGGCTGGGATCACTTTGAGGGAGGGCGAGTCGTTGCAGTTGCTGGGCTAAGGACGTCATCTCTCACGCTAGAGAATTCCTGAAACACGGGCTAAGAAACATGACCACCGTGAGAAGTCCCTACCAAACTGTAAGTCGTCTCCCGCTTAAATGCAAGCAGCAAATAACTCACGTACAAGCAGCTCTCCCCCGCACCCAGCGCTGTGGGGTACACAGAACAGGCTGCCTGCAACGCGCGGACTCGGCAGGTGCAAACCCTGAAGCAACAGTGTCAACAACTAATTGCAGACACGGGGGGCCGCGTTAAGACTCCCTTAGTCTGGCTCCGCAGACTCGTAAACGCACGAACACCTTACCCTTCTGTGGTACACCACCCGGCCCAGAGCTCCTACTCACCGGGAACTCGACTTCGGCAGGGCTTGGAACCCAAAATCTTAGCAGCAGCTCCCACATGGACACCCAGACCAGTTCTCACCCGAAAACCAAGAGCACGCCTGGGGTAACTTCCGGTTCCAGACACTACGGCAAGAGAAGACGTACAAGCTTGGCAAAAGTGCGATACTGTGACTCCGCCTCCTTGCTGACAAGCCCCGCCTTAGCCGGCCGGACTTCCGGGTTTGGGTCCAGCTCTCCGATGGGACCGGCTTTCTGCCCCTGTCGGCGTCCAAAGGTTCCGGTCTCTGCGTACGCTTTTGTAAACCCTCAGGATTTGTAGCCGGAGTCAGTCAATCCTTCATCCTAGATTCCCGAGATGACCCTCTCTGGAGATGCTGGTGCCGTCGCCTCGACCTGCGGGCCGTCCTGGCCCTACTGTGCATTCCTGGAGGCCACTACTGAGGTTTTATTCATTCAAAATTAACACTGTTGATAGCTAAACTCTAAATTACCTACTTCAGTTACACATGAATGAGTTTTAACAAATGACTATGTGGGTGTAACTGTCTCCCCAGCTGAGACATAGGAAATTTCTGTGGCTCCCAAGTTCCTCCAGCCCCTGTGCCCCGCTGCGGTAACCCCACCCTGACCCAGGCCACCCATCCTTCTGGCGTCGCTGTACGTTACTGCTGCTGCAGAGGGTCCCGTGTGGATATGCCACTGTCTGTTCCCCAAGCCAGGTGTGGTGTGCGCTTAAAACAACCAAAAGAATCTCCAGTTATTTTTACAGATAGTCAATGATCTACTTTTCACGTGCTTGCAGAGAATAACATGATTTTTAAAGTTCTGGTGGTATCTATCTCAGCCTTACAAACAGACCTCTCAAAGGATTTTGTGTGTGTGTCCTTCTAATGGGAGAAATTAAAGTAGTAAATGAAAATCAGGCCTATTATATCCACAAGACGTATTTGCTTAAAAAAAAAGTCTTCAATATACTTTTTAAAAACCATTATCAGAGTGAAAATAAAAAGAAAGATGCTCCGGGTATTTGGTTCAATGCTTTGTATGTCAGTCCCAGTGATATATGGAACCACGCAGAATTTTATTTTGGAAATAAACTAGGAAACTAGTTTCTAAACTAGAAGAAAACAAGTCAGAGGTTCATAAATACAACATTTTCTTAAAGCTTTGTTTTAAAAATATATGCCGTAACCTTGAATTATATCTTTTTCTCCATTTTAAAAGAATTCTTTGGATGTATTCCTGATTGTTCTCTGATTATTGCCTTGCCAGTTTGTGTGATTACATGCTTGCCTCCCGGTTGATCATTCAGTCGAGGACCAGAACAAACTTACTTTCTCAGTTGTTATTTGAATTTAAAATACTAGTTATAAATCAGATGTGGCTCTGTAATTCTATCTAATAATCATTTGCATGGAGTTTTCTATTTTACATTCATTAAACTCATAATTTTAGCTACAACTGATATTTATCTCTTAATGCAAGGATAAACATTGATTCAAAAACCGTGTTTTTACTATACATTCTTTAATCTGAGGGAGATTTCAGATGGCCGAGCTGTGAATTCTGCTCATTTCCATCGCTGTTCGTGGCAAGGACTCTGCCCCCAAAAAGCAAAAGTGTAAGAGTGATTTGAATGAATGAGCAGTTCGTCACAGGAAGTTCTCCCTCCCACACCCCACCCCTTTTATTATGACTATGATCACTTGTAGTCTTATCACCAAAAATTATAATTATCTTTCTAGTAAGCTGGGAGTTGAAAAACATGATTTGGAAATCAACCAGAGCAAGTGCCTACTATACCTTCAGGAACCAGCAGATGGCACAGAAGCATTTTCCTGATCTGGAGGGCATCCAGCAAGTATCCCTGGGTACCTTAGGTGGACCAGCAGTTTTCAAACTTTTAAAATTTGAAAATTGTGTACAATTATATGAAAATTGGTTCATTAAATCTTCCATATATTATAAGATGCGATAAAAATAATGCTTTTAAGCATTATTTAGAGAACCACAGGACTTAAAAATATTTAGGTTGTTCTTCACTGATGAGACTCATTCAGTTATCTGTTTAACAAATATATTAAATTGTAGGTGTGGGTAGCCTGAATCGGTCCCCTTCACCTCATTCTAAGTTAATTTCCATTGATTCTTTGCCACTGGGAAGATTTTTGTGTTGATTAGGGTAATGGTGAAACAGACAATTAGGAAAGCCAGCAAGACGAAATTAATAGAATATAATGGCAAAGAGTTATCAGGAAATCCAGGGACGTTGGGTCTATGTGAGCAGAACTTGGGTCTATGTAAGCAGGATTTGAAGAAGAACTTGGGTTAGAGAGAGGGATAAATCAAAGAGGAGAGCAGCTCCCTATGTGTAATATTAGGTAGGAAGTAGATAGACAGAAAAAATAAAAAAATTTGCTTTGTGTGATATTTGGATTCTACCTGTGGTATTCCTAAAAAAAATTGTGTGAAGATTTCAACTTATTTTCAGTTCTCTTTGGGAGCCAGACTAATGTTTCTTGTAGTATAGCTCTATGCTATAGCTACTTTCAAGATCCAGTCAGCCAGTCTAGTTTTATGTTGGTTATTTAAGTATTGTAAATACTATTTCATAGTGACATGATTATATAACTAGAAAAGTCAAGGATTCACTTCTAAAAACAACTGGATATAGTATGGAATATAGGAAACTAGACAGGTGCAAGTATACACGTGCAGACGCACACATTCTTATACATACCTGTGGCGTTACTAACATTTTATCTGTAAATACCATAAGAAAACAGACTGACAAGATAAAGGCCAATTTCCACTACTAACACACACACACACACACACACACACACACACACACACACACACACACACACTTTGAGAGAAAACTTATAAGATCTTTGTGAAGAAACTATAAAACCTTATGGAAAATTAAGATGAAAGATTTGAATGTGTGGTGAAGATTGATAGCTCTATTATTCTCCTGGATAGGAAGACAAATATATGAAATGTCTGTGTGCCATCTCAAGGTTGATTTACGTATTTAATTCCATCTTAAGAAAAATCTCAGAATGGTTCTTTAACTTTGACAAAAATTTTTCCTAAGTGAATATAAAAGAATAAGTACAACAGAATACATTTTAAAAATTCTCAGGGACACAATACAAAATACATAATAGGGGAGATTAGCATGATCAAATATTCATATATCACAAAGCAGTTACCTATAAAGGAACATAGGTCTCAGGCAAAAATAGACAAACAGAGCCCCAGTTCTAAAGAGCTACTTCAGAAATAGACTCCAATATGCGTGAGTAGTTGACATAGTACAAGGTAAATATCAAAACCAATCAGGGAAGAAAATATTCGCTAATTGGTGTTAGGGTAAGTAATTTGGATGGAGTAAAAACATCAAAATGGATATTCAACCCATACACAAGAATGTATTCCAGAATACCTACAGAAATTATCGTTCTGAACAGAATGGAATAACAGGGACTATATTTACACTGCCACTGGAAACAACCAAAACATGGACAAAATATATAAAACAATGGTTTTCAAGACACCGTACATCAGGCAACCTAGTTACCAGTAATCTTAGAGAGACGTGAAATACATGAGGTGAGCCCCACTTTACTGCCTGGGAGAGTTTCCTGGCCTTATAAATGAATGTATAAATAAACTTGAAAGACAAACAACAGTGAAAAAACTTGTAAGAGAAAAGGATAATATTATAGGTGTATATATGTATGCATATAATACCTCAATAATAATGAAAAAACAACAACTAAGATTGCAATAGAAAAAAAGCCAAAAGACATAACTAAATGATTCACACACACAAAAACCAATTATTAAATTTATGGGAAAATGTTCAACTCTGTTAGAAGGTGAACAAATGTAGATTAGAATAATGTACCTAGTACCTACTAAATTAGCAAAATTTTTAAATAGTCTTATTCCTGGAAAAATATTTTAATTCATATTTTCATGCATTACCAATGATATAAAGTGGTGTCACCCTTTTAGAAGCAATTTGGAAATACCAACCACTCAAAATATGTTCATACCCATTAATTTACTAATTCCATTTCTGGAAGTCTGTAACAATCCAATATTCCACAGCTATAAACAGACTTATCACTTTATTGTGTGGGATGGTGGATTTTTAAAAATACAGTTACATATAGTAAGTATAAATACTGTTAATAAAAGTATTTTTAAATATAAACTTGTAAAAACTATAGTTTAATAATTTTAAACAAAAATAATCAAAGGTCTTTTCTAATTTATGCATGCTAGCCATTTTTACATGGTGTCATTTTCCATTTTAAATCAGCCTCTAATATTTAAACCTTACCATAGTTTTTTTTCCCCATATATCACCCCATATAGCTTATTAGAGACAATAATATATCAACAACTATTTAAATACCGATGCACATTTTAGGCTATGCTATTTTAAATGCTTTTCTTCAGTCAGGAACAAAGAACATACTTTGAAAAAGATATTCAGTTCTGGGAGTCAGGTTTCTGTAATAGAAGGAGTAGTGGAATGAATCCAATCTGTTTGATATACTTATAAAGATATGCAAGTTTTCATTATGCATCTCATAGGACCTTTCTGTAAAAGTCCATATATGAATAAAAATGTTAAGCTACAAGTGTAATTGCAGACATGAAAGGATTTAAGGCCTTAGATTAAAGGGTGATATTATTTATATATAAAGTAGCTATTACTTTGGACTATCAGAAAAGTAAAGGGGAATCCATTCCATTAAAAGTTCCAAAATTGGTCAGGTCCAAATTATTTGAGTATTTTGAAGTTGGGAAGATGATAGCAGACTTTTATTTTTAGTTTCAGGTGTACAAAACAATGTAATAGCTAGACATTTACACCCCTCACAAAATGATAACCTCCCACCCCCCCAATCTACTACCCCTCTGACATCGAATATAGCAGTTACAATTCAATTGACTCTAGTCCCTATGTTCACTACACCTGATGATGGTAAACTTTTAAAAAATTGGGTGGACACCAACAAAGTCAGTTCTATTGTACTTCACACATGTTGTTAGTCTTGTGTTTTCATTGAAGGTGCTTTCAAACACTGCAAAAGATCTCAGAATCTTTGGGGAGCCATGGCTATTGTACAAGAAGTATATCAAAGACTATATAATCACAGAATGAAATCCTTCTCATACCTCCTTCCAATAATAGGGAGTATGAGATCACAGTGCCCTAACTGTGATTTGATAGTAGTTTGCATAATTTGTAAGTATAGCTTATTTGACAATGCTTTATTGGAACTTATGCCAAGATCACCAATAAAATGAGTTTCTAAGTAGTATCAGATTTGCCACTGTCATTCAATTCAAGTCATTCAATGAACATTAACTACGTCTCTACAGAATGCCTGGCATTTTGATAAACGATGGGAAGATGACCCTCCACAGAAAGAAACATTGGCGAAGTCTAGTAGAAGGCAACCATTTAAAATCACCACTGCCATTCTGTTTCACAGGGAAGAGACCACAGATTGAGGGCCCAAGTGGTCAGCTTCTCCTGGGGAGTTCATCTTCCCAGACAAGGTGATGAGTCATCTTAAACGGTTGGAAAGAAACAAACAAGGGGATGGTATGCTGGGAGACAAGTCACGCAGGGCAGTGGGCCTGCCATGGAAAAGCATGGAGATACGAAGCACAGTGTTCGGGGAACTGCTAATCTGATAAGACTGGGACGTGGGGTGTGCTAGAAGAAACAGGTGAGGAAGGAGGTAGAGCTGGAAATTGAGGTCGGATCTAAGACACATCTCCTGTGAAGGAGGGACGCTGTAGGTGCTGACACCGGCTAGGAATAGAGGTCAAAGTGGCAAGGCTGGCTGCAGAGACCAGGAGGAGGTGACAGCAATCTGGGGTCAGTCCTGGGGTTATGTTAACATTTTAATAAATTTCCTTACAGATGCCATTTAGAAATTATTTTCTCCATTCCTATAGTATAATTGATTGAAAATTAAAAAGCTAAAGGTTTTAAAACTGCATGTGGTTTTTATGAAAAAGAGCTACCAGAAAGGAAGGCATCAACCAAAAGCTAATGGTAATTAAGAAGTTAGCTTGGGGGAAACTCACTAGTGCCTTAAATCTAGGAGATGGCTTCTGAACCGCGCTGAAAAAGCACTGTAACTCTTAATGGAACAACTGAGTATTGGAACCAGAAGGGCACATCAATCAAACGAACCTTTGCCTGGTAGCTTTTCCATTGCTCCGTCATAATCTTTTTTTTCCCCTAGGGTTAACTGACAGTTTTGTTGGCATTAGCATAATATCTATCGATTCAAAATTTAGACAGAAAGAAGGCATTAACTGAGGGAGTTTCATGAAAATTATTATCAATGGTTAGTGAGTTCCTGTCAAACGCTAGATCTTAAATACTGAGCTTTTGTCCTTGCTTTATAACATGCAGTATTGAAGAAAGGATCATGTATTTTCAGCCTTTTTGTTCTTTTTCTTCTTCTTTTTTTTTTTGGTGTGATGCTTTCTCTCTATTAGTTAAAATTGCTGAAAATAGCAACATTTGTCTTTCTTCACTTCAGATGAGATTGACAGGTTCCATATCTCTAACTGGATGCCCCACCTCGTCTAGAAGTCTCAGCAGAAACTCTCAGGATAGTGCCCTGTAATTTTGCAGAGGGGTGAGGAACAACCCAGAAAATGTCTGATGCCAGACATTTATGTTTTTAGGTAAAGCAATTATGTTCCACATAATTCCACATGAAGCATTTTAGAACCCAAAGTGTCCCTAGAGATCGTGCAGTCCAACCCTTCATTTTATGGATTAAGAAAGTTTCAGTACAGTTCCATTTTTACAGATAAGAATGGCAGAGTATACAAAAACAGGCTGTTCAATGCTGGTGAAGATGTCTGGGTAGCGTTCTCATACTTAATTGGGGAAAGACATCAAGTGGTACGTCTTGGGAGGGCAGTTTGGTGCTACCTAAAAAAATTTAAATTACATACGTGTACACCTTTTCACTCAACAATCCCATTTAAAAAAAGCTATCCTAAAGAAACCTAATACACATATATGAGGATATGTACCAATGTGCTTATTGTGGGATTTCTAGTGAAAAAGTGGCTTCAATCTAAGTGTCCATCGGTAATGGGAACTGTTCAGTAAATTGGGATATCTTTGTACCATGAAATATAATGCTGGTGTTGGATAGAATGTCCATGACATACTAAGTGGAAAAAAAGCAAGTTATAGGAAAATATATCAAATTTGATCACATTTTTATTATAAAATATATATTTAAGTACTTATAGGAAATTGTATATAGAGTGATAGACATCAAATTTTTAACAGCAATCGAGGAGACTTGGAAAGTGAGGCAAAGTACATTTTTACTTTATATACTTAAATATTGCTTATTATTTTTACAAGGAGCATGTATTACCATTGTGATTTTTTTTTAGAGGAAAACTCTGAGCTTCAGATAAGTGATGTAAGTTTTTCAAATCACTAAATTAGTAAAAAAGAAAGGACCACTCTCTAATTCCACTTGGGTGCTTTTGCTGCTAGAAGTAAATCCTTGAGAGACCTTAACCTGAACGTCCAGTGTCCGGCGGATCTAATGCGATCTCATATTTCTTAAGAAAGGAAGCAAAATGTATCATTTCCTGCTTTTATTAAGGCAAATAAACTGCTAAGCCTCTTGGTAAGCAATATATTCTTCTCCAAGATATTTTCTCTATATATTATAATCATCTTAGAAATATTCATTTAGAGTTACTGTAGTTATATGATTAATTCTGACCATTTCCTGAACTGCTAATCCACAAAAACAAGATTGAAATTAACCTGGGTATTATTCCATACTTGAACAGAAGACCCAGACTTTCCAATAGACCACACAAGTCTATTTGCAAACGACAGAGGAATTTGCTATCATGTTTCCTCATCTGTTCTTAGAACATCTTCTACAGCAGGGGTGTCAAAACTGTGGCCCGCGGGCCAACTGTGGTTCGTGAACCATTATTAATTGGCCCGCAGCAAATTCCAAAAATATATTTAGTTTACTTAAATAAACCAGGTGAGGCAACACGTACTTCACCTCGAGTGAGTGGCCCGGCTGTTTGTGTATTTTACCGCGTATGGCCCTTGGTGAAAACCGTTGAAAAAAGTTTGGACACCCCTTTTGTACAGTGTTACTCAACTACAGTTGATATTTTTAGCTGCATTTTGGTATTCATAATGCATAACACCACTGCTCCCCATCAAATAAAATAAAACATTTAAATATAAAATATAATAAATATAAAATAAAATATAAAAACAGTTTTATTTACCTTAGTATTTACAGCAATATTAGCTTTTTCCATGTTTATTTTTTGTTTAATTTTAGTGATTAAAAAGTTTGAAATGTGGGATTAGGATTTTCAGACTTTAGGAATGCTGATATAATTGTTGGTTATATCAATATATTAATTATATTAATACAATCATTAATAAATGAAGGGAAACAACTGAAAGTAATTCAAGGGTAGCCTTTAACATATAAGAATATTTAATTCTGTTAGAAAACGTTACAACACTATGCTAAATAAATAAATACAAAAAAATGTATATCTCAAATTATCCCTACTCAGTCAACATATATTTTTTATGCAATCATATATGCATATAATAGGATCTTGAAAGGTATGTGAATATTAATTCTAGACGATAAAACTCTGATTGATGTTTTCTTCTCTATACTTTGTTGTGTTTCCTTATTTAGTCAAAAGTGTGTTTACATTTGACATCAGAAAAAAATTTTTTTCAAGAAGATTTGTAAGCCCATACAACCTAAAACAATTCTTCCTGAATGTCTTTTTCTGGGAATAACAGTCACCTTTACTCAGTCCTAGAAGAGAGTGACATAGCCTCTTATTAATAATGTGTGTACACTTGCTGGTAGAGAAGTAGAATTGAAGTTTGATCTTTCCAAGGAAAAAAAATGAACTTCAACAAAGCGAGAAAAGGAGATCAAAGAGCAGGAAAAGGGAGAACAGAAGTAAGTAGGCTGCCTGCTGATAAGCCTCAGTGGCGCTCAGATTTCAGATCCAGAATGTACAAAGACGGGGCTTCCAAGCAGGGACTGATGGAAGGAAGTGAAAAAAAAAAAAGTGTGGTATACACCACACTTTTACAGTGAAAGAGAAATGAAAACATTCTTCTGGGCACTGGAAAGGAGCAGGTACTGAGCTGTCTCTGCTTGGTTTTCCTTTCCAAACCCCCATCATTCAGCCAGCATGTGGCAGCCTCTCCAGTTTTTTTGTTTGTTTGTTTGTTTTTAGGATGATAAATGGAGGAAAATGCAGTAGCTGTATGAATCGTGAGGGATTGAGGGAAAAACCCAACAAGATGAAGGACACCAGTAGCATCGTGACATTGGTGGATAACTTTGTTACTCAGCTGAGACCAGAAAAGTCTGTCATTGAAAGCACTTTCTTCTGTCCTGACACATTTGTTGGGCAATGAGTAGACTAAAAGAGGGGAGGAGGGGATAATATTTTATCATCATAAAATATTAGAATTATAGAAGGAAAAAGAAAAGGCCAATTATCTAATGATTTTTTGTTATATTAATCTTAAGGATCAAGAAACTGGTGAGTAGAAGGTAAAGAAGATCTTAGCCACACTTACACAGATAGATGGATCAAAAATATTAATACCTATTATTTGATGGGCCACTGACTTTCCAAATCATCTTGTAAAATTTCTCTGGCGTCGTTCTGTGTTTCAATTCCACTCAGTAAAACAGGGTTCAAATGACACTTGCCTCATTATCCTTAAAAATAATGTAAGCATTAAAGTGCAATGCTGAGAGAACAACGTATAAACATATGACGGATGATATGAGTATGTTACCATTTAGTATTTGGGGGGAAAAAAATCTCTTATGCACTCATTCCTGGTGAGAAACTTTATTTTGGGTGAAATAAAAAATAACAAGGAATTATTTATAATAAATTCCCAATATTACCAGGGTTATTTACTTGCACCCCTCTTTTTCCCCTCTCCTCCATCCTGAAGTTCCAAATCAATTGAATTCTCATTACCAACTCCCATAGGGGTGGTCCAAAATCAGAAATGTAATGACAACTCCATCAATTGTTCTACCTACTACAGTCTTTTCAAAAGTCATACCAGGGAAGACAGTTGAAACTAAAGATTAAAATGAAATATTAGATTATCTGTCAATTTGACTTGCTTAAACCATCCTTAACTGGTAACCATGCCATCTGTTACCCTTACCTCCTATGATATTTGACTGCTTTGGGGAAGGTGGAGTGGAGTTGGTTCCTTCAAAGGAGTGGAGTTGTTTCCTTCAAAGAAGTGGAGTGCAGGTGTGGGAGATTTTGTTTTTGTCTTATCTGTAATCATGCATATAAATTGGTACCATTTGCATACATGTCCCACAGAATATCTTGGTATTAGTTTTAAATCTGAAATCCATGTATTTGTTCAAAAACATTTATTAAAAGCCTAATATGTCCCAAGGAGTTATGCTAGGAGCTAGACACACAGAGATAAATAATACAGGCCTCAATCTCAAATAGAGTACACTCTAAAATAAAAATAAGAAGAAACTTCTAAAGTTTGGTTCTTCAATACCAAAATAATATATAGAGTTCATTATATTTTTTGATATAGCTAAGTTAAAGGAAGAAATATAAAATCACCGATTATCCTGATCACCTAGAGATAACCACTTTTAGCATTTCTACACAGATACATGCATATATTTACAAATAATCATGTTTGAAGTATCTACTGTTTTTTAAACTGCTTCCCCCACCCTGGAATATTTTTCCATGCTAAAATCTCTGTTAATAGCTACATAATGTGTGGGTACTATAATGTATGGATATCATAATTTATTTAAATACTTTCCAAACATTTAGGTTGTGGAAAATGTTTCACGTTATAAAACAGATATACAGCAAGGGATTCTGGGTATATGCCACTTGAGTGAGGCTGTGGCTTTATGCCTTACCTGGACCAATAACTATAGCTGCAGGTAGCAGAAGCAGACCCTTTGCTCTGTGTGACGATTGGCTGTCTCTGGTGCCGGGGAAGGACATGGAGGCTAATAACATGAGGAGACTCTTGCATGAAGACTAAAAAAGGAGAGGCTTCTTGGTAGAACATGCATGGCTGAAATCCACACACCCTGCTTTGGTAGGCTGACTTTGAATGCATGAGTGTGTCCAGTCTTCCTGGCCCCAAAATGCCAAGAAGAAACTTGTAGCAGACTCTAAAATGGTCCCTGCAGCCCCTGTACTGGTGTCATGCCTTTCTCTAATGTCCTTTTTGTGTGGCTGGGACCTGTGACTTGTTTCAACCAATGGAATATGACCGAGGAGATACGATGTGTGATTACATTGCATACATTGTAACCTCAGTCTCACCAGGAGTCTCTCTCTCGCTGGCTTTAAGGAACAAGTGACTGTTGGGAAAGCCCACGGAACAAGGAACAGAAGGCAGCCGCCAGCTGACAACCAGAAAGAAACTGAGGCCCGCAGTCCAACAGCTTACAAAGAACCGAACGCTGCTGACAGCCACATGAGCCCAGATGCAGGTCCTTGCCACGTCGAGCTTTACATGATCCCACAGCCCCAGCTGACACTTTAATTGCCGGTTTGTGAGATGCCTAAGCATATGACCGGGTTCCTGACCCAGATAAAGTGTGAAATAATAAACATGTGCTGTTTGGAATCACTAGGTTTTCGGTAACATTGTTACGTAGAATACAGAGCTCAATGAGTCTCCACCAATCCTGAGGCTAAGAAAGTAAGAAGCAATTGAGAGCAGAAAGACTTGGTCTGTGATCCTCCACAGAGCTGTTCACCTGCCCTCCTCCACCGCGCCCACCCATAAGAGGCGGGACAACCTCAGCTGTCAATCACATGAGAGGGAGCTACCGACTTGGGCAATCCAGAGAGAGCCCCACTGAGACAACAAAGAATACATCTTAAGGAGAACTACTAGCCAAGAAGAAGAGTATAAGTCACAATGAACAAAACACATGGCAAGCAAGATAGAGTTGCTGAAGACGACAACTGACATGTTGAAAAAACAAATAAGAATAAAAGAAGTCTCGCTTCTAGTCCTGGTATAATAACTAGGATGGACTAATTTTCTTGCTGATAAAAATCATAAAAACATTCACAAAATACAAAAAGCAATAACTTAAGGTACTAGAGAATGACCCAAAGCAGGCAGATACGGGCCAGAAATTGACCCTTGAATAATGAACTGTGTAAGGTCTCTTAATGTGACCTCAGCCTTTGTTTCTGAGTTACTAAGTCTCTACAAAACCAGCCCGGCTTTGCTGAACCTCCTACATCCTGGCCTTTCCCCGAATCTTCTTGTCTCTGTGGACTGAGTGCTCCCCACCCCCGACGAGCCAAACCCCTGGTCCAGTAACGTGGCCCCTGGACCTTCCCAGCCCACAGTTGCTCTTTCTTTTCCCTTCAGGGATGCAGCGTGCTGTTCTTAACCACCTAATTACAACCATCTTCCTTGTCTACACATAAGGTGAACCTGGCCTCAGAGCATCACTGTCCTAAATTAGTACAGCCCTACGACGTAAGGTTTCTAGGGTCAGTGCCCTAGAAACCCTACCCCTTATAGCGCTTTCACCTCTTCTTTCTGCTTTCTCCTCTCAACTCCAGTGACACTTTTCTTCACTGCTCACTGTTTTTCTAACACAGGAGACACACTTCCACCTCTGGACCTTTGCACGTGCTATTTCCTCTGCCTTAAATGCTCTTCCCCCAGATAGTTCCACGGTTCTCTCCCTTTTTCAGGTCTTTGTTCAAATATCACCTTTTTGGTGAGTCCCTCCCTGGAACTAACATGCTAGATGTTTTACTTCTTTAGCTTGCTTACTATCTGTCTCCCTGCGTAAAACATAACTGTCATGTAAGCATGGCTTTTTTATTCATTTGTTACTTCTTCAGTGTTTGAAACACTGACTGACACACAAGACGACACTCAATTATTTGTTGAATTTTTCAGTTTGGCTTAAGACTTTTATTTTCTTATAGTATAATTTCTCCCATGGATTGGTGGGCTGGTACTAAATTGCTGAGGTGTCTTGGTGATCCACATCATGGTTTTAATGCTAGAGTTCCTTTTGGCTAGAAGAGGTACTTTTAATCCTCAGTGACTAAGACAGAAAGAAATACAACAAGTAGGGTTACCCCAATATACAAAGTCATGGGTCCCAAAGTTCACTTATAAGTCAATTGTTTGGACATCCTGAACTTATTTGGAGAACCTGATCGGGCACGACTACTTAACTGCAGGGAGTCTGAGAAGAGTGGAAGGTGCCAGAACTTGGAAACAGATCTGCACACTGGGATGGGGCAGGTTTGGGAAGGACAGGAACAGGTGACTGAACTCTGATTCAATGGCATTCAATGCAGCCAGCAAGAGATACTGTCCTGAAGGAGAGGGCATAGGCAGCAGTTAGCATTAGAGAGGGCCCAGAGGAAATGGGGTGACCCCATTGGGAAGTAGAGATAAACAACTGGACACCTAGGTGTAGTGACACATAAAAAACAAGTTTATCGACAAACACCAGTAAGATGGTACAAAGACAAGCCAAAGAATAGAGAAAATATTTGCAAAACGTGTATCTGACTAATGACTCATATCCAGGATATTTAAGGAGCTGCTTCAAATCAAAAAGAAAAGACAGACCAGTAGAAAACTGAGCTCTTTTAACAGTCACTTCAAAAAAGACAATATCTGAATGTCTAATAAACATATGGATATGTTCTCAGCATCAAGTATAAGCAGTCAAATTAAAGTCTCAATAAGATTTTATTACACATCTAACAGCATGACTAACACTAAAAAGACTGGCAACATTATGGTATTGGCAAAAAAAAAAACAGCAAAAAAACCCCACATCAAACAGAAAGATTAGTGGAACAGAATAGAGAGGCAGCCATCCCACCGTCCCCTCTCCCCATTCCACCACTCCCTCACCCCCAACCCTCCACCACCACCCCAACTCCACCTCCCACCACCATCCATCAAACCCCCACCACTACCAACCCCCACCACAGCACCAAAAAAAAAAAAAGAAAAAGAAAAAAGAAAAAAAATAGGCTAGAAATAAACTCACAGATATATGGCCAATTAACTTACGACAAAAGAGCTAAGAATATACAACGGGGAAAGGATAGCTTCTTCATTAAATGGTGTTGGGAAAACTGGATATCCCTATGAAAAAGAATGAGACTAGACTCTATCTTGCATCATATACAAGAATCAATTCAAAATGGATTACTACCTTGGGCCACCTAAAACCCTTCTGAATCTCAGTTTCCTCATTTGGAAAACATGGATAATGCAAAACTCTCAAGATTGGCTTGTACAGAGAATGGGTTTAATAAATATTAGCCATTAATAATAACATTTTACCTCAACCAGGAGCAAGGAAAAGATTTAGTTACCACATTCACAACAGAGTTCAAGCTTTGGGTATTAGGAACAATGCAGAAACCCACTAATATGAAACAGGGGGCAAGGTCAGATCTGAACCTGCATCAAAAGGGATTCAGGTGAGTTCCTGAGTCCTGACTAGAGATGCTCATAATTCTGCAAGTTCTCAGGGAAGGGGACAGAGGGATGCAGAGGTGGGCTGGACCTGATGGGGGAGGTGTCCCTATAAATACGACCACTAACAATTTTTTCTACTGCGTGTGCTCCTTGCACCAGGAGGTGAGGGCTGTTTCCCTTCCCCTTGAATCAGTGTTGGCTCTGGGACTGGCTTGGACCTATAGAGTCAAAAGCTGTGCTGTTGAGCCTGATAGTTTTCACTTTGCTTTCTTGGGAGCTAGCAGCCATACTATAAGGCAGTCGAGACTGCTCTGCTAGAAAGAGAAGCCACGTGGGGAAGCCCTGGAGGATGAAATAACCACATGCAGGAGAACCAGGGTGCCCGTTTACGATCAGCCCGAGGCCCCAGACCTTCCAGGAAAGCTCAGCCGCCAACTAAGTGCAACCCCATGAACAAGCCCTGCTCGCAGATGACCACCTTCTTACCATGTCCTCAGGTAGCAGACAGGAAGCACGCAGACTCTCTGATGTCCCTTCTTATAAAGGCACTAATCCTATCACGAGGGCCCCACTCTCACAACCTCCCCAAGGCCCCGACTCCAAACACCACTCCACTGGTGGCGGGGCTTCAATGAGAATTTGGGGGGCACAGTTCAGTCCACAGCACCCCTTCTCTCATTTTTCTCCAGCACACTAACTTCTCAGTTTCTCAAACATGACACACTCATTCACACCTTGGGCTGTGTAATTGCTGTTCCTTGTCTAGAATGTTCTGTCTCCCAGATGTTCACGGTTTCCTTCCTGTCATTCGAGTCCCAGAACAAATGTTACTCATCAGTGCTCAGAAAGGCCTTCGCTGACCACTCAAGGTATTCGGTCACATCGCCCTGTAGTATTTCACCCACAGAGTCTAAGACTCCCGGACGTAAATATATTCATGCATTTGTTTTCTGGCTTGTTTGTCCATCCCCCACCACATGATGTCCTTAACTCTAGGTACCTTACCTGTCACTTTTCTGGCTGCATCTCTGGTGTCTACAATAGTTCCCAGCCTGTGGTAGGTGTAAATTTCTATTCAGTCTACAGTACATCTACATTAATTAATAAATGATACATTGTTTAACTCTGCTCATCAGACACTCACCAGTTTACCACACACTAGCTTGTTAAGAGTTAAAGATGGTCAGATATGTTCCTTGATCTTCCAAAAACTCCCCTACGCTCCCCGTGCATATTGTGCCTGAAGGAAGGCAGAACATAAACAAAAACGTTAATACAACGTGACAAAGGCTCTCATAGTGGTGTGTGCACAGGAAGTATGGAAAATCAGGTTAGGGAGCAATGGTTTCCACCTGGCGGGAGAGGGAGAAGCACATCGTGGAGAGTGACAGAGAGGGCATTTCAGGTGAGGCACAAATGGGCAGGAGGTGAAGGGCAAGCAGTCCAGACGAGGAAGAGCATGAATGGAAATAGAAGTGGTGTGGCTGGAGCGTAGGGAGGTGCGGGGAGGAGGGGGCAATAGAAGTAGGCTATAAAAGGCCTGTGGGTCATAATGAAATCTGTACGATATCCAGTGGGCCTTGCAGAAATGCGAGCAAAGCCCACTTTGACAGAGTCCTAACTCTGGATGTCAAGAACTATGTCTCCAAAGCTGCACTCCTAGATTGGGTGAAGAACCTCCCAAGTCTACACCAGCAGCAAGGATCCCATGGCCAAGGGCAGAAGTTACTGAGCCTTGGAGGCTGAGAAGAAGTGGGGGACAAGGATTGGGGATCCTGAAGAGGAAAGGGCTACGGCAAGAGATGGTGGAGTGGAGGGGGATGGGAGCATACAGGGCGGGGGTGGGGATGGAGACCCCTTTGGGTGCTAATGGTAATGGTGTGGTCCAGGGGGTCAGAGGCAGTGAGGGTCCAGCCCTTTTGGGGTCCATCTTTTTCCATTCACCATGGACACATGGGGGAGTGAGGTGGCGGGGAGGGGCGGGAGGGTAGTGGCAGGACATAAGTGACAAGACGAGGGTCTTCTCCTTCTTCCCTTCTCCTCTACACATTGAATTCCAGGGACTAGTGTTGGGATGGATGTAACCGAGGGGATGGGGTGAGGCGGAGGAGAGGGAACCTCCCCCCTCTACCCCCCTCTCTCTCCCTTCCCTCCACTGAAAGTCTATTTCCAACATGTCCTCATACTAGAACCAGGACAAGAGGTTGGGGGAGGCTTGTCATATGGTAGACAGGGCTGGCTGAACTCAGCGACAATTCTGTAATGGCCAAGGAGAGGCTGAGAGAGAGAGAGAGAGAGAGAGAGAGAGAGAGAGAGAGAGAGAACCTCCAGTGTTACGGAGTAAGGGTAATGGAATCTCTGGAATCACCCAGTTGGGGGGCAGCTGCGAGTGGCCAGCTCAGGTCAATGTAATGCAGGCCGGGCGGGCAGTACATGGCAGGGGTGGCAGGAGCCTCCCAGCAGAAGGCCTGGCTTTGTGGTTCTACCATGGTGAATCTGAGGTCCAGTGCCAAGTGCTGGCCTTTAATGGAAAGAACAGCTCCCACGGGGCAGGACCTAGAAGGTGTAAATTAGAGAAAGCATGCTGGTAAGCTTGTTTGTTTGCTTTTTAATATTAAGAAGCTTAGAGGACACATTTCACATTATGTGCTTCTGTGTCTTTTCACCAAACTTCTAGAAAAGTTCCACGTCCATGCACTGTTTTTCTAAAACAATACAAAAATGATTTGGATTGCTCTCCCACCTTCTCCACCAAGACCTCATTCCACGATTAGTAGAAGTAACTGTTTGAATTTAATTTTAATGGATTCAGTTTAATTACTAAAACCTTATAAATGAACAGCATTTAGATTAAAAAATAACACTTGTATATATTTTAAAAGGTTCAAAATATAAAAAGACTATTTGAGACGTTAAAGCACAGCCTTGGAGAAACCGTACCGTTGACCATGTTCTCATCATCGTGCACGTGTCTTACTCTCACTTTATTGAAAGAGTGAACAGCAAAGGAAATCCCTCCGTGTATCCTTAACTCAGTGAATTTTGCACCTTTTCCTCCCTTCCTCAGACCCAGGGTGAGTTTGGGGGAATGGTGTGGAAGACGAACCATTTAGCTGCAGAGAGAGCCATCGATGGCTGAACACTGAGCTGTGGGTCCTCCTCTCTGCTGTCTTGTAGCGTTTGCTGTGGGAAAGAGGACACTGTGTGCTTGCCAAAATCATCTGATAAAGATATCAGTCATTCCATTAATGGAATTCACTCTGAGACATTAATCTGTATAAATGTATATTTATATGTGTACACGGATAATAACTTCATGTATATGTCCTCTCCTGCCAGCTTATAATATCCTTTAGGGCAGGTTCCACGTCTGTTTTATCTGTGTCGATTTTTGCTGTTTGGATCCCACTGGCTACAGGAAGCACTGCATAGGTATTTGTTGGTTGGTGTATGGCGTGCTAGACAAACATGTTAAAGAAGACCACAGAAGAGAGAGGTTTGCACACATTTTGCTAAAACACATCACCCTTTAAATACATAAACGCTATTCAGCTCCAGAGCACATTTCCAACATCACATATTGATGAAGTCTACAAGTTGTACTTTACTTTCTCCATAACAAGCGGGCCTGCTAGATGGGCCATTTCAAGCAGGGAATAATGTCTGACTTATTGTCTGCCCACGATGTCGTCATAGTACTCAGCCCCAATCCATTCAGCTCATATAGTACTGGCTGGGACGTCACCTGAGGTTACATTTCTACCGCTCCATCTTCCCACGTCATCACTTTCCACTGCCTCCAGCCCTGGAGTCTCGTTTTAGCTGCGGGGATCACGCGGCATGGCATGTCTACAATGTCACTTGTAGAAATACCATGACCGTTTGCCCCAGTGTCCAGTGCCCCCACTCCAACACCAAATGTCACATACCATGCTTGTGATTTAGAAGCAGAGGGTCTAATCAGAGGGCTTTGCCTGCAGCAAATGTTTCAAGGAGAAAGTGTGGGCAAGGCACTTTCTTGCTGTTCAGCGACAAATTTGGCCACCATTCCTACGTAGCTATAAGCCACATCACGTTTTCCCTCGCGTAAGTGACAGGAGACTAAGAACTCCCCATCTGAATAGCAAGAGCTCCACTGACTCCGTGAATCCTCCTGCAGTTTCCCCCGGAAAGCCGTGCCCTCAGCGGGGGCAGGATTTCAGTAACCCACTTTCCACCCAGGAACATCTCTTTAGGACAATAACTTTCATCTCATTGCTCTTCAGTTCCAGACCCATAAACAGAAAGAAGGAAATGCAGAAATAGAACCAAAGGGACAAAGAAGAGAGCAGTGGAACACAATACTTTTTAAGGGCTTTGTGGACTTCATGGAATTTCCTTTCTTAATAACCCTCAGGATCATCAAAAACAGGTCCTGCCCTGTTTTGGTCCTGCAATGTTCTTGGTCATGTTCCCCTTCGAACCTGAACACCAGGCTGGGCAGGAGGGGGCTCAGGGCAGGGGTCCCTCGCAGAGCAGCTGCTCAGGAGCTTCGTGAGCTGAGACTGCCCGTCCTGCTTTAGTCAGTTGCCAGGCTCCTGGAGTGTTAGAATAGTAAACAGCTGTTTCCCAGAAACAGAGATAGGGTTATCCACAACCTCACATGCTAAATTTAAATTTAATAAAGCTCTTTCCTAACTCCCTAGATCAGTGATTTGCAACCAGGGTGGGGCAAGGAGGGTTCCCATCTCCAGGGGGTTGGGAGGGAGGGACCAGCATGGAGAGTTTGAGAAAGCTTTGGGGGTGATTCTGTTCACCCCACTGGTGAACCCCAACCCCTCTTCAGAGAACCACTGGCTCAGATCTTGGCTGCTGAGGGAGGGCTCTCAAGCTTGGCCTGTAATGTGCCCACAGTGGCCCTGACATTTCAGAATTAAGCTCTGAAATGCTTAAGGAAGATCACAGAGGGCGATGTCCTAAGTCCCTCCCCCCCACACCGGCCCCAGTGTTGCCCTGTGAACTCAGGGTTCTAAGGGAGACGCTAAAGAGGCCAAATACTATAATACTGTAGTATAATACTATAGCCAAATACCATAAGGAGAATGAGATCGGTATAATTAAATGTTGACAACAGTTGACTGAGAGTCTTAGGTTTGATCCTAAGATTTAGAGTGTGACTTTGGATGTCATCAGCCACGTCTTCCATAATTTCTGGTGCACAAAGGGCCATGAAGCCTGGAGCAAAACGCTACAGGTGGAAGCAGATGCATCCTGGCCCTGACCGTGTCTCAGACCCAATCCCCACTCCTGTGCCATGAGCTTGGGAAGGCAGCTTCCTCCTGGCAGAGACTCCTGGGAAGAGGGGAAACATAACCATTTGTTTGAGCCATGACCGAAAAGACCCTACGCCCTTTAAAATACAAATGTGTGTAAGGAATACCAAAATGAGCCAGTTTTCAAAGCTGCTGGTAATGTTCTGTTTGGTAAGCAACGAAGAATTGCACATAACAGAAGACTGTTTCTTGTTCTGAGACTAACACTTGAATTGGCCATTTAATTATGCAAATTAAAGGCGGAGCCCAAAATTGGAAATGGGGACCAGGACAGACACCCTTGGAGGGCTAACTCAGGGTTTCTGGATTAATGATCATGTCATTCTGCACTGGTTCTCACTGGTCTGTGAGGTCAGAACTATTTTTGTAATAATACTAAGACAGCATATCCCTTTACCACTCTCATCCAGTCGTGAGTACACAATGGAGTTTTCCCAATGCTGTATCCTATGTGTCAATGAAACAGACTGCAGAAGCAGGGAGGAGAATCCAGCTGTCTTCTATTAAGATATGTAATAAAGACATGTGCAAAAATGCAAAACAATGACTCTGTACCCACTAATGTTTTTGGAAAATAGAGGGACGTTTCATAAAAATACAGTGGTACCTTGGTTTTCGAATGAAATCTGTTCCAGAAGACCGTTCAAGTTCTGAAACGTTTGAAAACCGAGGCACGGTTTCCCCGTAGAAAGTAATGCAAAATGGGTTAATCCATTCCAGACCTTTAAAATCAATCCCTAAAACCGCAAATTTAGCATGAATTTTACTATCTAATGATAACAGAGATCCATAAAATTTACGGCGTTCATAAACCAAAATGTTCGTCAATGGAGATATTTGAAAACCGAGGTACCACTGTACATTCTTTGTATGAAATCCATATTTGCATGTAATGGGCTCCTTATTGTTATTTTAAAATGAATTAATAAGTATTCTTAAAATTTCTCAGTTTTAATATTGAATATGGTAAATATTGATAGATAGAAACCAGATAAATAAAAGCTGTTTGTGGTTCCTCAATTTTTAAGAGTATAAAGGGGTCCGGAAACCGTAAAGTGAGAACTGCTGCTCCGGACGTGAGGCGCCTGAAGGGAACAGAGGACGGGCTCGAGGTCAGGAGCAACCAGCCTGAGCTGCCCTGAGGGTCACTGTTTCTGCACAGTGACCCGTACCTTGGTGCCCTGCAGGGAAGCTCTGGGACCCAACAGCCATTCCCACTTGTCTGCCTCCCACTACAGAGACTGGGGGAAGCAAACAAACATGCAAACAAGCCAACAAATAGAAATTTGCTTTCCTATTTGCTTTTCCTGCACACTGACTTTCCCTGTTCAAGAGTGGAAGCTCTCCTAATTATCTGAGACCACCTTTGGGACCCAGGACAGAAATACTCCAGGGGAAGCGACCAGGGATAGAGGATGGGAGCATTTCCTCCTTGTGTGACAGAATAAAGGGATCCTCCTGAATTCTCACACTCATGCTTTTTATTTCCTCTTTCAAACTTTCTAATTACCTGGTTCTTTCTTTTACCTGGTTCTTTCTTTCAGATATAACTTGTATAATACACACTCACTACCTTCCATTTATTTTTGAAAAAACTTAGTTTCTGGCTTTTATTCCTCGACATGTCTGCACGTTGAGAGCCAGGCCAGGCAGGCACAGAACTGCGCCCCCGAGAGACTTTTCCAAACCAGGGAATTTAGACAATGAGACGTGAACTCTCTCTCTCTCTCTCTCTCTCTCTCTCTCTCTCTCTCTCTCTCTCACACACACACACACACACACACACACACACACACTGCTTTGCAGAAAGGCTAATTATTGTGTGCTGCTGACCATCTCAAGGACCTTATCTCTGCTGATTCCAGCGAGGCTCCTGAGGTTGGGTGACTGATCCCTTCAGCTTTCACTCACGGTTCCTCTACCCTGTCTGTGTACTGGGAGAAGGAGGGGTCTGGAGTAAAGCATGGAAGCCAATGAATCTGACAGGCTTATGTGGGAATCTAACAAAAGCTACTGGCCTTCTTACCTCCAAGGCCCGACCACATAAAGAAATTGGTGATAAGATAGGGGTGCACGAATATACTGAATTCCAGACCACTCAGCTTTCAGTGCCGTTCAGTCCCTTCCCAAATTCAAGTCTGAGCTTTATCCAGACACTAGGTAGAACTGACTTTCACATACAATTTGGTATTGGAAAAAGGAACTACTATAGAGAGAAAAAAAAAATCACCAGTCAAAGAAAGAAGATCAAAGGGTTTCTTTTAGGTTAACAATAAAAGAGATAGACTGAAAGCTAATTCCTAAACCTAAGGGAATATTCTTTTATCTGTAAAAACTACCATAAGTAATTCGAATCATGGAACTTGAATACTTATTGTATTTCAGTTAAAGAAATCAATGAAGAAGAGGGAGGGAGGGAGGAAGGAGGAGGAGGAGGAGAAAAAGAGTAAGAAGAACAAAAAGGAGACAGAAAGGCTAAGAGGAAACAACAGCAACAGCGGACAAGATGCCTCCACAGGGAACTAAAATTATGTTTTAAATGTAATTAGTAATATATGGTAACATGCTATAAATATACATCCACAATTAGTATGTAATTAGAAATGTAATTTACTGGATCATTTGGTATCCATGTTTAATTAGAAAATATTTAATTATAATGTACATAATTACACATATAAAATTAATGACAGCTCTCCTGTATCTATGGAATTAGTAAAAATGCAGTTACACAGAGATACCCTTTTAGAGTACTATTGGAACATACATGGATGTGTGATAAGTGAACTGAATATTTTCTCTTTCCAGCCTGCGTTCCACGACGTGATAAAATGAGGCGATGTAAGCAGAGCACTTTGCACTGTGTCAGCACACAATACATGTTTCACAAACATTCACTGTGTATATTCTGTTCTTAGGATCAACCAATCGGTATGCATTTTTTAAATGGCTCAACTACCATGCACAGCTCAGATTTGGAGGACAGAAGATGTTAATTCCTAACCCACAAGGTTATTTACAAATCGGCTTTCTGCGTTTAGAATTGATCCTTCCATCTTCGGGGTTCTCCCAGCATTTCACTTATGCCTCTAGTGTAGTTTTACATTACTTTTTAAATTACATTTTGTTGCATGTGTAGCTCCTCTATTCGACTACAAATTCCTTGAGGTAAAGCCTATTGTACCATCAGCTGTGATTTGCACATAGAAATTACTCAATAAATGTTCCCTGAATGAACATTCGATTTACTGAGTCAAACCTTATAAATGCCTTTTGATAATGCTGTTTTCACGCCAAATGCACAGTGTCCTAGAAGAATATAGTTGCTGAATTAATGTTTTCCTCTGATATTTATTTATAAGGTTAAGTTGTACAAGTTCAAGCTTTTCACTTATAGTTGAAAGTGTAAAGGTAGATAAAAGAGTGAGTGAGATCAAGATTGAATTAAGTTAAAAAATACTTTGGTACAAGTGCACTATGGAATACTACGCAACAATGAAAAAGATCACAGTATATCTACATGTTCTGGTATAAAAAGACCTCTGAGACTGTTAAGCAACAATCCTTCTGAGCTTCCCTATTTTTGTTGACAGTCTTCCATTCTTGCAATCACTCAGCTCACCCCCGTTGTCGCCTCCCATCTAGGGAGTCACGCAGTCCTTTCCATTCAGGATCTGTCATCTTCACTCTGGCCTACAACACAGCATTCACATTGAAGTACTATAGTCTGTTTCTAGATTCTTCCTGCTCATCTGCGCCAAGGTGAGTCTTCCTAAGATGTGACTTTACATTATTCAGGGGCCTGCATTGAATAGTTTTAGCCTAGCACTCAAGACTTTATCATAATTTCACCCCTATTGAAACTGGGGTTTTTAATTCTTTCTCCTATATCTACTTAGGTAGTTTTCTAGCCAAACTCAATTCGGTTTTTTCCCAACACTTCACTCCTGTTCCCAAAATTCTGGGGATGACCTGGCCCTCCTCTGCATTGATTACTGTACTGGAGGTCACTGACCCCGAATCAGAGCACCTGGCCTCTGTTCTCCACTCCACCCTTCACTAGCGGTGACACTGGCAGGGGTGGGGGTGGGGATCCTTCTCCTTGGATTCTGCTGCTTCACCTGTGAGACAGAGAGATGGTGTCTGCCTCGCCAAGCTCTCCGGGTAGCTATGAGGAGCAATCGAGCTCTGTCTGCAGGGGTATTCAGCAATACAATTGTAAGAGTTAATAACTAAAAAAATGCAGCCCAGGATAGACTCTTCAATGAAACGCACCCGATTTAGCGGCCTCATGGTGTGATTCTTTCTTGTGCATAGCTTCTCTCCCCACTTAAAATTTAGACTTGTATGGAGAAATTATATTTTTGGCCTCTTTATATTCCCAACACGTAACATAGTCCCTGGAGGTAAGGAGGGATCAATAGGGTACCATCCCCAACAGAACCACGAGCAACCTCGCCTCCCACTTTTGATGTATCTCAGGTTGGATGATACATTATCTGGTCCCCTTACGAATAACTCACTGTGCTTGGTGATGATGGTGGAGAAGCATTCTTCATGCTGCATTTTATGTGGCTCCTTTTTTTTTGCTTTCCTTCCCTTCCGCAATGTTACAGCCAGATTTTTGATGTTTGTTTCTGAAAACAGGACAAAAACATTCATTAGAGGTTCTTTCACATGGAAATGTAGAATTGTAATTTTCACTTCAAGTCCAGCAGTGTATTAGGATGAGATAATCATCTGAAAAGTTGCAAAATACTGCTTTTCTCCTTTTCGCGTAGCTGATAGAGACATGGCAGGAGCTGGTTGGCACAGACATGGCAGGGGATGGAGTCGACATTCTTCAAGTAGCCCCTGTGTCTAAATGGAAGAGCAGCACAAAATCAGCAGGTGACATGATGGGACAGCAACTTGGTCCCTGATATTTTAAAACATCATTATAACAAGTTGCATAAGGAAGACATGTTTTCAGTTATCAATTATCATCTGTATCAAAGAGATTAAGACATTAAATTTTTCTTTAGTCCCTAAACAGCCAACTAAGATGTGATCCACCAAACCAATATGATTTTAGGATTTAGAGTCTTGTTTTAATTCTTTTGACAATAGCAGATACAGCCTTGGTCTGAACTCAGCATGGCATTTTGGCAACAGGCACTTCTATGAGAAGTCCCCCTTGGGCAGTGACGTAGGCCATCGTGGCCTCCAAGTGCAGAGCCTGCCTTTGAGTTTGGCACCTGTTTCAACATAAGAACCCTGCATGTAAGAAATGTACTAAGTTCTGACTTAGAGCAGACAAAACTGTTACAAGACAGAAGGATTCAGAATTGACACTTATGGCCAGATGTCCCAGCCTGAAGTGTGTACAGCTCTGGAACAAGTGATGCTACGTTGTGTTCAGGACACTCAGACACCTTTTGGGAAGCACAGTGGTTCAGAGGTGAGTGGTGAGTGTTGTTCAGTTACCCCTGTGTTGTACAGCAAAAGCCGGCTATTTAATAAGCTTGTTGGTTAGGACCATAAATCTTGGCCCTGGTACGGGCATACTGATACAAAGCTGAATCTTCTTCTGACTTGGTTTGATTGACTATTGTTCTGGCTTCTGTTTTTGGTCACCTTCTTCTGGAAAAACGTCTGACATTCCCCACAAGTATCACGTAGGACCCACCTTCTGAGTGTCTCTCCATCCGTGGTCCTGCAAACACGCCGTACTCCACAGGTGAACTCCCGTGTTCTGCCTGTGAACTCAAAGGACAGGGGCTATTTCACCTGTACGCTTTGTGTTTTTTATTTTAAAATTATTTTTTCCATAATTTTTTTATACTTAAGAACTTGAATTGGCCAAAGACAAAAATGAATACAAATTTAGCAAGAAGCTTATGCGTTGGGAGATTTTCTGTTTGCCTTTTTTACGTTCGTGTTGGTTGTTATAATGTTATATCGCACCTGTTGAATAGAGTTATCTCTTCTTTTAGACAAATGGTCTTGGTTTGATGAGGTCACTGAATGTGTCGGTAGGTACAGCACCCAGCACCGTGCTGGCGCTGGATCAATGCATGTAGAAGGTTTGATTAGTGTATCACTGTCTTCCCGGAGAGCCTGGCATTCTGCAGCAGAGTAGCCAGCCTCTGAAGAAAGCTCCCCGGGAAAGAAGGGAGAGCTGGAAGTTTCCACCCTTCAGAGAATTGATCATCTATGGCATGATATGACTGGTAAAATACAGCAAGAACACAGCTTTCTGTACTAACATGTTGAGAAAGATGTCAGGAGAGAGGAATTTCTCAATGGCAGGATGAACCAGTACATCTGACTGGAGGAGACTGAGTCGGACTTCATGGTGCTTCCAGTATTGAATCTGGGTCCCGAAGGAAAACCGGATGTTGCTGAGTTCACACAAGATGTGCAAAATGAACTGCAGGGGTGAAAGCAAACTGTGGGAAAGTGTCAGAGCAGATCCAGCAAACCTTGGATTCTGTTTGGTGTGTGTGAGTTAAAGCGAATCAGCGTCCTCTGTGTGGAAAGTCCTGGAGGCCGAGGGCAGGGTTATGGTTAGTTAGGTGAGCAGTGGAAACCACAGGAAGGTGGTGAAGGGGGAAGCGACGGGATGGAGCTGCTGTTTGGCAATGTCAGTATTATGGGATACATTAGTAAGGTCCTATCATCATCTGGGAAAGCAGCAATGATTAAAGCAATTCTATATTCTTTTGAGTCCTTATTCCACAGACATACCACAGTCAACATGTAATAAAAATTAATTCTTGACAATGATCTACAGCTGTTATCCCCAAGGAGAGAGTATCTAAAAGGCAGAGCTATCAAAATCCCTGTGACCTTGGATCCTAAGGGAGGGGCTCTCTTTAAAGGCTGGGTGAGTTGTGCCATTCGCTTCAAGGACATCACATATGACGAAGATAACCATTTTCTGGCTTATGGATGCAAAGTGTCCTGAGGAAGTTGGATCCCTTTTCTAAACACACAAAGTCTCCCTGTATGCAAACAGTGGGGCTGTGGGCACATGACCCTTCAGAGGAAAAGTGGGTTAAATTTCTTGGTATTTTTAGAGTAGCTTCTCCAAGGTAGATGACAGCTAACTAGTACTTTCATTTCTGGTCTTCTAATGTCTTATCATGCCAGTCACTCTTTACTAAAACTGGTTGAGTTTTACCAAAACGAACACTCAAACACTGATTGAATCACTGCATTCTCAGCGAGTGTGTCCTCATGTCCACTTAGCTACCACTTTAGGACCAAGAATCTTTCTCAGTCAGTCTGATAAAATCTTAATTTAGGCAATGGCTCTTTCAATCCCCGGTTCTTTTTGTCCTTTTGGCAAAACCTGTCTACGTTGTTTCTATCAATTGAAGGCCAGTTACCCCAGGGAAGCAAATTAAATGGATTTTGGCTTTAGGCTTCCTTCCACTGTTGATGGGCACGACTACAGGACTATATAAAACCCAAGGGCTATTATCAGCTCTGACTGAAAGGAAAACAAGAGGTATGCCAGTGCAGGAAATCCCATCCTAAAAAAAGAAGTGGGTGTCTTCATTTTGCTTTCCTGGCTTTGACTCCACTCACAGTCGGCTCGGCTGAGTAGTTGGTGTCACTGGGCTGTGCTCTCAGGGTAAGATCTCGGCAGCCCAGTGAGGCCGGGCAGACCCGTGCTGGATGCTGGTTCAACAGGGTGAAGTTCTCCACCCTCAGAAACATGGCTATGTACCCAATAAGACTGCTTTCTCCCTGGAGGTGTTTGTCTTTCGAAAGGCAGACATCCCTGCTAGGGCAGGAGAAGATGAGACTGGACCCCATTTTGGCCCAGCATTTGCCCTCCTTTGCACACCAGCCTCTACTGGGTGGATTAGTTGACAGAAGAGATGCCTGTAACTAAAAGAACAGTTTCGAAATAAGGCTGTTTCTTTGCATGGAGAAGCAGCTTAAAGGTTCTTAGTACTCCTAAAGGTTCTTAGTAGTTTTTAAGATGCTTTTCCAAAATGACATTTGTCCATTCACCCAAAATTGATCTGTAAAATCCAAACTAGGAACAGGACTGGCTACATAATTTACAGGGTCCAGCGGAAAACAAAAATGCAGGGCCTCGTTCAAAAATGACAAGTTTCAGGTGGCCGGTGACAGCACTGAGCATGAGCCCCTTCTGAGGGGAGGCGGGAGGCCTGTGGGATGGCAGGCTGTATGCCCCTGAAGCTGCCCGGACGACGCATAAGCTTTATTCACCAACTCTCCTTTGGCATAGAGTCTTCTCAGCTGCCACACGCTAGTTGCTCAGGGGTGAGGTCGTCTGGGAACTTAGAAATGTTCACTCTTGGGCACCATCTGTGTTTAACAAGCCCTCCTGGTGATTTGGTCCCATGCTTAAGTCTGAGAACCACTGCCAGGTGACAGGCGGCAATGACCAACATGGTGGATTGTAGAATGGAAGCTATCTCAGGGTCATGTGGCCTCACCATCTCCTAGTCAGAGGAAATTAAGGACAGGCTGAAGCAGAGTGAGGCCTAGAGTTCATGTTTAACTCTCTACTCATCCATGGAATAATTGATAGGGCACCAAATGGCCTATTTCGTCAGTTAATTACTCACAGTCATCTTCCCAGTAAAGCCAGCTCACATCCCAATTTTAAAGATGAGGAAATCAAAATGCCAAAAGTGTTTAATGAGTTGACAAGTGGAGTTGGGATTAAAACCCAGAGCTCCTAAATCCCCTCTCTGTGGCCCTTTACTGGGCTCCAGGTAATGTGATACAGCTGACAGGTGAGCTAAGCTGCTTTCCACTCTCCAAGAGCAATCACCCAAATCCAGCGTGAACCAGCTCAGCCTGGTGTCCCAGGAAATGTGCAGTCCAAGTGGCTCCGTCTGGTGTAATGTCAAGGACTGGTGGAGGGCTGTATTGCTTGTGAGAAGCTGGCAGTCGAGAGACACACCACAGGGACTCAAGGAGGCGCGACACCGCCTCGGACCTGAGTAGTGGTTTACTGTCCCCGTGGAGGCGGCCCGCGTGACAGCAGGAGGCAGCCCAAGCCCTGGGCGCTCGCAGGTCCTCTGCAAGGCCTGTAACACACTCCCCGTATCCTCAGGTCTGCCCCTTGCATTCCTGTCATTAAGTCACTTTGAAAGCCTTGGCCCCGGCTTATCATTTTTTCCATTCTGAAGCCAAGGCTATTTGTAGTTTTTCCACCTGTCACCATACGTGTTAGGCTGCAAAGGGTGAGTGCGTCTTCATTAATAGCATAATAGCAGCTTCAGCCCATTCAGAACACCTCGCTTTCTTGGAATATTCCACTTTAGGGACCCTTCATGAGTCTTCACAGCTTTTCCTCCATGCAATTTCACTTAGGTTGGGTAACACATATTGAGTTTAAATACATTGAGTTACTTTCTTTTAGGGACTGAATTATTCCCCATTTGTAAATGAGAAATCTTTGCTAACGTGCTGCTTGCATACGATGCTCATGATTAAGGAAGTCACTACCTGAGTCAAAGCAATACAGGTATTATAAAAGGATTATTATAGAAAAGACACCTATAGAAAGGGAGCAGGAAAACACAGTGGAATAGAGGAAAACCTAACTTGCAGAGAATGACATAATGCAATGTGGAAAACAGTCATCAATGCAGTAATTAAAATGGGAAATTGTGGCGAGTATTAATCAAAAAATGAAACAGAATGGATCAGAGACCTAAGCGTAAAATGCAAAAGTGTAAAACTCCTAGAAAATAACATAGAGAAAATCTAGGTGACCTTGGGTTTGGTGATGAGTTTTTAAATACACCAAAAGTACAATCTGTGAAAACAAAATGATGTTGGCCTTCATTAAAAACAAACAAACAAACACTTCTGTTCTGTGAAAGATGTTATTAAGAGAGTAAAAAGACAAGCCACAGACTGGGAGAAAATACTTGCAAATACATAACTGATAAAGGATTCATATCCACAATATGCAAAGAACTCTTAAAATTCAATAAGAGAACACAACAACCCAATTTAAAAATAGGCAAAAGATCTGAAGAGATACCTCAAGAAAGAAGGTATACAGATGGCAAATAAGCCTGTGAAGAAATGCTCTCCATCACATGTCACCAAATAATTACAAATTAAAGCAACAATGAGACACCACTGCATACCTGTTAGAATGGCTACAACCCACCTGTTATCATTTTCCTTGTGCTTGAAGAATTTCTTTTAACCTTTCTTGCTGGTGATAAATTCCTTCACCTTTTATGAGTCTGAGAAAGTACTTGCCTTCATTTTGAACTATGTTTTCACTGGGTGTAGAATTCTCAGTTACAGCGTCCCTTGACTACGTGCAGAAGCTCCTTCACTGTTTTTGCCATGCCCTGGCTCCGGGGAGGAATCTGCTGTAATCCTGACCTGTGTGCAACTTATCTTGTTTTCTCTCTGTGTAAAACATGTCTTTTTTCCCCTGGCTCCTTTTAAGATTTTCTCTGTATCATCAATTTTGAGCAATTTGATGTAGTTTTCTTCATGTTTCTTGTGCTGCAGGTTCACTCAGTGCCTGGGATCCATACGTTTACAGTTTTCGTCAAATTTGGGAAGTTTTCAGCCATTGTCTCTTCAAATTATTTTTTCTGTTCCCTCCCCTCACACCTCTTTTTCATGGAGTCTAGTTACTTGTACATTAAGTTACTGGATGTCCCACCACTCACGGATATTCTTATTTTGTTGTTTCTTTTTTTCTCGCTATTTTAAATTTTTAATGATTCCCCTTGCTAAGTCTTCCAGTTCACCAATCGTACTGATGACCATTTTAAACTAAACTCTTGGTATGAGATTTTTAGAGGTGTGATTTGGGGCTGTAAGTCCAACTAATGTGAGAGCCAGCTTATATTTAGAAATTCTTAGGGAAGAATGTTTTTTCCCTTTCACTTAACACTGAGATTTAAGACTGACCATTTTTTGTTGTCCTCTGCCAGGCACTCTAGTTCACCACTCATTGATGGTATGTATGTCCCTTTGGAGCTTCAGCCTCTTGAGGAAGAGGCTTGTATTGGACTTTCTTTATTGAGTATGCCCTAGCCTTTGTCTTCTGTGGTTCGTACATTTCATGCCCATGAAATCCCACTTTCTTCTTCGTTTAGGAAGGGCCCTCAGGACAAAATTTGGCTTTTGACATTTGTGTGAACTTGTTGCAATGATGTTGCTAACCTTTTTTGATATCAGAGGGATTACTCATTATGAATTTGTACCGACTGGACAGTTAACCAAGTTTACTATTTGGAAGTGCTGAAAAGGCTTGCGTGAAAAAGTTAGACGACCTGAACTTTTCGCCAACAATTCATGGCTCTTGCATCACGACAATGCAGCAGCTCACAGCACTGCCTGTAAGGGAGTTGTTAGCCAGTAAACAAATAACTGTATTGGAACACCTTCCCTACTCACTTGATCGGGCCCCTAATTACTTCTTTCTTTATCCGAAGATAAAGGAAATATTGAAAGGAAGACATTTTGATGATATTCAAGACATCAAGGATAATACGACAACAGCTCTGATGGCCATTGCAGAAAAAGAGTTCCAAACTTGCTTTGAAGGGTGGACTTGGTGCTGACGTCAGTGCACAGCTTCCCAAGGGAGTACTTTGAAGGTGACTGTAGTGGTATTCAGCAATGAGGTATGTAGCACTTTTTCTAGGATGAGTTCACAAAATTAAATGTCACACCTTGTTATTAATTCTCATAGCTCCTTCTTCCACTTAGATTGGCCTTCTAGATATGTCTTCTTTATTGCCAGCTCATCAATATATTTACAAAGATGTTTTAAAATATTTCATCCAGTCTTTTAATTGATTTGTTTTACTAAAAATATTTCGATCCACCGACCCCATTAGAAAAGGCCTTCCCGTCACCTTGTAAACCTCACTATGTGGGTAATTATCTCTCTATAAACAAAATCCGTCCTATCAACTTCCCAAAGGTACTTTGCTCTATTACCAAATAGAGTCGGATTATCCCTTGTAAGCTTAAAAGTTGCTTCTTTATGTCATTAATCATTTGCAAAATTCTTTTGCATATATTATTTCATTTGTTCTTCACAGTACCCCTGGTGAATTATGCAAGGCAGGAATTACTCACATTTCACAGCTGGGAAGCTGAAGCTTGGAGAACAATTTGTCCAGCATCACACAAGTAATAAGTGATAAGGCAGGGCCTGGAATGGAAATTCTCAAGTCCCAGTGATGTGAGATGTGAATATGATACTTACAGTAAGTAATTTGTTTATATGTGCCTCCAATTGAGTGTTTTTAAAGTTTAAACACATTAACTGGTTAACAGAATTAGAAGGTTTTTGACCAATACACAGAGTGTTTCACCACAGTGCTTCTCAAACTTTAATGTGGATACAAGACAATGGTGGCTCCTATTAAAATGCAGGTTCTTATTAAAATGAGCTCCAGGGTTGCCCTGAGGCTTAGCTGGATAATGAGCGCCCAGTGTGGCTGCAGGTCTGCAGACAGACCATTCTTTGAGTAGCAGGAGTTCAACAATTTTTGCAAACAAACAAAAGGCAGTGTGCTGGGGCTGAGAACATGCATTAGAGCCAGGCTGATGCAGGTTCTGGTCCCGCGAGTCACAAGACCTCAGGCAGCTTTTGTTATCTCTCGGAGCTAGATTTCCATATATGAAGAAAATGAAAAACGTGGGTTAGGAAATCTCTACTGTCACTTCAAGTTATAGCATCCTGCAAGGATTTTTTTTTTTTTTTAAGATCAGAACCAACATTACCTGGTACCTAGTCCAAGACATTTTCAACCACTTTATCGCTGCTCACCCTACTTTCCAACTGTCTTTCATAGCCCTCTACTTCACCGCTATTGTCACTGTCCTAGAGCCCACCTCATCCTTTGCAGCTAGAATATCTTCTACAATGATAGTCCAATTACGAACCCCTGGGCAAATTCTCTAGTAGTTCCTCCTGACTTATAGGACAGATCTGCACTGCCCATGGTGGTACAGAAGCCTCTACCCCCTGCCCTGCCCCAGGGTTGGCTCCAGCCTTTGGGCCCACGTGTCCAGTCTTTTCCTGCTCTCCCCCACCCTGCCACCTCACATTAGACTCTCACATGCAGGGTTCTAAAAGGCCTCCTGCCTCTACAGATATTTTCCCTTCTTCCTAAACATGAACCCCAGCTTCTGTATCTGGAAAACTCATCTTTCACATCTCAGCTCAAAGCCCACCTCCTCTGAAAAGTCTACCTTGTTCCACCTACTCAGACCTGAGTCCTGCCTTCTAGTACATCGACGCATTTGTACATGCTTCCAGGACAGCTATTAAATTATTGTATGGAGCCCTTGTGCCATTCTCTCCCCTTTAGTCTGTGAGCTCCTGAAGGTGAGAACAATTTACTTTCTTCTTAGTCTCATAAGCACCTACCATGGTTGCTGGTACTTAGAACATGCTCAAAAAATATCTGCTGAATAAACAAACCAACTTTTTGACCTTCCTTGTCCAAACTGTCTGGCTGAGCCAGAGCCGATTCAGAGAAAATTCTAGAAATTCCTCTCTTGCAACATGTATTCTTCCTAAATTAGAGTGGCCCAGGAAAGTGAGTCATGCAAGATCAAGAGCTGAACCTACTTTTCTCCCAATCCTTTGCCTTGGTTTCCCTTATGCTCTCTTGGGGAGAACGACTAGACTAAATTTGGAATTGCATCAGAGGATTTTTGACTAGCCTGGGTCCGAGTCAATCAACTAAAATGAGATGGACCATATTATTGCCTTTGAGATCAGCAGTATAACACAGTGGCTAAGAAGTTTGAAATCGGGTAGATTTATGTTTGAATCCTGACTAGTTGTGTGCATTTACTAGTTGTGGGCTGATTTACTCACTGATTTGCTAATCAGTTTTTTAATGACCTACTATGTGCCAGGCACTGTTCTAGATTCTGGGGATAATGAGCTCTAACATTAGTGACACACTTAGCACACGTCTGGCAAATAGCATGCCCATAACACGTGGTTGATATTATTGTTAGCAACTCATGCTGGTTCTGTGGACACCTTCTAGTTCTGACATCCAAAATTCAGGCATTGACACCCTAAGGAACCATAAATA
This sequence comes from Rhinolophus ferrumequinum, assembly GCF_004115265.2. NCBI lineage: Eukaryota > Metazoa > Chordata > Mammalia > Chiroptera > Rhinolophidae > Rhinolophus > Rhinolophus ferrumequinum. The sequence goes on along the minus strand of NC_046310.1, from coordinate 21,857,433 downwards.
TGCCAGTGGCATTAAAGAAGTTTTTAGGGCATGATTCTGCCTACCACTCAAGTTCCAGTCAAAATTACGAAGCACGTACAAGCCTTCGCCAACCTCTCACTTCCTCCTTCTGTCTAGCACTGTGCTCTGTCCTTTAGCATGTAACATCCTACATCCCACACACCCCAGTGTTCTCATTTTCCAAAATACCAACTTAAATCTCACTACCTAGAACCTAAACCCAAATTCACCAAGTCCATCTAAGACACTGCCCGAGTAAAAGACTTGGCACAAATGGATGTTTATGAATGGGCAAATGTAACCTTGTGTGTCGTTCAACTCCCGCCTCCCTCCAGGTATTCAAGAATGCTCTCCTGGGGTAATCTGGCTTGAGTGGAACCTGAAGGGCAATTACGGCAGGAAGAAGGTCTCTTCCTTGAAGATTTAAGCTTGCCAAAATAGACAATAGGAAAGTCAGACGGAAGGGAGGGACTCTAAAGGCATTCCCAGAACAAAAGCAAAGGACTGAGATGGTTACTAAGAGATGGAGGAAAAAGCCAGGGCATGGAAGAGCAAGGGACTTGAGACTAGAATCTTGTGGGCTGAGCTGATGGGAGGAGACCTCCAGGAACGCCTGAGATGGGGTGCTGCCGCTCAGGTGTTTGCTGGGCTGATGTGAAGGTAACCTGCAGAACCAACATCTATGTCCTAAATGAGCTACCAGTCTAAGTGGCTCTCCAGTTAGTGGAATATGTAGGACATAATTTTTGAGCAGATGGAACTTCAGATATTTCTTTTGAAAATTCAGGAGGATACATGTCCTTCTCTGCTCTCCTCTCCTCCAGCCCCTCCTCCCCCAACCCTCCCACACACACACAAAGATTGATGGTCAAGAAGTTAAATCTGCATTGCTGAGAAAATGCTGCCTTTACGAAACATGACCGCATGCAGTGATACAGAAAGGTATCCAAGATACAATGTTACATTAAAAAGAGGAAGTTGCATAATAGTTTGTATAGCTTAGTCCTATCTAAGTTTTTTTTTAAATAATACTTATGTATGTGTGAATATGCATACAAAAATTCTGAAAGCATTCACAAGAATCTGTCAACACTAATTGTTTGTAGGGTTAGAGAAAAGTATTACATTTACAAAACGCACATTTATAACAAATGGAAATAGTCTCAAGCATTGTTGAACAATGGCACACCACCTACCTGTCCTTTGTCATTTTCTTAGGGACTCTGAACCTCCAAGCAACTCAAGAAAACCGTAAACATCCTCAATAGGAAAGAGAATGTGGGCTGATGCATGAATGAGTGTTGAAAATGTCAAGGATTTCGAGTTGTTTTAAGTCTGTTCTTAATAATAAGTAGCAATAAAGGGGTTGAATTTTATCTCTTGTTACTTACCCACTCTGGTTTCTGTGTCAACCTAGGTGTGCTAACTGAGGGCAAGTCCAATTGAAGCCAACTGTAGGCAGACAAAAAAATCGAATACGAAGTTAAACTGGATTAATAGATGAGATTTCAGTTCTTGATGATTTATTGTTCTCCAGCTGGCGAGAACACTGCTGGAATAATAGAGGCTATCATTTATTAGAAATGTAACATGTATGCACTGTCAAAAACAAATAATATAAAACTGTATGAAATAAATAGTTGAAATTTCCCCATCTTTCCAACCTCCCCATTCCTTACTGTTATGGCTTGCTGTTATGAATAGTTTGGAGTGTTTTCTGCTGAATAATTTTAGAGGCATTTGTAATTTCCTTCCACAAAAGAAATCACTTTTGCAACTTGCTTTCCATTTCTACATCACAGCATAAAAATTTAGAGATGTTCTATAACTTCCTTCATCAGACCCCTCTGCATGGACATTTGCCCATATCTGTAGGGTAGAGTCATATAAATGGAATTTCTGGGTCAAAGGGTCCATCTACAATTTTTGATAGGTAGCAACAAATCCTTTCCAAAAAGGTAGCGTTGAAATCACATTTTAGAAAGACTACATACAGAGGGTGCCAAAAAAATGTATACACATTTGAAGAAAGGAAAAAACTGTCTAAAAATTGTAATGCTCAATATATACCGATAATGAAAGATGAATACAAGTCAGGTTTGACTTCTGCATACAAGAGGTGCTCAAAGTGGTTACCATCAGTGTAATTTTAGTAGTTTTTTCCTTTCTTAAAATATGTATACATTTTTTGGCACCGTGTGTGTATATACAGAAAAAGAAAGAACAAGTAATTCACAATATTAATTATTATTCTTTAAACAATCAATCGTTCTTTAAGTTTCTTTTGGGAATAAGAATTGTGTGATTCTCGTGTAGTGGAAAATTGGAAAGGGGACTGGGAGGGCCCAGGAAAAGATGATAATCAGGCTTGACTATTAACACAAGGGAAGGAGGAAGCCGGCAGGGAAGCAAGTCCCAGGTATGACCATCTGGCAGGTTATGCGGGTCCTACCGTGTTTCCCCGAAAATAAGACCTAGCCAGACAATCAGCTCTAATGCGTCTTTTGGAACAAAAATTAATATAAGACCCAGTATTATGTTATGTTATGTTACATTATGTAATGTTATATTATACCCGGTATTATATTATATTATACTATATTGTATTATGTAAGACCCGGTCTTATATTAATTTTTGCTTCAAAAGACGCATTAGAGCTGATTGTCCGGCTAGGTCTTATTTTTGGGGAAACACGGTAATGCATGTCACGGATATTTGTAGGCATGGGGAGAGATTGCGAATCTTGAGCCATGGAACTTTTCATTAGCTTGAGGTAAGAAAGGGGCTGGGTGAGTTCAGGCAGCTGACCTGAAAGAAGTCCTGAAGAGGAGCCAGTGGAAATGGACATCTGACCTCTAACTGTAGCTCTGTCACTAAAGTTGATCTCAACCAGGCCCCTGAATTCCCTAACTGTGGTTAACAACAGTCCTAGGTTCAAGTTCTGGCTTTACTGACTATTAGTCATGTAATTTCGGTGAAGGTACTTAATCTTTCCAAACCAGTCTCATCATGTGTGAATGGAAGGATTATACTTCACACGTAAGGCTTTTATGAGATTAAATTAGGTAGCATTCAAAACATTCTCCATCATGCCTGCAAGAAAACAAAAGAGTTCAGTAAATATTAGTTATACTTAGTAGTTTTTTAAGTTATGCGCACCACTAAGTACTGTTATTTTGTACCAGGTGTAATGGGTACCCCAGCCTGTCCAAGGTAAGATCCACACTCTGAGCCCTTCCTAAGTGCTCTACTGAGTGCTCTGTGAGTTACGAGTTTCTGCAGTTCTGTGGATGGAGCAGGCATCCACCTGGCCCAGTATGAATGGGGCACTCTTTTCCTCTAACCCTTCCAGATGGTTCTTGCCTTGGACTTGGGAAGCTTCATCACAGGCATGCTGGGACTGAAGACCTCCAGAGGCCTCTCTGTGTGTGGCTCTCTTCCCTGATACTCTGTCTCACGAATACCAGCTGCCTTCCTCTCCCCTGGCTCCACCTCATCTCTTCAACTCAGGGAGTCCTCCAGACTCCACTTCAGTGCTCAGGCCTCCAGCTTCTCTCGAGGCTGTAAACCGAGGCAGTTTCAGGACTTTCCTCATTTGTTTCCATCTCTCAGGATTCCTGTCCTTCATTGCTTGATGTTCAGTGTATTGAAAACCATAGTTTCATATGCTTTGTCTTTTTTTTTTTTCCGGCTGTTTCAGGAGGAAGGGTTTATCTCAGTCCCCATACTCCATCTTGGCCAGAAGTAAAAGTCTCTTTACTTCTTGATGTTAGCTGTTATTTCTTCAATTTTTTTTTTTTTTTTTTTACTATTTTTTTCTATCCTCCCACTTCAGGATCTCCAATTACACAGATGTTAGGCTATCTGAAGTTTTCCCACAGCTCACTTAACCTCTGTTTATTTTTTAAAGTCTTTTTTTCCCTTTGCATCATATTGGATAGTTTTAATTGCTATGTCCTCAAATTCACCCATCTTTTCTTATGCAATGTCTACCCTGTAATGATACCCATTCAGTGTATTTTTAATCTTAGATATTGTGCATTTCATCTCTAGATACTCAATTTGGGTTTTTTAAAAAAATAACTTCCATGTTTCTACTTAGCATGTTCAAGCTTTCCTCTGGCTTCTTCAAATATGGAATACAGTCATAATTACTTTTAATGTCCTTTGCTACTAATTCCAGTGTGTGTCAATTTTGGATCAGTTTCGATTGATTGTTCTCATTATGGATCTTACTTGCCTGCTTCTTTGCACACCTGGTAATACTTGATATGTGCCAGAAATTGCAAATTTTACCTTGCTAAGTGTTGTTGTTTTTATATTCCTGTAGCTATCTTTGAGCTTTGTTCTGGGACACAGTTAAGTGACTTGGAAACAGTTTTATCCTTTCAGATCTTGCTTTTGAGCTTTTTCAGGCAGAACCAGTACATCGTTTAGTTTAGGGCTAATTTTCCCCACTGCTGGATACTCTATCTGATGTTCTCTGAACTGTGAGGTTTTTCACTCTGGTTAATGGAAACAGTAAGCATTTCTGGCCTTTTATGAGCTCCAAGGATCATTCCTTCTAGTCCTTATGGGTGCTTCTTTACGTGGCCTCAGGTATTCTCCCATGTATTCACTGACCCGACTGACCCTCTGCAAATCTCTAGGATTCACTCTTCGCAGCTCTCGCTCCTCTTCTGTAAATTGGCTTTGAAAACTTCAGCCTCTGAACTCTCAGTTTAGGGAGACCATTGGCTATACCTGGCGTCCACTTTATTATATTGCATTTTGGCAAACTGTCTCCAGGTAATAAGCTGGGGCAACATACGTAGTGGTTGGTCATTTATTTCCTGCCTCTCAGGGATCATCATCCTTCTCTGCCCGCTGACCAGTGTCTTGAGATTCTTTGTTTCATACATTTTCCCCCCAGATTTTGGTTGTTTCAGGCAAGAGGGTATATCTGGTGCCTTTTATTTAATCTCATCTGGAATCTGAAGTTCCCACAGTTAATTTTTAAGACCAAGATTAACAAATTTTGTAGTGGATGATCTAGTATTTAACAGTCAAAATTTACTGATAAACTTGTTCAGAGAGTATAAATTTAATCCAAAATATAAACTTTAAATTTACATCCAAGCAAATTAGCTCAGTCACTGTTTCCAAGCATACTTATTCCTTCAACAAATACTCATATTTGAGCATCTACTATGATGTAGGCATGCTTCTTTTTTTTTTTATGCTTCAAAATGCAAATTTTATTATTTCAAATAGACTTAGAACTTTTACATTGATTGATTGGGTGATAAAGAAAGTCCTAACACATTTCAAAGTGAAGCTATTCTATAGCACACATTTTGACCACAATTCGATTAAGTTAGAAGTATAAAATACAGATTTAAAAAAATTTAGAACATTTTAAAATATGCTTCCAGATAACTCATGGTTAAAAGGAGAAATCAATATATAAATGAGAAAATATTTTAAACTGAATAACAAAAGTATTCCATATTAAAGCTGTGGAATGTGGGGAAATGGTATTTTAAGGGGAATTTGTAGCTTTAGGTGTTTCTATTAGAAAAACAAGAAAGCCTGAAATAAGCTAAGTTTGCAATTTTATAGGTTTTTAAAAAAGAACACAACAAACCCAAAGAAAAAAGTAGGAAGGCAATAGTTCCTCATACTCTGTACAAGGATCAATAAACATGTAGACGAGCCTCTGGTGAGATTATTAAGAGAAACACTAGAAGATGCAAATAAGTATATAAATTAAACATTTATATATTTATGCAAAGTTAAAAATGAGAACAAAGTTTTATCAACAACTCTAAACTAATAAATTTGAAAACTGGGATAAAATGGACAATTTTCTATAGCCATATCTTTTAGAAAAATGGGATCGTAGAAAGTCAAAACAATTAATAGATGGAGGCATTTGTTAAAAATAACCCATATTTAAACTTGTGGCGTATAGGGAAAATGGTGTTGTGCAAGAAGTCTTAACCAAGGCAGGTGACTTACTGGACATTCATTGGCCTCCTGCAATCCTTCCCATTTACCCTCCTGAGGATAAATCTCGGCACAGCCAACTGGGAAGTATTGGGCCTCCTAAAAGAAGAATGATGAGGAAAAACTGAGGGTTGCTAGATGGGCGGGAGGGGTGGGGGGTGGGGGGGAGGGTGAGGGGATTGGAGGGCAGTCGGTGACCACAGGATGGCCACGGGTTTGAAAATTAATCTGGGGAACGTAATTTGGTGGTTACCAGAAGGTAAAGGGGTTGGGGGTGGGGGATGAGGGTGAGGGGGATCAAATGTATGGTGATGGAAGGGGAGCTGACTCTGGGTGGTGAACACACAGTGTGATTTATGGATGATGTGATACAGAATTGCACACCTGAAATCTATGTAATTTTACTAACCATTGTCACCCCAATAAATTAAAAATAAATTAAAAAAAAAGAATGCATTGTACTAGTTCACAGTCTATTTTCTGTTGAAATTTTTCTGAGAAGTTAAAATGCATTTTGGAGAACAACTTCAGTCAACGTAAGATTTTCAATGAAATAAGTTTAACAATAGATGTAAGTAATTTTTAAAATTTCTTTCCTCCACAGGCGCACTTCTAATTGCTGGGGTTTCCAGCTGTGAACAAGACAAAATCCCTGTCCTGTGGAGTTCACATTCTAGTGAGTATGTTTTTAAAAATGTTAATGCAATGTATTTACTAATTTGTCAAAGACTTTTTGTAGACAGCTTAAAACAATAAAACTAAGTGGTGTACAAATTCTAAGGAACAATGAATGATAAATCCAGGCATACTTTCAGCTTAAATCATGCCAACAAATTAGTAACCCTGAACCACAAACAATTGTGTAGCATCTGTGGGCAACTTACATGGAATTCTGACCTATGCTTCTGGAGGCAAGAGTCCTGCCTACCAGCTCTTCTCTGTGTCACCAGTGCCCAATGCAGTGTCTAAGGTATGGTAGGTGTTTAATATTAATAAGTACGTGATGAAAAATTTCACAGGGCTTGTCCCGAGTGACCTTGTATTGGTTCCTTCAGGGGCATAACTGATAGGGAAGAACTAGCTAGCACGCACCATGGGGGTGGCAAGGCTTTAGTGCGACACATCAGGACGAGATGGACATGTAACATGAAGCTGGCTGCGTGTCATCGATTGTCAGTTCTTTTAAATTTATATCTGGCAGGTGAGAGCTGACACTTCCTGCCTTGGTTTTGGTTCCTGACATTTTAATATGGTTGGTCCATGTCCCTTGCCTTGATTTCCCCAGGTAAGGTCGAGGAGGAGAGGAAGATTCTGTAGCTTTTAAACTTTACTTTTTAGGGGTGTATGTGTGATGTGTGTGTGATATTAAATGAATATGTGCAAATATACGGAAAACGTAAATATGCAACGATATGTGGAAACGTGGAAGCGTTGGAGGTATTCAGGGACCCAGGCTGTGGGGGTCCCTCCTGGCCCGCGTACACCCACCCACCCGGGCGGCCGTGAGTGCAGCCACTGGAGTCACTAGGAGCGAGTGGGCGGGGTGGGGGCTCAGCAAGCGGCCAAGGGGGCTGGGGCAGCGGCGGGAGCCCTCTGCGTACCTGCCCGCGGGCTTTCTCTTAGAGCTGCGAAGTCGTGGCGTGGCGTGGCGGGGGTGGAGGCTAGGGCGTGAACGGGGAGGGGCCAGGCGTGGCAGGGGGTCCTGGGCGTGGCCTGGGCGTGGCGGGGGCGGGGCGCGCGGCCACCTGACCCCGCGCGGGTATTAAGCCACGCGGAGCCGCTCGCCGCCCGAGCTGGAGCTTCCTCGCGACCCAGCGCCCCGGCCAGCCGCGCAGAGCAGCTGCTTCTCCGCCCGCGCTCCGCCGCATCTCCGCGTGTTTGCCCGTCGTCAGTCCGTCCTAGCCTGTCCCAACCCCGGCCACCAAGCGCCATGAACCAAGTCGAGCCCGGCGTGCAATACAACTACGTGTACGATGAGGACGAGTACATGCTGCAGGAGGAAGAGTGGGACCGCGACCTGCTGCTGGACCCTGCCTGGGAGAAGCAGCAGAGGAAGGTCAGCGGGACTTGCCGTGCTCCCCACCCCGCGTGTCTGCGTCCCCCCGGGTGTCCGTGTCCCCTCGCTTGTCTGTGTCCTCTCGGGTGTCCCTGTCCCTTCGCGTGTCTGTGTATCCCCGCATGTCCATAACCCTCCCCGCGGGCTCCGGTCGTGGTGACAGGCGAGAGGGGTCAGCCTGTTGTTCCGGGTCCAGGGCAGTTCTGGGCCCTCGCAGCCGGGCGTGGGGTAGAGAGGGGAGCAAGTCTGTGGACAGGCGTGAAGCGGGACGTCGTGTGCGTGATGTGAGACTACAAAACGAACAATGAGAAATGTTTCTGCTCTGACCAGACTCTGAGAGCCCCGACTCCTGAGTCTGTGACCTGGGCCGCAGAGTTGCACTCTCCTGGCCCTGTTGTGTCCACAGGGCTGCCCCAAACAGTAATTGAAAACCATTTAACTGTCCCGGGCTCCATAGAGGGGATGCTGTGTGAACACTGGACATTCACCTATAAAGTAATGATTATTCACACTCTATTTATGGGTCACTGAGGTAAGTGCACAGGAGGAGGTACTCAGCCAGCCCTAAAAGCTCCCTGCCATCCTGGTTGGCACTCTCTGGGGCCCAATGGAACATTCCACTGTTGAGGGTTTCTTCCTGATCCCCTTGGCCGGTACAAGCAGGGATGCTCACCAAGAGGATAAATCCCACCCCCTGCTTGACTGGCACAGAGCGTGGCTGTGTCAGGCTTGCCAGCGCAGATCTGTTCACCCAGCCTTAGGCCGGCGGGTTCATGGCAGAGCAAAGTGCCCTGTCTTTCCCCCACTTCTTTTGAGGGGAGGAGCAAAGTGGATTTCCCTTCTTGGGACCTGCTTTTAAGTGGATAACCTCTGCTGATCATATGTGTGCATGAGCAGTGCTGTGTGTAGCTGCCACTGTAGGTTCAGGTGATAGTTCATGGTGAATTGCTGCATGGTTGGAAAACACATGCATCCCATACTTTTCTCCCAACAAAGTGTTAGCTGGAAGGAGAGAGGTCCTATATTTGGATAATTATGAAATAACCAAGCACTTTATATCAAGATTTCTCTGTTGTGTACCCTCTCTGAAAATACCATTTATTGTTATTTTAAAGCTTCAATTTAGCTACGTTTTGTTTCCCACCTTAGCTTCCTAAGACTTTCACTATTCCTACCTTCTTGGAAACAGAGTGGGAATGATAAGTAGAAGCTGAGTCTATATAAGGAAAGTAAAATTTCAAACTCTCCACCATTTTTTAAAATGATTTATTGTGGGGGAAACACATAGCCTGAGGATTATTGTGTCATCTGGACTAGTTGATACATCACCAATCAGCAAGAAGTTAAAAAGTGACTTTAATTTTTAGCAGTGCTTTCTTTTTTTAAATTTTTCTCACAATTTTGATTATTACTTTTTTCATGGATTAAAAACAAAACTCCTAACTCTTTATTTCAAAGATTGCTTTTTTTTTTTCTTATGAGGAACAGTAAAATAGCTAACGAATTGGACAGGTGTCTGCCCATCAGTTTTGGAAATAATAGTCTAATCACAGTGGCTTCTGTTTTTTTTTTTTTTTTTTTTTAAAGAACAGTACAATAATGGGATAGAGCTCCTGTCAGTTTCCAAATACCACATTGATATGTCTTCTGCCATGTTTAATTTTTTTCATGTATTCAAAATATCTTTGAATACAATGACATTATAATTCTTTTAGGTTTGGGATTCCTGTATCAGTATATATTATTATAATTGTATAGCACTTGATGCATATTATTAAAAAAAATGGATGTACTTCTTGATCCCCGTTCAAGATAATGCTAAAAAGTTTAAAGTGAGAATTTATTTTTTTCCTAAGATAGGTTGGGAGTTGTAGGCGCTGGGGAAAAACAAAACAAAACGCTACGTTAGGACACAGACCTAAACATCTCCAGAGGATCCTCTATTTCTACTTTTGGTATAGAACTGCTCAAGTCAGTAAAATAATACTGAGCTGTGAGCTCAGTGCAGCCAGAGCAGTGGCCTCTATTTATGTCCTGTGAGACAAACTGCTGGAACAGGACGAGGATGAAATGCCTTTGTTTCTATTGTGGGCCACCTTCTCCACACTTGCCATTTCAGTGATATGCGAGGTATGAGATCTGTCAACAGATGCTGGTAACACACGATGACGTCTACAGCGTTATAACGGACGCGGTGCCTAATTATATCCACAGCTGAGAGAGTCTCATGGGCTGTAGTAATCCTTGCTACAGGAGGACTTTTTAAATGAGAGATTTAAAAAGAAAATTGTGGTAAATTCATGTAACAAAATTTACCATTGTGACCACTTTTAAGTGTTCAGTTCAGTAGTGTTAAGTGCGTTCACATTGTTGTGCAACCGTCTCCAGAAGTCGTTTCATCTTGCAAAAACTAAACTCTGTACCCATTAAACAATAGCTTTCCATTTCCCCACCCCAACCGTGGCACCCACCATTCTACTTGCTGTCTCTGTGAATTTAACTCCTTTAAGTACCTCATATAAGTGGAATCATACAGCTTTGGTCTTTTTGTGACTGCCCTACTTTACTGAGCATGTTTTCGAAGTTCATCCATGTTGTAGCAGGTGTCAGAATTTCCTCCCTTTTTAAGGCTGAATAATATTCCATTGTGTGGATGGACCACATTTTGCTTCATCCGTTGATGGACACCTGGGTTGCTTCTACCTTTTGGCTATTACAAATAATGATGCTGTGAACATGGGGGTCCAAATAACTCTTTGTGACCCCGCTTTCAGTTTGTTTGGTTTTATATCCAGAAGTGAAATTTCTGGTCTGGTGGTAATTCTGTTTTCAATTTTTTGAGGAAGTGTAGTGCTTGTTCCAAAAGGAGGCAATTCAGAAAATGTTGAATTTGGCATGAGTAGGTCCAGGCATTTCCAAGTGTTCTCCTTCTCTTTCGGGCTGTTTAGTAAACAGGGGTAAGCATATTTGTATTCACGTAAATTAGGCTCTTTTCATGGGACTTTTGAAACTTCTAGAGCTTCGGTCTTTGGAAGCAAGCTTGTCCTGGAACTAAGGAACACATTCAGCCTCTAATTCCGCTGAAGCCTAATCAGGAGGTGACTTGTCAGGACAGCAATGTTGAATATGTGTGCTATCTACCCTCGCACAGGGCACTGTCCTCCTGCCCCGGGAGGCTGGCACAGACCTTTTAAGGAAATAGCTCAGTGTTTCCATATGGAAAGGGTCCTTACATCCTTAATCTGTGTATGACTAGATGACGGATAAACATCTGTACCAGCTGTCGGGAAGCATAAGAGAGTTGTTCACTTGTTCCACATCCAGAGTTCTGTTGGTTTTCTTCGTTCCTAAAGAAATTCAGGTTCCTCTGAGTATTCACAATTTAGATGGACTTATTCACCACTCACCTTGGAGCACCTCTTGTCCGTACTGTCATCAAGGTTACAGTGTTGCCGTGTGGGGTCAGGCACGTGGAAGGACACGTGTGGGGGAGCAGGTGCTCACAGAGTCGGGCTTAAGCAGAGAGCTGGGAACCCCAGACTCGCCCTGTTAGTGCCCTTGGGAGCAGCTGCTGCTTAGGGGTCAAGGTGAAGGTCTTCTGCCTGCACAACGAAATATTCCCTTACGTGATTTTTTTTCCCCAAAAGAAGAGGCACTAATGGTTCCAACAAGGTGAACAGTTAATGAAAAGCTTGTGAAATTTCTCAGATTCGTGAGACCCAGTTGACTCTAAGTTTGGCCTGGTGTTCCGATTTGCTCCTTTGTGACTTTGATGTACTTTTTTTATTGTGGTAAAATATACATAACATAAAAGTTACCATTTTAACCATTTTTAGGTTTACAATTCAGTGGCATTAATACATTCACACTATCGTACAACCATTACCACCATCTATCTCCTGCACTTTTCCACCATCCCAAACTGAAACTCTCTGCCCGTTAAATAATAACTTCCTATTACTTCCCTTCCCGGGTGTACTTTTAAAGTAGGATTTACACACTCAGACACTTAAGACATAAGACATTGTTTTATATTAAGCTGCAGCTGCTTGTTGCATAGAGAGCAAAGATTCTAGGAGGTCAAATAAGAAAAATCATTATGGATGAGAATAATAATGCAACAGCTTTCTAAGGGAATAGAACTTGGGGTGGGCCTTAATTTGAGTAATAATTCCACATTAGCTAAGTGGAGAGAAGAGGGAAAGCATTCCTGGCTAGAGAGAAAGAGTGAATAGCCTATTGTGGGATTTTTTTTGCTGGGGGCAGGGAGTGATGAGTGTGATGTCACAGTAAATGTTTACGTAACCCTTGGCACTATCAAAACACTCTCACATCCATTATTTTACGGGACCCCCTCACACAACCTCTGTTAAAGAGAAGAGGGAACCAGCTCAGAGGTATGAGAATGTAGAAGGAGAAAGTAAGACTAGGGTTCGGGTCTCCTGATACCTGCTCCATGTTCTTGGATGTGTCTGCTGTTCGTGATGCATTGGAGGGAGTGCAAAGAGGAGACAGGCTTACCTGAAGCTGAGTCAGGTTACAGTGTCAAGGTTAGAGAGAAAATTGGGTAGGTAACCGGGCCAGGATACGGAGGCCTGGGAGGCAGGGTGAGTGCAAGTTTTGAGCTGGAAGAACCATGCTTACTGTCGTGTGAGGGCCTCAGCCGGGCGACACGGGCCAATGGGTCAGAGCGAAGAGGCTAATAGAGGCAGTGGTGAGGAAGGCATCAATTTGAGAGTGATCAGGAGGGATTATGAGAAGCATTAAATAGGCCCATGTTGTTCCAGGGCAGGCTGTGGTATAAATCCAATTAAGCAGACATGATCTCACCATTAGAGCTCCTGGACTTAAAGCTCAAGACAGTGGTACTGACAAGTAACAAACAGCTAATAAGGAGAGTCTGTTTACGCATTGGGAGACGGTGTCTGGATGCAAAGCTAAATATTACAGGATGTGTTATCAAGTGCAAGGGCATGAGCTACAGTGCTGAAGGCTAGTCGTGTGCCCATGTGGCCATTGCGTGAAGGAGGGCTGGAGTCTCAGGATGCCTTTGATGTCTAGAGGAAGTTGCTGATGGACAGATGAGTGAAGGCAGAATCTATCATGAGCCCTGAGAAGCCTGTGTCCCCAGAGGACGGTGGTTCAGAACGTGCACGGGGTTTGCTGTGGACGATCAGAGGTGCAGGATTTCTGAGATGGAAAGTCACCCTTTGTGCATCCCTCTTAGGCACCGTGATGTGTCCTGGTGGCTGCCCCGTTACACTTCAGCCACGTGCACCAAAGAAGAAACTCGAACCCCAAATAAGATGTTCCACGAGTGTGGGAGGCGGAATATAATCCTTAGCTGGAAACTGAATTAATGCAGCTTCAGAAACTGTCAGAAGGCACTGCAGTCAGTCTCTGCAGCTGGGAGACACCTACAGAGACGCGGTTCTGGAGTGGGTGGGAGCTGCCATGATGAGCAGAGGAGTTGACACGGAATCCGTTGGAGGACAGTCAGAATTGTACCACCGTTTCCCGGGGAACGGTACTGATTCTTCCAGAAAGAACAGAAAGCAACGATGAGGGTAGAGCAAGCCAACTACTGCACTCGACAAATTTCAAAGCAAGGAATATCTTGAGGGCAAGAGACTGGTCTTTCTAAAGAACTCAGGGAACGTATTTTACACAGACACATACCTGTCTGAGCACCTGCACGTACACACCCTTCCCCTCCACACAATTTTCTAGATTGGGACCTAGAAGATATTTTTACCTGTTGAAGAACAAAATATAAAGGGAGTGCAGCACGGCCATCAGTTCTTTCATTCATTTGACAGACGTTTGTTATGGTCCTAGTGGGGGCCGGGGATAGAGAACTGAATTTGCACCACCGTCACCTGAGGTTTCTTACAGCGAGTTCAAGAGACAGGTCAGTTGGAAACAGGACACCCAATGCAACCAGGCTGGTGGAAGAAAGGAGAGGATATTTTTTGACTGTCCCTCCTGCATGGCTCCCAGTCCTGGCGAACGGAGATGTCTTCCTCCCTGGTGCCTAAGCTGGGAACCTGGGTGTCATCCTGGAAGCCTCCTTCTCTCCCAACTTCTGGGGAGCCCACCTCCCAAAGTCCTTGGACCCTGCCCCTTCTTCCATTATGTGATTTAAGGCCTCAGTTTCTGCATTTCCTGCCCGGATTAGGGTGGTGGCCTCCTGTTTTTCACCCTTCACAGATCATGCTTGTCTACAGGCTTTTCTTCATGATGCTGGCGGCAATGATCTTTGTAAAATACACGCGTGGCCATGGTATTTCCTGCCTCAAGTCCCTCTGTGGCTCCTCTTGCCTTCAGAACTCTTGTGAGGCCAGGCCTGCGCTAATGTCTATATATTGTTGACTTTCCGCAGGTGCTTTAGGAGCCAGCCCAAATGGTGAGCTCTGTATCCAGCCCTACCCCGCCCTCCATCCTGGGCATTCCTCCTCCTCAGACCCCTCCTCTGGAAGGCCTGTCCTGTACGATGTGGGTCCCTTGGTGCGGTCTTGGTCTGCCCTCCAGGGCTAAGAGCAGATGCTCCTCTCTGCTCTCCTGGCCCACACTGGGCCTGCCCAGGGCCAGCACTCACATTTGTGCAATAAAGGAATTATGAGTCACATTTCCAAAAAGAATTTAGTGCAATTCAAATTTTTCAATTTAACAATTGCAATCTTTATAACTCCTTAAACTGTAAGTGTGTTAACTCCAACTTATGCTTGTTGTTTAATACTTTTTAAAAATGTTTTCTAAAGTATTTTCTCAAGTCCCCCAAAGGATGAATTTGTCTGATCTGATTCTTATTCTAAGACTGAACCTTCAAAGACAAGCTGCTTAATTAAAAAATAATAATAATTTGGAATTTGGAGATTTTGGAATAAAAAAACGTAATACATGCAGAGTTATTTAAATTATAATAAAATGTGTCACCACATTCATGAACAAAGTTCTGGTAACCTAAATTTTATTTAAATGACTCTTTTTTCCAGATTGAAAACTTTTATCTACTTCATAAAGAAAATTCCAAATTCATTTATGATTCAGATAATTATAAATTTAAGTTTTATGGTTTTGTATGTAAAACAGATATTTTTAGAAGACGTGCTATGCTTCAAAGTAATGGAATTAGAAAATAGGGAATAGATTCAAGTAGTTCTGGAGAGTGTGTGTGGTTCTAGCACAGAACCGGCCTGAGCAGTATTCATAGGTCATTGCCAAATCCATGACTAAGAAGTGAGCAAAACTTTGAGTTGTCCTGTTTGTCCACTTGTTTTTGCTACGAGGGTAAATGTGTTAGTCACAGTCCCTAGAAATTCCTATACATTGAAAATAGACTCTTATTATAGATCCTTTTCATTGAAAGGCATGCTGTCCTGGAAAAAAAACTCATTTTTTTAGTGATTGTGAGGACCAAGTAGAAAAGTAGGTGAATATGAAATTGTTTTAGGGGAATGAGAACAGTATTTAATATGATTGAGTCTTATACAGACATTATAATTGCGATTGGCAAATCAAGAAATCCTACCTTCTAAAGTCCTAAGGAGTCTTTAATTTACTTCATGGTAGTCAAATGAGATGTGAAAATAATTATTTAGAGGGTAGGTAATCTCACTGCTTTATATTAGAATTTTAAAATATTTTGTGTGTATTAGGTTGAACCATATGAAATTCTTGATACAACCTTTTGACCTCCAAAAATTGCAGTTTCTTAAGGTTCAACCTAATAAACCGTGTTACCACTATGGTCCCACTGTATTCAAGGTCCTTGACCAGTTAATTACACACAATAGCCAATCCATAAAACTGAATTCTAATCATTTCTAGCCTTATCTCCAATGACTTCCATATTCGTTTGGGAAAGTAAGGGGGTAGTTGGGTTTTGTAGAAGTTGAAAATCTGAGGTTTAGATTGAGGGCTTGATATGCAATGGAAATATCAGGGAGAAAGGTCAAGGGAAGACATCTCAGTATAGGAGCGATCTGTTTGTAGGCAGTAATTGAAACTATGGGGAGGAGAAAATGGAAGAAAGTGTCCCTGGCAAACGCGTGGTGAGCTAATAGACGACGCCCGGAGGAAGGGGTGACATTACCTGGATGTGGAAGCGTTGCTTCTCTGGATGAAACACGCATCTATTAGATGACTTGGAGCCATCAAACTGTGGAGATGTCTGATTTTCTTCCCGGAGAAATCTCACCTTGGTATTATTCCATTGGAACTTTGCCAGTCAGTCTGCATCTGGCGTTTGAATTGGTTTAGTTGCTGGAACAGAAACCCAAGCATTTGGCACACAGAATGGAGTATCTTTTAGCTCGTGACATAAGTTATGCTTTCACAGGAAGTGAAAAGCTGTGAGAAATTAATTATGGTGATGTGTTCAAGTCAGTGATGTACCTCTAACTGCAACTGCAACGGCCAATGATGGTCTATATTGAGTGAGACAATTGAAAATTTGTAAGGATTACTGAAAAAAGTCGGATTTGTTTCATCTTAACATGCTAGATGTAGATTTTAACCCCATAATAGGTTTCCTTTTTCTATTTTATCATTTATAAAATGAAGGAACTGAAACAAACATTATCGTTCTCATTTAGGTGTTGTGGTTTAAAGTTTAAAAAAATATCAGTATTTTGGGTGTTAGAGAGTATCAGTGGTTAAAAAACATATACAGAATTGTAACCAGTGATTAGCTGTAGAGGATAACATTTTTCTATTTTGAAACAAGCGCAGTTTTCAGGGGGAGCAGGGGTGAAGGTCAGTTTGGGCTGGGGTGTGGGGAGACGATGTTAGTTGGAAAAATGTAAACCATGTACTTTACATTTTGCAAACTGTAGAATTTCTATTCTATGCAATTTTATGAAATAGGAAGTGGCTGATTATTTTATGACATACTTTGACCTTTTAGGTTAAATTTTTGCACAAAAGGATGTTTAAAAATTTTTTTTTCAGTATAACACCAAAAAGAATCCAATAAGACAGTAAAAGTGATATGTCAATATATGGATTTTAGCCAGTGGGTTAAAAAAAAGGGGGAAGGCAATTTGCGATGTCATTCCTAGCATCCCAACTATTCACTGAATAGGGCAGAGCAGGTATTTATTGTGACTTGCCGGGCACTGTTTTAACCATAGATACTATTTTTATTCAATCTTCACAACAGTTTTGAGCGATGAGTATTGTTATCCTCATTTTTTAGCTAGGAAGTTAAATAACAGGCCCAGGAGGGTGGCTGAAGGTGGAGAAGAGGTAGCCAGAAACACACACACAATTTCATCTAAATTATGAAGATACAGTTCTGCCTCACAATTGGAATTTTATAAAATGTGGGAATGCTAATTATTTTATTGCATATTTTGGTCCACTAGTGGCAGAGCTTTTAACCATCAAATTTTTTCCGTTTTCATTGCTTTCTGCTCAGACTCATAACCAACAATCCAGAGCAGAAGTCTGGGATTCAGTATTCCTAATTTTTTATTGCCATTGTGGAAGAGCTGTGAATTTTTAATTTCTACATGGTACAACTGGGAACATCTGATGAGAATGAGAAGACTAAATTCTGAGGCATGGTGCATATGGTCACTCACAGGTTTTCCCCACGTCAGGCTCTAGCAGTGTCTTAGTCCCACAGAAATAACAACGTGGGAGGAAGGGACCACAGCAAAAGCCAACTAAACCTCTCTGAAGGCATTTTATAGGCTGTGCCGTCAAGGGCACATCTTTGAAATTCTTTGCTGGGCTGTCTGACTCAGTTCCAAGAGAAGCCAGAGTTCAGGGCACCTAAGTGTTTGAATCTCTCCCCTTTGGAACTGGAAGATGAGCCTCCCAGAGGCAAGAGTGTAGATTAGAGTTGTCCCCTACAGGCCTGATGTCTTAGCGGACAGGGACGCTTTCTAAGACTTGGGCTCCACGGAGAGTGAAAGCATACAGTATATTTTGATATATGTATATGTTGTGTAATGATTACCAGGGATGTTCAATTCTAAAAGGAAAAAGAAAAGTTTTTATGTTCAACAAATGCTTTGCTCTCTAAATTAAACTGAAAGAAATGATCATGAAGCAAAACTGTGAAATGAGCCCACTTTTGCCTTCCCGTTTGGAACTCCTCTCTCCTCACCCAAGACCCCACCTTCCTGCTACCCCTTCTGGCCGTCCAGGCCTCCTCCCTGCTCTGCCTGTATACCTCCCCAGACCCCCAAATTCTCCCAACGATTTTTCGTGCTCTTGACATTATAATTGTCTACTCCTAAAAACTAGATTCCTAAGACCTGCCTTCCAAGAGATCACCAATGTTTTAAAGGTGATCTTTCTAAGATCATAACACTGTTGTCTAATTCTGTGAATTTCAGGCTCAAAAGGAAGGAAAAGAAAATGTAATTGTGTTAAGAAAGCACTTTTGTGCTAAGAAAGCAGAAGGGAAGCCTTTTTACATCGTGCAAACATGGATGGTTTAACTATTATCTGTGTCCACGTATAAAGTCAGACTGCAAACTCATCTGATAAACTGAGCCTGTGCCCTCCGTCTGGCTTACTGGTCTGGTTTTTTCTTTGCTCCTGTGACCATTGCTTTTACTGCTTTGAGTGAGGAGCTGAAGACAGGAGGTGGGGGCAGTGTCTGAAGATACTGAATTTGATATTTATGCATCTTGATTTCCTCCCCCACCCCCAGAGCACAGCTGGAGGAAGGAGCAGAGCAAACCTGTAAAGGGTTCTAGGGGAAAGGTTATTTTTAGGGGCAGTCTTGCCAAGACAGCTTCCGGGGAATTTATTTAGACACAGATGGGCCCCGCGCCAGCTTAGATACGTGAATTTCTAGGATAGCCCCGGAAGTGAGAGGGGCTGCATGCAGGCGGCAGTTCCAGGGCACCTTGTTTCTTACAAGATTTGATTTAATTTTGTTTTCTTATTTTATTTCTTCAAATTTTAATTTACTGTATCGTTTCCCAGCTTTACTGAGATATAATTAACGTATAAATAGTGTACGTTTAAAGTGTTCAACGTGTTGTTCATTGCTCACGGCCTCCATTCATTATGAGGAAGTGCTGCAGGAGAGGGAGTAATTTCAGAGGTGGGGGACCCTCCATCCAGGTGTGCACAGGCCAGTCCCAGTTGCGGCTGGTGTCCCAGAGTAATTATGAATAGTTCCCCCTCTGACTCTCAGTAGTGGTCCAGTGTAGACTCCAAACGCTGGTCGCTCGGTGCCGAGGAGCTACACAGTACAACCTCAGGGAAGGTTAAAATCAGATTTAAACCAAGCCATTTACATGTAGTAATGCCCTTCCTCGAAGTACTGGCCTGTTTCTGAACTTGCAAATACTGTGAAGTGAGCTTTCTAATGCTTTGACCAATTTAAATACCAGAGCCTAGTAATTTCTGAATCTTCTAATCCACGAACCCTTTAGAAGACCAAGCCTTGGAGCTCACTCTGGGAGAGAGTCCTGGTGTCTGGAGGATACAGGACCACCGGCCCCTCGGGGACCTCCCGCGGGCCAGGTTCCCCTGTGAAATACATGCCACTCTTCCACTTTGGGTGTTTTATATGCTATCTATGTGGTTTTCTAAATGTTGTATGTGCTCACACTTCAGGAGACTGACTTGATATTAATACGTGCTAGGCTTTAGGATGCTCATTTTGCACATCTGAAAAACTAAAACAGTACTTAAATATCTGAACCAATTACCAAAGTCAGATCTCTAGGCTTGGTCTTCTGACAGTTTAAGTCTTTTCTAAAACAAAGTTATTTGTATGTAGAGTCAGATACTTGAAAATATGGGCATGAAGTGGTGATAAATATATTTACTGTGTGACAAAGTCATGTTTAATGTAAATTTTTTCCTGTTTCTATAATGAGTCATAGGGAGGGGCTGTCACCGTTTGAGTCCTTTAAGGAAAAATCCTGCCAGAAATCCCTGGTGACGGGCTCTGGTGCTGTGACTCGTATCTGGTGACTGGCATGAAGGTGTCCAGAGGATTTCTGTTCTCTGGCCCTAGAACTTAGTGTGTATCTTCTCTAGTAGGATGTTAAAATGTGATGTCGGCAGCGATTTTAACGTGAAACTTAAAAAAGTCTTTAACTTCAGCAGTGATGAACTTCAGAAATCTAGGGTTGCTGGAGTGTATCCAGTTCAAGTCCTTTTTCAGGTAGAGATTTGGCAGATGAATGAAGTAAAGCTAGGTGACATAGTTACAGATGACCGGGGAAGAGCAAAGAACCTGGGTTAAAAAGAACCTGGGTTAACAAGTTATATACATGTCCCCCAGTTACTGTTGAAAAATACATTCTTAAATATTGTGTAAGTCATAGGTGTTCACTCCAGAAAATATAGAGAAGGAGATTTTAAAAGTCACAACCTAGAGCACAGTAGCGTTAAACTTTTGCCGTATCACCTGCTAGATCACTTTACGCTATAATGTAGAAGCATATACTCATGGGTTTTGTACTATAACATATAATTGTCTGAAATGGCTCAGGATGCAAACACTTTAATAAATACGGTTATGAACGCTTTCCACTCAGCATGAGCCCTAGGGAAGAACTTGATAGAGGAAATCCCAGCCTGATTCCCTCCAGGGTAGAGTGGGCAGGAAGTTTGGAAAGGCCCAGCTTTCCCATTTTTATAAATCCGTCTGTTATCCAGAGCTTTTCCCGTATGTAGAGGACACTGTTAGATGTACCTGCCTGGGGGGCTGTTCCTTATTTAGAATTGTGCTCTGGTCCAAAACACAAATGCAGAGAAAGTGGTGTATCACAGAGGGCTCTTTTGTTCTAAATGAATGCTTAATCCCTCTGTGTAGGCAGCCATTTATTTGGGTCCCTGAAAATAGTAACAGTTTGGTGAACTTGAAATGAAGAATATTTTTTTTTGCTGTCTGTGTAGTATAAGCTGCTTCCCCAGTTGCCGGGATGGACTGAAGGGAGAACATCAGTATGCTTTTCTTTAAGCTGGAATTCATCTCAAGGAGAGACTATGGAAAGTACAATAAATGTTGCGGTTGCCTGAAACCGAGCAACAGTTGGGTCTCCCTGTCATAGAGCCACATCTTGTGCATAATTACCCAGGCTCCAAGGGAACAAGCTATTTTGGGAAGCACAGCTCAGGATCAATCCTATGTGAGGCTGTTTGTGAGGTGCCTTAAATGCTTGCTTACCAGAAAGTCCTCGCAGGACTTCTCCACGTAGGTTATGCCAGCGTGGGGGAGGCAAGTGTTGACCCCACAGAACTCGCAGCCAGCAGCTACGTCAGGCTCCTGGCCGAAGCACCTCTCTAAGCCCGGATGACCAGGCACCAGTGGCTTTCATGTGGTACTTGAGCTTACCACTTTTTTTTTTTTTTTTGCCTTTTAGAGCAAAAATGACTTTAGCTTTGATTCTGAGGCTGTTTGATCTGGTTAGTTTAACGTATGTGCCCAGCAGTAAAATAATTTGGGGAAAATCTGCCTATTTCTAATCTTAACTCTATTTTCCATTTAACAGTTAAAATGGGGCGATTCATGAAGATCACTAACTGTTCTTTAGAAGAGAGAATACTGTATTATTTTTTTGTGTGAGAGATTAAAATTTTGTTTCAAGATTTTTAAAACACCTCTTGAAATTAGTGTAGAGGTAGCTTGGATTGCAAACCATGGGCAGCAATGGCTCAGAGAAATGTTTGATATCCTTGCTGATTACAGAGATGTAAGGATGAGTAATTGCTGCTGAATAATAAGAATCGGGAGGACGAGTAATAAGGACTTCTGTAAGTGGTAATAAAATGTTTGTAGGCTATTTTCTTGAGCAAGGAAGAAATGAACAGATGGAAACATGGTAGCTTCTAGATAAATAAAAAATCTTTATGAAACAGAGAAACGTGCTAAATAATTCAACCCAATACTTCAACGCAACATTATTTATGGTGATCTGTGTAAGAGGGAACGTGGGGACACATACTGGATTTTAAATGGAGATTCTGACATCGAAAAGGAATGCAGTAAGCCAAGACTTAAGACTCGTCATTTCCACGGGACGAGGGGCGCATACTGTAATTTAAGATCGGCAAACAATAGACTTCAGTTAGTTCCGTGTACCATTCTTGTACATTAGTTACTATTTGTCCTCATTGAAATCAGTGACACTTAGATTGGAATAGTAACTATTTTCGCTTATTTGAATATCGACCTCTTTTTTGAAGAAAGACTCTAAAACTGGGTATTTAAAGACAATTCTTTAAATGAAAGACAGTTCTTAAATAAAGGTAAAGTCATGACTCTCATGCAAACCTAAAAATGAAAAATTGTTAAAGATGTTAACCAATTAATGACAAACCAGAGACGTGTTAACCGCCAGTTCGGAGAATCCCAAGAACAGGCATGTTTTGGGGATGAGGAATGGTGACAAGCCTGGCCCGGTGGACAAGCTCTTCTCTTGGGCACGAGGGAGGTTGTCCCAGTGCTGAGCAGAAGGCATTTCTAGTCTACAGACAGGAGTTGCTTTGCATTGCGCCCCGTATTTATGGCTTATAGTTGTAGGACAGCCGAGGAGGAGAGCGTCAGACGAGGCACCCGTTTCCCATAGACGCTCCGATTTTCCCTGCTAACAAGGAGCCTTATCAGCCATTTCCCCTTCCAAATTCCATAATTCTATCCTGTTCCATCTTTCCTGGAAGTTAGGGAGGAGATTCCATGTATGTGAGAGGTCATTCCTCAAAATGGAATTCGTCTGGGCTACGTTTGGGTTTGTGCGAAAACCTGAAAAGCATTTTTTTTTTCTTCCTGTTAGGCAGCCTCAGAGTTTTTGGCACCTTTCTTTATGTATTCTGAACAGCTCGGGGACCAAATGAAGTCAATCTCTTAAGAACCTGGTGACTGAAGCCTAAAATTCATGGCTCAGAATTTCTGAGTAAAACCAGACCGGGACAGGACTCTCTTTTCAAGTTCTGGGAGAACAATCTTTCACCTGCCTACTTAAAGTATCATCCATTAGCCTGATGCTATTTTTAGATACCCTCAGCAGTGAGGTTGCCATTTAGTTTTCACCAGGCTTTTTTTCCCCCCCTTTGGCAAGATTACAGAGTCCTTTCTAACGTTTAAGGATTCTGCGTTAAGTTTGACATGATAATAATGGTTTTTAAAAGCCTGGAACTTGAGCAGATACAGATTTTTAGTTCATCAGTTGTTGTTTTTTTTTTTTTTCAATTAAAAAAAAAAATCTCCTTGCTGTTCTCTCTGATCTGTCCCAGAAAATCTGACAAATAAGATGTTATTTCACAAATAGTTACTGAGGGCCACTGTGTTCCAGGCACTGTCTAGAACAGAAAACAAAATCCCTTCTTCTCTGTGTGTCACTGTCACCACCATTTATAGAATGTTCAGTGGAGGTGGCCATGTGCCTCGGGTAACTCTTGAATTGTTTGTGGCTTTCCTACCCCTTAATTTGAGATTGTTAGCTATCCTAACTCTGGTGGCAGAAAGAGATTGTAAATCCTGCATGCAGGCAGAATTTGTTGAGGTGAATTAATAGGGAAAGGCTGCCTCTTTCTTGCTTTGTCTTTGAGTAATGAAATTTATATTTGTGCGTCTCCCTGGAACTCAAGTTAAAAGCAGTGTTTTGATACTTTGAGGTCCCAATTGATTTATGACTGAAATTTGCACAGTTTAAACTTGAGGTATTGAACATTTGAATAGGCAGTCGTCTGTTTGATGACTATGAATATAGGGGTGCCTGCTGGGTGCTGGGTTCTTTGGGGGACATACTGGTGAAGAAGGCAGGATTCGAGGCTACAGTGTTCATCTTGGTTCTTTAATCCATAGCACGTATTCTTGCAGGCATGTAAAACCTGGGAAACCAGAGGGGGTCCTCCATTTGCTGCGGAGTGCAATGGGGTTTGCCTTTTCACACGAGTTAACCTTAAGGTTCTTTGGACCATTATGAACCAAGTCCTGATTTCAAATGTAGCCCTTTATATCACTTGTCCCTGAGGAATACATTTTTTAAACAAATGCACACGCAAAATATTTTTACCCCCATCAGCAAAAACTAATGTTCTGAAACCTTGTACCTTGAGGAAGTTAAGATATGCTAATGCTGTTCTTTGTTCTCTGAACGGAAGTATGAGTATTTTCACAAATCAGGAAAAGATAAAGACCTGAGCCCATTCTGGGTTCTGGGGTCACAGGCCCTCTCGCACCCCTTTCTGCCTGTGCACAGCAGCAGTCTGAAATGTGCGGTGCTTGTGTATGCTGGGTTCTTGGAGGGGGAAGAGCTCTTGTGCTCAAGCAGACTTAAATCGTGACTACAGGCTGTCTTTGTTTCTCTTTGCAATGACTGAATTCCCTTTCATTTTAAACCCCAAAGCACCTCGAGTTTCTCTGAATTGCTGTCACTGATTGCTGTTCTTCTGTGATCCGATAGCATTTCTATTTGTGAAGTATTTTTTAGTTTCTTGTAATTCATCAAACTTCACAGACAACTAGTTGAATTTGGTTAATAGTACATGGCGACTGACCTGCCCACACCAAATACTGAGCTGGTCACAGAGCCAGACTTCAGATTTTTAGGGTCCCTGCCTTTCAGGGATTGCTAAACTGAGCTGTCACTTGCCGTGTCATTGAGCAGGATCTGGGAGACGAAGCTGAGGTTTGTGGGTGGAGAATAACAGGGCTGCCCACTGTGGAGTTAGATGCCTGGTTATGCAAGTTAGGAGAACATTAGGGCCCCAAATGGACTTTCAAGGCATCTGCTACTTTATCGTAGCACGTGCAGGACCCTTAAATTAACACTCCCCTAGTTACATACTCTTCCTGTGATTAATTTTTTAAAAATGTTTTGTGAGTCGTTGAAATGTGTTCCTGGTCACTTGGCAACACGTGGAGTTTTGGGGTTCTTTCAAGATCAGAGGATTATTCAGTGTTCACTCTGCTGAAGGGTCAGCCGCCACTGGGAGTGGCTTCTGAGTCCAGGGAGCTCCCCTGATGTCAGTGGAAACTGCCGCAGAAACACTGTTTAAATGTCTCTTCAAGAGGGTTGAGTGTCTGAATATTTACATTGAAGTCACCCTGCTGATTTCTGCTGTGCTTCTGGAGTGGTCCCTAGTGTGGGGCGTTGTAACATTTGTGAGGACCCTGTAATGGTGAGGGTCCTCCTGTAATGCTGGATGGGGGTCTTTCTGGCCGAGGAGTTGTAAAGCTTTGTAGTGAACCAGTGTCTTTTGCTTCTGTCACTACCTGCTCTTTACAAGGGTGGGGTTTCCTTTCTTAAATGCCAGAGCTGAGCTTACATTGACTTCAGAGAAGCAGCTCTGTCCCTCCCCCTCCTACGTTACCTAGAGATTTGACAAAAGTGTGCAGTTTTCTAGAACCCTCTTACTTGCCAAATATGTAGAAAGAACAATTAGAAGGAATCTTGGCAAATTGGAAATTTGTGAAGTGGAAAAAAGAGAATACTAGTAAAGTGATTATTGTCAATGGAAACATAAATGGAGCACCTTTAGAAAAGGAACTTAATTGACAGAGTGTGATTTTCTGGAGTTTTATGTGAGAATGTATGCAGAACCACTGTGACAGGCATTGTTGGCTGGCGGGTTTGTGTTTCTTTTCCTCCTAATAACCTTTTGTCCTATTTCATACATTTGATCATGACAATTATTATCCTTTTTTATTTTTATATATAGCTGGGAGAGTGTCAGGACATGAAGGACAAATAACTGTACGGCGTCCGAGTCAGAAATAGCATCTGAGTTCTGAGCCATGATTGGACTGGGCTCTGCCCGTCCTCTTGGCTCCTTCTTGGGGACCACTGCTCCTGCTTTCCTGGGGCTCGGCTATATTACCCCGAAGGGTGCAGGCCAGGCACTGACATCATGAGCCTCTTGATGTCTTTACTTGCTGAGGAAAGTAAATGACCTGCACACTCAAAATCACAGAACACTCAGACACTGTCCCAAACTGTTGGACCTGACAGACAATGCCATTTTATAATCGGTAGGTTTAGAAGCTAAAGCCATTCAGGCCTGCCAGCCCCCCGAGCTTCATGCTGCAGGCTCTGCCGAATGTCCCAGCCCTCAGTGGACCCTGCTGTGTTTTGTTCAGAAAAGCCCATGGCTGTGATGAGTCTCCATTTCAGGAAGTGTGACCTGAGGTTAGTACTTGATGTAATTATTATTAAAGTACAAACTGGTTTAAGAAGTATAAAGGAAATTTGTATATGTTATGTTGCCAGATTTTTCTGCTTGGAGAAAAATGGAGTCATAAATTGAACAGAGAGTCTTCTAGGAGCCAGTTGAGGCCTAGAACCTTATTGCTAAAAGAAGTGATAATTGACCACATGAAATATACTCATACTCAGAACCCTGTCAGACTTAGGATTGTTTTTTTTTTTTTTTGTCCTCATCTCTTTATCCAGGTGATAAACTCGTCCAGGTAGAGATGTGAACTTGTGTTATATAAACGATGATCTAAGTAATTACTCATACAGATATTACTCGTTTTGATCAAAAGGCCTTTTTCCATTCTCTCAGTGCGATAGTCTACAACATAGGTGGTTTATGTCTACAGGTTTAATTAATTTAAAAAGAAACCACAGTCAAATGCATAGCATTCATTCACACAAGCTTACCTCAACATTTCAACAAGGACATAAGTACTGGTTGTCATATTGTATCTTTTAACTTTGAAAAAGGCAAGGACATAAGTGCTGGTTGTTATATTGTATCTTTTAACTTTGAACAAGGTAGTAGTGTTACAGTTCTTGTGGATTTGGGACTTTGCTGGTAAGTTGTTCACGAAAAGGGAAAAGGCCTTACCTACCATCGGAGCGGCTCACAGTTCTTGCTCACAGATATTCCCAGAAACTCCTGCAGCTGATATTTCTCTCAACTGCCATGTCTTAGGGGTTGAGGAGCATTTCCTGGGCTCCTGGATTATGTCTGAGAATATTACGGCGGAGACACTGCTGATGGTTTAAGTATCCTTCAGAAGTACCACGTGAAAACACCCTACTGTGAGTCATGGGGACATGGCCGTTATAACGGAGCCGTTGGGGTCCTTTTTAGTGCTGGAGTTGGTTAGGTGCCACCTTGTTGGCTCTGAGAAATACTCATTAAAGATACGGACACTTCATTAGACGTAACTCAATAAGGTGGCCTTTTAGATTAAATTTGTTCTCTGGGTTTGCACAACTGAAAATTACCCGTGGTAAATGACCTTCATTGTATCTATCCCTAGAAAAGGGTGGCATCAGACAGATGTCACAGGATTCCAGAGTGGGGCTCGGGAAACGTGTTGATTTCACCAGCAGCTTGGGGGTTATACCCAGAAGGACTTCTGATACTGTCATTATGCAGGGACTTCTGTAACATGGTAACGAGATGAGGTAATTTGCATCAGCAGTATCTGCCCATTTTAAGTAGACTCTAAAGAAAAACAACTATGTAAATATTTTATATCATTATATTTTCTCTCTGTCAATTACATTTTCAAAAGTCACAAGCTGCTATTCTCTTGTACCTTTCCCCAAAATGTATTTATATGACTAGTCTCAATATTGTCAGTGAAAAAAAACAAAGCGCAACACCTTTATTTTACTTGCTGAAAATGGGGCCTGCGATATTTTTCACTCTAAGAACTTAGTTATCTGGAGACAACCTAAATATCAATCCATAGGGAGCTAGTTACGTAAGTTGCGGTAACTAGCTCCCTATGGATTGATATTTAGGTTGGGATACTATGCGGCCATAAAAAGGAATGATATGGTATGGAATGATATCTAGGTTATATTTTTTTAAGTGGAAAAAAGCCACTGAAGTGTAGAACAATGTGTATAGTATGATTGAGTTCAAGAGGCAAAAAAAAAAAAATGTGTGTGTGTGTGTGTGTGTATGTGTTTGTGTATGTGTGTTCATACATGTGTGGAACATCACTGAAGAGATACTCAAGAAACCAAATCTCTGGGGAAGGGAACTGGGAACTAGGATGAGAGGGAGGCTTTCACTTTCAGCCTTTTGTCCCACTCGAATTGTGGACCGAGGACATGTATTACCTATTCAAAAAGCAAACACGTAAGGAATATTTCAGTAAATAAACAATAGACTCCTGTAATTATCTTAGCTTCAAAAAAAACAAAATTTGATGATCTAGAGAAGCACTGTCCAATGGAACCTTCTGCACCATCCAACACAGAGGCCACAAGCCGTATGTGACTTTTGAGCCCTTGGAAGGTGGCTTTTGCAACTGAACAACTACATTTTATAATTTCCATTACTTTCCATTTACATAGTCACATGTGGCCAGTGGCTGGCACGCTGACTGGGTGCAGATCTAGAATATATGGCTTAGAGTCTCTCTTCTGTTTCTACCTAAAGCGTAGGTGCGTTTTAGGAGAAATAATTATCAGTGTAGGCTCTCAGGATAACCAATGTACGTATTACTGCAAATCCAAGAAAATACCTACATTTTCTTCTTGCGCTAGCACTTAATGCCATCACATATTTCTTGAAATAAGTGACTGTGAGTCAGATTTGGAAATCTTTATTACCCGGGAAAACCATTTTTATGGAAACCGTCTGCTGTCTTCCTTGGAAGCAGTCTATTTTTGAGAGGTTCATTTTCGCGTCTGGAACACAAGCCTATTTGTGCGTCTCCGCCCAGTGTAACGTACGGGCGCTTTGTTCTTGAGCCCAGCAGCTGTTGTGAGGCTAGGGGACAGTTTGCATTCTTGGCCAACAGCTGCCAGGAGCGTTTCTAATCTGGTTTTGGCAGGAAATAGTGCACAAGTGGAAGCCAAGTTAAAAGAAGCTTGAAAAATAAGCAGAATGACTCTGGATGCCACTTAATATATAGTCCATCTTTCCTCTGAAGATCGCCCTGGTAACTTGTTAACACGACTAGACTGAGCCCTTCAGGGCTGATCTGTGTCTAATTGTCTTTGAAACCCAGGGTCTATGCCAGTAAGTGGTCATATTACTACTACTATTATTTTTTTAATGATTGACAATACTGCAAATTTGTTTCATTGATTTAGTCAGTAGTTTAAAACTGTTGTTCATCCAGGGTAACTCGTTGTAGGTAATTAGTGGTGATGGGTCCCTCCGCCTTTCCCCTTTCTGCGACACAGTACCACCCACCCTTTGCTCTAAAGGAAGACATTTGACAAGTTTTAAACATTATTTATTCATCCATTCTGCAAGTATGTTCTTTTCATGTGCAGGGAATAAGCACGTCCTTATTTAATCTATCTTTCCTACAAAGTAAGAAGTTTACAGAAGGTGAAGGCATAGGTGTAAGTAATTGTGGCACCTTTTCAAACAAGGCAAAAATTCCTCAGGTTGATATACCAAATAAATGATTTTTTTTTTTTTTGGTCTCTAAAGAGGAAATTTTACTAAAATCGTACCTTGGGCCTTAAATCATTCTTCCCATCCAATTCTGTTTCATGATCCAAGGAGCTCCAGCGTCTTAGATTCCCCAGAATGTGTGAGATGTCGCATGTTGTCCCTGGAGAGGGGTCTGCCAGCCAGCGGGGCTGTGCTAAGCTGTGCGTGGTTCTCGTTGCAGACCTTCACTGCCTGGTGTAACTCCCACCTGAGGAAAGCTGGCACCCAGATTGAGAACATCGAGGAAGACTTCAGGAATGGCCTGAAGCTTATGCTGCTTTTGGAAGTCATCTCAGGTTGGTCTGAAGCATTTCCCATCCATGCTGCCCTTTCCTGGTTCTTTTGCATGTGGGCAGTACATATGCCTCTATGTAAACGTGACTGCACCACAGGTTCCTTTGACCCTGGCTGGGCCAGAACGAGGTATTATTGGCAAAGAAATCCTTTCAAAGAGCAGTCTGCCTGGAGTTATTTTTCTGTTTAAAAGGGAGAGAGCTCTGTTTAAAATTGACTTAATAAAATAATGTTTATACCCCCCCACCTACTAACAAAATAAGGGAAGAAAAAATGACATTCATATGACTACCCACCATGCTACCCTCTCTGCTCTTAGTTTAGCTAGTGTGTATTCCAGAATTATCTGTCATGCAAAAAGCCAGTGTACACGCTGGCAAAACTATGGAAACAGGAATTCAATCCCAGAGGGGTTATCCTTTGCCCTGAATATCAGTTGGCTAGTTTAGACTTGGACTAGAGAGTGGGTCACCATTGAAGAAGTGTGACTGGGAAGGTTGATGGCCAGTCTGCCCTGATCCATATATCTTCATAATCAGATGTCTGAGATGAACCCTGGCAGCCACCTCTGTGATTTGAACTAGGCTGCCCTGAGTTCTTCTGACAGCTAATCAGCAGCCCCAGTGCTCCAGCGACACCAGGCAGTTTCTCTCTTGACTCATTTGTAAGTTGGTTCATAGGCTGAACTGGACACTCCCAGCAGATCGGAAAAGCATATGGCCTTAGTAGCATGGCTCCCCACTGGTCCATTTGATCTTGAAAGTTTTGTGGTTCATGTTCCCTCTGTGATTTAGAAACTGGGACACATCAGAAACAACTATTTTCACTTAAGGAAAGCAGGGACTCTGAATTTTGGCATCTTGATTCTGCCTCAAGGGTTTACTTTCTCTGTCTACACTGTTCCTTTTTTATCCAACAGGGGAAAGGCTGCCCAAACCTGACCGAGGAAAAATGCGGTTCCACAAAATAGCCAATGTCAACAAAGCCTTGGATTATATAGCCAGCAAGGGCGTGAAACTGGTATCCATCGGGGCTGAAGGTAAGCTGTGACGGGAGTAACCCTGAGGCCACAGTGGCCTCAGGGTGGGGCTGGGGGCCTGCCCTGGATGTCAGGCTCTCCACTAGTCTCTGAGCACAGAGATGAGGACAGACGTGCCATGAATGGCAGACCAGGCTCTAGGGTTATTTGTAAAGAATAGTGTCAATACATGCCATCTTCAAACCGATTATAGGAATGAGAAAGAACTCATACATCCCAATAACTCTTAATGAGAACTAAGTAATAGGAAGGACATTCTCCCTCTTCATTCTCTGAGGGCGATCGGGAGTCCTGGTGAGTTTGGCAGGAGCGGAGACGACCTTCCCTCCCATTATACACAACCGCGTCTGTGAACCTGCCGACTGGGGAGCTGGAAGCGGGACGAGGATAAAAATGAGCCCGTGTTCTCTGTATTTCGTTTCAGTGGTCCCTCGTATCCATGGTTTCACTTTCTGCAGTGTCCATTGCCCATGGTCAACCACAGTCCAAAAATGTTAAATGGAAAACTCCAGAAATAAACAACTCATAAGTTTTAAATTGTGTGCCATTCTGAGTAGCACTGAGGTCTGGCACCATCTTGTTCCATCCTGCTCCAGCCCATCCGGGATGTGAATCATCCCTTTGTCCCTCGTCTCCAGGCTGTCGGTGCTCCCTGCCCATAAGTCAGTGGACATCTTGGTTATGAGATCTCCGGACACAGAGCTTGTGTTCAACTCACGCTTATTTAACTTAGTTATGGCCCCAAAGCATAAGAATAGTGATGCTGGCAATTTGGATATGTTGGAGAGAAGCCATGAAGTGCTTTCGTTAAGTGAAAAGGTGTGTAAGTAGAGGAGAAAACATAGTATGTACAGGGTCCTATACTATCAGTTTCAGGCATCCACTGGGAGTCTTGGATCATACGCCCCACGGATAAGTGGGGGGCAACTGTATTTAGTGCCTTAGCTCATCTCGTCTTTAAACTTTGGAAACTCATGGGTTGTTTTCAGCGGTTATGCATATGCAAGATTTGTGCTTATTATTAACTCAGAATTCATTTAAACTGGAGACATTTGGTTATGAATATCATATGTATAACTAGACACCCTGTGACACTTATAAAAATATAAATGGTCTTTCCGTATACATTTTTTCCAATATCTCTGAAGTCAAAACTTATGGGAAACAAAGCTTATAAGAAAACTGTATGTACTGATTATGTTATCTTTACACTAATGTGTTGCTGATTTTTCTTCCCGAAAGAGATTGTCGACGGCAACGTGAAAATGACCCTGGGCATGATCTGGACCATCATCCTCCGCTTTGCTATTCAGGACATTTCAGTGGAAGGTAAAAGACATGGTTAAAAGTCTGATGTTATTAAGAGACTTACAGTAACTTGTCAACTGAGCTTACAAATTAAAATTTGAATATCGTTTTATAAAATTGAACAGTCACTTCCATGACTGAAGGAAAGACATGCAAGTTGGTTTTTCACAAGTTTTATATAGCTATGGGAAAAGATTTTAGCAATACTCTTTCATTCATAGGGTTTTGGTAAAGATGAGCTCATGTTCAGAACAGAAGTCGCTGTTTAAAATGAACATTTATGGAGCTTCTTTATTGCTTATTAAACTGGTACATTCACAAGTATCACAGAGTTCTTTAGACTTACAGGTGAAACATTGTTTTTTTCAGGTACAAAAAAGATACTCAAAATCCAAGTTTATTTGTTGGCTCTTTCTTCCATTCTCTTCCTTCCTTTCTCTCTCTTTTCCTTCCTTCCTTCCTTCCTTCCTTCCTTCCTTCCTTCCTTCCTTCCTTCCTTCCTTCCTTCCTTCCTTCCTTCCTTCCGCCTAACAGCTCTTCTGTCATTGTAATAGAGTCCTAATCTTTGGTGTTACCACTGAAGATGAAAATCTTTAGTTATAAAAGCCCACTGTATTTTGATGACTTCAGCTCTTTTGAAAACTGTCAAAATCCCTAAGTATTTTGATGACTTCGGCTCTTTTGAAAACTGTCAAACTGACATTCTTAAAATTAGAACATTGCCTATTTGGACCTCAAATCACAAAATGTATAGCTGTAGAACATATTTAAAGGTGGTTTGAATTGTCTCGTTAGCCTCCTCTACCTTTGTCACCTAATAGGTGACCAGGTACCTGAATAGTGAGGGGATGAGGGCATTGTTTATAATTCTACCCGGGACAGAGTACCTTCTGACACTGGTCTTTTTAAGTGATTTTAGTTACTAATCAACCAACAAACATTAAAAATCAGCAATTTGCCTACTGTTGTTGCAGTTAGCAGGAAGCCTACAGTACTTGCCCTTAAGGAGTTTCTGATCACTTGAGATTATTCCCTTCTAGCATTGAAGCTCCATTTACATGACCTAAAAATCAAACATATCACAATATTAAAACCTCAGTAATTCAGGGTCAGAATGACAGCCAGCTTGAATTAATAAGTAGTCTGAATTAGAAAACCTCGTCCCATGTACTTCTATTAAAGTACACACCATGCCAATGAAAATAACAAGATGGTTCTTACAATTTCCTGTTTTATTAAAAAAGAGTAATTTATAGTAATTTTACAAGTTTGATATACTTCTAAATTTAAATATTTAAGCAGTTGAATTCAGTTTTAAAAACAAATACTATTTTTAAAAATCTTGTTTACACTACGGCGTCTGCTAGAGTAGCAAATGCTTTTTATAGAGGTGAACTTGGCCTCAGATTTTTTCTCATTGGTTACAAATTTCACATTGTGATGATATTAATGACTTAATTCCATTTCACGGGTAGCTATGAATGGTCTTATCCATTAGAGAGTTTTCCCCAAATTATTACTAATAATTAGATAATCAAACCACAGTAGTTCCTAAAACATCACCATAAGATGGAAGGGGAGCTGACTCTGGGTGGTGAACACACAGTGTGATTTATGGATGATGTGATACAGAATTGCACACCTGAAATCTATGTAATTTTACTAACAATCGTCACCCCAATAAATTAAAAAATAAAATTAAAAAAAAAGATGTATTAATCTGCTTTTCAGAAGATCAAGAAATTAAATGTTCAAAAGTGGTTAATTTCATGTGGCAAAGTGCCTCCATGTCTTCAAGCAGGTGTCTTTCCATGGCCCACATAGTACACGATGCTGGTTTGCTGACTTATATTGTTATTTGTTTTACTTTAGGGAGTCATTTCTTAACAACCTCACTTAATTTCTGTAAGTCTACAGTAAAATCACCTTAATTTGTTTTACTATGTTTATGTACAAAAAGGCGTTGTTATTATAATTGAGTCCTTTGAGGAGCCAGTCTCCTTCAATGGAACGATGGGCCTCTTCCAAGAAATAAATGAGAGATTAATGTATCTGTTGGTGAGGGCAGTTCAGATGTAAGTACATGGGGTTCCTGGGTGTGTCATATGGTTTTTCACAATAAATGACACTACCTATTTATAACATGCGTTTTACACCCCCGATCAGGGTTTTGTGTGTGGATGAGTGTGCGCCAGATGGCCACGTTTCAGTGTTCACTTGCCCCTGCAGGGAGCAGGGTGTCCCACAGTCATGGATATACTTGGCACAGGCTTGTTGACCTTTTGCTGAAAGCCTGGACTTGGGGGTGGGAGTGTCATTTGTGATGAGAGCAGCCAATGAAACAAGGAGAGAACTTTGTTCCACATTCATAGCCTAAGAGTGTTCAGTCAGACAGAAATTAGATGAGACTCATGGACTTATAAGTCTAAACTTCAGTAGCAGTTATAAGATTTTATTGATGTGCTTTACCTCTCTTACTTTTCGAGTCTAAGTGTCATTTAAACTTTGTAAAATACAGCATTATTTCTTCCCGATGTACTTTTCCTTAGTAATTACATTGGCCAGGACCCAAAGGCAGGCAGCTAAGTATATAGCACAACAACTAGATGTGGAGTTTCATATTTCCACACCTGTACCAGTTAGTATATTAATAGAACGTTAGAACTTTCAGTCTATTTCATTAACAGGAATTTGCTAGGTAAGAGGCATGAACGGGAATCATTCAGATTATTCTGAATGATTAGCACATGAAATTTTAAGGATTGTGTTTACTTCAGTTGGGTTCCAGGTCAAAGAAAAGTCTAAATGAGATTGAACAACTTAGATAAATAATTGCAGAATACTTATTTTGATTTGAAAAAGTCAACTTCAAGCCCTTAGTGACATGGAAGGTGAGGGCCCATTGTTAATTACGAGTCCACATTAATTACTGTTTACAGGGGCTTTCAGAATTGTTAACACTTAAATTAGGCAGAATTCTGGGTTCTTTTCCTGTCTTTGAGGAGCTGTTTGGTATATGTGACTTTGGGTCCTCCAGCAGCAAGTGCCACGATGGTGTTAGAAGCTGTCTTAGTCTGCTCAGGCCGCCATAACAAAGATCAGACTGAGTGGTTTAAACAACAGAAATGTACTTCTCACACTTGTGAGGATGGAAGTTCAAGATCAGGCTGCCAGCCTGGCCGGTTTCTGCTGCAGGCCCTCTATTGGCTTGTAGATGGCCACCTGATGGCTGTGTCCTCACATGGCAGAGAGACAGGCAGACAGAGCATGCGTGTGCCTGTACATGCAAGCACTCTGGTGCTCCTTATAACGGCGCTAATGCCATCATGACCTTGTGACCTCGTATAACCTCATGTAATCTTAATTACCTCTCAAAGGACCCATCTCTGAAAAACCGTCATGCTGGGGTTTAGGGCTTCAACACAGGAATTTGCGAGGGAAACAGCATTCAGTCCATTACAGAAGTGCAAGAGATTCGTGCTTGGAAGTACAAGGGAAATGCCTGTGGAGGGTAAAGTATGGGGAGCTGGAGATGGCAGAGAGAGCCTTTGGGCCAAAGCGCCTGGGTGACACCTGTGTTGGAGAAGGGGAAGGGAAGGGATAAAGAGTCTTATTCTGCAGTGCTGTCCCCAGGCCAGGTCAGCCAGGCTGATGGGGGTGCTAAAGCCTATGTTGCTCTCAGAGGAGCCCCATTGGGGCAGGAATGTGCCCTTCCTCGCACAGTCTGTGGCTGGAGCAGCTGAGGAAGTGTGGCCCCTGGGATTGGAGGGGCGGGTTCAGAGTGTGGCCTCTGGGACTTCCTGCCTGCCCTGCGCTCCCAGCAGCAGCTTCTTGGTACCACAGGGAGTGACTGGCTTTTTAACTTGGTCAAAACTCAAGCACAATTGGTAACCACAAGATTGCCCCGGGGATAGGAAAGACAGTTTGGGGAATATAATCAATAATGTTGTAAAGATTTTGTAGGGTATTCAATGGGCACTTGTCTTACTAGGGAGACCACTTCATGGATGGTGTAGGTGCCTGGCCACTGCACTGTACACCTGAAGCTGAAGCTGAATAAAAATGAATGTCAACTATAATTTTATATATATATAGTGACGAGATGTGGATTACAGAATAAGGAATAGAGTCAATGGAATTGTAACAGCTACATACGATGTCTGAGGGATAGTAGATAGGGGAGGGGGTTATGACTTTGTGAGGGGTATAAATGTCTAACTCTTACCTTGTTTTGTGCACCTGAAACTGAAAAACAGAAAAAAGAAAAAAACTCAAGTGGCCAAACTTGAAATTTACGAATAAAAGTTTTTAAGTATTATAAAATCTCTAGGTAAGGGAATAAATTTGAGACATAGTGGCTTGTGTGAATTCCATTTACCTAAGAATATAAATGATAAATGAAGCGAATGACAGGTTAGTTAAGTCATATAAACTATACACGTTTAAAAATTTTTTGTAAGAAAGGTAAATTACCAATAACCTTGACGTCGGTTTTATATTCATGGTCATAACTTGCAGTTGCCTTTTTGAGTCCCTTAAGTGTCACCACAAGTCCGTCACTGGACGCGGGGCTCCAGCTCCCATCCTCTTGCCGAAACAACAAGAAGCAATGATGTGTTTGGTGGCTGGCCCCCTGGAGGAGTGACCAAAGTTGGGTAAATGGAGTAGTGAACATTTCCCTGGGGACACTTTTCTTGGCTGTCATTCCAGAAACCTCTGCCAAAGAAGGCCTGCTGCTGTGGTGTCAGAGGAAAACCGCTCCTTACAGGAATGTCAACATTCAGAACTTCCACACCAGGTGAGCACTGGGGCCCTGCGGTCCTCACATCCTCGCTGGAATCGCTGGGGCAGGGGGCACCCTGTCTGTTTACACTGGTGTTTCCTGCTCCTGCTGGTGGCAGGACTAAGGCCATTGAATTTTTGGTGTATAGAGACTCCCAGGAAAAACGTGTGCATATGGCTCAGGATGCTGGTAGAACAGCACTGTATTTACCAGTGAATATCACGTGGTGTCCGAATGGGTCGTCAGAACGAGGGGGTGTGAGAAGACGACTTCCTGAGGCCCTCACCTCGCAATGGGTGATGGCAGCAGGAATGGTTACTTGGTGGGAAGGAGGGGGCCATAGCAGAGTCTGATACCCCCTGTCCTAGCTACACCCTGATCCCGCTTGTGCTGGAATTCAAGAGATGTAGGAAAGTCACATTTGAAAAGTTACAGGAACGAGGATGAATGAAATCCAAATATAATCTGAGAGCATGACTTTGTAACTTGCTTCGGTCTTCTTTCTCAGGCAGATCCTCTGCCATTATTGGAAGAGTGGTTTAGTTTTTTAGCCTCTGGATGGTGGGTCAGCTCTGAATATAAATGGGTCCCGCCACCATGGAGAACCAGAATGGAGAACTGAAGAACCTCCCCATGGAGAACTGAAGAACCTCCCCAAGTTTTTGTTGTGTCTGGTCCTTAAGAATAAGGACCAGACACAACAAAAACTTGGGGAGGTTCTTCGAGGGGGGCACGTGCAGGTGCAGGCACTGAGACTTAAGTGTAGAGATGGGAGAGGCCTTTGCTGGCCTCTGACATGCTGTCTGCAGGGTGAGAGGAGCCAGTGTAAGTGTCAGAGGTCCCAGACCTGTTTCCCATTCACCTTCTTGCTCTTCCTCTGGCCAGAGTGGCCCACACACTTCAGCAGTGTGGCCCTGGGTTCTTGTCTCCTCCTGACCCTTTGAGGAACAGAACTCCTGCCCCCAGCCTTCAGGTGACCCACTGGTCACCACAGGGGAGCCCGTGCCAGGTTGTCTAAGGAATGGTTAGCACTGGTGTCTCTGGGGAGACAGACTGGGAAGCCACGTCCTCCCGGCTGAGCCCCTCAGGTACCTACATGTGTTTGCCTATAAAAAAATAATGATAACCTTATGAAGAAAGACAGAGGACACCTGGGATCTCCGAGTGGCTTTTTAAGTGTGTGAGAACACTTGGAGGGAAGTGTGTGCTGCACACTTCTGAGTAGGCGTCCTTCTGTATGTTATTGGGCAGACTCTGGGGAAAGGTCCAGAATGGAGACTGGAGAAGAGAGAGAGGAGGCAGTCAGGACTAGGGGGGCAGTGGCAGAGGAGGAGAGCAGGACAGCAGTTGAGAGGCGTCTTCCCTCCGGTCACTGCCCGTTCTCCCAGCACAGAACCAGACTGGGCAGGAGGAGGGAGGAGGCTCAGGGAAGGTGGGCCTGAAGCTGAAAACAGAAATGGACAGCAAGGGGGTGACAGCCTTCCTCAGACCCCGGGAAGCAGACAGGTATTCAAGGAAGGGGCCGCAAGGTCACTGCGTGGGGTAGGGATAAGGTACACGCGTGGGGTCTTTCCTGCCTCAGTCACACAGAAGGAAGTTAGGGGCCGTGCGGGCCACATTTCAGGCCCGTGTCTGACCAGCGCAGACCGTGCTGCTGCTCTCTCTGCATTAACCTGTGTTCCTGTTCTTCTCGACGTCGTGCAGCTGGAAGGACGGCCTCGGACTCTGTGCGCTCATCCACAGACACCGGCCCGACCTCATTGACTACTCAAAGCTTAACAAGGTTGTCCTGGGGCCCGGCATGCCGTGTCCTGCCCGCCCCCAGCATGTCGTCCTGAAAATGAGCACATCAGCACTAAACTCTGCAAACACACAGCCCCCTGGCTGGCCTGGCACACCATGCAGATGGGCAGGGTGTCAGGAAATGCCTACCTGTTACGCCTAGGGGAGGGCAGGACCCAACGCCAGTCACCCTTTTGCCCAAATTAAGCTATGTTTGTTGATTGGGCATGATACAATATGAAGGCTTTATGTATCTTTGTTACAGACTTTCCTTTCCTAGATTGTAAATATGAGAAGAGAAGGGGTAAGAAAGAGAGGGGTAAGAAAGGTTCAAATTCTCCCAGCCTTCTTTCTCCATTCCCTTTGCCTTTTCTGAAGGACTTAGTTGCAGACATATCTACTCGGAACTTATTAATTTGTTTCTCACACAAGGGACACTTCCTAATTATCTCACTATCGGTACAAAATATTGGTTGTACCCTAGAAAAGAAGTTTGGGGGTTTTGTTTTTTTCTCTTTTCGAAAAATTCAACTTAGGAAATTTTAATTCTCCCTTTAAGTTTAAGCTTTAGTGTGCTTACATTCCAGATAGTTTTCAAATTCTTTCTTTAAACATAGTTTGAAAATGTAATCTGTGCTGGAAAAAAAGAAACCCATGCCCCATCCATCTCATGGCAGACAGTCTGGGCTGCTTTAGAAGTAAAGCCGTGGGAAGGTTTAAGGCCGAGGGCCTTGCCTGCATCCACGTTCCTCCAAGTGGGCTAGGGCACATTTCTCGGGCTGCTGGTGTGCTTAGTTCGCCCTTCACATCGTGTTGCTGTTTCGCTGGAACCCATTCCTGCATGCTGCCCTCACCTGTGTGGCATGGATGGTTGTTGGACGGTGTCCTGGCTTTCACCACCTTGTTAGCTGTCACCTGCTTACCACCCTCCTCCTGGCCTGTCTCCACTGACCACAGGGTAGCACGTGCAGAATTTACTCATATCCTGAGATTGGTACCACAGCTGAGATGGAAGGTTGCCTAAGAATGGAGCACCCAGAGTTTCTCAACTTTTCAAAGTATATAATCTCTTATCCCTGATTTCGAAATGTTTCACACATACAGATAGTATATATATATATATATATTTTCAATTAATCTTTATCTCATTTGCAAAATGAGGGGATTGTACTAGAGAGACCTACTTTCACAAGCAGTTTATAATGGTCAGTTTGTATTACAAAAGGTCAACAGACCTTTGGTAATTGGCCATCTTTGATGGGTAGGAAAGTGATTACAATAGCAGCTAATACTTACATAGCTCTAGCTAAGACAGCATTATAATAAAATGCACATATGTTCATTATATATATGTTTATTATATATGTATTAATATGTATGCTATATATCACATATATTAATATGTTGTACATATGTGTACGTTAACATTAATGCATATATTAATAAATATGTATTATATAGACTATACATACTCGTTCAATGTTCATAATGCACAGTAATTATAATGCACCTATATAGTAGGTATTATATCCCAGTTTTACAGATGAAGAAAGTGAGGAAGGAATTTAGTAATCTGCTCAAGTTTACATGGCCACTTGCTGAGCCAAGAAAACACTTACTCGCCACATTTTATCTCTTTAAGTTACGGTCTAAATGAAGTAACTTTCACAAAGACTCAGAATCATTACTCTCCATTTTTAATGCTGAATTTTTCTTATATATTAAAAACAAAAAGCAGGAAACTTGTACTCAGCTATGTGGCTTTATGAACATTTGCATAAAATGTCCAGTTAGGACTCACTCTTAGCTTTCGATGAAATGCTTTTATGCTTTGTTTCACAACATTTAATTGAAAAAGCTTTTTGCTTGAAAAAGCTTTTTGCCTGAAATATGCTCTGTGAGGCCAGGAAGCTTCCTTTGCTTTCTTCATTGAATACTGTGAATGTGTTTTTGAAGCTTGCACTTTTTAAATGTTTCACCATATTAAAAGCATTGTGCTCATTGCAAAGTATTGCAGTTTCTAAAACGTTTAAGTGTCTTTGATGTGAAAATTCATTAAAGTCATTCCCAGACTAATACTATTTTTCATTTTGATTTTTCTTTCTTACATCCTTCCCCTTCCCATCCCCGTCCTAGATTCATAACAGTCAATTTCATTAGTGGATCAAAACAAAAACTGTTAAATATGTCTCAGTTTTTCAGTATTTCAGTTATACACCTCTGGTTAAATTTCTTTTGTTACATTATATATATTTAACCAATTTTACAGTGGACGATTAATGTGATCTTAAGAATTTATTGACAAGTTTCATTTACAATTGCAAGTTTTTGTAATTTCTTCTAGTCTTTAACATCCAGAAACATGATTTTTGCTCTGTGAGCCATCCCATAATATTCGTCAGTGACCTGACACTTCAACCTGGCAGCACCTTCTCTTGATCCCTTTGCTTTCTCATATTTAAAACAAGCGTGCTGGACTAAATATTCTCCATGATCACCTTCCAGATCTGGAAAACGTATGTTTCATGATTTCATTTGGACTTATTTACATTTTGTTATTAATAGAGTTGAAAATAAGTTCTGATGTATTCAGGGTGTTCGTTCCTATTCAAAGAAAGTATCTGATGACATTCCCCTCACCTGCAAAAACTTTGTTCTCTTAAATCTTTGTTTACATTTTTATGAATTGCATTGTGCATGGATTGTGTGGTTTTCGCATCATTTTTGATATCTTTATAAATGTTTGAAGTGAGAAAAGATAAGAAGGAAAACTATTTATACTATTATGGTTGTGTGTGGATGGGAAGATGTCTTCCCCAAGTCAGGTATATAGAAAATATTATTCATGTCCTGTTCAAAAATACATTTTAAAAAATTGTTTGTGCTGTGTTTCATGCAGGATGACCCAGTAGGAAATATTAACCTGGCCATGGAAATCGCAGAGAAGCATCTGGATATTCCCAAAATGTTGGATGCCGAAGGTGAGACTAACCTTGTGTTGCTGACTCTTATAAAGTCTATAGGCTACGTAGACTTCGGCCATGCGTGGGGATTCACAAAACTTTATAGTCAAGTTACATCTGAAGAACTTAGGATTCCTCAATGAGTATTAGAGGACATCATGTGTAGCTTGTTCATAAATTGTTTTTTGTTGTTTTTTTCTTTTAAATTCTGCACTAAAACAAGCCAGCAAAACTATAGTGAAAGGATTTGGTAAAAGGTTCAGCTTTGGCAAAGAAACAGAATGCTTTGTTTGTGATTTTCAAAGAAAATTTCCTATTTTCATTTTTTTTAACAACACAAAGTAATTTCCTTACCACATAGAGACAATTTTAGTATATAAATCTTTTTGTGAAGTGCTTAAGACTCCACAAGGAAAAAAGTCCTTCCTTCTGACAAGAAGTTAAGGACTCAAAATGTATAATATAGAATGTCAGCCGTCAGTGTACGTATTGAACTTTCACATTTCATTTCTAATTCGTCTAAATTAAATTTAGGTAGATCTGAAAGAATTTCTCAGTGTTTTGCAGCGTCACTCATGCTGGGAAACAGTTTTGAATACTTTTTATACCCTTTATATGTGATGAAGTCATGAGTTGTACCTGTGGCACACCATTTAAAGCACAAATGTGGAGAGCATTCATTCATTTCATTTATTCATGATTCACTTATCACTGAACAGACATCTATTGAGCACTTACTGTGAACAAAACCTCTGCTAGGTAACTGCGGGGGATACTGAGATGGGTAAGGAGGGTCCTGACCTGGAGGAACTTGGATTACAGTGTTTGTTGTGAATATCAGTCCCGAAGGGTCCATTACTTCCGCTAGTTAGCATTGTTGGGAATAGCAAAGAACTTGATTACAATTAATAGTCGATTTTCTTTCCTCCTTATTTTTGGTGATTGCATTATGGCTTCCGAAACCAATCACCACAAACTAGGTCAGTTAAAACAACAGTAATTTATTCTCTTATAGTTCTGTAGGCTGTAGTCAAAACGAAGGTGTTGGCTGGGTCGTGCTCCCTCTGAAGCTTCCAGGAGAGCCTGCTTCCTTACTGCTTAGGGAGCTCCGTGAAACCCCAGGCCTTCCTAGCTTATGGCGGCATCGCTGTAATCTCTGTCTTTACAGGGCTGTCTGCCCTCTGTGTCTGTCTCTGTGTCTCTTTCCCTCTTCTTAAGAGGACACCAGTCATATCGGATGAAGGGCCCTCTCTACTCAAGCACAACCTCATCTTAACTTGAACACACCTGCATAAGGCCCTACTTTCAAATAAGGTAACATTCACAGCGGGTAGGACTCAGCAGATCTCTTTGGGGAACAGAATTCAACCCATAACATTGATCTTTCAATTAGGATTTTAATTTTGCCCACTTATTAATTTAACCATTTATCAAACACCTATATTATTGGTGTTCACACTTGAATACACTCTTTAGAATTCTACTTACAGTTTCTCCAAAACTCTTTAGAGGGAGAAAGTCAATAAAACCGTGAAGTAGCAACATAGAAAAGTTCCTTTCCCCTTTTCTTCATCTAGCCTCTCTAAGTTTGCATTTGTGTGTTCTCTCCTTTGACGGTTCCATGTGGTAAATAATGACCCAGAGTTCACTCACTTGAATTAATTGCTAAGATACTAAGGAGGAGAGAAAACTGGTGACATTTAGTAAATTCATCTTCCAGTTCGTTAATGCCTCCAGTTCATTAATGAATATACTACAATTCAGGGCGAGTTCAGGGTCACCATCATTATAGCTCTGGCCTGCTGACAGTTTTCTTGGTTCTTAGGTTTTTCCTTGGTCTCTGAGCCCTGGTCAGGGCACATATCTATTCTGTTTTTCCTTTGCAGCTGATGGGATGTCTTGGCTTTCCATTCATTTCCTCCTCCCTGTGACACGTCCAGCCTTCCGTTACTTTTCTTCATCTTTCCTTTTGAATGGTTCAGGGAAATACTCACACACCGTATTGTTTTCTTTGTAGAGTAATTTCTCATAGGAATCTTCTGACTGACGAGGGTGTGGGACACACTGTCACATACCTACCTACCCAGCAGAACCCCCCTTTTGTATCTTTGCTGCTGACACTCAGACTAATCATCACCACAGCATCATGGTAACTTTCCTTATTCCTGCCACCCTTTTATTTTCATGTCATACCCTGGTCTCCTCTCAGATTGCTAATCCCTCTTGGTGAATCCTTGCCTTCCCACCTGCTGCTGTTGACCTGACTTCCTGTGATGTGTGTTAGTCTCTGAACCCTAAGTGGAAATGTCCGAGTGGTTAATTGGAACTGTTACCTGTGGTAAAAACTGGTGAAACACTCCACCATGCCTTTAAAAGGCTGTGAAAGTTGTTTCCCTGTTTGCCTCCACAAACCGTTTTTGAGGTGGGACCAGGTTAGATTTGTG
Source organism: Rhinolophus ferrumequinum (assembly GCF_004115265.2). Classification (NCBI taxonomy): domain Eukaryota; kingdom Metazoa; phylum Chordata; class Mammalia; order Chiroptera; family Rhinolophidae; genus Rhinolophus; species Rhinolophus ferrumequinum. The sequence continues at coordinate 21,813,430 of NC_046310.1, read as the reverse complement.
GGTGCATTATGTCCTGTGAGGAATGCAGAGGGGGTCTTTGTTGACCCCTGGGCCACCATGTGTACAGCGATAGAAAGTCTCTGGGAGTGTGCCATTGTGTGCGTCCTGTTGTCTCCTGGAGGTCTCATTCTGGCTGTGGACTTCTGAGCTAGCTGTGCCCTTCTCTTTGGTAATTCCTTTATTTCTGTTGGCAATTCTCGAACGTGCCCCGAGGAACGACTTTGCAGGTGACTTCTTTGATTAGAGCCAAAGTTTTCACCACGTAAATGTGTGGGGGTGGCAAGGAAGATTCATTCCTCTGACTTCTCTGAGGTGACGCTGGTGGTGTTAGAACATCGGAGCAGTTAACCTTCTTTTCTCCACACAGATTTAGTAAACACTGCCAGACCCGACGAGCAAGCCATAATGACTTATGTCTCCTGTTACTATCATGCTTTTGCTGGTGCACAGAAGGTGAGGATGTAAAACGTGAGTCACCACTCACCCCTCACCTTCTGTGTCTTAAATTTTTTTTTCAGTTGTTTCTCTCTCTCTCTCTCTTTTTTTTTCCCTTTCCTCCGAGTAAGGAGACTTGTCTGGTTCTGAGGAGGCAGTCGTGTGTCTTTTTCAGTCTAGTTTTCTTTGAAACTTACTTTCTGTCCATGCACCAGTGTGCTGTTCATGTTTGTTTTCCAGAAGATTCCATACTGTTACACAATCTCACATCCTTTCTATTAATATCCTCTGGAAACCAAATGACTAGGTTTCACTTTAGGGAACTACAAGGTGTCTTTTTAACTTCATTCTGCCTAATGGCTGAGCTGAGTTTAAAGTTAAAAAGGCAAAAAATGGTGTTGCCAAGGTGAAGGAAGACAGGACATGTGTCATGGGGTTCTGTTTTCTCTCTTCCTGTTGGTTAATTCGTCAGCCAATACAAATGGTAGCAAGAATCCTAACGTGTGCAAGCTGTATAGCCCCTTCTCTTTAGATGTTTTGTCACTCCTGGTGATTTCTGTATATGACATGGTAAGTAAGTATGTATAGAAGGCATTACAAGACATGCTTCTCCAGTGACTTTCATCCTCACACAAGCAGGCTGCTTACGGGGCAGAGAGTCGACAGTTACGGGGGTGGGGTGCAGAAACGCCAGAAAAGACGGGGCACTGGCACTCTGCTGCTATTCCCAGCATCTCGCAAAGTCACGTCCATCACTCAGCAGACGTGGCAGATGACCTGATACGGTCAAGAGGACATGCATCCCATAAGTCACTAGGAAGTGGCAACAAGCTCTGGCATGCGGCACACGGGCTCTTATATTAATGCCTTGACTGCACTTTTAAGAGCCTCTCAAGGGGTCGGGGAGAGAAAAAGCCCTCAGTTTGATTATTTAAGAAACTAGCTGTTTCGAATTATTCTGGTCACGAACCATCACCATAGGTTCAGGATTGTGGGCCCAGGAAACACACAGAAAATCTATTGGTGTAAACCAGTTTGTTCTTCCCTTTGTTCACCCTGGTTTCTACTCTTCGTGTGTGTGTGTGTTTTCTGTGCTGTTTTTCCCTCCCTCAGACATTGTGAACACCCCCAAACCGGATGAGAGGGCCATCATGACGTACGTGTCCTGTTTCTACCATGCTTTCGCGGGCGCGGAGCAGGTACCCAACACGCGTCCGTCGGGGGCTGTGCTGCTCCGCATGGGTGTCAGTTGTGTGTGTGTGCGTGTGTGTGTGCGCTTCACATCTTACCTGGGAATCTAAATGTTTTGTGATGACCTAACATGGAAAGTTCCAAACTGTGAATACTTTTTCTTTCTTTTTTTTTTTTTTTAACAGTTTTTAACTTTAGGTAGTTCCTGAAGTATTTTTTGTCTTTCTTCTAAGATACTGCTTTTTTATTTCGTTGGTAAATTATAGGAAACATTTGTGCTTTAGGTGCCATAAACATTGCGCCACATTCATTGAGCAGTAAGGGGAAATTCATCCAGGAGAAGGAATGCTTTCCAGTGCCCTGGCTCTCCTCTGCCTAGAAATTGCCACCTATGTTCAGTGATTTGTTCTAACATCTTTCAAGACTAATCTTATTTTAACTGAAATAGGGAAAGGATAGCAGTGTTAGAACCTCAAAAAAAAAAAATTCACATTCCTTAAGACAAAGAGCCTGAGGAATATTGCGGGTAAATGTCGTTTTTTTCTCCACATTTATCTGTTCCTGCCTCCTGCCCCTTCACGTATCTCTACTTGGAGCATCCTGCTAGATTGGGATGGACAAAGGATGTATCATTCCTATGGTCTCTTTACGACCATCACCAGCAAATGATGACAACCGGAAATCAGTTCATATTAGGGCTTTAGAGGTGAGGCTTTGGGACAGGCTGTAGACCTGGCAGCCCAGACAGGCAAGTTGCTTTTCTGGATTCATCCCATGACCACGGTTCAGGCACTTTGCCCCTCTGGGCCCAAGTTTCCCTCCACAAAACGATGATGGAGAATGATTTCCTCACCAACTTCCCATGCAGGTTAAACAAAGTCTAAAAGCAAGTTCAGCTCTGGGGAAGGATCCCATCTGGCAAGTTGTACGTATTCATTTCAGGATAGGCCTTCTGTGAACTCAATGCAATGACATATATGTTCAGGACCCAGTTGTTTTTGCTTTGATTCTCAAAGGCTAATTTTACGTAGAGAGTTCTTACCCCAGAGTCCCCAGCTCAGCAGAGTGCTCACATGGACATTCATGGACCACAGATCTGGGGGTCCTGGGCCCATATATTTCTGTTACTAACTTGCTTGATGTTTTACAGAGCTTGTGTTGTAGACTAATGGTCTCTCCCCATTGTTCCCTACAGTATATTCAGCCTGCCGTGTAAGTCTGTGTGAAAACTGTAAAACAGGTGTGAAACGACTCATGGTATTAAACAGCCATGGCCTCCCTCGTATCCACCCTAACCTGGAATCTGCACCACGTTTGGCACGCCATTCCCCTCCTCCCCTCTCATGCCCGCCATGTTCCGTTTCATGTCTGCACATCCCTGTCGACAGAGCTGTCCTGTTTACCTATTGTGTTTTACAGGCTGAGACAGCGGCTAACAGGATATGTAAGGTTCTTGCTGTGAATCAAGAGAATGAGAGACTGATGGAAGAATATGAGAGGCTAGCAAGTGAGGTAAAGGAAACAGTGCCCCCCAGTCCTGTCCATACTCCCCCAGAGGGTGAGGCGCAGAGGGTGATCATGGATTGTCAGTGTTGTTTTCTTTGCATTTTTCATCTCGGATGGAATAAAAGTAGGGAAATATAGTTGAACTCAGAGGTGGTTCATCTTGCGGCAACATATGATTGACACAAAGGTAACCCTGGTGGTCTTTCCAACCATCCCAAAGCATAGAGAGAGTTTACATGTTTAAGAAGTAGAATTTGATTTTATTCTCAGCCTGGCACCTCCAGGATTGGGTTCCCCTAGATGACATTACACTCTGTTTTTTTCCTGCTCTACTGGCTACGGACACCATATAGGCTGCTCTCCATGTTCAGAAGCCTTGTCCACAGTGACCCAGCTCCGAGGAGCTTGCCCAGCCTGTGTGAGGTGTGACTCAGCCTGTGTGTATAAATATCTAGAGGGAAATACAGGAAGGCAGAACCCTCCACCCAGATATTTGCGCATGAGTTTCCGTGATGCCATTCTACAGCTTTTCAGCCAGGTTCTCGGTTAGAATAGCACTTTCCATGTTGTTCTTTTGTTCTTATTTTAGCATCAGTAGGAGCTCAGCAGTCTCATCACGGCCACTACAGTGTTTTCCCCACTCAAGCTACGATCTCAGTGAGGTCCACAGCCACCTCCTGTTTAGATGGCGCTCAATCCCAGTCACACGTATATAAGACCAGATCACTTTTGTCCTGACTTAATTTAGCTGATATTTGGTCTGTTCTGGGAAAAGTGTCAGGACACTTAGAATAAATCTTCCCAAGGAGTGGTTTATATTAATCCAATCTAATGAAGCTGAGTTTATATTTTCATATTGCTGCTGCGGCTCCCTTTGGCCACCTTGTTTAATGTCTGTGATCAGCTTCAGAAGCATGACCAGAACTGGAGGACGATCATCCTCAGGCATTTTATCCTTTTTCCTCCTCAGACCCTCAGGCTGTGGGCGCATCACCATTTTAACTAATTTTTATTTTTATCTGTTGTCAATTTCTAAGTGATCAAAGTGTAAACATTCGTGGCATTTTAGCAGGTCATTTCTAAGACTTCAATAGTAATTCAAGAAAATATACTTTGTCCTTAGGAATTCACTCCCATTCTCACTTGATCATGTGGATTTCTTTGAACATTCGCTATCAAATTTAATATACTGTGGCACTGAGTCAGTCCCAGATTTACAATACATTTGCCTAGTAAATAAATTCATTAGATTGGAGCTTATTTACAATACAAATACATTTTAAGTTAAACTTGATTTTTGCTGATTTTATTATACAACATTCCGCCATGTCAGGTGGGGTTTTTTTTTTTTGTTTGTTTTTGTTTTGTTTTTTTCATTTGAAAGCTCCATCCAGCATTTGTCTGCTAATGTCTGGTCTCCAAGTTTCCTGTAAATGTCACATTTTTGTAAAACATGACTTGTGCTGACTCTAAGTTTTTGACCTGCATATGGTGGTGTTGGGGTGATCGCTGGTGGCCCTGGGTAGATACTAATGATTTCACCCATGCACAGAGAGGTGCCTTTCCTCTCTTTTTAGTTAGGGGCATTGTACTTCTGTAGTTTTAGGAATATTAGGTTATCCCATTCCAAATTGCTAGGTGCCTCTGTTTTTTAACTAACGGGCAGTTTGCTGGTGTTTTCAGCAGTACTTTTGTGTTTTGGGGACAGCTTTTGGAATGGATTCGCCGCACGATCCCCTGGCTGGAGAACCGGACGCCTGAGAAGACCATGCAGGCCATGCAGAAGAAGCTGGAGGACTTCCGGGATTACCGTCGGAAGCACAAGCCCCCGAAAGTGCAGGAGAAGTGCCAGCTGGAGATCAACTTCAACACCCTGCAGACCAAGCTTAGGATCAGCAACCGGCCTGCCTTCATGCCGTCTGAGGGCAAGATGGTGTCGGTGAGTGGCCGGGGGCCAGGAGCCCCCTCTTTTCATAAAGTCTCTTCCCGATGGGCTGCTGAGAAGGAGGCATTGCTTCTCTAGTCTTCTCAGTTAATGGACATAATTTGGACCCTGCAACCACTTCATTCTTGATGGTTCCTCCCAACCATCCTGCAGCTCTTGACTCCTTACTGCGCTGGCATGGTGCCTCGCAGACAGCAAGGCCTTCATGATCTCCAATGAGGGGCCCTTGTCTTCTTCTCCCCTCTTCACAACTCGCCGCATCTTTCCACCACGTTACTTTTACCAGCATCTACAGCAGTGCCCTCTGTTCCCTGCTGTCACAGCACACCCATTCCACATTCTCGACGGCTCAGTCCTGCATTTAACGCCTTCTCTTGGTGCCGTCATTTCCTTCCTCTCTACTGAATCACTCGCATCAGCACACACAAGTTCTCCAAAACCTGCCCAACAAAAGTAAGACCTGTGACTCCACAGCTGCCTGTCGCAACTGTCCTGTTTCTTGGCTCCCCTTCACAGCAGAACATGTATTAATAGAAAGAGGTCTTTGTGGGACTGATTTCCAGATGTGCTCTGCTCCTCTGCTGCTTTGACTCTTCTGCCTGCGGTGAACTGGCTGCTGTCCCCCTCCCCTGAGACTGTTCTCACCAAAGTCAACAGCATCCGTGTTGACGATCCAATCAATCATCACTTCTATTTTCCTGTTCTCCGTAGCTTCGAGCCCGCTCTCCATCACCTCCTTCCTGAAGCTCCTTCGGCCCTTGCACTTACTGTTTTCTTCCATCCTCACCAACGAGTCTTTTCAGTGGCTGCTCGAAGATTTGGCTCCTCTGCATGTTCCATAGATGGATGCTCATGGGGCTTTGTGCTGACCCTCTTCTCTGTCCTTACACCCTCCGGGTGATCTCGCCCAGGCCCGTGGCTCTAACGACCTCCTAAATGCTGATGCCTCCCAAATTTTAATCTCCAGCTCTGACTTCCCCCAAGTTCCAGGTTCATGTATTCACTTGGATGTCTCAAAAGCATCTCAGACCTAACAGATCCAAGAGTCCCCCACAGTGTTCTCACCACCCTCTGTCACTAAAGCTCCAAACCCAGGTGTCACCATTGACCCTCTCTTTCTGTCACTTCTTGTATCTAGTTCCTCAGCCCGTCCCATTGGCTCTACTTCCAAGCTATATCTTAAATCTGTGCCCTTCTCTCTAGTCCACTGCCATTGCCCTATGCAGGGCCACCATCCTCTCTCCTCGGACTCTGCAGTAACACTCTCACTGGCTTTTCTTCTTTTTTTTTTTTTTTTTGCCCCCAAATTTAGTCTCTACACAGCAGCTTCCATTGCTTTCTTAAAATGTAAATCAGAGTGTATCTCCTTCTATCTCAAAACCCTCCAGTGACTTCCCACCATATTTAGAATAAGGTACAGACTCATTATCCTAGCCTACAGGCTCCAACATGATCTGACCTTCACTTGCCACGCGGCCACAGAGCTTGCAGTGGTTCTTCCCACGCATGAGCCTGTTCCTAACTCCCCTGACCCCCGGCCTTTAGCTTGTTCTGAGGCCTAGAGCACTCACCCCCCACTTCTGCACATAACTGGCTTTTTTGACATTGAGGTCTCAGCTCAGACCCATCTCCTCAGATGGAAGGGGTCTTCTCTAAGTAACCTGCCTACAGGAACCACTCCCATGGGCTCTGGGCATCACCTGACACTGTTTTGTTTTTCTGTCACAGTATATCACTGTCTGAAACAAACACGTTCAATTACTTATTGTCTTTATTCCCCAACCATCGTGAAGGCTACATGGGGGCAGAGACTTTGTAGATGTTGCTTCCTCTTATATAAAGTCTGTGGTCCATGCCCAGCATGTGCGTGACGGTCAGGAAACAGTTGGCGGCCGGCTGGATGGCTGAGCCCAGTCCCTGAGTCAGAATCGTCGTGCATTGAGTCACTTTAGGCTTCATCGTCTTCTGGCCAGAAAGTTAAGGCTCTGTTATTCTCTGTCCACATCTGGAGGAGTATCAGGCATATTTTCATCGATGAGAACAACTATATTTGTTCTGAAAGGCTCCGGTGATACTTGGACATAGACTTAGCATGTTTGAATGGTGACTGGGGGAAGGTGAGGGAAGGGAAGGAAAACACTGTCATACGCACAGTAGAGGGGTTCACAGGGACGCCGAGAGGCTGGAGTGTAACAGCCAGGCCTGCCCTGTCCTCACACACCCAGGACATCGCCGGGGCCTGGCAGAGGCTGGAACAGGCGGAGAAGGGCTACGAGGAGTGGCTGCTCAACGAGATCCGGAGGCTGGAGCGAGTGGAGCACCTGGCCGAGAAGTTCAGGCAGAAGGCGTCCACGCACGAGACCTGGGCTTACGGTGAGTGGCCTGGCTCGACCAGGGTTTTGTACCATCAGAGTTGAGCTGTGGACACAGCCACAGGGGGTCGTTCCATCTAACATACCTAATGCCTGTGACCCTCGGGGCGTGTGTCCTCGCCTCTCTCCATTCTGCTGTCTCCTACTGAACTGCTTCGAAAGGTGGGTGTGAAGATTTATTTTTCATTCAAGCAGATAATGTATTTTTTCACAAAACGGCACTTGCAATGCATTCTTCCCACACTTACCTACATAGGACCTGGCCTCCTCCTGTCTTCCCCACTGTTTTCTATTGGATTCCACAGGTATCTGTTTATTCCATAACTGGGGGTCAGACAGCCTGGCTTCTGCCAATAGGATGTTTATTGAATACCACAAAGCAGCATATTTTCCCACTTAGAGAATCTTCTTGGAAGAGATGAAGGCCGGGTATCGTTTTCTAGTCTTAACTTCCTCATGTCACTTGATTTCGTCTTTGTCTTCAGGCCTTGCACACATTCCTGTTCCTGTAGCCATGAACTGTGTCATAATATTTTCTGGCTGGCTCGGCTGTGTGCTGAGCGGAAGAACAAAACACTCTCCCATCACAGAATAATCTATGTTGGGGAAGGTCAGAGCGGGTCCCCGCATCCTGTGGTTCCCTCTTGCTTTATTATTGTTTGACTGTTGGGATTGCACATGGCACTTACAGGCATGAACCTGGAACTGGACAGTGGGAGCCTCGGCTGTGACACTTCTCAGGTGTGTGCCTTGGAGGAGTTTTTAACCTGTCAGTGCTTCAGTGTCCTCCTCAAAGTGGGAATGACAATCACAGCTCCCTCACAGGCTTTTGATGAACATTTAACAAGTCCATAATGATAAAATATTTAAACCAGTGACTGGTGCACAGAAAGTGCTCTGTCGTCGTCGTTACGACTATGACCCTTTGCTTTCCGTTTCTAGCTTTATGGAATTAAATTCTTCAAAGCCATCCACCAGGGAATGAATGTGGGTCTGGTTATAACCACAGCCATTGCTTGATTTGAGAAATATTTGTGGGAAAATAGGTGGAGGTTCAGAGAGAAACGTTTCTAATTTATTAGGAAAAGAACTACAGGCTACCTTTAACCACAGAAAGTTAGGCTTTCAAATTAAAAGAATTGGGATAAAGTTTGATAAAGTTTGAACCTGTGGATGAGCAGAGTACAAGTGTTTTATTTGATAATGCCTGGTGACTCTTTGAGCTAATAATTACTAATTTAACTGCATGTCACACTGGAAAACACCATACTTGTTATCTAGGATCATGAGTGTGGCAGGTTTGTTATTTAGAATGTAGCCTACTGGTTTCCCCCTTCATTGAAGACGTGAGCTTCCATTGTGGCAGCAGGACAGCCTGAAGCAGTTGCAGTGTTGCCTCTGCACATTCAGTCCCGGGATTCTTTCCCCCTTTCTCTTGGTGAACAATCGCTGGGAACTTGGCGGGCACCAAGGAGCTGAGGCGTGACATGTAGGCACACTCTTGCTACAACCTTTGCAGGCAAAGAACAGATCTTGCTGCAGAAGGATTACGAGTCGGCGACGCTGACGGAGCTGCGAGCCCTGCTGCGGAAGCACGAGGCCTTCGAGAGCGACCTGGCCGCGCACCAGGACCGCGTGGAGCAGATCGCGGCCATCGCGCAGGAACTCAAGTATGCGCGGCTGCGCTGCTGACGCGGCGCTGAGTCTTCCGGGGACCCCCCCACCCCCCCCGCAGGGGGGACCATGGCGAGACTCCCCCGATTGCGTCCCAGAGCCTGCCCAGGGAGGGGCGCAGGCCCGCCTTGCCTTTCCTGTGCGGGAGGTCTCTGGGATGGAATGGTCCGGCTTGTTGTTTTTAAAAAAACAGATGAGCTGATGCAGCTTCGGTTCTTTGGCTGTGGTAGGATCCCTGTGTCCCCCCATCCAGCAGCACCCCAGCCGCAGCACAGGCAGCTCCACTTCCAAGAGGATGAGAAATAAGGAGGGAGGCCTGGAGCAGAGCTCGGAAAGGCGGCCTCACCCAGGCGGGGGTGCAGGAGACATACCACACTGCGGGTCCAAAAACCAAAACAAAACAGAAAGTACTGCCTCACCTCTGAAGGAGGAGACATTACAGCCCCACTTTTCTTTAGCACCAAATAGGTGCCCTGTTTCGTGCACAGTGCAACTTCCGGGAGAGGGACCTCCTTGCAGTGTTTCTAAGTTTTTTTAAAGACCCTTGTCTCTTTTTGATAGATACAAAATTTCATTCCCCACTCCTTACCCCCTCATTGTAAGCGCCAATGTGTCTGTAGCATTTTCAGAGCCTGTCACATAATGGTAACATAAATGTTCATTTTAATATGTGTTACATTTTAAAACTCCCACGTTCCTCGCTTTGGACCAGCGCAGACTCCTTAATTAACAGATACAGCGTCTTTGCAGAGTATTCTATTTTTCAGCCTTGCCCACGTAAACTCTTAATCAGTGTTCATGGTCATCAGATCCAATCCGGGCACATATTTGTGGCCTCTACATTCTCTGTCTTCTTATGCTTCTTGAATGTTCGGTGTTTGGCTACTCTTAACAGTCACCAATAAAATCAGGGGATGAAAGAAACTCAGGCCATTTAATGCTCTGTAATAGTTCGCGTGAGCAATTTGAAATGGCTTTAAGTGTTGCCCATAAAATGTAAGTAATAATGGTATATTATTATTATTACTACCACTCGTGTTATTCCTGGTGTCCCCAAAGCCTATTTCCTCGCACAGTCAAGAGAGGAACCACACAGAATTTAAATCTGGGCTCATCTTAAATGTTCCTACTGTCCCTATCCTTTTCCCTTCCCTAAAATATTAAATCAAAGTGTGCGTGCAGTTTTCAAAGTGCCCAGAAACTAGTGTGCCCAGTTATGCAAACCCTAACTTCTTGAAAGCAGTTATGTGTAGAACTAACACGTACAAGTTAGAAAGGAGGCGGAGCACTGCTTGCCCTGAAGATAACTGTGAGCCGTGCACATTGGTGTCTCCCTTATGTATCAGTAGAAGGATTCCTAAGTTTTGTTTTTGAAGTCTTTTTTCTCTTTAATATTTGCATTTGGAAGAGCCATAGACTTTTCACTTTGCATTCAAGGCTGGGCAAATTGCTGATGTTTTTTGTTTTTGTTTGTTTGTTTGTATGTTTGTTTTTTAAGGAGGGCACAGCTCATAGCGGCCCATGTGGGGATCGAACCGACAACCTTGGTGTTATTAGCACCACGGTCTAACCAACTGAATTAACCAGCCGCCCCATGTTTTGGCTTTTTGATTATAACAATGAGCACAAGAATCTCAGTCCCTCTCAGTCAGTGAAGCGTATGTGTATGTAGAAAGCTGCTCTTAAGAACCAAATAAGCTTTAATTAATTTGGTGACAGGGAGCTTCTTGGCCACTGGAAGAACACTCCGATCACAACCTATGCATCTCCTTTATCCAGTAACAGAAACAATAACATTTAATAAGGACAAGAGAGTAGTATTTAAGAGAGGGAAAAAACAAGTAATGAATAGCCATTGCCTGAGTTAAAGGTCTTATTAAAACAAATTAAGGTTTGAGAATTGAGATATAAAACACTTAAGCCTTGGGAATGGATGTAGTAGAATAGGGAGTTTCCTGAGGTGGTCTTGCCTGGGCTGCTTTGAAGGCGAAGTCTCGTGAAGATAGTTTTAAACCTCGCGAGTCTCGCTTTCATCTTAACTAAAAGACTTAACCAAATTTTCTGCAGAATTCAAACTCTTTATCCCTGGAGATACCAGGTTCACCTTCTAATTGAGAATTTGCTTGAATGCTAAGTTCAAATCACGTCACAAAGCTCCTGTCAAGATGGCTGGACAGGCTGGTGAGGAAGAGGAATTATTTAGTGGGAAATCTTGTTCTCGCTGTCACACGAGTGACATAAGACAACTAACTCGGAACCTCTTTGTCCAGAAGAGAAAGGGCTCTGTTTGGCCAGGCATTAGACATCCCTCGGGTGCTAGAGTCACAGTGCCCCTCCTGGACAGGATGCTCATCCCGCCGTGATACTGGCGGCCCCGTGCCCTTTGAGAGGAGCCAAGGACACATGGGGTGCAAGCTGACACCAGCTCCCCCTTGCCTCATTTTGATGATCCAGTCACTGTGGCTTCAGCAAGGCCCATTGGACTGTCCTCCAGGTCAGATAGTTGGCTTCACTTATAGGTACACGGCTGCTTAAAAATAATGCTATGCTCTCTGGGGGCCTGGCCAAGAAAACGGAGGGAGCACAAAGGTAGCCTGAAGTATTGAGAAGAGGGCATTTCTCTCTGTTTAGAAATCTGTTCACCAGCAAGAGTTTCACTAATTCTTTTAATCTATCAGAATAGCAATCATGTTTGCTATGATGATGATTAACAAAACCCTGAAATACTTGCCAATTTTCTATCTTTTTAAAAAGTATATGATCTGTTTGACCCATGCCCATTTTCCCTCAAATAAAGTGAATCTTTATTTTCACCTCTGTTAGTGAACTGGACTATCATGACGCTGTCAATATCAATGATCGGTGCCAGAAAATTTGTGACCAGTGGGACCGGTTGGGAACGCTTACGCAGAAGAGAAGAGAGGCCCTGGAGGTGAGGTCTTTGAGCCACCTGTGGATGTGAACGAACTCTTTTAATAGAGGCTCTTTAATTAAGTCCCTGTGATTAATTTCTTGTTTTTCTGTGGCATGGTATGCATAAAACAAAACAGGTTGTCCATGAAAGGATCCTCTAAAGAGAGCATGAAAAGTAGGAGAAAGAGGGAAATGAGAAGTTGGTACTTTGGTACTATAATTTATCCATACAGCAGTGACATGTACTTTTGAATTAAAAAAAAAAAAATCCAGAGGTGAGGAAGATTATGGTATAAACCCATTTTGTATCAAGTGGTAATTACAGTGAATTTCCGTAAGTCTTTATATAAGAGTAAACTGAGCTGTGACTGAGCCAGGATCGGGAAGAACTTAACTTGAGAAGTGCTAAGGGAAATGGCAACAAATGCTGCAGTAAGGAAAAGTAACATGAAACAGAGTCAGGATGAATTAGGCCTTATTCAAGTATAAGGCTTGGATAAACAGCGGTAAGTGGCTGGTGTTTAACTGTACAGTGGCCCCCCTTATTCACAGGGGATACTTTCCAAGCCCCTCCAGTGGAGGCCTGAAACCACGGACAGTACCGAACCCTATGTATACTATGTTTTTTTCTTATACATACATACCTATGATCAAGTATAATTTATAAATTAGGCTATTTTAGGATATTAGCAATAATAGCTTATAATAAAATACGACAATTATAGCAATATACCGTAATAAAAGTTATGTGAATGTGGTCTTCCGCAATATCTCATTGTCCTGTGCTCACCATTTTTCTTGTGATGATGGGAGATGACACAGTGCCTGTGTGATGAGATGACAGGAGGTGAAGGACAAGAAGTGATGTAGGTTGGCCCACTATTGACCTTCGGACTTTATGTCAGAAGGAGGATCATTTGCTTCGGGCGATCCTGGATCATCGAGCTGTGATGTTGCTGACGGTTGAATGTTAGGAGCAGATGATGTTGATGGTTGGGGAAATTGAATATTTTCAGACTGCGGTTGACCATGACTGAAACTGTGGAAAGTGAAACTACGGACAATGGGAGACTACTGTACCTAATTATCGTTCACCATAGAAGACTCAGACAATGTGAAGGAAAGAAGTAGTTACCAGTCTTCTGAGCTTTTTCACCCTGACTCTGATGAAATATTAAAATACTTAATATCACGCTTCCTAGTTGCCAAATAGACAGGAAGGACCAGGCATGTAACAGAGACAGCCCAAATATTTTAGAACAGGAGAAAAATTTGAATCTAATTATGGAAGATGTATGATACAGGATGCTTTTAATAAGTAATAATGAAACAGAACAATTACAACAATTGGCTCCACCTACTACTAAGTTAGTTCTCTTACTGTTGGTTCCCCACCCTCTCCGCATATGAAACGAGCATGCTGTCATTCTCTGGCTTGAAGCCTTGTGATCTCCTTTGCTCAGAAAGGCAACGAAGAAATCTGTGTTAAACCCTGAATGAGGATTAGAGAACATTTAGCTGTAGTTCCTCCTGTCTTCACAAGGTGGGTGACTTTAGGGAAAGGCACACATCTTCTCGGCACACTGTTGACTAAAATGAAGAAAATGACCTGGATTTTCTGTTGTCCAACGTGGTGAGGGAATCACATCCTCTAACTTGCAAAGCAAATTACTAGGTGCCCCCTGTGGAGTCTCAGTTTTCAGAAAGGTGGCATGTAGTGGGTTATTTTAAGTACTTTCAAAACAAGGCTACTCTGGATGCTGTCAAATCCTTCTTTGATTGAGAAGGCACTTCACAGAGCTGCAGGGCTCAGCCTGATTATTTGAACATTGGTTATTCTTGCATATAGACACGTTAATGAGTGTTGTGATGAACAAAATGTCAGACGATAGTGTATTGCTCTGGAATGCATATTTACATGTTAAGAGTTTCTATTATTTGATCTGTGGTAACGCTTAATAATCTGCAGAGAACTGAGAAGTTGCTAGAAACCATCGATCAGCTTCACCTGGAGTTTGCCAAGAGAGCTGCTCCTTTCAACAATTGGATGGAAGGCGCCATGGAGGACCTGCAAGACATGTTCATCGTCCACAGCATCGAGGAAATCCAGGTACCTGAACCCCACTGTGTACCCCCAGTGCACTAGAAATGAACTGTCATTTTAAAAACTTAAAGGAGGGAGATTTTTTGTTTGTTTGTTTGTTTGTTTTTTACTAAGAAAAATGTGGCTACCAAGCCCACATTACCCTTTGAACCTTAGCTTATCAGATAATGGTGATGATAAGGGTCTGTTGTTTAAAAAAGAATGAGGAATCATTGAGCAAAATAGTCATGAATAGTATTTATGTCTATTAATGGAGTTATTCATGGAAAGTTATGAGTTTATTGGCTGCTGAGTTAACTATGATGCAAAATATATGCTATTACTGTTTATTCAGATCTACTGAGTTTTGCCGGATCACACGTCATCGGAAACCACGGATGAGCACCTTCTGCCTCCCACAATCCAAATGTTCTGCTCCTAAAATGTATAAACAAGACTGCTAAGCAGTCATGTTGTGGGGGAGACTCACTCTCCAATAGCCAGGACCCAATTTGCTTAGAGACCATTGTACAGTGAATTTGATGTGTAATAGAATATAAAGAGAAAATACTTCTTGCTTCTTTTTTTCTGTAAAACAGATAAGTCATCAAAAAGAATCCAAATATAAAGGTAATACTGAAAGTTGGGATTTGCACCCCCTTCTCCTTACCAAAGAGCATTCTAGAAGGGTTTGCATCTGAGTGAAAGGGGAAAGATATTACTTCGTTGAACATAGCATTTGTCTTCTGGAAGAGGCTGTGATGGTGTTTCTTTCATTCTCACTTTGCAGAGGTCAGCAGCCTGAAATCCTTTATGTTTGGAGTAAGTGAGACTTCTGACATAACTGGGGAGGCATACTCAATGCACTAAGTGGTTTCTTTGTTTAGTGACAGGTGTGCTGGCCACTGGTCTATTGCAGCACCTAAAGTGAACATTAGCTTTGCACTTGAAGGTGGTCCCCGTGACATTTACGTACAGCTGACCTGAGGGGACTGCTATCTCTCAAGTTAGGGCCAAATGATAGCTTTGATAGATGGACTGTTTATAAAGCTGCAGGGGAAAGAGTTGGTTTCTGTGCCCTTTTCGGTTTGAGAAGTAGGGATGCACTTACTTCCTGGTGGTCTTTAGGTATAAAGGCAGCAAATGTTAGGTTCCTTTGTTGGATTTCAGAGGCAAAACTGTCATTAGAAAGGGCAGCAAAGTTAAGTTCTGCTCCTCAGCAGAGAGTAAGACCTAAACAGTAGCTGGGGATTGAAAACAATGACAGCAAACATGATTTTTTTAAAAAAAGAAAACAATGTTTTTTTGAGGACTTTGGATTTATAGCCATCAATTAAATCATCATCAAATCTTTTTCCATTTCAAGGAGCTTGACTTTTGTGTACCAAATAGCTTTTCTAAAACACCCAGAATGTGTTTTTTGTCCAGCGATTCCTGCAGTGAGAAAGGCCTTTGTGTGTGTGTTCGGACGGGACTCAGAAGCCTGTAAAATTCCCACTGAAGTAAGATGGGCTTCTCCCCACTTGTGTCTCTGGTTAGAGTTTAATCACTGCACACGAGCAGTTCAAGGCCACGCTGCCGGAGGCGGACGGCGAGCGGCAGTCCATCATGGCCATCCAGAACGAGGTAGAGAAGGTGATTCAGAGCTACAGCATCCGGATCAGCTCCAGCAACCCATACAGCACTGTCACCATGGACGAACTCCGGGCCAAGTGGGACAAGGTGGGTGATGGAGGGTTGGGTGTGGGACTAGGGGCCTCCTTGAAGCCCAGGTGAAAGGAAGAGGTAAAAACCTGGGGGAGTCAGAGTGCCTGCTTTTGCATCATGATCATGGTTTTCATTCACACCAGATTCCACAGATGAACAATGTTAAACTCTTCGATGTCATTCAGCAGCTTCTGTGGTGTATGAGGGAAGGACGTAGAGATGATTTTCCTTTAGGAAAATTTTATAAATATTGGCATAATCAGTCCAGGTTATGATACTAATACCATAGGGAAACTATTTTTAAAACCTCATCTAAAAATGTGGTGGAATCAACTTACCTATAATGCTTCACTAAAGAATGTTTAGCATGTGGGATAGACATATCCCAAATGTGTGTGAATTGTCAATGCAGAAAAAATGCTTAGAAAACTGTATCAGGAGAACTAAAGTAGTCCTGTTGCTGCCTTTTAAATTGTGGGAGAGTGTCTTCAAGTTCAGTGATAGTCAAATGGGATCATTTGAGCCTTTTGTTTCCATGAAGAACTATCCAGTCTTAAGCAGTCACTCAGTGGCTCTGGGTGGCAGTCAAAGCTAGACCAAGCTCTCTCTTGAGTCCCACAGTAGCAACTTCCTGTCTCCATCCCCCTTCCCTCTGAGCTCCCACCCCACCTTTTGGACCATTACTTCTTCGCTTGGTCACTCCCGTCGGACCAATGCTGAGCTCTAAGCCCTGTTGCCCTTGGGCCCTGACAGGTGAAGCAGCTCGTGCCCGTGCGGGATCAGTCCCTGCAGGAGGAGCTGGCCCGCCAGCATGCCAATGAGCGTCTGCGGCGCCAGTTTGCAGCACAGGCCAACGCCATCGGGCCCTGGATCCAGAACAAGATGGAGGTAGGTTGGCGCCCTTCACAGAGCTTTTCACAGCTTTAAAATTAGTCCCGGAGCTGACACAGCAGTGGTATTTCTTATGCTGTAGCTTCTGGTCGGCCACTGGGGTTTTGTAGACTGTGGGCATCAGCCTGGGGGTGAGATGAGGGGGGCGCACACTCTCGGGGGCGAGGCTGGTCTTGCTGCCGTCCATTCATTTGGTCATTAAAAACGATGGCAGGGCTTCCCCCCCCCTTGGTTTGTAGCTTCTGCAGGACCTAGATTTTAAACCATCCATCCTTATGGAAGACATGTGAAGAGTCACAAATACTTTGCATTTTCAGAACATTTAAAGAAAAGTGATTTTTGAATGACACTGATATCTGGGCTCTTTTTATCACCCAGAGGAACCAAGACACATTTATTGGCCCACTTACTTTTCTCCCAACCTCCCTTTTGGTGATGAGATGTTACCTTTTTTCTGAAAGAGGAGAACATCTAAAACTATAAGGGAATTCTTTTGACCCCTGTGAAGCTGTCTGGCAGCCACACGGGTGCAGCTCATCCCTGCCCTGCAACCCAGGGAGGCTCCACCGTCACTGGAAGGAGGCTGAAGTGACTCATTTCTTACCCCTGTTGCTGTGCTTTTTTAAAATCATAGTCGATTTTTTCCCCCATTCTCTAGATAGTCCAGAACTAGAGCTAGCTCCATTCTGTGGCACTGCCCTGTTTCCCACTTGATCTGAGAAAGTCAAGTGACGTTAGCTGCTGTGGGCGTAGAACCTGAAGCCGAATGAGGGGTGCTGGCTCCCACTTACCTGTGTTTCTCCCTGTTCTTGCTGCATCAGGAGATTGCCCGGAGCTCCATCCAGATCACAGGGGCCCTGGAGGACCAGATGAACCAGCTGAAGCAGTATGAGCACAACATCATCAACTACAAGAACAACATTGACAAGCTGGAGGGCGAGCATCAGCTTATCCAGGAGGCCCTGGTGTTCGACAACAAGCACACGAACTACACCATGGAGGTATGGCCGCCACACGCACGCACTGCCGTGCTCTAGTTGTGACCATCTCACCTTCTCAGGGTGTTTTCTCCCCTCATGTGTCTCTCTTTGTTCCTGTTAGGTTCTGCAAGTACGAAAGGTAGGGACCTTTAAGCCTTTCCTGTCACTTATGTGAATAGACTTTGTGAACTTAGGTTGGTGCAAAAGTAATTGTGGTTTAAAAGGTTAAAAACAATTGCAAAAACCGCAATTACTTTTGTACCAACCTAATATATCAAGCACATATCAATTGTCATCATCATCATCACAGCAGGGAACTCACTGCACTGCTTCAGAGAAAGGACCAGAAATTGGACTGTTACATGTCTACCAGTTCAGCCCAATTTGATCTCCCTGCGAGCCAGGGGGTACAATCCCGGACCCCTCTGCTACTTGGTAAATGGAAAGATATTTCTAGTGACAAAGAGACTATGCATTGTATATTTGATCTACATAGTGCCAGTTATAAGTGTTAGAACCTTGGTCTCACTTCTGAGTATTTCCTGCTACAGAATCTTGCAAAAAGTGGGAAAGTGGAATCAAAAAGTATTGGAAGGTCTACAGTAAGCCCTACGTATCTCCTCTTGGGTTGACTCTCCTGCGAGGAAAATGAGGAGGCAAGATTGACATGCTGGAATCCCCTAGAGCTGACCATTCCTTTTTCTTGGTAGCACATCCGTGTTGGATGGGAGTTGCTGCTGACAACCATCGCCAGGACCATCAATGAGGTGGAGACGCAGATCTTGACGAGGGACGCCAAGGGCATCACCCAGGAGCAGATGAACGAGTTCAGAGCCTCCTTCAACCACTTCGACCGGGTACCTCCCCCTCTAGTCGTTTGAAAAGCGATACGGGCGACATTCAGATGTGTTTGAAATAATATTCGTGCTATTATTTTAAGTCTCAATGCCCCATGAAGGTTACAGGGACACAGGATGATTAATGCCAAAGGGAAATAGACATCAAGGTGAAGTGTGTGAAGCTCTGATGTTGCTCAGGGTGACAGGAAGTCCAGGGTTGTGTGCTGTTTTCTGCAGGTGACTTAACGAGCATCTTTGTAGTTGGTAGCAAAGCTAGACTTATGCTAAGCGAAAGTGTACCCTTAACATGTGGTTATTGGATTTAAGTCATTTTCTATATACTCAAATACAAACCTCTGATGTACTTTTCCTAAGTAACTATTTAAGTAACAAACCTGATGGAAATTTAACCCACGCACTCAACATATAAACTTAGTTTTCTTTTTTTAATTAGAAATTTCTTTTTTTAATTAGAAATTTCTTTTTTTAAAACATTTTAAAACATTTCACCTCTTGAAATGTTTTAAGGAAAATGCACCAACAAAATGGTGGTCATTTTCATAGTAAAGGCATATACAAAGTTAAGTGTTGCTTTAAAAAATTATCTAGTGTTTTGATTTGAATAATACTGGGTAAAACCAATTCTTTATAACAAAATTCCCAGTTTGCATAGCACATTCCATTTGTTAAAGATCCCTACAAAAGGATATTCCATTACTTGGTTTGGGACCCTGTTTATGATTCACAATGGTTCTTAAGACGCCTCTAGGCAGGGCCAGCCACATCCAGGCCCATTAAAGTGTTCAGACAGACTTCTGAGCAGGGAGCTGAGGCATAAATAAAGAATTATATGCAAAGATGGAAATGGAAGTTGGCTTGGTTTCAGCTGCATTGTGCAGAAATGTGCTGTAATACTGCCCTGACTTCACTCATTCATGTTCAGGTCATTTTTCTTCTGGGAGGGAAATAATTGATCCTTGTTTCTGCACAAACCCATCTGGGCTTGTCGGACAGCTCCACTCATTTGGGCTGCCTCACAGGAAAAGCACATGTTTGTTTGAATCCAACATAATGATAGTGTCTTTTGCAACAAAAGTCCAAAGGAGGCCAGAACCCACCAAGTGTAAACATTTGTTTAAATTAAATGTTAAGGATTATGTGTGTATAGAAGGAAACAAAGTTTTCTAGAAGTTATGGGGAAAGGTGTCAGGGATATGATCCACTTTACTTCCTCTTAAATAGGAAAGACAGGAGAGGTGGGTACTGAGCGTGTGGCCTGAGGTACTCTTACTGAAGGTGTAGAGCATAGGTGTAACGTGATCAGAGCTGGCTTCAGAAAGGTGTGCCTGGCAGCCGTGGGTAAAATGGGCTGGAGGGACGCAGGGCAGGAGAGAAAGTGAGCAGAGGCTCAGACAGGAGACTATTGCAGAAGTGAGAGGAGAGGAAAGTGAGCTTCTGGGCTGAGGTGTAAGAGTGGTGGGAATGAAGAACAGGACAGCTGAGATTGGTGGAGACAGAAATCTGATAGAACTTAACAGCAGGATTGGGGGGCTGAGGGAAAGGGTGAGGTCAAATATGACCTGGAAATGCTAAACCTTCAGAACACGAGAGAAGGGGTGCTATTGAACTAGAGGGAGGCTTTGCAGCAAAGAGGTGCCCTGGGCAGTGAAGAATCCAGTTGTGGATTTTATGGCTGTCGCTCGTGGGAGTCACCACATGATGGTCATTTATGGCAAGAGAGAGTCTGCAGAGTAAGAGAGAAGGCCTGGATCTTAGGGAATTAACTCTATTAAAAGGAGGCAGAATAGCCAGAGAATGGACACTGAGGGAAGTCAGTGGAGAATGAAGAGTTTCCATAGTGGGGAGCATCGCTTTGGAGACTGTAGCCAGGAGGGCAGGGGAGGGCGGCGCTGGTGACGGAGGGCTGAGCACGTAGGTGTGAGAACAGACATTCATAGAAATAAAGAACCTCTGAGGTGAGCTTTTGGGACTAGCCGTTTCATGTGCAAATGAAAACACCAGTAATAATGTCTATGAAATAATGGATTGGCCAGTATTAAAAGTGTTTTCTTATCTTTAAGTTTATATTGATGCTTGCACCTCAGCTGTGCTCTCAAAACCCTCCAGAAAGTTTTCAGCCCCATCACATCCAGGACTTAGGTGGACACCTCTATTTCAGTAGAATTTGGGCGGCTGTTTCTCCTACCCTGACCTTCTCTCCGCTCTGAGGGCTGTCGCCCACTCAGCCTCCTTAAACGCTGCTCTGTGTAGACCCTCACTGGATTTACGGTGAGGCTGAGCTTGCTGCATGGAGGGGCCACTCCACCCAGGCCCAGGGCCTAGAGTAACTTGCCAGTTGTGGTAACTTGCCAGTGTTTCCAGAGTTCTAGGAACGCTGCCTTCTTTGGGGGAGTTGTACCTGGGCCATGAGAGCATCTTAATTTCTCAGAACACTTACAATATGATTTGTCATCAGTGGGTGGCAGTAGTCAGCTCCTAACTAGGTCATTTTCAATGGCACTGGGTTCGTCCCTTCCGCTGCCTTGTTGAACGTGTAGTCTCCTTTCTTTTTTGTCTGTTGTCCACCCTTCCTTCCCCCTTTCTTCTTTTTAAGAAATCATTTTGACACCTTTGAAGTAAGTGGTAACCACCCTCAAGAGAGCACCTAATCTTGTTAACTATTCTGTAATTCAGTCTCTGCCTTCCTTTCCCCCACCTCCATATACTCTTCCTTAGGTTCCCTCCTTCATTAAAAAAAAGAAAAAAAGAAAGAATAGGAATTATTTTATAACATCTCTGTGTTGGCTTCGGGAATTATTTTATAGCATCTCTGTGTTGACTTCGGTCTTCTTGTAAGTCACGGAGACCTGGACAGACTCCAGTAGAACAATTCCAGGTGTCCCTTCTCTTACTGGATTTGTTCTCATGGGTAAGTATTGCTGCTCATTTGCCTTCAATGCTCAGCTTCTCCGTTTGTTTTGTTGGCAGAGGAAGAATGGCCTAATGGATCATGAGGATTTCAGAGCCTGCTTGATTTCCATGGGATATGATTTGGTAAGGTCAGAAGGAGACATTTTACTAAGATTTGATATTTTACTGAGCTTGGATGTATATTATAGGGGGTGACTGCTCTAAAGTACAGTGACACACTTGCGATTGGTTCCTTTTCATTGTAGAGGATAACAGTTTTGAAGGTTGCCTGTTACGATATCAAAATAATTTCACAGAACCAGAACATATATTTTTATTCAGAATTGGTCAGAATTTTTCTAGTGAAGGAAGAGAACATAAGCTTTCCTGATGATTTTTTTAATAGCGTTATTGAGGTATAATTCACATACTATGCAATTCACCCATTTAAAGTGTGTACTCAATGGCTTTTAATATCCTGATGATTTCTAAAGTGTCTTTTCCTCTAACATTGTAGAAGGTAAGACGTTTTTAGTAATAAATAGCTAAGAAAACCTTATATTTCCCTGTGGGCCGTAATGGTGCTGATCACCTCACTTCTCTGTTACCCACTAATGAGTAATTTGAACATGAGCTGCCTTGATTCCTCTCAGACCTTGAAAATAAGTCATGAGAGACATCTGTGAGCTGCCTTCTGTTTCGCATGCCACTCTTCTCAGTCTGGAAAAGGCCCAGCTCCTCCAAACTCCTCTTCCGGCATCATATTCAGGCCTGAGAACACGGGTCTCAGGGAGGGAGGGATTTGGACGTTGAAGCTACAGCAACTGTTACCATCACTGGATAGCAGTAAACTCAGGTCACCCATAAGGGGATTAGTTCCAAAGACTGAAGGGAAACACAGGAATACTTAAGTTTTCACACACAAAGAGACTCGCATGTCAACGGGTGAAAGTGGGAGGAAGTGTGCTGTGCAAGTGAACATTTCTTGGCAACCTTGCCTCAGGGAGAAGCAGAATTTGCCCGCATCATGACTCTGGTGGATCCCAACGGACAGGGCACAGTCACCTTCCAGTCCTTCATCGACTTCATGACCAGAGAGACGGCTGATACCGACACCGCTGAGCAGGTCATCGCCTCCTTCCGAATCCTCGCTTCTGATAAGGTCTGTATGCACAGACTTTCTGCTTTTGTAATAGTCCACTGCATGGTTGTAATACAAAAGGAAATGGGTGCAAGTAAAAACCGGTTTGATCTTAGTGCATTTTTTAGCACCATCAGCATTGAATTCAGAAAGCAGCAGGAAAACAGCAGAGGTTTGCCCAGAACAGAGAAAACACAGACATTTTGTTTTTGAAATTTGTGCTTGGGCCTCTCAGTGAGTTTTATGGAAGGAACCAACAGTATGTAGTTTGTAATTTTCTTGTCTTTTAGTGGTTCAACCCCACTTTACATTCTAGGTTGGTAGGTAAGACTCGGAAAGAAGAAACCATGCAATTCAGAAGTTAAGGAACTGGGACCTTCTCTTATGGATCAGTGACCCTAACTCTGTGCCCAGACACTGGAGCAAAGTTAAATATAGCCATTTGATCATTTAAAAAAATTGGCAAGCTTTTCATTACATGTAGCCTCTAAATTAAGTAGGAGTTTAATTGCAAGTCCAGAGTTTTTGAATCTCACTCCCCAAACAAAAAATATCTCAGTAAGTATGAATTCAATTTTGGATAATGATTCTTTTACCCTGTGTTCTAGCTGAGAAGGAAAGGAAGGTAGGTTAATGAAACATAGCAGGGCCATGGTTATTACCTTAAAACATCAGGCAAAATAAACTATCATAAAAACAGTCATGTTTATTTTAAAATCCTTTATCATGGAGCTGAGGTGGAAGGCCTAGCCCATCCGACATAGGAATTAATAAGCCATGGCTCATCTAACCCTCCCCCGTCCCTATTACAAATTATAGCGTGATAGTTGCCATTCCTTTATTTTGACTCCAGCCAGTCCTATTTCCTGTTTGGACATGTAACATTAAAAAGAAAAGAAGACTCCATTTTTAAATGTCAGTTTTATTTTATTTTAGAAAGAGGTTTTCTCCAGTGGCAACATGTTTCTAGTTTTTTAATAAGCTGAGTAGGAAAATGACTCTATTTTCTAAAGCACATATCACATACAGTCAACAATGACATCGATTATGTTAAATTCAACAACCCTGTGTTCTCCTCAATGTATAATGTGAACCAACTATCCCTTTACGTTTGTGCCGTGAAATTTAGATCACAGTATTTATCACTCACAGTGTGGCCCAGTTTGAGACATATTGGTGGTAATGCTCCATCTGCCTTTAGGAAGCATATGACATTTCCTTCTGGCCAGAAGATGGGTCATCGAGCGGATACTTAGGAGTAAACTCAGCCTGGTGTCAGTTGTGCTATGCCCGTTAGACTCCCTGCCTTTAATCCCTTTGTAAAATTAAACGAATGCCAGCCATGTATAAGTAGTAACATGTTAGTTGCAGGGCTTTCTGTGATTGGTTTTACAAATACCCGTGTGTCCGTCTCTTGCAGCCCTACATCCTGGCGGATGAGCTGCGCCGGGAGCTGCCCCCAGACCAGGCACAGTACTGCATCCGGAGAATGCCGGCCTACTCAGGCCCCGGCGCTGTGCAGGGCGCCCTGGATTACACCGCCTTCTCCTCTGCGCTCTATGGGGAGAGCGACCTGTGAGCTCGGCTCTGTAACCGCTGATCCCATCCGAATGCAATAAAAGATGGTTACAGTTTGTTTCTTGGAGACTTTGACAAGCTTTATTAAGTTAGGGGAGAGGAAAATCTTTTTTTTTTTTTTTTTTTTTTTTTTTTGCAGTTCAGTAATTGCCAGCAATGTAACATGGCTGGAATTCAGTTTCTATGGTATATGACATAGTGTGCTTCATAAATAGGTTTCTTTATTTCTGAATTTTTAGCCAAATGCTATGAAATATCAGGAGTTTTTGTTTGCTTCTTTGATAAAACAGAGCAAATTACTTGAATAGTATAAAACTAGGACTATCTAGAGACAGAAGAAAAGTACAAAATGGGAAATTGCAAAATACCCAAGATTCAAGACCAGGAAAAAAAAATTTGGTGAATGTTTGATATTTTTAAAAAATATTCTTCATATCTCATATGCTTATGTGATTTATCCCTAGGGGAATATATTTGCGATATTAGTGTTTTACTTTCTTGCTTATCCAAAGATTAGCGATATTTAAGTATAAATGGTACTATTGTCTCTTTAGTTGAATTTAATGTTGTGAGATGGAACTTCCAGGGAATAGACACAGACCACCCTACAGATCTTTAGTACTTCCCAATTTTTGAATAGGGATTATAGTCAGCTCTTCATTGTTTAGGACTATGCGGTCCAGTTAGTGGGTTTCAATGCCTTATTCCTCTAAAGTAGAGACCTCAGGAAACACGGAAGTCAGCCATATTGCCAGAGAGGAAGATGTAATCACCAGGTAAATGAGTTTTTTAGGATTATGTATTGATTCCTGGTTTCTCTGCCTTCCCAGAGCAGGTTAGTACAGGTTCTCAAGAGGTGACCATAGATAAGTGCTCTGTTTTTACATAAACAGGTGCCTGTAGTAATAGTTCATAACAGGAAACAAGACAGAAACCAGCATCCTTATCACTGTCCAGGCCCAACTTCTCCTTTTTGCCTTTGGTTTCTGACCTGGTCAGGAGTTAATAGGGAAGGACTCATTCTCAGCTGCAGTAGAGGTAAGTCCTTGCATTGCTGAACCTTTCATTTTGTGTAGTAGGAATTACTAGGTGTTTTTGCCAGCGCTCGGCATGTGGTCACCACTGTGATTGGATGCTGATCCTCACCATCTCTGAGTCTGGCTCTGTGCACACCTGAAGCCCTGTTACAGGGCACATCACACATGCTCCCAGCATCGCCTGACCTCTTGACTGTTCCTTCATTCTTCTGCTTGTGCTGTCGTATGTTGTAACTCCTCCCTATGTTTTTCGATTTTGACAGCTTGTAGAAAATAAAGCAGGAATTCTGTTTATATCTAAGTCCTTAATGATCAGGAAATGGATTATAAACAAATAAAAACAGTTGCAAACAGCAATCCAAGTGTTACTAGAAAAGTAGTAATGTGCCTGTTACCCACAATCTGTTTTCTCAGACTTTTATAGATTTCCACCAACAGCTGGAAATGTGATATTTTCCATCATAATTGTTTGATAACTTCAACTTTTACTACATTGGCCCATTTAGAACCTTCAACCTTTTAAAATTTCACTTAATTTGCTTCATTTTATTAAGTAGTTGATAGTTTGCAAATTGCTGAAATGTCTGAGTCCTTGAGCTAATGCCACACACTTTGGATGATGTTTAGAGGAAATCTGACTCCTTATTTTATTTCAAGCAGGTGCTATATTCCAGCTATAAACATTAGGGAAAAACTGGGAAATTGTTCTGCCTTTGTGGCTGCTAGAGGGATTTATGGTGTTTTAGCATGGCTATAGGTAAGTCATCTACCTAAAATTTTAACTTCTTTACAATATTCAGGCAAGAGAATGGATCGGTTCTATCTGCTAATAAGTGAAAAAAGGAGATAAACTCTGAAAAACCCTTAACAAACATGTTTATACTATCATTTTAGAAGTTATTTTTATTTCTGAAGCTGAATTATCAATTAAACTTAATTTGTAAAAGAAAAAGAATTCATGCTTTTTATTATTTAAAAGAATAACTAGTTTCTTTGGTTAACCACAACTTCCTCACTTAAAATTTTTATCATATTTAAAAACTCTCATTTGGGTTAGTATTTGCCTTTTCTTATTGAAAATTCAGAGCTGGCTTGTTGGGTAGAGGGTGAATTTGGGATGAAGAATTAAGTTTGACCCCATTAGAAGTGAGTGATGAATGGACTAGGAAAGTAGGTGGATTGGGAAGGAATTTTTGGGTGGGAGATCACCCCAGAATCTGCAGTAGGTATTTAAAAAAAAATGTGTGCATACCCAACCCGAATGCGAGTTTCAGGCTGTGAAGATCTGGGTTAAGACCTGGACTTTTGTATTTTTTTAAAGCTCTATGGAGCATCCTAGTAACTTTCACTCAAAAACCACTGGATTAGAGATAAAGAAAAGGGCCATTAGTAATCAAAAAGTGTAAAAGAATTAAAGGCGCACTTTACTGGACAGGTTAGTAGGACAATATGAATGGCCAGGCAAATCCCAGCACCACCTGGTGGGTGACAGAAATGCCTGGCAATGAGCACATTCAGGTTGGTGGTTCTTCCCTGCTGTGTCCTTGATTCCGGTAGGTTCATGAAATAAGAAGTTGGGCAACGCATTCTGCAGCCTTGATGTGAAAGGCAACAAATTTAAATGACACAGAGTCAGAAATTCGTATTTTGAAGAGAAGTTGCTAGTTGTTACCAGGCTGACTAATTCACCCCCAGTTTCCCAGGATTATTTGACAAGAAGGCATTTCAGTGTGCCCAACTGTGTCCATGAGCTTTCTTATATACCCAGGAGCTGACTCAGTGACTACTGTCCTACCTGAGGCATTTTCATGTTTCAGTAGAGAAGGAGACAGTATTTTTCCCCCTTTTAATTAATTTACAAGTCAGTACTTAAGCAACTGACAGACCATCATTCTTCTTAAGCTGCGAGCTGGAGGTGGTTGTGATTTGTCAGTGAGAAGCCCTAACCAAGGATTCCCCAGGGCCTTAAATTCTTTCCCATGTTATCTGCTCAGCAGGATGGACTTCCCACTGGAAAACAGAAGAAATGGTTGGGGGTGTACCAAGCCACACCTGCAAATTCTTGTGCACGGCTAGGAGCTTCCGGGAAACCATAGTGGTAGATGTACAGATAAAATTGTTTTTACAAGGCCAGGTACCAGAGATTCAAGAAGATTCTCTATAAATAGTAGCTATAGAAGGAAAAAAGACACTGTGAATACTCAGCAAGAACAATAAAATATTATGGTCAGCATTTAATCGTATTATTTTCAAATTACCTAGGTGACCAATGGCTAAAACCAAGAATGGCAGCCCTCATCAAACCTACCTCCCCTTTTGGGGATGACATGATTTTTTATATAGAAAACTCTAAAGACTCCACCAAAAAAATATTAGAAACAATAAACAAATTTAGTTGCAGGTTGTAAAATCAATGTACAAAAATCCATTGTGTTCCTATATATTAACAATGAAATTTCAGAAAAAGAAATGAAAAATACAATTCCTTTTCCAATTGCAACTAAAAGAATAAAATATCTAGGAATAAGCTTAACAAAGGATGTGAAGGACCTATATACTGAAAACTATAAGACATTATTTTAAAAAATGGAAAAATATACAAAAAAAAAGAAAATATTCTGTGTCCATGGGTTAGAAGAATCAACGTAGTTAAAATGGCCATATTACCCAAAGTAATATACAGATTTAATGCAATCCTCATAAAAATCCCAATGGCCATTTTGACTGGGGTGAGGTGGTATCTCATTGTGGTTTTTATTTGCATTTCTCTGATGGTTAGTGAGGTTGAGCATTTCTTCATATGTCTGTGAGACAATGAGGAAAAACTGAGGGTTGCTAGATGGGCAGGAGGGGTGGGGGTGGGGGGGAGGGTGAGGGGATTGGAGGGCAGTCGGTGACCACAGGATGGCCACGGGGTTTGAAAATTAATCTGGGGAACGTAATTTGGTGGTTACCAGAGCGTAAGGGGGTTGGGGGGTGGGGGATGAGGGTGAGGGGGATCAAATGTATGGTGATGGAAGGGGAGCTGACTCTGGGTGGTGAACACAGTGTGACTTGTGGATGATGTAATACAGAATTGCACACCTGAAATCTATGTAATTCTACTAACAATTGTCACCCCAATAAATTAAAAATAAATTAAAAAAAAATCCCAATGGCATTTTTTTTAAAGAAGTAGAACAAAAAAATCATCAGATTTGTATGGAATGACAAAATTCCTCGAATAGCCAAAGCAATCCTAAGAAAAAAGAACAAGGCTGGAGGTATCCCACTCCCTGACTTCAACTTATACTACAAAGTGACAATAACAAAACAGCATGGCAGGACAGAAAAACAGACACACAGACCAGTGGAATAGAATTGAAAACCCATAAATAAACCCACGTATATGGGCAGATAATTTTCAACAAAGGAGCCAAAAACATGTAATGGAGAAAAGAAACCCTTTTTAATAAATAATGCTGGAAAAATTGGAAAGCCATATGCAAAAGAGTGAAACTAGACTGCTATCTTCACCATATACTAAAATTAACTCAAAACGGATCAAAGACCTAAACATAAGACCTGAAATAATAAACTGCATAGAAGAAAACATAGGTACTAAACTTATGGACCTATGGTTCAAAGAGGATTTTATGAATTTGACTTCAACGGCAAGGGAAGTAAAAGCTGAAATAAATGAATGGGACTATAATAAAATAAAAAGCTTCTGCACATCAAAAGATACCATCAACAAAACAAAGAGGCAACCAACCAAATGGGAGAAGATGTTTGCAAATAGCACCTCCATTAAGGGGCTAATATCCGAAATATATAAAGAATTTGTACAACTCAACAACCAAAAAATAAACAATCCAATTAAAAAATGAGCAGAGGACCTGAACAGACACTTCTCCCAAGAAGACATACAATCAGCCAAGAGCTAGAGAAGAGTATATAAAAAAATGTTCCACATCAGTAATCATCAGAGAAATACAAATAAAAACCACAATGAGATACCACCTCTCCAGTTAGAATGGCTATCATCAACAAGACAAATAATAACAAGTGTTGGAGAGGCTGTGGAGAAAAAGGAACCCTTATAAACTGTTGATGAGACTCTAAATTGTATAGCCACTATGGAAAACAGTACAGAGGGTCCTCAAAAAATTAAGAATAGAATTTCCATATGACTCAGCAATCCCTCTTCTGCATATATACCCCCAAAATCTGAAAACATTTATCTGTAAAGATACATGTACCCCTATGTTCATTTCAGCATTATTTGCGGAGGCCAAGACATGGAAACAACCAAAGTGTCCTTCAATAGACGATTGGATAAAGATGTGGTATACATGGAGGAATACTGCTCGGCCATAAGAAAAGATGAAATACTGCCATTTGTGACAACATGGATGGATCTTGAGATTATCACTATGGTTGTTGATCTGGGTGACTCTGTGGGTATAAATCTTGAAATTATGGAAAAATTTGAGAAGAAGAGGTAGTGGCAAAGTCAGAGATTTCCTGGGGAAAGCCAGTAGTCCAGTCACCCTAACAGACCCCAGAGGTAGCAATACCTCGTTCCAGAACTTGCCCTCAGTTAATACTCTCAGGACCCTAACAGGATACAAAACAACTTAATGGGTTTGATACACATAACCAATCCCATAGAATAATGTTTAAAGCTGGAATGACAATTTACTACTGGTGTACAATAAAAGTGTTACTGGAGCTCTGATGTTTTTCCTTGAGTCTGCCTGCTTGTGCTCACTGGCCCAAAGAAATGCATGAGCAGGAGTTTGCAGTGTAGAAAGAAAGAAAAAACAAAACAGTGACTAGTGAATTAATATTGAATTGGCCAATTCAGAGTCAGGAAGCTTATGCCTCTAAAATCCCTACTCCCTAATGGCGTGTAGTTTACAGATTACATAGGGCAACACCACAAGACACTGTGGGTTAGGGGCTTGGGGTCATGCTGTGAGCTGATTGGTTGGAGGTAAGGTATGGGTAGTAAATCATTTCTTCAGGTCTTGAGGAAAGCTCTGAGGTTTTTTCCAGAGTCCTGTCTAGTCCCATGGGAAAGTAGCAAGGTGTTATTGCACCCCAGGGCTCGGGGCCTGAAACATAACTTAGGTCAAGATGTTATCTTTAGCTTGCCAGAGGTCTGGACCATGTGAGCATTAGGCCCAGGCTACTGTCTGCTGCTGCCTTGCGGGTGGCGGGGGGCGGTGGAGTGTTGCTGGTTATCCAGGAGAAAGGCTAGGTCTCTATGGGGCATAGAGAGAGAGGGATTTCTAGAGCTAGGATTTAAAACTAAGTTTAATAAAAGTCATAAGGACCCTTCGTTTCAATAGTTCGATATTTAGATTCACTAACCAGGGCTTCTGTGTGTGAAGACAAACCCACTGGGATAGAAGTCCCCAAACAACTAAGGGGTCGGTATGAAGCTTTGCCTCTATACAATGGGTTTGTGTGGGATGAGCTTAATAAGAGTGATGCTGAGGGCGAGGGTGAAGGTAAGGACGGAGGAGGCGGCTAGTAGATTATCAACAAAACCACAGTATTTTATCTTCTACAGAGATAGAAAAAGGAGGCTTTGTCTTGGTGTTCCCACTCCATCTACATTTGTATTAGTTTCCTAGTGCTACTGTAACAAAGTACCACAAAATAGGTGGCCTAAAACAACAAAAATGTATTGTCTCACAGTTCTAGAAACTAGAAGTCCAAAGCCAAGATGGGCAGCCCTCCCTCTGAAACCTACTGGGGAGAATCCTTCCGGGGGAGAATCCTACTGGGGAGAATTCTTACTGGGGAGAATCTCTTCTAGCTCTGATGTTTGCTGGGCATCCTAGACATTCCTTGGTTTGTAGGGTGCATCACACCAATCTCTGCCTTCACTGTCACATAGCTGCTTTCTTGTGTGTCTCTCTCCCTTTTTTGAGAAGGACACCAGTCATATTGGACTAAGGTTCACTCTACTCCGGTATCACTTCATCTTAACTAATTACATCTGCAACAACCTGATTTCCAAGTAAGTTTACATTCTGAAGTACTGGGGTTAGGATTTCAACATATCTTTTGGGGGGACACAATTCAATCCTTGGAACTTTAAGTTGTGTGAGTTGTGTACTAGGAATTCACTGCTCCTTTAGACACTATATAGTCTTTTAATCTTGTTAACCTGTTTATGACTAAGAAAATACTGGATTTGGTCAGTTTTAGCCAAAAAAGTAAACTTGGGATGACTTGCTCAAAAGAGAGATTGATACCCAATTCCTGAAATTACTGTTAGGATAGGGGATAGTAAATGACTCGGTGCCTGAAAGATTATTTTTCAAGAGACAAATCAACGAACTTTGTCACGTAGGTGATAATTTAAAAACTAGCACTTAAAATCTAAGATCTTTAATTATTCATGGTCAGCCCATTTCTCCCACTGTTGTTTCATTTTCTCCCTTTTTCCTCCCAAGTATGACAATCTTTGGTAAGAATGCTATACACTTTATTATTTTGTAGATGAAAATATTGAGGTACAATTACATACACTAAAATGAGAATGGCATGCAAATGTATGCTTTTTTTTGACGCTTAGTCAACTTCATAATTTGGTCTCCATTTAATTTTTTTTTAGGTGCATTTGCTTTTCCTCCCATCTACTGTATTCAGCCTTACACAGCTGTCCTTTATTTTCAAAATCTCACAACTGCTGAGAAAAATCTACCCAGGGACTTTTCTCCCAGCTGGAAAGGCCTTAGCTGGCACACACTTTTCCTTTAAGACCCACCTTATTCCCTGAAGCTTCCCCCAACTCCCCTGAATCTTGCAGCTCTCTTGACACACTGCATGTGCATTTATTCTTTTTTAAGCAGCTCAATCGTTAGTCTTCACGAGATTGTGAGTTCCTCTAAGACAGAGGTGGGGAGTGTGACACAGCTTGCCTATCTTTGCATCCCAAAGCCTGACACACAGTGGGCGCTCAACAAAAGTCTACTGTCAATAAACGAGCGTTAACATGCACATAGGCACTTCAGTTTCCCAAGCGCATTCAAGGATCTCATTTAATCCCTACTGTAGCCTTATAAAGTAGTAATTATTACCAAAGAGGGTAAATATCTCGCCCAGTGCCAGGCAATAACGGAACGGGATTAGAGCCTGGTCGTCCGACTCAAGTTCCGGCTCTGGACATCACAACTGTGCTGGTCAGTGCCCATTGCCACCACGGTTCACACCGCCAGAGGCTACGGGGCCGCACTTCCGGATCCGGGGCGGAGACAGCCGAGCGGGGACCAGACCCCCCAGTGCGTCTCCCAGAGAGCCCCGGGGCGAGCCTAAGGCGATTGGTTGAGACCGACAGCCAATAGGGCCGCGACAAGCTCGCACAGACCAATTGCAGGCCGGGGTGGGACTCCGCGCGGAGGCACGGAGGAGGCAGGAGCTGGCAGCGTCCTCACGTGTCGGAGCTCCGGGTAGAGAGGCCCTGGCTCGGGCGCGCGCGCCACGTCGTCCTGCTCCTCGGGTCCTCTCTGCTGCTCCGGCCCCCCCGGGCTCCGTGGCCCGCCTGGCCCTGGCCTGCCCCGCTCTCGGCCGTCCCCTGTGGAGACTTCCCCTCCGCGCCCCGCGCCTGAGGAGGAGGAGTCTCGGCTGCATGTCGCCGGCTCGGCGGGAGCGCACGCCCTCTGGTAACGCTCGGCGCGGGCCTCGGGTGTGGTGCTTGTCTTCCCACGACACGGCGGGACTAGCGGAGCAGCTGAGCGCCCACGTGTCTCCCTGCTTCCTTCCCCGCCTGCACCCCTGTCTTCCTACCTGCATTCCCTACCTCCCCACTGCACCTCTCCCCACATACACCCCTTCCTTCCCAGGCGCACCTGCCGTCAAATCCGCAACGCACCTCCTCTTTTCGTGCGCCAAAACCCTCAATGTCTGAGTAACAACTTTGAGGTTTGATGGAGTCTGTTTCAGCGGGGTCTGGGCAAGTTTTGACTGACTTAACATTCTCATTCCATAGTTATTGAGCACGTACTGTGCCCAAAGAGAGTTCGGGGGCCGAGAGTGTTTATTTTCCGTTTCAGAGTTAGGGCAGTCATTCTGCTAATTCCAGGGTGTGTAGAATCACTGTGTTAAAACGATTAGCAGATACCCAGTAGGTCGGGATGGGGAGTAGAAATCTCAAGTGATTCTGATTTTGGTGGCTCCGCGATCAACATTGAGAAAAAAACTAGTTTAGTGCAAGAATTGAGTATAATTTCAGCTTTACAATGAGCTGTGGGTCTCTTAAGTTCATCCTGGTTATAATCTGTGCAGAAATAACACCCATAAAAAAGTGAGATATGGGGTAGTTCATGTAGAAACAAGAAAATCACTAATAAGGACAGAACAATAGCTGCTGTGACAGAGGATGTTCCGCTCCAGGAGGAGGGTGAATGTTCAGTTCCTAATAACTCAGAAGGAGATTAATCAGGTGACCCAGTGACCCTATGGATTCTAGGGTTCTCATAAATGGAACTGGTACAAATTGTTCTGGAAACTAGTGGTACTGTAACTGGAAGATGATTTATCACTGTTGCTATCAAATAAGACCTATCCTCATATAGTTGTTAGAATATCTCTTAGGACTTCAGGCCGACTCCTCCCGGTTTAATTTTAAAAAGGAAATAATGTAATTTCCCTTTCATATGAATGTATCAGCAGCAGGATGCCTCAGCTGAATGGGGGAACTGCAAAACTATAGATTCCTGTATTCACTGTGAAAGATATAAGGGGGAATCTGCTCTGTTTAAAATGTACACAGTGTTCTGCATCTAATGAACTGAATACAGATGAATAGGGTGTTTTGGTGGTGGTTGTTCTTCATGGAAGAGAAACATTTCAAAAAGAATGCTCATCCTGCCAGGGGAAAGAAGAATTGTTGAGGTGACTTACTCTTAGGAGAAGGTTCTGGAGGGGACATGGTGATTAGAAGCCAGTGAAAGATAAACGCCCACTGGAAAAGTTTGGGGAATACCTGAGGCTAAGAACAGTGAATTTAATTTAATTTAAACTAGCAAATCTGGGAGGAAGATCTTTCAGTTTCTCTAAAAGGGAAATCTTCCGTTATCCCCTAAAGGATAAATAAGCCTGTGGATCATTTAGAAGCAACGGCTTTTTAAGGAACTTAGTTGCAGAGGAATTCTGTATTCAGTCCATGAATTCTCATTCATGTTTGTTTTATGTATTTTCTATTCACAATTATCTTACTTTCATAGGCAGCCTGTTTCAAATATTTCTGTGTATTTGTATGTTTCTTTGTACTCTAATCTGTATATATGTGTATTTTTAATTTATGTAAATAGTCTCATGGTAGTTAACCGTTTCTGACTTTTTCAGTGAATATTCCAGCCTTACAGTACGGCGATACCATGGTCTGTCTGGTTATCACCACCTAGTATTCCACATGACCATCCACCACATTTTACTTTGCCATGTCCCAAGCTTGTCTCCAACTTGTCAGTCCTTCAAACATCTTCACGTGTTCTCTGTGGGTCTGTATGAGACTTTGGGAAGTATACCTAGGAGTGAGACTGCTGGGTTTCCAGCATGCTCAATTTTACTAAGTCCTGCTGGGCTGCTCTCCACCATGGCTCTGTCTATGCGTATGTTCTAACAAGCATACTTGAGGGTTCGGGTTTTCTTTGGCATTATCCAATCTTCTAATTATTACCTATCTGTTGGATGTAAATTGGCGTTGTCTTGTTTTAATTCACATCGCTCTGATAGCTCATGCGTTTGAGCCTCTCTTCCTATGCTTGTTGGTTGTTTTCCCCTCCTTTGACTTGCCTATTCTTATGTTTTACCCATTTTCCTATTTGATTTCTTATTGATTTGTAGGAGTTCCTTGTACATTATACATGTTAGTCTCTTTTAGCTTTAGACATTGCAAAATCTTCCTGTAGTCCATAATCTGTTTATTACTTTTGTCTGTGGTGAGTTTCATTTGACAGAAATTCTTAGTTTTTTGTGTGTTTTTTTTTAAATTTATTGGGGTGACAATTGTTAGTAAAATTACATAGATTTCAGGTGTACAATTCTGTGTTACATCCTCTATAAGTCCCATTGTGTGTTCACCACCCAGAGTCACTTCTCCTTCCATCACCATATATTTGATCCCCCTTACCCTCATCTCTCACCCCCCAAATTCTTAGTTTTTATGTAATCAAATTCACCTTTTTTTTATTTTAACATTGTAGGTTGGGCCTTTTGAGTCTTAAGAAGTCTTTTCCTAGTCTAAGTAATGAAGATATTCTATATTTTACTTTTCCTTATTTTATGATATGGCTTTGTCATATGTTGTAATATTTGGTGGGCCAAGTAACCTCTTTCTGCTTTTTCAAAGTTAATTTAGCTCTTTCTGGACTGTAAGTCTTCCACATAAATTATAGAATAAGTTTGTCAAATTTCTTGTAAAAATCAGATATTTCGAGTTTTAAAAAACCTTTGATATCTTGCGTATACGATGACTCTTAACAAGATCTTAGAATTTATATATATTATAAATTCACTTAAAAATTAAATTTAAAAATTTTATTTAAATTTTAGTTAAAAAACACTAAACTAGTTTTTTTCTCAATGTTGATCGCGGAGCCACCAAAATCAGAATCACTTGAGATTTCTACTCCCCATCCCGACCTACTGGGTATCTGCTAATCGTTTTAACACAGGTGTTTTATGGTAAAACATCGTCTCATTTTATTATTAGAGTTCCTATAACAAAGGCAGAGCTGTTATTTCCCTGTTTTGCATAAACACAAAAGTCTTGTTCAAAACCCCATAACTACATACGGGAGCTGGGACTAAACCAAGATTTCTTGGTTTTTCTCAATCTGTCATCATTAGCAGAGGTGAGTGAAACCCTATGTGTAGGCTATTAGTTCTGACAATGGGTGGGGGAGACTCTCAGAATTAACAATTTAAATGGAGTTTGGAATTAATGATGGTTTTCAGTTATTCATATTAAGTCTCCCTATTAAGGGAGCATGTGCACAGCGTTAACAGAGAGAGAGAGAGAGAGAGAGAGAGAGAGAGAGAGAGAGAGACAGCGAGACAGCCCTGAAGACTTGCTTCCGCAGCCTGTCCTGGCCTTGTGTCACTTGGTCATTGCTGCTTGTTTTCCTCATCTCTGAAACAGGAGTAACTGCAGCCTGCTTTCACTTCTGTGGTGCATCACCAGTGATTTTGTGCTGTGTGCAGTCTTTTATTATATTAGGCATTGTTTCAGCTTAATGAAAACGTTTCTAGGCAGCGTTTTTCTAATGTTGTGGAGCTATGGGTACGTCTTTTATGAGCTCTTTTCACTCCCTATTGTGAATTGTTATAAATTACTCTAAACTCCCTCTCCACACATCTTTTTCCCCTGTCGTTTTTTAAAGTCAAATTTTTCACTTTCTTGAAAACAGTCATGACGAAAACCCTGCCGGATAGGATTGAAGCCATTCTGCAGGAGAGAATCATGGTGCTGGATGGAGGCCTGGGGACCATGATCCAGCGGTACCAGCTGAGTGAAGAGGACTTCCGAGGTCAAGAATTTAAAGGTCACGCCAGGCCACTGAAAGGCAACAATGACATTCTGAGCATAACTCGGCCTGATGTCATTTACCAAATCCATAAGGTAAATGTCCCCAGGTGCTTATATTTTCAGTCTGTCATTCCACACGCTGTTTCATGTACTGAGGGCAGAACTTTGTTGCATCTAGCTCTGGAGGGTACAGAAGAAAGAGGTGATTTGTTCAGAAAGCAGGCGTCGGACACCAAATAAAAGTCTTGTACTATGTTGAGCATTCAGGGGAAGGAGATGAGCAAGATAGGTTTTCTGCCTTTGAGGTGTTTAAACTCCAGTGAAAACCCACAAAATCCTGGACAAATTAGTGTTTTTACATACACTATGTTACTAAAGTAACCACAACAGTCGTGATGAAATAAAATGAAAGGAAGTTATTATTCATTTTGTAGATTTGGAAACAGGATCACAGAGATTAAATAACTTGCCTTATGGGACAGAGGTTTACTGACCTGAAATCCCATGGTCTTTCTTTCTGTTTTCCTGTCTGCAATAAAAATGGCTAGCCAACATAAAGAGATCAGAAGCAAGTAATTGGGTATTGCCAGACTTTTAGAACTTAAAAATAAACAGAACTAACTTGTTTTATAGGTGATGTTAGGAATTTCATAGAATTATGACTAGAAGAGATAATAAGGTGATTTAATCTATTTCCCTGGTCTGGATTCAGTTAGGACAAAGCTTATTTACCAGTTAAGTAAGAAAGTCTTATGTTCTGGAGAAGGGCATTGTTATAGGTGTTTCAGAGTCTTCTTAAGGAAAAACAATTACCTAAACAAATCACTGAGTGATTAAGTGATTCCTTGAGTGTGGAAGTGATCATTTTACTGAGTGGTCAAGACTTTGTTCTAGAAAAGATGCAGAATGGTTTCCATTTGAAGAAAAACTAAGAATGTTTTTCCTTTGGTTATAATGGGAATTGTAGGTACTGGAAAATTTGAAATTGGTCTTTGAAGAGGTTTGGTTCTGCAGAATGAGTGGTACCTCAGTTTTTCTGCTAGGCCTTGAGAATATGTAGTCAAATCTCATAAAATCCCAGTGTGTTGAGATTGGGAATGTCATCATGGGGATGAATTGCTTGGGGATAGTTACAAAAATCAGTTTTTATAATGCAATTGGTGAGTCACTAGACTACCATGTGGCTTTGTCATTTTCACGTGGTGTAAGTTCCCGAGGGCAGGAATTTCTGCGTGTTTTTCACTCCTGATCACTACTGCCTAGAACAGTATCTCACACACAGTAAGTACTCAGTAAGTATTTGCTGAAGGAATGAATCCTCGTCCTGTGTATTAGGTGGACATCTAGACAGAACTAGGTTCCCATGAAACAAAAATGACTAAGCCATGCCTGGCTGTCAGAATTTAAGGAACTTGACTCAATTCATAATTTAGTGTGTGGACTTTGTCTGAAGTCAAGTGCTGTGTTTGTTTACAGCACGTGTCTTTCTATGAAATCCTTGCATGTTTTGCATGTAGCCTCTAGTGCAGTGCCATATACTTAGTAAGTGTTCAGAAGGTGTTTGGTGGTGATGATGATGAAAAAGACATATTTATTGTTGGGGGACAGGGATTCTGAAACTGAGCACTATATTACTGTCTCGTTGCAGGATTACTTGCTGGCTGGGGCGGACATCATTGAAACAAACACTTTTAGCAGCACTTATGTTGCCCAAGCTGACTATGGCCTGGAACACGTGGTAAGAATTCCATTTTCCTCACATCGAAGATGTTTGGGAGCATTTGCCACATCGGTAGTTGCAAGTGAAGAGACCACCTGAAGCTAATGCCTGGTTCTCTGTTGCTGATGCTCAGACAGGAAAATCAGACTGGTTTGAATTTCTTCTGCTTACGACTATAGCAGCCCATTCATTTTCTATCAGGCTTCTTTTATGGGCAAGTAATAATCAAATAAAAATGACGAATATTATGCAGTGACTGTTGATGAAGGCATAATGATTGGCTATGTGCACAGTTTTGTGAGGCCTTTTTAAGTACTGGGTAACGGATTTGATTTCCCTTTTTTAAAAAATTGTGGCAAAATACGTATAACATAAAATTTACCATCTTAACCATTTTTAGGTTTAGTGGCATTAAGCGTATTCACATTGTTATGCTAACATTACTACCATCTATGAGGTGGTATTTATCCACAGAACTCATTTTGTCTTGTAAAACTGAAACTGTCCCCATTAAACAATAATTCCCCATTCCCCTCTCCACACAGACCCTGGCACCCAGCATGCCACTTTCTGTCTCTCTGAATTTGACTATTCTAGAACCTCATATAAGTGTAATCATACAGTATGTGCCCTTTTGTGCTGGCTTATTTCACCTAACATCCTCAAGGTTAATTTGTGTTGTAGCATTTGTCAGAATTTCCTTATTTTAAAGGCTGAATACTATTCCATTGTATAGATAGACCACATTTTATCCATTCTTCCATCAGTGGACACTTGGGTTGCTTGTATCCTTTGGCTATTGTGAACAGTGCTGCTGAGAACATGGGTGTACCGGTATCTATCTGTTCGAGTGCCTGCTTTCATTTTCTTAGAGTATGTACCCAGAAGTGGAAATTGCTAGATTGTATGGTAATTCCATGTTTAATTTTTTGAGAAACTACTGTTTTCCATGGTGGCTGCACCATTTTATATTCCCTCCAACAGTGTACAAGGGTTCCAATTTTTCCACATTTTTGCCAATACTTGTCTTCTGCTTTTTTTTTGTTGTTTTTTGTTTGTTTTTTGATAGTAGCCATATAATGGGTGTGGGGTGGCAGATTTGGTTTATTTTTAATCAACATGATGCTTCTGTATTCACATTTTATAAAATGTTAACGGTGGATGATGGGAATACATGATAAATGTATTCTTATCTACCGTGGTCTCCATTTCTATGTGGAATTTTTGTAGATACTTGCCTCTGCTTTCATGTACGTAGTCCCAAGCGCTCTGACACTGATTTCTCTCATGATCTCCTGATATTGGGGTTTTATGAGAGCATGTGCCTTTTGGCTCATCAAAGGAAAATGAATTTGTGTTGTAGGGTAGGAGGTGGCAAACTTTTTCCATAAAGTCCCCACATAGTAAATATTTTAGGCTTTGTTGGCTACTATATACAGTCTCTGTTGCAATCACTCAGCTCTGTCATTGTAGCGCAAAAGCAGTCATAGAAACTGTGTAAACAATGGGCTTGACTGTGTTCCAATAAAACTTTATTTACAAAATAGGCAGCAGGCTAGATTTGCCCTGGGAGCCAGACTTCGATAATCCCTATTTTAGGATATTCTGGTTTCTTAATTATTAGCTATGAGGGTCCGAGGCACAGAGGGTCTCAGAATTAGATGGGATCTTGATCACAAGCCCAAGACCTCCTCATGCGCCCTGTGGAAGGGCTTTAGGAGGCCTTTGAATCTCTTTAAATTGTAGGCAGTACCTTGTGTGTTTGTGCATACTTGCTTTTGTTTCCTGGTGAGAGCGTTCATTGACCTTTACCAAATTTCAAAAGGTTAATAATCTGTAAAAGTTCAGAACCATTGATTACAGCCATTGTTTGGTGAAGGAAGTCAGGGACTGCCCGGGCTGGCAGTGACGAGCTGGCCCGAGAACCCAGGCCTCCTGTCTCTGAAGCTGTGCTTTTCCCATTATTGTATTTTTTTCTCATTCTCAGAATATTTTTTTTTTGATGTCATTATTTTATTTTTTTATTTTTTAAATTTATTGGGGTGACAATTGCCAGCAAAACTATGCGTCAGCTTATGTTCTGATATGCCAGACGTTCAGAGATTTTTTTTGTCACCT
Organism: Rhinolophus ferrumequinum; assembly: GCF_004115265.2. NCBI lineage: Eukaryota > Metazoa > Chordata > Mammalia > Chiroptera > Rhinolophidae > Rhinolophus > Rhinolophus ferrumequinum. The sequence continues at coordinate 21,772,860 of NC_046310.1, read as the reverse complement.
AGCTCATGGTTTTGGGGAAGAACCTAAAAGCAGTTCCCAAAGACTTGCCTTTCCTTTGGCCTTCAAGGCTGGGGCAGCCGACAGGCCTTCTTGGCCATGATTTCATTCAGACCGCAAATTAAACTGCTCTGCATTTCTTTTCGGAATAAAACTAGGCTTTAGAGCTGGGGTGTCCAAACTGCGGCCCGCGGGCCACCTGCGGCCCGCGATCCATTGTTAATTGGCCCACAGCAAATTCCAAAAATATATTTAGTTTACTTAAATAAACCAGGTGAGGCAATACGTACTTCATCTCGAGTGAGTGGCCCGGCTGTTTGTGTGTTTTACCGCATGTGGCCCTTGGTGAAAACCGTTGAAAAAAGTTTGGACACCCCTGCTTTAGAACATCGTGACTTCCTTATTTAATGTGCGGAAGAAAAGAAAGACAAGCTAATGTTTGCAGTTGTTATGTGTTAGGCGTACCGGATGAACAAGTGCTCTGCGGGAGTGGCCAGGAAAGCAGCCGAGGAGATAACTCGCCAGACAGGTAAGGGATGTGTTTCTCCCTTTCTTAAAGAGATGCTTCCTTTGACGTTTCCAGTGGTAATATGGTGTCCACTTTGTCCATTCATGACACTTGGCCTACTAGCACTCTTGCAGACCCTGTGTTATGCTTGTTTGTAGGTTGCTTCTCTGTAATTTCAGTCAAGCATTCAGTGTCTCGGAATTGACTGTCCCTGTGGGCCTTGGGCCCTGCTTTATTCTGGGTTTACTCTGTTGGGGGTTATATCCTAACTTTGTAGCTAAGACCATGGCTTCCTTGTATATTTACAGCTAAAATCATTTTCTCCCTTTGGAAACATACCATTGGGTTATTAAGGCAAGAGCTGACTGTCTTGGCCATTTTGGTTATCATTAAGATGTTTGATCTTATCCCTTTAAAGCTACCCGCATCCCTGTGACAGACTTACCTCGGGAAGGAGATACTGTCTTTGGGGCATTCTCCACCTCATTCCACTAATGTCCTTGAAGTCTGTGTGTAGTCCACAGAGCGTGACATTAGACTTAGCTTTAGAGGAACTTGAAAAGTGCTCCCCCAAATACCTAACCTCCTGTCTCGCAGCCATGGAACACCTGGGTACCAGCTTTGAGGGAGGGAAAGGAATAGAAGTATATGGAGCACCTTAAGATTTGGAAATGTGAATTGATTGCCAACAGGAAAGATGTGAAGAAGATTGTTAGGAAGTCAGGCACAGCATACTAATGAAGACAGCAATTTATTAGGAACTCTGTTTCTGAGAGATAATGTTTAAATCCCTGGGAATGTGTACACTGTTATCCCAACAGAGTCGTAGGTCAGAGGATGTTCAACCAGCTAAAGCAGGGGAAGATAAGGACTTTTTTCTTATTTCTACATTATTGTTCAGCTTTGGAGAAGATAAGGAATATTTTGGCCTGTAACCTGTTCACAGGCTTGGTAATCAACTAGTTGGTGGTCTTCTCCAGTTAAATTGTAATGTGTAACCAGGTTACTGAATGGTTGAAATCACCAGAGGTAATGTGCGGTGTAGACTGGGCTCCTGTTAGCATCTGTAAATGAGCACAACCTCTCAGGCTCCAAGGCTCTTGACTGAAGAAAAGGTTATTAAAGAATTATTAAAATAATTATTGAAGTAAGATTTGATCTGCTTCGTACTTTCATTTATAATCATTTATATGATTAATCCTGATTTAATATTTCCCCCCAGTAAAGGACCTGGCAGTATAATACTGGAGGGCATTTCAAGTTGAGTGCTAGTGTGGGGAGCTTTTGCAGAACCTATGTTAACTTCAGGACCTTCAAGAATGAGGAGAGAGAGAATTTGTCCAATCATAGCTGTGGTGATAGAAAAGGATTACTTAGTGAAAGTCTTTGAAACCAGCTCTGTGGGAATTCAGTTTTTTGGATTGGCTTGGTGATAATATGTGCACTATGTTTCATAATTTTCCAGTGGGATCTGGGACAGCCCCAGTAGTCAAACATGTATTTGTAGTAAAATCTATGAACCGTCCCACTAAGTGGCATGAAGACTATAAATAGCCTCTTGTTAGTTTTGGAGAGGTCAAGTTTTGTTGTCATATGAATTAAGGAAAAATATTAGGGCTCTTGTGCTTTTTGTATTTCAGAGCTTTGGACAAAGGATTGTACATAATATCATAGGGAAATCTTATACCTTATTTATTCACAATAAAAACATCCAGAGATTTCACACTTGTTTTTATTTCTCAAAGGAATTAAGAGGTTTGTGGCAGGAGCCCTGGGTCCAACTAATAAGACACTATCTGTGTCCCCATCCGTGGAAAGACCAGATTACAGGAATATCAGTGAGTATTTATCACATATAATCATTGATCTTGGGCAAATCATTCTGTGTTTTAGTAATCGCTAAATCAAATGGGACCAACACCAGGATCTACCTCAGGGTTATTGTGACTTAATCCACATAAAGGGCTTACAGAAGTCCCTGGCATTTCGCAGACTTCTAAATAAAAAGTTAGCTGTTGTTATTGCTGATACTTTTTTTTGAGCTTGCTTTCAAACATACATAGTGTTGTGTTAGTGCTTCTTTTGCAGCTGTGGAAATAAAACCAATCAAAATAAAGCTTTAAACTGAAAAGTTGAGACCATTATGAATTCCAGGCCTTGGTCTATTATAGAGTAACCAACTAGACCCCTATTTTATTTATTAGAAAGCAGTCCAAAGTATATAAACATACTATCATTATAAACATTGTAAACTAGCATATGTAACAATACTTTCATTGAGATTTTATGAAAAATCTAGAAATCTAGGTGAATTTCTTAAACATCAGACTATAAAAATCCAACAGGATTGAACTGTCAGAGCTGAATAGTAATGCTGCCATGTATGGTGGTGAATTTCATGTAGCTGACAATTTCAGGCAAGTGTGGTTTGTGGGTTTGGGTCACAGAACTTTCCACGCAGTAATTCCACACTTCATCACCAGGGTTGCTCGTTCTGTTGCCTTTGGTCTAGACATGACAGTTAGGAGCTAACGCTTCCTTTCTCTCCTTTATAAGATGACGCATACTTACAGAGCAAACACAAATGTGCTGTTTAGGCTTCTCTGCAGAATATCAGAGCATTCTTTCTCTCCTGGTTGGGAAGTAAAATGGGGAGAGAGATGATCTCTCAGGTGGAAACGGACGATTCAAGATGTTTCTAACAACAATTTTTCCTAGGAGTGTTTGAGATTTTTGTGTGAGACTGAAATTGCCCTCAGGCAGGTTTCCTCTCTGACAGAGTTGGTGTCAGAGGGCAGGAGCCAGATCCATAGGAGTGCAGCCTTTTAGCACAGAGAGTGAGAGGATGCCACTCGTTACGGATCCAAATAGTATGACATGTTTCTGCAGTTACTTCTCACACTCATCCCTTAGTGGATTGATTAAAACTGTCCCTAAAAAGAATGATCTGTTTTAAAGATCTTGAAGGTAAGGTGCAGGGCTCAGGACATCCTACAGCTTTCCGCTCGCTCTCTCATTCTCGGCTCACACATGGGACGTGCAGGCTACACGCAAATGTTTAGGAGCAACTGTGTTCGCTTTACTGGTTTCACATCTGTCGCTGCGATGTTTCTGTATTTGGTTTCTTACAAAAGGTTGTGTTGTCCTCAAAATGACACATTAGAAACCAGCGACAGTCAGTGCTCAGGTGCGAGGCCTGAACTCAGCATGTCTTGGCTGTTCAGAGGATACTGATGACTGATGGCCTGGGTGTGGTTCATTTTTTGCAGCATTTGATGAGCTTGTTGAAGCATACAAAGAGCAGGCCACAGGGCTTCTGGACGGTGGGGTTGATATCTTACTCGTTGAAACCATTTTTGATACCGCCAATGCCAAGGTGAGTTAAGGGAGGAAAATGGGACAGGGCTGGGGTGGGGGTGGGGGGTGGCTGTGATGACTCCCCTCATACAGTGAGGAGACAGTAATGGCCATTAGCTAAGTTAAATGAAATTCCTCTATTCCATTTTATTCTTGACTATCTTTAATTGAGGCCAGTAGAATGAGAAACACTTCAAAGGTTATCTTTTTAACTTTACAAAAAAATTTTTTTTTAAATTATGACAGTATATTTTTTCATGTATAGCTACTATATGTGCATACATGCCTAGGAAATAAATACAAACACGTGGTTCTAAATTCAAAAGTGACATACATTTATGGAGTGAAAAGTAGTATCCATCTCCTGTTCCCTGGGGCCAACTACTATTACCGTGTGGGGGTCCTGATGGGAATTCTGTGCAGATAGCAGCATGTGTGTGCTTGCATTTGTATTTCTTACACATGTACAAAGGTACATGAGTGTATGGAGTGAAAAGTAAATATCCTTGCACATGTGTTGTTGCACAGTGTATCTAGAAGATAGATTTCTACAAGTGAAATTGCCCGGCTAAAGGGTTTGTGCATTGTTAATACTGATTTTTAGTGTCAAATGACCCTCCTTGGAGATGTACTCATTTAAACCCCAGTCAACAAGCAGTACTGGTTTTACCACATTCTCTTGAACACCATCTATTGTTAAACCTTTTGATCTTTTCCAATCCGGTAGGTGAAAAATGCTACCTCTCTGTAGTTTTCATTTATATTTGTCTGACTATAAATGAAATCGAATATCTTTTTTTCAGTTTTACAACCATTGACATTTCCTGTTCTGTGATTTGTGCCATGTGCCTTTTTTCTATTGGAGTTTTGGTCTTTTTAATTTAGTCTTTCCCTAAGGAAATCGGGCCCTTGTCAATGATGAGTAGCAGATATTGTCTGCAGTTTGATGTTTGACTTTTGACTTTATATTTGGTGGTGATGGTGATATAGTTGTGCTGTTTTTTGTTTGTTATGTTTTTGTTTTTCACTGTTGCAAGAAAATTACAATTTTGTATGGTTTGATTTATGGATTCAGTTTTGTTTTTTTTTTTTTCTGGCAGGGAGGGAATTATATTTGCAAGTGCACTTCCCATTCCAAGATAAGGAGAAAATTGGGTCTCTTTTTACCCTAGTACAGTTTCATCAAACCTTTAATTGTTTAAATGTTGTGGAAATAAGACCACAGATTCAGAATTTTGGAACTTTTTTTTTTAACTGAAATACAAGAAGAATGAGGGGAATGACTACCAGTCAGAAGCTGGATGACTATCCTGCCTTATTTTTAACATACCTAGAAATTGTTTTGTGCATCTCCAGTAAACAAATAATAATTTGAAAAGCAACTCAGGTATGCATTTTGAAATAAGAACAGTAATAAACATACTAAGGAATTTATCTGAAATGAGACCCAGATAGACATTTGAGGAGTCACAGTATTGTTTAGATTAGAAATAAGGGTGGGGGTATAATAACAGGGTCTAAGGCATTAAGGATATATTTCGTTAGTTCAGTTTTTAGGTTGTAGAATGTGTGACATAACATTCTTTTGATTATAAAGGGACTGGTTTTCCTCGTCATGCATCTGGAGTTCATTTTGTAGTGAGAATAGGATAGAAATCTCCCTGCTTTTCTTCTCTAATGTTACCTAGCTTTCCTAACACCATCTATTGAACGTTCTGTTATTTTCCAATTATAGGAATCATGTGGAATGTCACCCATGCATCCTAAATTTAGGATGCATCTGGGTCTGATCTGTTCCAGGAACCTGTGTGCTGATGTCACCGCGCTGTCCTGTTAGTTACCATAGATAGCATTACAATTACAGTATGTCTCAGTAACTGGTAGGCTTTTCATTTAACTCTTCCCCCCCGCCCCACCCCTTTTGTCAAGAACTTTCCTGGCTATTCTTTACATTTTCTTTATTTTCTGTAAGATCTTTTGGATCAATTTGTGTAGTTCTAAAAAGAGAAATTCTGATATTTTTTCCATGGAAAGAAAACCCATCACAATGATGGTACACATTAATTACAGGTTACATTCTGATTTCAGAAAATAAATTATGAAAATATGCACATCTCAGAATCAAGGAACATAATGATAAAAAGAAAGAGAAGATGTGATGCCTAGAATTTAACAAAACATGGACAGTACAAAGTAACATGAGCTCATGCTCTTATTTGCAATGACACACATACTGTTGATTATATACCTACCGTGACATATGAGGGTGTGGAAGGCAGAGACATTCTTATTTATCTATTTTTAATTTTGATTGAGAGAAGGAAGAAAGAGCAGCTCTTCAGCTCCTCCTCAGAGGAAATATTAGTTCACAGGTGAACTTTCAGCATTTGTTTTGTTTTAGTGTGTACAGTGTGATACTTGAGACAGGGCTGCTGGGTTGTGCATTGTAGGAGGACATGTTTCTTCTCCCTAGAGAACACGATGTGTATCTTATCCAAAGAGGTCTTAGAAAGTCGAGCATTCTCATCAGCTGTTTAGACTGACCTTGGCCACAGTCTCTCAGAAATAAAGATGTCCTTCTTTTATTTCTCTGACAGGCAGCCTTGTTTGCACTCCAAAACCTTTTTGAAGAGAAATATGCTCCCCGGCCTATCTTTGTAAGTTCTAAAATGTTTATTTTTGTTTTCTATTAACATTGTCATTTTGGCGGTAGGGTGTTTGTTTTCCTTGCATAGTAGAACTATTGATAGTAAGTTTTGGAAACCACCTTCTTTCACTTCTCTGTTCACCACCCTCCTACCACCCCTCTACACCAGAAACAATCTTACCTCTGGGAATGTGAAGAAAATAAATCTAAAAGTGGTCGGTGGAAGGCACAGTGGCCAGAGGGAAGCCAGAGGCATAGGGACTCACTCTCCTTAGGGCCCAGGACGGGCGGCCTTGCATGGCGACTAAGTACCTGGCTCTGAAGACGCCAGACTCCCAGTTTATTAACTCAATAGGCCCATGCAGAGTCCTCAGATTGCTTGGCGAGCATAGACTGGAATCAAAACAAGGGCTTTTAGACGAACCCGCTGTTCAACAGCGGGAGGCGAGGCTAACCTGACGTTCTATGGGAACACCTTCTCCAGTGGGACTGGGTGTGTGATTCTGAAGCTGTTTTGGTCATTGCTTTTGCCTCAGTGGCTCTCCCTCTTCCTTGTTCCATGGTTCACCAGCTGCCCGCTCCCCCCCACTTGGCATTTGTCTGTTCTGACCACTGTACAAAGAGCTGCTTTGAGTTTGAGTTCCACAGTGCTCTTCCCAGTAAAAGAACGTGTTGTTTTGTCTTGGGGACTAAACTCTTAATTCGAGTCTACATTGTTGACTGAGTTTACTTTGCTAATTCAGATTTCAGGGACAATTGTCGATAAAAGTGGGCGGACGCTTTCTGGACAGACAGGAGAGGCGTTTGTCATTAGTGTGTCTCACGCAGACCCACTCTGGTGAGTGACCATCCCATCCCCGACCTCATCCCTTTTGGGGATCTTCTCTGATGGCCACTGAATGTGACCTGGAAGTAGGCTGCTTCTGCTTATTCCCACTGCCCTGCCTGCATGGGATTGGCTTTCCTGGAAGTACATTCAGAGTGTTCCCTAAAGGCGGCGGAAGACCGCTGCCTAAGGGGGTCAATTTGGGGGACTGGGAGGGAGCGCTCTCATGCCTCTGGGGACAGCCACGTGGTTGCTTTGTTATCTGTAAATGTCCCCCTTATAGCTTAAGACTGTGCTTGTTGGTTCGGTAACAGTGCTTTAAAACTATTATCAGTACTTAACATTTGCAAAGTTTTTTCACTCCTTATTTATGGAGCTACCAGAAGCAGTCTAGCTTGGAATAAGACGGGAATTCTAAAGCTCAGATATTTATCTTGTCAATTAACATGGCTTTTCTATTTTAAAATGTCTCTATTTTTTCCTCATCAAAATGGTTGAAATCACTTACTATGAGTGAAATAGAAGCTCCAAGGACATGTACTATTTTTCTCCTCTGCCTTCTCCATAAATGTGCTACTTATTCCCTCTGCCTGGAAGCTGTGCCTGCCCCCACCCCCTTACACAGCCGCACTCTGCTGGCTCCTTGTTAGCCTTCAGGACTCACCTCCAGCATCCTCTTCAGGGAACCTGGCCTCTCTCACCATCCCAGGTTGATGCTTCTCTCAGAGCACTCTGTTTACTATTATTGTAGCCTTTGCCATAAAAATAATAGTAATAGACATTTATGGAGTGTTTGCTGTCTGCCAGGCTCAGTTCTAAGTGCTTTATGAGAGTTATTTCTTTTAATTCTGGGAACAACACCTTGGGGCAGGGTATGTATTGCTGTTTACGCCTTCATTTCAGTGAGAAGGGAACGGAGATTCAGAGGTTGTAACTTGCCCGAGATCAAGTAAAAGTATATCGAGGGATAGGGCATGCTCTTACTACATTTTATCAGCTACGTGATGTTCTTTTTTTCATATTTTAATGTTTCTAATTTCAGGGTGGGTGTTACAGTTGCTTTAATGAGGTAGTGTGATTTCCAAAAAGCTGCTGTAGTATAGAATAATGGTTACACTAGTGATTGGGCCTGATAATTAAGAAAATAACTGTGTATTGAACTGGGTTGTGATTGGCTCCTTAATAGCTTTTGGGCTTTTTAGAGCAATCTTAGTCATCTGTATTTCTCTAGTGCTTAATAGAGTCCTTGGTACATAGTAGGGATGCAATAAATGTTTAACAAAAACTAAAGGTAGGAAATTGTAGGGATATCTGAAAAACTTTATCTAATTTATTTAAAAAAAATTTTTGTCTTCCCTTAAACATTTTGAACATTCGTCCTTTCATTTTCTTTCTCTCTTCCCCACCACATTGCACTTAGGAATCCTAGTAAAAGAAAAAAAGTAAAACAAAAAATACAAAAGATGCCATAGTCCAGTAGCTTCATAGTTAATTCCTGATTTCCTGAAGGCCTAGCCCCTCTTCCCCCCGAGCCCCTGAGACTGGTTTTAGAGGGTTTCAGGCCCTCCACCCTTACTTCCATTAGAGCAGCTCTGCTTTGAACGGCTTTATTTGAATCCACAGTAAGTTTCATCTGCAGAACAGAGAGCCACTTGGTGTTATAGATAAAGAAGCCAGCTTAATTTCTAAGAGACAAATTCTAAGTCCTAGGTCACCTTGCAAGTAAGTTATGGAGCAAGTACTAAGCCTTGGTTGTTCCTTTTCCCGCCAACATTTTCCTTTTTCTTCCTCTTAAGTATTGCTTTCAAGTCAAGCTTGTTAGCAGTGGTGGTTTGCAGGCGTTTCTGTTTCACATGAACCAAACCGTGAAATTATTTAAGGTGTCACATCCATAGGCAGATTCCTTTAGCCATAAGATCATGTGACATGGACAGGGGTGTAGTATTCAGTGCTGTGGGGGCCTGGAGTGGATGGCTTTGACTGTAGTTGCATGAGGGGCTTTGAATCAGGAGATTTAGTACCTGCCTGGTTTTAGAGATATTCCTTTCTTTATTACAACTTTTCATATGTGTAAATATTTTGAATAAAAGAGGATGCTTCTAATGTCTCATTTGTTTTTCCAGCATTGGATTAAATTGTGCTCTGGGTGCAGCTGAAATGAGACCTTTTATTGAAACAATTGGAAAATGTACAACAGCCTATGTCCTCTGTTATCCCAATGCAGGTGTGTGTTTCAAGGGAGCCACATGAGAAAATCTAAATACATGAGACATGGGTGGGTACGGTAACAGATCTTGATTAAAGAGTTTGTTTTGCAGGTCTTGGTATACAGTTAACACTCAGTAGGAATTTTCTAAATGGAGAGAATTTGGGTCTAGACCACTGTTTCCCTCTAGACTTGAAGGAACATTTTGGCTCAGCCTAAAAGCATCAGAATTGCACAAAACTCGGAGGAAAGAAGCCTCGTCAAATAATTGCCCAGAGCCTTGCTTTTGGTGACAGTGCTCACCATGGGGACGTGGCCGAAGGGACGAGTGTAGAGAGCGTGATGAGAGGGCTCCCTCTTCTCCACGCCACTGTGTCCACAGAAGAGGAATGTGGAACCTTGTGTCTTGTTAACCTTTTTTCTTTTTAAAAGTTAGGATTTCTAGTTTACTATATATAGAAGTGACCAAGAGATTTGTTGACACTTCTCAAACTATCTAATTAAATATTGGTATCCATTCTGGGTTAACCGGATTTCCCGGTGAATGCTTTTGAGCACTGCTTAGCTACTTAGGGCTAAAAATCATTTTCCAGCATTCTTTCTCCTCATATATACATTTTAATGCACAATAAATTTTATTTCCCACCAGAAGCATGATAACTAGAAAGGGATAAGAAATAAAACAGGAAATTGGATAATTAGATACTAAAGTCTTACTTGGGAAAATATTTTTGAAAGGAGAGTGGTTGTGTTTTGTGTTTTTAATTGCATGTCAAGTGCTCATTAGTTTAAAGGGTGCAGCGCTCCCCTTAACCCACACCACCCCAAGCAACTAGGTAATGAATGAATTTCCCTTATGGGAAGGGAATGGGTTGGGAATTTGGTCCCCTATAGTTTTCTTCCAAATGGAAAAGAAATGGTGGATGTTTATATTCCTCTATGATTTTTTTTTTTAATGTGGTGTCTCTGTATTTACTATGTTTTTGCAAGTATTTAATTATAGCATTTAATTATAAATATAAAATTCTCTAACTTTTTAACCTAAAGCCTTTACAAATACCATGTCTGTTTGTTAGAGTAGATTCCAATAATGGTTGAAATATACTGTCTTAGGTCTTCCCAATACCTTCGGTGACTACGATGAAACTCCACACATGATGGCCACGCATTTAAAGGTCAAGAATCCTCTTTCACTTGGTTCTTAACAGATAGAAAAATTAAATTTTAGATTTAGAATATTTAGAAACAAAATTTTTTGCTAAATAAATTCCAGTGTATATATACCAAATAAAAGCTTAGCTACCCTGATTTAAGATGGTGGAGGCAGAGGGAGGGGATAGGCTGTCAGCATCCTCCTCCCCAGTTGGTATTGGTGGCTGCTAGGAAATTCCCAGTGAGGTCCAACCCAAACTAATTGAAACTTGGCTCTCCTGCAACCCTTCCAAGTGGTGTCCCCCTGTCCCAAACTCCTTGTTTCTCATTGTCACGGCCCCTGTTCTCCTTTGGTATGCACCTCTCATCTTGGAACCCCAGGTCACGAGCCCATACGGCCCACTACCTCTCCTTATGACTAACCCCTGGATCTCTTTTCCTCATTCCTTGAATTTGTATTTTCTGGTTTGCTGACATCCTCTCCTAAACTATTTCTGACTTAATTCTTATGATTATAATTCCTTACATAGATACTCTTCAGTGTTCAGACTTCTCAGTTCTTTGACTTCTTCTCAGCCATCTTGTCCTTCAAACTAGCCTATGGTTAAACTCTGGACCCACGCTGTCCAGTATGTATCCTCTACCACATGGGTTATTGGAGCAATTGAAATGTGGCTGTTGTGACTGAGGAATTGAATGTTTAATTCTTTAGAATTTTAAATTAAACTTTAAAACTTTAGGTATTCTTTGAAAATGCATTATCCATCTCATATTCTAGAGCTCAGCATATGGGCAGAAATCTTTATTACGCTCAGTTAAGCAAAGAAATATTTCATCGCATTTTAAATGGTATAAAGGATTTCATAGTATCTGAACTGTTCTCTGCTTTTAACCATATACCTAGGGCATTAAAAGCTTTGTATCTAGAGTTAAGTGTGTTTAGCTCTCTTTCTAATGTAGAATTAGTTATTCAGGAAATGTAGGTCTCTCTTCTGAATCGGTAGTGGTGAGTTTAGAATTCAGATGATCTCCGTGAAACTTCTTTTCGTACATGCAGGACTTTGCTGTGAATGGCTTGGTCAATATCGTTGGAGGATGCTGTGGTACGACGCCAGATCACATCAGGTAAGAGCCACTTCTAAGTATTTTGCTTAGGGAATGGGATGAATTGTGGCCCCTCCACCCCCACAAATTCATATGTTGAAGTCCTAACCCCCAGTTCCTCCAAATGTGGCTGCATTTGGAGATTAGGTCTTGAAAGAGGTAATTAAGGTCAAATGAAGTCACGTGAGTGGATCCTAATCCAATCTGACTAGTGCCCTTATATGACTAGTGTCCTTCCTAAGAAGAGTAGATTAGGACACAGACACATACTGAGGAAGGGACCGTGTTGAAGACGCAGGGAGACGACAAGCCAAAGAGAGGCCTCCGAGGAAACCAGCCCTGTTGACACCTCGATCGCAGACTCGTAGCCTCCTTTGAGAAATACGTTTCTGCTTTTAAATGACTGTACTCAGTCTGTGTTATTTATTATGGCAGCGCTACCAAACTGAGATACCTTTATATTATGAAAAAATCCTGAAATAAGATGAATCCCCATGTGCCTATCACAGTTTTCATAATTTTCAACATTTGCCGTTCCTATTTTACCTAGTCCCCAACTTTTTCCCCCTTAGACTACTGTAAAGCAAATCCCAGGTATGATAACATTCTGCCCTAACACATGCTCCAGGGAGAGAGCTCATTTCTTGTGGGCAGATACGTGCCTCTTTTAGATTCTCTCCTGAAGGAAAAGACACTAAGACTACAAGCACCTGAGGCCGGGAGAAGTGTCTCCACCTTGCTTGTTGCCCAGTGAGGGCGTGAGGAAGGGAGCCTGGTGAAGTGGTGTGCGGTCCTTGCACTTGTGTGGCTCCTGAGAGGATGGCAATTCAGTGAAACAGAACAGTTTAGGATGGTTTGTGTTTGTTTTTTTCCCTACAGTGACTGATGGTCATATTTTGAGCCATTCATCTCACTGTTCTGAGTCTGTTTTCGTGTGTATAATATGTTTTCTGTATTGAATTACCTAACATTTCAGTGCTTTTGTTGATTTCTGTGATAGACTCTATTAAGAGTCTTTCTAATTTTTTGAACATCTTTAAAATAATCTCTGAAAGCTATCAATAGTTGAAGGTAGGTTGTCTTTGGATCTTTGTTTTTAAGGTTAACTTTTTAAAAAGAGTTGTTTTAAAAAATGTGTGTATTTATATACATGTAGATAGTTGTGTCTCTGTCTATCAATCTAGCGCATGTGTATGTGCATGCGTATAATGTAGTATACACACACCTATTTGCTGCTTTTACTTTGACATCTGCATACTGATTTGGGGGGCAGTAGAGTGAGCTGTTCATACAGGTCTATAAATTTAGTGGAGTAACCAGATTTTTCCAGGTTGATCAAAGACATAATGCATTAAAACTGATTAGGTTAAAACAAGTATGAATAATTGAAACACTTTTAGGAGTTATTTTGGAGTTTTAGTGATATATTCCTGTGTACCCTCCCTACTATGTGTGTGCTATGCTTGGAAAAAACAAACCTGAAGGATTTAATTTCCTGGCGTCTCCTCTCCTGTTTGCTACTCCTTCTCAGCGATGAAGGCCTTTTTCTTTTGAACTACTCAGTAAGCAGCAAGGACATAGTTCACATGTGGACTTGCTAGAGTAAAGGACCTCTGTGGGTTTGGGAAAGGGACGACAAGATGTGCAGTTTGCATTCATGCAAATCATCGCTATCTGTAGGTTCACATCTCAGTGCAGAAACTGGTAGACTCAGCGCTCAGCAGACTGGGCAGGTACGGAAAGCAGGTTCAGGGATTCATTTCTGCATGGCTGAGAGAACTAAAAGGCATAATTGTTGCTGCACGTTTGGAACAAGGCATATAATTACGCATAATTATGTTAAATAGGCTTAATTTCATTGCTGGAAATTAGTTTAATTTTATTTTATTCTGAATTAATGGATACAGTGTTTTCTCTTTTAACTCAGGGAAATTGCTGAAGCTGTGAAAAACTGTAAGCCTCGGGTTCCACCTGCCACTGTGTTTGACGGGCATTTGCTACTATCGGGTAAGTCTGCAAGATGTGGCTTGTGTGATTTCAGAAACCGTTTGCAGATTAATTTAGTATGTTTATCCGAAGTGGTAGCGATTTTATTTATTACATCAAAGAAGCACTTGTTTATTACATCAAAGAAGAGTATATGTTTTTCTTAGTGAGAAGCCTTTTATTTTTCTAGAGGTGACGTTAACTTCCGGGAAACGTGAGAAGGGAGGTGATTTGCTCAAGGGCCCTTAGTTAGAATTAGAAGTCATATGGTCCCATCTCTGCTGTGCACTGTTCTGGAAACATTCTCTTGGCCACAGCCTAACAATTCTCTTTATCAGGTTTGCTACTAGGCTCAATGTTTTATAATGACAGCAGTCTCTTTCTAGAAAATTTTAATTGTTTCTAAAATATTATTGTCATGATCTTAATTTATCACGTGTTCAGCACTTTACAGAGTTGTGGTGTTTATTTTTCTGTTTGTCCTCAGGCAGTTCTGTGAGATACGGCAACCTCCCTGAGAAAGAATGAGTTTTGATGTTCAAATAAGGAACGCTGGTAAAATAGTTCATCATGCCAACTATTTGAAAATAACTTCAAATTTGAAACTTTAAATTTTATATTTTCCCTACAATACTTTAATGACATTCTTGACAGTATCTTTAAACCAAAAAATGTATAAATAGATTGTTAGAGAACCTGCAAATCGCACACACGGGGAATTATGTACCCTAATAATTTAGAATTTAACTTTTCTTTAAATTGAGATATTTTTGTTCTTTATGTTCTCTAAGAGAAGTGAAATGAAATACGAGTGCCAGCAATAGTAATATAGACTTTTCTCATTCACAACATCCTGCATAGAATTAAGCAGTGAGGGAGTGTGAGGCTAGGCTAACTACACACCTCATCAGGCTGCCCTGTTTTCTTCTTACGTTCCGAAGACAGGATGAGGTTAGAGGAAGAGGAGTTTATGATTTGTGACGCATCCCTTACCCCCAAAGTGGCTTTGTCAGATGGAGTTTTGGTAGGATAGTGTGTTTCATTCTTAGATCTAAAAGCTATTAATTGACTTCACCCAGGACTGACAATTAAAATTGTCAACCTTTGCCAAAATTGAAACAAGAAGAGAATCATTAGAAATGATTTTTAAAAAAAATTTATATGTAAGAATGAAAATCTTTTTTTCTGATTTGAATTTCTTCTACTATCTCTAAATTGCTTTAAAAATCATCTTCAATCAGATTTTAAAAAATGACATCAAATACACTCTTTTAAATAGCTCTTTTGTAAATTGCATACTTGTGAAAAATGTGGTTTAAATCAGCTACTTTGTGTTCTTAATAGATCAGAAGTGCTTTGTGGGAAATGCTTTTAGGGCTGTGATGCAGGATCTCATTTAAATGCCGGTATCTGAGCTTGCCTGCCCTGCAAGCCTCAGGGTCTGACTAGGGATCAGGGATTCCCTGAGGCTCGCATGGAGGGGCTAGGCTGTGAGGGTCATTACCAGTGGGAAGGGAAATCGCAAGCCCAGACTGGGAAGAGATAGCCGGTCATCCTGACCAGTGAACAGATACCCGTCTGTATTCCCTGTTTTCCTCTCCCCCATATCTGTCTCTTCTTCAATCAGTGCTTTGGCAAAGGACTTAAAAGCTATTTTCTTTTATTAACAACAGCAGCAATGATTGCTAGTGCTAATTTTATGTTTATCGATGTATCTAGTCTCATTTTTGTAATATTGTGATGCAGATACTTTTACTGTCTGAATTTTATAAACTCAGAGGCTGTGAGAGAAATCACCTGGCTTGCTCACTAAGACTGTTGGAAATGGCTTGAACCTGAGGCTAGCTGACCCCAGGGCCTGCCTGTTACCCATTGGCAGGACTCCCTCTCCTGATACGTGAAATACAACTAGTAGAACAAAATGGTTAAAGGCCTTTTCTGTAGTGATACTTTACACCAGATGTTGTTTTTACCTCAGTGTAACGTATCCACATTTGTTATCTGATTTTGCCCCTCAGTTGGCCTGGAACGGGGCAGATGTTATTGCCCCTTGGCACATAAGGGAAGATGTGCAGAAAGCCAAAGTGGCTTGCCCAGAGTCAGCTCATGAATGCGGACCTGCCACAGTGACCCCTGTTTCCCAGGGCTCAGCCTGGCCCCTTCCTGACTCCGTTCGGCCTTGCTGGTTATGGGTTCTTGGACTTTGGATCAAAGAGACATGGTAAAGCTAGTGGGATTAGCAAGCTTGTTCCATTTGGCTTCAGCTGATGTCTGCGTGGACAGCTGTGGAACAATCCTTTTGATTGTGACGTCATGGCTTTTGACCTAGACTCTTGGTTAAATAGGGATATGCTGATAATTTTTCCTTGTTTCTCAGAGCTGGTATGATTCAGCTCTTTAGAGACAAAACCCTGCAATATTTTTCCTTTTGAGAGTTCTGGTTGTAAATGTAGCTGCAACATAATAGTTTAAATATCCCTAGGAGAGAAGGCTGTAGTCCTGTCCCCACAATGGATCTGCTGTCCCTTCAGATGAGCTGTGGCACAAACTTCTTTTCTTTCTCATGGAAACATTTGCATTCCTTCTGTCTCATGTCACCATATGCATTTTCAGAAATTTTCAAACTGCTTCTCTTTTTAAGGTCTGGAACCCTTCAGGATTGGACCGTACACCAATTTTGTTAACATTGGAGAACGCTGTAACGTAGCAGGATCCCGGAAGTTTGCGAAACTCATCATGGCAGGAAGCTATGAGGTGAGCATCTCAATATGACCCTTGAGGCATCTGCCATGTTTTTGGCTAGACAGCATGGAAATGAAACAGCTCCTTGGATAGACTTTGATGGTGTTATCAAAGGTGCTGGGAGGTGTGAGAAGAACTATAATGCGCGTTTGCAGCAGGCTGGGCTGGTGGGAGGATGAGGCTTTGAAAAATGGAAACTGCTGTTGTTAATATTTGTCAAAAAGTACTGCATTTGGAGTATGAAGTGGGATGAAATGGGAGGTCCTAGCTATTTCTATTACTTGTGAAATAAGTTTAAAAATTTGAGACCGCTCTTCATTTTGGCTTCTCAACCCTTCTAGGGAAAGGCAAAGCCAAGAAAATTTATCTTCCATTCCTCACATCAAAGTAATGTTTATCAGTGTAATGTGGCCACATCAAAATAATGTGGAAGTGCTTATTTGTTAGCTGTAGCCTGAACACGCAACACAAAAGAAAGAGGAGGCCCTGCCTTGGGAAGGTCACATGATAGGTCAGCCATAGTATTTTTAAGGTTGGTCACTCTATGAATAGGGAAAATTTAATCCCGATAGAACCTACCCTAAACATCTATCCATATGCAAATATGAAATTAAAAATGGAGGGATTTGGTCTGGGCTTTAGTGATGATTTATTTTATCATCAAACTTCTCTAAGTTAAAGGTTTTGCAACCTTTAGGAAATAGATCTTCCAGAAACCACTATCAAAGCAGACTTCGTTTCAATCACAAAGTCCATTTATCATCCTTTGTGGACCTGTTGAGTACTTCTCCATGGCCTCCCTCAGAGGTATCCTCTGCAGCACATCCGTAGGGCCAGGTTCCCCAGTGCCTGACGGTTCCCTCCGTCCTCTCCCGTCATTCCTGCTACTGCTCACTGCCACCACGTGTTTTTGTCATGTGCTCCCCAGTTCAGAAGCTTTCACAGGGGACCTTGTCTGCATCGATGATAAAACCAGACTCCTTAGACCATCATTTAGTCCTCTCCACTTAGGCCCCAAACTGCCTTCCCTTCCTGATCTGTGCTCTGAACATTCCTGGCGGCTTGTTCTTGTGTGTTCCTTTCTGAAATCCTAATGGCCCTTCATAGTTGCGTGGTGTTCTTCATTTGGCAGTGTTTCTACTTATGTTTTGATTCTTATGTCCATTCTGTGGTGTCCCTTTCAGCTCTCAAATTTGATAGATTTGGTACTGAAAGCAGAGGGCATTTTAGGAAGAAGCAAACGGCTGGGAGTAACATCTATCATTTAATAAGGTCTTTCTCTTCAGTCACTGTGCTAAGTGCTTTGCGTCTTGACTCATTTAATCTTCACAGACCAAGAGTTCGGTACTGTTATTACCCCATTTTACAGATGTGTGGTGAAGGCTTTTGTTTCACAGTCATGATAGACCCCAAGTCTACCACGCTCAACCCTTAATCACTCTGCTGTCTGTCTAGAGGACATGGGACGTGATGGTAGAAGCAGGAAGGGGTCAGTGGGAGGGAGGCCTCATTCGAGCCTAGTTTCCCATGAGCAGTGATGCCTCAAGGATCAAAGAGCGCTGACCTGAAAGCAGTTTCAGTCCTGCTCTTTGTTCAGCGTGAGCGTCTTTAACCAAATCACTTCATCTTTCTGAGCCGATTTGGGACGGTTGGGCCTACAAGCTATTATTCTGTGACTCTCAGGAAGTGGAAAGGTCAGGTGTTGACATTTCTCTTTTCCAAGTCATTTGACCTCGGGTCTCACTCACCAGGTTGCTTGCTGTCTCCTCTCTCCAGTCCATCCAGGGCCCAGCTGAAGATGCTCCCTCGGGGAGCTTTCTCCATTTCAGTCCACAGAGACCTTGCCCTTGCTGGCGTCCAGGCGGTCTTGGCATGTGACACACACTGTGTGACGGCACCAGTAGCTTTTTAGGTATATGCCTGTGTCATTTGTCCTCAACTAAATGTGAGGCCTTCAAGAACAGGGATTGTCACACTTCACTCTATTCTTTACTTTATTGAAAACACTGTTGATCTTGAAATATTTTTGATTTGCTGCGTTTTACTGTGATCCTTTTGCTCTGTGTAACCTTGGGTCATCATGAATGGTCTTTCCTTGTGGCATATGCCAAAGAGCCTCATGCCTGTTCTGCCACAGTGATTGCTAAACATTTCTACCCGGTTTTCTTGGGGTAAGAAAACATTATCACACTATGAAGTGCACAATCAAGACTTAAACAAAATAAGGTCTGTTGTATCAGTCAGTTAGAGAGCATTATTGAACATGTATATTTTTCTGAGCATTGTTCAGAGGAGAGTGGGAGACACATAAGACCTTTCTAGATTTCTAAACACTTAAAATCTGCTTCGAGGAATAAGCTAGTACTTATGAAATCGTGAGGAAATGGCAATATAGGAAATTCTGTGATAATGATTATAATTGTTACAGAGGTTTAGAAGCAGCGGACTGTTGGGGAATAAGCAGTGTTCCCCAAAGTATGTGCTCTGGAACACTGACCCTACAAGACAGTCCTTAAATGGTCATAGTGGGACATGCTGCATATTGTATTCTGTTTGTGGAGATTTACAGTGTGTAATAATGTCTTAAAGGATCTGAAAAACCTGCTGACATTTATCTAACTCATATTTCATGTAACTCCTATCAACAGGCTGCAATGAATGCTTTGCATGTTTTGGCAAACACTGAAGAGTTATATACATTTTGGATGGTTTCTCCAAGGACTTTTCTTGGAGATGAGACTTGAGCTGAGTCTTACACAATATAGACAGGAAGGGGGTTGTATTCCCAGCAGAGGGGACAACATTATGTGTGACACAGAGGTGGAGACAGACATGGGTGGGTGCAGGGGACCAGAGGGAGAGGAATGGGAAGAACAGTTAGGTAAGAAGCTGGGGCCAGGTCACAGAGGGCCTGAACACCAGGCTGAGGAGTAGATTCTTTACGGCAGGGAAACAGAGCCTCGGTGGATTCTGAGGAGTGAAATGATGTGGTGGGAGAGATGTTACGAAGGTTAATCTGTGGTGTCGATGGGTGGAGACCAGGCCCAGAGTGGGGGAGGCCGGCCAGTGAGTCTAATGTGATGGGGAAGGACTGCTGGGACCGCGAGGAGTGGCTTGGCTAGCCTTCTCGGAGTCACCTTGTCCTCATGCTGCTTCCTCTCGCATTCTTCCCTCAGGAAGCACTGAGTGTTGCCAAAGTGCAGGTGGAAATGGGAGCCCAGGTGTTGGATATCAACATGGATGACGGCATGCTAGATGGCCCAAGTGCAATGACCAGATTTTGCAACTTCATTGGTGCTGAGCCTGACATCGCCAAGGTTGTACAAAGTTTTTATTCATCAAGGGATTTTGCATGTCTTGTTCTGTCACTCATTCAACATTGTCATTTGTCCCATTCACCTGTCATCTCCTACACTGGTTTTCTGTTTTCCGACGTGGAAAGCCCAGTAGTTTCTGATTGTCAGTTTTCTCAATGTTAGCTTTACAATAAAAACCAGAGTTCAAAGAGAAATATGACTTCAGCTTGGCTGTTTCCAAGGCTCTGGAATTGGTCACAAGAATTGTTTATTTCCTCTGATGTCTGGATAGACTAAGAACCCACTTTTCATGTCTCTGAAGGATATACTTAACACTTCCTACAAAATCATTAGTTCCATTCCGACAGTAGATAAGGGAACTCAGTAAATTCTTCCTTATCACAGGACGAAGAGACCTTTATAGGCTTATCAGAGTAAGACAAAATCACAAAACAAGATTAAATCAAGGTATTATGTCAGCTTTTACATTTATTCTTTAAAAGATGTTAAATTTTTGTGTCAGTCTTTTAAAAAATTTAGTTGGTTTCTAAAATTTTGCAGTCTCACTTCATTTCTCTACCACTGAATTTGTGATAAGGAGTGATTTTTGAAGTTTTTTTTAAAAAGAAACTTAAACTTCTTAGTGCTTTAAGAGAATAGGGCTGTCAGTTTTTTATTAGGTTTCAGCAAATGCTTAAGCTCGAAGTCTTGCAGTAAGCAGTGAATTACATTAACCAGTCCTTCGTTTGTGCCTTAAAACTCTTATTAAAAAGCCTCATCACTCCTCTGGGAAGTAAATATTTTGAGAATTTAAGGGGCAGAGAAGCTAAATGACTTGTTCAAAATTAGCGTCAGATGGGGAGCAGCTGTTTTTCAGCTGAGCCGTGGGAAGAGGGCTGTGTTGGGAGTCAGAAGACTCGCCTTATAATCCCAGGCAAATCGAGTAACTATTGACCTGTTAACATAAGAACATCCAATCCTGTAGAGAATTTTTATAAGATTTTGAGCCAAACCTATGAAATGCTCAGATCCTCCGGAAAATGAGTTTTGCCGTTTCTTTCATGCATTTGGAATTAAGGAAGATTAGCTGAAGGTGGGAGAAAGCAAGGCGGGGACTGGGTTACACAATAGTTAATAAGATAATGTTCTCCCTTGAGGGTGGTTATTTCAAAGGTGTGCTAATCTGAGTGCACAGAAACAAAGGACAGGGTTTGCTTCAGGTGAAGATAAACCTTTGACTGAACAAGTTAACACGCTTGGGGCCAGACTGCCCACCATGACCTGCCCTGTTAGGAACTTAAAATCAGGTCACCCTGTGAGTCTGCTTTCCATAGACTGCTTTCCTTTGTCATCTCTGAAATGGGAATAATCATGCCTGCTTTGTGAATTATAAAGATAAAAATACCTTGTTAACTGTGAAGGATATGTAATTTAAGACATTATTAATTACTTAATGCTCTGATGGCTACAAGAAGTTTTCTTCCTTAATCTCTCCTGGTTTTGACCTACTACTAAAATTTATTTGAGACCAAATTTTGAACAACTGGAGTAGACCATAAAAGTGTTTGACCAGCACGTTTTCAACAGCAAGGTTGGACCAAAGTGTCAGTAGGTGCTTTAAAACATTGGCTTGGTGTTGTCATTGTAGTTGACCTTTTTCCTTGCACATCTGTCATTACTAGTATGGCAGGACAGAGCTACATCTGGGGACTCCTGGTTCTGTATGGCCAAAGCGGTGTGCCTTAAGGAATTGCTGACTGCCCTGGGACCCTCTTCCTGAATCTCCCTCCCAACTTCTCCTGTGTCACAGATTGGCTTTGGTCCTTCAGGAACACGCATTCATAGTAGCCTGTGCTCTAGCATTTCCCACACTTTCTGTCATTACTTGTTTAATCATTTATCTGTATAAGTTCAGGAAAGCCAGGGACCTGCCTGCCCTACCACTGTCCCTGAGACTAGCACGGGGCCTAACATGGTCATCACTTAATTATTATTTTTTTCTTTAAATTCTGAACTTGCATTTATCTAATAAAATAGTCACAAAATATGTAAAACAACATTTAGGAGATCTACAGGATAGAATTAATCCATCATGCTGGATTTTAACAATGTTCTTGATTTGTCTTGATTTCAGAATTTCAACATGTTCTTACTTGATGGAAAGATCAAGCAGACAAAAAAATTAGCTATGAAAGAGGCAATTTAATAAAACAGTCAACGTGGTTAATTTAATGAGTATGCGCTTGGAATGCCAGGAGAGGAGATGGATAGAGGAGTAGAAAAAACATTTGGCAAATTAATAACTAAAGATTTGATGGAGACATAAATTTGTTCATACAAGATGCTCAGAAAGCATCAAACAAAATAAATACACAGAAGCCCAGTTTGTAATCAAACTGTTAAAAACCAAAGACAACAAGTAAACCTTGAAAACAGCAAAAGAAAAATGCATGGGAATAACAGGCAAGGAAATAACAATTCAATTAATAGCTGACTTCTCATTAGAAACCATGGACCAGAAGAGAGTAGAACAAAATTTTAAAATGCTAAAAGAAAAAACAAACACTATCAACCTAGAAATCCCTGTTAAGAGAAAGTGTCATAAAAAAAAAAGAGAGAGAGAGAGAAAGTGTCTTTTAAGTATGAATTCATTAAATAATGGGGCTTAGATCAGCTGCCCTGTTCCTTCTTGAAACCTTTACCACCACCTTTCCTGGCACAGGCATGAATGTGTGGAGAATATTAAAAATGAACCTGTTCTCATCTGCACATTCCAAGTTTGTCCTTTATTTTAGTTATGTGCACCTGTTAAATATTACATCTCCTTTTACTTTCTAATAGTAACACCCATTTCTTTTTTCCATCAGGAACTTTATTTTTCTAAAGGCAAAACTTAATTTGAATAACTTGGCCGGAGGGCTGCTCCCAAGGGTGAGGCTAAGCCTTAATCCCAGAGTCAGATGAGGGACATGGGGATCCTGTGTGAGGTGCTGGCCACAGAGCATAGGCACTTGAAAGTGTAAACTGAAGGCAGTGAACTGACCAGCTCTTCCATTCTTATATTTAGCTGTGATCTTTGAGTTAGAAATTTCTGGCCCTTCATGCATGGGCTCTCTCGTAAGACTGGAATTACTCCAAGTATTTTGGGCTTTAAGAACAAGTACATGAAAGCCCCATCTATGTCACACTACTATTATTTGTTTATTGTTTCCCTAAGGAAGAAATAAGGACTGTTTAGGAGCCTGTGGAAGGGCCTGTGTGGTGACTTGTTGCCTTTCTGTGATTTTTCTGCCCTTGTGAGCTCAGGTGCCCTTGTGCATCGACTCTTCCAATTTCGCTGTGATTGAAGCCGGGCTCAAGTGCTGCCAGGGGAAGTGCATCGTCAATAGCATCAGCCTGAAGGAGGGAGAGGCCGACTTCCTGGAGAAGGCCAGGAGGATCAAGAAGTTCGGAGCTGCTGTGGTCGTCATGGCTTTTGACGAAGAGGGACAGGTAAGTAAGTTCTCTTGACCAAACTCCAGGCTAGACAGAACTGTGGAAGAGAACTGAGTCCCAAACAGCCGTGTGTGTGCACGCGCACGCGTGTCTACATGCACCATACTCACACACACATACATATACACATGTACACACATACTTATATCTGTGAAAATTTAATACAAAATTCTTTACATCAATTGAGAAAGGAATTATTCAGTAAATGCTATTAGAAAAACTGGCTATGTGTCTGGAAGAAAATAAACTTAGAGCCCCATTTCCCATTATATACTAAAATAAAGTCTGTATCAATTAAAGATCTAAATTAAAAACAGAATTCTAAAGAATGGGAAAATATTCATCTAAACTTGGGAAGGCAGAAAGAAAATTGATACATCAAAATGTAAAACTTAGTGGTGAAAGACATGGTACTATTTGCAGCATGAGTAATAGCATTGGGTTAATGCAGAGTAACATGCAGAGTTTCTATAAATCAGAAAGCAAAATGCCCTAGTCAACCCGAAAGAAAATGACTAAGTAATTTATAGAAGAAATACAAATAGCCAATAAATGTATGAAAAGATATTACATTTCATAATGATTAAAGAAATAAAAAAAAATGAAGCAATAAGGCGATACTAGTTTCTTTTATCAAATAGAAAAAAAATAAGTAAAAGATTAATAAATGACAACTCTCGTGTCTCCACCATGGAATCAGGGAAGGGCAATGGGAAGCTTCAAGCACAATGATAGTTCAACTGGTGTGCAGTGATTATTGCATTGTTTTATACTTCGCGTGACTTTTATAAATATTTTTGTATCTATTCAGTATTTAACACAACTGAAAAAATCCATGCCTTATGTTTAGCCCCTCCTGGGAATCTTATAATAGGCTGAGTATGTGAGGGTATGTGTTCACATTCTTTGTAGCATTGTGGCAGCAAACAGTTGGCGCCACTATAAATGTCCATTAACAGGGCAATGGTTCATTCTTGCTCCAGGCCACACAAGTACTGTGAGCAGTTGAAAAGAATGAGGTGATGGAATCACGTGTACAATGTATTGGAAGTGAAACAAAACAAGTTGTATTTAATAAAAAGAGAATTTATATGGATACACAGAGGGTACCAAAAAAATGCATACACATTTTAAGAAAGGAAAAAACTATTAAAATTGCAATACAATGACTGATGCTAGCATTCCTTTGACTAGCGCCATCTTTTGAGCGAACGTCTTACTACACGTTGCTACCATAATTCAATTCAACTTCGAAAAGTAATATATAGATAACATCTCTTAAAATGTGTACATTTTTTTTGGTACCCCTGGTATGTGTGTCTATAAGCAGAGGAAAAAATTTGGTAGTTAACTGGAAGGTAGAGATGGTCTCAGATGTGGACATGTTGACTAATTTGTGTAATTGACGAGTTGTGGGATTATATGTCCTTTTTCTTTTCTCTGTTTTTTGTATTTTTAAATTGAAAAAAAGTTTTAAACAAAAATGTTATTTTTGTACAAAAGACATTTTAAAAAAATTAAAAAAAATTTTTTGATTATAGTTGACATACAATATTGTATTAGTTTCAGGTGTACAACATGGTGATTTGACATTTATATAACTTACGAAGTGATCACCCTGATAAATCCAGTACCCTGGCACCATACGTAATTATTAAAGGTATATTTTCATCTTGAGAAAAATTCAAATTCAGAAGAGTGCAAAAAGATAATTTTTGATAGTGAACATGTATTGAACCTCTACTTATATACCACGCAGGAACACTGCACACGTGAAATCAGTTTTTCCTCCCAAAATGTAAATGTTGGGTATGTGTGTGTGTGTGTGTGTGTGTGTGTGTGTGTGTGTGTGTATATATATATACACACACATGTATATATATTCTTACTATTTTTGTATTCCTTATGAGGAACCAAAGCACAGAGGCTTTACCTGACTCACTGTTGTCACACAGGTGACAAGTGCTAGGATTCAAACTTGGGAGATATGGTATCACTCATCGGGGTCTGTGCTGAATGGCTGGGTAAAGATTCCAGGGGAGCCTGTCAGGGAAGGGTGGGCTGTTTTAGAAAAGTTGTCTCTCCTAAAACCTGTCTGAAGAAGAAATATTTGAAAACCTGAATAAAATGAGAAAGGCTTGTGGCATGTAGGGAAAGGTTCTATCAAATTGAGAATTTTGCATAAAGGAGATTCCATCTGCCATTCTGTAACCCTTTCCCCCTACTCCACACAGGATATTTACTAACTCCGTGTTAGTAAATACCAATTTACTCCACAGATTGTAACTCCATCTTTTATGAATGCCTCATATTCCAGTGTATGCAGGTTTTACTTAGTCTGTTATTGAATGAAATTAAAGGTATTCTAATTTTTTAGTAGATGAACGATGGCCTATGAATCTCCTAATTCTAGCAGCTGTTTTCTCCTCGCACAGTGCTTTTCTCAGTCTGTAGAAGTAGGATTGCCAGGTCACAGGGAGCAATTAACATTTGACACACGTTGTTAAATGGTCCTGAAAGGAAGTGTTTAGCCATCTTCCACTACTAGTTCAGTATGGTGGGTTCTTTTGACCTAGTTTTTATTTTTACCAAAGGTGTATATGCAGATAGTTAAAGAGACAAAGTTCTGTAAACATTTTTATGAAAAACAGAAGCCCCCAACCCTTCGGGTCCCCAGAGGCAATCACTTGCAGCTTTATTAGGTGATTCTTGTAGCATTTACCTCCTATCTTGAAGTTCTAGTTTTAGTTACTATTTATTGCTTTCCTACAGTGGTTAAGCATATGGCTTTTCACCAGCCTCTGCCTCCGCTCCACACATCTTTCCTTTTGTCACTCCCATCGTCCCCATACGTTAAGCAATTTTGGTGCTCGTATTATTAAGCAGTGGAAAAGCGGAGACGTACGATGATTCCTTCTCCTTTTCTGCACTCTATTTGTTGCCCATGAAGTTAATACTTAGTTTATTTTTCTTTGTTTCTTCTATATTTCATCTTCAAACTATCCCCTAGTTGTGTTAATGTCCAATATCCAGTGTATCCAAACACATTCAGTAGACTGTCATTTTAATTTCTTGAAGAATCTCTCTAAGTCTCCTGACACGATCTGGGAAGGTTGCTCAGTAGGCTGACTGCATAGCTGTCACCCTGAAATGTCCCTCACCTGCATCCTGGGGATTCTTCTTGCCTCTCTCTGAGGTTTTTATGTCTCATAATTTCCTTGTTCTTGGTTTAATCTCTCATTTGGTGGAGTGCATCCTCTGGTAGCTTCTTGCAAAAGAAAACATGGCAGTAAATATTTTTGAAACCTTACATGTCTGAAAATGGCTGTATTCTACTTGTCTATTTAATTTGACAATTATGGGTGTAGGCATACTTGAAATTATTTCTCTGTGTTTTGAAAGCATTAATCTATTATCTTCTAGCTTCCACTGGTATTGGTAAGAAGTCCATTGCTATTCCAATCCTTGATTCTTTTTGGGAAACCTATTTATTTTCCCATTTTCTGGATGCTTCTTGTATCTTCTGTTTCCACGGTGTTCTGAAACCTGGTGAAGATGAGGCATCCATTATATTGTGTGCTCAGTGGGGAAACTTACGACCATAGTTGTTGGAAGTTTCCATGAATTGATTTATCTCTTTGTCATGTGTATTATGCAGATATTAGATGTTTTGCTTACTTTTCTTATCTCTTCCCTCCTATTTTACAATCCTGGTATTTGCTCTGCTTGTCTGTTTCCAGATATATTTTTAAGGTAGAGTCAGTGGGATTTGCCTTCACCTTTGATTGTGCGTTATGAAAGAAAGAGGACTGAGGGACAATTGCAGGGTTTTTTGCCGGGCAGTTGAAAGGATGGAAGACAGTGAGAAAAGCAGACTTGGAATGGGTAAGGAGAAGTTTGGGTTTGGACAGACCATGTTTATGGTGGCATGTGGAGTGTGCATATGTGTAGATGAGTTGGTTTCATGGGAAAAGTCAGGCTTGAAGATAGGATTCCCTTGCTTGTGGATTATCTGTATGTAGATGGTATTTAAAGCAGGGTGACTGAGCTCAACAAAGGAGTGGCTGTGGTGAGGAGGCCCTAGGACTGAGGGAGTCTGGGAACTGTAGTGTCCATGGCTGGGGAGGAGAGGAGACCTCATCGGAGGCTTTGGGAGGAGCAGGGACCAGAAGGGAGGGCTTGCTTGGCTTTCAAGTGAAGAACAAGCTTCAAGAAGGGCTCGAGGAGCTATTTTACAGAGCTATGGGTAGAGCAAGTCGATGAGATCAAGAATGTACCACTGGATTTAGAAATGGGCTAGTGTGTGATCTTGCTGTACTGTTTCCAAGGAGATAAAAGCTTAATTGGAGTAGATTCAAGAGAGGATAGGAGAATTGGAGGCAGCAGGTGTAAATGACGTTTTTGAGGAATTTTGCTGTAAAGGGGAACAGCGAAATAGAGTGGAAACCTGAGATGGATATGAGGTTAAGAAAGGGTGTGTGTGTGTGTGTGTGTGTGTGTGTGAGAGAGAGAGAGAGAGAGAGAGAGAGAGAGAGAGAGAGAGAGAGAGAGAGAGAGAGAGAGGAGATAGATGATGTGACAGTATGATTTTGCAAGCTGATTGAAATGACCTTGTAGAGAGAGGGAGGAGTTGATGCCGGAGAGGATGGGGGCATTTATGAGGTCTGTGCCCTTGGGAGTTGGGAGGGCTGGCAATCAGTGTGTGAGCGGAGGGCAGGCAGGCAGCTTGCTCACCATGCAGGAAAGAAGGAAGGTGTAAGAGCATAGATTGCAGGCACCGGGCAGGGTGCTGGTGTGAGTCTGATTGCGTGTTTTCTCAGTGAAGTAAGAAGCAAGGTCATCTCTGAATGAGAGTGGAATGTTGTGTGCTTTGCAGATCTGCGGTGCTTGACCTGAGGAAAACAGAACTCTCCCACAGGGAAGGGTGCGCATTGCCTGTGCTTTTAAAAAACAAGCACACCCCTGGACTCCAGTCCTTGAGTTTCTGACTCCTGTGGTCTGGGGTGAGACCTGGCTTCTGTAATTTTAAAGCTTTAGAGGTGATTTTTATGTCTAATCTCATTGAAAACCACCAGCAGAGTTTATTTCATTGAGTCCTTTCAGTAGCCACCTGGGGTAGCTGTCGTCCTATTTTACTGTGAGCTGAGGTCAAATGTCTAGGCCGAGATGGAGCCTAGTTTGAAGACTGATGCGAGTTTCCATATCCTGGATTATCCCCACACTTTGTCTGTTAACAGTGTTAGTGCCTGATCTTGTTTGAGAATAAGCTTTCCCCGTTTAGATTTGAATGTGATCACAAATGAAAATGTAGGGGAAAAAGTTAACTTGCTGTTTATGAAAGAAATACATATTAGAGTTGTATTAAGGTAATATTTTTCTTCCAAGTTAGTAAAAGTAAACTTAAAAACGATTGCTGTCTGCTGGTACAGCAGTGGTCAGCAGAAAGCCTCGTTCATCGTCGAGTCTAGTATAAACTGGGACAGTGCTTTTGAAAGACAGCGTAATATCTGTCAAGAGATAAAAATGTTCATACCTTTTGAGCTAATGATCTCATTTCAGGGAAATTATCCCAATAAAAGGATTCGGCAGCATAAGAATACTATGTGTGCAAAGATTTTTGCGCAGCTTTACTGAAGATGTAACAACCTTAATGCCCAACTGAAGAGAAATTGGTTACTTGTTACATCACTCTGTTGGAACATTATCCAGATTATTTAAATATTAATTATGAGGATTATGGAACAGCATGACAGTGCTTAGAAATATAAATTAAAAATATAAAACCAAAAATTATATAGACACTGTGTATATGACTATGTAAAAACTACATTTGATAAAAAGTGGAGGAAAACGCAGTAAAGAAAAATAATTGTTAGAGTAAGGTAGTGGAATTAAAGATGCCTTTTTAAAAACTGCTTTTTCTCATTAAAAATAATTTTTCTGTATGATTATAGACATACATACTCTTATAGAATTGTGGTATTAAAAATTATAAAGAGCAAAGCAAAAAATTCATGTGCTTGCACGGTTCAGAAATCCAGCAGTACAGATGTTTTGGTATAAAGGCATGTCTTCTGTCGATTGAATTCTCTTGATGCTATTGGGGGTGAGAACCAGTTAAGAACTGAGATTTGCTTTGCTTGGATGATACCACTGGTGATACGAAGAAAGCAACAATCTGAAATGAAAACCACTGTTGTGAGTGAACTCACACCTGCCTTTGTTTCAGTATCTGGCTGCTGTCCTTGGTTTATGTCTGTGATCCGTGTTACAGCCAAAACTGTGTGGCCAAGGCCAGATCTGACAGAGGGGCTGGTCCTGAGACTTCAACTAGGAATCATTTCTATGTTTTTTGTTGATGTTAGTAGTTTTGATCAACTGTTATTTTTAACTCTAAATAACAAAATACAGAACACCTTTCAAGTGTCTTTCACTAATTGAAATGATGATTTTCATATGACAATTTTTGATAAGGTTCCCCAGGAATACAATTATCACACACTGGCAGAATAGACTATGATTTTTCGTTTGTACATGTGTAAACTATATGAACGAATAATCGATATCATCCTATGCATTCATTATAATTCAACACATTTTCCTATGTTAAAATTATTTGAAAATAATTTTCCAATTTATGGAGAAATAAAGCCCCATTGGGATATTGATTAAAATTTAATTAATCCTAACCTAGAAAATAATGAAGAATTGGTACCTTGGCATTATTCAGATTTGTCACTCAGGAACATGGTCGTCTTTCCAATTACTATCAATCACGTTACATCATTTTCCTTAAATAGGAACCCTCGAGATCATTCCTAGGTACTTTGTGTTGTTTTATTGTTGTGACTGGTTTATTTTTCCTTTCGAATGTATTTCTCTTTCAGTAGTGGTTTTTTAGATTTTTGCCACATAACCAGCCTTTTCATTCAGTGTAGATAAAGTGATACTGTTTTTCAGTTGAACATGTGTTTTCCAGTAGAGTAAGCACCACAGCTATGAATAGTTCTAGGAAGCTGCAGTCAGTGGTTCTTAGTTTTCCCTTTATTTTTACCTTGCTCAAGGTAGTTGACCCAAGCCTAGGAGCTGATTCTCAGATTTCCTCCTCTGACTCTCTTTGACAAATTATTTCTGCATTTTAGGGCCCTCCTTTGCAGAGAGGTCATCACTCCCTGGCTGAGATTAAATGACTGAGTGTTACTATTCTTGGGCCTTTTCCTCACCAGATGGATTATATTTTAAATTCTTTGATGTTAGAAACATACTTCTCCAGATTGCCCTCAGAGGTGGGAGTTTATGACAGGCATACAAGGAACATAAGCTGCTCTTGGTCCCAAGACTCCAACTCTGGGCGTTCAGTTATCTCACGAGTCACAGCACAGTGTGCGCTCGGCGTACGTACCTCGCTGTCTGTCTGAGGGGACAAATGATAGGAAGTGAAATGGGAGATGGAGGCCCTGATTCTGAGGATCGGGGAGGCGGCTGGGCTTTGAGCCTCGCTGGAGTCAGTGCTCTCCTCTCGTGTCACTGTTTTGAAGAGTAGTACTAATGTAATTTATATCGATGGTTTAAGGCACACATTAACCAGCTGCTGTTAAGGTGGGTGTGGACGGAGGTGGGCAGTACACGCATATCCTTGAGTCTGCGTGGAAGTTCCTGCAGGAAGACCCAAGAGAGCTCTGGCACTGTTGCCTGGGTGGCAGGTTAAGAGAGGAGGGACATTGGCTTTTTAAAAATTTTTTATTGGGGGATATTGGGGAACAGTGTGTTTCTCCAGGACCCATCAGCTTCATGTCAAGTCGTCGTCCTCCAATCTAGTTGTGTTGGGCACAGCTCAGCTCCAAGGCCAGTCTCTGTTTTCAGTCGTAGTTACAGGGAGCGCAGCCTACCTTCCCACGTGGGAATGGAAACAGCAACCTTGTTGTTGGGAGCCCACGCTCTAACCACTGAGCCATCCGGCCACCACACTGGTGGCTCAGCTCCAAGCTCAAGCCGCTGTTTCTCACTGGCCCATGTGAGAATGGAACTGGCGACATTGATGTTATAAGCACCGCGCTCCAACCACGGAGCCAACTGGCTGCCCGACATTTGCTTTTAATTCGTCCCTTTGTTGTCTGAGTCCTCATCACGTGTGTAGCTTTCAGAGGCCTATTTATTAATATACGTGGTATATTATAAATACATGTGCATGTAAGATTCCATTTTTACAGAAGCCAAGTAGCTGTGGTGCTGGTGAAAACACAAAGGGATTTTAAACCAATTCCTCCTCTGAGATAATTTGAAAAAATGTTTGGCGGCTGCTAGGCATTTGAATTTTTATGAAATCCCCGCATTGGTACTTAAGTGCTTTTGACAAGGGAAACGTGCTTCTGTCTTCACAGATAACATTTTATTTTTCTATTTCAAATTACAATCTATTGCTGCTTTCTCCAGGCGACAGAAACAGACACCAAAGTCAGAGTATGCACCCGGGCCTACCATCTGCTTGTGAAAAAACTGGGCTTCAATCCAAATGACATCATCTTTGACCCTAACATCCTCACCATTGGCACTGGGATGGAGGAACACAACTTGTATGCCGTTAATTTCATCCGTGCAACAGAAGTCATTAAGGTAAGTGTGGGCATTTGCTCTCTCCAACCCAAGACGGCGCTCCAGTTTACCACAGGGCTCCCATAACTAGTTTGAACTAACATATGTGATGTTGACATTCGTGTTCTGAGGTAGTAGATTGGTTTTCTGAAATTTAGGGTCTTTTATTATTTTTCTTTCATATGTTATTTTTAACTGAAATATAATACACATTGGAGAATATATAAAAAATACAAAGTATAATAATTATGAAGCGTACGATAGCTCTCACTTTGGTCCTGAATAGAACGTGGGTAGTGCTTCGTTTCTCCCTTTCTGATTACACCTTCCTCCTGAGTTTTGTTGTTTTTCTCTATAAATTGATCACTTATATATGTACAGACAATCTGAATTATCCATGGATTCTGAATTTGCAAATTCCGTCTACTCGCTAAAGTCTATCTGTGACCCCAAATCAACACTCGTGGTGCTTTTGCAGTCCTTCCCGGACATACCCGCGTGCAGAGTGGTGAAAAACTTGAGTGGCCCGACCCACACGTTCTCAGATGAAGTCAAAAAGGGCATGACACTCTGCTGCTTGTTTCAGCTCTCATTCTGTAAACAAGTGTCCTTTTCATGGTCCTTTTAGTGCCCTACGTCTCAGTTTTTGAGCTTTTTCTCGGTGATGGCTTTCTCTGTTTAAATGAACCCTGAGCAGAGTGCTGAGGTGCTGTCTGCTGCTCCAAGAGCAAGAAGGCTGTGATGTGCCTTAGGAGAAAACACGTGTCACACAGCTGTTAGCTGTGCGCTCAGTATGGTCAATCAACAATATGTATTAAGCAGATGTCTTTAAATGGAAACACACATAAAACAAGGTTATATATTGATCAATCGATGAAAATTTTGTGACGGGAGGCTCACAGGAACCTAATCCTGTATTTCCTCAGGAACAGTGGTTTTCAGTGTTTCCTGGTTCAGTGTTTGTGGTGACTTTATAGAACATAATTACCACAAAACACAGGAATCGACTGTGTAAACAGTGTAGTTCTGCCTGTTTCTGAGCTTCATCAAATCTAAGATTCTTAGGCCTTTCTTCCTTACCCAACCTCACTTTAAAGATTCATCGGTGTTGTAACTATCTTTTGTTCGTTTTTATTGCTGTATATCATTCCATTGGGTGATTACTCCACGGTTAACTGTTCTGCTGTCCATAGGCATTTGGTTTGTTCCAGTTTGGGAC
Organism: Rhinolophus ferrumequinum; assembly: GCF_004115265.2. Lineage (NCBI taxonomy): Eukaryota > Metazoa > Chordata > Mammalia > Chiroptera > Rhinolophidae > Rhinolophus > Rhinolophus ferrumequinum. The sequence goes on along the minus strand of NC_046310.1, from coordinate 21,739,733 downwards.
ATTGTGAGCAGGGCTGCTGTGAACATTGTTGTATGTGTATTTTGGGCACATGTGCATGAGTGTCTCTGTAGCATATGCCCGCAAGTGGAATTGTTGGGTCATAGTCGTAGGTCATGGGAGCTGTCTCCCTAAGTGCTTGAGCTGGTTTGTATTTTAGCCAACAGTATGTACCGTGTTTCCCCAAAAGTAAGACCTAGCCAGACCATCAGCTGTAATGCGTCTTTTAAGCAAAAATTAATATAAAACCTGGTATTATATTATATTATATTATGTTATACCTGGTCTTATGTTAAAATAAGACCGGTTCTTATATTAATTTTGCTCCAAAAGACGCATTAGAGCTGATGGGCCAGCTACGTCTTATTTTCAGGGAAACATGGTAAGAGTTCCTGTTGTTCCTCATACATGCTAATGCTTGATAGTCTCACAAGGTGTGGTGGGAACCTTGAACTTGATCTGTTTTTTTACTTCCCACTCTTACATGTAAAGTTTAAGGCATGTGATTGCTGCTTTTGGAAAACTAGGGGAATCTTTTCACTTTTTAAATTTTTGGCAGAGGACGTTACCTGGAGCCAGAATAAGTGGCGGTCTTTCCAACTTGTCCTTCTCCTTCCGAGGAATGGAAGCCATTCGAGAAGCAATGCATGGGGTTTTCCTTTACCATGCAATCAAGGTATGGTAGAACACCTGTTCCCTTTGAAACTAGCTCTTACCTGGGGTAGGGGTTTGCAAACCTGCAGTTCCACTCTCGCCCACTGCCAGTTTTTGTGAATGATCGTCTTACTGGAGAGAAGCTGCAGCCACTCACGTGTGGTCTGTGTGCGTTTATGCTGCTGCCGCTCAGCTGAGTAGTTGCGACAGAGACAGTAGCTAAAATATTTTCTGTTTGGCCCTTTACAGAAAAAGTTTGCTGACCCCTGATTTAGACCGTCACTGAAAATGCTCATTGTTCTTTGTATTGCCCTTAGTTTGGCATGGACATGGGGATAGTGAATGCTGGAAACCTCCCTGTGTATGACGATATCCATAAGGAACTTCTCCAGCTCTGTGAAGATCTCATCTGGAACAAAGACCCGGAGGCCACCGAGAAGCTCTTACGCTATGCCCAGGTAGAGAGAAGGTGTTCTGATGGGGGCTTCCCTGTCTTTGAATTCATCGCTCACGTGCAGTGACCTCCATTGTAGAATAGAAGCAGGTACGTGATTCATGTCTTTGGATCACTGAAGATTTCTGCAGGGAGTTCCAGAGGAGGCGTTTTAGGGAGGGCCAGGAAGGAGAAACAGGCCATGTTTAGGCTGCTTCAGGATTCTGAATTTATGTTTCCATTTATTTTAAAATATAAAATTAATTTTTCTCACACCAAAGTAACACATATTCATTCTAGAAAATTTACAAAATACAGATAAGCAAAAGAAGAAAATAAAAATCACTCATCATCCTACTACTACCTGAAGTCAACCACTGTTGAGATTTTGTTATAACCTTCTTGTCATGGGTTGCTTTCTTTTCTCCCCCAAATGAATATGTATCTTAGGTGTGTCCACACACATGCACGCTCACATGTATTTACAAAAATAGAACTATGTTCTAGTTGCCTTTTTGATAACCTGTTTGTTTATCAGTATACTGGGAGCACCTTTCCATTTTATTAGATAATTTACTACCTCACAATTTAAATTGGTTATTTTGGATTTTCTTGTTTGGCTGTGTATTGCCTGGTCCCCATTGTTATATGTTTACATTTGTATATGTTAGGATCTGCTCCATCTGTGACATCTCTGCAGTTTGGAACTCGAGGTCTGCACTCATCTGCTCTACAGACATGAGAATAATGATAGTTAATACAAATACCAGTTTTTTTGTTTCCCGCTTATTATATGTTGGGTTGTCCTAGGTACATTAAATGGGTGCTGCTTCCTCAAATTAAGTTTAAGGAAAGATGAGATCTTTACCTCAAAAAACTTACTTTTTAATTTATTTAAGAAAGTGATGGCAAAGGAAGACATTTTCCTTATACATCAGGGTAGAAAAGCAGTAAAGTGGTTTTTTTGTATATTGCCACATTTGTTATGTTTTCCATATTAAAATCTGAATTTAACTCTGGCAGAACTGGTAACCTTTCCTCTTCCATCGAAGCACACTAAAATGTTCTGGAAGGAGGATAGGACCATTTAGGATTAGCTGTGTCCTTGATTTCCCAGCCTGATGGGTGGCCAGGTTTAGATTTCTGAAACTGCAAAGCTGATTGGAGTTCAGCCTCTGCTTGAGTACATGCCCCTCCTCTCAGCTCCCTGACAACCTCTCACATTTCTCACGTGGATCCAGGACAGAATGTCTCAGGTCTGTCGTTGCAGGTATAATCAAATTCTGCTTCTCAGCTCATTACAGAAGAAAGAGTCCCCAGGTTTCTTTTCCCATTTCCATGACTGTTTCTGCTCATGTAGACAAAGTGCTTAGCTCTTTAATGTTCTCTGAACATCAAGACATGGCTTTGAAACACGATTCAGTTTTGTCTTAGCCCATCTTCCACTTGGTGGGAGACCCTCCATTAATAATTGAGTGAGACAGGGTTCTGCTGAAGGCCAGCAGGGCATCCCAGCTTCCATATTCGTGAATTTATACTAGAGCATGCTTAATTAACCCATGAGATGATGTGCTATTTCACCTTTTTCTCCATCGTCCCCGTAAGACAGCGCTCCCACTTAGGAAAGATGGGGCTCCTTATTTATAAGACTGTTCTCATTTAAGGTTTTGTTGGCTTTGTATTTTATGTCACTGACTCTTCTCTGTCTGTGTTCACTTTTAGCATTTGTTTACCAGTTTTTGTTTCTGTATATGGTGCTGAGCTGCCAAGAGCTTTTGCTCCTGGGACACAGCACAGGGAAATCTTAATAGCGATTACAAGAGCTTAACACTCCATTGTATAAGAAATTGCTTCCCTCTTAATGGAACCACAAGGACTGATTGCAAGCCATTGGCCCCTCTGTCAAGAAGGCTAACTGTCTACATTCAAGGTGACTTCTGTTACTATTAATGAAATTAATAACAGAGCAGATATACTTTAATAACTCCCAGGATACCCCGAGTGCAAATGAAACTTGAAAAGCAGGTTATGAGGCAAATAGGGGCTGAGGAATTTTGTTTTTTCTTTTGAGAGAATGATTGTCTCCTTTTGTTATTAAATGATGAGGCCTGCACCCAACTTCCTGTCTGATCCATTATTGAAAAGGGTGGAAAAAGGCCTGTCTTCCGTCTTCCTAAACAGTCTAATTCCATTTGGGGGGAATAAGGAGTTTATTGAAAAATAATTCCCCTAATTTGGTACAGACTGACCAGTGGTGAGTAAATTATCTGGCTGTTTAAGGTCTGATGGTGCCAGCTAATTCACAGGGAGCTTCTTCAGGAAGCAGTATCTTGATAGAGATCAAGACCCCTTTGGGCAGGACTGGCAGGATCTCTGCTCTGAATAGGACGGCTCTTGAATGATGTGGGGTTGAGAGAATATTCTTGATACTTTTCTGGCAAAAATGTCATCTATTCCTTGACCTGGCCTTGGTCCTTCTCATTGCCACTGGAAGTCTTGTTCTCTGGCTTTCTCTCGAGCAATTCATTTCCCTTGATGTCAGAAACAAAGCACAGGTCACCGTGAGGGCCCCGAGAAGCAGGAGCTCCTAGATACACACACGGAGTAGCCAGGTGGCCACGATAACTGATGGTTCGGTGTGCCTGGTAGCTTTCTGTTTGATGAGCTGCCAGTGTGTCTGGTGTCTGGTCTGACCGAAACTGTGCAGCGGCTCATATTCAGGTCGTGGAGACGGTCTTGTTGAATGACTAGTTGGGAAGCAAGGTGGGCCCCGCATGCCACCCTGTGCTTGTGAAATAGCTGCTTTGGGTGGTGCCGTTTCACTGAGCGTGGGTTTCCTGAAGCATGTGCGTCCGCTGGGCCGTGTTCATTCACTGCCGCCCCCGCGCATCAGCAGGGCCCTCAGCGGCCCTCGCTGTGTCACTTGCCACTGTTCTTATTCACACTGACCTTCACCCCCTGTGTGCCGCACACTGCATTTTTCTGTGAAAACACACCAAGTCCTTTTTGCAAGGGTGTTGGGAACACTCTGCCCTGTTTTTACACATCAGACTCCATCCCACAGGCAGGAACTGCCTGATTGTGTGGCTCATGGAACAAATGGTGTTTATATGTATCCAGTGATGTGACTGTGGGCCTTAGAAGGCCTTTCTTCTCTCTCCCTCTCTGTCTCTCTCTGTCCAGTGCCACACAGCTCTAGTTTTGTGTTTTTTCCCTTCAATAGAGGTCAGAGTATATAACATGAATTTTGTAATTTTTTTGGTGATTTTTTTCAGTTTTTTTAAATTGAGGTGTAATTGACATATTAATTTCAGGTGTACAACGTGTTTAGATATTTGTGTATATTGTGAAATGTGATCTACACAATACGTATAGTTAACATCTATCATCAAACAGTTACACATGTTTTTCTTATGATGAGCTCTTTTAAGATTTATTCTCTTAGCAACTTTCAAATATGTAATAGTCGCCATGTTGTATGTTACATCCCCAAAACTTATTTCTTTTATAACTGGAAGTTGGTACCTTTTGACCCGCCCCCCCATTTCACCCACCTCCACCTCTGGCAGCCAGCAATCTGTTCTTTGTATCTATGAATTCATTTTATTTTTTTTTAAGATTCCACATATAAGTGAGATCATACAGTAATTATCTTTTTCTGTCTGACTTATTTCACTTAGTGTAATGCCCTTGCGGTCCATCCATGTTATTGCAAATGGCAGCATTTCTTTCTTTATGTCTGAGTAATATTTCATTGTGTACATGTATAACATCTTTATCCATTCATCCATCGATGGACTCTTCCATGTTGTGACTATTGTGAATAATGTTGCAGGAAATTCGTTTTAATGACCATCCTTTTTAGGTTTTTCTGGTAAGAGAGGAAGCCCTGTGTTACTATTTCAGGTAGCACTTCAGCCTCAGTGTTTTTATGTTAGCCCTTTTTTCCCTTCCTGTTACCACCAGTATTCCAGGCCTTTATCATGGGCTATTAAAACATTCTCCTTCTCGTGGGGTTCTCTTAAAAATACTACTTTGGATGTAATTCTGCAGCTTCAGAACTTTGAATTGTGTTGTCCCCCACCCCTGACCCCACAATTGCCTGGAAGGTTAGATCCAAACTCCGTAGCCTGGATTTCTGGCACTCTGTGACTTGGCTTCTACTGTCCTGCACAAACACTGGTCCAGAAAAATCCAGTTTAGTTCAGCATTAAATTATTTAGCTAGTACTGACTGAACTCTGATTTTGGGCTGTGCTCTTTACTGAACTTAGAAGACCTCACCAGTAAGGGGGTGTGCCCTTACAGAGCTCACAGTTTCTGAGACATGCAGAAATGTATGAAGGCCGTTGTCATGTAGTGTGGTAAGTGCTGTGATAGGGGATAGAGGCACCTGAAAGCTGAACAGGAATTAGCCAGACTGAGGTTTGGTGCTGGAGGGCGGCCTGCTGGTCCCTGGCAGGAGACTCACATGTGCATCTAACTGAGGCCTGAAATTGTGCTACCATGTTTCCCCGAAAATAAAACCTAGCCGGACCATCAGTTCTATGTGTCTTTTGGAGCTAAAATTAATATAAGACTCAGTCTTATTTTACTATAAGACTGGGTATAATATAATATAATATATTGGGTCACATGTTAATTTTTGCTCTAAAGATGCATGAGAGCTGATGGTCCGGCTAGGTCTTACTTTCAGGGAAACGGTAGGCGCTGAATAAATATGTGTCAGATGAATGACTATGAAGGCGCAGAGGTAAAGAGATGATGGAGAGTGTAAGGAACTAGAATATTCAGGGTAGCTGAGCTTGCAGGAACAGGAGAAGAGGAAGCTAGAGGAGAAAGCCAACCGGGGTCAGTGTGTGGCACAGAAAGGAGTCGCAGTATACCGTGAGAGCAGTGGGGAACTTACACTGAATTTTTTCACATGGGATAGTTTCCCCAGATGTTGGAAGGTCCTTCTGGCTACTGTGCAGAAGATGCCTGGAGACCAGGGTGATTATGGGCTGCAGAGACCAGTTAGTTGCTTGGACTATGAAAGTGAAAGCGGGGAGACATAAATAATAGAGGAGGTGTAATCATTCAGACTAGGTGATTGAATGTGAGGAGTGAATATACATTCAAGAATGATACTTAGATTTCTGGTTTGGGCAACTGGTACCGCCAGTGAGATGGAGAAAACAGATGTGGTAGTACTGCAATTCACCTTGTGCAGCGTGATCATTGCACTTTTGTCCCTTTGCTGAATCTGTCAGCTTCTACAAAGGTTCTCTTCACCACAGTCTGTGATGATAACTCCTTCCTTAAAATTCCGGGTCTAGTCTGTATCATCTACTCGTTCAGCCCTTGGCACATGCTTTCTCTTGGAGCTGATCTTTCCACCTCCCTTATGACGTGACAGAGTCCTGGGCACCTGGGCCGTGTCCTGCATCTCTTAGTGCCCAGCAGCAGGACAATGGCTTCCTTAGCTTCATTACAGCCCCTCTACACATACCTGTGGGTAGTGATGGTCCTTGCTGAGAGCTCTAAAAGCTCATCACATGTGGGGTAGAGCTCTGACTATCCTGTAAACCTTTTTTCCTAAGTTATCTTTTAGGAAAGAAGGAAGGAAAACACGGAGCCTCACTTTGTCTCTCTCCTAAAAGTTGAAATTCTAAAAGATTTCTCCTTCCCTCAAACATTTATTGAGATACTAATTCATGTTGGAGGCTCTACTAGGGGCTGGAAATATAAAAGAAGGATCAGGCATAATTTCTGCTGCCAGATAGTTCAGTAAGGACCTGTTGGCCCCATCTCTGTGTCCTAATTTCAATTCAGACTCATGGCAAAGGAGGGAAAAAAGTCGTGCAGACTGATGAGTGGAGGAACGGCCCTATTGAGGAACGCCTGGAGTATGCCCTCGTGAAGGTGAGCGTGGGGGATTGCATGCGTGGGGGCTCCAGGGTGGAGGCCCGTCCCCCCGGGTGTCTGATGTGCTGCAGGGGTGGTGCTGACGGCATCTGGCGAAGGAGGTTCCCTGGACTCCCCCCACCCCAATTTGGCAGTGTCCAGAGACAAGTTTTGTTGTCACACTGGGGGTGGGAGGTGTTCCTGGATCCAGCGGCTAGTCATTCTGCTACACGTCCAGCAGGGCATAGGACAGGCCTGCATGACAGAGAATTACTCAGCCCAAATGGCAGCAGCGCGGTGCTCGAGATAGCGCTGTCCTAGATCAGGTTGTCATGTGATCACAAGCAAGTCCTGGCTCTTCTGCTCATGACTGGAATTTTAGGCAAGATAAATAATCTCTTGGCTTCAGTTTCCTCATTTCTGAGTCTGGAGAATTTCAGTTCTTTTTTTTTTTTTTTTTTTTGGCTCTAGAATTTAACTTTTAACTTCTTGAGATTCGTGTATTTCAAGTTGTGGGAATTAGTCAGCGACATTCAGGGATCCTTGAACTGGGGCCGCTGGAGGTTGGGGCTTGACCACTGAAGGCTGGATACATCAGTGGAGGCTCCATGGATTTGAACTTCACCTAAGGGCCCCGCCCATTGTCTTTCCGCTCCAGCTCCTAGCACTGCAGTGAGAAGACGTGCTGATTTCACAGGAGATACGTATTAATGTATAATCTGTTAAACCACTAGAATAAAAAGTGTATTTTATTCTGAATTTGAACTTCACTTATTAGTACGCCTTCTCTCACTTATAGCTCACTTTTACTGAGTACTTTGCACTTTACATAGGTGTCTCAGATAACCCTCAACCATATGAGGCGGGTACTATGTATATTGTAATCTAGGAAACTGAGGCTTAATGAATTTCCTGCATTGGTGATAGGAGGTAGGATTTGAACCCAAGCAGTCAGGTTCCCAAACCTGCACTCTTAAGCATTTCTGTGGTTCGTTCTTTGTTTGGACTTAAGCCAGTGTTTTATGTGATTTTTTTTTTCCTAATTTTTTTTTTTTTCCTTGTAGGGCATTGAAAAACATATTATTGAGGATACTGAGGAAGCCAGGTTAAACCAGGAAAAATATCCCCGACCCCTGAATATAATTGAAGGGCCTCTGATGAATGGCATGAAAGTTGTTGGTGACCTTTTTGGAGCTGGAAAAATGTTTCTACCTCAGGTTGGCAAAAGATGGGGGGAAATTTTCAGAACTGAAAGGAAAAGTCTGTATCTTTCAATAAATAGTAAGTTTGGATATATTTCCAGGTTTTAATTTTGATAAGAGCTCAGGGCCATTGAGATCTGGTCATTCTTTCTCTACAAGTATTTAGGAGTAATGTCTAGAAAAATCCATCTTTAGGGTGATGTGGAAGTTAGAGGTGATCTGGAAATTCTTAGCCTCTAATCTTCGTGTTCTGATCTTCTGTACCACCTCTTACCCCAGTATCTATCCACTTCTCTGCAAATTGTATAAAATAAAACCCAAGGTTAATTTAAAATTAATAGTAACGTTTGGTTTGACTAACCAGTATCTTTTAGAATGCATATTTTGGAAAAATCATTACCATTTTAAATAGTGATAGACATTAAATGATATGTTTCGAGTAAGCGCAGAACTCTCATTTTGATTTATAGAAGCTTCTCTCCACATCAGTCTCCAATACTTGGTGAGCCATCTGGGTTTGGGGCTGTGAGGCCTAGAAAAAACTACACAGCTCTGTTCTTATTTTCATTTTAATTCCTTATCCTGTATTATTAATTGCCCACTTCCCTTCATAGCGTTCATCCTTATTTTAACAGCTTTATTGCTTTATAGTTAACGTACACTAAGCTGCACGTAATTAAAGGACACAGTTTGAAGCGTGTGCACCTTCACCATCTCACACTCACTCGGGTCCTCGTCCTCGTCACTCACAGGTCCTCGTCCTGTCTTCCTAGCCCCCTCCAGTCTGAGGCGCTTCCTCGGTCTTTGTTCTCCATGATGTTGACTTCTTTTTAATGTACACTTCTGAGGTAACTTTAGACTTACAGACAAGTTGCAAATGTCAATTATAAAATGTCTCTCTGTCCCTCACTCAGCTTTTTTCCCTAATGGGAACATTTTCACTTGACCTTAGTACAATTATCAGACCCAGGAAATTAACATTGGTATAGTACTATTAAACAACGACCTTATTCAGATTTCACAGCTTTTCCATTACCATTATCTTTTTGTTCCAAGATCCCACATTGTTTTTATCCTGTGTTGTCTAACATTTCCTCTTAGAACCTTGACTTTCGAAGAGTTCAATATAGCTATTTTGTAGACTGTCCTTCAATTTGAGTTTGTCCTGATGTTTTCTCATTTTTGGCAAGAATAACACAGAGTGATGCCGTGTCCTTCTCAGTGGAGGTGTCGGAGGCCCATGGTGTCGCTGAGTTTCATTACTGGTGATGCTAACCTGGATCATTTGGTTAATGGCATTTGCTAGGTTTCTCCACTGTAAATTTACTTGTAGGGAGAAGCTTTGGCACAGTGCACATAACCTATTTCCCATCATCCTTCTACCCATGAAGTGTAGCATACGTTGATGGATTTTGTAAAAGACCCTGTTTTTGCTGAAGCATAAGCTTTAATTATAAGTAAATTGTAATGCTTGGATTTGAGAAGAGAAGGCTGAGAAGAGGCTCGTGGTGGAGAAGCTTGGACCTTGGAGAAGTGAAGGAAGGCCTTCTAGACAGAAAAGAGAATGTGCAGAAGTGCAGAGGACAGGAATTGCAGCATTTGATTTCTAGCGTTGTTTTCCTGCTATACCTCATTCTTTGGCCATCCCCACAAGGAACTCACTCCTTACCCTTCCCACTGTCAAAAGTGGGCTCAGTATGGCTGACCTGAGGTCAAAGCATGCGTTTGTAATTCATGCTAAATTTTCACAAGTGGCCATTAGCAAACATTTAGGTGGTTTGGTAAAGATGTCTGACTCTCTGTGTTTTTCCCAGGTTATAAAGTCAGCTCGGGTCATGAAGAAGGCTGTTGGCCACCTAATTCCCTTTATGGAAAAAGAAAGAGAAGAAACTAAAGTGCTTACTGGCATCGTGAAAGAAGAGGCAAGTCATTTGTCCAGGCCTCTGGTCGCTGTGAGGAACTGGGCTTGAAAACACTTACTTGGGTAGGGTAGGGACCATGGTGTTTGTCATCGAAGATAAAATAGAGAAATGATCTAACTATTTTACCAGGTATTGCAATACCCTGGGATTTGCCTCTGAATGTGGATTTATGAAATTTTTAACATGAACATAATTTTTCAAACAAAGCCCACGATTTCAAGACAAATCCAGTTTGTTCATTCATTCATTCGTCTTTGACCATTTACAGAACTTCTATGTGCCAATTACACTGTAGCTGCAAAGATCTGTCCCTACCCTTGAGGTAATTGAGTAATGTTTGGTTTTGGAAAACCTCTTAAGTGAATGTCCTCTGTACACTGGTAATGTCCTTGGCATGACGTCTGGATTCAATTTAATTCTTGTTGGCTGCACCACCACGGCAAGCACTAAGCTTTGTCCATGCTTAGTGCTCTGTGAAGCTCAGCCAACTAGGATTCTGAATTCTTAAATTGATCAGAGTTTGAGAACGGCTCAGACATAATATTTATAAATATCCTGCTGGCTTTGCATGCCTTATTTTATTTTTTTGCTGACAATGCATGAAACAACAGTGTTTATGAAACAAGAATATAATCAAATGCCCTCTGTCCCTCAGACAGTTTTTGGGTTAAGGAGATGGCCTCCAGCTATGGGGCTATTTTGCGTTTGAACCGAAGCTGGTCTTTGAGGTGATGGAACCCACGATCTCGGTTGGAGCTCCCTGAGCTAATGAACCCGGCGGGCTGTCTGTGAGCTGCGCGGGCTCACAGCTTCCTACTTGCCAAGCACATGATTTGGGCTCTGGGTCTGCTTTGAGGTTGTCTTCGTGGTATTACATCGCTTTCTGTGCCAACACCGGTCTGACTCTAGAGCGCTAGTGATCTGCTCTGAAGTGACCACAGTGATGCTTAGCGGCTCGGCTTCTCTCCCCGCAGGACCCGTACCAGGGCACCATTGTACTGGCCACCGTGAAAGGGGACGTGCACGACATAGGCAAGAACATCGTCGGTGTAGTCCTTGGGTGCAATAATTACAGGTGAGCCGGCCGCTTTCTTCTTAAAAATAAAAGCAGTAACAGGATGATTCGTTATTGGTGGGAGCAGTAAGGGATGGCAGTGGATGGTAGAGGCCATTTTGAATTTCGTTTTCCTTATGGTGTTTTTGAGTTTTCCGCGTTGAACACACCTTTTCAAGTGATTTAAGTTAGTAATTGTTTAATCTGTTGTATGTTCAATAAGGACAAAAAGAATAGTCAAAACGATTCAAACAGGCTCGAAACAGACAAGAGGCTTCCTGAGCCTTGACCTTGGACCAGAGGCTCCAATAAGCAGAATACTGGGCTCCGACTCATGGCCAGTGGCATGGAGCATACTCCCTTTTTCCTCTCAATAAACTGCCGTATTTTAGAGCCATGGTCTTCTAAGAGTTTGGTTAAATGGAGTTTTATAAGAAGGCTTTGGCTGTACAATTTTCTCTTTCCTTTGCTTAGAGCAGGACCATACAAGCCTCTTGGTGATGAAGCTACACTTTGGAATGTTGTATACAAGTGAAATCCCTTTCTGACATATCTCATTGTAGTGAATAAATATTCAGCACAAAGTTATTTCCTTGTGAGAGCTGATGACCTTTAGTAAATGTATGTTTTCTCCAATTTCAGCATATTTTTTATAATCAAATCCTAATGTAACTGATGCCTTCTCTGGTCCATGTCCAACCAGCAGTCCCTTTGAGTCATGGACTCTCCCCTGTGTGCTGTTCTCTCTGTGGAGAAGAGAGACAGACGTGCTGCAGGGACAGCTGTGCCCCTCAGAGCTCCTTTCTGCTGTCGGGTAACAATTACCCTTTAAGCCTCCTCTCTACTCTCAACATGTTTATCCATCTCTGCGTTCAAGCTGATTAAAGGCAGCTAAGAACCATTCAGGAAGGCTGGAGAGAGGGCAGCCGGGTCCAGATGGCACCTTTTTCCCTCTGTCTTCATAAGTTTGCCCACCTACTCACTGTCAAAAGACTTAGCATTCTCTCCTGGTCCTGGAAATGGGGAATATTGTTCTCAGAATGTATTATATCTTAAAAAGACACTGAAGTGGTTGTAATGAGAGTTTAACTGTGGAGTATTTGGATAAGGTGTTTGCTTCCTAAAATCTACAAGACATTCGTGTCACCTTTTCAAACCCGATGCTGTTGGTTTCTAGTTGCATTCTTCATCACTATTAGTTAAAATTCAGTTCAGCTAGTAAATGTTTCTAGATCATCTGCTACGTACCGTGAATTATACTAGAGACACCAGAATGATTTTGTTGACTTTTCTCTGTTCAAGGAGTTTACTATTTATCACGCTGAATAGTCAGGTACATATTCAACTATGATAGAACTGTTGAAATGATAACTTGTGAGTTAACTTCCTAAAGCATTCTTGAGATATCATTGTGATGTGTTTATCATTTTTTATGTAAAAAAATGGCTAAGTAGCTGAGGGAATCAGATTAGGATTGCCTTTCTGACAGTAAAGGTATTTTAAGAGGCCAGGGAGAGCTGTGGCATTTCTCCAGGGTGCTACTGGAGCTGGATGTCAGCAGATGTGAAAGCCTGCTGCTTAAACCTTTCCTTCAGCACACCCAGCTCCTTCGTCTGTCTTGTGCGTTGAAGGGCTGCTTATCTTTGCTAGCAGGTCTACCTGGAAAGGCATCTTCTGATGAAACTTTAATTATTCCTTTTACAAAAACACAAGGGAGTGTGCAAACTTTTCTATGGTCACACACCCCTTTGGGTCTTTTGTCTGTTGGCATTTTGTGGTGTCAGTTAGCAGACATGTGCCTGGAGACGTACCTTATATAGTAGATGTGTGTCAGCTGAGTGTCCGTGTTCTAGGCTGGGGGTTTGGGGGTGTCACCCAGCTGGAGTCTACCCTGCCATCCAGCACCAGGTCCTAGAGCACCTTTTGCGTTCCTGGTCCTTTGTCACTTAGGCAGTAAATCTCATGAAGTGATACGAATCTGTTTTCTTTGAGGAGGAAAAAAGGTAAAGAGGACTGAAAATAATAGTGCTGTCTAGACAGAAAACATATTTTTTATGAGGATGATGCAGTAGATTCTTTGATGCTGTTAACCTCTAAAATAAAAGGCCTCTCAAAGGAGAGGCAATAAGCATTTATGGAGATCAAAAAGAATAGCTATTCGGGAATCATTAACTCAGGCACAAGCCCAAATAATACTCTGATTAGGAGACAGAGGCAAGGGGTATTGATGAAAAGGGTAAAGGGGACAACGACATCAACAGAAGAAAGGCATTTCTATTGCTGCACGTAACAGTGATGCTAATTCTAAATAGTGTTTGGAAGTTTTAGTTCAGTAGTTATCAGTTCAGTAGTCATAACATTTGCTTTCTTGTTATCCTTGCAAGCAGTTCTTTGGGACACAGTGTTGCCCTAGGCCTGGTCCAAAGATTCTTTGCCCTGTTTTAACATTCCAGAGGTTTGAGGCATAAGGCAATTCCTCTGGGATGGCAGCTCCAAATCCATTTTAAAGTGGCTCCATGTTACATTATTGTTTATAATGAGATAGAATTTGCAAATTGGAGAATTTAAATAGACCTAAGGATGTATCCACCACGAGTCTGCTAATACTAACATTTGTTTACCAGTTCACAATTTATATAGTGCTTTTATATACCAGGTTTCCCCAAAAATAAGACCTAACTGGACAATCAGTTCTAATGTGTCTTTTGGAGCAAAAATTAATATACGATCTGGTCTTATCACATCACATCACATCACTCACATCACATCAACAACATAATAAATACCGGGTTGTATATTAATTTTTGCTCCAAAAGATGCATTAGAGCTGATTGTCTGACTGGGTCTTATTTTCGGGGAAACACAGTAACTGATTATTTTTGTTTTGTTTTTGTTTTGTCTTTTCTTTTCTTTTCTTTCACCTTTCCTTTGTTTTTATGGTTTTGATCCTGTTCTGCCTGCCTCAATTATTGTATTTTCTCATTTTACAGATGGAAAAACCGAGGCTTAGAGAAATTAAGTGATTTCTTCATGGTCACACAATTATCAAGAGGCATGACATTCAGGGCTTCTGATTGCAAAGTCGAAACTGTGCTATGTCAGCTTACCTTTCAATATTTATTACAGTTATAACGTGAAACAACTTTAACTGTAATATCTAATATTGATATTCTAGTTATATGGCTCTTAAATAATTTCAAATATTTAAAAATATTTTGGATCAGATATTTGATTACATGAAAGTAGATTTTAGATATATTCTTTAATAATAATTGTATAAAGATAAACTTGGACTTTTGCCATTTAACTGGTCATGCATAGTTTTTAATTGTGTTACAGTGTTAGCTGAGTGAGGAAAATAAGTCAGGGGCGCGTTGGTCTAACCTGTGCTACTCACCTCACGTGCTCACTTGATAGTTACTCAGAGGCTTTCAGCTTGTGTATGTGTACGGATATATGTACACACACATATATTATGTATTTTATGTATATAGTTTTCCAGTGTTATTGAGATGCAGTTGACATTTAACAGTGTGTAAGGTGTTGATTTGATACACTTCTGTGTATGAAATTAGCTGTAGTGTTAGCTGACCATTGCTTTTTGTGGTGAGAACATTTTTAAGATCTGTCTCTACTTACACTTTCAGGCACATAATACAGTATTGTTAACTATATTCTTAATGCTGTGTATTACATCTCCAGACCTTACTCATCCTCTAACTGCAAGTTTTGACCCCTTGACCAACCACAACTTATTTCCCCCACTCTCAGCCCCTGGTAACCACCATTTCTTCTGAAGAGTAAAAGGGACTTCATTACAATATTTATTTTCTGAATCGTATGTATTTTTAAATAGTATTGGATGCCATTGCTAAAGCAGTTGGTGCAGCTCACATTGTTATCTGAATTAGAAGCCCAAATTAAATGCTTGTGTTCATAGCTGTGTTTTAAGCATTTTAGAAAGATGATTATAAAATCAACACTTTTCTCATAACACGCATTTTTATTCTCTTGAATCTCTCATGTGGCAAAATATATGAATGTGGAAGGAAAGGCCTGGGGATATGGGGTATAGCTCCAAGCAAAGGAAGGAGACTAAGGGAAAGCCGAGGGAGATGGAGCCGTGTGTGGGGGAGGCAGGAAGTGGTAGTGGAGGTGAGAGAAAGTGCAAGGGATGGTGGGTGGAGTGGTGGCAGCACAGAAGGCAGGGCTGGGCGTGGCCGCCAGCCGTCAGATCCTTTCCTCCGCCAGACTTCCCAGGGCCAGCTGGTTATAGTGCTAGTCTCTGTCTAGACTGCCCTCTTTTCCCTTCATCTAGCTCATACCTACTTATTTTTTCAAAATTCGGCTCTGGTTTCACCCTCCTATCACCCTTCTAATTGTCATCCAGTTTAGATGGCCTCCCACAACACGCTGTAAATGCGTCCATCGTAGCACTTGTCACACTGCTTTCTGGTTCAGAACTTGCCAACAGTTTCTCCACTCAGATGTGCTGAGACAGATCCCCTTCTTCCTCGAGGGTGGGCCCGGGGCAGCGTCAGCCCTACATTGATTGTCCCTGGCGGTGAGAGCCTCCTTCCAGTAGCCCAGTGCCGTAAATACCTTTTCTATGCACGGAAACAGTGATACACTTGACTGTTCCTGACAAGGCTTCTAAGCAGGCCCGTGAGTTGGAAATGAGTTTTCAGACCTCTTCTCCTCCACTGACCAGTGGTTGTCTCTCTCTTTGGTTGACTGCTCCCTATGCGAACTTCTACACAGAAGTGCTCCAAGGCTCAGCCCTCTGGCTGAGCTTCTCCTCTGTCTGTCCTCACTGCTCACGCTCATGCTTCTCACACTGTAATGTGCCTGCTGATCACCTGGGGATCTAGTCAGAAGGCGGATCTGATTAAATAGCTCTGCACCTGAGGTTCTGCATTTCTCATGAGCCCCCAGGTAATGTCGGTGCTGCCGGTACACGTTGCTCAGCGAGGGTCACACGCCCTTGGACAGGCTTCTATCATCTCATCCAGTCTCATGACTGTAACACTATGTAATAGGCTGACAAGTCCCAAGTTTTATCTCCAGCATGGATGTCCCACCTGAATTGCAGACTTGGATATCTAGCTGACTACCTGAGAGCTCCATTTGGATAGCGACAGAAATCTCAAGCGTAGTATTTGAAAATTGAACTAATTGCCACCAATAAGATGCCCTGTCCGACCTCACTGCCGACAGTTTTCTCCTCCCGATTTCTGCCCAGCCACAAGCTCTCCTGACTCTTCCTCAAACAAAGCCGGCATGCTTAAGATGCTCCTGACAGATACAGTGCTCAGAATGAGAAAAAGAAGTGGGAGCTGAAGCATTCTTGCCATCAGACTGACAATTTTAATTTAATTTTAAGACTATGTAATGTTGAAAACAGTCAGCTTTGAAATGTATGCCTTTGAGTCTCAATTTAAAAGCAATATGGAATTTTGCTTAGTTTTATATGTAACAGTCTATACTTTGTCGTAGTTTAACAAAAGATCCAGTTACCAGACATTTTTCAATATGCTAAAAAATAAAAAGTGGTACCGTCTCACTTGTGTCATAACCTGCAGTGTCACATAAAAGCCTGTACATTTTGTGCTAACACAGCTGACCATGGTTATCATTAATTTGAAATTGCTTTTTTACTGAGAATTCCATATGTCTAGTTTATTTAAAATTTTTAAGTAACATGGGAACAATCTAAAAAATCCAACAGTTTAAAAGGGGGTATAGTGTAAAGCCCCTCGTGTTCAGCACCCACTGTTACCAGCTGATATTATGTCAGGAAGGAGTTCGTAGGCATTGATTTTTTTATTTAAAATTATTTTGCCTATTTAATTTTAAGAATTGATGACATTATGAAATAAGTGAAAATGCATGCTGTAGTTTTTAAAACATCTTTTAAACAAATATTCATGAGAAAAAAATGTAAAAATGACTCATTCTGGATACTCTAAATCTAGAATTTTCTAGAGCAGGAATTCCTTTTTTCTCTGAGTTCCAGTGGTCTCCTCTATGAATTCCTCGGGTATTATTCTACCCTCTCGCAGAGCACACTTGGCTTTCTCTGCCGAGGGCCTGCCCTCCCTCTCACGTGTGCCCCCCCACAATCAGCTGTTCCCTGGATCGCAGCCGTCTCTCTCAGTGCACTGCCCCCTCATTCAGCCTCCCTCACCCTTGACTTAAGTAACCAGATTTCCTTATCGTCAGCTTCTCCTGTGCAGGGGCTGACCTCTCCTTGATTATCCTTCTCTTTGGCTTCCATGGGGCATATATGGTTCAATAGATATTTATGGAGTGAACTTCCCCAGCATTTTTATTGGCCCAAATGGCTAAGAGAATGAGTTTTGATTTCAGGTCCTGGTTCAAATCCCAACTCTGCTACTAAGTAGTTGAGTGACTGGACAAGTTGCTTCACTTCTCTGGGCCCAAGCTTTCCTGGGCCTTCTTCATTAACATGGAGCCCGTAGCAGTGCCTCATCTCTGAGTTGCCGTGAGGGTGAAATGAGATTGCTTATGCAAAAAGCTTCGCATAGTGGAAATAAGCCAAGTTCCCATTGACAGATGAATGAACGTATAAAGTGTGGTGTGTCCATTATGCTGAGTGAAGTAAGCCAGACACAAAGGACAAATAATGCATGGTCCCACTTATATAAATACCTAGAATAGGCAAATTCACAGAGACAGAATGTAGAATAGAAGTTACCGGGGGCTGAGGGAAAGAGAGAAGGGGGAGTTGTTGCTGAATGATTATGAAGTTTGTTTGGGGTGATGGCAGAGTTTTGAAAATAAACAGTGGTGCTGATGGGTGTACAACACTGAGACTGACTGTAACTAGTGCCACTTAATTGTGCATTTAAAGATAGTTAAAAGGGCAAGTTATAGATGTTACCATAGCTTTAAAAAGTAAGTCTAATACACCAGAAACTACTGAATTGTGTCCTTTAAATGCTGTGTGAATTATATATCGATAAAGCTGCTTTAAAAAGCTTCACATGGTACCTGGCTTACAGTGAGCACTCAGGGAATGGTGGTTGTAGTTGTGGTTGTTGGTATTTAGTGAGCCTTTCGGTGTGATTTCCGTTTACATCAGAGCAGTTTCTGATGGCTAAATAAAAATGTTCATTTTAGCTTTGTCTCCAGTGAGAAATTCAGCTTTCTCATTAATTCTCTCACATCTCATATCTATACTCCAGGGTTATTGACTTAGGAGTCATGACTCCCTGCGATAAGATCCTGAAAGCTGCTCTTGACCACAAAGCAGGTACGTGCAGCTGTACTGGCCCCCTCCTCCCCACACCCCAGAATCTATCCATCAGGGACTAGTATGCTCCACCCGGTGGGGCTGGTGGGACAGTGAGACAGTCACGTGCCAGTTCCTACATGGGCACTGTTTTCAGTACCACTTATAATGGGGCTTGAAGACAGGAACAGGGTATTGTGAAACTCCTTTATAGCTTTGAGGTGGGGAACGGGGCCAGACTTATAAGAATAAGGTGTTGCATTAGGTTTTTTCTGTGTGTAGTTGTTTTTGTGTTTCTTCAGACACTGACATGTTCAAGTCTGGGAGATCATGAACTAATAATACATTGTATTTGCATGGCTTCCCACAACTTTGGCAAGTCCATTATTGCAACTTTAAGTTACAAATGATATTTATTACCAAAAGCAAACAATAAATTGAATCCCCCCCCCTGCCCCGTAGTCAGAAAAGGTGTCTTAGAAATTGAAAATTCATATTGGGTTTTGGGGTCTTTATTACAAAGTTTTTAAAGCGAATTTTCAATTTTCATACTTTTGCTCCTTTTCTCACATCCTTCTTCTTATGTCCATTTCTTTTTTTTTCTTTTAATAATAGATATAATTGGCCTGTCAGGACTCATCACTCCTTCCCTGGATGAAATGATATTTGTTGCCAAGGAAATGGAGAGATTAGCGATAAAGATCCCGTTGTTGATCGGAGGGGCAACCACTTCGCGGTAAGTCATGCTCATGGGTCTTGTGCTTCCCCCGCGTTCTCTGAAATGCCAGTGTCTGAAGACAGTGATGAGACCTGGGCTTTTTCCCTTAGGCTTGTTAGCACATTGGCTCCTATCTAAACACGTGAACGTGGCTGCTCGTCACTTGGCCAAGAGCCAGAATCCCTCTGGAGCCACTGTAGGGGCCTTTGGGATCCCCAGCCTTTGCCTTTCCTAGGAGTCCCTTGGCTTGTAATAGTCCTTTTCTTAATCCCCTCACCACCCATTCAGTTCCTGAGATTTCTAATAAACACTCCTCTGGAAATCAAACTAAGTGGAGAAGCTGTGGTTTTGGGCACAAAGGCATGGCTTGAACGTTAGCCCCCACTCTATCCTGAAGCAGGGGTCCGATTGAATAATTACAGGTTCCTCTGAGGAAACTCTGACCTTGTCGTAGTGGAGACAGAAAGCCACCCTAGCGAGAATGTATCAAAGCATCACTTTGCGAGGTTGTTTTTGAAAAGGGGAACCTTTGGGTTAAACAGCTTAAAGAGGAGGAAATTTCCATTTGATCACATGATCATTATTCATTTTGTCCAGTTTTTCCTGGGATCATGATCATGATGATATTTGGTGAGAAATATGTGTATTAGACTTTTTGTGACACATTCCTCTGGCCCTGTGGATGAAAAAGGGGTGCTGTAATAAATCATAAATCCCTAATTGGGCAGGCCATGGATAGTCGCGCCTCAGGCCTATAACTTCTGTAGTGAAAGGTTCTAAGCCAGCCCTGTCCATTTTTCTTGTGCATTTAGGTTAACACACCTTTGAAATGCCAGAAGTGACACCCCTTGAAGGCGTAACCACCCTCAAAAGAGCACATAGTCTTAACTATCCTGTAATCCAATCTCTGCCTTGCTTTCTCCCACCTCCATCTGATCTTCTTTGTTCCCTCCTTAATTCCAAATGCATAAAAGAAACTGCAAAACTGTCATTCTCCAGGGCATTTGACACCTTGCTTCTTGGCAGTTGTCATCAGTGTGGGCTCTTATAAACGTTCCCTACAGGTTTGGACATTCTTATGGCGACAGCACATACGTTCGCTTTGTCAGGGCACGGTGCCCAGGTGGAGCTTGGAACTGGATGATCCCACAAAGCATTTGGTTTATGTTTCTGATGCAGAAATACACTGGAGGTCTGGTCAGAGCTATTCCAGAGTTCCTTTCACACTCGAAATAACTATGTTAAGCCAGTTGCATTAGTTAGGGTTCTCCAGAGAAGCTAGTATAGTCAATATAGGCAGAAATTAGTCAATATATGCATCTATATTCTCTCCCCCTCTCTAGGGAGTGTTGATGTGTCTATCAGTCTTGAGTCCAAAGGCTTCTGGAGGCAGAAGTCCATCTTCCTTGGGGACCTCAGTCTTTTCTCGTACAGCCTGTAACTGATTGAGTGAGGCAAGGGAAATCGCTTCACTCAGTCTATTGATACAGTGTTAGTCCCATCCAAAATACACCTTCACTGAGTCATCTAGATGCTGTTGGACCAAACACTGGGTCCTGTGACCTAGCCCGATTGACACATAAAGTTAACCATCGTCCCATTTATAATCTACAGGGATCATTTTCACGAGTAGTTATAGTGTTACATGTCATTTATCCACTAATTGCTTTGCGCGCTTGAGGAATCAGTAGTGTGGCTGTTGTTGCTCACATTAGAAAACACGGTTTGTTTTTCCATGAAGGACTTACCCACTAGGACATGTGGCAGATCGATCTCCAGGGATGTGACCAAGCGTTGATAACTGGGGTGCCAGTGAGCATGGCCATTTTATCTATTGTGGTGTGAATATTAAAATGGTCATTAGCTTAGTAAAGAGAATGGTAAGAGAAGCTATAACTGTTGTTAGACATGAATTACCTCTTAAAGTCATGGTAAAATAGAATAAATAAATATTTAAATGAGCAGATGTAATGAAACACGTTATGAGTTATGCAAATGTGATGCTGGTTTCAAAATAACTATTTTATATGGTAGGACACTACACTCAGAAGTTCAAGATCAGGAAACCACATTGCTACTTGTGCAAACTGGAACATTTCCAAATAGTCCATTCAATTTTACCAAGTGAGAGCCACTAGATTAATGAGGTTTTTAAAAAAACATTCAGAAGCAACATGACTAACTGCGCAAGATATATCACTGGTAAAATTAGCCATAAATGACTCTTAACAGTTACAACCTGGTATATCAGGTTGGAATTAATCAGATCAGAAATCACTCACTGTCTCTTCATGCCTTTGCAAATGTCTCTCCCTGTCGTCTGGGGAACCGTGACTGTGTTCCTACCCAAAGGCAGACAGCTGGGTCCCTGGACGCCCCAGGTTTTTTCCAGCTCTCTGGTGCTTTATTTCTCCATGAGCTCTGCCCTTTCTGGGTCTCTTCTTTCATGCCTGTTGTAGTTTCGGGAAAATTATTTGGAAAAAAAAAAAGCCAGCAGCAGTGCTTCCAAGTAACCACTTCCTTCTCCATCATGGTGCTCGAGCAGCCTGGAAGAACTTCAGTGTAAATGCCCCGTTCCAACTCCATTGGAAACAGTGACAGTGGGTGTCTCAGACCTGGGGTCGTGATTCACCAAACCTTCTTAACGAGCTCCGTCACTGAGGTATAACAGTCACTCAGAAAAGCTCACAAATCATAGATGCGCAACTTGATGAAGTTTTACCAAAATGACCCCACCTCTGGAACCACCCGCAGATCAAGAAACAATATTAACAGCATTTGGAACTTCACTGGGCTCCTTTCCAACGACAATCAATAACCACTGTTCTGTCTTCTGTCACCATAGGCCAGTGTTGCCTACATTTCAGCTTTCTACCAATGGAATCCTGTTGTAGACTTTCTTCTGTGTCCACTTATTTTGCTCAACGTTATGTCTGAGGTCCAAACACGTTGTTACAATAGTTGTTTTTTCGCTTCCCATTGTGGTACAATATTCCATTGTGTAATGTCCTATGGCTTATTTATTGTACATGCTGCTGTTGGTAGACATTTGGGTTTTTCCAGTTTGGGGCTGTTATACCGATGCTGCTATGTGTGTATTTCTGTCCTGAAGCTAACATGCTGGATCATAAAATACGCATATGATTGTCTGCATTTCGTTATTGCCAGGTCGTTTTCCCTACCACTGGCAGTTATGAGAGTTCCAGTTAATTCTACATCATTTTCCATTTTATCTATTGTGCGTATGTAATAATATTTTGATATGGCTTTCATTTGTATTTCTTTGCTGACCGATGGTGTCGAATGCCTTTTCATATGTCTAGTGACCATTTGGATATGGTTTTTAAGTCTTTTGTTTTAATTGGGTATTCTGCCTTTTTTCTTACTGATTTGTGTGCATTCTTTATTTATATTGGATACAACAAGCCCTTTAACAGAAATATATTTTGTAAATAGATTTCCAGCATAGATTGCACTTTGGAGTGGAGTTTTTGAATCACAGAAGTTCTTAATTTTTGTGACGTCTGATTTATCCATCTCCGTTATGGTTGATGCTTTTTGCATCTGTGTAAGAAAGCCATCTACTCCTAGGGGAGTCAGCTCTGCTAGAAAGTATTCAGGAGTTTGAATGCCTCAGAAGCCCTCTGAGAGCCTTCTTACTACCTTCTGCAGGCCTGCTGACCGCTCAGCAGTGCTCCAGACCTTTCCTTCACTGACTGTGTTTAAGCAAATGGCAGCTCAGGACTTCTGGGGTGTCTTGAGAACAGACCTCTGAGGGTCGGTAACATCATGGCTTTTCCCAGCCTCAGTGGCCTGCGGCCCCATGAGAGAATTGGAACTGTCTTCCCAAGACTGTTGACATGAGGCTGAAGGCTGTCTAACAGATGCGTCCTTGGAGAGGTCCACAGGGTTGTATAGACTTGGGGTCACTGAGTGGTGGAAATACGGTTGGAGTGTCCCTTTATAACCTGTAGCTATGAGAAAATGGACTGTTCTCCAGTGTGTCATACAGATGGTTTGGTATCACAAACCAGAATTGACTTTCATGGGAATCTGGTCCTGTCAGCTACAGAACTTCTCAAGGGCACAAGTCTGGTAGTTCGTTAGCTTTCAGCTTTTAACTGGTTTAAAGCCAATAGGTGTAAAATGTATTTTTCAATTATTTTTTGTGAATAATGAAGAATTCAAAAGGAAGTCGCATTGTTCAAAGCTAGAGGTAGTTTTCTTTTTAATTGTCAGGAAGTTAGGTGTTAATTCACATAACTGATGTTATTTTCCTCTTTGAGTTGAGTGTAAAGAAGCTTACAGTTTAGGTCTCTGTACAGGATTTCATGGAAGACATTTTATATGGTGATTTTACTCCTGGTTGCTTCTTAATTTCCCCATCTTTGTTTTCCCTTTCTCTTATCAAATTTTTCTCATCAAATTTTCAGTTTTGGTCGTGCCGCATTTATGCAAACCTCTTTAAATTAATTCTGGGATAGGATATCATCTTGTTGTTTTTCAGAGTTTTTAAGAAGCTCTTCTGTGGTTAACATTATCGTGCCCATTTGGCAAGTGTTGGCAATGACTACCTAAACCCTTAGTGTTGATGCTTGACTTAACAGAGAGTCATTTGCAATTCAGCCTCACCTCTAGCCCTTCACTAGAGGTATATAGGAAGGGGAGGAGGAGTCCAATGTTTCATGTTTTTTCAGACTTCAGAAAGAAGTCTTCGTCCAGCTGGACAAGACTGCAGAAATGGGAGCTTAGAAGAAAGTGGAATCAATGTTTTATTATTTTATAAGGAAACCAGAAACACTCTCAGTGGCTGAGCAAGCTCAAATTTCGTGCCTGTGCTCATCTAGCTTTGCCAGTTTTTGCATTGGAAAGCAGCACTCTACTTTGTATTTATTTATTTAAATAGTGGAACCCATCAGTTTCTTCTCAGTCCCTTGTCCAGAAGTTCATCAAAGAAAATGGCCAGGAACCTTGGATGCTTAATAAATATGAATTATGTTTATTTTAAATTTTAAAATATACTGGTTTTCTTTAAGAGAAAATGCCATCTAAGTACATCAGGCTTAAAATAATGTTTCCTGGAAGCACTTCATGCAGAATATATATTGAAATATATTTGTGTGTTTAAGGAGCTGACCATCTGAAGGAGAGGAGCAAGCAGAGTCTGACTTGTGTTCTATTTTGAACCTGGAAGCAGCTTCTTTTCCTACTGTTTGCAAATGTTCCCCCTCAGAACACACAGAATAGCTTCCAGCCTTGGTTCCTGAGCACGCAGTGGGCACAGAACAGGCCCTGAGGGGGCAGTGAGTGTCCTCAGCCGCTCCCAGGCCACGGGCTGCCTGCTGCTCTGCACCCCAGCCTCCCTGTCCAGATGTCACCGGCGCTGTCTGGCTTAGGCCTGAGCCTGCATCTCCTAGCGCCGTTCTTGTGGATTATGGCTTTAGCTGCTTCCTGTTCATGTACAGAGGTCCGCTCAGAAAGGGGTCAGAAAGTGTCTTGTCTGTCTCCTTAGGAAGGAATGTGTAGAGCCCTCCCTTGAGATGCCTATGAAACACACACGTGTATTGCACCTTTAATATTCTCTTAGTGTTTAACAATTACCTCAGTAATCCACACTTACTAGAGCATGTCAAATGATTCAGAGGACTATAAAGTCGAATTTTGTCTCTCCTTTCCCGCCTTCAGTCCCACCTCTCACCTCCACATAACCAAAGTTGACACTTTGATGTGTAGCTCTGTGTTTTTTCTAATATACAGAAACTTATATATAAAATTGGTTGGGGCAAGTTGTGGGTGGTAGTATTTGTTTTTAAAAAATGTAGAATTTTGGGGCAGCGGGATGGCTCAGTTGGTTAGAGCACGAGCTCTCAACAAGGTTGCCGGTTCATTCAATTCCCACATGGGATGGTGGGCTGCACTCCCTGCAACTAAAGATTGAGAACAGCGACTAGACTTGGAGCTGAGCTGCGTCCTCCACAACTAGATTGAAGGACACTGACTTGGAGCTGATGGGCCCTGGAGAAACACACTGTTCCCCAATATTCCCCAGTAAAATTAAAAAAATATATACAGAATTGTATTAAATATACTGTTCTGCTACTTTGTTTTTTCCTCACATAATAGCATATTCTAGACATCTTTCCAAATGAAAATACATTTTAGTTTGGGAAGGAATATGGAAGTGTCTGGTTTGGGGCAGAGTGCAGCTTGCTGCTTTAGGGGAGAAGGAAGGAGGAGAGAAGGCGGAAAGCACTGCGCACTGCAGGGCTGCTGTGGCTGCCCCCTGACGTGGAACTGTCCACACTTCCCTGCCATGTCTAGAGCCCTGGTTTACCTGCGGGGAAGCAGGGCAACGCAGTTTCAATTTTCACTTTATGTGTTATGTTCTGTAATGAAATAGCAGATATGGAGCCTCTGCTGTTGCTATAAACATTCAGTCATCAGGGCAATTGCTTTGCACTTCAGTTAATTGGGTAATTTTAAGGATTAAAGGGTCTTTCCTCCTCAGTACTGACAGTTTCGTGTTTGGCAATAGGATTTGGGGCTGCGCCAGTGTTAGTATAGAATGTTTTTGTTGCTTGTGCCTCTCTGTGTTTTGTGTTGCCTTCACTTAGGGCCGAGGTTCCTTGTTACAAGTTCAAGGTGGGGTTGAGCTGGGGAATGGTGGTGTGTCCCAGGGACAGGGCACGGTGGCAGAGACTGATGTCCGTGTCCCCTTCCTCGTGTCTGGTCCCCCAGAGGCCATGGCTGGGATCCCAGCTTCACCTTTATGACAGCAAAATGCAGTTGCCTGGGCTGTTTGGCTGCCTTCGTTCAGACAGGCTGCTAATCCCTTATGGCAGGCTCCTCCCCTTATGGCAGAGGGCTGAGGACAAAGTGTCTCGTTTGTCACAGACTTCTTTGTAGCCTGGGCCAGCAAATCCATGTCTTTTCCCCGTCTTGGGATGGGGAGAAAGTTATTCTTGCTTTACCAGGGAAATCTGAAGTTCAGTAGGTGGAAGTACCCTGAAATCTTTCTCTGGAAAGCACTGTAGAAACACATTATCTCTAATGGTTCTGAACGAGTTGTGTAGGAGCTGTCAGCACTGATGGATATGTTTTCCTTCTGACCTCTCGTTTTAGAACCCACACAGCAGTTAAAATAGCTCCAAGGTACAGTGCGCCTGTAATCCATGTCCTGGACGCATCCAAGAGTGTGGTGGTGGTAAGTGTGGGGCCTTCCCTTATTTCAGTATGTTGTAAAGAGAGAACAGAGCTCAGTAAGAGTCAAGGGGATTGCCAAACATCTACTCACTTTTGTCCAGTTCTACTCAAGAATGTGAAAGAACAGCCCATGGCTTGTGACAGTGTCACTGCCGTTGTGTGTGTTTCTGGAAGGAGGGCGGTGGGTGCCAGGGGCTTTCAAAGCCTACTTCCTGAACGAGCAGCGAGAGTGCTGGTCTGACAGGAGCCACGGGACCAACACACCTGTGACCTTGTCACCAACCCAGAGAGAGAGATCTCAGCCGTTTAGAAATACTTACAAACATGGACATACACTTTCTTAACTCCATGCCAGAACTAAAGGAATGTAGACTTTTTTAAATGAGCTGTTTCTAGATGGAAAAATGTTTAACCTGGAATAGGCCAGCTGACTCGACTCAGAGACAGAAAAGCATTCACTTGGTATTCAAAACCCAGAATAATAGATTCTTTTTCTTGGTGAATGCAATCAACAACTCACCTCAGTGTGTTTTTCCTGCTTTTCTCCTTCCTCTTGCTCCGAGTTCTCATCGAAAAGGTGCAATTCAGAAACCACTAGTCTAGTTCAACTGTCACGTTATGCAGATGAGGAAAGTTAGTGAGGGGAGTGGTGCTTTGTGAGACCACAGCCTGAAATAGGGGGAATCACATTTCCTGTGCCATTTTCCAAAGGAATTCTTTCAGATCTGTGTATTTATTTGCATGAAAGTAATACAATAATTGCTAAGATTGTTAAAAACTTACGGTGTGCTGAGCACTGTGCTAAGTGCTTTATATGGGTTCTTGATTTAATCCTGATGAGGTAGATACCTTTATTACTCCCGTTTCACAGATTAGGAACCGGGAACGAAGCGGTTAGTAACTCTTGAGGCCATAGGTCCATCAGGAGGCAGGTCCGAGATCTACTACAGGTGGTCTTATTTTATGCTACATTAAACTTGCTCCTATTAAATATTTACTGATTCTCCTATATTGAAAAAGATAAAGTTAAGACAGGCTGGAATTAGAAAGTTGCAGTTTTTTATTTGCCACTGATACTTGCAAATAAACTACATTTCTGCAACTCAATTTTAGAATAATTTTTTGTATCTTATATTTGGATTTTGCTTCATATTTGCTTATATGAAGTCCATAGTTGAGTCTCCAATGGGCCTCTTTTTAAGGTGTGTAACCTTTTCCAATGCTGATCACTGAATATTACCCACGTGGAGGCCAGACTGTTGGGCCTTTCAAGTATAGTGGTGACGGCCCTACGTTAGTGAAGGATATTAGCTGGGAATGAATTAGCCCTCCGGTTCCATTTTGAGGGCAGTGTCTTAAAGAGCTAAAGCGGCAAGAGCCCGGTCGAGGATGGCGTGGGCATCTGTGTTCTTTACCAGCCGAGTGGCTGGCAGGTTAGTCTTCTCAGGTACTACAAGGAAATGGCCATATTTTGTAGTTACTCAAATGTAAGTCCAATGATGAGTCATTTGGGTCATTGCTAGTGACACTTCAGGAGTTTCCAGGTGTGTCACTCTCTCTGGAGTCATATGGACAGTTTCTAACTCTGCCACTGGTGCTGTGTGACAACGTGTGTGGGCATTGCCAACCAGGCAGGCTCATCTGAGCCGTGGTATTGGGCGGGATCAGTCATGTGGGCACCCACGTGGCTGACCTCGGTTACTCAGTTCTTAACCCCTCCAGAGATCAGCAGGTACAGCATGAGGCAGGTCCCCCACACATCACGTCGTTAGCATAAACCATCTGGGGTGGCCCAAGGCCCCAGGTAGACAGGGACACTCTTATCAGGCAGGATATTCCAAGGGCCAGTCCTTGCTTTGCAATGTGCAAGATCCGAACACCCCAGGCCCACTGAGTTACCCTGTGTGGCACTGCCAGGCAGAGGAGGAAATGACGCTAACACAGGGAAGCTTCCTGAAGGACGTGTCACCAGAACTGACCAGGGTTGCACGTTTTATCTTCTCTTTTGCTCTGTGGTTATTGGACTTTGATCTTGTATTTTCAGTGTTCCCAGCTATTAGATGAGAATCTGAAGGAGGAGTACTTTGAGGAGATCGCGGAAGAATATGAAGACATTAGACAGGACCACTATGAGTCTCTCAAGGTAAGTGACAAAAACTGGTTGCAGCTTGTTTGGGTACTAAAACGAGCCTATGGTTCTTAATGTAACTTCAACGTTCTGAGGTTTAGAATCATTTTAGAGAAGTCCTATTTTCTAGTTCAAATCAGAGCTCTTCAGTGTCTTAAGTTCCCGATACTTTTTGGTTATATTAAAATTAATCTTATTTATTCCTGCAAACATGTATTGGGTAGTACGTGGTAAGTGTCAGGTGCTCTGCTAGATACCCCAGTTATGGGAATGAATAAACGTGAGCTCACACCC
Source organism: Rhinolophus ferrumequinum (assembly GCF_004115265.2). NCBI lineage: Eukaryota > Metazoa > Chordata > Mammalia > Chiroptera > Rhinolophidae > Rhinolophus > Rhinolophus ferrumequinum. The sequence continues at coordinate 21,710,988 of NC_046310.1, read as the reverse complement.
GGCAGGGAAACGGGAACCGAAACAGTGTGCTGAGATGACTCCACAGATAATGGAAGCAAACGAAGACGTTAGGACAATGTGAGCCTCTGTCCCTGACTGCCCAGCACCCACTACAGGCTGGTGTGGACTCTGGCCCTTTCTAGATGAGCTCCAGGCACCCGTGGAGAGTAGGCATAATGACTCTGTAGAAGCCATTGGGGGTATTTCTTGCTGGTTTTCTTAACTCTAGGCTTTGTGTGGGGGATGCATGTTGAGTGTGGCTAGGCAGGTAGAATGAGATAACACGTAGCATGAAGAAAACATGTTTCTGAGGTATTGGCTAGCCCCAGACACTGGTTGCTTCCCCTCTCCTTGGGTTTGCCCACAGGTGAGAGTTTCTTAGTTCTGCCTTTGGGTCCTCCTGGTGGCGGACAGCAGGCTGGTTGACCCTGGCCTCGGGTGTTCTAAAAGTATAGGCCGTAGACGTCATAGTTCAGGCTGCAGATCAGCTTCATATTTGTGTATCAATAATTGCTGGATATTTATTGAATCTTTACTCTCTACTGTTGTGGTGCTGATGCAAAGTCATATTGGGTGGAAAAGAAAGAGCTTTTTAGGATGTGAATTTTTATTAATAAAAGAGTTTGTTTTTTTGAAAAACTCACGTACTAGCATTCTTGAATGTACTTTCATACTAGCAGCTGAAAACTTAAGAGTCTCAGAATAAATAACGTCCTTTTTTTCATAGGAGAGAAGATACTTAACCTTAAGTGAAGCTAGAAAAAACGGTTTCCATATTGACTGGCTGTCCGCGCCTCACCCAGGTCCGTTTATCTGTCGGGTGGAGGAAGGCTGCGAGTGGTAACGGTGGGCTGCAGGGACGTCTGCATTTACTTGGCTACAGACTCACACTGGCAGCTAGAGACTCTTAATTGTGTCTAATAACATAAATGAAAGCAAACAGGTGCCATCTCATGAGAATAAACACTGTCCTGAGATTGACCAGGTGCAGCTCCCTGGTCAATCTTAACAGAAGTGCTGTTATCCCCACTTTCATTTGAAGATACTGAGCTTGGGGTAATAACTTGGAAAGTTTGTAGGATTCTGTCCTTGATCTGTCTTCTAAACCCACACTCTTTCCTCTGTGCTGTGCTTGAGTGGGCCCCCTTCAGTTTGAAGCAAGTTCTGGAGAACTGCCTGGGTGGCTCTGTCACTGCGTTGGCCTGGGTCCCAGGCTGGCCCAAGTGTCGACGTGGAATGTCTGAAATTGAAAATGCCTTTGCATTGAACAGACCTTTAAAACATCTCAGCAAAGCAGCATCTCCTGTTTCATCCTGTGCTCACTCTCTCTCTGGATGTTTCATTTAATTTCTTATATTTGGTTTCCTCCCTTTCACTTTTCTAGCCAACTTCCTTGCTTTAAGGAGGTGTTCACGAGGGAATGAAATGTGTGAGGTGTTTTGACAGGCTCAGAGAGGCATGAGATACAAATGTAGAAACGAGACAGGTGAACAGGGGTTATGTTAATAAAGTCCACATTTCCAAGGTAACAGCTCACATCAGCTTTCATTGCTCACGGAATCTGTGTTTTACACATGCTCAGCAGAGCTGACAGGATTAAATCAGAAGTGCTGAGTTGAGTGTGGTTTACAGGGAAGAATGAAGATGGAGTTGGAGGCCTGGTTTTAATCCCACCTTGGCTCTGTGTCATCTAGTGACCTTGAGCGTCTTACTGCTGGTTTCTGATGTGTAAAAAAGGAGTTGCTTTATGGAAATGTTGTGAGGACAAAATAAGATAGATGTGTAAACCTTTGAAAGCTATAAATCACCAAATGGTCCAAACTATTATTTTATTTTTACCTTTCACCATGAAATTGGAAAAATATCACAAGGGAAGTCACATATATACAACACATCTTAGTGGAAATAGTCCTCTGAAGGTCACAGCTCCAGGCAGCGGTGCACTCTTTTCTGGTGGCCTCAGTGCAGAGTCTCTGCAAAGCTCAGGACCTGCTGTCCAGGGGGCGTTGGGACTCTGAGGTACAGCCCTCAGACACTCAGACTGGCAGCTAGAGACTCTTAATTGTCTGATAACAAAAATAAAAGCAAATAGGTACCGTTTCAGGAGAACCGAACACTGTCCTGAGATTGACCCTGAGCAGCTCCCTGACACAACTCCCACTTTCATTTGAAGGACAACCCAGCCTTACAATAGCTACAGTAAGTCAGTAAAGGGAGAAAGAAGGGCTCTTCTCTCAAGGTCCTTGGTGCTAAAACCTCAAACAAAATCTTAAGCCCTGGAAGACAAGCTTAGTCAAGAACAACATCCTGCAGTGACTCTGCAGCCAGACCTTTCTCCTGCCTTTCCAGGCAAGAGAAGGCTTTATCAGGAGTTTCCTTTTCATTAACAAACAAATCAGCACGCTAGAATGTTGACAAAGAAGGGCTCATCCTGCATAGTAAAAAGATGAGCAGGAACACATGGGAAACAGTTACTATAAACATTATGAAAAGGGAGAGGTTTCCAGCCAAAATTAAGCTGCTTAGACTTTTCCCGTATTTTCACCTCTCACTTTTACTATCTAAAGAGAGAAAAATACTCTTGAGACTTCTGTTCCCCCAGAGCACCTGAGACTGGAGGGTAGCGTATGCTCTGATCTAGGAAGTGGCCATGGAGTTGTCACTTTGGACTCCGGCCCGACCCCACAACAGGCGTAAGGGTAGGGGGCGCTATGGCTGATCCTGATTTTTGGGAAGGCCCAGGCCTCCATCTTTCTCTGAAGTCAGCACCGTGATTTCCCTGAGGATGTATTTTAGACTCACGAGGAGGCATAAATGCAGTACATTGAACATTCACGGATGCCCTCTAGCCGCTTAAGAAATAGCCTACTGCCCACTTTAAAACATGAACGGTGCGTCTGTCGTGGAGGTCCCTGTGTGTCTCCCCCTCCCCCCGCCCTGCGTGATCCTGAACTTGAAGCCTCGTGGCCATGCATTTCCTTATACTTTGACTACATGCATATATAGCAGTAGGTAATTAGATGATTGTTTCATGTCTTTAAACTTTATATACGTGTCTTTCTACAGTGGTCTTTATTTTAGCATTGTCCTCGTTTGTACATGTGAAGTTTAACCCAAGTCTATTTTTTTCTTGGGTGGATTGGAGGTGGAAGGGTTGCGGGAAGTTTCCAAGGGTGATGGAGTTGGTCGGCTGCAGGGGAAAATAGTTTTATTTAAGATTCACTACAGAATGACTCCTTCTCCGCAATCATTTCAAGTTCCCCTCTTTGTAAAACAACTCCTACGGGTGACAGGAGGGAGGCAGAGCGTGGGAGCCGACAGACAGCGGGAGCCAGCCGGCCACGGGGGCCTGTGGCGGGCAGGCAGCGCTGACAGGGGGCTCCTTCCCTGCAGTGAAGCCCACGTTTCTTGGGACCCGGGTCTTTGATGACTACAACCTGCAGAAGCTGGTGAACTACATTGACTGGAAGCCTTTCTTTGACGTGTGGCAGCTCCGGGGCAAGTACCCGAATCGAGGCTTTCCCAAGATATTTAACGACAAGACTGTCGGTTAGTTCTTAAGTCCTTCTTCCCACTCCGATGTTGGCGACACAGCGCCAGGACTTTGCAGACAAGAATAGGTGGGGAGCTGAGGGTTTCATTATGCAGGAGACAGTGTACAGTTATCACGTAACAGGATATGGTGTGCCTGCTCAGCTCTTTAAGGGTCTGTCTTTATCCCCTGCATTTGACCGTTTGTTTATCCGTTCTTTAATAAGTGATTATCGACATCACTAACATGCTGGGCTCTGTGCTGGGGGTAATCCCTGCCCCCTGGTACCTGCTGCAGCCGCTTCTGTGGAAGCCTCCCTGCAGGAGGTGGTGTTTGAACTGCTGTTTGAAGATCAAGTGGGAGTTACTGAGTCTGGGACGGGATGAGAGGTGGCGTTGAAGCAAAGGACATTCCAGGCAGAGGCCAGAGAGTGTGAGAGGCACAGACACGTGCCGATTTGGGGAGTTTAAGGAGTCCTTTGTGCCTGGAGCATTGGTGGGGAGGGCGTCTGGGACATGAGCTAGAGAAGTGGGTGAGTCCATAAACTGTGAGTCCCACTTCTCATTTCCAACCCCACCCCTCAAACCTCCCCCTAGAGACATGGGATCAAATGCTAAGCCATTGAGAGGATTAGGTCACAGATGAGAGCAGGAAGGAGGGAGTGGAAGTGTGGGATTAGGGCTGCGAAGAGCCTTAGAAACCGCCCCCTGCCCGCTCCCCTGAAGGTCCCTGGCGTGTTTGTGAGGACAGTGACCCAGTAGCTCAGGACAGCTCGTGCCACAGCAGGCAGAAAGGAGGTTCTCATTCCGACCGTTCCTGAATGATCACAGACGAGCAGTAGAATGGCCGAAGGAAAACTGGACGGCCATGCTGTTGACAAAGGTCTGAAGACCCTGCTGGCCCCTCAGCATGGGAGGGGCAGCTCAGCGTCACATACAGAGTCAGAAAGTGAGAGGGAGGTGTCCTGGGAGCCTGGCCTGCTGTGCAGGGGAGATGCTGTGGGAGCCCCTGAGCTGAGGCCACTGAACAGGGGCTGGGCCACTTGGCTCCTCAAGCTGTTCCACGTCCCCAGTGGTCCCTGTGAGGTCAGTGGAGTTGTGTGTGCATGAGGAGCATCGGTGACAGAAGGATTTGGCTGCTTTGTTTCAGTCTGTGTGACGACTCCTTGGGGAGCCACAGGCTCGGCTCTCGGCCTTTCGTTAAATGGGGAAATTGAAGTGGCTTGAACTGGGGAAACAGACTGTGGGCACCACACTGACTCCTTCGCTGCCCCACCCTACGTCATGTGATGACAAACACGGAAAGTATTTGGAGGGGAAGAAACGGGAGAGGGGTGAAGAGAAAATGACGGAGGAGGGTAGTGGCTTTAAGAGAAGCATCCTTCGCTGGTGATTGGCATCTTTAAGTGAATTCTTAACTACATTTTCCTCATAGGTGAAGAGGCCAAAAAAGTCTACGATGATGCCCAGAATATGCTGAAAGAACTGATTAGTGAAAAGAAGCTGCAGGCCAGGGGTGTGGTTGGGTTCTGGCCAGCGCAGAGCGTCCAGGACGACATTCACCTGTACGCAGAGGGCGCCGAGCCCGCGGCCGCGCAGCCCATAGCCACCTTTCACGGGCTGCGGCAACAGGTACGGAGAGCCAGGTGTACAGCCGGTAGGCTGCTACTTTTTGGTTTGAGCACCAAAAAAAATGGAAATAAGAATTAAGTAAGTCTGAGCTTTGTATGAATGACAGCTCTGCCCCACCTCACCCCCAGGTGACCAGTCAGAGGCCTGAGCCCAAGGCCTTTGTGAGGATGGTGGGGAGAAGGTGCCAGCCTCGATTTAGAGAAACAGGAGTGCGTGTTCCTGTGTGGTAGACGGTGGGTGAGAAGCACGGCTGCTGCCTTGGTGGTCACATAGGTGCACGTTTCCGTGTTCAAAACATTGGCTTGTTAAATAGGCTGGTGGCTCCCTTTCTCCAGGGGACACAGGTGGGAACAAACCTTTGCTGAATGTGAACCAGGTGCGAGGTGCTTACAGGGCTCTTGATGGACAGTCTTGTTTAATCTCCACACAGTTATCAGGCAGTTTATGTGTCCATTCGACAGAGGAGAGAGGGAAGGTTGACGTGAGATTGTGCAGAGTCCACAGCTTGGAGGGGAGAGTCCAACCTGTCTGTATCCCGATGGCTGTTCTGTCACAGCACCTGCTTCCGTTGGTGTCGTGAGCACGGCCCCCACTTCTCACATGCCCCCACCATTCAGAGTGCAAATATAATACTGTGTTTACCAAAAACAAGACCTAACCAGAAAAATAAACCCTAGCATGAAATTTCAGGAGGATATCCCCTGAACATAAGTGTCTTTTGGAGCAAAAATTAACATAAGACTTATCTTATTTTCAGGGAAACACAATATGCATGTCTCTCTAGCTGCTATAAAAAAGTCATTGTCCTAAACAAGAAACGGAACCAGAATTCACCAGAGTTATTAACAAAGGGTTGTAGTAAATCATTCTCGCAGTGTTTTACGGCCATTTCAGTCATTCAGAAGTGATAGTGTTGCTTTTAATTATAACCACAGTATAATTCCTAGTGACTGATATTCTGACCGTGACAACATCTGGAGATTCTTACATTTGGGACATTAAACAGCAAACAAACAAGGGCGGCCACACCATTGCTGTCTACACTCACGCTCAGACACCGCGTATACAAGGCAGGCGTCTCATGCTAAGTTCTAGCCCTTCCTCTCTAGGGAACTGGTGACTTCTCTCCTCCAGGTATAGCTAAGGTCAGAAACCTCTCCCAGCCCAGTTTTTCATCCTTCAAGTTCTGTGTCCTCTGATAGCTTTTCATGTCCAGGCAGTCTGCGAAGGACTGTGTCAGGACATTTAATACAGTGACTTCTTAGTGCACATATGTTACTACTCAGGTAGGTGTTTCTGAGGAGGTGCTTTCTTCCAGTCACTCAGGAGAATTCTGGCTGAGCAGAGCAGAGCAGAGCAGCTTCTACTCTGGGACTCTCTGTTCTGAGTGGCTCTGATTGCTGTCCCTTCTGAAGTGCGGTGGGGCTCTGTCACCTGTCTCTCCTTGTGGTGCCTGGAAGCTTTGTATCTCCCTCTGGCTTTGTTAGCACAGAGCAGTTGATGGGCAGACTACAGCTGGAAAGCAACTGGCCCTGGGCTCCATGACATTTCCATGTGCCACTGTCACACGCCTTCTTGCCTGCACCGTTTTCTGCCCAGTGTGGATGAGGCTGTACTTGTTTCCAGAGCTGGCAGGCAAATAGCTCCTGAGCTCCTGGCTGGCCACTCACTGATTAACTGATTCGTCCTAAGCAGTGCTGGATCGCAGTCCAGAGCGTTGTTGTGGTATCAATCCCCGGTCCTGCCACTCTCTGACCTTGAGCCGGTTGATCAGGCTAGGCTCTCTCTGCCTCAGATTTCTTGTCAGTGAAGTGGAGTTGATAGTATCACTTCCTTCACAAGGTTACTGAGAGGATTATATTGGCTAATTCATATAAAGCACCAAGAATAGTGCCTGACATATAGTAAATGCTCAGTAAATATTAGTTATTAGCTATTTACATTATCAGCAAGTATTTATTGATGGTGAAATATGTATAAGGTCTTATTTGTCAGCTTAGTGGTAGGGAAGAGTCAGTCATCAGTTGAAAATGGAAAATGGGGGAGGAGAGACCCCTGGCCTGGCACAGAGAGTCCACATGTAGATTTGGACCAAAGGAGGAAGCAGGTCCTGCTGACCCTGTTTGGCTTCAGGCCGGCCCAGGGCTCTCGGTAGCTGTCCCCTGACCCCCGCCCCCAGCAGGCACCCACTAGGCTTGTGTTGCTGATCTGGCTGCTTGTCGAACTGCTTCTGTGGATGCAAAGTAGAGGCGTAGACATTCGGTGGGCCCCTTTTGAACACACCTTCAGGATTTAGTGTTGATCTTGAATTGAAAACACTGGCGGGAAATTTTTTTCTATGAATGTCTAGGGTTCCAGCTCCCAGCACAGTGCCTGTGGCATTCAGTAAATGTTTGGTCAGTGTGTCGAATGAGTGAATTAACTGGTTTCTTCACTATGTATGTCATGTCTTGTCATGTCATACATTTTAAAAAATCTCATCGCATTGATTTAGTCAACAAATATTTATTGGGCGGCCAGTTAGCTCAGCTGGTTAGAGCGTGGTGCTCTTAACAACAGGGTTGCCGGTTCAGTCCCCACATGGGCCACTGTGAGCTGCGCCCTCCAAAACTAGATTGAAACAACTACTTGGAGCGGATGGGTCCTGGAAAAACACACTTAAAATATATATCTTTTTTATTGACTACTATGCATTGTTCTGTGGCCAAGGCTGTAACTGCACAGGACAGACAGACATCCCTGTTTGAAGCTCGTCTGCTCCTGGAGAGACGAGCTTGCTGTCCGCTGGGTGTGGGGCTGTGTCCATGCTCACGGCGCCTCTGCCCCCCCTGGTTTTCAGGCCAAGAAGGATTCTGCCGGTACGGAGCCATACCTCTGCCTCTCAGACTTCGTTGCCCCACTGCACTCGGGCCTGCGGGACCACCTGGGCCTATTTGCCGTCGCCTGCTTTGGGGTGGAGGAGCTGAGCAGGGCCTACGAGGAGCAACACGACGACTACAGTAGCATCATGGCCAAGGCGCTGGGGGACCGGCTGGCGGAGGTAGAGCAGCGGGGCCCCGGGGACAGAGCCGGGGTGGGGAAATGGCGGAGGTAGAGCAGCGGGGTTCCGGGGACAGAGCCGGGGTGGGGACATGGCAGAGGTAGAGCAGCGGGGTTCCGGGGACAGAGCCGGGGTGGGGACATGGCGGAGGTAGAGCAGCGGGGTTCCAGGGACAGAGCCGGGGTGGGGAAATGGCGGAGGTAGAGCAGCGGGGTTCCGGGGACAGAGCCGGGGTGGGGACATGGCAGAGGTAGAGCAGCGAGGTTCCGGGGACAGAGCCGGGGTGGGGACATGGCAGAGGTAGAGCAGCGGGGTTCCGGGGACAGAGCCGGGGTGGGGACATGGTAGAGGTAGAGCAGCGGGCCCCGGGGACAGAGCCCGGGGTGGGGACATGTGCTGGTGCCAGAAAGCGAGGCAGCCCCAAGGGTCAGATGAGGCCAGCCTTCACATCACACGCATGTTTCAACCATGAATTTTTGAATTGTTCTCTCTCATCATCTTTTGGGCAAAGAAAACCCTGTGACAGTGCCATATTCAGAAGTCACATTTAGAACCTCAACTTCGTTATCTTAGTTCTGTTGTCTCCCTTTGCTTATTGTGATGTGACGTTTTCCCAAGGAGCCTGAAAAATTAACAACGACAGACTTCTGTTTCAGAACTCCTTGTTTTAATGCTGGTGTCCTCCATAGAGTCCTCATCTTTCTCTGCATGGAATGGGGTGACCTAAGCTGTGGGGAAGTCGTCTCCCCTTTCCTGAGGCTAACAGTGGAGGAACGAGAAACTGTGGTGGTCCCAGTTTCTCTTTCTGGCCACATGGGAAACATTTACGTTAAAAGGCTTAGACTCCTTGGATCATTGAATGCGATACTTCAGAACCCAGGTTGAGATCAGAATTGAACAGCAGAGCAACTAATGAAATTGCAGATGAGTCGAGAATCCAGCCTGTCCCCTCTTGCCAGATTCTCCTGGCTGTGGTCCAGGCAAAGGCGGTGCCCCGATAGCTTTGATGGAGGGTGGAAGCAGCACTGCTGCCGAGGGTCTGGCCTCTGCTAAGCCCGCCGTGTTCTGGGCTCCAGGCCTTTGCGGAGGAGCTCCACGAGCGGGTCCGCAGAGAGCTGTGGGCTTACTGCAGCTGCGAGCAGCTGGACGTCGTCGACCTGCGAAGGCTGCGCTATGGGGGTATCCGCCCGGCCCCCGGCTACCCGAGCCAGCCTGACCACACAGAGAAGCTCACCATGTGGAAACTGGCGGACATTGAGCAGTGCACAGGTACGTGCCGGGAGGAGGTGAGCGCCCCTTGGTCCTTATTCGGTAGGTGTGCTCTTCTCTACGTCATGATGCAGGTGGTTAAAGTGTAAGACTGTGGAAAGGCTCCTAATGAAATCATCCGTGTTCCCATCCTTTCTCACCTCTAGCTGTTTGTTTTAGTATATAACCTCCTTATTATTGAGTAGTCTTACATCACCATTTTTAGATTCATCAGTGTTACTTATTGTCTCTTAACCTGGAAGAGGGGAATTTAGCTTACTCATCCTGCCCGTTTTCCTATTACAGCTGTGTTACTGTTTTTAATCTCTCTCGGTGACCTTTGTAACCTTTAGTAACCTCCTGCTGGTTCTTTCTCCTTCTGTTGCTTGGAGGCAGTATCTCTGGGGGCTACTCTCACAGCACTCCCGCCCTTCCCATAAGCTCTCCTGTCTCTTACTTTTACACTGTAATTAACACAATTAACAATATTTAGTGGTATTAATCAAAAGCATGCCATCAACCCTGAGGACTTACGGAGTCGAGATTTAAGTGAGGAAGTGAGGCTGTGCTGATTTCGGGTTCGCAGGAAGGGCACAGCTATGAGGAGTCACAAGATGGGGACGGCAGTCCCATTTCTGCCATGAGCTGGGTGATCTTTGGCAGAACACCTCACCTCTGTGCTGCCCTGTTTCCCTGGCCATGAAATGAGTGGCTTAGACTAGGCAGAGTCGATGTGCCCTCTGAGTTCTAAGCTCCTGATGAAACCATTATCTTTTCTTCCTAAGCACTGCTGTAGGCTCGCTCTTGCTGGAGCCTGACTGCTGGTCACCCTGGTGGCAGTGGCCCCACAGGAGCCCTTGGCGCCTCAGCTCCAGGTTGGAGCTCCTTGTCTGGGAAGGCCCAGGCTTAGGGGCCTCTGTAACCCATCTTGGAGGAGTGGGCGTCCGAGGCCAGAGTCTTCCAAGGCCTGAGTGAAAGGGGATTGCGTGTCTTGAATTTGTTCATCCCTGTGGCAGGACTTCGCTGGACTAGGCTGGTCACATCTTTCATGCTGTGCCACGTGTCCACCTAGAGGCATGAGTTCATGTTCACTCTCTCGTCCAACAAGAGTTCCTGGGCGCCTTCCCAGGGCCAGGGCCTGAGCTGGGCGGGACTCAATGAGCTTCTCCCCGTTTGCTTTCTCGAGGCATTAGGTTAACGGAATCCTTGGCCATGGCTCCTGCGTCAGCAGTGTCTGGCCTCTACTTCTCCAACTCGAAGGCCAAGTACTTTGCTGTGGGGAAAATTTCCAAGGATCAGGTAAGGGTTTCATTGGCTTTCCAAGATGCCTGTCTTGTTTTAAGTGGAACTGTGCAAACTGTTTTATTTCACATGTGAATGAGAATAAAACGAGAGGGAAGGGATGAAGAAATTTATCTGTTAAGGTCTTCATTTGATTTTATCGCCCCAGTTCTAGCCCTCCCGTTTTTATGCAGCGCACGCACGCACGCACGCACGCACGCACACGCCAGCCAGCCAGCCAGCTTCTGAGCATCAGATATTCACTACGTGTTGTTTGCCTGCCCAAAAAATAAGCGACTTAACTCAGTCGCTTAGGTTGTTATTTAGACAAGACATGGAAAGTACTTAATGTTTTGTGGAAACTTCGGTTCAAAAACTCTTACCATTTTGGTCTAACACACCGTTTTTTTACTCTTTCGCAGGTTGAGGATTATGCTCTGAGGAAGAATATGTCTGTGACCGAGGTGGAGAAATGGCTTGGACCCATTTTGGGATATGATACAGACTAACTGTTGGTTTTTCACCTTTTCTGTGCTTGGTGACCTTCGGGGAAATACAGTCCCGAGTGCCTTCAAAAGAACCGCAACGGCAGCAGCACACAAGCCCCTCTGCATCTGGGTGGCGCTTGCACTGCTTCAGCTTTTGGCAGACTGGTTGGTGGAACCTTGCAGAGGGCCAGGATCTTCCTTGGTTCTTGGAAAACAAGCTGCTGTTTGTCAGGGGCCCTTGACGGGCAGCGAGCACAGCGCTGGCCGTGTCCCTGTGTCCCTGGTCCCTCGAGTACTGGGATAAGCTGGAGAGAGAGGTCTTTTGCATTTCAAAGCAAGTCAACTTGCATTTTTCATTTTTACCTCAGATCTAGGCGACCATTTGTTCTTTTTTTGTTTTCTCTTAGCAAAAAGCCTGTACCTCAGTTGAATACAGACTGTAATCCTGTGGCAAAATGACACTGAGAAATGGGGCATTTTAATCCAAATGGTTACAATACTCACTTCTGACAGGGAAGAAAGGATAAGTCTGCTCTCCTTCTGGAAGACCTCGTTTTCTGAAGGCTCATTTCAATGGTTGCAGAGGTCCCTTTGGCAGAAGGCACACTCTCACCGCTGGCTTGTCAGGAATACGCAAGCTGTTTGCCCTAGTGTGGTCAAGTATAGGTGTTCTCCCAGCACTTTGTCGTAACTTCATCTGCCCTAGCCCCACGAGAAAAAGAGGAGGAGGGGACAGAGAGTGTCTGTTCAGGGCAGTGAACGTCTTTCAGTTGTTTTCCAGGATTGAGCCGGCTCGCTCATGAACTGTGGTGTCCTCTGCAGATTTGGACAGGTGAATAGCTTAATTCCACTCAGTTCTTGCTTTTCTGTGCTGTCCCAACCCCAAACTCCTAGAGTTTAGGAATAGCATGTTGACTTGTTCTCCGTTATTTCAGGGGAAATGGTTAAGAACATTTGCTTTGGAGTCAGACACACATGGATTCAAATTGCAGCTTTGCCACCTACTTGCTGTACAACAGGCAAATCACTTAAGCTCTCCCACACTATTTTCTCATCTGTAAAATGGGAACAATGATACTAGTTCCCATCTCATGGACATGAGGTGTGGAGTAAATGAGACAATGCACATAAGGCAGGTAAGACGGCGTCTGGCACACAGTAAGTGCTTAGTAAACTGTAGCTTCTGTAGAGCTCTGTAGGTAGTTCTTTGAGCTCTGCACACAGTAGGTACGCGTAGGAAGGGAACAAGGGATTAGTGGAAGTAAAAAGATACTGTGGAGATGCATATAGTAACGAATGCAGTGAGTATGGTGGGTGCCCTTGTGGGTTTAGAATCCCGTTTAACACTGTGACTGGGAGAGAGAGGCCACCCTGTGTCACATGCACCTCTCGTGATAGAAGCTGGCCTTGCCCCCCAAAGCATTTACACCAAATGTACATTCAGGCACATTAGGAGGTGAAAGGGAAGAAAACTTAGGAGCTGAGGATCCTGTGTGTCCGTGGTATAATCGTCTGTTTACAGAGTGACACACCTTCTCAGGCATTGTGTGCCCTTAAAGTGAAGAGAACTGTGTGTTTTCGGTACATTGAATTTGTGCTAGACTGAGAATGAGACTTGGTTTCCTGAGACACTTAGTTGGAGGACTTATTTTTTGCTCTGGAGCAGGTATGTTCTTTGTTTTGGTACATTCTTCTGTGAGAAAGAATAACCTTCAGACACAGTCGTGCGCCGGGTAATGACATTTCGGTCAATGACAGGCTGCATATGCCATGGTGCCCTCGTGTGATGATATGGAGCTGAAACTTTCTGTCGCCTAGTGGTGGCATAGCCATACTGACGTCGTAGCTTTGGCTTAGTTGCATTGTTATTTCAATAAATTTAAGATTTTAATTAAAAGAATTTTTTTTTAACGTAATGTAATTGTTTCTTAATTCTGTTTAAGTGAACACAGGAAAATTTGAAGAATTCCAGTGGCAAACATCTTAGCGTTCAAGTGCTTGGTTATTTTTTAAAGAATGCAACTCTTCTCAGAAAAGGTAGCAGTTAGCTTTGAGATACATTTCAATGGCTCCTGTTATATAAAACTTTATGTGAATCCTTCCATCGTCATCTGGTTTCTCCTTATAGCTGTGGGCAGGTGCTAACATCTGTCTTACAACTGGAGGGAGCTGAGGTGCAGGAAATCCAAGTAAGAGCTTGGTCCTTAGAGCCAAGGCTGGTTCCTGGTCTGCAGAATCCCAACTCCCTCCGCTGTGCTTTCAAATTAATTAATTCTTGAATAAAGATAAGGATGAATATCAATGAGTGGATATATCCCCATTCCCTCCCCCCCAAAAAAACCCCACAAATTGGTGAGTTAGATGATAGAAGAAGGAGATGGATGGGGCACATCCATATCTAAATTTTTGAGTCCATCTCAGCTTGGTACAGGGATGTTTGGCTACAGTTCTCTTCTATAATTAGAAAAATGGTCAAATAAACTGAAAATAATTTAAAAACCTGATCATGCTTTCCACTGTGCGTTATTCCCCAACATACCAGATGAGATGAGAAAGCCCCCTGAGAAACCGCTTCTCCATTTGCTACAACTGACGATCATGGGGACAACAGACGAAAACAGAGCTTTACCAGGCGGCTGGAGACCTGCTCCCTGTTCTATTGAGAAGTACTCAAGGAGGGAGGTCAGATGCCGTGGTTAGTGCCAGAGCCAAAAATGGAGAAATTCTGTCGGGCACACAATGCGAATTTAAACATTTGTTGAATGGGTGAAATCACATTAGAGGACCGAACAGGAAACCAGCTAGGAAGTGAGATAAATCAGAGAAAGACAAATACTCTTGGATGTCACTTCTGTGTGGAATCTAAAAGACTGAACTTACAGAAACAGTAGAATGATGGTTCCCAGGGGGTGGGGCGTGGGGAGATCTTGTCTAAGGGCACAAACTTACAACCAGGAGATAAATAAGCTCTGCAGATCGTACAGTGCACAGCCCAGAGATAGTCAACCATACTGTACTGTAAACTCGAAGTTGCTAAGAGGCTAAATCTTAGCTGTTCTCAACACAGAAAAGAAACGATAAATACGTGACATGATATTAGGTAATGCTACTGGAGTAATCGCTTTGCAATACATAAATATATCAAACCAACACCTTATACAATGTTATATGTCAATCATATCAATAAAAAACAAAAACACTCCCACCCCCCACCCCCACAAAGAAAAACCAGCTAGGGTCCCCCAGAGCATTTCCAGACATAGTCAGATGTGCTGCGCCTGCCCAGAGCCAGGAGACCACTGGGCAGAAGCGAATCCCGTGCACCCTTCAGTGCCCTTTCCAAACCCTACAGTTCGCGGATCTGACACTCATGATTGCGCGTCTTGAGCACAGCCTGTCCCTGCAGCCCCTCTGAATCATCAAAGCCTCATTAAAATTCAATATGTCTTCAATACTAAGTACATTTGCCTTGAGAATTACTGCATTTGAAGGTTGGCCACCCAAGTATGATACGTGTGATGCCCTTCCTTTCACCAGAAAACAAACTAAGGTAAAGCCTTCCTTCCCCCATCATGTTGGACAACAGAGCACCTCCTGGCGCTCTCACTACGTAGCCGAGGAGCCAAGCCTGACATGTTTAAACTAAAGAGAGGGTACTGCAGCGGAGAGGGTTCCTCGGGGTGCATGAGAAGATGCTGAAGCAGCATGGTGACAAAACGAGGGCGGCGTGACAGGGATGTCAGCACAGCCTGGAAGCTGAAGGGGCTGGTGCACAGCAAGAGTGAGTCATGCAGGCCCATGGCACCGAGCGGGGAGGAGACACTAATTCTGGATGATCCCTAGCAGATTAACAGGAGTATCTGATTTAAGAAAACAGCACTCATTGGGCTTTATTGAGTGACAAGTGTGGCTTGGTTTTAGATGCCACTTTTGAATTTTGACTCAAAATGTGTGTAGGGTTGGAGGGGCTGGGGAAATTTCTGGATGGTGGGGAGTGAGGATGAACTTTACAAAGGGTTTGGTAATAGAAGTTGCAAACATTTGTGGGCATATTCTTGTCGGGGGGGCAGGGAAGGGAGTAGGAAAGAGTGATGGAGTCATGACTGCCCTAAAAATGGGGAGAGAGTGGGAAGGACTTCACCCAAACGTTTTCTTACCCACACTCGAGGGCTAAAGCCTGCCTTGGGTAGGGAAAAAGACGCAATGCGTACTCCAGTAGGATGGGTGTGCTGTTGCCAGTCTCTTCCACATGATGAATACAGGCCATTCTTATTACTCCTTTCTTGTCAAAGTCTGAAAAACTTCTATTATTTTGTAGATTTGGTTGGTACCTTGCTGTCAGGGCCCTGCTAAGATTTGCAGCAATCGGAAAAGTCATTTACATCTACGCATTTAACTTATCTTCCCAGGAGCTCAGCTAAGTAAGGCTCAGGATATTTGGGAGAGGAAATATTTGCTGGGCAAATTATTTCTGCTTTTGCTTTGGCTGAGGGCCCCAGGTGGAGAAATGTTTGCTGTAACATGGCATTTGTGCATTTATTCATTCATAGTCATGCAGTCCACTCAATTATACGTTCATCAAACCCTGCTTGGGCGGCGTCCTGTTCTAGGGCTGGGAAGAGGATGACGGACGCCATGTGAGTCAGTTTCCCGGGCCTCATGGAGAGTAGCATTTCCTGCACTTGGTCGCAAACTCACTCCCTCCAGGTCCTTTGCTCCCTTCAGGTCTGAAACACCCTCCACCTCGAGTTTAAAAGCAGAGAAGCCATGTCCTGGTCTCCTCTGTATTGTTTCGAGGCGCATGTGAGCACTCACGTTTTACTGACCCTTTTCTCAAGTTTTTGCTGCTGCTGCTGTGCCCCTCAGCACCTGCGGTTGTAGACGTCATCAGGCAGGCTCGGTTTCATCTCTTCTTGCTAGTCGGGGTTGAAACGGGTGTGCTGTGTGCTGCTGTTGGAACACTAGTGCCATGCCCTCGTGACAGAACTCTTTCTGGGCGTCAGTTTTTGTGCTCTGCTAGAATCGGGGAAGATGAGCGGGTGTGTGCGTGTGCAAGCAGCTTTTGATGTGTTAGGAGGACCGGTCTGTGATTTGCCGTGAGCATAAATGCGGTTCAGCGTTGCTCCAGGAATACAGACCCATGAGCAGCTGCCAAGCCTCGTGCCCCTCTCGTCATGGCCTTCGGGGAACAAAAGTACCCAGACATCTCCCCCTTCAGATCACCAGGCTGTGCGTCCCAGTGTTTCCTGGGAGGCTTTCCTGATAAACAGCTGCCTTCCAGAGAGAAATTAGTCATTTAACAAATGGCTCCTGAGAGGTTTATGGATGCAACTTGCCTGCCTGCCCGCCGTTTGTTCTAAATCATGACTCTTGTTTGTCCTCCTCTATTTTTTCTTTCCCAAAAATTTGCTTTTTGAGCCTTGGTACACCACGGGGTTAGTGATTTCACAGTAACATAAAATTTAAAAAGCCCCCACCTCACTTTAAAACATATTTTGTTGTTGTTCAGTCGTTAAAGAATATTTATGATGAGTAAAATCTATAGACGAGCCCTGGTTTAGCACATTGAGCCGGTCTGCGTTCAAATGCCTTGAACCCCCAGACGCCTGTCTGGGATGAACTCTCATCAGTCCTTCAGTGTGTGTCTTGGCCCTTCCTCTGTCACTTCTGTGTTTCATTTTTTAGGGTACATATTGCTTTATAAGTGTATTTCATCATAGGAGATACGCATTATTGCCTAAATTAGATCATAGGATATTTAAACGGGCAAGAATTACCTGATTTGCTTTCTTTGTATGTTTTGAAACTTTACAGAGTTTGAGGAGAGCAAATGTTTAGGTGTTTGTGGACGAATAGTCTGACCTGAGACGAGCAGTTGTGGAGGGGGACCCCGGGGTCAGACCTTCTGTCTGTTCAGGGGACAGGTAGGTGTGTGATCAGCTACAGGGTATATTCTATCTTCATCAACGCCTCTCCCTCAGGCCTCCAGCAATCACTAGCCTGCTGGCTTTGGGCCAGTTACCACCTCTCCAAGCGGCAGTTTCTCCATCTGGAAAATGACCTCACCTCACAGGATGGTGCATGAACTTGAATTCCGTATTGCACAGAAGCACTCGGCACAGTGCCTGGCTCAACAATAAAATCTTCGTGAACCCTTGGGAAATGTTGAATTTTTTTCCAGCTCTTCCCCATGCTTCAGAAGATGTTGAATGCAACACCACACTACATATACCTCATTTATGGACAACGTGTGAAAGCCTAATAATGAATGCCAGTGGCCCAGGGAAGTTCAGGGACAGGAGATCTAACTGGTGAGATGCGAAGTTTTCCAGAAGGAGCCGCAATCCCTGCCGGTGAGCCAGAGGGCTGCAAATCGAGACCACGCTGCGAATGAAGAGGAGGTGACTTGGGTTTTGTGAAGCGTCTCATAACTAGAGCATCCCACTTTTGTGTATTAACCTTTCTGTGTGGGAATGTTATTTTAATTTTGGTTACATTTACTCCTGAATAAAGTCATAAGAGGTCAACTTATTTTGGTTCGGCAATTACAGTCAACATTCCTGTGACAGGACTGACATCTTACAAACGGATTCGTCTGGGCAGCAGGAGAATTATACCAGACATGATGGGTGCTTTTGTGAAATCCATCCCACAGCTGGAAAAGCACACCAAATACGTTAAGCTGTATTTGCATTTAAAAAGCCATTGAAAACTAAGTAGTGTTTTTCATTGTAAAACTTGTTCATTGCCAAAAGCTTGTGAACTATTTAAAAGTATACAGAGGAAAACAAGTCATGATTCTAGAACCCACATTTAGCTATAAACGTTTCCTTCCATTGCCTTTCCTCCTTTCCTTCTGTCCATCCATCTGTGGGAAGCTGAATAATGGCCCCTGAAGATGTCGGCTTCCTAATCCCAGAATCTATGAATATTACCTGATTTGGCAAGAGACCTGATTAAATCAATAATCTTGGAATGGGGAGATTTGCCATCACAGGTGCCCTCAAAAGAGGGACGCAGGAGGAGACTGGACGTGGACGAGGAAGGTGAGGCGTGGGGTGTGCTGCTGGCTTGGCAAGTGGAGGAGGGGCCAACGCCCAGGTGTGCAGGCAGCTTCCAGAAGCTACAGAAACCAAGGAAAGGGATTCTCCCCAGAGCTTCTGCAGAGAGTACAGCCCTGCTGACCTTGATTTCAGCCCAGTGCTTCTGATTTCTGACCCCCAGAACTGTAAAAGAATAAAGGTATGTGTTTTTAAGCCACCAATGTAATTTGTTACAGCAGCAGTAGGAAACAATGCAACATGAATCTTGGTTTTTATACCTATCAACCTACTTACCATGTCTTTTTATAGGACTTTTATGTTAATATATATGTATATATACATATATATATATATGCATATGTGTATGTGTATATATATATATACATATATATACACACACACACACATTGATTTGGCTGTATGGTCCAGCAGCCAAATCTCACGTCTAGGTACACATACAAAGGAAATGAAATCATTATCTCAAAGAGGTATCTGTACCCCTACGTTCAGTGCAGCATTATTCACAAGAGCCAATGTCTAGAAAACCCAAGTGTACATCCAGTCTTAGGGCAGCCAGGCCTCCCTGTGCCCGGCACAGCGAGAACTAGAGTCTCCCCAGTTCCTCATTCCTCTCCCTCCACTCCCAGCCCCAGGAGGCCACCATTGTACTTTCTAGGAATTGTACTTTCTCCTCTAGGCATGGCGTATCATTGGAATCACACAAAGTCCCTTTGTTATTGGCTTACTTCACTTATTATAATATCTTCAAGTTCATGGATGTTGTAGCCTGTGTCAGAGTTTTCTGCCTTTTTAAAGCTGAATAATATTCCCTTCTTTGCATATACGACATTTTGGTTATCGGTTCATCCGTTGATGGACACTTGGGTTGCTTCCTTCCACCTTTTGGCTATTGTGAATAATGCTGCTGTGAACATGGGTGTACATACAAATACCTGTTCATGTCCCTGCTTTCATCTCTTTTGGGTAATGCTCAGAAGTGGAATTGCTGAACCACAGGAGAATACTATGTTTAATTTTTTGAGGAATTGCCATACTATTTTCCACAATGGCTGCACCATTTTACATTCCCACCAGGAATACACAAAGGCTCCAATTTCTTCACATCCTCCCCAACATTTGCCATTTTCTGTTTATTTTTATTGTGATAACAGCTCTCCTAATGGCTGTGAAGTGGGTATATCATTGCGGTTTATACAGATATATTTTTATCTTACTTATTTCCACTCAGTTTTATGTCAAAGTCTCCAAAGATTTTTTTTTGAAAGCCTATATATCAATCTAAATATAACACTATAATTTATATAACAAGTCCTCCTGTGGAACATCAGGCGATTTCTCATTTTTCACCATTGTATATTACAAAAGTGTGAGCATAATTGAACACTAACCCTTGTTTCGCATCTCTGAGAATGTCCTGAGAATCAACTACCCAAAGGAGAATTACAATGACAGTGATGGGTGTGTTTAACCAAGTTGCTTTCCAAAAGGATGTTCCGATCAGCAGACTGTGAGAGGCCCGAGTAGCACATCCTTTAAACCTATTTTTTCAGGTGTGGCGTTTTCTCTAGAATAGAGATGAGAATACCTGTGAACTTGAAGAACCATAGTAGCGGAATCTACTTGCTTATTTGGAAGGCTCATTTTCAATGTTGCAATGTTGATTTTAAAGACCATTAAACCTAGGTTTTCCTTAGATTCTCAAGAGACAGAATTTCCATATGAAAAAAAAGGCAGATGGCTAGAAGGAAAAAATAATTTGCAAGCAATTCAGAACACCTGAGCTCTGGTCTGGCTCAGCCCCTACGAAGCCATGGGACTTTGGCAAATCATTTGAAATTTCTGAGTTTCAGGTGATTCCATTATGTATGAGTGGTTTCTGTCCTTGAATTTTCTCATGCATTGTATAATCATCGATTTTGAGCTCGTGTATGGTGGAGTTTTAACTGCTGGAATGCTGTAGTCTTGAGTTAAAAGGTGTGTCCCTCTAGACCTTTCTTCTTTCAGGCATACCAGGGGTATTATCAGCTGCGATGGTTTTTTATGTGACTGTTTCAATGCAGGCTTTCCCAGACTACAGGAAGTTGGAACTCTCAGAATAGTATAATTCTAAAGACAATCAGACTCAAACTGCAGGAGACCAGAAAGCTATCTTGTCACATCTCTTTGTTGGTAAGGTAGATATTATTCTTAACTCACACTTTGGCCGAAGTTCTCAGCCTTTAATGGCCCTGACTAGATAAGAACTTCTCCATCTTCCTATCTTGGGTCCAGGGCTTTATTTCCTGTCTTCATGGCTATTAAAATGATAGCTCCTTGCCTGTCAAGTCCAGCAAAATTCATCAGGGCAGTCTGAACTTCTGCATTTTGGTTTTCTTTATGCTTTGCCTCTAAGATTTCCCTTACTTTCTTGCATGTTTATTTATACACTTGAAAGGATGTTTATTATATTTTGTCCATCGTTTCCAAGCGGGAGGATTCTCGGCTAATCTAAACTGCCACAGTTCCAGAAATGAATGTCAGCCTTCTAAATTCTGTGATTCGATGGATATTGACCACTTCCCTCCCATGTAGTTAATTTAGATATTTATCTTATTTCACCTTCAAGAATTGAGTGTCCTGAGTCCATGATGTGTTGGAACTGTCCTGACTCAGTTCTCCTGATAGCATCCTAATAAGAAATTGCACAAGTGAACTGAAAAAGCTGAAAGCTGAGGGCTGTAACTTCGGTACTGTGTGCAGGGGCTGAGCCTAGCACGTATAGGTGCAGTTGTTCTCGCAAACCTTTCAGCCTGTGCCACGATACAGACTATGAAGGTTACTTTCATTGCCGTGTTAGGCAGGTATCTCTGCTATATCGTGAAGGTACAAACTCAACCAGCAACATCCTGCGTCAGCAGGCAAGTCAGTGGTGAACTGGGGAGACTCTAGTTCTCACTGTGCCTGGGGAGGCCCAACTGCCCTAGGACTGGGTGTACACTTGGGTTTTCTAGACATCGATTTGGCTGTATGATCCAGCAATCTCGCGTCTGGGTATACATCCAAAGGAAATTAAATCATTCTCTCAAAGAGGTATCTGTACCCCTACGTTCAGTGCAGCATTATTCACAAGAGCCAAAACATGGAAATAACTTAAATGTCTATCGACGGATGAACAGATAAAGAAAATGTGGTGTGCATATACAGTGGAATATTATTCAGCCATAAAAAGAAGGAACTCCTGTCATTTGCAACAACATGGCCTACAAAAAACAAAAAACAGTGGTTTTCAAAGTATATGCCCAGAAGAGGAATTTACGGTCAAAAGTAGACAGGGTCCTTGGAGAAGTCTGAATGGTCTGGTGTTTCCACTTTAAGCCTCTTAACTACATTTCTATTTCTGTAGAGCAAGCGCAGATCCCAGAAAAGTAATTTTTCTTCTTTTGTAGAAACTTCTTTATCTGACAGGAAGTGGTAACTCATCAAACCTGCCTCAGAGGCAGCTTTTCAACTCTCGCTCAATATGATCAACATTAAGCCTCCATCAAGTGAAGGCCGGGGAGCGACAAGTAAAAAGTCCCACTAGGCAACTAGTTATTGATTCTCTGTTCAGTCTGAGGCTGAAAGTTCAAAGGCAGTGGGTTATGGCAGAAGCGTGAACTTGGCCTCCTGCCCATATCCGGCCGAGGTAGCCAGGACTTCAGGCTAAAAAGCACCATCTTTGGTTTTCGCAAGAACATACTTCCCTCATCATGATCCATCAGAATTTGATCCTAGCTGGACATCTGCTCTTCCTCACTTTTCATTGGGACTTTCAGATAAACCAGAGAACAATGTACTATAAGACGTACTTTTAGCCTGGCTGTTTGTATGATTAGGACTATTTGGGGGGATGAAGTTTGTGATATTTTTTCAAGAAGAAAAAACTGTGTGTAGGAAGGGCTTAATTTACTTTGGAGGTCAAATTCTTTTCAGAGGCTCAAGAAGCATTGATTCATCTTAAAATAGTAAATGTTCTAATTACAATTTAATCGTTTCCCCTCATTCAGTCAGTTCCACAAGCTTTCTCATTAGCTACACTACCTTAGTGGGTAAGAAGGATTATAGGTGCTGCCCAAGGACTTATGGAATCCATCAGCTGAGCTACCCTTGAACAGAACCCGGAAGTAAGAGATCTTTCTGACAGCATCCTTCTTCCAAACCTCACCCCTACAGGTATTCAGTGCCCTGTGGTTTCCTTACTTAACCCCTCTGAAAGATTTCCCTGACCAGTTACCTTAAGAAGGCTCAAGGAAAAAAACTATGCTTTATTATGGATGGCACTTGTAATTTCTTGTTACAATGGTTTATTTAGGTTTCTCTACCTACTAGACTCTAACTTCCGCTCGATACTTTTTTATTGAATAAATTAATGTATGATTGATGAAAGTCATAAATGACTGATACTATTTTGCTTATTTCAAAGTAATTAAAATTTAATACACTGGACTGTAAGCTTCTGTTGGACAAAGAGTAGGTCTTATTTAAGTTGCATCCCAGAGGATGACACAATGGCACAAAACAGTTGCTTAATAAATGATAATAATAATATGGTGACAGTTTGTTAACATCAAAGGAACACGCTCTAATGGAAGAATTCTGACCTTGGATGAGAGCAGAGGTATATGAGTGTCTCTCCAGTTGCCCTTTCCAGTCACATGTCTCCCCCTGACACCCCCAAAGTGGAAGATGCTTGTGTGAGTAACTCCCTTTGACTCAGACCCAGCAGAGCCACAGCAAACCACTGCCTGACAGTAGTGAGTTGGCTGTCACTTGACATGTCCAAAGAGAGCTGGGATGTGTCCAATTCGCTGAACCAGAGTCCCTCCAGTGAGAGGATTACATGAGCTCCATGGATCGTGCGCTTATTTGCTCCATCATTCATGGAGTGACAACAGTGAACTGTCATCATCGCACAAGGGCTCAGCACAACCAAAGAAGCGACAAGAACATTCTGCAGTGCACAGTGTGGAATGCTTGTTGCATCTAGCGGGGATGCTCACGCACATAAATCAGTTCCCGTCTTAATTAGTCAGTGTCTGCTGAACACCTTGCAAATGGAAAGAGCCGTATAACAAAAATTCCATAACAAACCTCCAGCTGCAGCCCATCCCCTGAAAGTCCTTTCAGTAGCTTTGTTCGGATGATCCATCTTTTCTATCTCAGAAACTGGGAACAAACAGATTAAGGTAAACAGTTGGCAAGAAAACATTTCAAACCCTCTCCTCCTGCTAGAGGATGTAATTTGGCTGAGTGTTGTATATTTGCTTAAGCTGATTGAAAGAGGGAAAAAGGAACACATCTGGCATCATGCAAATCAGCCAGCGAGTGTCGGGAGGGTGTGGCCATTTTACAAAAAACAGTCCAGCTGGTTTAGGAAAAAATACGCTTTCATCTTCATTCCTAAGTTAAAGGTTCATTTTGGAAATGAAAGGAAATTACATGACTCACTGTGGTTCCTGTGTGATGTTGACATGAGATGGTAGAATAAAGAGAGACATGAATGGGGCATAAAGGTGAATCAGAAGTCTTGTGTGTTATGAGTGGGCAAGAAAAGCCTAGTCCTCCTGACTTCTCAGCTTCCTAACCTTCATCCAGACATGGGACGAAGGCTTCTGCAAGCCTGGCTAGGAGAGGACGTTTGAGCCAGAGATGACTTAGAAACAGTGTGAAGATTTGAGAATGGGTGTGTGTGCACAGAGAATCACAGCATTAATTCTATTGATTTTTATTTCATCAGAGAGAAAATTTGCTTAAGGGACTGTGAAGACAGCATGGAAGGCAGCCTATGGGGTAGGGTGGGCTTCTCCTGCCACGAAGAGATGGAGAAATGTGTGTGAGTGAAGACAAACACCAATGAAGACAAATGAACAGTGAAGGAGGAGAAGCTGGTGGAGAATGGGGAGGAGGGATGGGTCAGGGGTGGACATAACTCACTGCCCCAGACGCTCGACGACCCTTGGCTTGAGATACCTCCATGCTCAGGCCCCTTCCTTGCCCATCTTTCACACTCGTGTCCAAACCCTCAGGAAACAGTTGCCTTTCCTGGCAGATATATCCAAACCCAACTCCTCCCGTCCCCTTCTGCCTCCTGGTCCTGTCTTCCTGTGTCGTCTCTGTACTTGTCTCCTTTGGGCCTCTGTTCCCACTCTTGCCCCCCAGACGCTTCTCTGCAGGGCATTCACACAAGCCTTTTAAATGATCTGGTCGCTCCCAGGTCAAAACCCTGAGGACTGTGAGGGAAGGGTCTGTCCCAGGCCTCTCCCCTTGGCTTGTCGACGACTGTCTTCATGTTCACGTGGCGTTCTCCCTGTGTAGCTGTCCGTCGCCAATCTCATGCTGCATTAGGACCCACCCCCCAGGACCTCACTGTAACTTGTTTACCTCTGCAAAGATGTTATCTCCAAGTAAGGCCAATTCTGGGGTGCTTGGGTGTAGGATTTCAATGTATGTACGTTGAGGGGAGACATACTTTTAACAGTCACATTCTGCTTCTACCGTAGAGAAACTCGGTTGTAGAGTCATCCCCACCGGCTAGCTGTTCCGGGCATATGGGTTACCTTCTGAGGGATGAGTGTGGCTCAGACGTCCAGGCTTCCCGCGTAGCGTGAACACCAGTGGGGAACGGTGTTTAATCCTCTATGAAAGCTGTAGCCTGCGTGCAACACTATGGCCTTCGTACTTGATCCTACTTTACACATCAAAAGCTGAATGTCTTCCTCTTTGCACTTTTTCTGTGATATGTTTAATCTTCCCCCAAATACCCCTTCTCCTACTCTGTGACTGCGCCCAGGAAAATGGATGCTCTGGACCAGCTAGGAAGAAGGCCATGTCATTAGAAAGGTAAAAAAGTCAAGTGTTACTAGTTTTTAAAATTTTGTTCCATCCATTACAATAAATAGACAGGTGAAGTCAGTAGCCTTCGGAAGGAAGGCTCTCCCATTTGCCAAGCTGATTTTAATCAAGTGTTTGTTGACAACCACACATCTTTATTGACAATTACATTAATTGAAGAGAGAATCTGGTATTCCAATTGGAGAGAGAGATGAAATCAGAAAAAAATTGCAATTCAGGGAGGCATTGATTCAGGAAGCTAAAGAAGTAAGTTCAGCTTGAGATAAAATGTTAAAAGCAAATATAGACTAAAGATGAGGCGGTTGGAAATCTTTACCCACTGTTTTTTCCTCTGCCTCCGCCCTCCTCAAATCTTTCTTCTCTCTCTTTATTTTTCCTTCTGCAGAGCTGTCTTCAGGCCCTAGAACTGAGGATGGAATGATTAATACTTAGATTAACTGCATTTGAGTTAAAGGGCTTTTTTGCACTGATACAGAGAACTAACTAAAATTTGCATCGCTTTTTGTTTCCATTTATATTTTAAAAATATTATAATACCATCTTGGTCCACATCCTGGATCATCTTCTGACTTTGCCTAACCTTATGTCACAGATATTTCCCATGTGACATCATAATCATTTGTAATATCTGCATAATGTCACAATGCACGGATTTCTCTTATTTAACCATTTTTCTGTAAGGCACAGTTCGGTAGTATCTAGGTTTATGGTTTAGCAACAAGAACAATCATTGGACATCTTTGCTTTCTGTTCAGCCGGTTGCTAAGGGTTCACCCCTTGCAGTGGGATTCTGGGGCCAATGATTATAAACACTGCCACGGCCTTTGATATGTACTTATATCACTTATTTAATTTCCAAACACACTGCCACACAAATAAAATGGTACCACATTGCTGGTTTTAAAATGTGGGGCTGGTTTTGGATGAATCCAGACCTTACTTTTGTAAGGAATAAAGTATGGCCATATTGATTCAATCAGCACGTATTCTGCTGGTCTGAGTAAGGCTCTATGTAAGGAGTTGCAAAGGCTGCCGAGGGGACTAGGACAGAGTTCTGGCCGCAGAGGGGGTCCCCATCATGGTAGGAGGTTGTAATGTAAAACTGTTGGGTTTGGCCTTTTGTTCCTGAGAAAGTCGAGATCACACAGGCTGGGGACACTGCACGGTGAAGGAGCCAGTAGGGTGCACAGCACAGCGGCAGCCAATTCGGGAAGCCAAAGACGCTTCTCATCCTCCATGTAAATTAGTTTACAGGATTTTCTGCTCTTTACCAACTAGTTGAGTTTGGAGTAGAAACGGGAAATAAGTTCTTCCCAAGAGGGAAAGGTCTGGATGGTACTGGGTCTGAGTCCAGGCTCTGACTGTGACCTTGAGCGAGACATACATCTTCTCTGAGACTCTGGTTCTTCATCTGTGACAGGGAGGCAGTGGCTCCCTCCAGCCCTGTGGTCACATGAAAAGCAAATGGGAAAGCATTTGGAATAATCCCCTACAATGTCAGACGTTAGTGAGAAAGCCATCTTCCTCCTCCTCTTTCTCCATCTCTTCCTTCTAGTCCAATATGTCACCCTTCCCATATGTTCCGTCACCTGACAATTCTTTGGGAATCCAGACCTTTCTCTCTTGGGAAGAACCTATTTCCCATTTCTACTCCAAATTCAACTAGTTGGTAAAGAGCAGAGGGTCCTGCAAGCTAATTTACATGAAAGAGTGGCATTAGTCTGCTCAGGACACCGTAGTAAAATACCACAGGGTTAGCAGCTTAAACAACAGAAATAGATTTTCTTAGCTCTCTGGAGGCTGCAAGTCCAAGATCAAGGTGTCGGCAGGGTGGATTTCCTCTGAGGCCTCTCCTTGGCTCACAGACAGATGGCCGCCCTCTCGCTGCCTCTTCACTGGGCCTTTCGCTGTATGCGAGTATCCCTGGCATCTCCTTGTGTGTCCACATGTCTTCTTCTAAGGACACGAATCAGACTGGATGAGGGCCCACCCCATGACCTGATTTAACCTTAATTACCTTAAAGTCCCATTTTCTGAGCACAGCCACATTCTGAGGGTTAGAGCTTTAGCATGCAAATTTTGGGACATACAAGCCAGCCCACAGCAAAGAGTCCATGATAAATGGTCTCCTCCTTTTAATATTCCTGGCATTGGAAAGGGGATGCTAAGGACAGAAAGCAGTAGAGGGAAGAATGACTAAGCGAAGGATGGTGACTTTAGCATCTCATGACCAGTTGGGTGTGGGGGTAATTTTTGGCTGGGGTGCTTCTTGGCATCCTTCACAGACCAGCACGTGGGCAGCCACCTGCTCTGCCCATGAACACGGCTGGCACTGGGCAGACAGACTGCATTTCATTTTCTTCCTGGATTCCAAAGAAATAAGCCGGTCTCACCTCCCTGCCTCTCAGGAACACATACCAGTATTATTTAAATAGTTTCTCGAATGGCAGCTGTTTCAGCTGTGCCCAGAGAAGTCAGCCGTTGGCCTTGCCAACCGTTGAGTGCTGCAAGGAGAGGCATTCTGCTGCTCAAGGAGCGAGAACTTCAAAGAGTTGACCAGAGCCGGGCACAGGCAGGAAGCCGGTCCCTGCTCCAGCTGCTGCAAGGTGTAGAGATAAATTACATGCTGTGTTTTTGTGGAGAAGAAAGAGAGAACGGGCATTGTTTTGCTTTCTGTATAAATAACAGGGCTGCTGCCTTGGGTGGTTGAGACTTGGTGGTGCTGGAATATGGAGTATGTTATTGGCAGAAACAGCAGGCTGGGCCCAGCAGGTATCAGCTGCCTCCAAGGGAAGGTGTTGGGAGCTCCACCTGTCCCCTGAAGAGACCAGTCTTCTTCAAAAGGTATCCATGACTCAACCCGCCATGCCTGGAGAGGACAGGAACCTTTCATCATCCCCTCGCTCCTAGAAATGGTTTTGTGTGTATGTACGCAGATATTTTAACAACTGGAAGCATTTGAATTCAGAAATCTGCTGGAGTTTTTGGAGACAAAATACTTGACAAATGCAAAATAATTGTATCTCCCTTATCAGAGGGATTTCCTTATCCTTTGCTAATCTGAGGAATGCCCTTTCATATCTATACACACATACATGCAGCCAATTTTGTGCATTAAACAATAGATGAAATGTTTTGTTCCAACCTCTGTGCTTGCTCACAGAAAATGAGACTCAGCACACATCCAGGCCGTTATAATAAGGACTGCTTTCCTTTTGGTCTTCGCACAGCTCTCCAGCTACAATGCAAAGCCTGTTTGTTTACATCTGCAGCACGTCAGCAGCCCACTAGCTGATGGCCCAGAATCCACAAGGAGCTGCAGTCTTTGCCAACGGGATCCACCAGCTGAATTCCCAACCAGCCCAGACCTGGGGTAAGAATTGTACTGCTGGAATGGTGCAAATTCCCAGCAGGCTGGGCTTTCCACAGCTAGAGATGCAGGGGTAGAGTTTCCCTGAGGACACGACTGACTGTTTCTGAGAAACATTCTTTGCTGCGTGAAGTTGCAGCTGTGTGGAACAAAGGAAACATATAAAAGGTGCATTCTTGGGAATAAAAGAGATCACCACCTTCAGGAAGGAGGAGTAGGAAATAAGAATAGAAACAGGAAAAGTCCTAAGGGGAAAGGAAGATTCCGTTGCCCAAAAGAAAGCAAAGATCTCCTAGTGCCTGGATTGAAATAGGAGGTAAATGGTGAGACGAGAACTGAGAAGCAGATAAGAGGGACGTGCGTCTGGATAGGCTGTGCTGTACTGTGGTAACACATAACCCCAGTGTTTCAGTGGCTTCAAACATGCTCATTGTTCTCGCAGACCAGCCGGAAGCTCTGCCCGGGAACACGACTGATGGAAACTCTGGACTCTGAGGCAAGGAGCTAAGAACTTGCATTGCATTTATACTGAGCACAGGGTCTTACAGATTCCACACCAAATGGGCACGTACGGCTGTCACATGTCATTGCCAAGGCAAGACGCGTGCTCACAACTAACTTCCAGGGGATGAGGAAATGCATGCTTAGAAGGAGAACCAGACATTTGGTGGCTCGCACTGATGACTGTCACAGCAGGAGGCAGGGGTGTGTGTGTGACTACCGGCATCACACACATCAGAGGAGCTGGTGGGCTTTGGTAGAGAGATCTGCATAGATCCAGGAGAGGGTATAGATCTGCAGGGCAGTAATGCTTCCAAGTTCCTGCTTCTAAAACTTCAAGGGCCGTTTAGCCTTGCTCCTGAAGCTGTTGCATTGCCATAAGAATTCACACACACACACACACACACACACACACACACACACACACGGCCATTGTGAAAAGTTCTAACACAGTTGAACTGCTGTCTCAGGTGGAAGAAAGAAGATGCGGACCACTACTACTTGAGGAGGTCACTGCGGAGAAATCACTGGCACGTGGTAGCTGCTGGGACGCTAGGAAAATGGCCAGTTGACTGGGTGCTGTCCCACTGTCCTTTCTCCTTCCTTTCGTTGCCTATTGCTCTCACATCCAGGCCTTCCAGGAAGCCCCAGCCGAGTCTTCTGACCCCGAGCATATGACCCCATTTACGTGTGGAGCTCTGCTTTGGAAGGTGAGAAACGAATACGGAACAATGTGTAATTGAGCGTCCGAGCAAAGTGACTCATAGGAAGGACTGCTGCCCTTGACCTCCGGAGACAGTGTGCTCACCCAGATGCATTTATTAGCCCTAGATGATGGGCCAGAGCTAATTTTGAGCAGGATTTCTAGTTATTTTTCTTTCCTCAAGGAATCTTCCAGGGACTAGAATGCCTGTTCTTAGCACAAAACCCCACGAGTTTTCTCTGTTCCTCCCTCACCATTTGGAAGTGGCCCAGCACCTCACGCTCGGGAGACAGAGATTGCGGCTTCTGGGACAGGCTTTGGTGTGGGAACCAGGGACTATCCACTCAAAACTGGAAAGCATGTCTCCAGGAACACGAGGTCTCCCACGTTGTGTTCTGTTCACAGGAACTTGAAGGCAGTGATCCAAAGGTCTTATTTGTAGGTGGAGGACCGTATCCTTGATGCCTGAGGTTTGACTTTATCCTTAAACCAGGCACCTTGACCTGCCTCAGAACATGCTGGTGTTTGGCAGCAGAAGCCACACCTGGCAGGCCGACCGTCAGAGGGAAGGGGCGCCCTGGCTGGCTTTCCGGAGGCTCCTGCCAACATTCATCACATGACACTGCGCGAGGCTGAGCTACTGCTTGCTGAGCGGCAGAATTTCACCCAATCAGAGCAATTGGTTTGAGTTCAGGAACAAAGAGCTGCAGGATCATGCCACCAAGAGATAGCTCTGGAGAAAAAGAAGGAAAATATCTTTGTTTATATTAGCCTTTTTCTCCAAAGGCCTTTTCTCATACGGTATCCCTCAGGCATATCCCACCTGTAGTGAGGATTTTCTGGGCTTGTGAATGTGTCTCCTGCAGAAAATGCAACCCATTCCATCTCTAAGGGTATGACATGGCTTGTTGTGTTCCGCTGGGCATTTCTTGCCTCATCTCTCATGCTGATAATGTGTCCTCCGCGTGGCCATGTGTGCAATCCACTGTCCTTGCTCGAAGGACTCTTTCTCATCCCAGAGCCGTTGTAGAAGGCATGTCCACTTGTTTTATTTTTTCCTGTGACACATTTTGATGAGCCAAGCAGCATCATGACTGTATCATTACAAACTGACCAGGAAGGTGGCTCAATACTGAGCTCTGACGAGGAAATTCAGTGGCAGAAATATTCAAGAACAAACATCTCTGGACTCCAGAAATGGTGTTGTGTTCCTTCCCCATAGCTCCAACTCAGGCAGCTACAGTCACAGATGGCAGCAGAACATAGGGCTCTCCTGGGAGCATTCTTAAATCTGATTCTGCAATAAATAAATCATTGCACAGGAAGTGCCTGCACCCAACGTCTTGCATCCACGGGGATGAGGCTTTGTTGATGGGCTGACCTGCTTCCTCAGCACGTGACCCATCCATCTGGGCAGAGGTGGCAAGAAGCACCACAAGGGAAAGAAGTGGACAATCAGAGAGGTAAAGGGACTTACTCAAGATCATTCTACAAATCAGTGTCAGGTTTTTCTGGAAGAAACTAATTGCCTAGTCCCCAAGCTCAAGACATGAAAGCCTGCAGTGGCCAGCATGAGGGGGTCAAGGGGCCAAATATCTATTCACTGACTCATTCAACAGTTTTTGTGTGAAAATGCACACCAGGCCTCCAACAGGATAAACACAAACAAGCCCACCCCAAGACACATAGTGGGACTGCAGAGTATCAAGGATAAACAGAAAAATCTCAGAGGCTACCAGGGGAAAAACACAGGGTTACTGAAAAGAATGGAAGGCTGATAGCTGATGTCTGTGAGTGATGGAAGGTGCCAGAAGTCAATGCTCAGCTGAAATGTCTGCAATCTAGAACTCTATTCACAATTAACTCTCATTCAGGAATGGGGAACGTAACTGAGACGTTTTCAGACACACAGGCGAAGAGTTCACAACCTACAGAACTTTGCTGGAAGAATTGCTCATGAATCTACTTTGACAAGAAGAAAAGTAAACCCAGAATTAGGAGGGGAGCATAAAAGAATGGTAAACGAGGATATCAGTAAAATATGTGGGTAAAACTAACTATTGATCACTCATAAGAAGAATAGCTAGTATTTTGTATCAAAGCAGGAGTGAAGTGAGGGAGGGGAGACAGCATGTCAAGATAATTCTTTGGAGAATTCTTGTGAAGAACATCAGGAATGGGGTCACAGTCTGGCTGGCTGTGGGTCATTACCACACGTTTATGCATTCAAATCCCGTTCTTTCAGAGCAATTTGATTCGATCAACATTCAGCACTGCGATGAATATGAATATGGACGAGCAGAGCCATGTAGGGAAATACCCCTGCTTTTCCTTTTCTGTATAATCTTTGCCTGCAGTTAACCCTCGTTGTGAGAGCTTTTTGTTCATCTGCTTATTTTTCTACGTATTTTTTAGCAATCCATTCTCATAGTCCACAAACGATTGTCTAACTCTCCTCTTCAAATATTTACCCACATCAGTTATTCTGTCAATTTGATCTTGAAAAGTCCCTTCTGTAGAGTTCTTCTAGTTTGGGTGGATGGCCCAGCTGTTATCCTGGGAACCCCCTTTACTGTCTTCTGGGGACTCCACTGCCTTCCTCCCCTGGGTCTCTTGTGTTCTGTATCCCACGCTTGGTTTTCTCCATCCTCTGTCTTGAAGCATGCCCTTATTTTTCTATTTCTTTTGCTTGGTTTTCTGCCTTGTTTTGATTGAACCTAGTCTCCAGGGAGATCTTCCTGAGAAAGGCTGAATGAGAGCTTATAACATCATATTTTAGTTACTGTGGCTTTATAATGTCTTGATATAGGGCAAGCCTACCCCAGCCCACACTTCCTCTTCTTCAGAATTATCATGGCCATTTCTGTCACTTCATTTTTCCATAACCTTTTGCTGTTTCATGTATTCGACAACCTCTTCTGCAGGCACTTTTGTAGGCTCTGGATACAGCAAAGAGGAAGACAGACATATTTCCTGCTTTAGTGGAGCTGCCATTCAAGTGGAGAAGACAGACAATGAACAAATTTAAAAGTCTAAGACTAGAATACACGAAAGACAAAGCAGAATCCAGGGATTCAGAGGGAGAGGGGTGGGGAGCTGGTTTTCTTGGGGCAGGCCCCTCTGTGGGGTGCTATTTGGGTAGAGGCTTGGAGGAAGCAATGGGACGAGCCATGTGACATTGTGAGTAAGCGGGTGGCGTGGCGAGAGCCTACAGGGTAAGGAATCTGAGGTTTGAGAAACAGTAAGAGGCGGCACAAATAGAGGGGGTGAGTAAGAGGGACGGAACGAGGAGACGCGGTCAGAAGGGGAGGTGGGCCAGGCCACTCAGGGCCGTGGAGCCCATGGCACGGACTCTGGGTTTTTTCCTAGGGTATGATGTGAACCCGGGGGCAGGGGTGGGGGGCGTGGGAGGGTGCATCTGAGCAGTGAAGGACAGCTTCTAATTTTTTAATTAAAATTTTTATTTTGAGATAGTTTCAGCTTCACAGAGCGTGGTAAGGTTAGTGCAGAGAGTTCCTGGACACTCTCTGCGTGGTTTTCCGCTCAGCGTTCCTCTCACATGTGGGTAATTAAGAGGCAAGGTGTCACTGTGTGATTAGGCCACAGTGTCCCAAGGGCCAGTTTAGTGAAAGCACCCCCACTAAATACAGGCTAGGCTCTGCAGGGAGAGCTCCTGGTCCCCGAGGAGGAGGAAGGGGGAGCGGAGCAGCTCGTTGGTTTGTGTCATGCCCCATTCTCTCACCCCCATTTTAATTTTCCCACATTCATTTTTAGAGCTGCACTTAGAGAAGGAAACACATTCCAGTTCAAGTTGGCATTATTTTTTATATCATTTGGTAGGGAAAAAGTGAAATCGCTCTCAGTGGGTATAAAATAAGTAAGTTTTCTGATCTCGTAGTAGGGTCCACGGAAGAGCTCCAGAGAGAGGAAGGGAGTGAGATTTCAGTGATGATTTTCCATTGGGAAAAAAGCCAATTTGAGGGGAGAAGTGCGTGTGTGTGTGATGGGGCAGCCACTTGGTTCAAAGGAATTAAAATGAGAGATTTTCACCTGAGTTTAATGAGGCTGCTGTGACGGTTGGCCTTAGGTCCAGGCTGACTTGAAGTTTGAAGGAAAACATCTGGTAGAGAATCAGCCAGATAGGGTAGGGTAGGTGCGGGTGGTTCTAGATTCAGTGGGGCCCCCACCACTGGGGAGAGAAAAACAGACTCCCAAAGATTGGAGTTATTTACTGGACAGTAAATAACAAGAAAGTTGGAAACCATAAAAACTAATCGAATTGCAAATTCTGTACGAATGCATTAATACTTAAAGATCACTGGGGAGAAGTGTGGGCAGGGTGGTGATAAACTGGTAAATTAGGAAGGTTTTGCACAGACTTGGCAACATAGCACAAGCAACTAAGCTCCTAGAACTTTCTGTAGACTCTATTGGATTGGAGAATGAGTGCTAGGGGCATTTTCTCTGAGAATTGGAACCCAGGTGAGATGGAGATGTCTCCCTGACACGTATGCCCACAGTGGCTCTGTAGACAAGCCCACCCTCTGTGGGGAGGCAGAACTCCACTTCCTGAAACGTGGGCTCCTCTGGGAGTGGGTGTGCTACCTTAAGGTCCCAGGGAGGGGACTCCTGTCACTTCTCCTTCCTTTTCCTCTGGAGTTTCTGGTAGCCATGGAATCAGGGACAATGACAGCAGGGCAGGACAAGCCTGGTGACTGTAACCTGTTCGTAGCACCTCCAGAAGCAGGTGAGGAATCACTGCATGATTAGGTACAAGAAGAGGCACTTGGCTTTATCTTTAAAAATTAGATTTGGATTTAGCTTCAAGTCCTACTTATCAGGATTCCAAGTAATTCAATTTCAGTCATGTATTTTTAGGGGAAGTGCGGGGTGGGGGAAGGCTGCCACTTGCTAAGATCATTGGAAGAGTTCTTGGGGGTTAAAGTATATGCTTCCCAGAAAGTTTAAAGGAAGACCGTATTAGTTTCTTGCGGCTGCTGTAACACAGTAACACAAACTTGGTCTCAGGCAAAATAAATTTATTCTCTCACAGTTCTTGTAGCCAGAGTCCTAAAGCAAAGTTGTTGGCAGGGCCCCATTTCCCCTGAAGGCTCTGGGGGAGAATCCTTCCTTCTTTCTTGCAGCTTTTGGTGGCTGTTGAATTCCTTCACATCCCTTGGCTTGGAGCAGTATCAGTCCGTCTCTCCCTCTGTCTTCACCTCACCTTCTTAGTGTCTTACCTTCTCTTTCTTTTATAAGGATACCTGTGAGGGCATTTAGGGCCCACCAAGATAACCTAGGATTGTCTCCTCATGATCCTTAATCTCTTCTGCAAAGATCCTTTTTTCCAGTTATGGTGACATCACAGATTCCGAGATTTGACATGAATACCTTTTGGGGAGCCGCGTTGGGCCCACCACAAGGACTTCTGGCTTTCAGTCCACCTTTGCACTATTGAGAGGCAGCGTTGTCCGGAGCATGTGGTCCTTTTCAAAGCCAGTCACAGACAGACCTCTCTGAAGGAGGCTCCCAAGCCTTCGTGGTTACTGTGCTATCATCCCTGCTATTCACGCCACTTGCTCTCCCTTCTTCAGTCTCAAAGAAGATCTTTCTGTGGGGTCTAGAAATCTTCACTGCATTCAATCCATTTGCAAATCCTGTTGCCGCTACAGATACTCCTGTTCAGGAATATCCCCAATTCAAACTCTTCTCGTCTAGTAATCTTGCCTCTAGAAATTTAGGCATCACTTCCCTGGATCACACAACATTCTCCTAAGGGTCTGTCTGCTTCCTTGTCACCCCCTCATTCCACCCTCATTGTGCACACAGGAAAAGGCAGTCAAAGCGAGCCTTTAAAATGGAAATGCTATTGGCTCAGTCTCTTGCTGGGAACCCTCCAGTGGGCCTCACCAAGACCTACCTCTGTGGTCTGTTGTCCCCGAGTCCCCTCTACTTGGTCTCCTCCCTGCTTCCTCCTACAACCTCCACTGCTGGCCTCCTTATTTTCCTCAGAAACCCGATCCACCTGTCTCTGCACTTCTCTCTTTCTACCTAGAAACATTTTCCTCCAGGTACCCACCTGGCCCTACCTCTTATGCTTTAGGTACATGTGCTCCAATGTCACCTTATAGGAGAAGCTTTCCCTGCCCAACCGTATGAAACGGGACCTCCAGTCTCTCTATCTCCCTTCTTGGCTCCATTTTCCTTCAGAACATGTCTCTCTTCTGTGCCTAGAACAGCGCCTGGCACATGGTGCTTTGCACAGTCTTGTTGATTCAATAAATGAACGAATAATTATTATATATTCGCGATTAATGCTATAGCGGGCCCAGCTTCTGCTTGTGTTTGCTTCAGAGAAATACCAGTGTGTAATTATCCTCTACCATAGACAACAGCGAAATGAAGTGATCACTGAGCCTTTCAGTCCCAGGGACAACTTTTATCTAAATGACCTAGAATTGAGATCAAACTTTATTTTGACCCAAATATAATAAGAACTGCTTCAATTTTCTTGCTCATTTTGTCAGTGACAGCCACGCCCTAGTTTGCTAAGATAAATTAGATTTTAGCCCAATACAGCCATGGATCTCTGGCCTAACTAATGATAGTAAATGAAGTTTCCATGTTACCTCTTTTAAAATGAGACCTTAGATTTACCCTCCTAGTTCTTCTTGTACTTCAAACAGACAACTTTTGTGCACCCAACTCTTTAAACAGAGAGCTTTTACTTTAAGGCTTAAGAAATCCTATTTATATAGTAAAGGCTTTGTCTAAATATCAAACCTGCCCCTTGTCTTTCTTTATTCATTGCCCCATGTGAACTAAGGTCTGTCTCTTTCCTATTTTCAGGGTGTTTTCCTCAACTGTACTTGAAAAGAGGGAATTTGTTGCATGTCCTCCCTGAGTCACCTCCTTAATGGCTATTTCTTATTTATTTATTTATTTTATTAGTTTCAGGTGTACAAAACAATGTAATAGACATTTATCATTTATATCCCTCACAAAGCGATAACCACCCCCCCCCCCGCCCCAATCTACTACCCCTCTGACATCGCATACAGCCCTTAACGGCTGTTTCTTATCACCCCGTAGTCTATTCCTTTAGTCCAAAGCAAAAATAAAAAATTAACTGGAGAGATATTTTATGTTCATGGATTAGAAAACTCAACATTGTTAAGATGTCAGTTCTTCCAATTTGATACGTAGATTCTAAGCAATTCCAATCAAAATCCCAGCACGTTATTTTATGGGAATTGACAAACTGATTCTAACATTTATGTGAAAAGGCAAAAGACACAGAATAACCTACATAATCCCAAAAGAGAAGACAAAATGGGAAGGCTGACCCTACCCTACTTCAAGGCTTCCTATAAAACTTCAGTAATTAAGATACTATGGAACTGGTGAAAGAATAGACAACTAGATCAATAGAACAGAATAGAGAGCCCAGAAATAGACACATAGTCAATTGATCTTTGACAAAGGAGCAAAGGCAACACAATGGAGCAAAGACATTCTTTTCAACAAATGGTGCTGAAACAAGTGCGTATCCATATATATATATAAAAGAACCTAGACACAGACCATACAGCTTTCCCACAAATTAATTCAGAATACATCTTAGACCAAAATACAAAAAAGCAAAACTAAAAATGTTCAAGAAGGAAACATAGGAAAAAATCCAGTGACATCGTGTTTGGCGATGAGTGTTTATATACACCAAAAACATGATCCACAGAAGAAAAAAAATTGGTAAGTTGGACTTTATTAACATTTAAAAGTTCTGCACTGTAAAAGACACTGTTAAGAGAAGGAACAGACTGGGAGAAAATATTTGCAAAATGGGTATCTGACAGATGACTCATATCTAAAACACACAAAGAAATCTTAAATCTCTGCAATAAGAAACAAAGACTCCAACTTAAAAATGGGCAAAATATCTGAACAGATACCTCACCAAAAAAGACATACAGATGCAAAGAAGCTCATGAAAAGAGGCTCAACATTATTTGTCATTAGGGAATTACAAATTAAAACAATGATGAGATACTACTGCACACTTATTAAAATTGTCAAAATCCCAAAGCAGGCAATCCCAAATGCTGAAGTCTTTCTTAATGTGTATTTAGAATATATCATTTCTGAAAATAATTGTATATTCTTTCAAGAGATGAGGAAGAGAGGGAATATTTGCACCACAAAAATAACCAATAAGATTACTCAAGAAGGATTAAGAATTCCTACATATCAATAGGAAAAAGAATCTGATGTAGAAAAATGAGCAAAAAAACAAAGCTATATTTCACCTAAGATGAACCACAAATAGCCAATAAATACTCAAAAGATGCTGAGCCTCAGGGAACTATACAGCGTGTGCACAATTAGACACTATGTTATATCCATGCGATTGTAAAAACTAAGCCGTCTGACAAAGCCAGCTATTAGAGATGAAATGGTCATAGGATCTCTTGCATGTTGCCAGTGGGAAATGAAAGTAGCACAATGACTTTGGAAAATAATTAGGCATTCTCCTGTCCATTTGCACATTTGCAATTCTAGGTAAATACCCAAAGGAATTTTCAGTTCTTGTTCATCAGACACATACACAAGACTGTTCCTAGAACTCCTGTTCTATAGTGAAAAAAAAAAAAAAAGAAAGAAAAATGAAAACAACCCAGTGTCTTTAGACAAGAGGACGGATAAATTATTGTGTTTTATCTACACAACGGAAGATCACACCACGGTGAAAATAGAGTAACCAGCCACCATGCGACAATGTGGGTGAATCTTCGCTATGCATTGTTCAATATCCAGCACAATTAAATGCTATACTGGTAAGACATGCATATATATGCAATAAAACAAAAGGATAAGAATCATAAACCACAAATTCAAGGTGTGACCTTCTTATAGGAGGCAAGTGGGAAATGGGATAGTGGACGAGCACATAAGTAGGTGTATATCATTGGTCAATTTTTAATTATCGGGTAAGGTTGGGTTGGCAATGCTTGTTATGTAATAAAATTAAGCAATGGAAGTGAAGGGGGCTATGTGAAGACCAATGGTTATGTGTCGTGAGACAAGGGTTATACTTGGTATAGTTTCATGCACTTAAGTTGCAAAATTAAACAAAACAAAAAGCTAAGTTGGTAACTTCTATGATGACAAACAGAAAATGTCCAGCCTAATCATGGGAATAAGAGCTGCATTTGGGAAATGCACCGAGGCATTTGCCCAGACAGAGGACAGGTGGGGGCCTTTGTCCTCCTGGGAGCCCCTCCTCCAGCCCCCCTCCGCTCTCCCCCCCACTGCGGTTCCCCTGCAGTCCCTGCCCCACCCCCGTCTCTGCATTTCACTAATAACATATTTTTCATACTTTAATTTTATTTTCCTGTAGCCACTTCTAAATTCATATAAAAGGTTTGTTTTGTCTCAGAGGTTTATTAATTATTGTAATTTAAAGAGTGAACCATATGGTGGGAATGTAAATTGGTACAGCCACTGTGAAAAATAGTATGGAAGTTTCTCAAAAAATTAAAAATAGAACTACCAGATGACCCAGCAATTGCATTTCTGGGTCTTTAGCTGAAGAAAACAAAAAACACTAACTCAAAAAGACATATGCACCCCTATATTCATTGCAGCATTATTTATAATAATCAACAAGGAAATAACCTAAGTGTCTATTGATGGGAGAATGGATAAAGAAAACGTGTTATATGTACACAATGGAATATTACTTGGCCATAAAAAAAGAAGGAAATCTTGCCATTTGCAACAATATGGATGGACTTTGAGTGTATTATGTTGAGTGAAATAAGTCAAACAGAGAAAGACAAATAACATTTGATCTTAGTTATATGTGGAGTCTTAAAAACAAACAAACAAACCAAATTAACAGCAACAAAACTGAACTCATAGATACAGAGAACAGATTGGTGGTTGTCAGAGGCAGTGCGTGGTCTGGGCAAATGGGTGAAGGGTCGAAAGTTACGGACTTCCAGTAAAAAATAAATAAGCCATGGGGATGTAATGTGCAGCATGGCAACTATAGTTAATACTTTTTGCATATTTGAAAGTTGCTAAGAGAGTAGATCTTAAAAGTTTTCATCACAAGAAAAAAGTTTTTTGTAACCATGTGTGGTGACAGATGTTAATTAGACTAATTGTGATCATTTTGCAATAATATAAATATCAAATCATTATGTTGTACACCTAAAACGAATGTACCGCTGTATGTCAGTTATATCTAAGGAAAAAGGAAGAGTGAACCACAGTAAAGCGAGGTGGGTAGAAACAAGAAGGCAGGAGACAGGCTTGCTGGCCCAAACTCACTCAGTCCCACCATGGCCTGGCCCCCTGCTTCTCACCTTTGTGTCTCTGCGTAAGAGACGGATGTTTTAGCGCAGCAAATCACACCTGACAAGGACCCTCCCTGGAGGCTGGCAGCTCCAGAGGTTCGCCCCCTGCTGCTCTTGGCTTTGCCTTTCCAAGGGTCAGCAGCAGCAAAGCAGGAATGGGGTTTCCACCACTCCTGTGGACCAGTCGTGATCCAGTCCTGGCCCCAGACCGAGAGCCACCTGCCACCTGAACACAGAGGGGCCGACGAGCAAGGAAGGAGTGGGAGTGGCTGTCTGCCACAGATCGCTCTCTGGGGCACAGCCACTCTGCTCTGTATCTCAGCACTTCACAGTTTGCAGAATGTTCGCACACATTGTTTCACTCCTTCTCACCACAACCAGAAGCGATACAGGGACAGCTGCTGTTGTCCCTCGGACAGAGAGGGACACTGAGGACTGTGGGTGGTGAGTGACTTGCCCACGCTGGTGCAGCTTCCCAGAGCTGGAGATAGAACAGAGCTTCTGACACGAGTCTCTGCTATCTTTTCTGCTGTTCCTTTCAGTGGGGACCCTGAAGGTAGCTGACCACTCACTCCTCGAGGTAGCTGGACGGTAAGTTCACTATCCTCCATGACCCGATGCCTGTGTGCTCTCCACACATGGAGAGTGATGGGTGCTCCGAGCACCAGCAGCTGCAAAGGAGTGGGTGTGAAGCAGAATTTTTACACAGACGCATCTTGTGCAAAGTAAGCGACGCCCGAACAGAGGCCGATGTTCTACAACAGGAGCAGATGGAGGCTGCAGATGTGTGAAGGCTGCGCTCAGCCCACGTGGAACCCAGAGCTCCGAAAAGCGTCTGGTGGGCAGTCCAACTTCTGTCACAACGGCTCCTAGATGGGATCCAGCTACTCGCTTATTCTTAACGATTTAAACCAAATAAGATAGAGGCGACGGCCTTAAGGAAGCCCTGGGAGACACACAGGTAACAAGAAAAACACTGGATTGCTTTTGAAAGCCGAGAGCTGAAAGCAGGGAGACCTCCCGGGATTCACAGCCTGCAATCCCCTTGTCAGCACTTTCCGTCTGGTCCTCAGGCCCGGTCTCCCACCCAGAAGTCAGCTGGAAAAATTATACGGTAATGTGCTCAGGCATTGCT
Organism: Rhinolophus ferrumequinum; assembly: GCF_004115265.2. NCBI lineage: Eukaryota > Metazoa > Chordata > Mammalia > Chiroptera > Rhinolophidae > Rhinolophus > Rhinolophus ferrumequinum. The sequence goes on along the minus strand of NC_046310.1, from coordinate 21,669,764 downwards.
ACTGTTAATCTACGTTGGAAAGTTCTTTTTGGGAAGTAATTTGGAAATACACACCAAGAAGCACAAACCTGTTAAGGCCATTGAAACCACGGACCCTAGTCTTGAGACGGGGTATTAAGGAAATAACTAACATCAAGGAAAAAAAGCTGTAGTACAGTGACGGCTGTTATTTTGTGATGCATATGGGAGTGAAGAGTCGAAGCAACTTAAATACTTAACAGCAGGAAACAACCACATGGTCTATTCAATGGAATCTAAGCAGCTCTTACAAAGTATAATTTAAAGATTGTGATTCATTCAGAAATATTAACTGAACGCTACACACTGCTTTAGACAGGGAAAGAAACCAAGTCCTGCTTCCGCTGAGTTTATAACCTAGTGTGTGTGGTGAATGAGTGCTGAGGCAAAGAGAAAAAAGTTGGTGATTCAGAACGAAGGGAAAAATGCAGAGGAGAAAAATGGTGTGTGTCACAGGACTCTTTCTACGCATTGCGTTCAATTCTATGAGCAAGGATTGGAAGGAAACAAGGAAAAACAGGCAGTCAACTGTCATGATGTAATTATGAACAATTTCTTTTCTTTGTTGCTGCGCCAATGTTTTTAGTGCAATATTAAAAAAAAAAAAATAATCCAAGTGGGCATGAAAATCACCTGACTATTTTTAGCATTCACTCCCCTGTTTCAAGAGAGGTGTATTTACCCAACTCTGTAGAAGTCAAAAAAAAAATAAATAAAATAACATCTTTGGGGAAGGAAGACTAGAAGGAAAAAGGGAGGGAGGTGAGAGAGGGAGGAGAAGGGGAGAGAATAGATACAGCTTTTGTGCTTATTTCTGGCGTGGCTCACACCCCCTTTTGTTCACACTTGTCTCTAAGCCCCAAGCCCATGAAATTGAAGTGAATGATCTAAACTGTCATTCTGACGTAAATTCTGATCTGTGTGGGTAAATATGAACCTTTATATTGTCACCACCATAGTGAATGAGTGAAACCAGTCAAGGCAAGTTCTCCCAACAACTGCAAAAACAGGCATTTGGTGACCACCTGCAGCCAGATTTGGTCACAACTTTTAAACTGCAAGTCGAAGGCTAAATGTGGAAACTGCGTTTGTTTTCATGGATGCTGTGGTTTAAGTCCCAGCCACACAGCCACCTCGACACAGACGACTGTGGACTTAACGCTGTGTAGAATGACTGGTGTGTGTGTTCCTTTAAACTATCTTTTTTTCCTGTTTTCTAGATCTGGCCGTCACCTGTTCAGGTTTCAGGCATTTGGAGTCACGAAAGAATCCAGAGCACTTCAGGTAAAGGATGAGATGACGAAGCTGGATTTTGCTGCTCCTCTTCTATCAGAAGCTGCTCCTTTTATCGGGGTGGGGCTCTTAGGATTCCACCTGCTGACTCACCGCTATGTCACTTGTCTTCTGGTGCAGCCCCCAGGGTCCTTCGTGGCCTCGCCCTGCCCTGCTGAACAGATGCTGGTTCAGGGAGGCTGCATGTCTGAGGAACAAGATGGTCCTTGCAGGTGGCTGGTGCATGAGTTTGCAGCTTGCCAAATGCTTTGAGATACAAAGCTAAAAATACACGTGTGCGAGTGGGGATGTGATTATTTTTTGCGATTCTGAGAAGCAAGGGAAGTGACAAGGGAATGTATATTGCTGATGGTGCTGCACCATCCAGTAATATTTATTAATACCGTGTTTTCCCAAAAATAAGACATCACCGGACAATCAGCTCTAACGCGTCTTTTAAAGCAAAAAGTAATATAAGACCCAGTCTTACTTTACTATAAAACAATACCAGGTCTATAATATGATATAATATAATACAATATAATACTAGGTCTTACATTAATTTTTGCTCCAAAACACTCATTAGAGCTGTGGTCTGGCTAGGTCTTATTTTCGGGGAAACATGGTATTTCTTTCTTTCTATATGGCTGAGGTGAAGGGATTGCAGGGTCTCCTGAGACCATGCCTGGGCTTCTGTTTCTTCCTTTCCTTGATCCTAGACTCCAACATTACTCCCCCTTCACCAGCTCTCGACTTAGGCATTTTGATTGGTTTCTGTTCTGGGACCTGAGCAACCGGTGTTTAGAAGGAGACAGGGACTGCTGTGGTCAGACAGGAATGGCTTCACGTGCAAAAGTACATCTCCTCACATCTTCTCAAAGAGCATGGAAACTACGTGCTGAGCCTGCCTGAGGAAGCCTTGAAATGAATATTGTCCTTTGCCATGGGGCGGAGGTTAAATACAGGTAGAGGGTTTTTGCTCCAAAAAATATTCCAGAGACTCTTTCCCATGAAGCACTGTGACAGAGCTGGAGACACACCAGCAGACGCCCAAGCCCCCCCGAAGGAAGGCTTTGGGTTGTAGCCCTGGAAGCATGTAGGCAGACAGCCTCAGCCTTGGCCACGGTCACGCCACTCCTGCGTGGCCCACATCCGGGGAGTGGTCAGGGCGGGGGTATGATGGACTGGACAGTTTAGATCAACATGGGAAAAGGACTGTGCCCCAGAGAAACTTCTTGATCTTGCCAGCGTGTCCCAGCAGGAATGTGGGGAGTGCATGTGGCACTGTGTCCTGAGATCGTTTGACCAAGGAGACCTGAGTGTAAGGGTGGATGAGGAAGGATTTGTTGACTTAGGTGGATTGAGAGCGTTAAAGAGATGGTTGTTAGAACATGGTGTCCCGGGGAAAAAAGAGATGGGCAAGCAACAGGGATCCCCTCAACTTACACCCTCAGATGACATCATCCCAGTAAAAAGCCACGCTCCTTGTCAATTCCCAGACCTGACCGGATCTTGGACCTGAAACCCACTGACTGAAAGAGAAGCTGTGAGCTCAAGACAAAGGACAGTGTGACAAGCATACATAGCACATCCATCCCACAGGGAAGGGCCGAGGAAAGAACAGCAAACATTTCAATAGATGACCACTGCATAGAGTCCTTCTTGACATTTGTATGGACTAAAGCTTTGTGTGTCCCCAGTATTCATATGGCGAAGCTCTAATCCCTAATGTGGGGAAGGTAGAGACTGTGAGAGGTAATTCGTGTTCTATGAGGTCATGAGGGTGGGACTCTCATGATGGTGAGAGACACCAGGGAGCTTGCTCTGTCTCTGTCTCTGCCATGTGGGGACACAGCCAGAAATAGAGCCTTCACCAGATTCTGGCCATGCGGGCACCCTGACCTTGGACGTCCAGCCTCCAGCACTGAGAAAATAAGTGTATGTTGTTTAGTTCTCCAATTCTGTATTACTTTGTTATGGGGGCCTGAGCGGACTAAGACAACATTGATACCTGAAGACATAAAACATTTTCATGGGCTCCCTGTTAGAGGGGCTTATGGGAGTTAGGCATTGTGTATTACAAATAGTGTGTTGATTTGTAAGAACTCTCTTTTTTATTATGGACGTAAACCTTCAGATTATCATATCTGAAAATCAGTGAGGTTTTCCTTGTTTGTTGTTTGTCTCTTAATTTAAAATAAAATTTTATCCGTTTTTGCCATTCAGAACTGTTTTAATTTTTATATTGTCAAATTGTAACTTTCTTTCCTCTCTCTGCTGTTTTGCACCAAGATTACAGAGGTTTTCCTACTTGGAGATGATAAAAATATTTATCCACACTTTTAATTTTAGAACTTATTCAATCCTTTGTAGGGTTGTCATTGTAGCTATTATTTATTTATTTATATTATTATTTCAGCTTGGAGCTTTATTTTTTTCACAAATGGATAGCCAGTTGTCACAGTAATGTTTATGGGGGAAAAAAATCCAAAAAACATACCGTAGAGAAGAGGTTCTTCAGCCACTTTGGAAAAACGGTTTGGTAGTTGTTCAAATGATTAAACACAGTGTTGTCATGTCCTGCACGACAGGAGCTGTGGGGAGCGAGACAGGCGGCGCAGGGTTAAGAAAGACAGTAGCCATGAATAGAGTGCAAGCGGGGCCAAGGGACTCACGCCTCAAGGACTGAGCCCCAAATCGGGCCAACGCATCGCTTTTACTGGTTAACTTCGGAGGAGGTAAAGATTGTTAATCTCAAGATCTGTGTGTTACGTGGCCTGCTGGCTGTCTTTCCGAAAGTCCCCATTGTGTTCTAGCTTGTACTTTGCCTTCACACACACACACACACACACACACACACACACACACGCACACGCACACACACGCACAATCCCAGGGGACCCATTGAAGGGGAGGGACCAATATTATTCCATCGGGTCTCAGTTTGCTGAGACATCCCCTCAAGGAAGCTTCTCTGATATCTCTCCATCAGGCCTGTTTGCTGAGGCACTCCCTTGTGAAATTCTGGGAAGAGCGCAGGGGAACAAACAGTTTGGCAGCTGTAAGGCAACACAGTGTTACTATGTGACCCAGCAATTTCACTCCTAGGCATAGACCCAAGAGAAATTTTAAAATGTCCATGAAAAACTTGTGCACAAATGTTCGTAGCAGTCTTGTTTGCGATTACTAAAAGGTGGGAACAATCCAAATGTCCGTCGGCAGACAGAGGGATACCCAAAAGTTGGTCCATCCACACCATGGAATATTATTTGGCCCAAAAGGAATGAAGTCCCAGTACATACTGCAACGTGAGGATCCTAGAAAACAGTGTTCTAGGTGAAAGAAGCCAGTCACAAAGTCCAGCTATTATATGATTCGATTCATACGGAAGTCTAGACTATGGAAATCTATAGAGCCAGAAAGTAGGTTGTTGGTTGCTTGGGGCTGGGCGGGGCTGGAGGAGGAGTGGTAGGAGAATGACAGCTAGAAGATACAGGGTTTATTTTTGAGGTGATGGGATGTTCTGATGTTGACTCTGGTGATGGTTGCACAACTCTGGGAACACACTAAACACCATTGAACTGTTCACTTTGAATGGGCGAATTGCAAGGGATGTGAATTCTAGCTCAATAAATCTGTTTTTAAAAAAAACAAAGGCAGGAAAACATAGGCACAGAGACCTTACGGATCTAAAAAGGAAAAGAAAAAGAGGCCTTCTGCTGAAAATTGAGGCAAAGCTCTGATCTTCAGTGAGCTAAGCAGGTGTGGGGCCCCTCCGGGGGGTGGGGGCTGCCTCAGGGTGCTGTGGCTGTTTTGGGTACATGTTCGCCCTTTGGCACCCCAGTTGACACGTTGCAACAAGAATCGCCACGAAAAATAAAACAAGGGAACCTTCTAGATTCACCAAACCAAGGGCAGATGAACAAGTACCTGGCTTCCCAGCCTGAAGGCCTCTAGAAACAGGCTGAGCTGATCGCCACCAGGCCAGGCTAAGACGCAGATTTCCCCAGTCTCTGCTGCTCCCCCGTCACTTCTTAAAGGGCACTGGAGGTTATTTTACAGGGTGAGTGGTATTTTCTTGGGAGTCAGGCTGATAGTAAAAGAGGCACAGATATTTAGTTATAGAATTGGCTCTGCTACCAAAAGGCTGCAGAGTGTTGGGAAAATTAACCAAATGTGGGAAATAGAGATTTTCCTCATTTGAAAATCAAGAGAGTGGGACCCTTTGGTATCCTAGCTCCATTGAACGAGGACATTCCATGACGTTTTGTGGAGTACCGAGAGAGACTTTTGCCCTGACTCTGGCTTTCAGGCTGAAATACTCCTGCGTGTAATGAAGTTTCTCCGCTACCTTTACCCAGAAATCTCCAGTCACCTGTCTTCACTGGGGTAACTGTCACTAATCCTTCCTTTGGGGTCTCTCTGATTCTTCTCCCCACCCCTGCTCTGCCATTCCGTTCACGGGCTTCCACAGTTCCTTCTGTGTGCCTCTGTGACATCCCCATGTGCTCTGCAGAATGCTCCTTCATTCATTCAATTCAGTAAATATTTATTGAGCACCTACTATAGGCCAAACTGTTCTGGCATAAGACACAAGCCTTCATGGAACTTTCATTCTAGGGGGTGAAGCAAAAGCAAATGCACACACACAAACAAGATGACCTCCAATAATCGTGAAGTGCCATGACAAAAATGAAACAGATAGAATGAGGGACCTGGGGTGGGAGTGATAGGACCCTTTCGTAATGGGCCTCTGCCATGTTTTGAGGCAGTTAATTCGGTTTCCATTTGAGAGAGCATGAGCGGTCAGAGTCCTCGTCAGGCAAAGGCGTCATTCAGAGGAGCTTGAAGGGAAGGAGATCTCTGACGACTGTCTGCAGCTTTCCCAGGCCCAGTGGGAGGGTGAGGGTGGGTTGGGGAGGGGGTGCAGCTCACACTAGGGAGGTACGAGCTGAGCAATGCAGGCACAGGGAGGTTTGAGCTTCTGTGGGTGGCTGAGCTGAGGGGCCTGATCACGTCCTGAAGGCCAGGCTAGAGCCCAGTGTGTGTGGCCACTGTGGGGTGTCTGGCCACAGTTCTTTGTTGTAGAAGAGACACAGGGGTTCTGGGGTGGGGCCCTCCGTCGGTGGGGTCTTGGGGAGGGGAGATGTCAGAGAGCAAGCACACGGAGCTGTGCCAGCTTCCTTGGGGTGCTCCGACCAGCATGTGTGTTGGGGTGCAACGGAGGGAGGAGGTACGCACCCCTCATGGTTAACCACAGGCTTTTGCTAGGCGGAGGTTCGGGGTAGACTCTTACGAAAAGTCCAGACAGTGAGAAAGCATCTGTGACCCTTGATGTCCTTCTCTCCTTGTGAGTGTCCTCTGGCCTGGCCAAGTCAGTCACACCAGTTAGATGACCCCTGCCGCGTGTCTGCAGAGAGCTGTCAGCGTCAGGGGCGCCCAGCCTATCTCGTGGATGTCACCCTGCTCTGCGTTCTTTGTCACCCTTTCCTGCTGACACAACTGTGCTCATGAGCTTTGGCAAAGCTGAAGAAGAGAGAACAGCTCCTTGTCACTCTGCCATTGAGGCAGTGCCTCTGTCCCCTCCTGGGCTGTGGCCCTTTGGATACATCAGTGTCCTTATTTCCCCCATGAATCTGAGTGTGATTGGTGTTCCGTGTCACTCAGGGATTTCACGTGCCACGAGAAGGGTAATGGGGTCGGGCGTGTTACATTTTGCCTAATGTTGGGGTTGACCTTTCTCCTGCAGGACACTTTGTGGAAGGGCGCAGCTTTCCTCAGACTCACAGCTGGGGAGGATGAAGAACACAGTACCTGTTCAATAAAGAGCCTCCAAAAGCACCATAAACACAGCACCAAGAGTGAGCTCCAATGTAAGCCATGGACGCTGGGCGAGGGTGATGTGCTGATGTAGGTTTATTAATTGTGACAAATGTCCCTTCTGGTGAGGGCTGTTGATCATGGGGGAGGTTGTGAGGGGGGACTCTTTATCTTCCCTTAATTTTGTGAACCTAAAACTGCTCGAAAAAATAGTCTTAAAAAAACGAACTGTAAAATTTCAAAGCAGGGTTTAAAGCCATGGCTTCAGTGATAGGACTAATCAAGGCCACCTGACCCCACGCTTAGAAAACTCAACCAGCTGAGAACTTTGGCATCTTTACGTCATCTGGGCGCCCATCCATCGGGCGGGCACCGCGGGCTTTGCCTCCCAGAATGCTCTGTGGCCGTCGGTTCAGCGCAGGCCGGGTACATGGCCGTGGTTCCTCCCGCCTCTCCCGGGCCACCAGACAGTTACCATACAGGACGCCAGTTCTTGTCATGTCTGCTCTTTCTCCAAAGGCGTCAAGGAGACCAGGGGGCCCGGGGCTGCAGGCAGGGCCCAGGCAGTGGTGAGTCTGGATCGCGGCTTCTTCTTTCTCCGCTCCCACTTGGTGGTTCTTTCTAAGAGAAAGGAAGCTGGGTTTCTCTGGCCCGTGTCACCCTTGACCTGTGAGGCAGTGGGTTTCCTCAGTCTGGTCGTGTGGTCACAGCCCCTCAGGGAGACGGTCTGAACCAAGCCTCTGCCCCTAACTTGTGTGTTAGCGGCCAACTCCCTGGCACGCTGGGCGGCCACTTCCCTCTCTGCCATTGGGGGAGCTTTGGGGACCATAGGCTCCAAGCTTTCTGTAGTTCTCTGGCTCCCTGGCTGTGCCTGGGGAATGCACACTTCTATTTTGCCCTTTCTGGGCAGGACCTGAGCCTTTTATTGATTTGGTTTGGGCCGAGGACAAAGGAAGCTCAGGCACTCCTGCTCTCCTCATTAATATTTCGTGGTCCAGGGCCAGCTTTTCCTCTTGCAACCAGGAGAGGCTGAGCCGTGGCTTCTCTGAGGCTTTTCCGCATCAGCTATCAGCAGAGCTCCCCCATCTACTGCTCACTAGGGCCAGTGGTTGCTTCGGGAGGGGACACAGCTGTCTCTTTTGTCTTCTCAGAGATGGTGTGGCCGAGAGGAATTGAGGAGGGAGACAGAGACACACACACAGAGAGACAGAGAGAGAGAGAGAGAGAGAGAGAGAGAGAGAGAGGTTCGAATGACTGAATTGCAATTGTCTCTTCCCCAGGTGAAGCCCCACCCGCCCTCCCTGGGCCCAGAGGATGACCATTTACCAGCAAAGGATCAGTGAAGTCCCAGGTGGCCCCCTGGCTTCTGCCAGGTAATAAGCGACACCTTTGCACCTTGAATTCCTGCTGGCTTTCTTCACTGAAGTAGAGCAAGCAGCCTTCTGCCGTGTGGGTAAGTTTTGACCTTTGGAAATCATCACTGCAGATAATGCTGTGTGCACCATTTGCTAGCAGAGGCTGTCTTTCTCTTATCAGGAGGTACTGTGGGTCGTGTTACAGGGCGGTGGGGATCCGGTGGCCTGGGGCACCCCCAGCCATTCTCTTCACACTTGTTAAAGCTCACGTCACACTGTTGGGATTGCTCACGTTGAACACGTGCCTCCGCTGGATTATGATGTTAAAGAGGAATTCTGCGTCTCTGTTTGGTTCCCAGGATCTTGTGCAGAGCCAGGCACACAGGAGGTGCCCATTGTAGAGTCGTCCCACAGGTGGGAGAAAGCCCGACCTGTGCCTGTATCTTCCTGGCATCTAGACTGATGCGTTACGTTTATACCAATTGGTTCCGTAGGACCATGGCAGAGGGCACAGGGCAAAGATCCAACTGCAGGCGTCAGTGCATTAAAGGCCCTGTGCTCCACTTCTAGGCTTTTCCATGCAGCTGGGAAAAGGCACATTGAATTGCAAAATGATCTCCTTAGAGGTCACCCAGCACAATTCCCCTAGACCTCACACCAGGAGGTCTAGGGCAAATGGGTCCATTTGTCTCGTTCCCCATTGGTAACGGCGCCCACGAACTGCTATGAGGTCAGAATCCTGCTTCGAAACTCTCAACTCCTTTTCCCCTATTATCCTGACTCTTTTATTCGCTCCTTTTTAGAGTACAAATTGTATAGAATTTAAAGACTAGACATTGAAAGCCTAGTGGAGAGAGGGGGAGGTCAGGAGAGTGTTTAAGTGACTTTCTCCAGAACACAGGTACTACTTTTTAATCTCGCGATAGTTTACAAAAGTTCCCCTCTTTTTTTTCTATTTATTTTTTATTTTTTTAAATTTATTGGGGTGACAATTGTTAGTAAAATTACATAGTTCCCGTCTTTTTTTGCAACTCTGAAATGACATTCCATTCCTTCAGGAATGTCAACGTAAACTTGTATAGAAAACGTTCTCGCTCGCCTTGCTGATATATGTGAGCTCTTACATGTCGCTTTCCAGCTATGCCTTCTGACCAGATATTGGTAGTATTCTGAAGTAAAAAGCATAAATGAGAGTTGTTGCCATTAGGGTGTTACATGTTTGTAAACACTTAGAATTTGGTGATTTTTGTCAGGCTTTTGGGGATTCTTGCTTGTTGCTGTTTTTTAATTGCAACATAACTGAAGAAAATCTGAAATTTATAAGAATATCTCAAGTAACACCTATGTTTATTTTATGCTATTTTTTGAATGTTATTCATGGGACTTACCATGGAGATGCTAATTTAACTTACAATCGAGTTTCCAGTGATGGAACCTACTTAATGCTTAGTCTTTTCTTTAGTTCAAATCTTCATTTCATGTCTTCTGTATTATAAATACTAGAGCTAGAAAATAAAACACGATGCCTGGTGCCTGTTTGGTGCCTGGATCGCTGGTTAGTTCAGCTCTGAAGAGCAGGTGGGGTGTTTCCGCCCAGAGCTCTACCTCAGGGCCTGCACATAAAGGTGTTCAGTGGGTACTTGTGGGTGATTAATGAATGAATGAGGGAAAGCATCCAGTGACACTGACGTATCACATTAGCTACGTCACTTAGTTATTACATGATGCTGATTTGTAACTGTCTCCCGTCTAGCATGGGCCGGAAGTTCTGTCTGATTTGTTCCTTTAGCACAATGCCTGGTGCACACAAGACACTCCGTAGATGCTTCTTGAACAATTGAGTCTGAGGCTATAGGCACAGATGAGACTCCCTCATCTCATCCAGATGGCTGGCTGTTCAATGTGTATCTTGGGTCACAGAGGGAATTGGGAGAAACATTTCAGATGTGGTAGAGAAAGAGAACAGATTGCTCACTGCTCCTGGTCCCTTTACACAAATGTTGTCTCTGCCCACGAGAGTCCTCCTCGCTGGGAATGTGTGAACGGCAGCTCCAAAATGTGTTTCGTTCTTTCTTGTATGTTTTCTTTCTCTTTGTTGAACTTCTCATTTTGTTCTTGCATTGTTTTCCGACTTCATTAAATTGTTTATCTGTGTCCACTGGAGCTCTCTGAACATCTTCAGAACAATTACTTTGAATTTTTTGTTGGGGAATTCCTGGATCTCCATTTCCTTGGAGGCAGTTACTAGAAGTTCCCCTCATGCAGTGCCCTAAAGGCTGGGCAGCTGGTCGCCACCCTGACGCTCCCTTTCCCTACGAGCTGAGCTCTTGCTGGCTGGGGGTTCCCTCTTGCACTGAGCAGGGCTGGACTAGGCCATGGAATGAGGCCAGCAAAAGGAAACTGTTTTCCTTCTCGTGTGGTTATTCTCAGGTTTTTGTTCCATGGTGTTGCTCAAGCTTCTTAAGTGCACTCCAGAGCTCTTCCAGAGCTGTTTTTATTTGTGGAGAGCTGTCCAGTTGCTGATCTTTGTGGTGGGACAGAGGCTGGGGTCCCCTATTCCGTCTGGGTGACCCCCATTGACTTCAGTTCGGAACCTGGATGGGGCTCCCTTACTGGCATCCCCTTTATTCGTCCTTGATGCCAGCCTGAGCTGTAGCTTCTCCACTGTTTTTCTGTTAAAATATTCCATGCATTTTCCAAATTCCAGGATTTCTGCAAAATTCTGCTTACTTGATAGCTACCTTTTCCCATTTGTTGTGCTATTTTGGGTTTGTTCCATTTATGTCTCTTTTGCCCTCAAGTGAATGGGATTTGGGGAGGAAAGAGCAGTAGTCACGTGTGTCCTGTTCGTTCACCATTTGTACCTAAAGCTAGGAATTCACTTGTGAACATTGTCTTGGTTCGATTCAGGGGCCAGCATAGTAGGGCTGTTCTGTCTGGGTTTTGGTTAACTTCAGCATTATTCAAGTCCCCCTCAAGGGGACAGAAGACAATTAGGAACTATAGGTTGTAATTATTGTGCTATGAAGATAGTGTTGCAGATAGAAAGGAAGGGAATATTTTAACAGAATGCATGTCTCTCTGCACAGCCAGGCCTTTGCATCTGTATATAAATAAGGAGGTGATTGTACCTTTGCTCTTTATTATCCTCTGCATATAAGTTGAGGAAGGCAGGGGTTTTGTCTGTGTTGTTCATTATTCGATCCCCAGTAGTTCCAATTATGAGCAAGGTGCTCAGTCAGCACTGATTCAGTGAGTGAATGAGTAAATTTTACACACACACACACACACACACACACACACACACACACACACAGCCATTGCTGCTTCAGGCTTATTGCCAGAAAGTATTCTACACAGAGAAACCCAAATTTATTAGAAATTCAGCTTTTGACAGGTTTTTCTTCCTGCCAGGTGTAATTGTTTGCTGTTGTAAACGGCATTTCCTCTCACTCTTTGGAAGATCGTCTTCACTTTTAAGCTGTTTTATAGTCCGAGTTAATTCTCCCTTTCCACATAGTGTGCGTACTCTCAGTTTTATTAGCAGGTTGGAAGATAAATTTCAAGCATATTAATAACTATGCTTTGAGTATATAAAGGAGAAAAGCATTGAAATTTGCCTTGGACAGTTCTTAATGCTTTAGAATCCTCATAGTACTTGGACACTTCCTACTGAAGCAGAGTATAAAAAGTTATGTGGATTTTGGATGTATTTATGACGTGGATAATGCCATAATTATTGGTGTTAGTGACACCAGTTTGTATGCAGTGCCCAAAACTTGTGAAGCATTCCATAGTTCATGTTGTTAGCTCACTTTAGGTCATTCCTCTAAGGAGTATGTGTGGATGGCCACGCATTGTTAACCCCATAACATTCTTGGGAGCTAAATATTGTAGCTTGAGGCCAACCAATGTCTCAGATATTAACTGGTTTGCCCTAAAAGAAAAGGACTGAAAATTCAGGAAAACAGACGATGGTAGTACACATATTATGAATTGCTCTGAAAATACTTGAATTCTTGCCCAGTCCATTTTGTTCAGCAACTAGGTGGGGTCTTTCCTGTGATTTTAGCATTTTTTTTATTTTTATTTTTCTTACAGGACAAGGTCAAGCTAGATTTTTCCCTTTGGGTGGTGAGCTGCAGCCTCTTTGAGGCTGGGACAGCCCTGCTGGGGATTAACTGCACAGAGGCCTGGGACTTCCGGAATGCCAAGAGAAGACGGCGACAGGGGAAAGTCCTCTCTGTCTTTAAGTTTTACTTGAACTCCACAATGCCAAAGGGGTTGGATAAACTGCCATCCAAGGGCTTAAGCAACTGGGCAAAAAATAAAACTTAATTGGAAATCTGAGGCGAGAGCAAGAGTTGGAGGAACAGGAGAGAGTTAACGGGATGCCACTGATCTCTTCAGTTTTTCTGACATTTCACAGCATGTCACCTTTACCTGTTCTGATTGCCTCTCTTCATCACCTCCCTTTACAGGGACAGGAAAGGGACAGAGGGTGGGGGAGCTGCTGAGGGCCAAGATGCCCAAGCAGGGGAGGCAGGAGGGGAGGGCTTGGTTCTTACTCCAGCTGTCCAGCTCCTTTCCCTCTCTCTGCCCCCGTTACTGTCCATTCGTTTTCCCACACCGCCAGCCTGTGCAAGTGCAGCCACAGAGGCTCTTTAATATATTATAGCATTAAAAATCCAGTTACTGAAAGCCAATTTGTCTGTGCAGAGTAGGTATGCAAGCTAAGCAGGACCTCGGTGTCTAACCGCCTGGGAGCCATAGCAGGAAAGGCAGAAAGCTCTAGGGCTGCACTGGTGTCACCCTCCATCATGTGGCCCATCCCTGCCCTGTGTGGAAGTAGCAGAATTACACAGAACACAGGCTTGGCCAATTAGGGTTGGAGAAGCCCTGGTCGAGATTAGGGACCCAACCAGGCACAGAGATAAAGCCTCAAATAGAAAGTGCTTTACACAGAACTATGGACGCAGCCCAGGGAATAGTCAAAGCAGTGGGGCTGTGGCTGAAGTGATGACATATACTGTTAATACGTCTTAAAATAGTGTAATGTAGAGTCAGAAAACAACCATGGATGTATGAAGCGAGTGTACCTACCCACGGTGCACTAGTCAGCATCAGATAATATATTTCAAAAGCAAATTTTTGCATAATCTGACAACAGTCCTATAAAGTAGGAAGGAAAATTATCCACACCCTCCTTTGACCAGTGGGTCAGCTAAGGCCCTGCTAAGTTACCTGACCACTGTCTCCTTTTTGGTGCCACTCATCAGCGCTCACCCAGGTTGGGAAGCTATTTGTTTCTGAGTCATTTAAATTTTGTGTCCCCCGTTTCTGGGCCGTAATCCGATCTTTTCACTGTGAACTAAATAAAACTAGTTTGGCTTTAGTTGTTCTTCTGACTAGTTTGACCACATTTGCAAAAAAAGTGCTTATATTCAAAATTACTTCATATACTTAACAGAGATTTGAGTTTATACGTGTGTGTGTTTAAGAGACTGATGAATGAAAACATTTTTCTCTGGTTCTGACTGTGACTTAAAAACATTTCAGTGTTAATATTGTCTATTTTCTAGATATGATAATCTGAAAGTTGAGGTAGTCTGGTCTGGCTTTTATAATTCACATTTCATTTTAGTGTATGTGGAATATTTCTGAATACTCGCAGAGTCACACAGTTCCATACTTAGCTCTTTGGTACATAAATAGAACACAATATTAAAAATAATTTTAATTGGGTGACTAATGTAACAGAGGGGTGAAACTACTTGTTCCCCCAAGCTAATTTTGCTGTGTCAGTGGCCAAGGACATCAGGGCAAGCTTCCTCACCACTTCCTTGTTGGTCTCCCCACTTTTCTTTTGCCTGGCTTCCTAGGCTGGACCCTGGAACATTCTCCTAAAGACCCAACCCCACCTCTGTTTCCCAACTAACCCACACCTGAGGCAAGAAGCTATGAATAGTTCTATCCTCCTCTAACAGAATTCAGGATTCAGAGTAAAGACTAGGGCAGTGTGTGTGTGTGTGGGGGGGGGGGGGGGGCGGCGACGCCAGTGCCCCCAGGGGAAACCAGCTGGCTTCCATGAGTACCAGCTCCTCTCTAGAGTCAGCACTGTTTCTCCCAGTGTGGAAAATTCTCTGGAGTAGGTTCTGGCTGACTTCATCCAGGCCGTGTGGTCCACCCCTTACGAGCTATCTGGCGAGTAGTAGGGACCTAGAAAGTCCCATCACATAGGTCCCCGCTGGTGACTGAATGTATAGCTTGTTGCTGCCCTTGATAGCCGGTCACTGTGCCTGCTCTGTCCCTCAGGGCCCAGTGTCTCCTGGATACTGCACCTTGCCAGGAGGGCTGCGCTGTAGAAGTTAGCTTCCGAGGCTCTCGGTGCTCCTGGGTATCCTGCCAGCACCATATTGTTGGCAGCAAGCCACCACCACACCTGTGCGCATGTTCCGAGTTGTGACAAGGGTGAGACAGAACCTACGCATGGCAGTGATAGTGACATGGCAGTGATAGTGACAATTGCCGCGTAGTGATATGTCATGCTATCAGTGCTTGTCATGCGTTTTCTCATTTAATTCTCGCGACAAACTCATGAGCTAAGAATTTCCCTTCCTTTTTGAGGAAACAGGGTCAGTAAGTATAAGTAGCTTATAAGGATATATAACAAGTAAGGGAAAGTTGGAGTTCAAATGCAGGGCCACTTAAAGCCAAGCTCATACTCTTAACTATTAAGACATGTTGACTTTCAACAGGGTTTTGGATTTTCTTTCCTTCCCACGGCTACCTTACTTTGAGACTTAGGAAGTAAAGTGTGTGGGTCATAAAGCGTGAGTCCATTTGTCTCATTTGTATCATATCTTTGGATGAAGTAGGGTCGGTCTTTTTTTTTAGCATTTCCAAAGTACCTCACTCAGTGCTGTGCACATACTGGGTCCACAATAGAGACTGAGAAATTGGTGGTAGAGGCATGTTTCATAAACATGAAGATAAGGTCAGACTTTGTTCCAGAATCTGGTACCATTGGCAAAACAAGCCCTTGACAGCACATTAGTGGTTGTGAACTTGCCAATGCACGTACCTGTTGTCTGCAAATAGTGTCCAACCAACGACTACCCTTCACACGCTGACGTCTGGCCCTATAGAAACATTTCTTTTTTAGAAGTTCTTAATCCCTACATCCCTTGGTTTATCACTAGTTTCTTGAGAAAATAATCTGTCCACATTCTCCAGTCACGGGATGACTCAGGCCAGGGATCTGGGCCATTTTCTGGGCAGTAGCTGGACGTCTGGCCCTGTCCCATTAGGACACAAGCCAACACGCCACAGCAAGGTGCCCCTTCTACTACCCGCTACTGACGCAGCCCTTCCGCTCTTCTCCTCCTGCCCACTGCTGCCGCTGTGGTTGCCAGAGTAACCAGAAAAATATTACTCCACATGCTCTAGGAACAAAATGTCAATGCACTTTACTATTGTTTTAATTTAAAAACAAAAGTGTGAAAATAACTCCAGCCTGGAAGAAATTCCCTTCCTGGCAGACAGCTCCCTTTGGAAAGGAGAGGTACAAAATCAGTATAAAGAACTCAGGAGTAACAGTGATACTCAGGTGTATTAAAAGAACCTAAACTCGTACGTCTAACCCAATGGTAAACGTGTAAATGCTCGTTGAATGAACGAATGAATGAATGAAAAATGTGACGTAAATTGCTGAAAATTTTAGGAAGTTTTACATATATATGTATATCTTCCATATGTGTATGTACATATATATATATATATATGTATGTTTTATGAATATATATGAATGAATATATATATATGTGTATATATACATATATGTGAATTTTAATGGAAAACTCTTAATTCCTGGATACTATTATAAGTTTTAGGATGGTGGGTATAGCGGGGTATGTAGCTCCCCCCACAAATTCATGCCCACCCAGAACCCTCAGAACGTGACCTTATTTGGAAGTAGAATCCTAGTTAGGGATCTCACAGTGGAGTCATTCTGTTCTAGGCGGGCCCTGTGTCCAATGGCTGCTGTCCTGACAAGAAGAGGAGAGGACACAAAGATAAACATAGAAGAGGGCCATGTGAAGGGAGGAGGGATTGACGTGATGCTGCCACCAGCCAAGGAACACCAGGAGCCACCAGGAGCTGGAAAAGGCAAGGATGGCCCCTCCCCTAGAGCCTTCAGAGGAAGCACGGCCCTGCCTTCACCCTGTCTCAGACTTCCGGCCCACAGAACTGTGAGAGAATAAAGTTCTGTTGTTTAAGACACCTAGTTTGTGATCATTTGCTATGGTAGCCCTTAGAATTTAATCCACTGGGATATTTAGAATGAATACTGATGATTCCTTGTGTACTTTGTAGTCCGGGGGCATATCAGGAACTCCCAACGTGTGTGGGCAAGTGAATTTATTATAACGATGATGCAAAGAAAGACAATCACTTTTCAGCCTATTTTGAGGAACTTTTCTCATCTTTGGCATAATTTTTTTCCCTACATTTAGAGCTGCTCAGTGGTATAGACGTAATAGGAAGAAAAACAAGTGGAAGTTTGGACTGATAGGCTAAGGAGTAAAATGGGATTCGTGTTAGGGGCAGGGCATGAAGACGAGGCCTCAGGAGCCTAGTCTGGATAATAAAGGTCTTTTAGAAAGAGGAATTAAATTGTTTGGCTTGAGTAAGTGAGAAGAACTTGGAGTTTTTTCAGTTGGTCCCAAAGAAAGAGAGAGAGAGAGGATCTTGGTAAGACAGACAGAAGGTGACATACAAAGATGTAAGGGAGACAGCGGGAGAAATGGGCAGGCAGGGAGGAGAAGAGGTGGGAAGGGAGAGAGTTTTTTTAATCCAGTCTGACAATCTTGCCTTGAAATATTTAGACTGTTTACATTTAACGGAATTAGTGATAAATTTGGGTTTAAATCACCATCCTGCTATTTGTTTCGTTTGTCCCATTTTTCTTTTTTTTCTGCCTTTTTTAATCAATTGAGTATTTTTATTATTGTATTTTGTTTCCTTTTTTGCTTATTAACTATTGTATGTACATATGTACCGTGTTTCCCCAAAAAGTAAGACCTAGCTGAACAATCAGCTCTAATGCATCTTTTGGAACAAAAATTAATGTAAGTCCCAGTCTTACTTTACTATAACATAAGACTGGGTAATATAATATAATAAATATAATATATAATATAATGCTGGGTCTTATATTAATTTTTGCAGCAAAGGACGCATTAGAGCTGATTGTCCGGCTAGGTCTTATTTTGGGGGAAACAGGGTATGTGTATATATATGTATGTATGTATTTATTGTATTTATTGTGGTTGCTCTTTGATTGAAACGATGTATCTTTAACTCATCACAGTTCAAACCTTCAAATGATATCACACCACTTCACATATATGGAAAGAACCTTGTAGCAGTATACACCCATTTCCCACCCCATCCATTGTTATTGTCAAACATTTTATATAACATTATAACATATGTTATAAACACCACAATACATTGCTATTAGTTTTGCTTTAAATAGTCAACCATCACTTAAAGACATTTAAAAATGAAAAAAATAAGCCAAAAAAATTTATTACACACAAAATTAGATCACGTTACTTTCTTGCTTAAAACCTTTCAACAGTTTCCTATTAAACTTTGAATAAAATTCAGACTCAACATGTCCCCCGACCTTAAGCTAGTTAGGGGGAGAAAACATGTTTTCAGCATCTAGTCCCATGCTCATTTCATAAAAAATTCTCTAGAAATGGTAGCTAGTTTCATTATTAACTTAATTTTTATCTCAGTGTGATTTATATACCCAAAGAGGAGTCAGTTAACGTAAAGGAATGCCTAGTAATAAAACCTCCCTCCCTCCCGTCTTTTCTTTCTTTCTTTCAGCTCCCACTTTGTTGTAGTCTTTCAGAAAAAAAAACAAAAAACACTCTACCACCTAGTCACACAGGATTTTTGTTAGAAAATGTGACCTGTTAGATTTGTGATGGATGTCTTACATTTGTCTTGTGTTTTTAATAAGGTGTTTTGAAAATGTAGAGATTTCCTGGGAGTTACTTGCTCTTTTTTAAAAGGCTGTTTTCTTCATTGTCAGGGCCGTGTCCTGGTGGGAGGTTGGCTTGTTCTCCTCTTCAGAACCCTGAATTTAACTGTACTGTGATTACTGTTACACAGAGCTGCTCAGCACCCGTGTCCCTTCACAGTTCGGTGAACAGCCCAGTATCTTTCCTGCCTTGTGGGCTCTAAAGGACTGGTTCTTATCCAGCGCCTCGTCTGCATCTGCTCTAGATGAGGCGTTCCACCAATCTGTGTGGGCTATTCAAGTTCTCCATTGGTACTAACTGACCTAATTTGACGTGTCCCCAGACCTGCTAGCTTCCCCACTCCGTCTCCAGGCTGCACTGCTGGACGTGGGGTTATACCTCTCAGTGCCTCTCTGTCCCTGACTTCTGGCTCACCCGCTGAACAACAGAAGAGCTCAGACGTCCTGGACTTGCATGACCTGCTCCCCTCTTCATACAGACCCCCACTCGACCCATTCCAGGAGAAGTATTGGTTCTCTTAGTGGCTCATTTGTTCCTCCTGTCAGTCAATGTCCCTTGACTCCTTCCTATGTGCCCAGCACTGGGAACTGGGGTGTCTGCTCCCAGAAACCTGTTGGCCTTTTGAGGGTTACAGTGGACGTTCTAATTTGGCTCTGCCTGTTCTCATTATGAGAATTACCTGAGAATGTTTGGGCCAGGTCCCCTCCTCTCCCTATGCTGGTGATGCTTCATGCTCATGGTGGTACTGCTCAGTGGTTTTGCAGCTCTCATGTCAGTATGCCCACTGGTCCTGTCTGGTCTGCTGGGCCCCTGGTTTTCCCCAGTACTGTGTGCTCCTGGGCCTATGGCTCCTGAATCAGCACATTGTTGCTGAACAGCAGACACTCCCATCTCCCAGAAGCTCAGATAGAGCTCAGAGTGGAGCAACCAATGAGCCATCTCAGACTCTACTTAGAGCTTTCAATTCTGTAGTACTGTTTGATAATATCCCCCCTTTATTTTCTCCATTGGGGGGGGGGGGAGAAAGAAAGGAAACCTATGAGTTAGGTGCTGTAGCTCCTAGACTGAGCCCCCAGGTCTTTCATCTCTTGCTCCTATTTTCTGTCTCTGTCTTTATGTTCTACTTCTAGGAAAGCTCCTCAATTTTAACTTACAACACTTTTATTGAAATTTTTATTTTGGTTAACATTGTGAATTTCTAAGAACTCAGACTTGTTTTCTTACTTTTTTTTTTTTTTTGCATAGGCACCGGTTCTTGTTTTATGGGTGTAACATTTTTCGGTTCTGTGATGATATTCATTGTTGCCGTTGTTATCCTTAGTTTTATTTTACACCCTCTGTTTTCTCTGTTTCTAGAGGTCCTTTTTTTTCTGGTTTATTCCAGTTTCTCTTTTCATGGAAGTAGCTTTCCTAAAGTATCTGCTTATCCCTAGCTTTATATTCTTATTCAGGGTTAATGTATAATGTAAGTTAGGAGTCAAGCTCAAGCTTCTGTAGCACAGAAGCCTCCAAACTACAATTGCCTAAATAAAGTAGATGTTTGCTTATCTCTCATGGGCAGACCAGAGGTGAGTGGTCCTGGTTAGTGGTCATTAGATTCCACGCAGAGGTGACGGTGGTATCAGTTAGTGCTAAGTGTTGAGGGAGGCGCAGTGGAGAGGAGCTAGAGAATGGAGAGAATCGGGACACACATAACTGGGAATTCCAACAGAGGACAGAGGGGAAATGAATAGGGTTGGTGGCCACTGGACGTTAGACGGAGACAGTAGGCGATACCCCGCCAGCTCATGACTCGGGGGCAGAGCTCTCAAGTCAGCTGAGGAGCCTGATGAAGTTGAGGCACAGTTTCAGCCTAGAAAGAGGTGAGGAGTCAGAGCAGGACTCAGGAGCAGGGCCCAAGGTGCTGAGCCCAAAATGAACGGAACCTTAGGGACTGGAGATTTGCTCCCGACCCAGGCCATGGCTGCCGAGCACCCCTTGCCTTAGGCTCGGTGACACACTGAATGCGTCCTCTCAAATTTCACGGGCTGAAATCCTAACCGCCAATGGGATGGTGTTAGGAGGAGGGTGATTAGGTCCTGCGGGTGGAGCCCCCATGGATGGGATTAGTGTCCTTGTAAGAGGAGCTCAGGGAGCTCCCTTGTTCCTTCTACCGCGTGAGGGCATGGTGAGCAGACGGAGATACTGCATCTGCCAGTGCTTTGATCTGGGATTTCCCAGCCTTCAGAACTGTGAGAAAGAAATGTTGGTTAAGCCACCCCGTCTATGGGATTATATTTTTGCTAAGACAGACTCAGACTGATTGGAAGCAGGAATGGGACCCAGCCTGTCTCTGGGGTTAAGTAGCTCCCGTTTTGGGGTGGTTCCCTAAACAACAGGCTGTTGTTGCTGCAGACTGACTTTCGATGTTCAGAAACAAGAAGGATTTTTCCCCCTAAAGATATCTTATATTGAACAGATTAAGATTGATGAGCAAATAATTGAAAAAGCATTTAAAAAAGCATGCAAATTGAATGAGTAGAAACTGAAAAAGAAAACATGAAGCCAGAGCAGGAAGACTGGGCATTTTTACGTGTACTTTTCCGTGTTGGCCTTGGGTGCTTCCTGAAGGCAACTCGCTGCAGTTGTTTCACCGAAAGACCAGAGTGGAATAGGGATACGCAGAAAACCACTTTTTCCTTTTCTCTCACTGTCCTTTTAAAAACACCAAAAGGCCTATTTTTTTGCCTTTGTTCCATGAATGAAATCTTGGGCCCATAATTTAAAGGACACTGCTGTCACTTTTAGTCACAAGCATAGTCTTGGTTCAACACTAGGACATTTAGTCCAATCATGACTTTACACTTCATATAAAATGTCTCCTGTCCTCGGGTTTGGGAGCATCGGGCTGAGAAGCCTAAAGCTGGGGACCACGTGGTGAGCTCCTCTATTTCCTGCTCTTCCTCTCCTCCTCCCATTGCCCGCTGGGGAGCCTCTCACCCGAGGGTCTCAGAAGGAAGAATGGGGTTAAGTGACTTGCTTTTGGCACATCCTTAAAAGTGATTCTTTCTGTCAGGGAGGTTTTCAGGGGGTTCTCAGAGGCCCACCCTCCCCACGTTAGCTTCCTGTAAGCAGTGCTGCCCCCTCCCTGCCCCCAGTCTCGTGCTGGGGCTGTCCCACTCCTGGCAGGAAGGCTCCTTTAAAGTCTTGTGCTATGGAATACAGCATAGGGAATAGAGTCAATGGAATTGTAATAGATATAGATAGATATAGACAATGCCAGAAGGGCAGATGGGGGTGGGTATCACATTGTGAGGCGTGAAATGTCTATTACATTGTTTTGTACACGTGAAACTAATAAAAAAAAAGAGGAAATAAAATGGTCTTAAGCTGCAGGAAAATGCCTGTCATCGGTCAGATATGCATCTCCAGGGGCCCTACGTCCCACTTTCTGAACAGTCTTTTTGCAGCCCCTTTCACAGGTTTGAGAGGACGGGGACACACGTTCCCTCCTCCCCCAGACAGGGCGGGTAGGTTCAGGAATGTGCCAGCACTCCACTTTCTCCAAAGACATCACCACTTCAGCCTCTACCCTTTTATAGCCTCAAGGACGATGGGCTTCAAAATCAGTTTCCAGCACCTTCTTGCAATTCCTAAATAGGTGGTCTAGAATTTCTCTTTGGAATGGTGGGGCTCTTTGCCACTTATTCTGTTGACTTTAGGCTCTGGTGCCTTAGCTGAAGCTGAGACCAAAGACGACCATCCCACTGTCTTCTGTTATAGTTGTATTTTTTTCACTCGGCCCAGCGCCTGGTATATACTAGACACTCGATAACTGTTTTTTTGAACAAATTGGTTATTAATGAGAAGCTACAGTGAGGTGAGGAGAGTGGGCACTCCCAGTGCAGAGAACCCAATAGTTGAGCAGAGGCGCAGTATTTCCCTGGACCCTGAGGCTTCACAGCTGACATGCGACCGCACTGGAGGGAATTCAGAATGCTGCTCAGTTCCCGGTCCCCCGAGCACAGGATGAGGACACCAGTGACCATCTCTGATGTAATGCCCTGGCCCAGCTCAGTTGAAGCAGAGCTTCTTGGGTTGCTGCCACCATTGCTCAGCTCTGCGGGCTCATCCATAAGCTCTCTCCTTCTGCCTTGGTCTTTGTCATGCTCCTTGATCACGAGGACCACTGCTCTTCCGGGGCCCCCCTTCCCCACACCTGGAGGACACCCCCTTACTATCTGCCTGTAAGTTACTTCCTCCGTGTGGCCTGCCCTCATCGGCTTGTTCCCCTGCTCCCCATGCTAAGTGCCTGTCAGAGCACTTGCCTTTCCGCATCGTGTGCCCCTGTAAACTCCAGAAAGCCTGGCACTGCCTCGCTCACTCTGTATTCCAAGAACAGAGCAGAGCCAGGCAATAAGCAATAATGAGTGAGTGAGTGAGTGAATGACTGAGTTGGCACCAGAGAGTCAGTTGTAAAGCCTCCTCCTGGGTTGGGCTTCAGGGGTGGGTCTGTCGCGGGGCTATGGCCTTAAGCTTTCACTAAAACCCTGGGGGAGGGTACTGGTTTGGGCAACCGCAGCCTTCACAGCTGGACTGAGCTCCTGTTCTGCCTAGTGCACCTGCCACCTGAGTATAGAGGCGGCGCTGTGCTCAGCAGCCCATCACAGAGGCTCGGAGGTCATTTCGGCTGGAGATTTATCGCTCCTGTCCTCACACTCGTGTTCTTCAGTCCATCGCCTTTAGGAATTTCACTGTGACATCCAGTGGCAAATTAAAACACATAATTCTGTTTGTATCGTAACACCAGTATTTGATTTGTTTCCAGTTAAGCACTATATTAGTCAGTGTTAAAGTTCTCCTGGATTTGATACTCTTCCAGAAGCGTTACAGTGTTGGACGTGTGTGCAACCCGCTTTTTCCCCAACATGACCTCTGCTCTAGAAAAATGGGTCTTTTATAGTCAAATCACGTTGAAGCTAGAATATGGTATGACCTTGTGGCTTAAAAAAAAATCCAATACATGTAGAAGAAGTTCAGTCTACATGCCAGGAAAATCTGATTAAACTGAAGATGAAAACAGAGAGGAGGCTATTTATTATTTTAAAAATTAATTACATAATTAATTTTTTAGGCTTTTGAGGAATACCTGAAGTATTTCCGTTAGGGGATTAAGGAAATGGATGGCCTGATTTGATGACAAAATACGGTTCTTAAGGGAGTGTAGACATTCTCGAGACCACCCTTTTAACCATAAAATTGTAAAATTATGTACGTACTTAACATGAAAACATATTTGTAAGGAGGTTGAGGCCAAATCTGCTTACATGATGGGTTAATTCAGAGAGCAGGTACTCTTTTTTCCCAACATACACCTCTCATTGCCATGTGGACCTTGGACCTGACAGCTTGTGCCGCAGCAGCCATTTCATAATAATGAGGCTGGATTCTATGATCTTGATTCTGTGGAGCTGAAGGACAGAAAGAAGACACATTGGTGACATCATGGAGCCACTGTGCCAGTGCAGGACTGCCTAGTTTTAGACTTAATGTTACACGGGACAAATGATGTCCTATGTTGTTTAAACCCCTGGTTTTTCGGTCTTTGTTACTTTTCACAAAAAACAAAAACAAAAACAAAACCCAAAAATAAAAAAACAACAAAAAACATTCTAAAAGATAATGAGGGTATTTATGGGAAAATGAGTATATTTGTGTCTCAGATGACATCATACCAAAGAAACTCTTCATGTTAATTATAATCATGGAAAAATTAGGAAAATCCTTATTTTTTGAAGTTGTCGAACTGAATATAACGTCGGACTGATTTTATGTCAGAGTATATCAATAATTTTAGTTGTAAATTTAGCAGTTCTAAGTTTAAATTCCGCACGCACACACAATTTAACAAGTGCCTCCATATTGCAGGCCCTGAGCTGTGCAAGCTGTAGTCATTGTCGCCTTTAATGCGCACAGCAGGCTGTGACGTTTTATGATCCTCATTGTATGCGTAGAGAAACAGGTGGAGACATTTAAAGAACTCCCTAGTAAGTGGCAAAGCGGGCACGGGGACTGAGTTGTTTAGCTTCAAAGCCCACATGTATGACCATTACTTTGTCCTGTTTTCTGGGACACGACCAGATGAGCACGAGTCCATTTGCTTTAGCCACTTACCAAGTCAGTAGCAAGGATGGCTTGGTATAACAATAAATAAATACAATCCATCGAAGTTGGACCTCCTAGCAAACATCGACAGGTAAAAAGAGTTTGTACTCCGAGGGAAGGTACCTAATACTCAGGAATTTCAGCGTGGAGATTCAGGTTCATTGCTCAGATGGATAGTCTAGTTTAAACCAGACTGAGCACACTAGACCCTTTTCCAAAAAAATGTGATGGGTGTTCTATGAAGAAAACGTGATGGATGTTTCTTCATAGAACATCCCCCCTGGGGATGGGGCAGGATATGTACTGTGTCCACGGCCTCCCTGACCTCACGGCTCACCAGCCTCCTGCTCCCTTGCTCTGCCCACCTCACTGCCCTTCTTTTTGTCCCTGGAACACGCAGTCACCTCAAACCTGCATAGACCAGTCCCTCTGCACGGAGTGCTCTTCCTCTGAATAACCAGGAGGCTCTTTCTCTCCCTCGTTTCAGGTCACTGCTGCCATGTGACTTCATCAGAGGTGGCTTCCCTGTCATTGTATCTACAAACTTTCTCTTCTGTTGCTCTCTACCTCTTACCCTGCTGTGTATTTCTTCATAGAACAATGCACCTGATGTGCACACTTATTTGTTTCAGCCTATTTCCTCCCCTAGAATCAGCCCCGTGAGCATGGGGCCTGTGCCTTATTTACTAGAACGAGGCCTGGTACATAGTAGGTGCTCCTTAAATATTTCTTAGACGAATGGATTATGAAGGAAGAGTGAGTTCAAAGAAACTGCTCACGTCCTATGTTGTTACGCGAACACCTAGAAGACATTAGAGGGATTGGACCTATTCTGGGACAAACTTACATTCCCAAAGATTTTGGGTTGTGAGTACATGGAGGTGGTTAGTACCTTGCAATTCATGAATGACTTCCTTGTGGGAGAAGTGATAGAAAGAGGAACGATGCTTCAAAATGGAATTTTCTTAAAAGAAAAACGAAAATAGAACGTACAAAGTGGTAGCAGAGACGCGTAATCTATGACCTGGGAGATGGAGGGGTCTTAGTTACACCAATGAAAGATGAACATCATAAAAAGAAGATGGACTATCTTTCTTGTGGTCGTGGTTAGTGCCTTTGGGGGGTACTATCCTTAGACACATAATGACAGTCCCACGCAATGTGGCACAAAGGGCTGTGACCCCCAAGAGGGAGTTATAATCTCTGGCCAGAGTAATCAAAGCTCAGAAGCCTTGGCATATGGAACCGATTTTGACAAGATTTTGTGGCCTTTAGTGGCAGAAGAAACAGCAGAAGAAAAGGCATGGTTGATCAACACACACATCTTATCTGAGGAAGAATGGCTTGGTTTAGGGGCAAAAGAGTATTTGTAAATAAATATTGAACGGGATGTGGAGGGTCTCAAGTGCCAGGTGCAGAGGTTTGCATGGAATATGGCACGTGTCTGGGAGCCATTCTTCAATGGGCAGGAAAGTAACAAGATGGAAACCTTGTTATATGAGGTTGTCCTGGTGGGAGTCTGGAAGATGACTCACTGTGGAAAAGGACAACACTCAGAAAGATTAGTTATAAAGTTACTGAGACAATTTGGTGATATCATTAGTTACAAAGTTAGTGACATAAAGAGAAGGAGCAAAAAGATGTATTTTTATCCATAAAAAGACACTGATGTTGGGTGGTAAAGGTAGGAGACTGTCTTGGTCTGCTCAGGCTGCCATAACGAAATCCCTTAAAGAATAGAAATTTATTGCTCACGGTTCTGCGGGTGGGAAGTCCAAGAGCAAGATGCTCGCAAGGCAGGTTTCATCCCCTGGCCTCTTTGTTTGGCTTGTATGCAGCTGCCATCTTGCTGTGTGCTCATGTGACAATTTTGTTCTCTTCTCTTCTTCTTTGTATGAGGGCACTAATCTCATCATGGACCCTATCTTCATGACTTCATCTAAACATAATTACCTCCCAAAGGCCCCACCTCCAAATGCCATCACACTGGGGGTTAGGGCTTCAGTGTGTGAATTTTGAGGGGACAAAAACATTCAGTCCATAACAGGGATGAATCAAAGAAGACGGTAAGCGTTTGGGTTTGACTCGTGGCACTAGAGAAGTAGGCAAATCAGAAGAAAGATCTGATTTGGGGGTATTTGACAGCCATAGTGACATATTTGTGAGGTCACCCTGGCCTTCGGGGTTGGAAATGTTTCTGGGGAGCCCATACCTGCTCAGGAACACCTCTTACAGGGGAGAAGATGATAATTAGCCAACTTTAAGGCATGTAGGGTCGACCCTCTCTGTGCTGATCCCAAGAGGTAGTTCATGGTCACTTGTGTCATCTATATGCAGTTCAGACCTGACCCTGGACCTCAGAGTGCTAATTATAGCTTGGGGCTTCATAATTTTTAGATTAATTTGGGGAATGGATAAGATACTGATGAATAACTTCCAAGTCTTGAAAAACTGACTTCCCCTTAAATTAAAACTATGAGGAAGGGCATAGGTTGGATTTCGTTTCTGAGCACAGAGTGATCCCTCTATCCTTCTCCAGCATTTACTTGACATTCCAAGAGCTAGCAGGACCCTGAGGGTTGGCTTGGAACCAGGAACAAATCTCCTGGGGCTGCCTGAGCCTTTTTTAGTTCCTGTTAGTCTAGACTCTTGTGCTCTCCAAAATGGGATGGGGGAGGGGTGATACGTGAAACAGTGATGTGGGGTCCTCAGACCCTGCCTCACCCCTCAGAGCTGTATCATCTTGGTCAAGTTTGTTCATTTCTCTAAGCCTTGGTTTCCTTTCCTCTAAAATGGCATTGCTGTGAAAATGAAAAGGAGCAATCAAAATAAAGTGCAGTAAATGAGCCTTCATCATCACCCTCACCCTCATTGTTGATGTCACTGGGGACCACCTTGCATTAAGGCAGACCCGGAGATTTCAGGGTGTGCTGCCTCAGGCCAGCTTGCTCTCAGTACCTGAGCTCTAGCAGTGTTTATTTCTAGTCCAAGTGCACATCAGAGCTGCAGTATTTTAGAATACATGTAATAAAGATGCAAATAAAAAGGAAATCTTCTAAAATTTTGGTTTGTTAAGTTCTGAAATCGGGTAAGAAGAGATACTATGAAACCTTCTCTGAAGATATTGAAACTGGAAATCTGGGTTGACAAGAAACGGGCTAAATCTCAAGATCTTAGACCTTTCCAGTCCTCATTTTATAATGACCTTATGATAATTCCTGAAGCATGAAGTCTTTAAGTGACGTGATCTTAACTGAGAGAAGATCAATGAACATGGTGACACTGAGTATTTTAGTTGACTTTCTGTGGAATCCTTGAGGAAGAAGTTAATTTTCTAATGCTCATATATATATCATTGGCCATTTAGTTCAAGTTGTAAGTCAAAATGAAAAATCTCACGTCTGTCGTCATTTTCTCTTCTTTAAGGATGTCTAGAGTCCTGCTATATGACCAGTGGGCTGTGCTGGCCCTTTCTGCCTTCGATGACTGTAGAAAAATTCTAGTGAAAAAAATATGCTTTTTTTCCCCCTCACTTGCGGGATATAAAATTGGTTATATATAAAAAAAAGAAAAGCACTTCCCAAATTTGGACTAAAAATATGGAAATAACATCTTCTAAACTATTTTATATTCTGATTAATAAAGTCCTAAAACGGAGTGTTATAGGAAGCAGAATGTTTATTGAGTATAAAGATTCCAATAAAGCAATATTAAGATGACAAATTTCAGAAGCAGAAAACAAAACAAACTATTATGTGCAATATGTATTTACAGAATAGAAACATTTTAATAAAAATTACAAAACCAGTAGACATCAAGTATTGGATACTTATGAAACTTCTAAATAAACAAAATACTTTTTTTCTATTTTATGAGCTACACTTCCCTGCCTGTGAAACTATGTTCTTGCTTATCCCTTAAAGCTTAAGTTTGCAATCAGAATTAGACATTGAACATAAACTTTAAGCTGTGTCTAAATTATATTTCTTTTTCTCAATTAAAATTATATTTAAAATTGTGATTAGTTCTCAACCTATCATTCTATGATCTTTCTAGTCAAAACCAATTTTTCTTACTACAGTTGTTCACCAAAAGAAGAAACTTGGAAATCATACATAAACTAAACTAACACATATTAAAAAAATAAAAATACTGTAAGTAAAGCTTTTCCATAGCTTTTAGTAGCTTTAGTAGTTTCCTTGTAAAAATTATCTCAATTTTTATAATTATGAAATACATAAAAAAATCAGCATGCTTAAAATATTACACCCATATGCTCACCACAAATATTAAACCACTTGTTATATTTGCTTCAGTTCTCCTTTTAAAAACAAATACTGTATTTCCCTGAAAATAAGACCTAACTGGAAAATAAGCCTTAGCATGATTTTTCAGGATGCTTGTAATATAAAATAAGCCCTACTGTTCCCTGAAAATAAGACTGGGTCTTATATTAATTTTTGCTACCAAAGACACATTAGGACTTATTTTATATTACGAGCATCCTGAAAATTCATGCTACCGCTTATTTTCTGGTTAGGTATTATTTTTGGGGAAACATGGCATGTATCATTCTCAAACATGATTTTAATACTTTTAGTACAGATCAGAGATCTCTAAACCTTATACCATATATCCCTGAAAATAAGACTGGGTCTTATATTAAGTTTTGCTCCAAAAGACGTATTAGAGCTTGTGCTCTGGGGATGTTATCCTGAAAACTCATGCTAGGGCTTATTTTCCGGTTATGTCTTATTTTCAGGGAAACATGGTAGTAGTTTTGTGTTTTAAGATCCATATAAACAGTATATTTCATAAACCCCCACTGCTCTAAGTCTTATCCGCTGTCGAAGACTGTATATGGTGAATGGTAATCATCGAGTACGTAGGCCATTTAGCATTCTGTCACTTATGTTGAGAGAATTAAAGAAATAGTAAATATAACTCTTGTTAGAAAAGTTTACAGCCTAGTTAGAATGCCAAAATGAAAAACTGGTGAGTTTTAGTTTTTATAATATTTTACCTACCATATGGGTAGAATGGGGTAATTCCCACCCATAGAGTATTGGTGTTTGTTTTCAATAAAAAATAGTCTATGAGTGGCTCATAAAATACTTGAAAAGGTTGAGTTCATATATTGTAAGCCTGGAAGATCAAATTATTTGGCATAAGTTATGAGCTAGTTTCAGAAAACAGTCATCTTTCATGGAGGACTTTGATCTTTTGTGAGCTCCCTGGTTGCTGCTTCAGAGGTTCCTACGGAGTAAAAAGTCAAATTATGACGGTGTTAGAACTGGTTAGTAGCCATGGATCGATATACAAGCGTGTCAGGTACTATGGCAAAAGGGCTAGTGTCGAGGAGAGCGGGGCATTACTCGTCTGACCAGGAGGGAGAGGATGTTCAGACGTGTTCCGAACGGTGTCCATTCCACCAGAAAAATGCAAAACTAGCTCAGTCAGTATAAAGTTACTAAAGGCCGAAAATAAAATGTCAACTGCGGAGAACTTACTGGTAGATTCTAAGAACTAATTAGATGCTGCAATGTGGAATGTAGGTAAACAGAAGCAACTACAGATCCTGCACCTTGGTGAGCGGACATGGGCACGTTTGCTTTGCGTGTACTTATTTTTAAGCATCTTAAATGAAACAGCTGTGCCCTAGGAACAAGAGATTCGTGCTTTCTTGTCCAAACTGTCTTGGACCCTACCTTGTCACAGCCGTTTTTTCAGTGGCCATCTGGTGGCGATGGCTTGGAGGTTTACGAGAGCTAGATACTGAGATCTGTGGTGGAAGGCTCGAATTTCTTCAGAAATAACGGGCTTTACAGTGAGGATAGTGGTACCCTAGTCCGAGTTTAGAGCTCGTCAGTGATTCACACAGATCTTATCCATCCTTCGTTGCAATTCCTTGTTGAATTACGTTTGCCCTTCTACTCCGGAGTGTCAACCCCAGCCTGCCTGGCACAGGCACTCACCATGTATTTGCGGAATGAATTTGTTGAAGTTCTGGGCACCATGGCTTTGTGTGATTAATCTGGGAAAGCATGGTACCCCGAAACTAGATACTGAGGAATTCTCATGTGGAGGCGGAGCAGCGGCAGCCCAAGTGTAAAATACTGTTGGGTAGCCTTTACTTGGAGATTACTCGCTCCGTGCACAGATAAAAGGCATCTGTCGCGCGCACCCCGTAGTGCTGTGCAAGTTCCTGCCGAAGCCCCTTTGGGAGGAGGGACTCCGAGCCCTGGGTTTGTGGGCCAAGGGGCAGGTGAACGGGTCGGGCTCCAGAGGCGCACGCAGGTGGAACCGAGCGGTGCGCCCCGGCCCGATACCAGGCGCAGCCAGTACGTGGCGCTGGCCTGGGCTTCGGCTGCAGGGAGCGGCTACGGATCACCTGCCGCTGAGGGGCCGGCCCTCCGCCGCCCCCGCTCCGCCCCCGCGCGCCAACCCAGCAGCCAGCCCCACGCAGTCCCTGGCGGGGGAGCCCGTCAAGCAGTCTCCGCTGCGGGCGCGCCGGGTGCGGGTCCCCGTGTCCCCTTCCGCGCAGCGTGTTGCAGGGAGGCCCCGCCCGCCGCCTCCGCCTCCACGGTGCAGCACGGCGGCTCGCGCTCGGCACCGGCGCGGGGCCCCTCCACCCGGCTCGGGACAGTAACGGCCGCAGCAACAGCAGCAGCAGCAGTAGCGGGGGCAGCGCGAGGGGCACCGGGCTCCGTGAGCTCGGGAGCGGCCGGGCCAGCAGGCTGGAGCCATGGCCGATGGGGGCGAGGGCGAGGACGAGATCCAGTTCCTGAGGACTGTAAGCGCACCCCGCGTCTTCCCCGGGAAAGGGCGCTGGGCAGCCCCAGCGTGGTCCGGGCAGGGTGACAGCAGGTGGGGGCGCGGGCGGGGGTGCCAGGGGACGCGGAGGACAGGCATCCCGGAGTGTTCAGGTGTCTGTGCCGGGCAAGGGAGGCAGGTTGCGTATCCGCGTGCGTGTGGACAGCTGGGCACTGAGCGCGGCGGGCGGGGGCGCACGGGCTCGGTCGGGCACTGAGGACAGCGCCTCGGATCAGCAGCGCCGGGAGAGCAGGAGGCTGGTCCGGGCGGATGGGTCGGCGGGCTGGCACCTTCAAGGCAGCCTGGGGCCGGGCCGGCGGGGCGGGCGTGGGGCTGGGGTCTTGGGCCGTCGGGCTGGCCCCGCGCCTTCATGCACCCGGGATTCGCCCGCTTGGCGCAGCGCGCACCTTGGCCGCTGGGAGGGGTTGCAGGACGCTGCCCCTGGTCTCTCCCAGCCACCCCCCAGTCCAGGGGCTGCAAGGGGACAGGGTCGCCAACATGGTCAGCGTGGTCTTGGGCTGGGCCGTGATGCTGTGACTGTTTGTGGAACGTGGAAGGGTCGGGAAGCGAGTGTGCGTGCCGAGGTGGGGGCATCACGGCTGTGTGGTTCCCTAAATGCTGCTTCCTGATGCCGAGCAAGCGCAGCAGAGAGTGTGTACGTGTGCGTGAGTGTGTGCGCGGGTGTGTGCGAAAGGCAGGTGGCTGCCCGGAATTTCCACACGGGTGGCAGCAGGGAAAGGTCGGCTCCTCACTAAGACCATTTTTTTTCCCTCCTGAAGTGCCTCTTGGCACTGCCCCTCCCTCGCTGCTTGGTATCACCGTTGCAGATACGTACTTCCCAGGCGGAGGTACTGCTCGCCTCGGCGCGGGGCCCACGAGCCTCTCCCGTGGTGGTGAGAATAACCTAGTTAGCGTTTGCGGCAGCCTTTCCCTCCACCCCACCCTCCTCTCTGAAGGATATTCCCCGACAGGGGCCCCCCACCCCCCCGCCCAGGACTGCAGCCACTTCTTTCCTCAACAGGGAAAACGATGTCACTTCCCAGTTGCAATCACCTCCACAGTCACAGAAAGTCATAGAGATATTTAAATTTTGAAACATAAACCAGACAGTAACTTTTAGGTGTGAAAATAGTCTTCCTGGATTTGGGTGCTTAGCAACTGAAAACAGTATATTTGTCCAAGAACATTGTAAGTGACCATTTTTTCCTTTTCTGTGGTTTTTTTTTTGGGGGGGGGAGGGAACTCGTTTTTGCATTAAGGGCGGGGGAGCCTTTGGAAAGGATAAAATCCAGGGTAAGCATCAGAATGCTAACAATTTGACCTAATGGCTGCCTGTTAAGTATGCACCATTCCATATGCTCTTGGAGGGAGTCCTGGCCCAAGACGCAGCTGGGCAGAGCCTGTTCACTGAAACCTTGCTCATGGGAAGTATTTTAAGCCTAGTAGTAATACAGTTTATTTTATTTTATTTAACGGATAACACCTCATAAGATTTTTTTTTTTAAATATTAAAAACCACACGAAAAGGTGTTTCTCAAAACTACAGGATCTTTTTGTTCAGGTAGCAAAATATTTAGTTGCTGGGTAATTTTTAAATTCATTATTTTTTTTTCTCAAACTCCGTAGGCTTGAAACGAGCTGGAATATTTTGGAAGGCTTCATGCACTCAAGGGCTTCCTGCAGGCTTAAATATTAAGCTGAGCTCAGGGAGGTGGTGTTATCAGAATACTTAATGGGCGCTGAGGTCGGATGCTTGCTGGTGGCGTTCTGCACATATAAAGTAATGTCAGGTCTGTGCCCCCAGACAGCTGCTTTTCAGCCTCAGCGACACCTCTGATAAGTGGGTGCTGGGTCCAGATCTGGCAGTCCTAGGCTGAGATTGTTCTTTTAATAAAGCCTCTGTAGGTGGTTGTACTGATGATAAATGACCTTGAAGGTGGTACCACAGGGTAGCAGGGGGATTTTTTTTTTTTCGGTGTACCATTAACATCTAAAAGGAAAACATGCCTTTTCCTCTGCATTCTACACTGTTAATATGGAAATTCTCAAATCCTTTACCAACTCGTCTGTCCTGCCCTTGCTCCCTTCCATTTTATTCTCTTAACCTGAGCATGTTACTAGTTCAGAAATGTTAATGGAGTTAGTAACAGAGACAATGTAGTTCTTACAGTAAATTCTCTCTTTTTTTAATGGGGCATTTACTTCTCTATTGTGTGCAGTCTTGTCCATATGAGTTATTTCTCCTTTTTTTTTTTTTTAAAGCAGATAGTCCGGGGAGTATTAACAATCTCTACAGTAGAGAAAATAGTTATAGATTCTAGATGAAGCTATTGGGCTTAAAAAAAAAAAATCAAACAGTCATTAAGAGGCGGTAATTGTGAAGTTGAGCAGACATTTTATATATTCTGATTAGAGCCCCTTAAGTATTACTTTGGATTTTTATTCGAGCACTACAGCTCATTGAGGCGTCTTTGGCATCTGTCTGTCTACAGAAGGCTTTTTCCCTTCTTCTTCTAGAAGAAGTCCACAATCACTATCAAGGAAAGCAAAGGCAAAATCTTGAATGGACTGTACCCATGATTGTGTCTACTGCTGTGAATTAATTCTTCACTTGTGAAGGGGTTTTGTCACTGTTTAGCTCATGGCAAGCCCTCTCCCATCTCGTTTCCATTATGCAGTCCTGATTTGGTTGTTTCTTTCAAATGGTTATGCAGAAGAACACTCATCTTTGATTCAGCAGCTTCCCCACGGCTTCCCCACCAGCTGGAAGCATGCCCTCTCTGGTGTGTTTATCTTTGAGAGAAATTGAGAACACGTATGTGTAAACTCTGGATGTGCTGGGACACTTAGAAGAATCCTATCATAAAATACGCCCTCAGCCTGTAATGGATTTCTCTGCTGCCATATCCAAACATACCCGTGATTTGGAACATGTGGTTTATTTTATTTTAAAATTTTGATTAACTTACCAGTGTAGCAATGGACTATAATGCAGTATTTAAAACCTGGATTTCTTTAGTTATACTCTTCTTTTTTTCAAGCAGTCTTACCGATTTATATAGAAGGGATTCCTTGACTTTAAGAAAATCATGATGTAAGATGACCTTGGCCAAGGGTTGCCTTTCGTTCGTTTGCGGAAGTGCAATGGAGTTACTCCTGGGGCAGACTGTGTCATGGAGTTTGGTCTTTATGCATAGATTGAGACTTAAAACAGTCCTGGCTGCAAAAATCTTTCCCATGGGAGTGCTTGGAGCTTTCTCCTGGACTTCCTTTGCAGGATTAGCTATTTCACAGCAGATTTCTTCTCAGTGCTTATACATCTTGCTCGATAATGATAAGAAGCATTTTAGTATTCAGCAATTAGTAGGAACACTGATAAAGTAC
This sequence comes from Rhinolophus ferrumequinum, assembly GCF_004115265.2. NCBI lineage: Eukaryota > Metazoa > Chordata > Mammalia > Chiroptera > Rhinolophidae > Rhinolophus > Rhinolophus ferrumequinum. The sequence continues at coordinate 21,634,897 of NC_046310.1, read as the reverse complement.
AACTGCCAACACACAACACTGAAGAGATTGGGCCGGAACGTTTAGCCGAGTTCGTCAAGGCCCAGGAAGGCTAATTGTACAGTGTCAGTGCTCAGCGGTGCAGAACCAAGACTGAAAGTCGGATCACAGATGATGTTGTTTCCAGGAGAGAGAGTCTGCTTTATCAGTTGCTCAAGTATGTTTTAAATTTACAGCAAACAGGATGTGCAGTCTTCTCAGCTGTAGGAATGTCACAGGGGACAAATGAAAGACTTGGTGAGCAGTGGGAATTTGCCCCTTTGGCTCCTTTGATCATGGAAGCACGAGGAGCTTTAGACAGATATGCACTGTGGTGTTTTATCCAGGAACTGACGGAAAACTCACCGATGTTGTGTCGTCAGACCTGTCTTTTTTCACTTGGAAATTGCTGTGTGCACATTGGCAGGCAGCGCAGGACCTAAAACACTTAGCATGCTAATTTACTTAGCATTCAGTCTTATTTGTGCTTTGGCTTTAGATAAGCGTTTCTGTGAAGGCTGTATTACCCGAGAAAGTATCACAACTGCCGGGCGGTGGAGCTTCTGTAGATAGACTTTGGGAAAGGGGGCAAGAGGACGAAGTACATGTCTGTCTGCTGGTACTCTGCCATCTTGGGGATTTTATTAATTCAGAAACACATTTGTTGAACACCTTCTGTATGCATGGCGTAGTGTTTAGGAATCACCCAAAATAAGGAGAGATGGGATCTGCAATTATAATTGCAAAGAAAAGATTTAGAGGCTGGCATGGAACAATTAGAAGGAAAAAGCATATGTATAAACTTGAGGATATCAGGGAAGGAAAAGACTGTGAGAAAACATCCCCCAGTCTACCCCTGAGGCTCCTCCCCCATCATTTTGCAGATAAGGAAATAAAGGCTTAGAGAGCTGAGATGATTTGGCCCAGTGTCACCCTCCAAATTAGTGGCTGTCTGAGTTCAGGCTGCTGTAACAGAATACCACAGACTGGGTGGCTTCAACAGCATACGTTTCTCACAGTTCTGGAGGCTGGGGAGTCCAGGATCGAGGTGCCCCGGTGTGATGAGGGCTTGCTTCCTGGTTTGCAGATCTCTGTCTTCTTGTCATATCCTCATAAAGCTGAGAGAAATCTCTCTTGTGTTTCTTCTTATAAGGGCACTAATCCCATTCGTGAGGGTCCCACCTTCATGACCAAGTTACCTCTAAATGCTCCTCCTACTAATACCATCTCATTGGGGGTTAGGATTTCAACATAAGACTTGGAGGGTGCAAACATTCAGACCATAGCAGTGGCATCGAGGAATGCGAAGTGTGTGCAAGTCTTTGAAGATTTGTCAGAAGTGTACTTTACAGCACACCCGTCTGCCTTATAGAGTCCATTTGAACCCACCTGTCTCATTTTCCCTTACCTTCACACTCACTGTCCAGATCTGCCCTCTTGTCCTTCAGCCGCTGACGAGGAGGCTTCTTTCATCCTTTCCTACCTCAGGGCCTGCTCCCTGGTCCAGAGTGGGAGTTGTGCTGTGTTCCATGCTTTCTCTGCCGCTCTTTACGTGTTCCTTCTGGTGGACCTTGGAGCATGCTGATTTGTCCCATCTTAAATTTTCCTTGTTTGGCCCTGGTACTTCATTCCGCTGCTCACCTCCTCCAGCTGTTGTCTCCGCCCACTGCTCACCTCCACCTCTCCTGTTATCATTATCCAGCTTCTCTTTCCTGTTAAAACTACCATAGTGGGTTTCACCAGGAACCTCCTCCTCTCAATCTAACTGCTCCTCTCCACCCCGTTCCTTTAGATTCCTCCTACTCTACTGACCTTGCCCTCCTCTTTGAAGCTCCTCTGTTTGGCTTTGGAGACACGGCGTAGTCTGAGTTATTTTTGTACATTTCTGATCCTGCTTTTTCAGGGTTCTTTTTCTCTGTCTACTCCAAGTCTGTGGCTATCCCCAAACATTCTGTCCTATTTCCTATTCTGCCTCTCCTGCCTTTGTGAGCTTATCTGTGTCACAAAGTCCGGGATCCTTAGAGTATGAGAGTTTGAAAAAGACTTAACAGTGACGTCAGCTCTGAGAGTGAGAGAAACAACAGGAACTTACCTAAAGCCATTCCTTCCCCGCAGAAGATCTGACAGCCCTCGGCCCCTTATTGCTGACTTCCCATGACCTCTGTTTTGACTCCTCTCTGACCTTTGGACACACCATCCTGAGCTCACATGGCCCCCTAAGTGGCTCTTCTTCCCAGTGGCTCTGCATTGGCCACTGGCACTGCCATTCCAGTTTCTGGCTTAGAAACACCAGTGACCTTCAGAAGACCTGGGTCTGAGGTCTGAGTCCACCAGCACCTAGCCTTATGGACTCAAGGCAAATTGAAGATTTCCCTTAACATAAAGATAATATTAGCCAGCTCAGGGGGATTTTTGGAGATCGCGTGACAGAATTTACGTGAAAAACCTATTACAGTGCCTGGCCCATGGTAGGCGCTCAGTGCATTAGTTCCGTTCTCTTTTCTCCACTAGATTTAACATGTTATCATCTCCTGTCATGTTTTCCTTGGCATTCTAGCTCAGGTGTTGATTTCTTTCATAGCCAGTATTTGTCCTAACTTTTTTTATCCCCTTCTTCCTACCCATTGTAGCCCCTTGGATTCTCTTGCCCTTTTAGCCTTCCTAAAATCCTGTGTTCACACCAGCACGCCTCAGTTCCAGCTTCTGGCCCATCACTCTAACTTTGCCATGTGGTTCCTGACCATCCATAGTCTGGTTTTTCATACCTGACTTAAGTTCCCATCATCCTGCATGGAGGTTTCCTGGATCATTCCAGCCTGTTCTCATTTTCCCTTTCTCTGACCATTTCTTGAGCTTCACATTTGATCACTTATTTGCAGTCCTATTTTTGGTTCTTCATGCTCTGTGGGAGGTTATGACCATGCTGGGGGGGCGTTAGTTTCCCATGATGCTTAGCCCAATTTTAAGTACAAGCCCAGATTGGAGAGGAATCTTATGGAAAATGGAGGAGGGACAAAAGAAAAGAGTTCTCCCTCTTTCCTCCCCCATTTAGGGGAAAGAAGGAATCTGTTATGAAGGAAGTAGGCAAAGATAGCAGGGGCGGGAAAGTGGAAGTCAGGTCCCTTCTAGAGACAGAAGAGGAGGTTGCAGGTACCTCCTGAGAGGAGGACAGAGGTGGCATGTGGAGGAGACAGGCCAGGCGGTGGCAGTGGCTGTGGGAGTGCTGCAGTGGCTCCTGGGCCACAGGGAGGACATCCTGTCAGGCTTGTGAGGGGAACTTGAGAGAAGAATGTTGGCTACAGTTACTGAGGCAAGTGAACTAAAGAGAGAAGGAAAGTGAAGGCCGGGTTCCAGTCAGAATTTGTATTTCCAACGAGAAGCAACTAGAAGGTGAGGTGACTTCCTGGCATCACAGGGGCATCCAGTGGAGCAGTTTTATCCACTTATTTTCATATTTATTAATTATGGGAGGAATGTTGGGATGGGGACTCTGCCACTGAGTGGTGTGTGGCTTCGGGTCCTGTAAAAATTCTTTCGGGAAAGGTAAAAGGAGTTAGTTCTCTCTGAGCTTGCTTCACATGTTAAGAGCCCCGAGGTCAGCCAGACTCAGACTGTTTAGAAGTGTGAATGTAATAAAACTTTGTCTTTGGCCGGGAAGTGTCTCCTTTGAATGGTCTTCGGGTCCCTGGAAAGTCTTATCCGGTGGGCCAGAGTCAGTAACTGAATTCCCAGGGCCAGTGTTGGCTGATGCCCTCCAGTGTCTTAGCGTTGAAGGGCTTCTCTGGCTTCCTGTCATTACTTAGGCTGGTGAACACGTGGTGGGGTTTCTGAAAACATTCCAGTTGGCCATAAAGCCCAGAGGGAAGGCGTATTTCCTGGTTCCTGTGGCCCAATGAAAGTTCTGTAGTGATGTTTCTGGGATGAAACAGAAATCTAGTTTACTAATGTGGAAAGTTCCGAGGAGACGTAACTGCCTTGGTGCTCCCTTATGAGCAGAGCTCCTTCTCCAGAGTGAAGGCCAGAGAGCACAGCCGCCAACACCTGTGCCCTGTGAGACTTCCACTGGGTGACAGTACCCGGGTAGCTACTGTCACTAACTGATGATCAATATTTGCCACTTTACCTACAGAAAACCTTAAATCTAGCTGTGAGCCAAAGAAGGTGTAGGGCAAAGTGAGTGGAACAGTAGAAAGTGCTGTAGGGCCTCAGAGGCTGATGGGACCTTATTGGGTCTGAGAAGGGTTGAGGCAGGAGGTACCTGTTGGGTGCTGTGAGCACATACTTGTTCTCAGGGACACACAGTTCTTAGTGTGCAGGGGAGACTCACATGTGATTGTTGAGCAAGGGACACAGGTCACATATGCCCATCACCATGGCAGGAAGAATAACTTGATGTTCTACTATGGTAATACTTTTTTTTTGACTTAGAAAAGTTTTTGATCAACAAAACTTTCTGTACATTTGTTCTCCTTCTCATGAAATTTTTAATTGTTTTATTTCCCTCTAAATTTAGAATCTGACTCATAATGTTTACGGGAATCCATGAATTTCACTCATATTTAATACATAACCAAAGATATTAAAAAGATATATTTTGAGAGGAAAAAAACAGAAAAGAAAAAGGATAAATTATAGGAAAATCAAATCCTTAGTGTTGAGTAAATTGGGACATTGTTAAAATAAGTACTAAATGTCACACTGAGTTTATAGCCATTGAAAGTTGTACTCACTTATTTTTCACAATGAGTTTCTGGTTATCAGAGTAAAAGGAATTATGATTTAACTTCTTTTAGATTTTCCTGGACTTCATATTTACTTCATATTCAAAGAAATTTTCATGAGGAAATTTTGGAGACACGCGCGCGCACACACACACGCTCGCGAGAACGCTCGTGCTCCATATTTCTTTTCACTAAATTTTGACCCCGAAGTGAAATTCTATTAAAACAGTTTGTGGCGAGCACTGACATGTTGGTCTCTGTTATTGCTTCCAGTACATTGGGATTTTTGTTTTTGTTTTTGAAAGGAGTAGACGACAGGGCTCATGGGTGAGTGGCTATGAGAGAGGCCATTTTGATGGTGACAGGGCCAAGGACAAACCTAAACTGGGAAAATAGCTCCCACAGTCTTTCACGTCGTCTGAGGCACAGCTCCAGAGGCCGACAAGTCCTCGCCGTACCTGAAGATGGTGGCAGCCCTGCGGGGTAACCTCCCCGGTGGGTCAGCAGGCCAGAGCTGTTTCAGGTAGTTACCTACTTGCTGCCGGTGACTGCATTCTTGTAGGTGCATTATGTGTGCTGTCCAGTATGTCTGCTCTAAGTCTTTGACATGTATTTTCTCATGACATCCTCCTGGAATCCCCCAGAGTTGGGCACCAGGAAGTCCAGCCTCTGGCCCCATGTTTGCAGATGCAGGCAGTGGAACTAGTGCAGGTCTGGAACCCACCCTTTTAAAACACCATATGGTTCCCTTTCTGCTGCAGATCCGTGTATTTTAAAGCCGGAGGGAAACTCGGTCCCATGCTTCTGTTTGTGGGGACGTCCTTGATAACGTCCAGTGTGAATTTCTTAAGCTACCAGTTAATGCCTCACAGGGTATCTGCCACATGACAAGCCCTTGTGAAATGTTTGTGGAACTGAACTGAACTGATTGTATGACACGGTATTTTCGATGCTGGGCACAAACAGAGCAATTGTTTGCAAAGTTTCCTAGTTGTCTTAATTCCTGATGCGCACATTGGGTGCCTATCTGTTCACCGTGTCACACCAGGCACTAGGACATGCCTTGGAGGTGGAAACCAGTCCGCAGAGCTGGGGTGCTGGAGCAGGGCAAGCTTGTGGTCCTGTGAGGACTGCACCCCATGTAAACTCAGAGGGGACACGAGGTGAGGCGGTGAGGAACGTGGCCATGATGGGGCTCAAGGGTGCTACCTCTGTGAGTGGGAGTAAATGGTGGTAAAAGTAGAGGAGATTTTGTCTAAGATGTGAAAGTAACGTGACAGACAGCATTGAAAATGCAGGACAACATGTAAGGCAGGAATTAAAGCTTCCATAAAATGCCACGTAGATATCTGAACATGCCCCCAAATTCCACTGGTAGAGTTCTGGAAGATTTTGATTCATTTTATTTTTGGGACAGTGGAAATTTGGTGGAATAGTCTAAGGGGTGATAATATGTTGTGAAGTGCCTTCTTAAAAAACAGCCCGTATTTTAAAGGATTGTATGTCAGGGACATACGCGGTTATGAATCTATAGGGCAGGACGCAATTTTTCAATCCTGTCAGAGAAGAACAACGGAGAAAGATGATGGAGGGACTTGAAAAGTTTAACAGAAACACACGCACACTCACTCTTGCTGGGTTTAATCCTCGATGTCCTTTTCCTTCTCTCCTTATTCTCTTACAATGTCCCCTCTGTCCCCTTTGGTCCTGGATGCATCAGGCATGATTTTTCTTCAAGGACAGTGCCCACGGTTGGGGATTATGATCCACTTACAACTTATGTTTGTAGGTGCATTGAAATGTCAGAAGAACATTTCTTCTTGAATCACAGGCAAGTGAAAGGCTGAGATGAATTCTTTCTGATTGATGGCTGTCAAAGAAGCCTAAAGCCTCCAGTTCTGCGGCTGTTCCTCTTTGTGACAGTAAGAGGGGCATCATCTCCTGAAGACAGGGTGTCATTATTGAGTGTAATAGCATCACTCAGAAAAGCCTGCAAAATCGGCCCAACTTAAGTCCTACTTACACAAAAGAGGACACATACACTGGTAAAGCAGAGGCGAGAATTGTGGTCTCACCTCTTCCTGCCCCAAGGCTCTGTCTTCTGTTTCTTCCCTCATATGACTGGTTTTATATATATATAATGTATAATTGACATGTAATATTATTAGTTTCAGGTGTACACTATAATGATTTGATATTTGTACATATTGCAACTGTGATCACCGCAATAAGTCTAGTTAACATTCATCACCACACATTGTTACAAAATATTTTTTTTTGTAATGAGAACTTTTAAGATTTATTCTCTTAGCAACTTTCAAATATACAATAAAGTATTAACTATAGTCATAAGTGCTGTTTGTGACATCCTCATAACTTACTTATTTTGTAACCGGAACTTTTGTACTTTTTGACCACCTTCACCCATTTTTTCCACCTGCTACCCGCTGCCCTGGCAACCATCAACCTGTTCTCTGTATCCATGAGCTCAGTTTTGTTTTTAGAGTCCACATATAAGTGAGGTCATGCTGTATTTGTCTCTGTGACTTATTTCTCTTAGCATAATGCCCTAAGGATCCATCCTTGTTGTTGCAAATGGCAAGATTTCATTATTTTTATGGCTGAATAATATTCCATTTTATGTATCACATTTTCTTTATGCATTCATTCACCAATGGACTCTTAGGTTGTTTCCATGTCTTAGCTATTGTAAATAATGCTGCAATGAGCATAGGGGTGCAAATCTTTCTGAATTAGTATTTTTGTTTCATTCAGATAAATTCCCAGAAATAGAATTGCTGGGTTTTCTGGTAGTTCCATTTTTAATTTTTTGAGGAACCACCATACTGTTTTCCATGGTGGCTGCACCAATGTACATTCCCACCAACAGTGCACAAGTGTTCCCTTTTCTCCACATCCTCGTCAACACTTGTTACTTCTTGTCTTTTTGATATTACATATTCTAACAGGTGTAAGGTGCTATCTCACTGTGGTTTTGATCCATCTTTCCTTTTAGTTCATTTTGAAACGTTTGTTGACTACCTACTATGTGCCAGGCACCATGCTGGGTGCTGGGACTCAAATATATCTGAGCTCGTTCCTGTCTTCAAGGAGTTTATTACATCTCCTGTGGGTGGGATGGGGAATAAGGAGGCAGCAAATGTTCTAGTACAGAGAGGACATGGGAGGCGGATAACTTATGGGAGGGCATGTTGAGGACGGAGGGATCCAAGTCTGATCGATATGATTGTCCAAGGCTTCATGGAGGAGGCAACATTTCCAGCCACAAAATTTTCAGACTGACAAGGAACTTCAGGTCTAACTCCATGATGTTATAGTGAGGGCAAATGAAAGGACTTCAAGATTCTTGGCTGCCGTTTAATTAGCTCACACAATACCACAGTTCATTTGATTCCTGGGATAATACATGTAGTCCATAAGGCAGTCAGTTGCTTTTATACAGGTCAGGAAGCCGAGTGGCAGAGAGATGAAGTGACTTGCTCCGGGGCACTGAGTGAGTGAGTGATGCTGGTGAGCCCAAGGGCCTTCTGAGGCCAAAGCCTCTTTTCTTTTTCTTCCCTCCTTCCGTCCATCCTTCTTTCCTTCTAGTAGTCAGGAGAAGTTGTGGAAAACTGTAAATTTGGCCAATAAAAAGAGACTTGTGGGTGCCCTGTCTGCCTCACCCACTCATTTGGGTTATCTCGGCCTTTCATTTGTCTTTGAGCTGTTCTACCTGCAAGTTGTGGAAATCTGATGGTAACGATTCTTGATCACACAAAATGCAGGTTGTATCTGGCGGAACACGTTTGTGGATACGGAGCAGGCAAAAGCATTTCAGTTTGCCTCGTGGGCTTCGATGTTCTTATGTTCTCTGCACTTGCCTTTGAATCTGCTGTAACGTCATACTGGTTCTTTCGTTACCTATGAATTCAATACAATCTTAGACATGTGTCCAGTTTACATTTGTTTAAGAGTCATGTTTTTACCTTTAAATATATCTTTACTATCACTAATCTGCCTTTTAAAGATGGGTAGAGTTTATTTTTCTTTTGAAGCTAAGGTATGGTTTACTTCTGAATTAATAGATCTGAGGTTGTAATTTTAATATTCTCCTGACATTTTACACATGATGTGACTTAAAAGTTCCTGTAAAGCTGAAGAAAACTGGCTCCTCATGAAGAATTTCAGGACTTCCTTCAGGTTAAGATAACTAACCATGAGTGCAACAAAATCAGTGGAGCTTGCATTTAGATTTTATTCAGACTGACTTCCAACTCTTCAAACCCTTCAGTATATATTTTTGCACCACCAGTTACAAGTTTATTTTCATAAAGACAAAAAAGAAGACGTCTGATGTAGTGAAAAGCATGTGGGAAGATGGGTAGAGTTTTGATGAGCTGGGCTGAGGACGGTGGGCAGACGGGACCCCAGGAGAAAAGGGAAGGTGAGCAGGGCCAGAGTGGTGGTGGTCTCCATGTCCCACCCTGATGCCTTCTCACTCATCTCTGCCCAGCTGTGTCCAGGGCTATTCTCGTTGTGGGCTGGGGACACTGTTGCTCCCGTGTCACCTCAGAGAGACCCCTGGTAACAGCTTGTCACTGTTGCTGGTCACCAAGTGTCTGTCGCTCTCTGTTGGACCACATCACCCTGTCTGCCTGTCCTTGGTGTCTTCATTAAAGGCCTTTCAGTAAAACCCTTTGGGAAGGCAGGAGCCTGACTGTCACAGCCAGGAAATGCATGGGGCATATCTGGGAACGGGTGTGGGCCCTGGTGATCCTGGAAGGGCTGGGAGCCTGGAGGCCTCCGGGGGCCAGGATTTATACTTAATTCGTAAAGTAAGAAGGGCTTTTGAAGTTATTATTTTTCTTTTTTCTTTCCCTTTTTTCACCTCTCTAGGGAGGGAAGTGTTGTCTGTTAAAGGATCAATGTGGCACAATTTATAAGATAAATTGGAATAAAGAGACGAGAGAAATGGAGCTAGGAAGCCCATTAGCAGACAGTCACCATGGCCCTGGAGTAGGATAGTCCTGCCTAAGCTTGTGAGGTCGTTGTGGGGTGAAAGGAGGGAGAGGTTGCAGACATGCTGTGGAGGAAGGCTCTATGGGACTGGTAGCCAATTCGTGGTTAGGAGAAGAGAAAGGCTAAGATAAGCTCAGGAGACATGAAGAAACGTGGCACAAGTGGAGGCGTTAGGGCAAGGCAGTGGGTTGGTTTGGGACATACTGATTTTGAGTATGTCATGGACTGACTTGTGCCCCCGCGCCCCCCCCTAAAAATATGTTGGGCCCTCAGTACCTTAGAATGTGACCTTATTTGGAGTTAGGGTCGTTACAGAGGTAATCAAGTTAAGATGAGGTCATTAGGGTGGGCGCCACTCCTATATGACTGGTGTCCCTATACAAAGGGGGATTTGGACTTAAGCACAGAGGGAGGGTGATGTGAAGACCCAGGGAGACCAGCAGAGAGCATTGGAGCACCTGCAAGCCCAGGAGCACCTAAGGCCACTGGAATCCAGAAGGGAGGCCTGGAACATTCTCCCTCATGGCGCCAGGAGGAGCCATCCCTGCTGACACCTCGGTCTCGGTCGGACCTCTGACCTGCAAGAGCTGTGAGACTGTACATTTCTGTTGTTCAAGCCCCTAGTTTGTGGGACTTTGTTATGGCCACTCTAGCAAACTAATGCAAGATGAAAGCTGCAGTGGGGATTTAGTGTTTTGGAGCGAGGATGGGCCCACAGAGACAGATTTAGATGTCACTGGTGTGATAGCAAAGCCCTGAAAGGGAAGAGATGACCTTTGCTGAGGAGCGTTGCAAAGTGCTCTGCACTCGAGGCTGAGAGCACCGCGACCGGAAGACCTACGACCTGATCTCCAGGAGGAAGCGGAAGTAGATGGCAGACCACAGGGGACTGGGAGGTGAGAGGGTGGCAGGAAGCAGAGGTGGAGGACAAGACGACCCTTCACCCCACGTGTGGATGAGGACGGAGAGGGAGAGGAGGTGGTAGCTTGATGGGGAAGCAAGGTGGAAAGAAAGTTCTTGATTATTTTCCTTTTCTCTGATGGGAGAGGCCACAATCTAAGTTACAGGGAGGAGGGGTAATTGATGGAGCCAGGGCCCAGGTACAGGACAGGGTGAGGCCTCCCACCCTCTACCTGCTGCCATAATCGGGCACACACACTGCCGCACCCCCTCTTTTTGCACATACTTCATTACTCATTGCTTTACCTAATCTGAGAGTACACGCTGTTTTCATTTGGTTTTAGGTTAGCTTTGCATAATTTCATTTTCTGCTGGGGGCCTTTTGATAAGCAAGTACAGTTAGAGCTTCGTTGGTTCCAAGCTGGGCATGTTGTGTTCGGATGTTGCATGGTACTGGAGATTAAATAATCCAGCTGAGCTGGAAGCAAGCATATCCCATTAGGAAGAGTGGGAGAACTTCATATGTGGCTGGTGGGTTTTTTTCCTTAGTTATTGACTCAAAAAGATTGCAGGGTTTATATAGGTATTTATAAATAATTTTTAAGCAAATAGACAGCCTAGGAATATATTAAAACAATTTCCTGACAGCCCAGATCTAGGGGACATGCTGAAATGTCTTAGGAAAAAAATGATTCTGCTGATAGCAACTGCCTTGGTTCTCCTACTATGAATAATAGCTTAGCTGGCTAAACACATTTTAGTAATTTTTTTTTTTTACAGAATTAAGCAATGTACATTTTCTGAGATATTTTAATTTCCATACAAATTACATTTTTATGTAATTGGCACTATACTGCATTTATAAATTATAGCTCGCAAAGCTGTTTTTTTTTAAATCCAAGCAGTAAATGTATATAGCATTTAAGTGTGCAAATCCCAATTCATTTCATAGTTAATACCAGTGATATACAAGTAAAAGCTTTCAACAAAAATCTGCAGTTAACAACAAAGAATGTATTTGAATCTTTTCAGCGCCCTCAATCACTGACCACAATACTTTCTTAAAAGGAAACACCTTTTGAAATGATGACTATTATAGGATAGGCTCAAAATTTGCCAAACTGTGTGCTTACTATGCATCAAATGCATAATTAAGATAAAAAGTATATCACCTTTTGCTCCAATCAAATTAGATACAGTACATCTTACCTGACCTAATGTATATAGATTTGTAATATATATATGTATATGTGTATGCCAAATGTCAATCAAAGTTATATAGTCTGTATTTTCTAAGAACTTTCTTCCACCAGTAATGTACTAGGTGAAGTGTTCAGACCTGCCATCTGTCTCCTTGGTCTTGCCCAGTTATGCCCAGGACTGCCAGCATTTGAGAGGCAGGTAGAGGTCCTCACAGCTTGAAAGTCAAAGATGCTACCTTCCCATGCACCAGAATCAAATTTTAGAATGGGTCCAGACTGAAATGTACCAAACCACTCCTATCCAGTTCTGACTCCTTTCGTAGAATGAAATCACGCTTGTGTAAATGTAGAAGAGGATTTGGGATTCCAGTGGGGGGAGAAGAGGGTTTGGACCAAATGATCTAGAGGTTTCTTCCTGTCTCCCCCTGGGACTACCTTTTCACCTGGTTACAATGCTTATGGGTGCTGGTCCAGAGAAGGAGAGATAAGGGGGTGATAACCGTCAAGCACAAATTAGAAGGTGGGGAGAGAGCTACTCAACAGTTTCCTTATCGAGTGATAAGAAACTGCCCTATCTACCGTGTCTCCCTGAAAATAAGACTGAGTCTTACATTAATTTTTTGCTCCAGAGCACGCGGTAGGGTGTATTTTCAGGGGATGTCTTATTTTTTCATGTACAACAATCTGCATTTATTCAAATACAGTCATGTCATCTTCTTCTGGAACATCATTATAACGTACTAAATGCGTCTGTCTGGCTGTCGATATTAACTGGGGCTTATTTTCGTGGTAGGTCTTATTTTCGGGGAAACATGGTACTGTTAGCAGAGTATTTTCTAGTTTCTGTCCTGCCAAGGACATTTTCTACAGAGCAAAATTTTGACAATTTTCTATGATTGGCAGAACAAGAAACACGGCATAAGTTACCACAAACAAAAATATTGCTCTGGAAAGGCCTAAAGCAGGGACCTGAATGTCTGTGGAGAAAGGCACCAATGATTTCCTAAATCACCCATGTGTCTTGCAGTCACACAGGAGGGATGGCACAGAGCTCATTATCCGTTTCCCGCTACAGACTCACTGACTGAAGCCCAGAGTTTTGTAAGAGGGAGTATATGTATAGGGAAGCTAGACGGCTTAGAAAGGACGCAGAAAGGACTTTAAAACCCCAGCATTAATGATGGGAACGCCATTGCCCTCTCCTGTGAATATGGAGGAAACGCAAACCTGACCAGAACCCAGAGCACTTGCATAAGAGGGGACACGAGTAATGGCACCCTCTTTTGCTGCTTCCGACCATCAGGAGTCAAGATGTACATAACTGAGCAGAACACCTTCCAAGAAGAGGCCCGATATTGTGGATAAATGGAGTCTATTGTCAAGGTTAGATAAATTCAGCCTGTTTTTATGGGCAGAGGAAAATTATTTCAGAAGTGTTTTCCTAAGGTTCTTTTATGCCATAAACTGAAATCCTGAGAGGATAACAACAGTCTTTCACATGCGTGAGGTGGAGAGAAGAGCGACTACTATAAATTATAGGAGACTCAGGCTCTGTGTTTGTTAGGGCACCAAATTAATATGTTTTAGGCTTTCATTCTTATTTACTGACACGACTGGCTTTGTGGTTGCTGCAGACAGTATGAATCCTGGGTTGACCAGTTCTTAGAATGATGTTTCTACTGAATGATGATATTATTAACATATGCATATTCCTGCATCTCTCCAAGCTGTAGTCACTACCCCCTGTATGTCAGGTGTCTGTGGGGTGTGTGGGCTTTTCCTGGAGCCTCTTCTTCATTTGTATTTTAAAATATTTCCTGTAGAATCACTAGTAAGCCTACTAAACAGGAACGGGCTGAGGCGAGAACCCGATGGCTAACCTAAGATTTCCTTCTAGGTCTGTGTCACGTCAGTTCTACATTATCTGCACTCATCTAGTCCACATTTTCCCATTTTATCCAAGGGGGATTAAGGAGGATAAAGAAATGCTGGCTGAAAGCTCTCGTGTTTGTATCCATAAGACTAGAAATTACGTGTACATTTATATGTTATGATGACTATTATGATTACTGTGTTCTTTGCATTTCTAAATACCTATTACTGTATGTGAGGCATTCTACTTGACTCCATGAATATAATGAAATCTATGACACATGGTCCTTGCCCACAAGCAGCTATTCCTAAGATAATTTATTTGCCTTTCATAGACTTATTTGCCTGTTAAATTTTCTTAAGTTAATTTTAAAAAGCTTTTAAAATCAAAGCATAATATATAACACATACATATAATATATTATATATAATATAATATATATAACACTATATATAATATATAGTAAAGTACATAAATCTTAAGTGTACAGCTTGATGAATTTTGCAGCATGAACACACCTGCGTAACTACCACTTTGATCAATGTATAGAATGCTGTGTGCACCTCGAAACCTCCCTCACACCCGTCTTCATAGTACCTGCCTCTCCAGAGGTAAGCACCATTCTGACATCTAACACAATAGATTCGTTTGGCTTGTTTTTGCACGTTACGTAAATGGGATAATACAATATGTGCTCTTTGGAGTCTGGCTTCTTTTGCTTTGTGTTATGTTTGTGAGATGCAGCCAGGTTGTTGTGTTTAGTGCCTCATTATTGGCACTGTTTTATACCACAATTTATTTAGCCATTCTGTTGATAGACCTTGGGTTACTTCCAGTTTTTACTATTATGAATAAAGCTGGTATTCTCAAACATTACATATCGAATGATCACCTGGATATAGGCATGTGTACATCTCTGTTGGAAAAAGACCCATGAGTTTACATGTGCAACTGTTTTCCAAAGCGGTTGTACCAATTAATGCTCCCACCAACTCTGCTTAGTAAATGTTACTTCTAGAAAAATTAATCATGCTGGTGTATTTCATTATGATTTTAATTTTCATTTCATGATGACTCATGATACTGACCACCTTTTTGTATTTTCTTTTTTTAAATTAAAGTTTATTGGGGTGACAAAAGTTTATTGTTAATAAAGTTATATAGATTTCAGGTGTACAATTCTGTAATACATCACCTATATATCACATTGTGTGTTCACCATGCAGAGAAACTTTTTGTATCTTTCATGGCCATTTGGATGTACTCTTGTGAAGGACCTATTCAGGTGTTAGCCTGTTTTCAAAATAGAGTTGTCTTTTTCTTATGAATTTATTGAGAGCTTTCATATATTCTGCATATGAGCCTTTGTCAGGTATATCTATTGCAAATATCTTCTCCAACATGGTTGCTTTTTCATTCTTTTACTTGTTTTGTTATTATTAAACAGCAGTTTTTCATTTTGATGAATATTAATTGACCAATTTTTTCATTCATTGTTTGTGCTTTTTGTATCCAGTTTAAGATACTGTTGCTCACCCAAAGTCCGTGAAGATACTCTCCCTGTTATCTGCTAGAGCTTTTATTATTTTAAGTTTGACATTTTGGACTATGACCCATCTCGAATTGACCTTGTTTGTAGTTTGAAGTAGAGATCAGTCTCTCTCACCCCCGGTCCCCCCATTGATGTCCAGCTCCTGTTATTAAAAAGGCCACCTTTTTTATTGCATTGCTGTGGCACCTCTGTGGTATATCAGGTGACTGTAAGCATGGGATCTACTTCTGGACTCTGTTTCATTTCATTGGTCTATTGGTCTTTTCTGCTCCAATCTTACACCTTAAGTTGCTCCAGTTTAATATTGTCTTGTTATATGTTGGTGTTAGTCTCCTTACTTTGCTCTAAATCTTCAGAAATTTTTTTGCTATTCTTGACTCCTTTCATTTCAGTTTAAATTTTGGAATTAGCTTGTAAATTTCAACGAAATTAACTGCTGGAATTTTTAAAGAAATGGCATTGAACCTATAAATCAATTTGGGAATAACTGACATCTTCACAATATTAAGTCTTCCAATCTATGAGCCTGAATGATCCTTCTATTTATATTTAGCTATTGTTAACTTTCTGTCAGTAATTACACTGAGTTTTTTACACTGAGTTTTTGAACATTTTTATGGATCAGATTTATTCCTGGGTACTTGATATTTATTGACGTTGATGTAAATGGTATCCCTTAAAATTGTTTCCTAGAGTGTATTTACATATTGACCTTGCATCTAGCAATCTTGCTAAATTCACTTATTAATCTGATTAGTTAGTTTATCTGTCGGTTATTTTGGATTTTCTGTGTACCCAACCATGTCATTTGTGCATAATGACCATTTTAGTTTTGGCTTCCCAGTTTTCATTTCTTGTTCTTGTTGCATTGGGAAGGGCCTCAGTAAATGTGGACCAGAAGATCTGATAGCAGGTTTTTGATCCTTTCCTTCAGTTTCATGGAAAACTTAGAGGATTTCATTAAGTATGATCTTTGCTGTGGTTTGCTAAGAGGCTTGTGATTTTATGTAGCTGAGCTCTGCTTGGTATTAGAAGTCTTACCCTATGCACATGCAGCTGAAAAACATGGCATTTAAATCTGTTATCTTAGTCTTAGTTCTATTAGTTCTTTATACCTCTTTATTTTTCCATTTTTTGCCTTTTTAAAGATTTATCAAGTATTTATTAACAAGCTTCTTGTTTGGGAATTGTTTATCGTGCTTGGGAATTGTAAAGTATCTATTAACTTGTGAGTTATACATTCTTCTGTTACTCTTTTAGTGTTTACGCTAGCGACTATAATATGTACCCTTAATTTATCAGGATCTACCTTAAGTAAGTACTTTTATATTTTTCTGGACAATGTGGGGAACTCATAACACTTTATTTCCACCCCATGCCCCCTACTGCCGCTTTTTGTGCTATTGTGGTCATGTATTTTAAATCTCTCTATGTGTTTATACTCCACAAGACATCATTGTTCTTTTAACAGTCAATATGCATTTAGATTTACCTACACCATCTACTACCTTTCATGCCTTCCTTCCTGTATTACCAAGCAGACACTGGGATCATTTTTCTGCTGTCCGAAGAATTCCCCTTGGATTTCTTTTCTTTCTTTTTTTTTTTTTTTTTTATTAAAGTGTATTGAGGTGACAATTGTTAGTAAAGTTACATAGATTTCAGGTGAACAATTCTGTATTACATCATCTATAAATCCCATTGTGTGTTCACCACCCAGAGTCAGTTGTCCTTCCATCACCATATATTTGATCCCCTTTACCCTCATCTACTATCCCCTTGCCCCCTTACCTTCTGGTAACCACTAAACTATTGTCTGTGTCTATGAGTTTTTGTTTCTCTTTTGTTTGTCTTGCTCTTTTGTTGTTTTTGGTTTATATTTGTCAAAATTATCTGTCCATATTTGTGTGGTTTTATTTCTGAGTTCTCAATTCTATTCCATTGGTCTACGTGTCTGTTTTTCTGCCAATACCATGCTGTTTTGATTATTGTTGCCCTGTAGTACAAGCTAAAGTCAGGGAGTGTGATATCTCTAGCACCGTTCTTTTTGCTTAAGATTGCTTTGGCTATTCGGGGTCTTTTGTGATTCCAAACAAATCTGATGATTTTTTGTTCTATTTCTTTAAAAAATGCCATTGGGATTTTGATGGGGATTGCATTAAATCTGTATATTGCTTTGGGTAATATGGCCATTTTAACTATGTTGGTTCTTCCAATCCATGAGCATGGAATGTCTTTCCATTTCTTTGTGTCTTCTTCAATTTCTTTTAAAAATGTCTTATAGTTTTCAGAATATAGGTCTTTCACATCCTTGGTTAAGTGTATTCCTGGGTATTTTATTCTTTTTGCTGTAATTGCAAAAAGAATTGTTTTCTTTATTTCTTTTTCTGAGATTTCATTGTTAGTATATAGGAATGCAATGGACTTTTGTATGTTGATTTTGTAGCCAGCAACTTTACTGTATTCGTTGATTGTTTCTAATAGCTTTTTGGTGGAGTCTTTAGGGTTTTCTATATATAGCATCATGTTATCTGCAAAGAGTGACAATTTAAATTCTTCAATCCCAATTTGGGTGCCTTTTATTTCTTTCTCTTGCCTGATTGCTCTGGCGAGGACTTCCAACACTATGTTGAAAAGCAGAGGTGATAGGGGACAGCCCTGTCATGTTCCTGAATGTAGAGCAAAGGTCTTCAGTTTTTCACCGTTAATTATGAGATTAGCTGAGGGTTTGTCATATATGGCCATTATTATGTTAAGGTATTGTCCTTCTATACCTATTTTATTAAGTGTTTTAATCATAAATGGATGTTGTATCTTGTCAAATGCTTTTTCTGCATCAATTGATATAATCATATGGTTTTTGTCCTTTATTTTTTTTATGTGATGTATCACATTGACGGATTTGCATATGTTGAACCATTCTTGTGCCCCTGGGATGAACCCCACTTGGTAATGATGAATAATTTTTTTAATGCATCGTTGCATTCGATTTGCTAGAATTTTTTTCAGGATTTCTGCATCTGTATTCATCAGAGATATTGGTCTGTAGTTCTCTTTTTTTGTGTTGTCCTTACCAGGTTTTGGTATCAGGGTAATGTTGACCTCATAAAATGAGTTGGGGAGTACTGTCTCTTCTTCAGTTTTTTGAAAGAGTTTGAGCAGGATTGGTATTAGATCCTCTTTGAAGCTTTGGTAGAATTCACTAGTGAAGCCATCTGGTCACTGACTTTTGCTTTTGGGAAGGTTTTGGATGACTGATTCAATTTCGTTACTGGTGATCGGTCTGTTTAGATTTTCCAGTTCTTCATGGTTCAGCCTAGGAAGGCTATTGTTTCTAAGAACTTGTCCATTTCTTCTAGGTTATTGAATTTGGTGGCATATTGTCCTTCATAGTATTCTTGGATGATCCTTTGTATTTCTGTGGTATCCGTGATAACTTCCCCTTTTTCATCTCTGATTTTGTTAATTAGTGTCTTCTCTCTTTTTATCTTAGTGAGTCTAGCCAAGGGTTTGTCAATTTTGTTAATCTTTTCAAAGAACCAGCTCTTTGTCACATTAATTTTTTCTATTGTCTTTTTATTCTCTATTTCATTTAGTTCTGCTCTGATTTTTATTATTTCCTTTCTTCTGCTGACCTTGGGGTTCATTTGTTCTTCTTTTTCTACTTCTTTAAGGTTTAACGTGAGGTTATTTATTTGGGATTTTTCTTGTTTTTTGAGATAGGCCTGTGATGATACAAATATCCCTCTTAAAACGGCTTTTGCTGCATCCCAAAAATTTTGGTAGGATGTATTTTCATTGTCATTTGTTTCTATGTATCTTTTGATCTCTCCTCTAATTTCGTCTTTGACCTGGTCGTTCTTTAAAAGTATGTTGTTTAATCTCCATGTATTTGTGGTTTTTCCTGCTTTGTTTTTGCAGTTGATATCCAATTTCAAAGCCTTGTGATCAGAGAGTATGCTTGGTATGATTTCAATCCTCTTAAATTTGCTGAGGTCAGTTTTATGTCCCAATATATGGTCTATCCTTGAGAATGTTCCATGTACACTAGAAAAAAAATGTATAGTCTGATGTTTTAGGATGAAGTGCTCTATAAATGTCAATTATGTCCATTTCATCTAATGTGTCATATAGGGCTGCTATTTCATTATTTATTTTCTGTTTGGATGATCTATCCATAGCTGTCAGTGATGTATTTAGGTCCCCTAGTATAATTGTGTTTTGGTCAATTTCTCCCTTTAGTTCTGTTAGTAGTTGCTTGGTATATTTTGGTGCTCCCTGATTGGGGGCATAAATATTGGTGACTGTTATGTCTTCTTGTTGTATAATCCCCATAACCATTATGAAATGTCCATCTTTGTCTCTTGTTACATTTTTCACCCTGAAGTCTGTTTCATCTGATATCAGTATAGCTACACCTGATTTTCTCTGGATACCATTTGCTTGGAGTGTCAATTTCGACACTTTCACTTTGAGTTTATGCTTGTCCTTGTAGCTGAGATGTGTCTCTTGGAGACAGCATATGGTTGGGTTTAGTTTTTTGATCCAATCTGCTACTCTGTGCCTTTTTATTGGTGAGTTCCGTCCGTTTACATTTAGGGTGATTATTGATATGTGAGGATTTCTTATCATTGTATCTTTAGTTTTCTGGTAAGACTGTGTCTCCATTGTTTCTTTGCCTTTTTGTTGTTATTTCTGTGTGGTGGTATTCTATGATGTTTCCCTCTGTTTTTTTCTTTTATTACAGTATATATTTCAGTTCTGGATTTTTTTTGAGTGGTTACCCTTAAGTTTATGTAAAAGAAAGTTTGATATTTAAAGTATTCTATTTTCTTCAGCATGCCTACTTTCTCCATTCCCATGTTCCAGTTCAGGCCTTTACTCTCCCCCTTTTTATTTTTTGGTTGCCACAAATTTTCCCCGTTGATGGTGGTCGAATAGCCTCCTTTAGTATTTCTTGTAGTGCAGGTCGTGTATTAGAAAATTCCCTCAGCTTCTTTATGTCTGGAAAGGCCTTATTTCTCCTTCATATCGAAAGAATATCTTTGCTGGGTATATTATTCTTGGCTCATAATTTCTCTCTTTCAATAGTTTGAATATTTGGTTCCACTCCCTCCTGGCCTGTAGAGTTTGGGCTGAGAAATCTGACTATAATCTAATGGGCTTTCCTTTGTAGGTTACTGTCTTCTTTTCCCTGGCTGCCTTGAGGATTCTTTCTTTGTTGTTGATTTTTGACAGCTTCAAAACAATGTGTCTTGGAGAAGGCTTGTTGGGGTTGAGATAGTTAGGTGTTCTATTTGCTTCCTGTTTCGAGGATCCAGTTCTTTCTACAAATTTGGGAAGTTCTCACCGACTGTTTGTTTGAATATACTCTCTGTTCCCTTCTCTCTTTCTTCTCCTTCTGGTATGCCCATTATTCTTATATTGCTATTTCTGATGGAGGCAAAAAGTTCTTGTAGAGTTCTTTCATTTCTTTTAAGTCTCAAGGCTCTTTCTTCTTCCATCCGTGTCATTTCCAGGTTTTTATCTTCGATGTCACTGATTCTTTCCTCCATCTGGTCAACTCTATTCTTAATTTCTTCTATTGAGTTCTTCACCTCCAGAAATTCTATTTTGTTCTTTTTTAAAATTTCAATCTCTTTGGTAAAATGTTAATGTTGTTTTTTGATTGTGTTTCTGAGTTCATTAAACTGTCTTTCTGTGTTTTCCTGCATCCCGTTGAGATTTTTTCAGAACTGCAATCTTGAATTCTCTGTCATTTAAGTCACATGTTTCCATATCTTTGAGTTCATTTTCTGGAGACTTTTCACTTTCTTTCTGAGCTGTCTTGTTTCCTTGGTTATTCATGGCAATTAATGATTTATTATTTCTCTTCCTTGACATCTACAGGTATAGGTTCTGCAACTGGTTGATAGGAAGAGATCTTTCTTTTGTTTTCCAGTACATGTTGGTAGAATGTTTTATTTTCTCTCCGACTGCAGCCTTTTTTTCTCTCTCACACTGTAGTGTTATGTTTTCTCTGCACTATTCCAGCTTCTCACACAATGGGGGGATTCCCTGGAAGGTGCGCTTCTCCTCTGTTAACAGTTCACCTGGGTCATAGGGCACAGCATCCCTGTGGGGATGCGGAGAGCTTTTGAAGTTTCAAAGCTCTTCCTGCACCAGATTCAGAGCCCGTGTGTTTCAGCAGCTCTGTGTACTCCTGCAGGGATCCACCCAGAGTGGTAGGGATAAGGGCAGGGTGAGTTGTAAGAATTGGCCCAGAGCAATGGAGGCGACCACCACCACAGCCGATCGTGCTTCCATAGCTCCCTCCCCTTTGCCGGAACTAGTTGGGCTGCGAGTCCGTGTCTGCGGACCACAGTTCTCAGAACTGCAAATATCCTGTTCTTTTGATCTGGCATTGCTACTGTTCTGCTTCTAGCAAGGGGCAGATGGGGGCGGGGCAAGCTCTGGGAGTGTAGGGAGGGGGCGGCTAGTCTCAGTGCCTAAGGCTTCCGTTCTCTGCTCGGCAGTGAGGACTTAAACCACTGTTTTCAGCCTTCTTCCCTCAGTCTTTGCTCTGAAGTCTCTGCCGTGAGCTTTGGGTTCAGCCGTGATATATGCTGTCCCCTCAGTCCTGTGGGCCATAAACTGAGCCTTGGCAGTCCGAGTTCTCCCCTCTCCCACAGCTGCGGTAGTTCCGGGAAGCAGCGAACTCGGAGCACTGAGCTAGGTCTGCGTCCTGCGCCCGTGCGGCTCTGTCTTCGCACTTCTCCCTCCCCACCTGCCCTGCTTGTGCAATTTGCCCACCTTTAGGTGAATTCAGTAGTGTGCCTCTTAGTCTTGCCTGTCTGCTGTGCAGGGAGTCCTTTGTGGAGTTATAGTTGTTCAATTTGTTGTAAATTCCAGTGGAGATTTCCAGAGGCTCACCTCACGCCACCATTTTGATTTCCCCTTTGGATTTATTTTATCATGGGTCTACTAACAATAAAGTTTCTGTTTTTGTTTGAAAACACTTGTGTTTCTCCTTGTCTGACAGAGAATTGGCAGTTAGTGGTGTATTTTCTTTCAGCACTTCTGCTTCCCTCGCTTCTGTTGGAGAGGTCAGCTGTAAGCCTTATTATTATTTTTTAATTTTAAAGGTGACATTTTCATTCTCTTTATCCTGTTTGGGACTTGTATCTTGAATTTGTGGCTTGATATTTTTCATCCATTTTGGAAAATTCTTGGTCAGTATTTCTTCAGTCATTGCTTCTGCCTTATTCTCCCCTTTCCTTCTTTTTGGGATTCCAATTGTATGTATTTTGCTCCTTCTCACCATGTCTTTTTCACAATCTTTTCTGTGCTTTCCCTACTTTTTCTCTTTGTACTTCAATCTGGATATTTTCTTCTGACCTTTCTACCAGTTTACAGATCTCTTTTACTTTATCCAGTCAGCTGGTGACCCCATTTACAGGCAGATCTGGGAGATATTGGGGGTTCAGTTTCCGACCACTGCAATAAAGCAAATATCACAATAAAGCCAGTCATGTGAATTTTTTTGGTTTTCCAGTGCATATAAAAGTTATGTTTACACTATACTGTAGTCTGTTAAGTGTGCAATACCATTACGTCTAAGTAAACAATGTACACACCTTCATTAAAAAAAGTAGTTATTGCAAAAAAATGCTAACCATCTCCTGAGCCTTCAGCAAGCTATAATTTTTTTTTGCTGGTGGAGGGTCTTGCCGCGATGTTGATAATGCAATATCTGTGAAGCGCAATGAAGCAAAATATGCCTTTACTGAGTTCTTAAATTTTCAGTCATTTTATTTTTTAGTAATAAGATTTGCATTTGATTCATTTTCTAGATTCAAGTTCTCTTGTGATAATTCTTCCTCTGTCCATCTATTTTTAAAGATATTTATTGTAGCAATTTTGTAATAGATAATTCCAATGTTTGTATCATGTGTAGGTTTTTTTTCCTATGGTTTTCATATATTGGTCTCATTTTCTGGCATGTATGATTTTTTTTTTAATTGAAAACTGAACATTATGCAAGAAAAATTGTAGAAGTTTTGATGATATCTTCTTCCACATATGAATATTCCATATTCTTCCACAGATATATTAGGCTGGCGTATAGATAGCGCATGAGCATATCACATTAATCTATTTGAGGCTTATTTGTTTCTAGATTGCCTGTAGTTGTGTGCCTAGCTCATCAGAGTCCTACCTGAAGGCCTGAAAGCTGAAAAGTTCAGAGGCTGGGCTATTGGCAAAATTTATGCCTCAGCAAAAATACTGGCTTTATGGGTCATAAACCTTGGACATGGCTTAAGAGCAGTTGCAAATGCTGTTGTTACCTATGTGCCGTTGAAACTGTCTTATGACAGATAAGATTATGTTGGTTATGCAGTTGTCCCTTGCCGGTGTGGCCGTTTGTGGAAATAGATTCTCTGTTTCAGTCTGCTATTCCACATTTTCTCTAGTGGGTGGATATTCTCTATTCTTAGGGATTGGAAAAAAAAAAAACACAAAAACAAAACACCCTTCCATTTGTTTATTTAGTTTCATCTACTCTATATTCCTGTTAATGATTATAATTGCTTTGAGTTCTGCAAAATGGATTTAGGGGTGGGAATTTCTTTAAGAAAGTCCTTACTCTGTTGTGATTGAAGCAAACAGTTAAATGAATATTTGTTCACCAAAATCCATTTTTACTTTGTGCCTAAGAGGTTTCACTGACTGTTTTCTGGCTTTTGATGCATAAAGTGAGCTTTCTATTACTGTTTTTAGAATCTTCCTGTACTATACCTTTAACTGACATTTTCTTCCCATCTGCTCCTATGTTATCCAGGGTGAGAAAAAATACATACAATGGAGACATGGTACGGTGACAAAATCTCTTGTACCTGTTAAAGTTTGGCATAATTGTAAAGGGCAGGAAAACTGCCCTTTTCTCAAAAGAGCTTATTAAAATACAAAAAGTTTGATGATGGATGGGGAAAAATGGCTCTTTAGGACATTATGATGTTGAGCTGCTAAGTTTTAAAAAATTGAATTAAAGTCTGTTCTCTATAAGTTGCTTTGGAGGAGTCTTGGTGACTGTTTTGTAGGCCCTAGAAAAATCCGTGTGATAAATTGTAGCTTATCTCAGTTATGCATCGTTTACTGATAATTTTTTGGGATGTATTTTGTGGGAAGAGAAAGCGGGGGAAGAATAAAGAAAAGCACTCAGACATTTAGAGGTAGAATTTAAAGGGAGTACTTTTAAAAGAGTTATTTTCTTATTTGTATTGATCCATAAATTTTACTTTTTAAGGGAATTAATAATTGTTCAAATTATTTGTGTCCAGTATAAGTATATATTTCAAAAAAGGCACAGTCGCTGGGACATTTATAGCTTGTATGATGGGTACAGAGTGGACTTGTGTGCTGGATTTAATTTTTAATGTCTGTTACCAGATGGCTAAAAGTCATCCAAATGAATCAGGGATGTTTATGTAACATTTTACTTAAGAGAGAAATATTTGATGATGCTTTTTATCAGTCATGCTGTTGCCTTTCTCAATTTTTAAAAACCTCAGTGAATTATTGGGAGTGGAGAATTTCCTTCATTATTTTGGCAAAGTACATTTTTTTTCTTCTAAATAGTTTCAGGCAAGTGTTTGGATAGTTTTTTTTTTATGTTTTATTTTCAAAGTTATTTACTTGAGCTTATTTTTATTAGGCGTTTTCTCAAGCAATATGTTTTGCTTTATTATTTTTCACTTTAATACTGGTTTTCTGCAACCATTGCTTTTAATAGTAAGTTTTCCTTATAAACTTGTGCTTGAAATTGAAATGGACATAGAGAAAGGCATGATGTTAATGAACATTTTCCATTATTCTCCTCACCCTAAATTTTTAATTTTGTTCCATTGCTCATCATATTACTATAAACTCATTGCCGACTATTAAGTACAACATGTTTGTCTAATGAAGCCATTGAGAGGTGGTTTGACATACTTATGTTTGCGTATAACTTTTTACTTTTGCCTTTTCTATGTTTCTCTCTTGCATGCTGACCTGAAGCAGAATTGGCCACATGCTCTAGTCACCCATCAGTCAACAGCCAGTCACTCTGGTGACGTAGAAGCAGTGGGATATACAGTCCCCGCTCACAGGAGCCTATGACGTAGGAGCAGAGGGAAGACTGGCCACCTGACAATATTAAGTGGGCATAATCGGTGCCTGGAGTATTGTGCAGCTCTTGAGGTCAGCTAGTGTTTAGGAAATTCTTCTTGCCACAGCGAGGTTGGGCTCCATGGCAGGGGAAGTGAGCAGATAGGACAAGGGAGGGTCAGGTGAGGGAATCCTGCAGCAAAGGAACAGAGACGTGGAGGTGTGAGGTGTGACCAAGTGGCACCGGGCAGCCCGGGCTTTTCAGAGTGTTTCCATCAGTGGGTCACCCAGCAAAAGGCAAGTGGATGCCAGTGGAGTTGGTTGGAGGTTTTCTGGGGTGTCATTTTCAGGGTTGCTTGCTGAAAGCAAAGTATACTTGGAGAC
Organism: Rhinolophus ferrumequinum; assembly: GCF_004115265.2. Lineage (NCBI taxonomy): Eukaryota > Metazoa > Chordata > Mammalia > Chiroptera > Rhinolophidae > Rhinolophus > Rhinolophus ferrumequinum. Next base: position 21,609,121 of record NC_046310.1, on the reverse strand, counting down.
TCGTATTTAATCTTAACAGTTGGTGGGGGTTATAGCCTTCTCTTTCAGTATATTTTAGAGCATTTAATATAATATTTTAGAAGAACTCACCAGGTAGTGTAGCTGGTACTCCAGGAAGATGTAACATGTTCACGTTGTGGCCTTTGCTGCCTTCATCTCCTGCACCTGGGAATAGGAGTTGGGACTCAGAGTAGAGGATTTACAAAGAGGAAGGTGGGAGAGTGAAAGGCTAAAATGGAAGGTCCTGGCATATTTAATCGATTGACTATTTAACAAACATTTATTGACACTTATTATCAAACATATTAGTTTGTGGTAGGTGTTCAGAAGACAAATAAGGCTCATACTTTTGGTGGACCCTGATTTTGAGCAAGTGAGTCAGACAGTGTTGATTAGGTGGATTAATCCACAGCAACATGGTACAAGGGTGGTGAGAGTGGGCAGGAGCCCGAGAAGACACTCAGTGAGAGAAGAGGGACCATGGAGCAAATGGTCGTTAAATAATCGTTATTTAGAGTCATTTGTGTCCAGTTTGGTAGCCACTCGCCACACGTGGCTCCTGGACAGGAGTGGAAACAGGGCTCGTGGAAACTGAGATGCTCTGAGTGTAAAATACAAAGCAGATTGCAGACATGGTTTGGTGAACAGTAGAAACTATCTCCTTCATAGTTTTTCCATATTGATCCTGTGTTGAACTGATAATACTTTTGACGTATTCGATGATATAAAAATATGGTTAAAATTAATTTTGCCTTTTTCTGTTTACTTTTTTAAATGTGGCTACAGGAAAACTTAAAGTGATATATGTGGCTTGTGTTCTATTTTATTGGAGATGGCTGCCCTGAACTGTGTGACAGCTATGGGAACAGGAAGAAAAGAGCCGTGGGGAGGGAGGCATGGCAGTGGTGGTGGTGGTGGCGGAGACAGGTAGAGGTGGCTTTGAACCCTATGGGCTCTGAGCTGGATTCACCACGAGGGCACTGCATTCGTCCACAGCCACCTGTTGCTACCTTTTTGCATAACACATTTTAAGTGATCTGCCCTTGCCTAACCTGTCCCCGCTCAGACATGCTGATGGTGTCGTTTTATGACTCGCACAGGTATGATGCACATTAGAGTGTCATGCCAGCTATGGCCTATGTTACTTCAAGGTGGCTTCCTTCTTGCCCTGTGCAGAGTCTGGCCCCTGCCTAGACCCTGAGGATCAGGGAAAACAGTCCATCAGAGGTGACTCAAGAGGTTTGACGTTTGTGTGACTGGAACTGTGGTTGTACTATTAATACACGGAGGGACGTCACTGGGGAGAGATGGTTGGTGGGTTGGGATGACGAGTCGCTGATTTCTGAGCTGCTGCACGTCTAGCTGAAAGAGGGGTCAGGGATGATCCCACGTGTGGGGCAGCCACAGTCACAGACAGAATGGCGTGTGGGGGCTGCCCCATTGTAGTGGAGACAGAGACTCAAGAACTGAACCTACTCTGATTTAGGTTGAGTGCTTGGATGTCAGTGTCGTGGTTCTAAAATCTGACGCTCTAAGCAAAAGTTTGGAAAGCCTATTTCATAATTCAACGTATTCAGGGTTTTCCACCCTTTCCACCTCTGTTTTTTTTTCTTGCCTTCAGGAGAGGGTAAAAGGTGGGAAGCATGTGTGTAGGAAAGAATGTCAACAAAGGTTCTTAGCCAAGGGCCAGATGTGTCTACATTTGCTTCCATCCATGATGCCCCAAGTTTGTGCTCCTTAGTCCCCTGTGTGGACCCCCAAGGCCCATACTGTAGTGAGGGACTGTCAGTTAGAAAGAGCCAACCAAGACCCATGAGAGGTCTCTTCCAGTATGCATATATGTATACATGTCTGTACACACACATACATGTTCATAAGCATATACACACACCTGTACACACATGCATATGAATACACATGCCTGTATGGACACACACACACATGCATATGAATATACACACACCTGCACACACATGCATACGAATATACACACACCTATTCACACATACACACATATATGTACACACCTGTACACACACATGCACATGAATGTACACACACCTGTGCACACATACACACATGCATATGTATATGTACACACCTGTACACACATACACATACACGTGCATATGCATATATACACATCTGTACACACACACACACAAGTCCGTGTATGTGTATATGTGCTTGAAGTTAGATGCTAAATAAAATTCGTCATGAGAATTTAGGAAGTTCTTGATGAATGTATGTGCCAGATATATGTCTCATATATCTTGCACACGTGTTGTATGTCCACACGTCTCTCATGGGTTCGTACTCCAATGACTCATCCAAATAGAAAGATGATTTTTATTGGCTCTTGTCTGGAAACCTGCACTTCCCAGCAGCTCCCTTGTTTATGTCAGTAGGAAGCAGCTATCTAAGGGCTAAGACACAAAACTTTTACTCTTGAAAAGTCATCAGTTTCTTCTCCTCATGCAGCTGTCCCTCTCCTGGCTGCCATCCTTGAACTTTTCTTCCTTTGAAGGGAAGCTCCACAGAGCACTACTTGGAAATAATTCCTGGAAGGCAGGAGTTGTCAGGACTTCCACGAGGGAAAAATTAACACCTCCAAGATCACTGTGAAATTTTTGATGGGAGCAAGAAATGGGAACAAAGATTTCTTTAGAGGTGAAGCTTCCGGTCCTGGTCATATACTGTGTTTATGAGTTCACTAGCTAGAATCTTGGTTTGCTATGATCAGGTGCTGATAAGCATTAGTTGATTAAAATAGTAGCTAACACTACTGGGCACTTAGTAGGGGCCAGGTCCTACTATAAGCAGTTTTTGTGTGTTAACTCATTCTTCCTCCCAAGATCATGTGTGTGTATGTGTATATATGTATGTGTGTGTGTACGTTGATGTGTGTATATATATGTATGTATATATATATACACACACACATATATATATACACATATATATATATATATCTACATACATATATATGTCAAAATGATGAGCTGTGTGGTTTAACCTCCCTGCGCCTCAGTAAAAGTGGAGATCATAAGAGGACTGAAAACCTGAGTCAGAGCCTGCATCTGGCAGCTACCCTGTAGTGCTTTAAACAAAGGTCTATTGCAGGACCTATCAGTGAACTAAGATGCTACGTGTTTCCAGTGGTCTGGCGATGAAACATTGAAATTGTTATTGTCAGTGCACCCTTGTATTAATTTGTTGGTGCTGCTTTCATGCACTGCTCTGTTATCTTGTGGAATTATAATCCTATATTGTATTCCTTCAATAAGGAGAAGAAAACTATGTGTATTCTACAAAGGAGAGAATTGCCTCTCATAGCTGCCCCTCCTGCAACCCTGTGGTGTGTGTCTGCAAGTTCTCAGGACCTAAGGTTAACCACCAAGTACCTGGATAAGCAGGTGTGTGTGGGCCGAGCTTTGTCAGCTCCTCTGTGAACTTCTATATGTAAAGAGTGTCAGATTAGACAGATTAGACCCTATTATTGTCACAGCTCATTATTCGAGGAATTTAATAGGGAAAGTTTGTAAGTTACACAGTTTACGTGTGCAATAAACATTTCCATCCACACCTGCAGTGTCAGGTGACATTAATTCTTACATCTCCCTGCTGTTCCTAGAAAATACTAGAGAAATCACAAAAGCTTAAATGTCCAGTTGTTTATGAAACAAAGACTGGATGTGCTAACAATTGGCCAGAAGACTTACCTCTGTAACTATCTGTGCACTTTATTTTGCTGTGAGTGTCTGAAAGGACTTGTAGCCCGTCCAGAGTTACAGCCTGACCCTGCATCCAGCAGGAAGCTGGTACCCATTGTTGCCGTGAGTCCCATTCAGCAGTCACTGATTGCTTCAGCAGTTCCACTTCTCAAAATTCATTTGTTTGGGGGCTGGAGAATAGGAGGAAACTGCAGCCTGTCTGTGCTCTGTGGCATTTAGATACATGCTTGAAGTCAGTTACCAATAAAATTTCTCACAGCCGTGTAGAAATTTCCTGATGAACTTATGTTCAGGCAATGGTGGCTGGAAAGCCGGCACCCGGATGACAAGGCATTGGAACCCCAGGATCTAGAATGTGCTACAGTGCCCAACCATGTTCCATGGCCAGAAGGGAGTCCTCTGTTAGCACTTTCAGCCTGGCTCTCTGGTCTCGTCCAAAATGGAAAACAAACCCCAAACCTGGAAGGCGCGTGCTTCTTTCTTGGTAAGTCCCGGATGCTTCCCCATCCACACTCCTCTGTTTCGTTGGTGTAAGCTGTTCCAGATGGTTCAGCGGGGGTGAGAATGTGAAATTGGGAGGCAGTAGGTCTGTGTCTTGCAGGGGATATAGGGGACGGGTGCGCCGTTTATAAACTTTCACATGTCTTCCCTTTCATAAACAACCAAACAAAACGTCCGTTAACTGGACTTTCTAGTTCTACGACAGAAGTGTCTAGATCCAGCAGTGGTTCATTTTCTCCCTGCTTCCTCTGTGGTCAGTTCACCACTCTTCAAAGCGCTGTGTGAACGATTACCAGTGGCTCCCACAGGACTTCCCTTGCCTCAGTCCCCTTGAACTTCCCTAGTTGACGTGGGACTTTTGTCTATTTAGGCCTCAAATCCTGTGCATAGTTTATGCTTCCAGCACATGTCGTGCAGACTGCTGTGTTTCAGGGCTCAGTAGGCACATGTGACGGGCCCCATGGGACAGCATGGCTCTAACCAGACATTATTTCAGGATGCCCCTGCTTTCCTTTGCCTGCGTGGTTCTCCCACTGCTCGCGCGTGATGCTGGAGAGTCTGGTCTACGGTCCTGCCTCATGCGTCCCCACACTCTCCCCTTTGAGAATCTCATGCATGGCCACCAGCTCACCGTGGCCAGGACTCTACCCAGTGCCGGTCTCCATTGTCACCAGATGCCCCATTGTTACTTCACTCTGCTTGTCCCAAACCAAAGTCATTCGTATAAAACCGGCTCCTCTGCTTTCATCCATGCTTCTTTTATTTTCCTGGCTTCTAATGTCCCCTCTGCCTTTATAAAGCAGTAGGAACACAGTCAGACTGTGTAAGCAAAAGCTGTCAATCCTGAGAAGCCAAGGGCTGAGGGTGTGGTGGAAACTGGGTGACACTTATGAGAAAGCCCAGCATTGTAACTGAGGTACGTCATTCTCACAGGCAGCAAGGTGGGTCGGTGGCTCCAGCTCTCCTGACCGGTGCTCACTGCTTTTCTTCATGGGCAGAGCCCGCGTTTGGGTAGCAAATGGAGGAGGGGGCGGGAGTCGCCGGTGGCCCGCGTTCCCCTCCCACTGATGCCCTGATCCTGTCACACCACCCCAGTCTGTTCCTGGAGCTGGTCTCACTGTTCCCAGGGCTACTGCTTAGGGTCTGTGCTTCGCTTCAGTCAGGCATTTCCTGCATGCACTTCCCTTTCCAGCTCTCAGGAAAGAAAATTAAATTATGAGCTGATTTGGGGCTCATTGTAAGGTGAAGCTGACTGTGATTTTTACCGCTGCTTCCTTGCAGGAGCACAGAAGTGCCTGCTGGGAAAGACAGGCTCGCTCGCTCATGGTCCCTGGCCCCAAGTGCTCAGACATTCCTTGTCACCAGAGCTGCACCCCCAAACGGTGAATAATGACAGGAATTCACAGAACTCACATTGCCTTTTATGTTCATTATTCCATATTTTAAAAGAGGTATTTCATTATCTTTCAGTAAAAACTATTCAAGGGTGTTACTGTCATTTATGTTCACTTTTAGCGCGATTTGAAAAATTTAAAGTGAAATTTTAGTTTCTCTATGGGCTTACATAGTAGATGTCATCTTATTAATCCCAATATAAAATTGATCTCTAGGGATATTAGCATAGTGTTTACAGTGGCTGTTTTTCCCTGAATAGAACTGTTTTATAAAACACTCCGCCATCTCAGCGGCAGGAAAGAAACTGGCTTAGTGGGAAAATAAGGGCTTTGGAGTCAGAAATATCTGGGTTCAATTCCTGGTTCCACTATTGGAAACGTTACTTTAACCTCTCCGAGTCCCTTTCCCCATTTGCATAAAATAAAATCTCCCCGATATGATAAAATTCTTAATTTGCTCAATAAATGTTGATTTTCTCTCTGCTGTTTCTGGAAGCTGGAGCTGTAAGAAGGGAAGCAATTAGAAGGAGTAGTAGACTGAAACTGTAGGGTGCACAGCAGCTGCATTTTTAGAACAGTGTGTGTGTGTGTGTGTGTGTGTGTGTAATCAGATTGCTTTACTAATATCAAGAACCAAGAGCATTTGGAGTTAAATGTCCCATTACTTGATTTCAGGTGGGGGACAGTGTAAAGATCCTGGGTTCCTGGGGACGTGGGGGGAGAGACCCCGGGGGAAGACAGCTGTGTGGAAAGGGGTAGGAAGAGGCAACTTCTGGCATTTCAATCTGAGGCTGTGTTCCTTTCTGTGCTGGTTTGCGAGGGCTGCCATGACAAACTCCTGGGTGGCTTAACCAACACACATGTATTTTCTCACAGTTCTGGAGGCTGGAAGTCCAAGATCAAGGTGTTGGGATGTTTGGTTTCCCCGAAATCTCTGTCCTTGGCGTGTAGGTGGCTGTCTTCTCGCTGCCTCTTCACATGCCCTTCCCTCTGTGCGTCTGTGTCCTAATCTCCTTTTCTTATAAGGACCCCAGTCCGATTGGACTAGGACCCACCCTAATGACCTCTTTTTACCTGAATGATCTCTTGAAAGATTCGGGCTCCAAATAGAGTCACATTCTGAGGTGCTGGGGATTAGGACTTCAACATACAAATTTTTGGGCAACACAATTTCCACATACTTCCCATCTTAGTGACCAAGAGTTTTTATGTTTTATTTTTTACTTTTTTTAACTCATCTGTCTATGTTTTGAATTCATCCTTTCCTTCATCCTCATCTGTTGCCGTGATTTTGCTAAGGTATCTTGGTGGGAAAGAAAGGAGGGGTGCTGACCTCATGAGGGCGTGTAAGCATGTTGGTGAACGAATCCTGGCAGGGGCCACCCTGCTTCTCAGTGAAGCTGGGAGTGTTGGGGCTTTGGGAGGAGAGGCCACAGCAGTGTGTGTTGTGAGTGTGTGAGGATACAGGGCCTTCCCTCTCCAGCTGCAGTGGAATCAGGTTGGCTGAACGCAGTAAAAATTACGCTTTTGAATTAGATAGAGTTGATAACAGTGGTAAGTTAGCACTAAGCCGGGAAGCGTATGAGTTGCCGGCGTTTGTGTGTGAATCTCCCTGCAGCTCTGAAGTCAGTGTTATGGCTTATGAGTTCTCCTCCTTTGAGGCTGCAAAGTGTGTTCATTCGGTGTGTTCCCCACTTGCACTTGTGAAGGAGGGGAGGGCTGTGATCACAGGAAAGCTTTGACTCCCCGCAGGAGAGACTCCGTTAGGAAAACAGCTGAATCGCCCCGTTTCTCTTCTTCCCTGACTAGTTGCTGTTGCTTCCCGGGAGCACCTGGACCAGCATCTGGGCCAAGACAATAAGTACTAAGCAGTCTTCATGCTCCGGGTGTGGTTTGTATCAGGTGTATTTGTAGCAGCAGCTGTCACACACTGTTCTGGTTCCGGGTTCAGGCCCAGGTTGAAGATACACTACTCATTGGCTTCTCTTTGCTGCTGGTTTTTTTTTTTTTTTTTTTTTTTTTTTTTGGTTTGTTTGTGTTTTTGTTTTTTTCCTAAACTGGTTACCTCCCTGTGATTTTATAGTCTAGCAAAGTCAGGATAAAAAAATGTTTTGTTCCAGTGGAGACGCACCATGGGAGAAGTGTCCTGAGTAAGGACTCACTTTTCAGTACCATTTGAGGCTGTGGTTTTGTTCCTAACACCAGATGCGCCTGGACACATTTTCTCTTTTGAGCCCACAGAGATGTCAATAAGCAGAAAAGGCGTTCAGGCATTTTGTCAGAAGCCAAGGGTACAGAGTGAAACTTACTGGATCTCACCACATTCTCAATCTGAGATGTTGACAGCCTGATGTCCCTCTCCGTATTGGGGGGCCCTTCCCCGTATTGGGAAACCCATGTGGGTTTCTCTTCCCACTTTCCTCCTACCTTAATGGACTTGCGTGTGTTTTGTAAATGAGCCTTAAAAACTTGAGATCTCCAGTCAGCTTTATGTGATTTTCATCTCAGAAATTCTTCTCATTATTTAGACTCAATACTCGAGACCACTTTCAAGAGACAGTAGTTCCTGCCAGGTTTCTCCATGAATGCTGGATCACGTTGTTGGTATACATGTGCCCCTCATTTGGTATCTGCTGGCCCCAGCTGAGAATTGTGCCCACCGACATCTTCACACTTAGAAGTAGACTCATGGCTACATTCGCTATTTCTGTCTTTCAGAGAATGTTGGAAATTGATATAAATAGATGGAAGGCATGATGTTCACTGAAATTACTCGTTCTCCCAATCCCAGATTGCTTAGGGGTAGCTGCCTACAAAGATGTGCCTGCCATATGTGCCCGGCATGTATGCATTCATGGATTGGTGGCCTTGGGTATTGGGCAAAATGCAGGTGGTTAGAGAGTACCCTCCTGGTCCCCACACCTTTTGTGATCACCACTCATGAGGCTCGGTGCCTGGTCAGGAGAGATGGGAAGCAAGTACATGCCCTGTCCTTTTTTTCTGGTACTTTCCCTGCAAGGGTGGACCCTATTCATAGTTTCTTCAACAAATGTGTAAATGTGTATTGGATGTCTGCTAGATGTTGGGCACTGGCGTAAATGTTTTTCTCGACCTGTTACCCCAAACTCCTGTGCCATATGTGACAAAACAAAACCCAGGCATTTCTGTTGCAGCTGACTTTTCTAAGGTTGCTAATCTATGGCTTATCCTTCTTCTGTGTTTTGCGTTCCATACTTGGCAAAAGATTAAACTGGAAACTCACAAAATAGCCTGCATTGGTTTCATTTTGTTGTAGAAAATATTTAAGGGCTAAGGTAAGTTTTCTACTCATCAAGTTAAATCTTTCCAGCCTCGTTTCTGTGGTAGGCAGTATTTCCCCGTTAGTACATGGCTCATCTTGCCTTTAAAAGAGGTAACAGGACAGTATGGTGAAAGACAGCATTTTATTGAATTTCAGTTGGGTGTGTGTATCTTTTACAAAGACACAACAACCCTTTCTTGACTGAGTTTCCACTATAACAGGAAGTCTTTTTTTTTCTAAGTAGCAAAACAAACCTGTATGGTTCCCAGGAAACTAAACCGCTGTTCTTCAAATTAAACACAGCTGCAGACTCATGGGAAGCTCCTCTAGTGCTGCCCTTTCCACCTGCTGAGTCTTACCTTTGAAGTATTTGGGACTTCTCAGGGGACCTCTGCTCATCCGTGCATTCCATCTGCCTCCAGCTTAGCCCATTCCTAGTGGGGGGACTTTATTCCATAGTGGATCTCAGACTAGTTTTTCTCAGATGAAAATTAAAGAAGCTACTATCTTGGTAGGTGTGTGTGAGAATAAGGAGAGCATTTTCTTTTCATTCTTTTAATCAAAGTTTTAGATGTATTTCCAAATAAGATAGTGGTGTAAAAAAAAGAATAACCTTGTCTTTCCATATACTGTTTCATTTTCATTCCTTGAATATCTTTATTATTGGAAATAATTATTTGATCAGTCTAGGACTACTTCAAATTTGTCATTAAGAGGTAAGAAGTAAGAAGTAACCAAAAGCCACATGATTTTGAAGAAATAAGCTACATACTCAAGTGTGTATTTGACCTCACATTTTATCACTAGATTACCTCAAAGGACATAGTAAAATCCATACTAGTTTTAGCAAATGGTACTTGCATATTATTAAGAAATATGAAAAAGTAAATAGTCTGTAGTTTAGAAAAATAATTCACATTCCTTAACTATTCCCACCTGATGTTGAAGTGCATAATGCAAATATAAAACTGCAGTTGGTGAGACTATACATGATGAATTTTTAATTAATCTCTGGTATTAGAAGGTTACTTTTAATTAAGTAATCTGCAGAGATGAGTTTATAAGGTTGGTATGGTGGGAAGAAGAATAATTGCCCCCCAAATATCCATGTCCTAATCTATGGAGACTGTGATGTCACAAGGCAAAAGGATTTTGAGATTTCGTTTCAAGTTAAGCATCCTGAGATAGGGTGATGATCCTGGGTTATTTAGATGGATCCAATGTAATTACAAGGTTCCTCATAAGAGGGAGGCCAGAGAGGAAGCTGTGACATTGGAAGCAGAGGTCAGGGACAGAGATTTAAAGATGCTACACTGCTGGCTAAGGGGCCAAGAGCCATTAGGCTCTCCCTTGGAGTCTTGAGAAGGAATGTAGCTCTCCAACCCCTTTTAGACATCTGACCTCCAGAACTGTAAGATAACATACTTGACTTGTTTTCAGTGACTCTGTAGTATTTTGTTACAGCCACAAAAATGAGCTACTACAGTTGGGTATAGAAGTAGGCTATTGTGATAGGCACATTCAGTGCAGTCTGCTTGAATGGTTTGAGGCTTTGTGTCCCCTTGGTTATAAATGACTAACTGTGCTCTCTGATCTCCAAGTGAAGTGTAGTATGTGATTTGACTTTTTAAATGTGAAAAAAATTTCAGTTGCAGAAAGCTCATAGAAAGAATTTTTTACTTGGCTAAGTGTTTCGAGAGGAAGTTCAGCTTAAAGAAGGTTGGTGATGGAACTTAAAGGATCAAGAGCCATCAAGATTGTTACAATCTATTGAGTTGAGAGTATTGCCACACGTGCATTACTACATTTGAGTTACTGGTTAAATGAAGATTATGGACATGTATTTGATCTTATACATTTATTTTTGGAAAAATCTTCACATAATATTTCTGTAGAGTAAGAGTTTGGTTGGTGAACGAGTGTTATTGTTCTGAAGGAAGATATTAATAGATAAAGATTTTGAAAATGTGGCTTGGTCAATGGACTGAATAGACAGAGATCTGAGATCAGCCACCCCTGTTAACTATTGGGGAGCTCTGTGAACATGTGGAAAAACACCTGACAGCTGCTGTCGTATGGGCTTCATCATCAGGCAGGTTGTTTCTGAGTTCTGACTGAGAGATGGAAACTTGCTCTTGTACCTTGTACGGTGGACTTAGGTTCCTGTAGGAAACAGTTCATGCGAAGGTGGTCACTTCCCAAATCCCTGATGATACGGACTTGAAATTATGGACACCAGGGATTATTCCTCTAAGGTCTTCTTCAAATTCTAAACCATGCAGAAACCTGAACTCCTACTTTGCCTCCCTCTGAGCCCCGCCCCTTGCTCTTTAAACTCCAGACCTGCACCACTTAGTATGGTCTCCAGTAGCCAGAGTGTTGCTGAGTCATAGGCACCCTGGAAACAGAAAGCACAGCTTTTTTTGCTGGGGTTCTTGGCTATGAAGATGGAATATGGGAGAGGAGTTGTCAATGGGGATGGGAAAAATGGAGGAGAGTATGTTTTTGATATCCGTGTGTTCTTTCCCCCTTTTATTTGGTTCTGTTTCTTTCCCTAGCCCTCTCTGGTCTTGATTTGACATGAATATGGCTGGAATGACTGACCTGATTAAAATGCACCAGAGCACCTTTTTACACTACTTTCAGAGAAAGGAGTCTCTACAGAAAAGATGCACCATCAGGCTTGGTTGTAGAGTGGAATGTGGTTAGGTTAGTAATGGGTTGGTGTTACCTGGTAGCAGTGTAAAGTGTTAAGGTCAAATAATGAAATAAAAAAGCAGGTTGAAATATCCTTTGACAGAATCTAAGCGGCCTCTTTGATACCTTGACTACTCCTCAGGTTAAAGAACGTTTGTTTCCTTGAGAGAGGTCATCCTCCGACTTCTCAGGCTGTGACTTTTCTCCTGTGAGTCTGCATGTGCCGTCTGCTGTATAAACATTACCCCGTTTGAAACCATGTTATTTAAAATGCATGCAAAAATTCCTTGTACATGCAAAATACTACGCAGGTATAAGATAGTGTAGTCATGATTCCAAAACCTAGTTCAGAGCTCGCTTCCTTCCTGACCTTTTATGGATAAATCGCAGTGGAGCCACACTAGCCTCTCCTGTCTGCCCTGCAGGACCTTACTGGACTGTGGCCAGGGTGGCAAGCCTCAGTAATAGGGCTGCCCGTGGAGCCTTCTGTGCTGGGGGGCATGTTCCATATCTCCACGATCCATCACTGTAGCCTCTTGCCGCATGTGCTGTTAAGGCCTTGTAGAGCTATGGAGGAACTGCATTTTCCATTTTATTTCACTCGAATTAATTTGAATTGAAATCGCCACACGAGGCTGGTGCCTCGCCTATTGGACAGCACCGCTCTCTGTGAGTGTTGAGGAGAGAGAATGGCCAAGAGCTGAGGGCCTGGATGAGAGGCTCTGTGTGGGGTGTTTAGGGACTTTGGACTGGACCCCAGAAGCCCAGGTGATGGTGTTCTCAGGAAAGAGCTAAGAAGAAGGTGAGACTTTGAGAAACTTCAGAATATAAAAAGAGGCAGATGATTCATTCATGACATGGAGCTGCTGGGCCATCAACTGGGGAAGAGATGAATATCAGAGACAGTGAGGGAGCAGCAGGCAGCTCCAGACGCTTCTGTGGGGAGTCCGGGTTGACACTGGGCTGCGCTCCTACATCCGGGGAGAGAGCAGTGTCAGCCCTGAAGATGTGGCTCACACATCACTTTGCTTCCCTGGGACCATGGGAGGGCTCAGTCTTGGAGTGGGGGTGCAGGTGGGAATGAGTGTTGGGGTCCAGAGGGAGTAGGAGGGACAGAGTGACGGAGGGACTGGAGCAGCCAGAGTATTGGCAGGCACGGAGTCCCAGAGGCCAGAGGGATTCATTGATTCTTTTGTCAAGTGAAGGCGATTGTGATGATTTCCCTGTAAGTGACATCATTTGTGTATGGCCCTCCTCACTCTACAGCACGATGGGTCACCTTAAACAGCCAGCTAAGTGTGTTACACTGGAGTAGGGGTGTGGACAGAAACAACAGGGAAGCGGGAATAGGAACGATGGATCCGTGACCTCCACGTGGTGACAATGGAAGAGGCTTGGTAGGAAGCCAGGAGGGCAGCTGGGGAGCCTCAGTTTGGAGGGACCAGTGGGGTAAGGAAGGTGGGTGACTCCTTCCTTGGTTCTTCCATTTCCATCTCTGTGCTTTGCATGCATGCGTCAAGGGGTGTTCCTGAAATGGTGAGTGGATTGAACAAAGAAAATCAATGTACAGCTTAAGTGCTACTTAGGGGGAAGCTTGCTACATACGGGAACCCTGTGGAAAGTTCTTTTGTTACTGCAGACGATTGTCACCTAACACTGGTTCTGTGGCTGCTCAGTTAGACTCCAATTTCCTCTCTAAATGCTCGTATGCACTTTTTAGTGTTTCCTGTGTGTCACTAACCTACTAGGTTACTCTTTCTTGACAGTCTTTCAATATGACGGTCTTAGTCCATTCCGGCAGCTATAACAGAATACCAGACTGGGTGGCTTATAATCACCAGACGTTTACTTCTCACAGTTCTGGAGGCTGGAAGTCCAAGATCAGGCGCCTGCAGATTTGGTGCCTGTTCGCGGCGTCCTCCCAGGGGTGCGGAAGCTCTCTGGGGTCTCTTTCATATATAAGGGTACTAGTCCCATTAATCAGGGCAGAGTCCTCATTACCTAATCACTTCCAAAAGGCCCCATCTCCTAATACTGTCCTTTTGGGGTTTGGATTTCAACATATAAATTTGGGGGGAACATACACCTTCAGACCATAGCAGTTAAAGTGCTATTGAGACAGTGACTCAATTTTTATCCAGTGTCCTGGAGTTTTACAAATACATCACTTGTTTTGTCTTTTCAAACAATAGTAGCACATAACTGATCTGTTGGGTGGTGTCTTACGCCGTGCTAATAATCACGTGGCTTATGTCACGTAAACCTTGGACAACGTCATGAGTTAAGTGTTATATCCTCATTGTGTAGATGGGACTTCTGAGGCTCAGAGAAGTTAAGGACCTTCTTCAGGTTCTACTTGCAAATTAAAATGTTGGAAATATTCCTAACATTTCTCCCTTGGCTAATTTCTTCCCCAGATTCTGGAGAACAAATAGGACAGGTAGAGCGTTGTAGGTTGTGAGTTGAAGTTGCCCCCGAGGCCTCCCTTCCACCACCCCTGTCTTTTCTCCCCCCCTTGTGGGTTTGTGGACGGGGAGGGCACATTAGTAGGCTGGCGGTAGAGAAAGGAAGCAAAGTGATGGTCCATCTCTCCTCAGGTTGGAGAGCAGCAGGGTGGAGTGGGTTAGGGGCTCACTGATGGGACAGCTGAGGGCAATGGATAAGGGAAGGTATGGGGGTGCAGGTAAGACCCCACCGTGAGAGTGAGGCTGAGAGAAGAAATAGAGAGGACCAGAAAGCAGACTATATAAACAAAGCCAAGGTGGCGAGTTAGCTGGGATTGCTAGTAGACCACATGCCTGTAGGAATTTACAATCTTGAAAATAACACCATGCAGGTAGGGAGCCTTTTCTCCCTTCAGTTTTTCTTTTTTTCCTTAAAGTTTTAGAGACCGTAAGGGGCAGAGGGCATGTCAAGGGTAGCTACGATAAAATTTATATATGCCATAATTTTGTCTTGCTAAGGAAAGCCTTGGCTTCAACTATGAAAGTTGGAATTTTGTAAGCCTGAGTTGGGCACTGCATGTTTCTAGAATTTAGTCTTCAACTGACTACTATAAATACTCTAAGTATGTACCACATACTTCCCTGGCAGCTCGTGTGGGGCTGGGCAGCGTTCTTACAGCAAAGATCATCTAGAAGTTACAGGACGACCATCCTCCCGTGCATGGAGGAAAAGTAACATTTTACTGCAACCGTCCCTAAAATCACTCTGTAGCCAGAAAGTGCTACACAAAATCAAGGCGTTATTTCTCAGAATTGTAGCTGGCAGCAGAATTGCTGAAACCTCTTTCTCTCGAAAAGGACATGCTTGCTTGCTAAGCCCCAGTGCATCCGTGGTCCCAGTAACTGGTGTTCCATCCGTGACACTTGGGGACATGTTAGCCACAGCCACAGGGCTCCCAGCTGGGGGGGAGTTACATGCGAAGGGGACCAGCCAGAAAACTGGATGGAATGGAGCGGACATGTGATAAACTACTCATGGCCTCACTGGGCTCAGGCCACAACTCAGGCAGGAGGAAACAGCAAGGAGAGATACTGTTGTCAGCTGGCTGTACAGGGACACAGCCTCGTGTCTGACCTTGAACCCTGGACACTACAGGCAGGGGACAGCATGTGCCTCGAGGAAGCTGCATCTCACTCGAATAGTTTTCCTTTTCCTTGCAGAGGTCTGAGTCTTCAAATAAATTATTGTGAGTAATTGGACCTACAAACTGTCTAGGAAAACGGTGAAGGTCATGGCCCCTGGGATCCTGAAAATTATTATGTGTTTTCACAGACTTTCACAGTCCTGGATTTATGGAAAGAGGAATCAAAACTGGGTCTGACAGTCTCTTCAACAGAAGGGACATGCCTTTGAGTTGGTGACATTAAGCAATGCGCTATTTCAAATACTTTCCACTGAAGAAAGAGCGCCCTTTGCTGTGCAGTTGCCAGTCTGGTAAATCTCTTACTGGACTTGTTATGTTTGGGATTAAATTACATGGAACTCTTCTCTCTTGTCATTGAATGTGAGACATTCCTACTTCTTCCCTATTATTTCTAAACAGTAAACCTTTTCTCCTTTTTTTTTTCTTTTTTTTTTTTAAACCAGAAATGAACACTTCTGGCTCATGGTTCCTATGAGATGGTGTCTTTATGACACCATTTGGAAGGTAAGACCTGAAATTTAAAGTACTAGGGACCATTTTGTTTTCAGTTCTAATTTTTCTGGGTGGCTTTGCCTTTGGGCAAGAGAATGTTCCTCCACGTCCTATCTTTCTAATCCCAGAAGTGATGTCTGGGAGTAGTGTTGACTGGTATGCTAATCATTCTACCATCTGGAACCTGCTTCCGAAAAAAAGAATTGAAGATAGTTAACTATAAAATTAAGGCTGCTCCAGATTTTACCCCGTGGACAGAAAGGCAAGTTCTGAAAGGGAGCTAACAACTCTCCAGCATGTTTGGACTTGTCGTCTGTGACCTCACCACCAGTGGGCACCACTCAGGACCCCTTCGCTCTGTGGGGTGTCCCAGACAGCCTCCCCCACACTGTAGTGAACTAGGGGTCTCACACCTGAAGGAATTGGATCTGAAGGCCTCTCCCGCCATTAGCTGTGGGAGCGAGTCCCTGGTGGGAGCTGTTCAGTCGCACTTATGATTTTAGTCTATTTTAGTCTAGCCTATTTGTTCAAACCCTTTCTAAAATTGGGGTTGACTAATGACCTTCTTAAGATTGGATTGATTTTAGCTTGAATATCTATTTTCTTTCTCCACTTCTGGATGGCTCATACTCCAGCTGGTATGATTCAAGTATTCCAGGGCAGTTAAGGGCCCGAACTCTGTCCCGTAGGTAGGTAAATAAACAGAGTGGAATTCTTCACAGCTGCCAGACTGACCTTTTCCATCAGCACTAAACTGCAAAACTGTAGAGATTTAAGGCCTGGAGTTAAAGGGGAAGAGACTGAGCCATTGGAGTTAAGGAATCCAGGAGACTCTCTCCTGTTTAGTTCTTCCTTCTTGTGTATTAATTTTTAATATGGAAATGAATTCCCGATGATAGAACTCGTTTTCCTTTATTGGGTGACCATTGAAATTTATTCCCTTGCTTAAATCAGGTCAAATAAGAAAGAATTATGTTTTGTAAGCCTGGCCGCTGGGTCCCCGTTTATATTTACAAAGATTTCTTTGATACCTATTTCTGTTTCCCAGGAATCCTCATGACACCACCCTCCAGTAAAAGAGATCGAAAAGAATATGGCAGAAGGAAAATATCTTTTATAAGATAGTCAAAACAACTTTGACTTTTTTTGGTAGGGAGGTTAGGGGCTTAAGTAAAAGACTTCATTTCACTCCTTCTGGGAATTTACGTTTTAAACCAAGTATGACACTATTCCGTGTATGTTCACGACCGGTGGTGGTGTAACCATCCGTTGGTCTGGAGCCCTGGAGAGGGAGGAACCAAGCCTCACATTTTGTGGTCTCTTGGCAAGCGATCGTCCCCACCCCGTGGGTCTTATATTGCAGTGGTTTCGTGGGAACACGTTTAGATTTTAGGTGACTATATTGGATTATGATTTGAATTTCCAATTGGATTTCCTTTACCATTTTCTTTGGTTAATGCATACACCATTTTTGCGTTAACATTGTTGTATTTGAAGATAAAAATCAAGATAGACTCTGATGGTCTCTTGTAGTCCCTGTTTCTTTCCCTGCTCTGTACCAGGAAATTGTTTATTGCCACATACTCTATGGAGTCGTAGAACCTTCTTTTGCTCTGGAAATCCTTGCATTTTGAAATAAATATTTAGGTGGTTTTTTTTTTGTTTGTTTTATGAAGAGGAGGAAGTAAGTGCCAGCCGCTATTCTAAGTACTTATTTAATTTTTCCCCAAATCTTATAAAGTGAGCACTCTTACTTTTTACATTTCACAAATATGGAAACCGAGGCAGAGAGGGATTTTGTAACTTTCCCCAATTAAAACAGCCAATCGGAAGCACTCTGGATTATGAAACCAGGTGACTGGCCTCCAAGCCCGCACGTCAGGCTCTGTGGTGTGGTCGGCCTCAGTTCTGTCCCCTCTGGGCCCCGGTTCCTGGGGTTGAGCTGATTGCCTCCTCTGTACCTTCCTCACGGTCCCTTCTTCCTGCTCTTGCCAGCAACTTAGGTTAGAAATGGGTTAGTTTCCATTTTTCGTGGGTTTCCATTGGGACAAGTTTGGAACTTGTCAAGGAATGCTTACTAAATACTAAGAGACGGGAAGATGGTATGGCATGAGGAAAAAGGAAACGGAGAAGCCGAGACAGAAGTGGATGAGGGTAAAGAGCATGGATTTCTTCCCCTCATCCTTAAATCATTCATGGGGCCCTCGTGAATGCATCTGGGCCTTCACACAGTTCCTGATCTAGGATTGCTGAGTGAACAGAAGCCGGGCAAGAAAAGTGTCATGTGCCTGGAATTATTAGGGTCTTCGAGTCAGCCACCGATTCCTATCTTTGTGGATGGGCCCCTTGGGGTTCCTCTGAAGTCATCCCGGTCCTGACCCCTGAGTACAGAAGATACTTCCTCGCAGATGGCACCACCCCACCTCTTCCTTCCCTGGTCTTCCTGCACTGACCCCTCGTCACCCCTTTCATCTGTGTGTGCAGGCCTCAGGGCCTCCCCTTATCCCCGTCGGATTCCCTCTGTCCTGCTTGGTCTGTCAGAGGTCGTCCTCAGCGGACAGAGGGCCTCAGCGTTCTCACAGGGGCTGCTGGTGGGAGAGCTGCGTGACAGTGCTTCCTTTCAGGGTCCAGAAGCCCCCCTTCAGCGTCTGGACTGTCTCCTGACAGCCCTGTTGTCTGTCTGGGGACAGCCCTCCTGCTGAGCTTCCTGGCAGAGCTGGCATGACTTCCAGGCCCCACTCATGAGTAAGCAATCCAGACACTTGGCTCTGGCCACTGTGTCCTCTTAGGCACACGGCTTTGATGCCTCCAGGGACATTACCTGCTGGATTCCAGCCACTACTTTTCACAAGTTAACAAAAATTAGAAAAAGTCACAAAGGAAGCCTGTCTTTGTGTGTGTGTGTGTGTGTGTGTGTGTGTGTGTGTGTGTTTGTGTATACAGATGCCGCAATATGTGGTCTCGCCATTAGTGAGGGAAGCTATATCCTTAGAACAGTGGCAGATTGCTTTTTATTTTTATTAAAGAGAAAGCACATTTCATCTGTATTTATTTGTATTTATTATTCTTTTAGTTAATAGGCTCATTAAATAATATTTATTGAACACTTACTCGGTTCTATAGTGGTCAGAAGCAAACGTGCGCGTGCGTACACACACACACACACACACACACACACACAGCAGGAGTGAGAATTCCTGCTCGTGTTATGTTTTCAGTCTTGTTTAAAGACATTTACACAGAATAGATAATAATGGTGTAAGGTAGTATCAGGTCAGTGCCAGTGGGCCTCCAAACAGATACCTAAACACGACACACCTTTATTGGTGCGAAAGCAAAAGCAGGACCCTCATCTTTAATGGAGGAGTTATTGCCCCGTCACCCAGGAAGCTCTTCAGCAATTACACAAAATGCACTTTTCATCTGTTTTTCACTTTTTTTTAGTCAATCAGCAACTTAACATTTATTGAGTATTTCTTCTAAGCTAAGGTGGGAGAAGACGAGAAAGGTCATTCCTGCGCTCATGATTTCGTTCTTGTTTCCAGTATGTGTGTTCATAAAAGATGAGTTAATGAGACAAGGTGGTGTCAGCCGAGTGCCTCCTGGGCCACCAGACTGAGTGGCACAGGCGTGTAGAGGCCAGGGAGTAGCTGTGGGCCCCGGCCATGGCCAGGGCGTCCTGGGAGCCTGGCACTGAGATGAGTCCCTGACGATTAGGCAGGTAGATGGGGAACTGCGGAGACAGGTGGGAACGAGAGAGGGAGTAGATCAGCCTGTGGAGTCGAGGTTTGTTCAGCGGGGCGGTGGTACTGTTTAAAGAACCACCCAGGAAGGTCAAAAACGTCTCTTTTCCCACCTCCCACCCTGCACGCACGCGTGCACACACACGCACACCGACAATCTTTCCATATCAGTGCCTCTTCTTTCTAAACACAGACATGTCCAGGAGGTCTACACACACTGCTCATCTAGTAACGTAGTTAAATGATGGTGGGAGCTGCCCGGGTGTGGACCTGACCTTCACACAGCCAGTCTGACTCTGACTCTCTTTGGTCTGGTGGTCCCTCTGGAATCATCCTGGCCTTTCCTGGTCTCCACCACCCCAGGCTGCCATTCCTACGGGGTTCTTAATCCCTTGTGGCCCCAACTCCATTCTCATGCAAATCCATTAGGTCAGCCCCTCATCATTTCTCACCGGGACCAGGAAGGGGCCCTCCTGTCTCCAGTCCACCTCCTGCCCTTTGTTTGTTGGAGGACCTGAGGGAACGACAGTCATCTGTCATCCCTGGGTGATGCCTGCTGGTGGCTTGGACTGTGGGCATTGGCCCTGTGTCCCTCTGGCATTGCATCTGGTGCTCAGAGACGTCCCTCTATCATCAGCAACTGTCCCAGCTCTCCAGGACTTGTGCTTCCTGCTCTGGGCCATTCTCTCCTCTTCCACCAAACTGTGCGCCTTTCCCCACCTTCCACCAGGTCCTCCCAGGCGGTTGGCTGGATGATTCCACTTCGTAAGTCCTTGGACATGGACCCTCCCCTTCCGCTCCTGTTTCTCTTCCTCAGTTCAAGCCCAGCTGCTTTCTCACTGGGACCCCCACCCAGGACCATCTTTTCATGAGACCATGTGGTCTCTTCCCTCCGGCTCCCGCTCCTGCAGGGGCTCTCTTCCTAGAAATCTGCCCTGATTTCAGCCCTGCTGCTTCCCCACCTAAGAAACAAAGCCAGTGTCCTCTCTCAGTGGCACTTTCTCCCCGAGTCTCCTCTTCCACGTGATTTTCCAACCCAGTGTGTTTATCAACATGTTTCACTGTGCAGAGCCGTTCGCGGTGCTGTCTTTGCAGGCGCTGTTCCCTCTTCCTTCTTTCTTCTCCTGGCGTATTGGCAGCCATTTCTCCTCTCTGGTACTTCAGGGCTGTGTGCACCTTCCTTGCAGGTCTGGCCACAGGTCCCGCAGGTGTCTGTGTAGCCCTTCTCTGCCTGCTGAGACCCCGATGTCCTTGAGGGGAGTCACGTCTTCACGTAGTACTGTGTTTCTGAGCACCGTGCTGGTGCATGGCAGGCCCGCCATTTATTTACTGCTCTGGGATGGACATCCAAGCAGACTGATTTGTGCCCAGATGACAGTGGCCTTGAGGGTCTCACCACATTCGCTCCTCCCTAGGCCATTGCCCAAGGTCTGATGATAATGCTGAGAATGTCATGCACGGTGACAGACTGTCAGGGGAGAAAATCAGTGCACAGGGGCCATCTGGAACCTTGCCAATATGGTCTCACGTAAGGGTCTCTGCTCTGCTTCTGCGTCATCCCTCCTCCTGATGTGGCAGCGTCGTGGGAGCGGACCGCTGAGCTGGCCTAGCTGCCTCTGCACGCTGTCTGGGGGGGGGGGGCCTCAGCGTTTACTGAGCACCTACTGCACCTCTGGCTCTGTTCCAGGTGACTAGACACTCTGCCCTCATGGAACGTAGTTCTGGTGGGGGAGACGTCAAAAATAAACTAACTGAGTGGCATAGTGTTAGAAGGTTCAATGGGGGAAAATACAAAGGAGAGCAGGACAGGGAGGGTGAAGGAAGCGATGAGGGTGATTTTAAATACGGTCATTAGGATGGGTATTCTTAGGTGATGCCACTGGAGCAGACTTGCAGGAGGCGAGGGAGTCAGTCCAGGAGGAGCAGCCAGTGTGCAGACCTGGTTGGGAGTGTGCCTGGGGCGTTCAGGGGGGCGCGGGAAGGAAGGGAAGCGAGGCCAGAGCGCTGGGCAGTCGGCTGGGCCTGAGGGCTCCGGCTGGTAGTGCCCAGGGAGAGATTGCAGGGCTCGGAGCAGAGGGATAACTGGACCCTTTTTATTGTAGGACAACTCTGGCTCTGTTCTGAGAATAGATGGTGGTCAGGTGGGAGGGGCAGCAGGAGACCAGACTCCTGCTGTACCTCATACAGGACCTCATGTGGCTTGTCCCTGGGTGGTAGCAGATGGACATGGCGCAAGGACCTAGAGCCGGCCAGCTTTCCTGGTGGTTCCTGGGTGGGCAGTGTGAGGGAAGGAGTCAGGGGTGTCGCTGTGAGGGTCTGGCCGATGGATGACATGGCTCGCACCTCAGAAGGCAAAGCTGTGGGCGGAGCAGGGCTGGCAGGTGTGGGGATCAGGAGGCTGGTTTTGGACACAGGGACGTTTTCCACATCTGCTGGAGAACTGGGGGGTGATTGGGAGCTGGTGAGTATGGGGATCAGGAGGGAGGTCTGAACTGGAGATACAATCTTGTCCTTGGGGAAATGGATTCTTGGTGTGGTGTATGTACAACGTCCCTTCCCCAGACATGGGAGGCTAATGCGGGTTACGAAATCTAAGGCCGTATGGGGAAAATAGGGTTGGAGGAGTAAAGTCAGGAGTGAGCCAATGAAGTGTCTTATAAACATTATGTTGACTTAAATAAAATGGACCAGCACATTACATAATGGCAGCAAAATGTCAATGACAATATATTGTTTCTACTTAACTCAGAAGTCGTGGGTGCTGTACGATGAATCTCATTCATGATTCCTGCTTATTAGAAATCATTACAGGCTCTCCCTGCAATTTTCATTTTTATGAGATGCTTAGAAACGTACTGTGACCTGTTATAGGTAATGGATGCTAAATGCATCCCGTTTCTGGCTCCGAGCTGGTAACGTCCACCTCTGACGTCTGGCCCCTGAGCACATCCAGCTCTGATATGGTCTCAGAGACGAAGAGGAGTCCGGTACTTGGGGTAGAAGAGGCCTTGGGGGTGCCGTTCCCCATATACAGCGTCTGCAGTCCTGGTTCTGCCCAGAAGCCCTTCCTGCTAAAGCAGGCGATGGCTGCCCCATCCCCAGTGCCAGCCCTGCCGTCTGTCCCCATGGCCCCTGGACACTCACAGGGTCCAGCTCTCCTTTCCTAACCTCCCTTTATTGCTCTGGAGTCGTCATTGTTAAGCCGCTCTCCTCGGCCGGGCTGCAGTTCCTTCTGCCTACAAGGTTCCAGTCTTGAGCCCACGGTTTCTCTGCTTCTCCCCTGTGGGTGGGAGTGATTAGAGCTGAACTTCTGATCTTGCTACGACCCTCCATAGCAGCTGGTTCACCTGTACCCCAATTTTGCATAACGGGGAACTCAGTACTAGAATATTCTTTCGGCAGGTTCTCCTCAATTTTCCAGGTAATGAGAAACTCTTTACCTGGAAACTCTTGGGCTTCCTCTACAAGCATCAGTGCTGGTTTAGACTTAGGCGACCGGCCCCTGTGGGGCGGCCTGGGCCTCTGCATGGTTAGACCATAACGGGGAGGTGCCCGAGGGGCCTAGTGTGCACCAGTCATCTTTCCTGCCCGGGGTTCTGAGCACACTGACAAGAAAAACAATGACTAGGACCAAAGGGAAGTCAAAATGTCACCGATTCCCTAAGGGCCTGGCTGGAGAATGTTGTTAGGCAGCTGCCTCTGGGGCTAATTGAGTTCCTGGAATGAGGCTGATCTGCCCCTCCCTGGGGCACAGGCCTGGGGGCAGCCTGCAGAAGCTTCTTCCAGGGAGACTGGCAGAGCCAGGCTGAGCTGAGCTGGACCCTGAATCTCCCCATCTGTCGGCCAGCGACGTCCTCCTCCGGGGAGGCCAGAAGCCTGCTGGGGAAGCCCTCCCCTGCTGGTCAGCGGTGGCCACAGCCTTCGGCCTGCAGCGCCCCAGGCCACAAGCAGGACCAGGGACATCTGGGAGGCAGGTCTTGAGGATTTTCACTGCAGTGCTCTGCGTCTACCTCTGAGCTCTCGCAGCGGCTGTGTTTTGGGGCGTCACCTGACAGGCAGAGGGGGCTCTCCTCACTGGGTCATCCCTGTGGTGGCCGCACTGGCGAGCCTGTTTTACACAGGCCTGAGCGACTGCGTTGAATTCTGAAATCAACCACATTTTGGCTGTGATATCCTTCCCTTTCTCTCTCTCTCTCTCTGTCTCTCTCTCTGTCTCTCTGTCTCTCTCTCTGTCTCTCTGTCTCTCTGTCTCTCTCTGTCTCTCTGTCTCTCTCTCTCTCTCTCTCTATATATATATATATATAAAATCTTTATGTATAAACTTTTATTTTGGAATAATTATAGATTCACAGAGGGTTGCACAGAAACGTACTGGGGAAGTGCCATGTGCCCCTCTAATTTATATTTTTAAAATTTGAAAATATAATTTTTTTTCAAGCTGGCAAAGAACGTGCATTTAAATTCAGGCATAGCGTTTCTAGGGGAGAAAAATTGCTTTGAAAAGGAAGATTTCTTTTTTGCCTTGCTTTTTGTCTGTGATGGTAGCTGTATGTTTTGGAAAATCTAAAGGCAATATCTGATTATCTGTGCTTCCCGTCCTTAGAACCACCCACACGGGAGACTCTTGGTTCTCCAGAAGGACCGCAGTGCCAGCCAGTCAGTGGGAGGCACCGGTGGCCCAGGTGGACGGCAGGCCGCCACTCCTCCCTGCAGTGCTCTGTGGCAGGGGTGTAACTCTATTGATTCGGGAAATTGAAAAACGTCTGTGCTCAGGCAGGTCGGGGAGATAGAGAAAGTTAGATGGTTGGTGTCCTGACTACTGATGTTTCCCAGGGAAGATTTCCTCCATGAGGGCTTTTTGCTTTAAATGTTGTAAAGAAATAATATAAACGGAAGCACTTTAAAATGGAGCTGCCATCCCAAGGAATGGCCTTGCGTGTCTTATGCTTCACATCTCTGGAAGGTTAAAACAGGGCAAAGAACCTTTGGACTGGGCCTAAGGCAACACTGTGTCCCAAAGAACTATTTGCAAGAAAGCAAATGTTATGACTACTGAACTGATTACTACTGAACTAAAACTTCCAAACACTGTTTAGAATTGGCATCACTGTTACGTGCAGCAATAGAAATGCCTTTCTTCTGTTGATGTCATTGTCCCCTTTCCCTTTCTCACAAGTACCCATTGCCTTTATCCCCTACGTGCAGCCCTGTTGGGGTTTCTGCCTGAATCAGTGCATCAAGAATAGCTATTTTTTGGGGGGGTCTCAAATAAATGCTTGTTGCCTCTCACTTTGAAAGGCCTTTTTTTTTTTAGGTTAATAATGTCATCTTAGGGTGTTCAGCCGCATTTATTGAGCATGTGACCTGGCTCAGCTCTGAGAGAATTGCCCAATATAACTGGTTCTGGAATTTGTCAGAGACACACATGTTGCCAGCTGCACCCCCTTTGCTAAACTAAGAAGGTCTAATGCCCCTACTGTGCTTTCCAAGAGTAGAAGAGGTGGCCCATTCTCTATCCTGTATTAATGTTTCTTCTAGGACGATTAGAACCATCAAGCTAAACATTTTGTGCCTGCATCAGAGCCCCCAGAGGGTGTGTTAAAACACAGATTGTGGGGCCCACCCCTAGAAGTTCTGACTAAGTGGGTCTGGGGTGGGGCCTGAGAACATGCATTTCCGACAAATCCCCAGGTGGGCCATTCTTTGAGAACCACCACTCCAGGCCAGGTCGGCCAATTCAGTTATCTCAGGTGCACAGCTCCTCCCTTCCCAGGTAAGCTCTGCCCTTCATCACTCCGTGTCATCACAGCTTTGTTCCTCCCTCTGGGGACAGTGCTCCAGACCCTCCCGGTGTGGAATCCAACTTCCTGTTTGATTAATTTGAACTAAGGTGCGGATTTGGTGTTCGTGATATTTGCCTGTTTCTGCTGTGCCCTTGGCTCTGCTGTAAGGTGCTTCCACGTGTCACCCAATCTTCACCACGACCTCCTGAGGTGAAAACTGTGGTCTCCCTTTATTAAGACTCGAGAGTTAAATGACTTTATCAGTGACTTTATCGAGCACGATGACAGTTCTGAAACTCGCAGCCTCTGTAGCTGGGCCCACAGCTCTCCCCTCTGCAGCAGTGGAGTCCGGCTGCATACGTGAATATCTGCTTGGTGAAATGTCTGATGCTGAGGTGTCAGGCTGCTACAGGAGAGGGAAACATTTTGGTTAGAAGGATGTTTACAGCCCTCTCCTTGTTGAATTCCTTATAGGATTGCCGAATGCCACGGCTACGTTTTGCTCTCCTTTCCTTCTCAAAAGGAGCAGGGGTTGGGGGAGAGGTTATTATGTTTGCTCCTGAGGAGGTGATCATGGTTCACGCCTTTCCTCTCCTGACTCCTCACAGCCTTCCCTGTGGGTGGGTGGTCACGGGCGGCAGCCATTGCTCTAGGATGTGGCCTGTCAGGTGGGTCTTGAGGGACAGCGAAAGTTTGAAGCCCTGAGCGTGAAGTGTGCTGCAGGATAGGAAACAGAAATGGAAAATACCAAGGGGAAGGCCCTGCTGTCCTGGGATCCTCATTATTTTTGGCTCCTTTTTTCCCGTCTATCAGGGACCATTCAGGGGACAGTAAGCTCGTGAATGTGAGGTCAGACAAACCTGCCTGGGCCGTGCTCTGATTCTGCTCCCTGTGAGCGCTGGTGTGGGCTCCCAGGCGAGTGGTAGTGTTGATGTCTCTGGGCCTGTGAAACTGGGACACAACATGTAATTTACTCCATGGTGAGCTCCATGAAAGAGGTACCGTGTGTGTCTGTATGGCATGCTCATGGCATCCCCACGTCCCACCCAGTGACCGTCAGATGGACACCCAGTTGGTGATTCCACCAGTGGGTGGGGTGCGGGGTGGCCCCCAGTGGGTGGTCAGAGGGATTAAATGAGATGATGCGTGTACGGAGGGAGTAAGGGCCCCCGTCCCTCAATCTCCCCCTCTCTACCTTTGCATGATTCCTTTTTAAAATCTGTTGCCTTTTCCATTGAAAGGTTTTTGCTCAGCCTCTGTCTTAGGCAAGAAGAACTCCAGTCCTTCTCTTCTTCCTAAACTACACAGAAAAAAAAAAAAAAAGGCTAATGGCTCACCCCTTCCAGGCAAATTTCTTGGGTTAAATGACTTCACGTGTTCTTCCTCTGATACAAAGGCTCACCTTTCCAGCCTACACATAGTAATAATTAGAGTTTTATGTTTCTGGGGATTCACGTTTATTTGACTTATCTCTCTGTGAGAATGTAAGCCTCTTAGGAATGGGGCCCATGATTCTTCCATGACACGTAGCTGACTTTTAAAATAACAACTGAGTTTCTGGCTTGTGTTTAGTTTATGTTTCATTGTGTAATTTGCTGTCATTCTTGTGTTGAGCTGGTTGATGCTTAATCCTGTGTCTTGGTTGTTGGCTTCTGCATCCCCAGTGCCCTCCCTCGCAGAGCCTTAGCGTTACATAAATATTTATTGAATAAGCGTTACAGAATCTTATCAGGGCTGTATCACATATCCCAGCGGTATGCTCCTTCGCACAGGTGCTCCCGTTTCCGCCTCCTGGGCACAGTTCTCTGGAGGGATCGAGAGTAAACCCCTGCTCTCCAGGAATTGACAGTTTCTGGGGCTCAGTTTCTGTAAACTTGGAAAGGGGCCTGTCCCCTCTGTCTGGTGGTAAGACATTGCTGGCCCTGTTCCAGGACTCCATCTGTGGTCATCTAAGGACACGCCTGCTCCCTGGGGGTCGGGAATCACGCCGTGCTCACAGCACCTCGCAGATCCCTGGACAGAGCACGCATGTCATAAATGCTCGTGGAAGGGAACTGAAGCTGCCATGATCCGGCTGGAGAAGTATGCAACTTGCTCATGAGCAAAGAGACCTAAGAGCCAGGGCTTTGTAGGGAAAGGCATAGAGATTTCTAGAAGGTGGGATTCAGGCTAACACCCACTGGGTGAGAGAGATGAATTTCAATCATATCTATTTCGACATCTCTGAGTGCATTATTTTTAAAGCTCATGCAAGAATAAATCTCAAATCTATAGCTTGATGTGCCTGTTAACTCTTGTTTATTGAAGGGAGGGCAGTGAAGGACTCGGCAAGGGTCCCAGGCTCAGGCAGGGCAGTTGCCTCAGCAGGACGCTGCTCGGTGTCCTTGCTCCAAGGATGCACACAGCTTGTCCCCTCCCCTCTAAGCTATTGGCCCAACTAACACATGGCCAACCAGACACTTCTTTATAAAGGAAGCAGAGACTTTCATTTCACGAATAGAGAGTATTTAAAAAATACAGATGTCCTTGGGAAAAATAATAATCCAACGGATATAAATTTACATCAAGTTATACAGAGGTGATTCATTTTGGTTAGACGTCCCAGGGGTGTGGAGAGAGGGGAAAGGTCAAAGGGACAGGGACCCCAGGACAGACCTGGCCTGTTCAGTGTGACTAGGGCTGGCCTTGACGCAAACAATTCTGTTTTCTTTATTTTGTTTGTATTTTCTTATTTATTGAAAATCATTACATTTGATATGTATATAATATCTTTTTAAAGTTTTAGCCACTACAGATAGCATTTTACATAAAAAGTCTTTGATTAGGAAGACATTCTGCCACAAGAAAGATTTAGGAAGTGATGAAGCAGAAATGACATCGTCACCTTTAGTAAGTGCCCATGAATTACAGACATTCATAGTATAGGAGGTAAGAATGTAGGATGTTTGTGTTTGGACACCAGCTCTGTCAGAAGCTTGTACATATTTAGAATTAAAATGATCTACGTTGCTCTGGGAAGTCCCTTTAGAAATCCTGGAGGAAAGATGACCTAGGGTGACTAGAACTTTATTCCATGGAGAAATATTAATTGAGGGAAGTAAGAGGCTGTCTAGCTTTGAGAATAAAGACCTGCACTCTGGAGCCCTCTTGCTTGGCTTCACATCCCAGTCCCACCATCTTCTGACTCGCATGGTGACTTTGGGCACGTCACTCAACCTCTCTGAGCCTTGGTAGCTTCTTATTCTGTAAATGGGGATAGTAATAGTTCTTGCCTTTGAGGGTTGTTGGGAGCATTACTTGAGTTAATATGGGCCGAAGTACATTGTGAGCAGAATGCGGTGATTGAACCTGAACTTCACTGTGTGCCCTTTTGTCGTAACAATGATCCAGGACACTGGAAAGAATCAGGTTGTCACCAGTGGAGGATAGGAGGTGGCGAGGGTGCCGAGACTTTGAGATCCAGTTTCAAAGGGGGAGAGGGAGAAAGGAGGGCCAGGCAGCCAGTGGGAGGGAGTGAAGCGAGGCCCCCATTTCCCTCTCTGAGGGGTCATGTGGGCACCATGGTGGCTGACCAGGAGTACCAGCCACTGTGTGGCAGGAGCCAGCCGCCTCTCCTGGGCTTGGCCTGCTGCTTCCCTGGCACTGGCCATTCTGCAGGAAGCAGGTTCTGTGACCCACGTGGAGTCTCCCTCTGCCTCTCCAGGTCCTCAGAGAATGGCAGAGAGCGCCCCGTCAATTCCACAAGACTAAGTCCTGGAAACCCTTAGACCCCCAGCTCAGCTTGACTCCAGCACAAAGGAATAGGCAAGGTGGTTAAAAAAGAACGGGAAGTGTTTTTGTTAAGCCTTGTTTTTTTTTTTTAAAGGGTGGTAGAAATTTTTCCTTGTGAGGGAAAAAGTGTTGTCCTCCTGGAAATGAAGTTGATTTTGTGGTAATTACTACCAAAGACAAAGGTTTGTTTTCACACAGAAAGTGTGATGAAGCCCCAAAAATGTGTGAAGGTATCTGTGTCTCTGGGTGAGACCACACTGATAGACCTTAGTGCTTCTGTAGGTGTGAAATGTTACTCTCAAAAGCTGCCAAGCTCACTTAAAACTTGAAACTTTGCTCTAATGTGTGGTTTTCTTTTTTTAGATTAAGTTTACTCTAGATAGGAAGATTGAATGTGATGTTGATATTAACAAATGTCCTGTTTGGTCATTCTTTAGTGGATCATTTAGTTTCTTTCTTTGGTGAGCACATTTCTTGTGTTTTCTCCCCCATGGCTGAAAAATGAAAGAATGTGTGGACTCACAGGAAAAGAGGAGAAAACTATGAGGAAAATTTAATCAGGTCAAAATATGATTTCAGTTGACCTTAAAATCTGAAATGATGATATCAGAATCTGAATATCTTCTATTGAAGAATGAGGATTTTTTCGCAGTGATTTTGCAACCTTCTTTTTTGGTCCTCACAAAAGTCTGTGAAGAAAGGAGTGTAGACAGGATCAATGTCCTTAGTGTGCAGGAGAAGCTGAGCCAGGCTCAGTGGCCTGCCCAACTCACCCATCTCACATGGACTGTTGTCACTCAGGGAGAAGAGATGGGTGGGAGGTTTATTCCTGTCCTTTCTTCATTGGGGACCTGTCCCGTGTCACAAACTGTGGCCAGGCCTTGGAGAGTGACAGCTGGTCAAGACACCTTTGCCTGCCCTCCAGGCGGTCCCAGAGGGGGCAGACATAATGGGAGAGGCTCTGATCTTCTGGAGGTCGGAGCTCCCCCCGCCCACGGAGGAATACCTCGGTGTGTGTGTGTGCTGAGGAAGGCCTGGATCATGGAAGGCTATGTCTTGAAGGGTAAATTGAAGCCAATAAAGAAGGTGATGAAGAAAACGGAAGAAAGAACGACAGATGTAGAAATAGAGGGATAAAATGATGAGAGGATTTTAGGGCACAGTGAGAAAGTGTTGTAGAATGTGAGGTGCTGCGTGGACAGGGTGGGGGGATGGTGGAGGGCAGGTGAGGCTCAGATCACAAAAGACTCTTCTGCCCCCCGGGGTTCTGACCTGTCTCTCCGGGCAGTGGGGGTCAGTGCAATAGAAACATCTGGTGGTGTTACTAGGAGGATAGATATGGTCACAATGGAGGATGGACAGGTTGGGTGGAATGTCTCATTTCTCTCTGATTCTCTACCTAAGTTGGGTATTTTTGGATTCCAACAGTGAGTTGAAGATGGCCATCAACAAGCGAAGGAGGGAGGCCTCAGAATAAGCCAACCCTGCCAACACCTTTGCCTCAGGCTTCAGCCTCCAGAACTTAGTTTGTGTTGTTGAAGCCACTCAGTCTTATAGTACTTTGCTAGCAAACTAAGACAGAGCATAGTTGTTAAAGCCTCATGCGTGTGTGTGCCCTCTTGCTGATGCACCTGAGTGAGCCTCTGAATGCTGGAGCTGGTCAGAACAGACTGGGCTCCAGGTGTCCGGAGACAGACGTGCAGGTGCAGTGTCAGATGGCCGCCCAGGCTCCAGCGGGTCCCCCGCCCCTAAGGATGGTCACTGCGTTTGGAGATGCACGCGTATTTGATGAATGGAAGGGAAGGCTAGGTTGGCCTCTGTGGGCACGGCGCTCGTGTTTTATCCACCGAAGGTGGGCTGTATGAAAGTATAGGGCCGGCCCTCTGCCGCCCTCAATGCCACGGAGACTGGATGGAAGCCCCATTCACCTGATTCCCTGGGGCCTGCCTGGGGGAACCATGTCTCCTCACTGGACTTCATCAGGGATCACTGTTAGTCACAGTTTTGGGCTTACTTCACAGCATGCATGTTATTAGGTGATACATTATGTATCCAAATGTTTTTAATAACGGACAGAGTAATCGCCTTTCTCAGACAACCCAGACAAGTTCTTTGGGCCGATTACCCAGACACTTGCTCTTAAAAGCAGAGGTGCTGTGGCGCGATGTTTATTTTATGGTCCCGGGAGACACACCGCTTGATTTACTTCTGTCTCCCAGTTCACGTTATATCCTTTAGCAGACTGATCAGCTTCTCTGACCTTCAGTTTCCTCGTCCATGAAGTGGTTTAATAGATTTCTTTTTCTTTTTTCTTTTTTTTTTTGTAGGGGCATTGGGGGATTAAGGAAATAATGTATTTATGGCTGTATCACACTGCCTGACACATAGTAGGAGCCTGATAAATGTCAGCTGCTGTGATTATGTTACTTAAACATCCCACCAGAAAGTACCTTAGGCATCACAGGGGCCAGGAAATGCTCTGTGCATCCCAACAACTCTGGCCTATTCAGCTCCACTTAAATTTGTGTCAGGGAGAGTAGCTGACTCATCTTTCAAATGCAGAGTTGTTATTGAGAAGAGACAGTGCGTGCAGAGTTTCACACACGCGTGGAATCCTGTAAGTGCACAAGGAATGGCGGCTGAGATGCGAGTCAGCGTGGGTCTGAGCTTGGTTCGGGTCCAGCTCTTCCACTGAGCGGCTTAGTGACCATCAGTAAGCTCTGAAGTGCGTCAAGCCTGTTTCCTCATCGGCAACTTGGTAACATGGTAGAACCCACCCTCTTAGGTTTCTGTGAGGCGAAATGCGCTTCCGGGAGCTTTGGACAGCTTCGTATTAAAGGTGCTGTCACCATCGTTTTTCCTGGGTCTGGCTCTCTGGAGTCTATAACGACTAAGGAGAGGTCAGGCTGTGAGAACAACCTGGTGCACCTGTGGCCCCGCTGCTCGCCAGGTGACTTGGAGAGCTGTGTGGCACTCTCTCCACTCATGCCAGGCTCATCGTCCCGAGGCGCTGGGCCGTGTCCAGGAAAATGACCTTCCCAGACAGGATGACGGCCGTGCAGGCCAAGGGAAGGCAGGAGCTTCCGTCTGCTGTTAGAGCCCAGACTTACACTACAGACTTAGACTGCACTGTGTGTGTGTGTGTGTGTGTGTGTGTGTCAGAGTAGGTGATGTGCAAGTGAGTGTGTGTGTGAGACTATCAGTGTGTGAGTGAGTGTATGTGAGTTTGAGTCAGTGAGTGTGAGTCAGTGTGTTAGAGAGTGCGTGAGTGAATGAGGGAGTGTGTATGTGTGTGTCAATGTGTGAGTGAATGTGTGTGTGCATGAGTGTGAGTGTATGAGTATGAGTGTGTACATATTTAGTTAGTAAGTCCACTGTAATACGTACAGATGGTGTGGAGAAGGCATGGTACCGACTTATCAGGGTGGTGACAGAAAGGACAAATGCCCCAGGGAAGTGAGAGATTTATGCAATTTGCAAAATGCAGGCAAACCAACAAACATCATCTTGTTTGGTTTGCATTCAGGTCCAGGAGCACAATGAAAAAGGAGCACTTCCGCTCCTGGTGAGACAGAGAAGGAAGAAAGCAAGCGTCCTACCACCGTGGTGTCACGCTGTGGCTGGCGTTTCTCTCACTCACCTTAAGAGTGACTGAAGACAGAAAGAGAAAGCCCTGAACCCGTTTTGGTTTTTTTTTGTTGTTGTTGTTCAAGGAGAAAGCTGCAAAAATGTGCTTGTAAAATAATTGAAACCCAGCATGGGTAAGGAGAAGGTAAATTCCTGATGCGGACAAACCGCTTCCTAGGATGTTTCCAGAACTTGTAGTGGAGGTTGCGGCCCACTGTCATTAGTCACTGAGGGGCTGTAGGAAAGGACAGGTGCCAAAAGGCAGAGAGCCGAACCCCACAGGCTTCAGAGTGGGGTGTTTGAATTTAGTCTCCTGTGAGATTCTGGCCTGATCGTCAAATGTTTGTTCTGTGAGAAAGAGAAGCAGCAATCACCAGAGTCCCTGACGGGCTCCCTCGAATAGGCACGGTGGGTGACCGCTCTGGCTTGGGATAGCATCACCGCGCTGGGGACATCAGCGGAATGTGTAGCCGTGGGTAGTACTGTTCAGACGCGGTGCCTTGGTAAGGCTCCCCTGGGATCCTGTGGAGAATAAGGGAGTGGGGTACAGGAGAAAGTATAGGGATGGTGGGTCATTTATATGGAGATAAATTAGTTCAATGGCCGTTTCCTCAGAGTGCTGGTTGGTGGGTTGGGATCACTGAGAGGCAAGCCTGCCTGCGCCCCCTTGGGGTTCAAGGTTCACGGTCCAAGGTTTTCATCACTGCTTTGAATGAGGCATAGATAATGGGCTTATCAGATTCGTGGAAAACTTAGGGTTAGCTAACGTTATCCGCCAGAAAAATGGGATTGTAGGTGAAGATCAGGCCTGCTGGTGGGAATACTGCATTCAAGAGGGAAGTCATTGAGAGGCGAGGGTCACATTAGTGGTGATGTCCCTTCACAGAAACGGTTTGCTAGTTTGAGATGAAAAACAGGTTTCCAAACAAGGAAAGACTTAACAGAATTATGACCTTTCCTTTTCCAAAGATGAAAGCTACAACAATGTGCGCAAGAATGATGGCATGTGCAGGAGGAGTCCAGATTCCCTCAGCAGATCCTATGACCCTAATCGGGAGACAGGAGAAAGTCAGCTCGCTGCCTTCGGGGCATGCTGCCTGACGTTTGTGAGGCATTGCAGAAGCACCAAGTATTGTGACTGCCACTGCCAGTCAAGCGTAAGCTGTTTGTAAATGTGCCATCACTTTCTTGAATAATTGTCATTGCAGATTAGCACGTTTTCTCTTTACATTTTTAAAAATGAAGACCTGACGGGTAGGAGGGCTAAAATAGATTTTCCAGAGACTCCAAGATGAAGAGACATTTATAGCTTACGTGAAGTTATTTAATGAACAAGGGCCAGAGTTATAGCTGTCGTGTGTAATGAACTGTATTGAATACTGAATTGTAATTTGCGTGGCTGCCTTTTGCACTGATGATGTGCCGCCATGTTGTCCCCTCCAGTACAGTGGCTCAAATTCTGTGTGGGCTGCGACCCACAGTGAAAACTCTATTTTGTGTGTTTGGGTACACAGCCTACCCCCACCCCATACACACAGAACTGAAACAAAAATTCATGAAATAATACCCTCTGTCTGATACTTTCTCATATTTTCTGCTTTATTTGATTCTATTATTATTGATAAGTACTGACGAAGATCCCCTCTGTTGATTTCGTCACTGATTTTAAAGCACTGCCCTGGCACAGCCTCGGGACATGCTTAGATGCTGTGGTTGTCCTGTTCGTCCAAGGAGAAGTGTTTCCTACTGTCACCTCGTGTATTATAGCATCACTGCAAATGATGGCACGTGCACTGCTTGTCAGTGGTGGGGTTTCTGCTTTGCAGGTGGAGTGTAGCCATGGTGCGTGGTGAGTCTGGAGTCTGGCCATGGGTTATGGTCCATTTTGGGATGACTTGTCCAAAATCTGTCAACCACCACATGTCTGGAAATTAGGAGAAAATATTTTCTTACAGACTCAGAG
The DNA here is from genome assembly GCF_004115265.2 of Rhinolophus ferrumequinum. Classification (NCBI taxonomy): domain Eukaryota; kingdom Metazoa; phylum Chordata; class Mammalia; order Chiroptera; family Rhinolophidae; genus Rhinolophus; species Rhinolophus ferrumequinum. Next base: position 21,574,466 of record NC_046310.1, on the reverse strand, counting down.
TTGAAGGCGTTGTAGATGTCACCTGTTATAAGAGGTGTGATAAAAAGATACAGTGAATGTTTAAATTAAAAAAAAAATTATTACAGTCAAAGACACATTGCCATGAATCCCCCTCAAATGAACACACTTATCCCATCGTTTTTGCCACTTTCTGAAGCAGCTCTGGAAGTCCTCTTTCATGAGTATCTTTACTTCATCCTCCATCATAACACTCCGTGTCACACATCGCTTCTGCTATGGCAATTTCTGTCAAATAAAAAAAACATTATGGTGTGTCCTCATCCACCTTATTCACTGTGCGACTTCTGGCTCTTTCCCAAAATCAAAGTGACCATGAAAGATAAACGTTTTGAATGGATTCAGGACATTGAGGCAACCACAACAGTGCATCTAAAGAAAGTCATGAAAGAGGACTTCCAGAACGGCTTCAAAAAGTGGCAAGAACAAAGGGATAAGTGTGTTCGAAGCGAGGGGGAGTATTTTGAGGGGGATTCATGGCAATGTGTCTTTGACTGTAATTTTTTTTTTTAATTTAAACATTCACCATATTTTTTTTTTATCATGACTCGTATCTTCTAACTCAATGCAGGGGCCACTTCTGTGGTGTCCTCACAGCTGACTAGTCCACATCTGCTTGATTCCCTTTGGAAACAGGGAGCTTACTGCATTGTTTTCTGTAGTGGCTTAAAACAACACATTCTTATTGTTGCAGGTTTGTAGTTCAGAAGTCTAAAATGGGTCTCACTGGGCTAAAATCAGGGTGTTGGCTGGGTTCCATTCCTTTCTGAAGGTTCTAGGAGAGGATCTGTTTTCATGTCTTTTCCAGCTTCTTGAGGCTGCTCCCATTCCTTGGCCTCATTCCATCTGCAAAGCCAGCAATGGCCAGTTGAGTTTTTCTCACATCCCATCACTCTGACTCTTAAATCTTCTGCTTCCCTCTTCTACTTTTAAAGCACCCTCGTGATTACATTGAGTCCACCCAGATAATCCGGGATGATTTCTTTATTTGAAGGTCAGCTGGTTAGGAACCTTAATTCAACCTGCAACTTGAATTCTCTCTTGCCAGGTAAGGTCACATGTTCACAGGTTCTGGGGATTAGGATATAAGCATTTTGGGGGCCATCACTGTGCCCACCACACTCTGAGCTAGCCCATTCTGTAGTGTGGTGGTTCTAATTTTGGAAAACGTGTGTTGAATGATGACAATGATTTCTATCCATGCAACAGGTTTGTTTTTACAAGTAGGATAAGGAAACCTGGAGATTTTCAACTTTGAGGAAACGAGCAATATTGAATGCTGAGACTGAGAAAAAACTATGGCGGAAACTAAATCATAGAAAGAAAGTCTCTCTCTCCTGGCTGTGAGGTTAATTGCTGCATTTTTAAGGGAGAGACATTTGCTTGGTGTTTGCCAGAAAGAGGAGAATCTTGAATGGACGGCCCAGAAGAATCTGTAAGACATTGGGCTGGTTAATATTTAAGTTGCACTCTTTTACTTGGTCATTGTTGGGAAGGTATTTTGAAGGTGGCTGCCACCAGGCCCAGAGGTTGGGTTGGTTGTCAATAATTATAGAGCATTCTTTCGTAGTTCTGAGTCATTTTGGAGAGATTAAAATTTAATTCTAGACTGAAGACAGATAAATTAAGCAATGATATAAAAGTATTAGCAACACAGTTTCTATTCTAAGTTCCTCAAGGGCATTTAGAAAATTACTAAAGAGAATAAAAAATCAGTTTAGACACAATTTTTCAAATTACAGTCCTTTATGAAAAGCAAAATAAACATATAATTAAAGGAATTTTACTTTTTCCTTTGGTGCTTATTTTGGTTTTAATATTGCATGGGCAAGAAGAGATCGTTACTACTTACAAATGGAAATTTCCATTTTCAAAATGTGACTTTCTCTAATGTATAAAATAGAGTAAATGAGTAAACGCTGGTAAAACAAACACATAAACAAAGAAACAAACAAAAAATGTGGCAGCCTTGAGGGTGTGCCACTCAGCTCTCCCCCTTCAGTAGAACCTGTTAAGTAGTTGGTGACAGCCTTCAGCTGCTGGATCTCCAGATACGCTGTAGGGTTTATGCCGAGCCCACGTTGCCCCTGGGCTGCTCCCTTCCAATGACTGAGCCTGGTGAGGAGCTAATTTGGGCCTTCCTGCCACATGCAGGACTCTTCTGATGGGCAGTCTTTGCCCTCCCTTCCCCTACCGCAATCAGCCTTGCTAAGACTTGCACTCCAGTCTAAAGCTCCTCCTCTGTAATCCTTCATTCTTCCTTCTCTCCAGGTCTGCAGGTTCTCCCTGCCCACTAAAAATCACCTCTGGACCTGGTATTAGATTGAGGTGATCCTGGATTGTGATCAAATATCTAGCAGAAGCAAATGTTAACTTCTGGAGAATTATATCATAAGCCTCAAATTGTTTATACTACAATTTTTCAGGTACAGGGTCCAAAAGAAATCTAAACTAGCTCAGCTTATCACTGGCAAATGGAAAAAACATACTGAGAAACCCCATCCTTGAGACATGTACACAGGGCTGTCTAAGACTGAGGCTGGAGTAAGAGAAATGAGTAACTGTTTTGTCCCCTCTCTGAGCTTTATTCTGAATACAAAGCAACAGCATTATACCACTTGGGGAGAGGCAAAAGCGCAGAGAAACATGACCTCTGGCAGTGGTACCGAGTCTGCTGAAAGTGAAGATGGAGCAGGAATACTGAGAAAAGGCACTCTAGGCCTCACACTAAGCATAAGGTAATGACAGTTCTTTGCTGGAGAAATCTGAAGTCTGTGGAACATGGATGGTTATTATAAGAAAAACAAAACTCAAACCCAATTTGACTATAGACTAGATTGACTCAACTTCCTGCACGAATGGCCTGATAGAAGAAGTGATATATTCATTTCTAGTTGTAAATATTATTCATTTTGTTTTTTTTTAAACCAAATGTTTGGCACTAAATAAAAAAAAAAAAGTGTGATAAACAAAAGACTAAGGGTAGGGGGAGAGGAAAAGAACCATGTCACGAAATAAAACAGTCAACAGAAGCAGACAGAGGTAATCCAGACATTGGAACTAATGGACAGGGACTTTGAAAATGCCTATGATTAATATGTTGAAGGATCTAAGTGGAAAAGGTAAACAATAGGCATGAAGTGATGGGGAATTTAGGAGGGAGATGGAAGCTATAAAAATGAATCAACTAGAAATGCTAAAAATGAAAAGCACAATATCAGAGATGAAGAATCCTTTTGACAGGATGGTAGCTAGCCTGAAGATGACCCCTAATGAGCCCTGCCTCCTAGTGTTAACACTCTGGTGTATGCCCTTCACGCACAGACTAGGGGTAACCTGTGCCACCAGTGGGATATTGTAGAAATGACTGGTGACTTCTGAGGCAACACCAGAAAATATATTGTGGCTTCTGCCTTGCTCGCTGCTTGGTCGCATGAGGGAAGCCATCCCACCATGTGATGAAGACACTCAAGAAGTCTGTAGAGGGGCCCATGAGAAAAGGAACTGTAGTCTTCTGCCAAAGAACAGCACTATGGGAGTGAGTTATTTTGGAAACAAATCCTCCAGCTCCAGCCATCTTCAGATGATCGCAGCCCTGGTGACATATTGATAGTAACCTCATGAGCTAGGACCATCAGCTAAGGTGTTTTTGAATCCTGATCTATAGAAACTGTGCTTTAAGCCACTAAATTGTGGGTTAATTTATTACACAACAATGGATAACTAATACAGATGGGCTTGTCATCAGACTGAGCACTTCAGAGGACAGAATCAGTGAACATGAAGACAGGTCAATAAAAGTTAAACCAGAACTCAAAGAAAAGAGTGGAAAAACAAAACCAAACAAAAGAGAACAGCACATCTGAGATATGTAGGCAAATATCAAATATATGCAGTTCGATTCACATAAAGAAAAGAGAGAGATAAAGGTGCACAAGAAATATGCTTAAAAATAGTGTATAAGAACTTTCCAAAATTAATGAAAGACAACAAACCACAGGTCCAAGAAGTTTAGAGAACCCCACGCAGAATAAGTACATGGGAAAACACTCTTAGGCACACAGTAGTTCAATTGTTGATAACCAAAAATAAAGATAAAATCTTGAGGGTATATGGAGAAAACAGAACTGTTACAAACAGAAGAATAAAAGTAATAATAACATCTGCCTTCTTATAACATATGTAAACCAGAAGACAGTGGAGTAATATCTTTAAAATACTGAAAGAACAACAACAACAACAACAACAAAACACCTGTCAAGCAAAATGTTTTACTTACACAAAATATCTTTCAAAAAATGAAGGTAAAGACATTTTAAGACAAACAAAAGCTGAGAAAACTTATTAGTAACAGACCAGGAGTATAAGAAATTTTTAAATGAAACTCATCAGGCAGGTGGATAAATGATAACAGATGAAAGTTTGGATCTACACAGAGGAATGAAGAGTACTGGAAGTGGCAAAAATAAAGACAGACATTGTCCTCTAATTTTTGACCTTCCTAACAATAATTAGCTGTCTAAAGAAAAATAACTATAGTGCATTGAGGGGTTTATAACATCTGTAGAAGTAAAATCGGTGACAGCAATAGCACAGAGGGCAGGAGGTTGCTAGTGGAAGTATTCTGTTCCTTATATGAGGTGGAATAATAGTAGTTGGAGGGAGACAGTTATGTTAATGTACATTATAAACTTTGGAGAGATATAGTTAATAACCAAACAGTAGGGATAAAATAAATCATAAAAATTCTCAATGAATAATTAGGAGAGAAGAAAAAAAGTAAAACAAACAAACAAACCAAAAACCAAACCAGATGGAACAGATAAAAACAAATGGTAAGATGATAGATACACATCAAGCATGTTAATAATTACATTTAATGTACATAATCCAAACAGTCTATTTAAAAGAAGTTGGATAGAAGTTATGATCTTTTCCCTCTGCTCTAGCCTAACCTCCTGCAGCTCAAACACGCCAAATGCATTCTAATAGACCAAAAAAAAAAAAAAAAAAAAAAAAGGTTGGATAAAAAAGCAAGAACCAATTATATGATCTGCATAGGAAGCATACTTTAAATATAAAGATACTATGTAAGTATGGAAAAAATACTCCATTTAAACACTAGTCAAAAGAAAACTGGAGTTGCTATAATAATACCAAACTAGATTCCAGATAAAGAAATATTATAAGGGATAAAGAATGATATTATATAATAATAAAGTCATCAGTTCATCAAAAAGATGTAAGTTTAAATGTTCATCTAATAACAGAACTTTAGAATATCCGAAGGAAAAACTGATAGAATTGAAAAGAGAAATAGATAAACCCACAATTATAGTTGGATATTTCAACACTCCCATCTTAATAATGAGTAGAAAAAAATAGAAACTCAGTAAGGATATGGAAGATTTCAACAGCATTATCAATCAACATTTATGGAACACTCACCCAGTGCCTATATTCACTAGTACAATTTAAGTAGTCATGGATATTCCTCAAGGTTGACCATATTCTGGACCATAAAGTAAATCTTAATAAAATTTAAGAGGATTGAAACAAAAAAGGAGAAGTTCTCTATTCAAAATGGAATTAAACTAGAAATCAACATAGTAAAGAAATCTGAATAATAGCCAAATATTTGGAAATTAAGCAATACCCTTGTAAACCCATGGACTAAAGAAGAAATGCCAAGAGAAATTAGAAAATATTTGTAACTGAATAAAAATGTAACAATAAAATTTTTAAATCATTTCAAAAGAAGGCAACAAAGGATGGATAAGGGATGAAACTTATTAAAAGCACATGGAAAGATGGTAGATTGAAACCCAAATATGTAAATAATTGTAGTAAGCAAAAATCTTCTAAAATTGCCAATTAAAAGATAAGGATCGTCAGATTGGATAAATGAATGAAACTTAACTATATACTGTTTAGAAGAGACACATTTAAAATATAAGGATACAGAAATGTTGAAAATAAAAGACTGGAGAAAGCTATATTGAATGAATAAACACTATTTTCAAAAATGGTGGTATCATATATTAATACCAGATGAAGTAAATGTTAATGCACGAAGCATTAGTAGAGATAGAGAGATCTTTCATAATGATAGAAGATTCATTAATCATTCTAAATTTGTATGCAACTAATAACATAGCCTTAAAATACATAAAGCAGAAATTGGCAGAACTCTGAAGAGTAATTACCAAATTCACAGGCATAACAGAGTTAGATACAGGGTTTTTAATCCTCTTAGTAACTGATCAATAAGCAGACAAAAGTCAGTAATGATAAAGATTTGAACAAATGATCAGTAAGCTTGACTCAGGGAGGACCAGGAAGAAAGAACATTTCCTTGGTTCCAAGATGAATATTTCCTGTAGATTTTTTTGTCAATACTTTTTATTAGATTGAACCTGTTCATTTTTGTTCCCACTGCTCCATAAATATTTATTGTGATTGGATATTAAGTTGTATCAAATATTTTCTCTTCATCTCTAAAATAATGTTTTAATTTTTCATCTTTCTCCTGTTAATGTGGTGAATAATATCGATTGCCTTTTGAATGTTCAACCAAGCTTACATTCTTAGAATAAGGCCAACTTTTTTGTAACATAATATTTGTATATTTTACTGATTTGGGCTTGTTTACATTCTATTTAGGAATTTTGCATGTATGTTCATGAATGAGATTAACGTATACTTTTCCTTTTTTGTAGTGTCCTTGTTGGGTTTTAGAGCGAGTGTAAACTAGAGAATAATTTGCTTCTCTATTAAAGTTCAAGATACGGTTCAATCGCCCAGGAGTCTCACTCCTTGTTAGATAGCCAACAGGGTTGCTTGCACAATACACAGAGACATATACAAACTGTTTATAGCAGCATTCTATGGGGTGCTGGCAGGATCAGGGATTGTAGGGTTCAGAGGACCAGACAGAGTACTAGCAGGAATGCAAGTTGGATGCTTGAAAAATAGTGTTCTGGGGGGATTGTAATTAGTGAAGTCCAGGGAATCACCCCAAGCATGAGATCTGGTGGAGATCTGGTGGAAGGTCAAGGTCACTGGAAGAGGAGAAATCTGGAAAGGGATAGGCCACACTTCGACAAGGTTGTCTATGTGGTTTAGACCATTGGGTTTAGAATATTTCCCAGACTACTTTGCTTACTTGATATTTGATAGGAGGTAGTAAATAATTTGCCAGGTCTGATAAAGACTTGAATATTTTGCTTGCAACCAGCTGAAACTGTAGGAAGGGTTGAGCTCTCTTATGGAAGTTTTGAAGTCTACCATTCCCATCCATTCAGCATGGCTTTATTATAATTTAGACACAAGAAGAAAATGTGTGGAGCAGTGTGTATGTCACCTTCTTAATACTGCATGTTCAGGGTTGGATTGCTTCTTAAAGGACAAGAAGACCCTCCTCCCTTTGTGGAGACTTGGGGAGGGGAGAGCATCTGTGTAGGTGGTAGCCATCCCGCAGTCAGAAAGGTAACGTGCCCTGTGGATTGCCCACGAGTCTGTTGGCAGTTGTTAGAGACATTTCCTTGGGTTTGAAGCGCCAAGTTCACTAGAATGACTTCTGTGTGACTCATCCACTGACGGGACTGAGTCAGCACTTGGGAGGCTGTGTCCTGCACCCCACTGTGGGGGAAGCCTAGGAAGGTGCTCCCAATGCTACCCTGGTGGCTGTCACTCGCTGCTCCTGGCTTGGCAGACTCTGTCTGAGCCAGTCCACCCTGCTGTCAGCTCTCCCTTGGAAAGAGCAACAGCTGACTTTTGGTGTTCAGTTATTTTTTCACTGCTTTGTCTAAAGTTCTCTTTAATTATAATGTATGTAGAGATGAGCAGGGTAAAATGGAATTTAATACTTTCTTTCAAAGCAAATGGTCAAAGGAACTCAAAATTATTGATTCTATAATAACGATATAATAATAAACAGCTGTAGAAAGTGCCAGGGCCTTCTGGAAGCACCCTTCATTGATTAACTTCTTGAATCCTCAGAACACTTGGTGACGGTGACTATTCTCATACCTGTTCTACAGAGGGGGAAACTGAGTCATAGGGCTAGGAAGTGGCAGGGCTGGAATTCAAACCCAGATAGTTTAGCTCAAACTTTTGCCCTCCTCATTAGGCTATACTGTGTCTGCAGCAGAAAAAACTTAGATAAAAGAGCAGAAACATGCCAGGGATTTGAGAGTGGAGGTGGAATCCAGAAAACATTTAATTTAGCTTTTCGTTAACAAGAAAGCTGTTTGCTACATATTTAGTATGCAAGCTCTCCGTGGCAGATGACTCATGCTTTCAATGCCTTATGTAAGGTTACTCAGTTACTTGAGTTTATTTCCAGGTATCTTTAAGACTCTTAGCAACAGCAACCAGGCACAGTACAGCATCACTTTTCAATGATCTTTGTGATATAATACCATGAGGTGTGTAGAAAAAGTCCCTGTAATAGAATTTCATGAGGTTTCACGTTGCTTTCACAAATATAAAGTCACACTCTGCATCCTCTCCCAGGTCGTTTTACATCAAGTTTTGGTTGATGCTTTATTGAGGGCCTTCAACTTTGATAGAGTTGTGTTTTATATGTGTATGCCTTCACTCTCACATACTGCGTTTGTGTGGCTACGGCTAGAGGATGTTTCCCATGCTGAATGCAGTCTTCTGACTCTGTGTGTGTGTGTGTGTGTGTGTGTGTGTGTGAGAGAGATAGAGAGAGAGAGAGAGAAAGAGAGAGAGAGAGAGAGAGAGAGAGAGAGAGAGAGAGAGAGAGAGAGAGAACAAGCAGAGACCACACTGTGCAGATGGGACATGCAGGTGTATTAGCTTGTGTGTCCACGACAGACGACCTTCTACCCCATCGCAAGCCACCAGCTTTGCCAGCTGAATTCTATTAACACTCTTTGCTGCAGTAATAGTGCAGGAGCACTTGCCCTGTAGAGAAAGGAACATGGAATGTGAGATTGCTATAACCCAAGGTTCTTGGAAAAACATTTGTTGTGGGGCAGAATTGTGTAAGGGGCTCAATAACCTTGGGTTATTCTTACGGTGAAAAGTTCCATCTCCCCCTTTGGTGGAATCGCCTAGGCTGTGTGACATAATGCATGCTGGCTAGCGGGCTGTTGTGAGCCCCAGGGATGAAGACCAGATCACACCTTCCCTTTTCCTATTCCCCCCTGTCTCGCTCTCCCCACCATATGGGTTACCAGACTCCCAACAAGTTTATGAAGAGCCCACCTGCTTCCTGCGGCAGGTCCCGGCAGGCTTGGTGTCTTCACAGTGGTGCTTCTTTATGATGTGTGCTCAGTGCTTTGGATCTTTCTAGAGCAGGCTGTGTATGGGTGGGAGAAGTATGGGGAAGACAGAGGGTTTGCCTGCCCCAATACACTGC